>NC_136057.1:491557980-492947564 GCF_964261635.1 Lissotriton helveticus | reverse complement strand
TGCGGGAGTCTACAATGCTGTGTCAGCGATCCGCCGAGGGGCGGGCAGCAAACAGGGAAAAGGATGTCGCTGCCGGTGAAGTAACTTGAGGGCTGGGGGCTCACTGCCAAGCCGTGCCGCCGAGGTCGTCCGCTCCAGATGGCGGTCGCGGTGCTCACTGTGCAGGCGAAGGGCAGAACAGAAATTGCTCCCCTCTGTAGGCGGATGATGGCGGATAGAACAGGCTCGGCCTGCAGAGCTCGCTCAGTGCACAATCAATCAATCAAACAATGTAAATGTTTGATTGTTGAGGGATGTCGAAGATCAGGCAGGCAGAGGCGTTCTGAATGCGTTGCAGTTGTTTCAGCAGTTTGGCCGGGGCTCCAGCATAGAGGGCGTTTCCATAGTCCAGCCTGCTGCTGACGAGGGCCTGGGTGACCATTATTCCTGTCGGTTGGGATCCACCTGAAGTTCTTCCAGAGCATGCGGCGGGTGTTGAAGCAGGAGGATGAGACGGCGTTGACTTGCTTGGTTATGGAGAGTGTTGGGTCGAGGATGAATCCCAGGTTGCGTGCGTGGTTGGTGGTTGTTGGAGCTGCTCCCAGGGCGGTCGGCCACCAGGAGTCGTCCCAGGCTGAGGGGGTGGAGCCAGGATGAGGACCTCCATCTTGTCCGAGTTCAGCTTCAGACAGCTGTTCTTCATAAATTCGGCGATGGCTTTCATTCCTTCGTGGAGGTTGGTTTTGGCAGTGAGGGGGTCCTTGGTGAGGGAGGGAGAGCACAGCCATCTTGCTGCTGGCCAAGCCACGCCCACCCTTTTGTTATTTGATGTAAAATCCTTCATTAGTTATGAGTTATTTAAGAAAAAAGCATGAAAGATCGCTAGGGACACGAATCCTGCATAGATCCAGCAGATCTCATGCGAGACTTGATTGGCTGGCACTTCAACCAGGAACTGTTGGCAGTCATTTTGGGACTCGGACTCGACTGAGTCCCCAAAAAAAAGTTTAAAAAAAGAAAAGGGGCCTGGAGGTGGGTCCTACATGGACCCTTCCCAGGGCCAAAAAGCATTTAAAGAAAAAGAATTTGCAGTAAAAAACACGGTGCTTGTTTTTCCTTCAGCCCCGGGTTGGTTAGGTCCTAGGGGAAAATCTATATAAGTATATTGAAAGGGGGGGGCAAGTAAAATTAAAGGGGAAGAAGGGATGTACCGCCCACCAGGCTGTTTATGGTCCCAGGGACCGCCACCACCACAGGACAAGGCCAATGTTTGTAAGAGGAGGGGCGCCACATGGACCACCTCCAGGGCTGTTTTTGGCCCCGGGTCATACCACCTCTCTGGGGCCAGTCCACACAAATACAAAAGAGGGGATTCATGTGACCCCCTCCTGATGGCCCTGTGGCCCACCTCCCTTTAGGGCCGGCTCCCTGGGTCCCGTGGTACCGACCTTGAGACATAGATTTTTGATTTTGCTTGGTGGAAGCTTTGACAGTTGCTGCCAAGTGGGAGCAAACAGTCAGTCCGCTCCCAGCAGGCAAGAAAATATATGAAAAATTGCTCCCAAATGCGGGGAGCAGCACTTGTTTTCTGCTCCATTTGTTCTGGAGCAATGCTGGCTCCAGTTTGAGGTGGTGAGCTGGCCTAGATCGTGTGGGCATTGAGGATCCCCCTGTAGGCTGGGGCCAGGGCACCAGGAATGAAATGGCTGGACTCTGGGGGATGTCCTCCACAGGACCTAAATCAACCTGTATCAGGGGCCTAAAAGGCCCCCTCCCTTTGCAGTAATTTGCCAGGCCCCTGGGGATGGGGTCCCTGGGCTGCTATTGTCCCAGGAAGGGGATATCCGTGAGCCCCTCCCAAGTTGCCTGCCTGTAGGGGGGGGGGAGGGTCACAGTTTCTGGCCACAGGTCAAGCTCTGGGCCCAACCTTTCCCACCTTGCACATCCAAAGGCTGTGCGAGACTTTCGGGTGGGTGCCTACTTAAGGTTAGAAAAACCCTAGAAATTCACTGAAAATCAAAAGGTTACAGGGACGTTATAGTTAGGAAAAAGAAGTTAAAAAACCTTAGAAATTCACTAAGAAAATAAAAAGTTAGAGGAATGTTATAGTTGGGTTTAGATTTTACATGCATAAAATCATAGAACTTCAAGAAACTATAATTGGTGCCCTATGGTAACTATAACTTGTGCACTCGACATGCAATGCTACTTACCCTACATATTACATCAGTAATAACATCTTCTATAACATCATTCATAACATAACTGCAACATTTGCAATAAAATTATTGGGAGAAAACTGTGCATGTCGGGGGCGTGTGTTATAGTTACCATAGGGCGCGAGTTATAGTGACTTGGGATAACATTTAATTTTGTCAGTTGTTAATCCTGTTGAGTGCTAGGGAAGGTTGTATGATTTTTCATGATAAGGCACATTGGTAAATCCAACTTGCCACTTCAGTATGAGCCTATTAATTACCAGCAGCTAAGATGCGAAATGAACACGGTACTTGCAGATGCGTAGGTATTGCGTTGTGATTTAAGTGCAGAAATTAGGCCTCAAAATGTTCTCCTCAGTGTGCTGAAAGAGGGTAATTCTGAACGTAAAAATTATTTCCTGTCTCCACTTTTTCCTCTGCAGTCCAACTAGTATTCACGGCCTCCTCATCATGATATGCAAAGCTACCATTGTTAAAGGTTTTGGTGCATTCTAGACCTGTTTATTTAGGTTGATGGTAAATTATACATGCAAAAAGACCATTCTGCGACTAGTTCATAGCTGCGAATCTTTCCAACATAGAAATAGGAATTTGCTATATTAATTCCTTATAACGAATCTCTATTTTAAGTTGATAAATTAAAGTATCACCATGTATTTTGTATGTAAAATACAGTGACTGAATAGCCTTTCGTACATATGAGAAAGCATTTTTAGAGCTTGATAATCAGTTTGCAAATGGTTACTGATTGCGTAAGCTTTTGTGCATCCGGCACTGAATCCCTTAAATCATTAGTGTAATGAGTGGTGTGATTATATTATGACAAGACTTCCTTTAATATAACACCATCAGAGTGCATAGCAGTCACAATCTAAAAAATACGACAGGGCAGGACAAAGCATAATTCAAACAGATGTGTAAGCTCAAGTTGCATCAGTCGTTTGAAAAAGTCTACGTGCTAGTTGAGCAATTAATAATATGCAATCATTTATGGCATTGAAAAGGCTTTTCTTCTTCAGTGTACGCAGAACAAAATATGCAGGAACGCTAATTCTGGAACATTTACCATGTTAAGAACATTGTATATGCGTGTAATGTGGCAGTCGTGTTATGGTTGATGTACTAATCATCCTCATTTTGAAGTGGAATAGTAAAAATAGCAAAATAGTTACTCCATAGAGGCATCCATGTATTGACAACCTCATACACACAATATCAAGGTAGGAGAAACGGCAAATGCATTGGATATGGTTTTAGACCTGGTCTTCTTGTTGCTAAAGGGCTTGGGTTCTTGAGGTCCACTATGTAGAATTCATTCAAGAAATGTAAGCAGCTTGTGCTAGTTCGGATTTCTGTGCTGGGCCCCAAACCAAACTTGAATTAAAATGGAAAAAAATATTCTAAGATCTCTAATCTCTATGCTGTACAGACTAAATAATTGAAAGTGCCTCATTTTTCACACGTTTGGCTCTCTGGGCCATATGTATAAGCCCCTATCGCCACACCAACATCACCTATAGTGACTTTCTGGTGGAGATGGGGGCTGCGCCTTATGTACAAGACGAACCAAGCAAACACAAGGAGATGATGTACTGAGAGCTGAAAAGTTTTAAGACACTCACCCCCAGTCACAGATCTGGGTTGAATCTATCATCGTTCTTTAGATCACTTTGCCACCTCAGTTCAGACCCAGCTATATGCAAATACGTCTTGACGCGTTGCTTCATTGGAACAGTCCAGTCTGAACTGCCAAGCCTGGTCTTCCCTGAGCCGGAAACAAGCATCCTGGGACCGTTTTCGGGGTAACACCCCTCATCAGCCAGGATAGCTTAAATCCAGTGGCAAAGTGAGCAAGGGACCTACTTCTAGGCATACCCTGCCATCTTAGGGTGAACAAAGCAAACACAAGGAGATGATGGACAGAGCACTGAAACT
Source organism: Lissotriton helveticus (assembly GCF_964261635.1). Taxonomy (NCBI): domain Eukaryota; kingdom Metazoa; phylum Chordata; class Amphibia; order Caudata; family Salamandridae; genus Lissotriton; species Lissotriton helveticus. The sequence continues at coordinate 492,943,431 of NC_136057.1, read as the reverse complement.
TTTCAGACACTTACCCCGAGTCACAGATCTGGGTTGAATCCCTCATTGTTCTTCAGCTCACTTCACCACCTCAGTTCAGACCCAGCTATATGCAAATGAGTCTTGACCCTGTGCCTCATGGGAACAGTCCAGCCCAAACTGCCAAGTCTGGTCTTCCCTGAACCGTAAACAAGCATCCTGAGACCGGTTTCGGGGTAATAAAGAGACTCTGCCCCTCAATGTCAATTGAGTGTGTTTAAGTGCAACTAAGAGGATTTGCTGGGTATAACCATGCAGGATAAAGCAGGCTATAATAGGATGGAGTTTTGTATCCCCCTTCTGCCAGTGGATGCCTGGAGGGTATCCTTGCACTCTTTGCAATTCCACATGAGTGCAGAAGTTCAGGCCGGTCATCTTTGGAATAAGGTCAAGAAGAAAGGCATGTACAATTGCTTGTTCCCTCTTTTCCGGAATGCCAAAAAATATAATATTTTCACGGCAAGAGCGCTCCTCCAAGTCAATCAGTTTCTGTTTAATGTGCCATATGTCAGAGCCAAGGGCCTCCAGTTCAACCAGGGTTCCCTTTACTGTGGTAAGGCATTGGTCCAAAGCATCAACTTTGGCATGGAACAGACCCATGTCTGATTTAATGGTTTTTCACATCTTGGGTGAGGTCAATCATTTTCATATACATAGTGGTGAAGAGGGTCCCAATGAGGGTGATTTTCTGAGAATACCATTAAGTGGGCCTTAGGTGTGGATGATGGAGCCTGAGGTGTAGGGGTTGTTGCGTTCCATCCCGGACCACTGAATAGGAGCTGCCGTGAGGGTTTTTCATTCGCCATCACGGAGGAGAGGTAGTGGTTGTTGGAAAACAAGGCAGTATCTGTGATAACAAATAACATGACTACATTTGTCCTTCACTGGGAACCAAGCACCCAATTGTAGCGCCTGACTCTCAGAAGGTAGCGTTGCAGAGCAGTCTGAGGCTTACTCAGGGAGGTGGTGTGGGCTAGTAAACGCCATTGCAGGTGCTCAGAAATAACACTCAATATTTGAGTATCCAGTCTGTATTTTGCTTTATAAAAGTAAGGGTACATTCATTAAACACACACACTACTCAATAATTATGCACCAATTTACAAATATACATAAGCTGTTGGAATTACCTTGTGACATTGCATAACATCTCCACCTCTCCCGCATGGCAGGTGGGGTCTAGTACCACCACTCCCATGTATGCACATCATTTTGCCCCTGTTGTGTGGCCTTTTAGGCTCAGAGTGAATTTTCCCGATTCATGCCCTTATATAGGTACAATTCACATTGCCCTGATGTAGGCATAGAAATCAATCCCTTATTTAGACATAGCCCATGTAGACAAAATAAAGGCATGGCTACTTCCACCCGTACCAAACATCACAATGATTTCTTGGAAAATCGGCTTAAGCAGTCAGGGACCTTGCCTTGCTTGAATATTGATTTGTCCAAGAACTCATGTACTTTACACAGAACTACTATTCCCTAGGGGTTCTTTCCTGATGTTATTATGCCCAACTTTACGTCAATCTAGATCCCTTCAAGGTGTTAATATACCTTCACTTCCTCTAGCAAGACACAGTGGAGGGATATACCCCAATTGACCAGCACCCCGGAGTAGCAGCCAAATCGAATCACCTCCCTTGTCACGGGGGCTAGATTGTACTGTGGTTCCCAAATATGTAACAAGACCGTTAATCTTAATGCGCGCTGACCGGGTGTGTAAAGAAGTTGGATTTTTTGGATGAAGCTCTGGCTGAGGCCCAGCCTGTTCAAAAGATAGAAAAGAAAAGGCCACTCCAGTGTGTCAAAGGCCTTGGTGGCATCCAACACGGCCGCCACCGCGGGTAAAGTAGGGTTGTTCCGGTGTATCATGGAGAAAATGATGCAAAGGATGAGCGGTCTGGCATGACCTGAAATGAACCCCGATTGGTCAGGGCGGGCTATCAGGGGCATGAGGGGGAGAAGATGGTTTGACAGTAATTTGGCATATATTTTATTATCTGTATTGATCAGTGATAGAGGACGATAAGAGTCGCAACTTTCAGGTGACTTGTCAGGTTTGAGGAGAAGAGTGATCATAGCTTAGCAGAGTGAGGGGGTAAATCTGCCAAGGGTGAGGGGCTCATTGTACATCTCGGCGAGATGGGGCACAAGAAGGGGCGCATATTCTTTATAAAATGCAGGTTTGACCTTTATCACCGGGGACTCCCACGATTACTTTATTTATCTCTTCAGTAGAGAATGGCTCATCCAAGTATTTGTGGTGCTCGTCGCCAAGCCACGAAAGCCAGATAGAGTCGAAATATTGGTCCGGGAATTCGCAAGGGGTTGCCTTGCTGGTAAAATTTGACGTAAAAAGCGTAAAAAGCGGAGACCCTAGCATTGATGTCACCTGGGGAGGTGGTCCTACTGGCAGTCTCGTTCCTGAGCCCTGTGATGTATGAGGAGGCATTTGGTTCCCTTAATAGATTAGCAAGGGTTTTACTGGGGCGGTCACTCTACCCCTATTGGCATGCCCAAATTTCCTTACCAACAAACGCTACCGCCCTGTCAGCCTCTGCGTGGAATTCAGAACGTTTCATTCTAATATCAGCAAGGGTAGCGGCGGTGGGGTCCTGGGCCTGATGTTGATCAAGAGCTTTGATATCTGTCTCCAGGTGTTCAAGGGCTCCTCTGATGGATTTGAGCCCCCCGGATTGTTTTGCAATGCATTCCCCACAAATCATAACTTTAAAGGACTCCCAGTGCGTCGAGGGAGACTCTTCAGAGCCAGTATTATGATCAAAATATTCAGTGATGGCACAGAGGATTTCCTCGCAGAAATCTGTATCGTGTAGTACATCAAGTAGCAGGCACTAGGCAAACATGCGGCGGAGAGTGATTGGGAAACGCAAGCACAAGTAGACCGGGCGTGATCTGATAAGGTGGGGGCCAAATGATCTACGGAAGAAAACCTGGAAGCAACATCTTAGGTAATGAGCCACAAGTCAATCCAGGACCAGGTTCCGTGTGTATTGGACAAGCGAGTGTCCTCGCGCATGTCTGGATGGGAGTGGCACCATGCATCAATCAAAGAGATATCCTCAGATATGGTGCATAGGGTGACCGTGGCCTGAGGATGATGCATGCGGGCTCAGCGTCCCTGAGGGTGTGACATTAAAGTCACCTCTCCATATCAGAGGGTGGGGGCGAGGGAGAATATAATGTTTCATACTCGAGAGAAGATTTGAGTGTCATCAGTATTGGGGCCATAGAGCGCCTCAAGAATCACTGGATAGTTGTAGAGAGTGCCCTCACATACCGGCCCACAGTGTCAATGAAGGATTGTGTGGCATGCCATGGGGTCCTTCCTAAAGAGAATGGTAGCACCTCTCGCATAGTTAGAATAAAAAGCAGAATAGGTTTACCCCCAATGTCGATACCGTAGTCTGGATGCGTTGGCAGGGAGAAGGTGTGTCTCTTGAAGGAAGCATGCGTTTGACGGGTAGAAAGTCTCTGTGGGCCACCTGGACGGATAGAGTGAAGTCAGGGTAGAAGGACAGAACGTTACCGTGGTGTCTGACTTCCCCATCTCTCTGGCCCTTCGGAGGATAGAGTCACGGTCTCAATAATTTAACAGGCTGGCAATTATGCCAAGGGACCTGTAAACGTGCTTAATGATGAAATGGTCAGACAGGACCAAGCTGAAAAGTTCACGGATCAGAGAGTCAAGGTAGTCTTCCATTCTCCCAGTCTCAATGGATTCAAGTATACCGATGACACAAATGTTGTTTCTTTGGAAGCGCTATTCAAGGTCTTCATTCTTGGCGCGTATAATTTCAAGGATTTTATCCATTTTGAGGAGCCTCTGCTTGTTCTCGGCCCAACGTCATCAGCCTCGCAGACTCTGGTTTCAAGCTGAACAATGTGGGCATCATGAGATTCGACCAGCTGCTTGACCTGATCTAGGCGTGTTGTGAGGTAATCTATCTTAGAATCTATGGCCTTTAGGCTGGACTAGACACTGAGCATTATAGAATGAAGACTGTCGTCCTGTTCACCGGGCAGATCTGTCTGGCTGGATTGTGCACTGGCATCTGGGGATAGTTCACCGCCTCTGCCCATCCCAACCCAGTGAATGTAAGCTTAGGTTGCCTGGCATCGGATTTCCCCATAATGGTCTTGTAGGGCAATTCAGCATGTAGACAGTGATGAAGTTTAGCAGTGCCCTGGGGGTCCTGGGGTGTCAAAACAGGCGTGGCCCAGGGCACCTCCGCGAGGCCCGGCACGGGCCCCCTCCACGGGCCCATGAGAAAGTGCAGACAGGCTGCAAGAAGTGGCAGAAGCTGGCCAGCAATGGTGAATCAGAGTGTTGCGGGGCCGCCAAGCTGACAGGCACAGTGGAGGGGAACCAAGGCAGCGGCACATGGGCTACAGCGGGCACGAATCAGGTGGCAGTCAGTGGATCCAGGTATAATAATGGTCCAGTTCTCCAGGTACAAACAGGCAGGGTGCCAGGTGGGGCGCGGTATGGGAGGAATGTTACAGGAGGAGTAATTTGTGGAATGCAGGCCCCAGGCATGCCCCAGGCAGTCCAAGGGCTGGACTGTGGGGACAGGTGTATGCTGTAGTAATACAGTTAGAGCATCCAGCCCCAACCGTCAGCAACCCAGAGGTTGGATAGTGTAGCCGCAAGGTCCAGCAGCATGCAGCATCAGCCCAAGATCAGAGCCCAGGACGTGAGCCTCTGCAGGCCAGGACACTGCGGCCACCAAGGCTCGCACTTGAAGCCAGCAGGGAGTCGGGGCCCAGACAGACGGCAAGGGGAGCGCCACACGTCACTGCCCTACCTGGGGATGCGGGAGTCTACAGTGCTGTGTCAGCGATCCGCCGAGGGGCTGGCAGCCAACAGGGAAAAGGATGTCGCTGCTGGTGAAGTAACTTGAGGGCTCACTGCCAAGCCGTGCCGCCGCGGTCTTCGGCTCCAGATGGCGGTCACAGTGCTCACTGTGCAGGCGAAGGGCAGAACAGAATTAGCTCCTCTCTGTAGGTGGATGATGGCGGATAGAACAGGCTCGGCCTGCAGAGCTCGCTCAGTCGTCAATCAATCAATCAAACAATCAATCATCAATCATGAAATTTGTAAAGTGCACTACCTGTGAGGGTCTCAAGGCCCTAGGGGGGGTGCTGCTACTGCTCGAAGAGCCAGGTGTTGAGTAGTCTCCTGAAGGTAAGTAGGTCTTGGGTCTGATGTAGGAGGATGGGGAGGGTGTTCCAGGTCATGGCGTTGAGGTAGGAGAATGGTCTGCCACTGGCGGTCGCTCTTCGGATGTGGGGGATGGTAGCAAGGGTGTGGTTGGCGGAGCAGAGCTTGCGGTTAGGGGTGTAGAAGGTGAGTCATCTGTTGAGGTGTGCTGGTCCGATGTCGTGGAGTGCCTTGTGTGCGTGGGTGAGGAGTTTGAAGGTGATCCTCTTGTTGACGAGGAGCCAGTGCAGATCTCTCAAGTGGGGTGTGATGTGGCTGTGTTGAGGGATGTCGAGGATCAGGTGGGCAGAGGCGTTCTGAATGCGTTGCAGTTGTTTCAGCAGTTTGGCCGGGGCTCCAGCGTAGAGGGCGTTTCCATAGCTGCTGACGAGGGCCTGGGTGACCATTATTCTTGTGTCGGTTGGGATCCATCTGAAGTTCTTCCAGAGCATGCGGAAGGTGTTGAAGCAGGAGGATGAGACGGCGTTGACTTGCTTGGTCATGGAGAGTGTTGGGTCGAGGATGAATCCCAGGTTGCGTGCGTGGTTGGTGGTTGTTGGAGCTGCTCCCAGGGCGGTCGGCCACCAGGAGTCGTCCCAGGCTGAGGGGGTGGAGCCAGGATGAGGACCTCCATCTTGTCCGAGTTCAGCTTCAGACAGCTGTTCTTCATAAATTCGGCGACTGCATTTATTCCTTCGTGGAGGTTGGTTTTGGCAGTGAGGGGGTCCTTGGTGAGGGAGGGAGAGCACAAGCATCTTGCTGCTGGCCAAGCCACGCCCACCCTTTTTGTTATTTGATGTAAAATCCTTCATTAGTTTTAAGTTATGTAAGAAAAAAGCATGAAAGATCGCTAGGGACACGAATCCTACATAGATCCAACAGATCTCATGCGAGACTTGTTTGGCTGGCACTTCAACTAGGAACTGTTGGCAGTCATTTTGGGACTCGGACTCGCCTGAGTCCCAAAAAAAAGTTAAAGAAAAGTTCAAAAAAAGAAAAGGGGCCTGGATGTGGGTCCTGCATGGACCCTTCCCAGGGCCAAAAAGCATTTAAAGAAAAAGAATTTGCAGTAAAAAACACAGTGCTTGTTTTTACTTCAGCCCCGGGTTGGTTAGGTCCTAGGGGAAAATCTATATAAGTATATTGAAAGGGGGGGGCAAGTAAAATTAAAGGGGAAGAAGGGATGTACCGCCCACCAGGCTGTTTATGGTCCCAGGGACCGCCACCACCCCGGGGCAAGGCCAATGTTTGTGCGAGGAGGGGCGCCACATGGACCACCTCCAGGGCTGTTTTTGGCCCCGGGTCATACCACAATTCTGGGGCCAGGCCACACAAATTCAAAGGAGGGGATTCATGTGACCCCTCCAGATGGAGCCACTAATGGCCCTGTGGCCCACCTCCCTTTAGGGCCGGCTCCCTGGGTCCCGAGGTGCCGACCTCGAGACATAGATTTTTGATTTTGCTTGGTGGAAGCTTTGACAGTTGCTGCCAAGTGGGAGCAAACAGTCAGTCCGCTCCCAGCAGGAAAGAAAATATATGAAAAATTGCTCCCAGATGCAGGGAGCAGCACTTGTTTGCTGCTCCATGTGTTCTGGAGCAATGCTGGCTCCAGTTGGAGGTGGTGAGCTGGCCTAGATCGTGTGGGCATTCAGGATCCCCCTGTAGCCTCCAACAGTGCACTCTGGATGCCCTGGCTGGGGCCAAGGCACCAAGAATAAAATGGCTGGACTCTGGGGGATGTCATCCACGGGACCTAAATCAGCCTGGAGAGGGGGCCTAAAAGGCCATTTTGGTGCATTCTAGACCTGCCCCTTGCAGTATTTTGGCCAGGCCCCAGGGGATGGGGTCCCTGGGCTGTTATTGTCCCAGGAAGGGGATATACGTGAGCCCCTCCCAAGTTGCCTGCATTTAGGGGGGGGAGGGTCACAGCTTAGTGTAATGAGTGGTGTGATTATGTTATGACAAGACTTCCTTTAATGTAACACCATCAGAGTGCATGGCAGTCACAGTCTAAAAAATAGGGCAGGACAAAGCATAATTCAAACAGATGTGTAAGCTCAAGTTGCATCAGTCGTTTGAAAAAGTCTACGTGCTAGTTGAGCAATTGATAATATGCAATCATTTATGGCATTGAAAAGGCTTTTCTTCTTCAGTGTTCGCAGAACAAAATATGCAGGAAGGCTAATTCTGGAACATTTACCATGTTAAGAACATTGTATATGCATGTAATGTGGCAGTCTTGTTATGGTTGATGTACTAATCATCCTCATTTTGAAACGGAAGCTATAAATAGCATAATAGTTACTCCATAGAGACATCCATGTATTGACAACCTCATACACACAATATCAAGGTAGGAGAAACGGCAAATGCATTGGATATGGTTTTAGACCTGGTCTTCATGTTGCAAAAGGGCTTGGGTTCTTGAGGTCCACTATGTAGAGTTCATTCAAGAAATGTAAGCAGCTTGTGCTAGTTCAGATTTCTGTGCTGGGCCCCAAACCAAACTTGAAGTAAAATGGAAAAAAATATTCTAAGATCTCTAATCTCTATGCTGTGCACACTAAAATATTGAAAGTGCCTCATTTTGCACACGTTTGGCTCTCTGGGGCATATGTACAAGCCCCTATCGCCACACCAACATCACCTATAGTGACTTTCTGGTGGCGATGGGGGCTGCGCCTTATGTACAAGACGAACCAAGCAAACACAAGGAGATGATGTACTGAGAGCTGAAAAGTTTTAAGACACTCACCCCCAGTCACAGATCTGGGTTGAATCTATCATCGTTCTTTAGATCACTTTGCCACCTCAGTTAAGAACCAGCTATATACAAATCAGTCTTGACCCTGTGCTTCATGGGAACAGTCGAGCCTGAACTGCCAAGCCTGGTCTTCCCTGAGCCGGAAACAAGCCTCCTGGGACCGTTTTCCGGGTAACAACCCTCATCAGCCAGGATAGCTTAAATCCAGTGGCAAAGTGAGCAAGGGACCCACTTCTGGGCATACCCTGCCAACTTAGCGTGAACAAAGCAAGCACAAGGAGATGATGGACAGAGCACTGAAACTGTTCAGACACTTACCCCGAGTCACAGATCTGGGTTGAATCCCTCATTGTTCTTCAGCTAACTTCACCACCTCAGTTCAGACCCAGCTATATGCAAATGAGTCTTGACCCTGTGCCTCATGGGAACAGTCCAGCCCAAACTGCCAAGCCTGGTCTTCCCTGAACCGTAAACAAGCATCCTGAGACCGGTTTCGGGGTAATAAAGAGACTCTGCCCCTCAATGTCATATGAGTGTGTTTACGTGCAACTAAGAGGATTTGCTGGGTAAAACCATGCAGGATAAAGCAGGCTATAATAGGATGGAGTTTTGTATCCCCCTTCTGCCAGTGGATGCCTGGAGGGTATCCTGTGCACTCTTTGTAATTCCACATGAGTGCAGAATGTCAGGCCGGTTATCTTTGGAATAAGGTCAAGAAGAAAGGCATGTACAATTACTTGTTCCATCTTTTCCGGAATGCCAAAAAATATAATATTGTCTCGGCAAGAGCGCTCCTCCAAGTCAATCAGTTTCTGTTTAATGTGCCATATGCCAGAGCCAAGGGCCTCCAGTTCTACCAGGGTTCCCTCTACTGTGGTAAGGCATTGGTCCAAAGCATCAACTTTGGCATGGAACAGACCCATGTCTAATTTAATGGTTTTCACATCTTGGGTGAGGTCAATCATTTTCATATACATAGTGGTGAAGAGGGTCCCAATGAGGGTGATTTTTTGAGAATACCATTGAGTGGGCCTTAGGTGTGGATGATGGAGCCTGAGGTGTAGGGGTTGTTGCGTTCCATCCCGGACCACTGAATAGGAGCTGCCAGAGGGTTTTTCATTCGCCATCACGGAGGAGAGGTAGTGGTTGTTGGAAAACAAGGCAGTATCTGTGATAACAAATAACATGACTACATTTGTCCTTCACTGGAAACCAAGCACCCAATTGTAGCGCCTGACTCTCAGAAGTTAGCGTTGCAGAGCAGTCTGAGGCTTACTCAGGGAGGTGGTGTGGGCTAGTAAACGCCATTGCAGGTTCTCAGAAATAACACTCAATATTTGAGTATCCAGTCTGTATTTTGCTTTATAAAAGTAAGGGTACATTCATTAAACACACACACTACTCAATAATTATGCACCAATTTACAAATATACATAAGCTGTTGGAATTACCTTGTGACATTGCATAACATCTCCACCTCTCCCGCATGGCAGGTGGGGTCTAGTACCACCACTCCCATGTATGCACATCATTTTGCCCCTGTTGTGTGGCCTTTTAGGCTCAGAGTGAATTTTCCCGATTCATGCCCTTATATAGGTACAATTCACATTGCCCTGATGTAGGCGTAGAAATCAATCCCTTATTTAGACATAGCCCATGCAGACCAAATACTGGCATGGCTACTTCCACCCATACCAAACGTCACAATGATTTCTTGGAAAATCGGCTTATGCAGTCAGGGACCTTCCCTTGCTTGAATATTGATTTGTCCAAGAAATCATGTACTTTACACAGAACTACTATTCCCTAGGGGTTCTTTCCTGATGTTATTATGCCCAACTTTACGTCAAACTAGACCCCTTCAAGGTGTTAATATACCTTCACTTCCTCTAGCAAGACACAGTGGTTTGGAGCAGTTCGACTATCTACTTGCCCGACGCAGCTCGCTACAGCAAGTGCCGAAGGAAGCCGACCCTCCAGCTGACGCACTGATCGAGAGGCTGCATTTCTCTCGGCGAGAATACAGCTCCAGTGTTTTCAAGCTCCCCTTGCGGGGTGTTGAGAAATCGAGTCCTGAGACAGAGATACCAGACCTCTTTCATTCTAAACTAAGGTATGGAGCTGCTTAGAACCTAGAGAAATCTTGGATAGATTCTCGGCAAAGTAAACTAAACCTATGCTACACAATACTTACTTCTTCTCGCGTACTAGTCTTGGGTTAGGTACATTGGAGTAGGCGTATTTTAGAAGGACCAGTTGAGTATTTTTAGTCATTGTTATTTATGTATGTATTTATATATGGTTTAGAAACCATACAATGATCTGACAGTATTATTTTATAATACTGTTCTCGCTGTACGCATTATACTTTGCAGTCTGCATTACGATTGTAGCAGTTCACTTTTCTTGCATGAGAAAGAAGACTGTTCAATAAACCTTTTTATTGAAAATGCCCGTCTCTCTATTTCTCTGCACCTCTGTTGAAACGAATCATGCACGATTGACTGAGTGAAATACTTATCTATTGTTTCTGTGACTCTAGAGATATATTTCTTATTCTTGGGAAACAAAGTTGTCATGTTTATGCGGTTGTCAGAAACTAATCCCTTCTTGTGAATTCGAGGAAGTTTCTAGTGACCTCTGAGCTAGCTGGCACTCACTATTAAGTTTAATATAAATCAAATTCATCTTTATTCGATCATAAGGAATCATAAAAGACACATAACACAATACAGGCCAAATAAAAAAATACATGATTACTTTTCCTAAAAAGATATTAAACAGATCATCATCAAATTATTTTAAAATTCTAAGTACATGTCAGCAATAAAATTAATATAAAATAGTTATATATCCTTTCCTCTAAAAAAATGGATAAAAAACATAAAAGAAACATTATATCCATATTACAAGCATCAAGTTTCATTCATATGAGCAAGTAGATTGAAGTAGCTAAGAATGTAGTGTAGTTCCTATAGTCCCAATAGGCTCTGCGCATTGGAATAATATCTTCAGTAGTGTAGACGTAGGACTGAGGTTAACTAGGTCTCTACTGACTATATTAGACTTAAGTTTTTTGCCAGCTAGCTCAGAGTTCACTAGAAACTTTCTCGAATAAGCGAGGAGGAGTTCAACTTCCTTGGATAGACAAGAAGGGATATAGTTTCTGACAACCATAAAACATGACAACTTTGCTCTCCCTGAATAAGAGTATATCTCTAGAGTCGTGTGAAAACAAGAGACAGCTATTTCACTCAGTCAATAAGTGCGTACTTAGTTTCACCAGATTGCAGAGAAAAAGAGAGACGGGCGTTTTCAATAAAAGGTGTTATTTATTGAGCAGTCTCTTTCCTCATACAAGAGAAATGAATTGCTACGATTGCAATACTTATAGTTAAGTAAAGTGCATACAGTAAAAGCAGGATTATGAAATAATACTGTAAAAGCATTGATATGGTTTCTTAGCCATATGATACTTTAAAATGGATAAAATAGATACATATATATATACATTGACTAATCGTACTCAACTGCTGCTTCTAACTACGCCTACCCCGGTGTACCTGACCTAAGCCTAATACGTGGGAAGGAGTAAGTAAGTAGCAGTTTAAGTTAAGTTTGTTTTGCCAAGGATCTGACTCAAGAATTCTCTGTAAGGGTTTAGTCAGTTCAGTACCTGGGTATTAGAAGGCAGGAGGGCTGGTATCTCTCTCTCAGGACTTGGTATCCCAGTCACCCGCAAGGGTAAGCTGGAAACGCCGGAGGCTGGATTTCTCGGCAAGAGAAAAGACAGCGTCTTTCTCAGCCCGTCAAAAGGGAGGGGCAGCGTCCGTGGGCTCTCGCATCAGCTGGGCTCTCGGACAAGTAGTAGCTGCTCCAGATTCATCACCACCGTGTGTTTGCTTAAGGCAACGTTGGTATATTTATACCTGAAAGGTGCCGGGTTTGACGTAAGGCTGGACACAAGACGTCAATAAAAGATGTCACTAAGAACTGGTCGTTCTTATAGTGTTTTACATGAGTTCTTGGAAGAAATCAAAACAACGGCAGCGGGGATTTCCCAGGTTGCTGGAGGGTTGGATTTGTTTAAGAACTCGTGTGCTTTCTAGGGGGCTGGAGGAATAGGCTTGCTTAATGTGACAGCATGCGCTATGACTGAATTATGAAAGGGGTTTCTATGCCGTTGTAGGGATATTATTGATTTATAACCACACAAGGGCAAAGAATAGGAATATCGATTCAGGTACCTAGATAAACACACTACACCCACTCTACGAATTCATGTCCATAATTACTAAACTAAGCAATAGTAAACATATCTAACGGTGCATGTGTATACCGATCCACCCCAAAATAAATTTTTTGCATCTGAAATGGCATATGCGAAATACACGAAAAATGACTATAGGTACAGTATTTCAAGCAGAGTAATCATTCATAAAATAGGATGCCTATATATCAGCGGAATGATTTTGCGAAAATTACACATGAAATGGCTCTTAATATAGAAAAGAAAAGTGCGAGACCATTTCATCACATATAAATACAGTTATTTGTAAATATGCTAGAGGCTGAGGTAATATATTGTCTCTAGAGTTCCTAAAAATAGAAGCTCTGTTCTCTAAGAATAGTTCTACTTTAAGCAGAGGATGAGTGCCAAAAAAAAGTAAATATTTTGGAATCGGGGAAAAAATTAAGTTTTTCAGGGGAAGAAGCCAAAACAGTTCCAAATATTTTCCAGAAGCTTTTGTTTTTCAAAGCTGAAGGCCAAATTCAGAGTTCAGGGAACGCTGAGTGCTCGTTTGCTTAAAAGTTATTCTTTTTGTTCAGGGGAGAACATCATTTCAGACAGACTTTCAAAAAAGCAGTCTACCGCTTCAGGTGAAAGTTCGACCAAGTTGGAAAATGCCGCAACTGTGCAGTCGTGAGAATGATTGCTATCATCGATGTATTGATCAGCATTGCTCACAGAAGGTCGTACCTGGTTGATGCTGCTCTCATCTTGCACTTCACTACCCTTTAATCGCAATGGTGAAGTCTCAACGAATGCCGTCATCAGGATGGTTAACCGCTGGGGACAACACGATGCATGAGCCGTTACAGGACTTAGCAAAGTATCTGTATCCAATGGTACTTCTGATTGTAGTGTAAGACAGACGTCCAACACGCATTCTTCTCCGCATAGCATACATCTTAGCACAGGTAAGATACAGTTCTGCCAGATGGGTCTGAATGAAAGAAACCAGGTCATATTCAGATCTCTTAGCCGGGCTAATCCAAGGACTTTAGTTATGTGGTCCCGATAGCGTATAGCTAGGATCGTTGCTTCCATTGTTGCTGGAGTCTTGTTTGTGACATGGCTTGCCATAATGAAGCAGGAGTATCAAAAAATAAAATGCCTGCTACGAGTCCCAACAGGAGTGGAAGGCCGCCAAGGATCGAATGGACAAAATTAGGAAAAATGCCTCGGACTGCTTTGAAAGGTGTCAACAGTCCCGAAAAAATTGTCTTAAATACACTCGGGATACCATTCGTATCTGAAATGTTTAAGATTTGGTTTAGCATTTCTGCGAAATGTAAGGGGCAATTTGTTGATAATAGTGTATGTATCTCTGTTGTTGTCCTTGCAACCTGGAGATCATACGTTTCTTTTGATGACGTCAAGGGCACAGGCGTCTGTAGAAGAACAGACTTCATTCTGCTTAAAGTATCAATTCAAATAGAAGAGATTTTCAAACTGGGCCAAATTTTTCCCTCCCTATCTGGAGTGTCGTTTGGATACAATACTTGCATACCACAAGTGACCATGGACGAAACGCTTACAAGATAAGCTTTTCCTGGCATCAAGCCACAACATCTGTGGTCCACAATTAGAATGTAGCTCCCGTTCGAAAGCCGTCTAAAGAATGGCTCTATTCGAGTTGCACGTGTGCCAAGCTGGTGACATGAAAGGTTATTTGAAGTCCCCTCACAGGCCCCATGTAGATTTATACCCTGACACAGAAGTGTACCACTTAGTGATTTTTCACAATTATCACCACTAAGAAATACATTCTGTCCTTTTTCACTATAACATGTGTGTGTGTAAGGTAATTTCCATGATGACTTAATGTATCCTTTACCCAACCTTTCATACTGGCCTGCCTGTATATACTTTTGGCAGTATCGAAATTGGAAAGTTGTTATCGGAATAGTTATGATTCCGTGTATTATCCATTCGATGACAGGTCGTTCTGACATCGTCAATGGTACTCTTTCAAGTATACTCTGCTCCTTTTTGTGCCAAGCTGATTTGTATATCAGTAAGGTTAAAGATAGAGAACAGTGACGTTGTGTTGATTAAACGCCAAGGCACGTAGCCTGAACGCTGATTTTGTAACGTCCAGCCAAGCTGTACAATAGAACGCAATTGGGACTGACCATGTTGTAACATTAGTAAGTCCTGCTCTATTATATCGATTGCAGATGATACAATACTGTCCAGTGAATATATTCTGGAAGACAGAGTCATTAACCCATTGTCCACAACAGAAAGTGATTTTTCCAAATTAATACGGTCAATTTCCCGTAATTTCTCTGCTGTTTCAATTTGAGTTTCTTTCCAAGCTTCGTTATAAGCTGCATATATAGAGGCCGCTATGAAACGTTTTTGATGCTGTTTGCGTGGTCCCATAATGAAATCACGCAAGTCAGCAAAGTTAAGTGTTGCTTAATTTCTGCCAGTGTGGATGTCTGTAGCCATTCAAGGCAGAGTTTTCCTACACTGTATGTTGTAACTATCCCTGGATGTTGTCTCTGGGAGTATCTAGGGTCTGGCCTGGTCAATTTGAACCCCTGCATTTTGTTCAGGAATCTATCTTGACAGTTATTTGTGTCTGTGGGCCAGATCAACCATTTTTACCAACCAGGATGTGTTCTGTTTTGGTTTAAAATATGGGATACGTCTATCTCAACATCTGTAGTGCTATTACTGTCAGGTGTTGGCTTTGGAATAGACGGTTTGTATAAGTCTTTAATTTTGGCTAGGCCAAGACAGGTTGTTTGTTGAATTGTGTCATTCAAAAATATAATTTGTTCTGGGATCATGCAGGCTCTGAATAATGATTCTATTCCTTGGACTTGCCAATCTTTGGTACCCCAGATGGTTTTTGTTTCAATGGTTTTTTTCCAAAAATCAAAACCAAATGTATTCATTTTTTCAAAAAATGTTTCTGAATAGATTAATATTTGTCAGCATGGTTTTCATTCCTGTCTTATTTAACAGTTTGTTAAACCCTGAGAAGTATGGGAATTTCTCATAAAATGTTTTTGAACTACCTTTTGGTGGAGTTGCGCAATGTTCCCATTGATTATAATTTAAAACATTTCTAGGTTGAGCAGATTTATGCAAATAATGGTTAGCATAGTGATTGTAGCAGTACATCTGTTCATAATTTGATGAACCCTGTAAATAATCATGTTCTGTAAATTTTGCTGACATAACTAAGTCTGACATCATATCATTAATACTTTCAAAGTCCCAATCATCAGAGAATGTGCTCGGTTTTACAAAGTCACTTAATGAAACATTAAATTGATGAGGATACTTCAAGAGCTCGACCGGGCCATATATTTCGTAATCTGTTTTGTCCCATGCTACCCCACCGGGTATCGGATTGGCTGTGAAGTTTACTGAAGAAAGTTCTCTTTTCTCGATGTGTGAAGACTTGTGTGGCTTTAGGACCAGGTTAATATTCTGGCTTGCTGTGTCCATTGTAATATATTTTCCCTCAATGAAGTGTCCCAAGCATAGCACCATGATGAGCCAAAGCAGGAGGAAAAGTACACCTAGCACCACCCAAAATTCAATCCATGGGGAAATCAGATAGGTTTCTTGTAGTTGATGAAAGAGTTCTTTAGTTTTGTCTTTAAAAGTTTTTGTTGTTGTTGGCTGTTCCTCAGGTTCGCTCGGATCCTCAGAAAAGTCATCGAAATTGATGAAGTAGCCTGATGCAGTTCTGTCAATTGTTGGAATTGCTTCTGGGTTTTTCTTTGTTTCATTAGCATAGTCTGGGGCTACATCGTTGTAGACAGGTGTTTCTTGACGAATTGTTGCAATTTGGGTTTTAAGAGGCATAGGTTCCATGGCTTTGTTGCATAGTCCTCGTTGATTCACTGTAGGTTTATCAAATGTGATTAGTCTCTCAGTTTGAACCTCTTGATTTGTAGCAAACTTTGGTGTTCTGCTATTTCTTGGGAGTCCACTTGGCCTACTACTTATTATTGGCCACATGATTGTGGTTTAACCAGGTCGATGGATACAACTTGGTTCTCCTTTTTACCAGCAAGGGGCGGTAGTACAACTGATCTTGTTCCGTTGACAGCTAAGACAGGTACTGCTTTTCTGTAAGAAGGCCCAAATTCCTTCTTCACCGCGATTTTCTCTCTGACCAGATCCCCAATCTTTGGAATCCAGACAGGCCTTGCTGGGACAGGTGGTTTCTCTTCAGTGGCTGTTGGCTGTTGTTTCAACTTTATGTTGCTCAGGTCTTTTCTTGTTTCATTTAAGTCCTGTAAAATAGCCAAACGATCTTTGATATCAAAGCATTTTCCTTCTACCACTGAAGTCTGACTATCGAGGTCCTGGATATGCATTCTAGTCCCGAACAATAGTTCGTACGGACTGAAACCTTTTAGAGAATTTCTTGGCAGATTGTTAAGACTACGTTGGACACTTATTAAATGTTTGACCCACCCAACCCCCGAACCTAATACCTTTGCCGTTATAGATTGCTTTATGTCTCGGTTTTTTCTTTCCACAATCCCGTTTCCCTCCGGATGGAAGGGACAAGAATACCGCAATGCAATGCCCATGCTGGTCATGGCCTCCTTATAAGCTCGAGAGCTAAAAGCAGGACCTTGGTCAGAGTGTAGCATGCCAATTGCATATGTGCCGATAAAGACTCGCAAATCTTTTATAACCGTTCTGGCGTCAGCCGAGCGCTGAGGCCACATCCAAATGAATCTCGTGCAGGAGTCCACTGCGACCATGATGTATTTATAGTTGCCATCCCTTTGTAAGGGACCACAGTGGTCCAGGTAATCACACGCTAATGGTTTATCTGAGATCAGAAGGGGCGTCTGTGCTGGTCTTTTCACTGTCGAAACTTTCATTTTTTGGCATATTTCACAATCTAGAACATAGTTCCTAGTTTGTCTTCTCATTTGTGGCCACCAGTATCTCTGTTTTAATAATGATACTGTGACCGAGACACCAGCGTGTGCAGAGGCGAGCCCTTCGTGTGCCGCTATAATTAGTCCTAACCTATGTTCCATGTTTGGAATTGCTCTATCCCCCACTCCAGGGATTCGAGCAAATGGAACGTTATTCGCATCAGTTATGTATGAGTACTTTACTGGAAAGCCTTTCGTGAGTGTTTTTATCGCATTTTTTACTGTAGCGCTGACAGCTTGCAATATCTCGCTGTCTATTTTTGTTTTTGACCGGGTGATAGCAGCTACGGAAGCTGTTTGCACAGCTGCCTTCGCGGCCTCATCAGCCAATGAATTCCCTGCAACGTGAACGCCATCACGTTGATGACTCAGTGTATGTATCACGTGAGTCTTTTGTAGATCCTTTTGTAAAAGAACTACTTGTTCCCAAAGCGTTTTATGCTTGATTGTGCCACCCTTTGCATCTTTGAAACCATTTAGAACCCAATTCTGCAAGTATTCATTATAAGACTGAACGCAATAATATGAATCGCACACTATGAGTGTGGAGAACTCGCGATCAGTATCTTGAAGCGTCATCTTAAATGCTAGTAGTTCAGCTCGCTGAGCTGTACAATCTCCTAGAGATTGTGTTTTAGTGACTAGTGGTCTAAATTTTCCTTCGTGCCAACGACCTTTAACAATCGCGCACGCAGCACTGTAAGCTTGTTTACCCCCAACTGCGGGCTGTGCTGATCCGTCTGTATATATTATACAGCCGTAGTGTTCAAGAGGCAAGATTTCGGTCGGCAGAGGACATTCAAATTCATATTGGAGAAATTCTTGTGTTTTTAAATTAGGATCAAATTCGTAGACCACGTCTGTTGCAGCAAGAGAATTAACCCATTGTATCCATCTAGGATGTAGCGCTTTAGCATTTGGAATGCTTGCCTTTGTTACCGCTTCTAGAGCTGGTACTGGTGTAACGATGATTATTCGTTTACCTTGAGCTAGGGCTCTTTCTTTTGCTACCGCAGTCTGAACAGCGGTTAGAATTTTTTCAGTTGACCTAAATTTCATTTAAGCTTTTGTGTACAAATGTGATTTGTATGCTATTGGTACCGTTTCTCCCTCATTAGAGGTTAGGTATGTGAATCCGCATCTTCCTGGGATGACTCGGATCACAAGGTTGCGTGTGTTATCGCGTGATTGCAATTTTGTTTTAGCTAACATTGTTTGCAATGATCTCAAAATTTCTGTGTGTTTTTGAGTCCAATTGATTGTTTTAAAATCTGGTTTTATTAGTTCATAGAGAGGTTTAACCCTCTCTGCATAATTTAGAATGTAAGTTCTTCCGAAATTCAGGAAACCTAGAATTGATTGTAAGTTTTTCAGCGTTCTTGGTGCTTGGATTACAGCACATTTCTCTAAGAAATGCCTCATCATCATACATTTGTAGTAACTCTGTTACTCCTGCTGAGAATAATCCTGGGCTGTTCTTGAACCCTTGTGGGAGTCGACAGAATTTTCTGCGAGCCCATTATTGAGAAAGCGGTCAAATACCTGCTTTCAGGTGCTATGTTTTGACAAAAGAATCCATTAGAGATGTCTAATGTTGTTTTGTATTTTTTGCGCACGATGTTATTCATTAGTGCTGTACTATGTGAGTTTTGTACTGCAAAAGTTTTGCAACATGAGTTTAGATGTCTGTAGTCCAAAACTAGACGATATGAATCGTCTGGCTTGGAGACAGGAAACAAAGGATTGTTCATTTGTGAGATGCAAGTTTCAATCACCCCCTGGTATTCAAGTTGATCTAAGATCTCCCTGACCTGTTTTTTAGCTTCTTGCTTAATTGGGTACTGCCTCTGTGCAGTTGGTTGACATTTTAACTGGATTTTTTGAGGAGGAGAGTCCTCATCCCATCCAACATGGTTTTTATACAATGCAGGTGCTTGGGCTACTGCCCACTTTCTTGCAAGTGTATATTTTTTATGAATTGGAATGTGATTTGAGAAGGCAGGCATAATCATTTCTTCACCATGAGGGCACTCTCTGACAAACTCAGGTGGCCAGTCTTTTTCAGCTAAAAGGATGTCATAGCCTTTGGAGAGGTTATCCCAAAATAGACCCCTTATTTTCCTAGTCTTATCTCCCTCTATACGTAATGTTATTTCGTATATTTTATGAGGTTTGCTAACTCTGGTATCTGCAGTTTCCACCTGAATGTATTCATTCATGTCCACTGTCTCCAGATGATTCATCAGGATCTTGCGAGCTATGCTCACTTCTGCTGCACTGTCTAGCATTGTCTGAGCCCACTCTCCGTTTTTCAGCTGTGTCCTCAGGATCCTCGGCATGTTTGATTATTTTAATACTGGCTACCTTCTATTTTGGAAATTGTAATTTTTTACTTTGATGAGCAGGTTCCTTGTCTTTGGACTTGACGTGCTCTTCCCTGTGTTCTGACCGTCCGCTTCTTTCTGATTTCTGCGAGGAAGTCCGAAAAGATCGAGAGGGACGTGTATCAATATCTTGATATCTATCAGGTTTCTTCAAATTATCCCTATTTCTAAGGTTGTATCTTTTCTCAAAGGGCTCCCTCTGGGGAGACTTGTGTCCTTGGTCCGGAGATCTTTCTCTGCGCTGAGGAGACCTTCCTCTGGACTGGAATCTTTTTTCTTTGGGAGTGGATTGTTTATTTCCATCCCAGCTCTTTTTTGGAGTGTTTAGATTATTTTTAATAAATTTCTTTTCAGGATTTTCAGTTAGTTGGGGTTTTACTGGTTTCCCACCCAAACTATCTCTTCCTAGCTCTTCATAGGATTTTTCTATGATTCTGGCATGTTCAAATGGTTGTTCTGCTATATCTGTTTCTTTCAATTTCTGGCGGATCGCCACAGATGCTGCTTCCCCTTTTATGTTGGCTAATAATTTAGCCGAGACCTGCTTGAAATCTTTTAGTAATTTCATACCCAGAGTTAAAGCAGGTTCTGGACCGTATTCATTTTGAATCTGTCTTAGCACATCGGGTATTACCGCCATGGACGGAACACCATGTGTTTTTGTGTAAATGGAGGCAAAGACTGTGCCCCAAGTGTCACAGTCCTCCACATGTGGTGCTATCCCCACTGGAAGACAGATAGTCAGAATTCCGTGTTTCTCAGTAGGGGTAGTATCCGGAAATACTGCCTCTATTTGAGTTATTTTTTGTGCTAACCAGAATGTAATTTGTTCCCGTTTTATGGGTACTTTACCCAGACATGACTGTATGTTCTGTGGTGTAATTTTATTTGTGTTCCCCTGATGAGGGGTCAGCTGTGGAATGTTAATAGCTGGTTGAACTGTTGAAGTCCGCATCACATATTGGACTAATTGTCTATGTATTTTAATTAGTACTTTTAGTTGGACTAGATGTTCAGGTATCAACATTTTTTCGATGTCTGGATGTGGTGTATAGCTGGCTAGAACCGGCCATGTTGCTCCTGGTCTACCTAGTTTACCGAGCCTGGTGATGTGATTATTATGTTTTAGGGCGCCTTTAAACCAGAGCAGGTGCTCTTGGTATTTTAATGGGATTTCCACCTCCTCGAAAGGAGTGTACTCTTCCGGAGGTTCCTCTATTTTGTAATAGTGGAACTCACGTGTGACAGCGTTTGCTGCTGGAAAGTTTATCCATGAATAGAATACCTCTGTCTGCCGATATTCATGTGCCTCAATTACGAATATGACTGTACCACCTCTCGATGTTAGTCCATTTTCTATAAGTTTAATAGTTATAGTTTTTCCTATGTTGACTGGGATGAGTATTGCATCCGGGTCAGTCTGCAGGAGACTTATGTCATCCGCTAGGAGTTGAGCTGCTATTCTAGCTGCCTCCCTATCTTCTTCACCGTCTGACATTTTACTGACAGGAAGTTTTTTGTTGCAGATCAAGTTTCAAGGAAACAAAGATTAGGTGCACAATATTTTGGAACACTGTATCCTTCAACGTTGAATAAACCACAAACTATACATAGAAATCTCTTCCTACTAAGTTCCGGCGGATTTTAACCTTTGACCCACTCCAGACGTCTTTGGAGTATTCACGGGAAAAAGGGTCTGTGTGAAAAAGCACGACTGAGTTACTCTAACGTCTTGCGTTAGATTTATCGCCTTACCAAACGTTGGGCGCCATGTAGTGTACTTCCTATAGTCCCAATAGGCTCTGCGCATTGGAATAATATCTTCAGTAGGTAGACGTAGGACTGAGGTTAACTAGGTCTCTACTGACTATATTAGACTTAAGTTTTTTGCCAGCTAGCTCAGAGTTCACTAGAAACGTTCTCGAATAAGCGAGGAGGAGTTTAACCTCCCTGGATAGACAAGAAGGGATTTAGTTTCTGACAACCATAAAACATGACAACTTTGCTCTCCCTGAATAAGAGTATATCTCTAGAGTTGTGTGAAAACAAAAGACAGCTATTTCACTCAGTCAATAAGTGCGTACTTAGTTTCACCAGATTGCAGAGAAAAAGAGAGACGGGCGTTTTCAATAAAAGGTGTTATTTATTGAGCAGTCTCTTTCCTCATACAAGAGAAATGAATTGCTATGATTGCAATACTTATAGTTAAGTAGAGTGCATACAGTAAAAGCAGGATTATGAAATAATACTGTAAAATCATTGATATGGTTTCTTAGCCATATGATACTTTAAAATGGATAAAATAGATACATACATATATACATTGACTAATCGTACTCAACTGGTGCTTCTAACTACGCCTACCCCGGTGTACCTGACCTAAGCCTACTACGTGGGAAGGAGTAAGTAAGTAGCAGTTTAAGTTAAGTTTGTTTTGCCAAGGATCTGACTCAAGAATTCTCTGTAAGGGTTTAGTCAGTTCAGTACCTGGGTATTAGAAGGCAGGAGGGCTGGTATCTCTCTCTCAGGACTCGGTATCCCAGTCACCCGCAAGGGTAAGCTGGAAACGCCGGAGGCTGGATTTCTCGGCAAGAGAAAAGACAGCGTCTTTCTCAGCGCATCAAAAGGGAGGGGCAGCGTCCGTGGGCTCTCGCATCAGCTGGGCTCTCAGGCAAGTAGTAGCTGCTCCAGATTCATCACCACCGTGTGTTTGCTTAAGGCAACGTTGGTATATTTATACCTGAAAGGTGCCGGGTTTGACGTAAGGCTGGACATATGACGTCAATAAAAGATGTCACTAAGAACTGGTCGTTCTTATAGTGTTTTACATGAGTTCTTGGATGAAATCAAAACAACGGCAGCGGGGATTTCCCAGGTTGCTGGAGGGTTGGATTTGTTTAAGAACTCGTGTGCTTTCTAGGGAGCTGGAGGAATAGGCTTGCTTAATGTGACAGCATGCGCTATGACTGAATTATGAAAGGGGTTTCTATGCCGTTGTACGGATATTATTGATTTATAACCACACAAGGGCAAAGAATAGGAATATCGATTCAGGTACCTAGATAAACACACTACAAGAACACAGTGGACTCAGCATTATCATGTTACCTAAACCCCTGCAAACTAGTCCTTCTAAGGGCCCACGTCCAACTCCTGAACATGGCCATAGCAATAACTATGACTTCACTAGTATCGGTTTATAGGATACACAAGGCTGTTTGATAAGATCTTGTACCTAGTAAAGTACAAACCGGCTTGAGCAATTTATGACGAGGGCCCTTGTAAGCAGGGCACACAAACAGAACATGCAATAAGGTCTCTTCCTCACATGGGCAGAAATAACATTTGGTGTCTTGATTGGTCCCCTATTTTTTAGTAAAAGATTTTAGGGGTAGAGAGCCCACTCTAAATTGGTGGTAGAGTTTCCTGTCACCTGGGCTCATAATGGTATCGCAGTAGGCCTCCAGCCTGAATTCTATTTTGTGATCCAGAGGTAGTCCAAAGTCTTCGCTAATAGGTGAGAGGTCTAAAGCCCGCAGCTTCCTCAAACGAGATACAACCCAAATCTGCAAGTAGTGGTCTGAGTGATGTCGATTGTGGGAGGCCGGTCAGTGCCCTCAGGAACCTGTGTTGTGCTTGGACTAATGGAACTAGATGTTCGAAACCCCAAAGTTCAGCGCCATGAATAATTGAGGCTCTGACCTTCCCTTGATAGATAGTTATAGCTGGAGCTACTTGTTTAGTTTGGGATAATCGGTGTTCTTTTAAAAGGGCCCCTGCTTGTTGGTTGTGTCTTAAGACTAACAGTTCCATCTGTGGCTTCCAGTTCATCCTTTTGCTCATAGTTACACCCAGATATGTAAAGGAGTCGGTTTGTTCCAAGGACAAATTATTCATTTCCAGTCTAGCTCTCACATTTATATGTTTGTGTAAGACCATGAACTTAGTCTTGTCAACATTGACTACTAAGTCATGGTCATTACAAAGAGACTGAAGTGGTCGAGGGCTCTTTGCAGACCAGCATGCGTTTTAGACAGAATCAGAGTATTGTCTGCAAACATTAAAAGAGGAACCCTCGATCCAACAAGAGAAGGGGTTTCCGTAGGATAATCGATGTAGTATGAGAGAACATTATTTATGAACAACGAGAAGAGGGTTGGGCGAGAACACAACCCTGCCAAACTCCCTTGTTCACAGGAAAACGTTCTGTTAACTCACCCTGTTGACCCCATCGGACTTGGGCATAGGTAGATTCATGTAATTTTATAATAAAATATAACATCTCCGCGGATATCCCTTGTTTCTTAAGACTGTCCCACAGCTTGTTGCAGGGTACTAGATCAAATGCAGATTTAAGATCTATAAATGCTGTGTACAAGGTCCCCCCAGCTAAAATCACTGTGTTCCAATATATCAACATGAATCTGAAAACTTGAATGATAGTGCTAACATGGGAGCGAAATTCTGCTTCGTAGGTGGATAAAATTTCGTTATCATCGATCCATCTATTAATCCTGCATAGCACTAATCGGGCCACCGACTTTTGCATCGTGTCTATAAGGCTTATGGGCCGATAATTGGACGGGCTGGCAGGATACCCCTTTTTGTAAACGGGGATAATTTCAGCCACACGCCAGGATTCGGGATTGGGGGCACCTCGGACCAAGCCATTCGCAAAAATATGAATATATTTAATTCCAATTCTCCCTGTCAGATTTAAATATATCTGCCGGGATACAATCCGGGCCCGGGGCCTTACCTGTTGTTACCCCATCAAGAGCACGCTCAAAGTCCCCTATGGTAAATGTTAAGGCCACACATTGATACTGCCCAGGACTAATTGCAGGGGATGAGAATTGGGTTTGGTAGTGTGCTACCCAAACCTCTGGAGGGACATTGTTGACTGGTGCCGGGCCGGGATTGTCACTACCCCACTTGATTAGATGCCAAAATCGACACCAATTTTTCCCATTACTAACGTCTAGCAAGTCCCTCCATCTTTTTTCGTTGAAGGCCTTCTTGGGCCGTATTTGGGTTGCCTTGTACATGGACCTCAAATTCCTTACTTCCTGCATTGTACCTGCCCTTATGGCTATAGACAGATCCCTGTAAGCTACCCTACATGCCCCGTTGTACCACGTAGCCGACTTGTGGATAGGGAACATATTGGTTCTTTTTTGCAATTATATAAAAAAGGATCTCAACTTAGCAAACAGGGCCTCGTGAGCTATTGTGAGGGCAGGAAGAGTGTCCTCATTAGGGTCGAGTTGTGAGAGGGCAGTATCAGAATCTGCAAGTGTTGATTTTATCCAATTCAAAGTCCCTCGTCCTCAGAAATCTTTGCCCATTTTAAACTGTGGCAGTCATTGGACAGAATTACATCTACTGTTACGATATCCATAGTGCCCCTCAAGGGAGGACAGGACTTTACCGCTAAGGGCAATATCAGGGGATCATGATCGCTCTCCAATCCTTTCAAAATCTCCATGTCCCTCACCATGTGCCACAATTCCAAGTTAATAAGAAAATAATCTATTCTATTACTTCTCATCCCTTGGAATAAGTGGGGTTGTCTTTACTGTCTGATCTTGATCTACCATTGACAGCCCAAAGCCCCCTCTCCAGTATTAAACTTTTCAACTGCAGGGCGGCTTCTGTCCATTTCTTGATAGGAGCTAGTGTCAAGGACGGAACACCCCAAATGGCATCCTCATCACAGGTAAGGCTACCGTCTTCTAAGCCAAGTGGCTCGAACGTACAGTTGGAATCCCCTGCGATAACTCAGTTATATGACCCTCTTAATGATTTGATGAATGTATCTAGGCTGGAGATGATCAGTGAAGCCTTACCACCCACTAGCCCTCTAGCGTAGACATCTATCACTATATACTCGGGATCATACTCAGGGGTGATTTTAATAGCCAGAAAGTCCTGATTATCAGTCACTAGTTCTTCTATCTGGTAACCCGCCTGTTGTCTAACCCACACAGTTAATCCGCCTAAGGGTCGCCCTTTGATGCTCGCAATTGCTGGCTTACTAAATGCCAGATATCCTGGCCGAAAAATTGTACTCAATGACCAGGTCTCCTGAAGCGCAATAATATCATAGGACTCCATGAAAGTAAACCAATCAGAGGAGCTAGTCTTCGATAGCAACCCAGCAATGTTCCATGATAAAATACTCAATGTGCTGGGGCTTAATCCCACACACTGTGCTGTCTGTACCTGGTCCTCTATCCACTGTGACTCTCTAGTTGGCACTGACAGAGGGCCTGAATCTATCACATGGGGAGTGAAAATTTGATTTGGGATATTCTCTGTTCTTAATAGTTGTACAGGTAACAGTCAATCACTGGTGTCTAGGCCAGACAAGGGTACAAATCTATTGGCTAGGTTGGGATAAAAGGGTTGGCCTATGGCGCTGTGATGGACGCTACGAGTCCCCGAACATGACGGGAAGTAATAGCATGGCCTATAGAAAAACCCTAGGGGCAGAAGAGAAATTTTACCTTGACAATGCCCTTCATCCCTGGACCCTAGACATTCCAATAAGAATCTAACTACGCGTTAATTGTTAAAATTGGCACCACACAGTCATTCCCCATCCTTGGTAGAATGTCCAACCCAAGACGAGCGTCTAGCCATTATCAATTGGTTACAGATATCCCCCCCACCCCTGCCTCCTTCATATGTACATTGAGCCAGTGCATTGTTTTTGCCATTAATTGCTCAGTAGATTAATTTTGCCCGGGGTGTAGGGGAGGGACATTGCTCAAAACCACCACCAGTGGAGCGGAGGCAGGAGGGAGATGTAAAGCCTTGTGATCCATTCTAGGAAGGCCAGGAACCATGCCACGATCCGCTAATGTGTAGCCATGAACAGGTCACCCAGAGGCAGAAATAGGTTGGTTATCTAAACCACAAATAAAATTATTTGGTTGTATGTTACTCGCTAGCCTTGCTGTCTTTGAAGCGGATTTATCACCCTCCACCCTTGGAGTGGTCGGAATGAGCTGGGCAAATTCGCTACATGTATTCACCATCTCGCCTTCATAACCTCCATGTGCCACCACACCAACATCGGAGGCAATACCAGCCCCATCATTCCTACTAGATGATATAAACATTGGATTAGGTGTTATTGGGGTGGCTGATGGGGGATTAGGATTTTGCAGGATTTTGGAGCACATTTGTTAACGTTACAGAGGCCCAAAGTTTTCCCCCCAATGAGGCTTTAGTAGAACCAGAGTTGGACACAGCAAGCATCTCAAAATTGGATAATTTTCCCTCGATTGATGACAACCTCTCAAGAATTGGCGACACAGATGCTGTGATTAGAGCCCTCGTCATCATGAGGCAGAAAAACACCAACTGGGTCCAAGTTTGGGGCGCCCAATAGGGGAGTAATTGACTGAGGCTCTGTTATCGTTGGCAATGCTGTAGTCACGGACCCACCATTCTTGCTCGTTTTAGGCACCTTTGCATTTTTTTAATTTTTGGGGGGGCCCCCTCCCCTCTTCTTCTTAGTGGCCGGCTCTGGTACTGGGTTTAGGCGTAGACCGTGTAGAGACACAAGGAAATGTACTGCAAGCAGCGTCCTCTTGCGCTGGTTCGGCGGGCAGGAGGCTTGAATGAGACTCCGATATTGTAGAAATGCCCGCAGGTTCCTCAAGAAACTGGCTGTTACCTCCGCCCAGTTCAAGGGGGTTAGTGCCTGTGACTAAGAGATGTTCGGGAGAGCGCGCAGAGATTAGACCTCCCAACGAAGATCGTTTAGATTGCAGGGGGTCTAGCGATAAGCGACGCTCAGTCAGGGCAATTTTATGGGCTAATACTTAACTGGTCCAGCGTCCCTGCCACACTTCACTCATGGTGGACATCGTGGACTAGATACTATATCAACAGTTGTCCTAGGAGGTCAGACCCTACACGAAATAACAACGCACAGATAAACAGAAATGAACTGACCTTAAAGTATTGCAGAGTTTCAAAATGGTGGGGCCCGGCCCGGCCTCTAACAGGCTCAAACGGGCCCGCCCTTGGCCGCGGGAGCCCCAACAAGGCTTTATGGGCCAGCTGTAGCTGCCTGAGGTGGCTCCTGCCGAGAGAAGTGCGATGCCCCCTGGGAGGTGGAGTCCTGGGGCAGCGCTCTTGGGGCTCGAAGGCAGAATGGCAGAGTCTGCTGAAGGCTGGTGGTGAGAATGCAGTCCAAAAGATATGGCGAGGCTTGATGCAAGAGATAAACAGGTAGGGGCCTCCCAACTCATCCAGGGGTTTTAATGGCTTTGTCTGAGTTAGTGTATGTCTTTTCTCCTGGAGTAGGGTAGAGTGGTTTTCTGTAGTTGTAAGCAGTTTTCTGTAGTTGTAGACGGTGTTGTCTGTGTTGGCAAGGTGTGGCAGTAGGTATAAGTTGACCGTAGGCTGGTCCTTGGTTGCCTCAGTTGCCGGCAGCCGGCACCACACTGGTGTAAAATGCCGGTAATTACACTCAGTAGTACGTAAGGGAGAAGGCGGCAGTAGCAGATCGATATCAAGCCCCCATCCCGTCAGGTACGCCCGCCAGGCTCTTGCGAATGGGTCCGGGGGCCGTGAAAACAAAGTTTGGAAGGCAACTTGGACAAGAGAGGCTCGTAAAAATCGTCAAGATCACCCGTAGCACCATGACACCGCGGGTCGATTCAGCTCTCTCCTCGTTCATCTCCGCTGACCAAAGACCCTTTTGCCTGTTTACCTGAGATCCCAAACGTCAGGCAGCTCACCAACCTGTAAGCCCAGTAAGTATGAGGCTTTCATCTTCAGATTCAGCTGGAGTGGGAGCAGGAGTGGGACCAGAAGCGGAAGCAAGGGCTCTGCCGCAGGGTTCTACCGCTCTACCTCTTTGGGTTGCGGGTTACAGGTTCCAAGTTCCAAGTTACGGGTTACGGTTTTGCTGGGGTCCAAATGTACAGCAGTTTTTGGCCACTTCGGTAGCTTCGGCACTAAAGGACTCGGTGTGGCGGTGAGGAGTGGCGCGATCTCCCCCTCCTTCCTCTTTAAGAGCTCAAAACGCTCTGAGCACAGCTCCAGCACCTTCAGCTGCAGTTTAACATATTCCATAGAGACCTAGTCGACCTCAGTCCTACATATAATCTATAGGATATATTATTCCAATGCGCAGAGCCAATTGGGAATATAGGAACTGTATCACTGACATATTATCGAATTCACAAATATAGAATTACCAAAATATCGAAGAAAAAATATAGAATGCAAAAATATTGAATTCCTATCTACAGACAGGTAAGTACAAAAATATTGAATCAAAAATATAGTTTTAAAAAATATAGTTAGTCAAAATGTCTTAAAAGTAATTTAAAATTAA
Source organism: Lissotriton helveticus (assembly GCF_964261635.1). Classification (NCBI taxonomy): domain Eukaryota; kingdom Metazoa; phylum Chordata; class Amphibia; order Caudata; family Salamandridae; genus Lissotriton; species Lissotriton helveticus. Next base: position 492,914,464 of record NC_136057.1, on the reverse strand, counting down.
TGAAATAATAAATATAACATTTACTATTACCACTCCAGTGAGTGCAACGGTAGGGAAAGTGTTGGATAGCGTAGGGGTAAATATTACTATTCCCACTCCAGAGAGTGCAACAGTAGGGAAAGTGTTAGATGGCGTAGGGGTAAAAAACTACTATTTCCACTCCAGAGAGTGCAACAGTAGGGAAAGCGTTGGATAGCGTAGGGGTAAAAATTACTATTCCCACTCCAGAGAGGGCAACAGTAGGGAAAGCGTTGGATAGCGTAGGGGTAAAATATTAATATTCAATATTAAATTACTTACCTTAAATTCGATATTTTTCACCACTATATTCTGTCCATTCGATAATTTGTCCATTCTATATTTTGACTTCGATATTTTGGTAATTCTATATTTTGAATTCGATATTTTGTCTTGTTACCATAGGAACTACACTACATGGCGCCCAACATTTGGTAAGGCACTAATTTAATGCTAGATACTATTGTAACTCAGTCGTGCTTTTCTCAGAGACCCCTTCTTCCTGTAAAATACTCCAATAGATGTCTGGAGTGGGTAAAAGGATAACATATCCGCCATAACTGAGTAGGACTAAAATCCTATGTATTAGTTTTTGGTTTGTTCAACGTTGAAGAATATATAGTGTTCCAAAATATTGTGCACCTTATCATTGTTTCCTTGAAACTTGCTCTGCAACTTTCATTAAACAATGTCGAATAACGGCAGCAGCACCGAGAACGGTGGAGCCACAGGCAATAATACTGTACCAGGTGTGACTTTACAGGTTTCCAAGAAGATGGCACTGATGCTATAATCATCCCAGAAAATTTAAGGAAAGCCATCACTATAAAACTTATAACAAATGGCCTATCATCAAGAGGTGGTAGGGTAATTTATGTGATAGAGGCACATGCATATCGTCAGACGGAGGTATTCTATTCATGGATTATCTTTCCTGAAGCAAATTCAGTATCAAATGTGTTTCACTTCTACAAAGAAGAGGAACATCCAATGGAATGCATTCCTTTCGAGGATATTGAAATTCCACTAACTTACCAAGAGCATGCACTCTGGTTTAAAGGCGCCCTACAACATCAAAATCACATTACCAGGCTCGGTCCACTAGGTAGACCAGGAGCAACATGGCCGGTATTAGCCAGCTATACACTACATCCTGCCATTTAAGAAATGACAGGTGCAGAACTATTAATTAAAATAAAATAACTAATAAAAATATACAGACAATTGGTTCAATATGTCATGCGGACTCTAACAGTCCAACCTCCTATAAGGATTCCACAACACACCCCTTACCAGGGGAATACAAATAAAATTACACCACAGACTATACGATCAGTAATTGGTAAATTACCCGCAAAAAGGGAACAAATTTCATTCTGGCTGGCTCAAAAAATTACTCAAATAGAGGCAGTATTTCCTGATATTACCCCTCATGAGAAACACAGGATTTTAACAATCTGTTTGCCAATGGGGATCGTACCAAACCTGGAAGACTGCGACACTTGGGGTACAGTCTTTGCTGCAATCTACACCAAAACACATGGTGTTCCATCTATGGCGGTAATACCAGATATACTGAAAAAGATACAAAATGAATACGAGGCAGAACCTGCGTTAAATCTAGGTATGAAATTACTGAAAGATTTCGAACAGGTCTCAACAATAATATTAGCTAATATTAATGGTGATGCAGCATCTGTTGTGATCCACCAAAAGTTAAGAGAATTTGATGTAACTGAGCAACCTCAGGAACTAGCCAGAATAATAGAGAAATCCAATGAAGAACTAGGTAGAGACAGTTTGGGTGGTAAACCAGTGAAACCCCAACTGACTGAAAGTCCTGAAAAGGTCTTTATTAAAACACTCTCACTCTTCCTAAAAAGAAGTGGTAGAACACTAAACAAACTTCTGAAGAGAAGCGTTCTCAATCCCGAGGTAGGTCTCCTCAAAAGGAGCCCTCTGAAGGAGGTATAACATCGGGAACAGGGGTAATTTGAGAAAAGCTGATAGATATCAAGATACTTATACAAGTTCCTCTCGTACCTTTCAGACTTCTTCACAGAAATCCGAAAGAAGAGGACGATCAGAACACACGGAAGAACGCGTGAAGTCCAAAGCCGATCAGCCCGTTCCAAAAAACAAGAAAACCCAATTCACCAAAAAGAAGGTAGCAGGTCTAAAAATCAGACATGCCGAGGATCTTGAGGACACAACTCAAGAACAGGGAGTGGGCTCAGACAATGTTGGACAGTGCAGCAGAAGTAACCGTAACTCGCAAGATCTTGAAGGATCATCTGGAGAAATTGGACCTGAATGAGTAAATCCAGGTTGAAACTGCTGATATCAGGGTTAGTGTCCCACACAAGTTATATGAAGTAACACTCCAGATGGAGGGGATATAACTAGAAGAATAAGAGCTCTCTTTTGGGGGAAACTCTCTAAGGGTTATAACATTCTTCTAGCTGAACAAGACTGGCCACCTGAATTTGTCAGGGAGTGCTCACATGGTGAAGACCTCATTATGCCAGCCTTTTCCAATCATATTCCAATTCATAAAAAATATACTTATGCCAGGAAATGGGCAATAGCCCAGGCTCCTGCATTATTTAAAAATCATGTAGGATGGGATGAGGATTCTCCTCAACCTAAAATCCAGTTAAAAACACAACCAACTGCACAAAGGCAGTACCCAGTTAAGCAAGAAGCTAAAAAACAGGTCAGGGAGATCTTAGATGAACTTGTATACCAAGGGGTGATTGAAACATGCACCTCGTCCATGAACAATCCTTTGTTTCCTGTCCCCAAACCAGACAATACATATTGTCTTGTTTTGGATTACAGACATTTAAACTCCTGTTGCAAAACTTTCGCAGTACAAAATGCACACAGTGCAGCATTAATGATTAACATTGTTAGCAAAAAATATAAAACTACATTATATATTTCAAATGGTTTCTTCTGTCAAAACATTGCACCGGAAAGCAGGTATTTGACCGCTTTCTCAATTATGGGGACAAAGCGTCAATTCTGTCGTCTCCCCAGGGATTCAAGAATAGTCCAGGGTTATTTTCAGCCAGATTAACAGAGTTACTGCAAACCTATGATGATGAGGCATTATCATATGTCGATGACATCTATCTAACAGACGATGACTTGGATAGGCACTTGAACAGGATGAACACCATAATATAGGGCATCGCCTCTGAGGGGTATAAATTCAATTTAAAAAAATCACGAATTTCCCACCTCAACGTCCTTTTTCTAGGATATGAATTATCAAGTGAAGTCAAAAGCCTGGCGGCAAACTTTCTAGAGAAATTTGCGCTGCTCCAACCTCCAAAAATGCTGAAAAACTTACAGTCAATTCTAGGTTTCCTAAATTTCGGAAGAACTTACATTCTAAATTACACAGAAAGGTTTAAACCTCTCTACGAATTAATCAAACCTGATTTCAAAACAGTTAATTGTACTCAAAAACACACAAAACCTTTTACGTTCAGTGCAAACAGACATGAGCAACAACACATTTACAGACACGTGTAAACGTACGCAACCTAGTGATCCCAATCTTTCCAGGAAGATGCAGATTCACATACTTAACCTTTAATGAAGGAGAAAAAGTACCTATTGCTTATAAATCTCACTTGTACACACAAGCAGAAATGAAATTCACTTCTACAGAAAAAATTCTGACAGCGGTTCAAACAGCAGTAGAAAAGGAGAGAGCCCTCACACAGGGTAAATGCATAATGGTCGTTACTCCTGTACCCGCCTTAGAGACAGTGACAAAAGCGAGCATTCCAAATGCAAAGGCTTTATATCCGAGATGGATACAATGGGTTAATTCTCTTGCTGCAACACACGGTGAATACGTTTTTGACCCCAATTTGAAAACACCAGAATTGCGACAATACAAACAAGAATGTCCTCTGCCCACTGAGATTCTGCCTCTAGAACAATGTGAATGTATAATTTATACAGACGGATCAGCACAACCCGCAATTTGGGGTAAACAAGCTTATAGTGCTGCGTGCACGATCGTTAAAGGTCGCTGGCGCGATGGTAAATTCCGACCTATGGTCACTAAAACTCAATCTCTAGGAGATTGTACAGCTCAGCGAGCTGAACTACAAGCATTCAAGGTGGCGCTTGAAAATACTGATCGCGAATATCCTACACTCATAGTGTGCGATTCATATTATTGCATTCAATCTTATAATGAATACTTGCAGAACTGGATGGAAAACGGTTTCAAAGATGTGAAAGGTGGCACAATCATGCATAAATTGCTTTGGGAAAAAGTAGTTCAGTTACGAAAAGAACTACAAAAAGCTCACGTGATCCATTCACTGAGTCATCAACGTGATGGTGTTCACGTTGCAGGGAATTCATTGGCTGATGAAGCCGCGAAGGCAGCTGTGCAAACGGCTTCCGTAGCTGCAATCACTCGTTCTAAAACAAAAATAGACGGCGAAATAATGCTAGCTTTCAATGCCAGAAGCAAAGGCAGCGTTGCAGGGTTACTTCTAAACTATCCACTGGAAAATTCATACACAATTGATGCCAACTCCGTTCCTTTTGCTCGAATCCCTGGAGTGGGGGATAGGGTAATTCCAAGCAGGAAACGTAGAGTAGCTTTCATACACGAAGCCCATTTGGGAGAGGGTCTGATGCATCAGGGGATCTCTAAATCTATACTAGAATTAAAAGAGATGTATTGGTGGTCAGGGATGAGTAGTCACATATACACATTTACAATTAATTGCCATGACTGCAAAAGAGATCGCAGCATAGAACGCCGCCAGATACCTGACTACAGTGTAGCCAGCCCAGTACAGACACCATTGTTAGACAGCATTAGACTGTCTACATGCAGACATCCCTATGGACAAATGAGTTCACACAAATATTAAGACAAGATTCCTTTAGATGTGGCCCCAGCGCACGGCTGACACCCGAACTGTTATAAAAGATTTGCGAGTCCTTATCGGCACATACGCAGACGGCACACTACATTCTGACCAGGTTCCTGCATTTAGCTCAAACACTTACAAAGAGGCCATGGCCAATCTGGGTGTTGCATTGCGGTATTCTAGTCCATTCCATCCTGAGGGAAATTCGGTTGCGGAGAGAAAAAACCGGGACATAAAGCAATCTATAACCGCTAGGGTACTAGGCTCGGGTTACTGGTGGGTTAAACATCTAATAAGTGTCCAACGTAGTCTTAATAATCTGCCAAGAAGTTCTCTAGGGGGAATCACTCCATATGAAATCCTTTTTGGAACTAGAATGATTGTCCAGGATCTTGATCGTCACACTTCAGTGGTAAAACAAAAACCTTTTGATATCAAAGACCGTTTGGCTGTTTTGCAGGACTTGAATGAAACAAGAAAAAGTCAAAGCAACACGTTGCAAAAGCCAACAATCCCTGAAGAGAAACCACCCGTCCCTGAAAGGTAAGCCTGGATTCCAAAGATTGCGGATCTAGTCAGGGAAAAGATCGCGGACAAGAAGGAATTTGGGCCTTCATACAGACAACCAGTACCTGTGCTAGTAATCCACGGATCAAGAACAGTGTTACTGCTGCCCCTTGATGGAAGAAAGGAGAACATGTTCGTATCCATTGACCTGGTCAAACCACATCATGTGGCCGATCATAAATAGTAGGCCAAGTGGACTCCAAAGATGTAGTAGATGCCCGAATCTGGCTACAATCCAAGAGGTTCAAACTGAGAGACTGATAACATTTGAAGACTCTGCAGAACAGAATAGAGGACTATGCAACAAAGCCATGGAATTTGTACCTCTTGAGACGCAAATAACAGTTTGTCAAGAAACAGTAAGAAAGAACATCAACTTACTCCTCAAGCCACACAAAATCATCCCATCATGAACAAAGAGACTTGTCAGCAGTGAACATCACAGCAGTTCCTATATCAGCTGGTATAGCTCTGGACAGAACTGAATATGACATTCTTGGTCCGGCAGAGCTGTTGAAGATTCTACACCAATTCAAGGTTTCCTTGAGTGACTTTGTTTCACCCAGCAACTTTTCTGATGATTCGGACTTTGAGACTGTTATTAATATGATGTCAGACTTAGAAATGTCAGCAACATTTACAAATCATGAATACTTAAAATGTTCTTCAGATTATGTATTGTTAAAATCTCTATAGTCATCATTTCTTGCATAAATCTGCAAATCCTAGAAATATATTAACTTATAACCAATGGGAACATTGTCCCACGCCACCAAAGGGTAGCTAAAAACATTTTATGGCAAATTTCCATACTTTTCAGGGTATAATGTTTCAAATCCGGAATCATTTTACTTTAAAAATGTTAATAAGACAGGAATTAAAAGTATGTTGACAAATACAAAGCAATTTATTCTGCAGCATTTTATGCTCAGCTGTCTACATTAGGTTTTGACTTTTGGAAAGGCAACATTGAGACAAAAACTGTCTGGGGCAGAAAATACTGGCAGATGCAGTGATTAGAAGCCTTATTTAGAGCCTGCATTGTCCCAGAACAAATAATGTTTTTGAATGACACTGTCCAACAGACATCTTGTCTTGGATTAGCTAACATAAAAGATTTAAACAAACCGTCAGTACCTACACCTACACCTGAAGAAGTAACACTTCAAAGGGGGTGGTTGACGTAAAATCTATTTTACTTAACAACAGAACAGATCCTGATTGGAAAAATGGTTAATCTGGCCCACAGACACAACCCGCTGTCAACTTAGATAGATTCCTGAATAAACTCAAGGGTTCATGTTCACTAGGTCAGATCCAAGATATGTCCAGAGACAACATCCAGGAATAGTAACATCATACAGTGTGGGAAAACTGTGCCTTGAGTGGCTACAAAAATCTACACTAAAGGAAGTAAAACAACACTTATCTTTACTTAAAGATGGCGTTGATTTAAAGGACTTCTTACAAGGACCTGCAAAACTGTGGCATAAACGTTTTATATACGCCGGTATCTATGCCATTTATAATGAAGCATGGAAAACAATGCAAGCAGAGACTGCAGAACGAATACAAGAAATTGATCCTATTAATTTAGAGCAATCTCTCTCTTTAGTTGACAATAGGTTAACAACTCTGTCAGTCAGTCAGTCAAACCACTTTATTCGGTTAAGTTAAAACCATAAAAGTACTAAGACGAAATACAAACATATATGTGCAAAAATACAATATAAAGTGTCCACAGTATAATACAATCCGGCATTAGCAATCTATGTGCAAAGAACGCGATACAGTACTGGTCAGGTAAAGTGCATTTCAGGGCAAAAGTGACAATACATCGAAGATATTTAATATAAACCTCATTTAAAATACCAATCATAAAAACAATGTATAAAAAGATAAAATCAGGAATAAAACCTCATTAGTTATGGGCTCCTCCTCACGGCTATTTCTCAGCCGGACAGCTGTCATAAGGAAACTGGCTATATAAAAAAATCTCATTGGGATCATTTCATAGCTGTAAATACAATAAGGCTGGCTTAACTTGGATAAAACCCTTTCTTTTTAGTAGGGGAAAAAGAAACCTCTTCCTGGTGTCACTATACAAATCACAGAACATTATTAAATGCATTGTGTCCTGGACTGAGAAAATATCACAGATGCATGGCCCTAGCTCTTCCAGCCTGCACCACCCCTTGGAGTTCCTTAGCGAAAGGTGAATTAAGTTAAAACGGAAGCGTGTAAGGAGTGTGCGATGGAAAGGCCTGGTTACAGTTTTCAAATAAGGTTCCATCAACGGCGTAGTTTTTAAAAGATAATGTGCTTTTACCGTTACTTTTTTCAACTCCAATTCCTCCCTTTGTACTGCCCACAAATTTAAAAGCTGTTTCTTCACCCCCCTGGGATCCATTTTCGTAATCGTCCCGGGTTCATCATAGAGGTCCTGTCGACCAACAGTTACCAGTGTTTCCCTTACATAAAGAAGCCACCTAATCTTATGTGCATAATCCAGAGTGAGACAATCCCGGATCAATTCATGATTAAGGTCTAATTCGGGATTAAGCCATAATTTAAGCCAGAAAATGACTGGCGCCAGCCTAAGTGTATCTGTTATGTAAGTCACCCCCAATTCCTGGTGTACAGCATAGGTGGGTGTTGATTGAGGAACCGATAATATACCCTGTAGAAATTTGTTCTCCTCTAGCTGTATCCCCTCCATGGGTCTATACCCCCAGATAGAGGAGCCATATGTGGCAATTGCAATACATTTAGCTTTATAAATGTTCACAATTGCCTCAACAGGTTTCGTTCCTAACCGTTTAGCAAACCCATTTACAGCAGCAATTGCCCTAGCCATGCCATTAACCTTAAGTTTGTGTTGGGCGGTCCATGTTCCTTTCTCATGAAAGAGAACCCCCAAATACATAAAAGAAGTTACCCTAGTAGCTTCGAATCCTTCACAGTAAAGAGTCCGGCAAGATCGTTTGCTCTGGTGACCTATACTCATTACGTGTGATTTGGCTATATTTACCTTTAAATCCAAGGAATTCATAAAATTACCAAATCCCACCAGCAGCTTCTGTAGGCCGACTGCTGTGCATGATAACAAAACAGCATCGTCGGCGTACAGAAGCACCGGGCAACGCTCCTGGCCGATTTTGGGGACATCTAAGCTGGCTATATCTAAAAACTTACCTAAATTATTAATATAAAGAGTAAAAAGCAAAGGTGCTAAAATACAACCCTGTCGTACTCCACGCCCAGAACTAAAGTGCCTAGTGCAGTTCCCATCTTGGTCGATCCTCACCCCTGCCGTAAGGTTCTGATGCAGGTCAGCTAGGAAGTGGACGAGACTTTTTTCCATCCCCATCTCTAGGAGGATCATCCAGAGCTTTGACCTGTTTACCGGGTCAAAAGCTGACGATAAATCCATGAATGCCAGCTGGAGTACTCCCCTTTTGGCTGAAGTATGTTTGCCAATTAACAGGTATAAATTGAGGCACTGATCTTAAGTCCCCCTGCCACTTCTAAAACCATATTGAGAGTTTGATATTACATTATTCTCATCTAGCCATCCTTTCATTTTACCTAAGACCGCCCTCCCCAGGACCTTTACGGCCGAATCAATTAGAGAGATTGGTCTATAACATCAGGCATCTCCTCTGTTTAAAGATAGGAACTATAATAGACGTGGCCCAGGATAGTGGGTGATATCCCTGTGCTGCAGTGTTAAAAATGTTGTCAGAACTTGTGCCCAGAAAAGTGGCTGTGTTTTATATAGATCGGCTGGAACGCCATCTGGGCCTGGGGCCTTGTTGCTAGACATGGCCTTAATGGCCAAGACTACTTCCTCCTCTTTAAAACTCAGAGGCTGGTTTGCATCACTTAGAACAGCCCAAGGGGCAGGATCAGACAATATAGGGGTCTCATATATAGCCTCAAAATGTTCTAGCCATTGTGCCTCGGTGATATTACATTCTACTACGTTGTTGCCATTTTCTGAAAAGAAAGGTTTATTTACAATTTCCCAAAAGCTATGGCTATTCTTTAAGACATCAGCCGACATCAAGGCCTCCCAAGCTTCTGTTCTAATGTCCTTTTTCCTGGCCCTTACAGCTAGCTTGTAGTCCTTTCTAAGTATAGCCACATTAATCCTATTTTGTGGGGTCTGTTTAATGGCTCTAATTAAAAGGCTATGTGCCCGCGAACAGCTAGTGTCAAACCATTTCTCGGCCGTTTGTTGCCCCCTTTTTACCTGGGCCATTAAGTTCGAGGATATTTGTTTACAAATGGCAGTGAATGCCTCAATGATAATCATACCCCCAGATATAGTATCCAGACATATATTCAACATATCCTTTATCAACAAAAAAGGGTGTCTAAAGAAATCTCCGGGATTATCTTTGTCCATTTTATCCTTCTTCCTTGATCAGTTGGTTTGATGCTAACCTCTACCCTCATGTGTCTCCCGGGTTGCACCAAACCACATTCATTATTTAATTCCAAAAAGACCGGATTGTGATCACTAAAATGTGAGTATCTTGCCCCATAAAAAGTGACACTAGACAACAATAAAGATGACAAAAACATATAGTCAATGACAGTGCTACTACCCCTGCCAGTAAACGTCGGGGTCCTGTTAATTTGTCCAAATGTATTGGGTTGCCGCTAGAACTTCCTCCAAGCATTCCCCCTGTCTAATATGCTCAAAATGGGGTGTGTGTCAGATCTTAAAAAGGATACTCGTAGTAACTGTAAGGGAACAGAGATGCTGGCTTCCGAATCCACCTAAGGCAATAACTTAGAGCTCATTTAATATAAGACTCCAACCTATTACCTCTGGGGGAAGGGGAAATTGGATAAAATAATAAACAACAAAGAAGAGATCCTCTTGGACGGCTCCGCTCGTCAGTCCGACCCGCAGACTTTCACTGGCTTGGAACCTGTGGTGAAGATTACAATAACCTTAACTTTATATCTCTTGCTCCCTCTCTACTCTTTCCTATTACTCTCCCTAATTCTCACCTAACATTTCTGCCAAGAGTCTTGCCCTCTCTTCTGTCTGGTAAATGCTTCGGATATGACTGAACTTCTCTGTTGTGGTTTCTTCCCGTAATTCACAATGGCACAATGTATTAATCCTTCCTCTCCTCTGTCCTGCCTCTATCCTTATTTTAACTACCACTACTCACTTTCTATCTGCTCTCCTGTTCAGCTATCCTGGGTGCCTTTTGCTGTCTTCTTAGAATTCTTCCTGCTAACTGTGAATACATTTAATTTTAATGTTAAACTTGAAAGCTCAACCACCTAGGGCTACTCTGTAAGTATTTATATGAGGTTTCCTGACTTACTTATTTTTTAGCTTATTTTCTCTGTACACCTTCTCTTGTAATTTTACTAATTCCGTTTTATACTGTACTTCTTTTTTAGAATTCCAACTGTTCTCTATTCCTGTTGTCAGCGTATGCAGTTGTGCTGATATTTTCCACATTTATCAAGGTAAGTTAACTTCAGACTCAAATTCGTTTTAACTTAAAACTGAGTTCATGAACGTTCTTGACCCTTATCTCTGTCTTTCTCTTTCTTTCTCCACAGGTGCTCCGACGTGATACAGCTAACGCGGGTAAGTTCGCCACCGAACTCCTCCTCATACAACTTGAATGCGCTGAAGCTTCTCTCCACAGAACTCGACTCCGGTACTAGGAAATGTCAACTCATGCGCCTCTGTGTTAGTGCATCTCGCGGGTACTTAGAAACGAACTTGGGGGCTTAAGGTTAACGTTTCTCATGGGACTAGGATTCTTTTACCAAAAACTCCTCCGATACTACGAATGCGCTTCCACTTCGGGTTACGCCGTCGGTGAAGTGCGCAGTTCTTTGTTATCACGGGCATCACCTGGACTCGGCTGTTTATGAGACTAAACACTGGAATGCTGACCGCGGCGAGTACCAGCGGCCATCTTGAAGTTCCACTTCCTCATTCTTTCTTACCAGGAACTTGTCATTGGCTCCAGCCTTGCCAGGCGATTCTGTGCATGAATGACTGTTGCGGCTTGTAAATTAGAGGTCCTGACAGTACCCCCCAACAAGGTAGATTCTTTCCCCCTTGGTTTAGTGGGGAAGCGTCGATGAAATGATTTAACCAATCTGGGAGCATGAACATCCTCTTCTCATTCCCAAGATCGCTCTTCAGGACCGTATCCCTTCCAATCTATGAGATAGAACAATTTTCCTTTCAAACTTTTTGAGTCCAGGATTTCCTTGACTTCGTACTCAGTTCCTGTCTCTAGATTGATGGGTTTTGGTGGTAAAATCTTCCGCAAATTGTTTGGGGCCTTCTTCAACAATGAAACATGAAAAACTGGATGGATCGTAAGTCGTGACGGTAAGTTTAGCCTATAAGATACCTGATTTATCTGTTTCTCTACTTGGTAAGGACCAATAAATCGAGGCTGGAACTTTCGGTTTCCTTTCAACCTCAAATTCTTGGTTCTTAACGACACATTATCTCCTTTTCCTAGTTTTGGACCCTCTCTCCTCTTCTTATCTGCATAACCTTTATATTTCTCTTGGGGGCGTGGCTAAGCCGGCCAAGATGGCGGACAGGCTTCCCTAGAGCTCCGGTCGGCTGCCCGCCACACCGAAGATGACCACTGCCACCGCACACATGCGACACCCCCCGATGGCGTGAGGAGCCCCGCGACCACCCCGGGAGCCTCTGTGAGCGGCGATGTGGCTGTGAAGCGCCCGAACTGACCTGAATCGATCGCCGCCAGATCCCACCTAAAATGGCGGCGCCCAGGGGCTAACGCCGGAGGTCCCAAACGACTGACGCGGACCTCCCGGTAACGGGATCCGAAGCACTTCTTGCACCCTGGAAGACATCCTGCACGCCCGGAGGGCACTGCCGCCCGGGCACCAGAAACTGCGGTGCCATGAGAGGACATCTCTCGATAGGGACGCGATTCCCCTACCCGCCGAGAAGCCCCGGCGGACCCGCCGCAACTAGACGACCTGTGCCCGTATGTGAGCGGCCCCTGAAGACAACGCAAAGGGAGTACATGCGGGTGCTGTCGCTGCCCCCAAGATCTGGTGCTGGAGACCGGAGCGGAGGTGAGCAGATGCCCCCATGGATTCCTCGCTCCAAAATGGCGCCGCCCGAGTAGTCCAGCGGAGGCGCCAGGCGGTGAAGCCCCTGAGACCTGCCGGGGACCCTGAGACCTGCACCCTGGGTCATCCACGACACACTGCCATCCAGGGACCCCGCAACTGTGGCAGGTGCCTTGGTGTGACGGCCCGTGCGCTCCACAGCCGGCGAGCCCCGCACTTCATTGCCTGGACCGGGCCCCCCGGCGACCTGTTTGGAGCCCGCTGGGAGCCGCTGACCCGCCGCAACCGCCCCCCGGAGCAGTGGTGCGGTGGGAAGGGCCGAGTGACAGTGAGAGATCGCATCGGAGGCCTCCCTGGCCCCCGACCAACCCGGCAACGCGACAGAAAGGTGGGGAGTGTGTGGCAAAGAGAGAACGCGCCGAGGGCCTCCCCAACCCCCAGCCAGCCCGGCAACGCAGGGGGAGGTATTCGCCCGGATCCTGTGCCCCACTGCCGGGGCCCCGCGCGAGTGCCCGACACAGCATTCCCGCAGCCCGACGACGACCGGCCCATCCAACCAGGGAGGACTGCATGGAGAGACCCTCGGGGGCTTCAACCAGCCGACATCGCCGCGAGAGGCGGTTCGTGACGTCTCTGGCAGACCGTGTCGGACCGGCAGGTCATCCAAGCCACTCATGGGGCGACCACAGAGGACGGTGACCACGACACCGGCGTCGGCCCAGAGGCGATAACCCTCCCCGGGTCCTTCACGCAACTCGAAGACCGGAGGACCACCGCAGGATACGGACATGTCCACGAAGCTTGACAAAGTTCTAGCGGCCATCGAACACTCCCGGATGTCCATGGAGACCAAATTCGGGGAATTGGCCTCGGACATTACCCTGTTACGTGATGACCATAGGAAATTGGCGGACAAGGTGAAACAAGAGGGTCACACGCTACATGAAATGAAACCGCAGGTCCAGCTCAACCAAAAAGCCATCAAAGAACTGCAGGAGAAGGTCAACTTCCTGGAACGCAAGGCGGACAATTTGGAGGGGCGCTCCCGCTGGAGTAACATACGCCTGATCAACTTACCAGAGGGAGTGGAGGGGGCAGACCCAATTCAATACATTGAGACATGGATAAAAACGTTCACCCGGGCCCAAGACCTCACGCCATTCTTCTCTGTGGAGAGAGCGCACAGGGTTCCGACCGGACGCCCTCAGGCTGGCTCCCCACCCAGACCATTCCTGTTAAAGCTTCTGCACTATCAAGACAGGGACACGATCCTGCGGGCGGCCAGGCAAGCGAAAGTCCTCAGAGTGGAAGACAAAAATGTGATGGTTTTCCCGGACTATTCCCAAGCAGTGCAGCGCCAACGCGCCACATTCCAGGCGGTGAAGCAAACCCTACGCCAACACGGGATACAATATGCCCTCCTTTTCCCGGCCTGCCTCAAAATCATCCATGAAGACTCGACACACTTCTTCACGGATCCCACGGAGGCGAGACACTGGTTAGAGCATCGCAATCTGCCCCAGTCAGACCGTGAGGATACGCCGTCGAGTTCCGCATCTAACAAACGGCGGCGGCTACGATCCAAGAAGGTCACTCTCAAGCAGATTAATCGACCGCCGACTCCCAGCACCAAACGCGTCCCGGACTTGGAACAAATCATAGCGGACCGACGGCAGGCCATACAGGCGGCGGCGGAGGTCCGACAACCAGACGCCGAACGGGAGGAGGATCGAGGCCCTCACATCTTCACATCCGAGGACGAAGGCCAGAGAGATGCCCGCACCTCCAGAGACGGCTCAGCTTCTCCGCCACTGGTGACTCCGCAGACGGCGGACACGCTTATCTGAAGGCTGCTGACTCAGACTGCGGTAAGATCAAAATGGCAGATCATGCTCGTTGACGGGGGATGTCGGGAAACCACACCTAAGGTAATGGTGGAGACATATGTGCATGCAGAGGCGCGGTGCGGCGGGCGGCCTAGACCTTGGCCCACGGCACCACCGCCACACCACCCCCTCACACCAAACGAACTAGAGACAGTACGAGATGTACAGTTTGGACTTATTGTGCCACGCAATAGGCCCCTTCAGTTGGGACTGTTTCCCGAATGTTGTTTCCATGTTACACCCCTTCCCATTTTAACCTGATACCCCTACGGGAGAGGACATTTGGTCACTATGGAAACATGAATGGAGGGACTTTGTACGGGCGGGAGAGGCTCTGGTTACAGAAAATTGGTGGTGGGAAGACAGACCAACACAACTGACAATCACACATGACAAAATCCCCTAATACGGATGTTACCTTTATCACACTTAATGTCAGAGGACTGCACACGGCGAGCAAACGTTATGCGGTTTATGCTTATCTGAAGAGACAGCAGGCCCACATAGCTCTCTTACAAGAGACTCACTTGACGACGACGGAAGCTAGCAGATTACAGAAAAAGTGGAGGGGCATAGTCTGTGCCACGGGGTACTCTGCATTCGCCAGGGGCACACTGATTTGGGTCCGACCGGGAGTCCCCTTCAGAGAACAGACCAGAGTGGTGGATAGGGAGGGATGCTACCTACTATTGGAAGGGCAACTGGATGGACAGTCTATCCTGATAGGTAGTATCTATGCCCCCAACGTGGAGCAGAACGTCTTTTGGACTCGCCTCACGAACACGCTGGCACACCACACCCACACCCCTTGGCTCCTGGGAGGGGATTACAACTGTGTCTTAGACACGGCCCTCGACCGATCCCGCCCACCACCGCGTCGCTCACCACTTCACAAACAGACGGAGTTGTTCAATACATGGGTTCAACACTGGACATTGACTGACACATGGAGGGCACTAAACCCTACAACGAAACTGTACTCATTCCACTCCATCCCGCACGACCTTCGAGTGCGACTTGATAGGTTCCTCTGCTCACCTACCATACATGCCAAACCTCGACACACAGACTACCTTGGCAGAGTGCTTTCAGATCACGACGCTCATACCCTGACCCTTAGATGGAAACCGTCCCACCCTCCGGTGCCGACATGGAAGCTCCCTCGGGAGTGCCTAACAGACCAGGTATTCACACATGACCACGGGGAACACCTGCAGGAACACTTCAGGCTCAACACGGGATCAGCATCCTCTAGCCTCATAGAATGGGATGCGCACAAAGTGACAGGAAGGGGCCACTGTATACAGCAAGTGATAGGGGTACGAATGGTCCTAGAAGGCGCATTACGTACTGCAGAACGCGCGCTGGCGACCCTGTTACAGGCAGACGACCGCGGCGCGGCGACCCAACTGCGAGTAGCCGAGGCCAAGACAAAATACGCTGAAACACTGAGGGACCTGCGTAAATATAACTTCAGAAAATACGCCACCAGGGTACACCGGGAGGGCAACAGGGGAGGCACACTCTTAGCCTGGTTAGTTAGACAGGATCCCGACTTGAAACCCATCACGGAAATTACAGACCCCCCCGGGCAGTTCTTGCTCCATAGGCAATCAATAGACAGCAGCCGCGCACTCTGACAACCAGATGCCGGTGAACCCACGACGCACCCAGTGATTCATGCGATTATGCACATGGGTGTAGGGAGACACCTGGTAACATGGCTCTACAAAGCGGTGCGCTCGTTACTCCTCTCATCTCTCCAATCTCTACGCCAGAAGTGGGAGACGGACTTCGGCAGAGTGGTCCACGATAGGGAATGGAACTCAGCCTTGGAATTTCCTAAAAAAGTCTCCAGAAACGCCAGGTTCCGCAATATACAATTCAACGTCCTTCATAGGGCCTATCTCACACCGGGCCGCCTCCAGCGGTTCTTTCCGCACACCCACTTCGAGTGTCCCCGCTGTCGAACCCCGGGGGCGGATTTCAGACATATGTTCTGGGATTGCCCCACCCTCCGCCGTTTCTGGGACACAGTCCACCGGACCCTAGAGGAGGTCACGGCCATTGCAACCATGAACACATGGGAGGCATGCGCGCTCGGAATTTTCCGTAGACGGAAAGCCGAGAAAACGCAACATCGATTTTTATCACTAGCCATCCTCCTAGCAAAGCGCGGAATCGCCATGCACTGGAGTGCCCCCACGGGACCACCACAGGCGGCGTGGATAGGCGCGGTAAATAAATGGGGCAAGGCGGAGGAGGAGATACTCCGGGAAGAGGAGGTACGTGGCCATCGCAAGCATCCCATATCCCTGGAGTGGACCCAACTACTGTATAAATTCACACAGGCGACGCGCCCTCAAGAGTCACCTACCGCCTCGCAATTCTAAGCACGCCCGGCCACACCAACCCCCCCACCTCCATGACATTGCCACGAATACTACATGAACGTCATGAGCGGTCGCACCCAGCGACCCTCTAGCACCCGGACACATACCAACTACGCCCGCCACATACTTACGCCAGGCGACCCGGGAGCACTGACACTATGCTCCAATAAGGAGACCTAGACTCCTCCCTCCCGCTATTCCCTGACTTTTTCCCCCCTCCCATGTTATTCAGTTCACCCCTCCGTTCCTGGGTAAGTTAGGTAGCTCAAATTAGACAGGGTGATATCCTTGCATATGGTTCACTGATCAGGCCCACGGATAACGATGCCACGATGCCATATGTCACCACGTACCATACCCACACAGTCGGTGCCTCCTGCGCCACCCTCATAGTGACCGACATATCACGAGTTCACCCCCTCACTGACACTGTTTGTCAGACTTACGTGAACGGGACGGTTCCCCCTGGGCTGGTGCACACGCACTGGTGGGAGGCCACGTGATACACGCTACTGAGTACATGGATAATAGAGGTTGACAGACTCCAGACCTCCCAGATCGCGATCATGCAAGTTTTTCACACATATTACTCTCACATATATCAGACTCCATGTCAGGGTGACCCCCTCGCGATAACCGACTTCTTCCTCACATTACACATCCCCCGGGTCTCACCAGTGGTCCAGAAGGACCTAGACCGGAAAATAACACGAACCGAGATTAAAGCGGCGATAGGAGCGCTTGCCAGGAACAAGGCCCCAGGCATGGACGGCTTCCCCCTCGAATATTACCATGCATTCTCAGTTCACCTAGCCCCACGATTAGAGACCATGTTCGAAGACGCGCTCAAGATGGGAGTCCTCCCACGTTCCCTCAGAGAATCGCTAATAGTCTCGTTCCTGAAACCACACAGAGACCCCCAGCTCCCGTCGTCTTACAGGCCGATCGCATTACTCAACTCAGACTGTAAAATCCTAGGTAAAATGTTGGGGATGAGATGTGCCCAGGTCGTACCCCAACTGGTCCCTCCCGACCAAAATGGGTTTGTGGCGAACCGCAACACGTCTCACAACCTCCGTAGACTATTCCACATCCAAGACGTAGCGCGTGAACAGTTCCCGAATGCGGCTTGCCTCATCTTAGACCTCGAGAAGGCATTCGATACCCTCCTGTGGCCATATCTGTTCGAGGTCCTCGCGAAGAACGATTTTGGCCCACGCCTAACCGCTTATACCAGGCTCCTCTACTCGCAACTCACGTCCAGGGTCCGGATGGGTACTTACATCTCTCCTGAATTCAGCGTGGAAAGGGGGACCAGGCAAGAATGCCCGTTGTCACCCCTCTTGTTCGCCCTGGCGGTTGAACCACTAGCGATACGCCTACGACGAGAGGGCGAGGACTGGGGTATTCCTCTAGCGCACACATGGCACTGTGTATCTCTGTACGCAGATGACCTCCTAATCTATGTTAGGGACGCCACGAGCGACCTGACATGCATCTGGAAAACGCTGGAGGAGTTCGCGGACGTGTCGGGCCTCAAGGTCAACTGGGGGAAATCCTCCATATACCCACTGAGCCCCCACATGGCCCCCTTCGAAGCCCAGGTGGGCGCCCAATCACTCGCATGGAATGCTGAGGCCCCCCGATACCTGGGGGTGCGGTTGTATCACACCCCGGAGGACATATATGCGGGAAATCACCGCAGAACCCTAGCTGGCCTACGATCAGCAGTTAGCTTCTGGAAGACACTCCCACTGGCGCCTATAGGCTGAGTGGCCCTAGCAAAAATGATTATGGTCCCCCGACTGTTGTATAACTTCGTGAACCTCCCAGTGATCCCACCACGATCGTTCTTCGGAGAACTAAACACTCTCCTGACGGAACTGGTATGGGGAGGGGGCCGACGACGGGTGGCGCTATCCACACTCTACCTCCCTACCACGGAGGGGGGACTGGGTGCCCCGGCTTTTGAAGCTTACTTCCTAGCGGCCCAACTCCAGTGGCTGTCCTACTGGACGGCGGGACGTCACACAGGGGAAACCATCACAGCTAATGGTCCTCTGTCGCAGGCCGCGATCGTCCGACTTCTACTGCCGGGCACTAAACCATTACGGACTCGACCCATGCAAGTGTCCATTGCCCGTACTTGCATGATGCGCATACACCGCATGTCCAAAATGCAGCCACCATATTCACCCCTGCTGCCACTAGTGGGATTCCCTCGCAGAGATTCATATTACTCCCTGGGTACGCTCCAGGTCTGGAAGGAGTTGTCAGTCACGGAGATCGAATCCCTTTTCGAAGACGGACAGTTAAAAACGTTTGCGCAGATGATGGACCAATATGATCTCCCCCCCGGGCAGTTCTTGCTCCATAGGCAATTAATAGACAGCAGCCGCGCACTCTGGAACCCAGATGCCGGTGAACCCACGACGCACCCAGTGATTCACGCGATTATGCACATGGGTGTAGGGAGACACCTGGTAACATGGCTCTACAAAGCGGTGCGCTCGTTACTCCTCTCATCTCTCCAATCTCTACGCCAGAAGTGGGAGACGGACTTCGGCAGAGTGGTCCACGATAGGGAATGGAACTCAGCCTTGGAATTTCCTAAAAAAGTCTCCAGAAACGCCAGGTTCCGCAATATACAATTCAACGTCCTTCATAGGGCCTATCTCACACCGGGCCGCCTCCAGCGGTTCTTTCCGCACACCCACTTCGAGTGTCCCCGCTGTCGAACCCCGGGGGCGGATTTCAGACATATGTTCTGGGATTGCCCCACCCTCCGCCGTTTCTGGGACACAGTCCACCGGACCCTAGAGGAGGTCACGGCCATTGCAACCATGAACACATGGGAGGCATGCGCGCTCGGAATTTTCCGTAGACGGAAAGCTGAGAAAACGCAACATCGATTTTTATCACTAGCCATCCTCCTAGCAAAGCGCGGAATCGCCATGCACTGGAGTGCCCCCACGGGACCACCAGAGGCGGCGTGGATAGGCGCGGTAAATAAATGGGGCAAGGCGGAGGAGGAGATACTCCGGGAAGAGGAGGTACGTGGCCATCGCAAGCATCCCATATCCCTGGAGTGGACCCAACTACTGTATAAATTCACACAGGCGACGCGCCCTCAAGAGTCACCTACCGCCTCGCAATTCTAAGCACGCCCGGCCACACCAACCCCCCCACCTCCATGACATTGCCACGAATACTACACGAACGTCATGAGCGGTCGCACCCAGCGACCCTCTAGCACCCGGACACATACCAACTACGCCCGCCACATACTTACGCCAGGCGACCCGGGAGCACTGACACTATGCTCCAATAAGGAGACCTAGACTCCTCCCTCCCGCTATTCCCTGACTTTTTCCCCCCTCCCATGTTATTCAGTTCACCCCTCCGTTCCTGGGTAAGTTAGGTAGCTCAAATTAGACAGGGTGATATCCTTGCATATGGTTCACTGATCAGGCCCACGGATAACGCTGCCACGATGCCATATGTCACCACGTACCATACCCACACAGTCGGTGCCTCCTGCGCCACCCTCATAGTGACCGACATATCACGAGTTCACCCCCTCACTGACACTGTTTGTCAGACTTACGTGAACGGGACGGTTCCCCCTGGGCTGGTGCACACGCACTGGTGGGAGGCCACGTGATACACGCTACTGAGTACATGGATAATAGAGGTTGACAGACAACAGACCCGAACTGTGAAGTGCCGCAAAGTGACTATTTCTAAAACTGTATTTCTATGGTATCATTTTGCAATGCTCGTCTACCTTTTTGATTACTGTCGTATTGTTTATGTACATGCAACCTAAAACCCAATAAACAAATTTAAACAAAAAAACCTTTATATTTCTCTTTGGCTCTCTGTAAACTTTCTATGGCATCTTGGTGTACCTGTTCTAGATGGGACACAATATCCTGGACTGCTGGGACTGATAAGTCTACCTGTCGAAGGGTTGAATTTGGGTGTCTTCCATAATTCATGTAGAAGGGAGAAAAACCCATGGACACATTTTTAGCATTATTGTGGGCGAACTCTGCTGCCCACAAGTAATCTACCCGGTCCCCCTCCTGTTTCAGAAGAAACAGTCGCAAGTACTGTTCCAATTCTTGGTTCACTCGTTCTGTTTGACCATCGGTCTCGGGATGGTAGCTAGTGGAGTATCTTACTTCGGTTCCTAAGCTCACCATAAAGGATTTCCAAAAATGGGAAATGAATTGTGTTCCCCTATCAGATATCACAATTTTAGGTATGCCATGTATTTTTACAATGTCGGTACTAAAATGTGAAGCCAACTGCTTGGCAGATGGAATCCCTTTCAGAGCTGTGAAATGTGCCATTTTCGAGAAAGAGTCTACCACTACCAATATAGTGTCATAGCCCTTACTAAGTGGTAGATCTGTGATGAGGTCCAATGTAACCGTGTGCCAGGGGTAGGGTGGTGTGGGCAGGGGTTGTAGTAAACCTTTAGGGGCTTGCCGTTCAGATTTTCCCTGCGCACAGACCTCGCAAGTCTTGACATAGTTCTCTATATCCTTGTTCATCTCTGGCCACCAATAATGTCGCTTAATTAGTTCCTTGGTTTTTGCTTCTCCTTTATGTCCTGCCAATTTCGCATCGTGATTTTCTTGTATGACCTGTAACTGCAGCTCTTTTGTAGGAATATACAGACTTTCATGAAAATAAGGGAGTTGACTAATAACCTTTCTTCCTTCTTCGTCTCTTGCTCATGCTTCCATTGCGTCTGGCGTCATTATCTCTGAAATACTGGTTTCCAAGCTTATTGAAGTCGTGGCACCAATGATTTTCTCTCTTGGTATAATGGATTGATTTTCCAAGGGCGTTTTCTGATTTTCTGTGTCAATTCTGGACAAGGCATCCGCCTTTCCGTTTTGTGCTCCTGGTCGGAAGGTAATTATGAAATCATAGTCGGCGAAATACAGCGACCACCTCAACTTCCGGGGAGTCAATGTCCGAGCAGTCTTTAAGAATTTTAAATTGCGATGGTCCGTAAAGACTGTCACTTGATATTGGGCACCCATGAGGTGATGTCTCCATTCTTTAAAGGCGTCCTTAATCGCCAACAGTTCCTTTTCCGTGATGGTGTAGTTACACTCTGCCGGAGATAATTTCCTTGACCTGTAGGCCACCGGATGCAATTGCCCAGACACCTTGTTACGCTGAGATAGGACTCCTCCTATTGCTTGGTCTGAGGCGTCAGTTTCTACGTAAAAAGGTTCATTGGGATCAGCATGCTGAAGAATTGGGGCCGTAGTGAAATCTTGCTTCAACGAATTGAATGCCTCCTCAGCTTCTTGGTTCCAATTGAATTGAATACCTTTCCTCAGCAACTTGGTAACTGGCAACATTTTGTGAGAAAATTCGCTGATGAACCTGCGGTAAAAGTTAGCAAATCCGATGAAACTTTGGACCTCCTTAACACTTCCTGGAGACTTCCACTTAACCACCGCGTCAATTTTTTGCTGGTCCATAAGTATTCCTGTTGGCGAAATAACGAAGCCCAAGAATTCTACTTGAGTCACGTTAAAAGCGCATTTTTCCAATTTTACAAACAGTCTGTTTTCCTTCAACTTTCCCAAGACACCTCTGATGTCGCGATTGCAAGCGGCGCCAATACCTTCGCGCACCACTAACCTGAGCAATCCGGTCAGCAGGGACGATGGGAAGAATGTCCTTCCGACTTGCCTAAACACCACACCCAGGGGCGTCGTAGAGATCGCCGTCTGAATGGGTATCGCAGAAAGCCGGAGGGATAAGGTGAAGGAAAGAACGGAGTGCGGGATGAGGCCCTCTGAATCTGGTTCCGGGGAAAACCTCCTTGGATGAATGTGCTGCAGCAGGGGAAGACAACGGACAGGTATAAGTATCTTGTTCCTTTCTTTCCCCTGTTCTCCCCTGGCCCTGAGTAATCACACTTACCAGAGTTACTATCACTCGCACTGTAAATGGAGCCGACCTGCTCCTCCTATTCCGATAGACTGAAGGGTAAAGTTGAAATTCACTTTCCCGCTCAGTGCAGTACTCCTGAGAACGAATATTTGAATCTAGTGCTTTGAGAGTCGTTCTCCGTTCAATGGTATCCTCAATGATGCTTGAGCATACAGTAAATGAAATAACCCCCGACCTTGGAATAGTACGGACTTGTGCAAACAAAAACAAGAATAACTGGAACTTCCGTAAAACAATAACAAATTCTCCGGTCTGACGGAAGAACGAGCCCGTTCTTCCGGGATGATACTTGCGGTTCTCTGGAAGTTGCTCCACTCCACTGACCGCTATGGTTCCTGCTCGGAACTTGGCTTGAAGCTTTCTGACCGCGCTGGCACTTGATCGGCGCTGGCGATCTCCACTGGCCGCGCAGGCTCTTGATCGGCGTAGACAAACTCCTCTGGCCGCGCAGGCTCTTGATCGGCGTAGACAAACTCCTCTGGCCGCGCAGGCTCTTGATCGGCGTCGGTAATCTCTCCGGGATCACTCAGGCGGGGAACACCATCCGCCCGTCCATGACTCCACAAGAACAATTGTCAAGCACTGATCCTCATCAGAGGCGGAGCTATATAGAAAAGACCCTCCTTCCCGTTTTCCCGGCTCGCTTGGCATTCTGGGACTTGTAGTGCAGGAGGAGGGAACGCGCACCTTGTCCTTTCTTAAGTCCCCTCGTAGTGTCTGCGAGGGCGATCATGACAGAACCCCCTCTCGAGGACTGCCGACTCGGCGGTCGACCCGGTTTGCCAGGGAATCGCTCATGGAACTCCGCAACCAGATCAGGACAATGCAAATGGTCCCCAGGTTCCCATGTCCTGTCCTCGGGCCCATATCCCTGCCAGTCGACCAAATACTGAACCTTGCCACGAAACAACCGGGAGTCCAGGATCCGTTGCACTTCGTACTCCTCCTGACCTTCCACATCCACTGCAGGGGGACGTTCCGGCAAGCGCATACTCAACGGACAAGGCCGGAGGAGAGACACATGGAACACTGGATGAATGGACCATGACACTGGCAGGGACAATTTCATGGCAACAGGGTTCACCACTTCACTGATACCGTAGGGACCAATAAATTTAGGCTTAAACTTATTGACACCCTTCAAGTGGATATTGCGTGTGGATAGCCACACCTTGTCCCCCACCTTGTACTCGGGCTCCTCCGACCTCCGCCGGTCTGCAAACAGTTTGTGCGCCGCTTGCGCCGACTGTAAACAATGTCTCGCATCGATCAGAATGGCTCTCAAATGCGCATGATGTTCATGGATGGAAGGAACCATGGATTCCGCTGGCCAGTCGAAGGGAAGCATATTCGGATGGAAACCGTAAAGGCAGAAAAAGGGGGAACACCCCAAGGTGGAGTGTACAGCATTGTTATAGGCGAATTCCGCCAACCACAGCAGTGTGGTCCATTCCAAGGCGTTTTGCATGGTGAAGCATCGAAGATATTGCTCTAATGTTTGGTTAAGCCTCTCGGTCTTACCATCGGTCTGAGGATGATAGCTGGTTGACAACTTGGCATCAATTTGTAAGATGGCACAGAGTGCTTTCCAAAAATGAGAAGTAAATTGTGTGCCTCGATCAGTTATAAGCACACTAGGTACTCCATGCGCCCGTACAACGTGTTGCAGGAACACTTTGGCCAATTCCATCGATGTAGGCAACCCCGGTAAAGCAATGAAATGGCCCATTTTTGTCAGATGGTCTACTATTACCAGAACCACTGTTTGATTGCCGCAGGGAGGCATCTCCACTATGAAATCCATGGAGATGGTATGCCATGGTTTCGGAGGAATGGGTAATGGGCGTAGTAGACCTGAGGGTTTCGTATGTACCGATTTGCCCTGGGCACAAACAGCACATGTTTTTACGTATTCTGTAACGTCCTTGCGAACTTCCTTCCACCAAAAGGAACGTTCTACATTAGCTGTGGTCTTATAGATGCCCATGTGTCCTCCTAATACTGAGTCATGCGCCCATTTGAGCACCTGTTGCTGTAACTGTAGCTGGGGGACGTACAACGCTTGGTAATGGTAGGCCAGTTCGTTTTCTATACGTCGATTTCCTGGCTCTTCCTGTATCCAAGTATCGATGTCCAGATCCGCTATCGCCACCTTCAAATCATCCAGAAAGTCCTCGGAGGACACCAGGGCTATCGAAACTTCAGAGCAGTCTGTGTCTTGAAGGATATATGGTGACTCTACTGGTTCCACCGTATCCTCTGTACCTAGTCGGGACAAGGCGTCTGCCTTTCCATTACGGGATCCAGGTCGATACTTGATTATAAAATCAAAATCGGAGAAAAACAATGTCCATCGGAGCTGCCTTGGGGTAAGAGCCTTGGCTGTTTTGAGAAACAAAAGGTTGCGGTGATCCGTGATAATTTCCACGGTGTGCAGTGCTCCTAGAAGATAGTGTCGCCATTCCTCACAGGCTCGTTTAATAGCGAGGAGTTCCTTATCCGTGATGGAGTAATTTATTTCACATGGTGTAAGTTTTTTGGAGTAGTATGCCACTGGGTGTAACTGCCCCGTTTTCGGATGTCTTTGGGACAAGATTCCCCCAAGAGCGTATTGGGACGCGTCGGTCTCGAGGATATAGGGCAATTGCGGATCAGGATGTCTCAGAATAGGGGCCTGGGTGAACCTATTTTTGAGAACTTGAAAGGCCTGTGCTGCTTCAGGTCCCCATACAAAAGGAGCGTTCTTTCTCAGGAGGGAGGTGATGGGATGTATGACCTTCGAAAAGTCCTGGATAAAACGTCTGTAGTAGTTGGCGAAGCCAAGAAAACTCTGTACCGCCTTAACATTCTGTGGAGTTTTCCAGGTCAAGATCACTTCGACCTTGCGTGTGTCCATTCGGAACCCTTGAGCATCAATGATGTACCCCAAGAAGGCGACTTCCTGGACATGAAAGAGACATTTTTCCAACTTGGCGTACAATGAGTTTTGCAGAAGCTTCTGCAACACAGTTTTCACATGGACAACATGTTCTGCCAATGTCGTAGAGTATATCAGAATGTCGTCGATATAGACCACGCAATATGTTTCCAAGCATCCCCGAAGCACCTCATCCATGAAGAATTGGAAGGCCGCAGGGGCGTTGCAGAGTCCGAAGGGCATCACCCGATATTCAAATAGCCCGAATTTGGTTCTGAACGCGGTCTTCCACTCGTCGCCCTTTTGTACTCGGACAAGGTGGTATGCCCCCCGAAGATCGAGCTTTGTGAAGTATTTCGCCCCCTTCAATTGGTCCATTAAGACCGGGATGAGGGGCAGTGGATAACGGTTTTTTATCGTCACCTTGTTGATTGCACGGTAGTCTATGCAGGGACGCAACTCGTCACAGTCCTTTTTTGCGATAAAGAACATCGGTGAAGACGCCGGGGAGGTAGAGTGTCTAATGAATCCGGAAGCGAGATTGTCGTCAATATATGTTTTCAAATATTGGGTCTCCTTCTCCGTCAATGCATAAACCCTGCTACAAGGGATATCCGCCCCCGGTATGAGGTCAACTCGACAGTCATAAACCCTATGGGGGGGTAACCGGGCTGCCTCTTGTTTGTCAAATAACGCCTGATACTCCAGATATTCCACGGGAAGCACTGTGGCACAACAGAACAGTTCCAAGCCACAGGCGCTCGCCAAGCAGGCCGCTGGCGAGGGTATCAGAACAGGAGGACGCATTTCATGATTCATGCAATGTTCCTTACAATAAGGAGAGGTCATGCTGACTGTTCTGGACGACCAACTTACAAAGGGATCATGCAACGTAAGCCATGGCATACCCAAGATGAGCCGAAACTGCGGGGCATCAATCAGATCAAATTGGATGTGTTCTTGGTGGTTCTCACCGAATTCCATCAAAAGGGACAAGGTGTTATAGACCACAGGACCAGACGACAGAATAGTTCCGTCCACTGCCTTCACCGTCTCGGGACGCAGCTTCTTTTCGCAAGGGATGCCCATCCGTAACGCATAGTCCTGGTCAATATAGTTACCAGTGGCCCCAGAGTCGAGAAGGGCATCAATCTGTAATCTGTTGTGCGAGGCAATCCAGAGGGATACACGTACATTCATGTGAGCCACAGCAGGATGAAGGGTGTTGGCCAATACGGGGGAGATCATAGGTTGCTGGCATCTTAAGTCGGAGATCTCCGTCTGACTTAAGATCTGAAGTTTTCCGTCGGTACGCTGTCTTTCTGGGTAGCCTGAATCCGAGGAAGAGTAGAGCGTCCAGGAACGTAATTACGGGCTCTACATTCCTTGATGAAATGTCCTCCTTTTCCGCAATAAAGGCATAGTTTCAGACGTCGCCTTTTGTCTTTTTCTTCGGACGAAAGAGGTCCCCTGACCCCTCCGATCTGCATGGGTTCGGGCTCCTCGACCCCTTTGATCCTTTCCTCTCCTCCGGTTTTGGGACGGGAAGGGGGATAGAAGAAACGATTATCTCCTCTCGGCCTTTCCCCTTTACGTTCCAGTAATCTATGATCTAACTGTACGGTGAGATCTATAAATTCAGACACCGTGGCGGGAAGTTGTACAACCTGGGCCAACACATCCTTTAATTCTCCTCTTAACCCCTGATAGAAGAGGGAAATTCGCTTCTCCACCGGCCAATCTGTTTCCACGAGCAGGCGATTAAAGGTAGTTATGTAAGATAACAAGTCTTGCGACCCCTGCCTAAGCGTCATAAGTTCTCTATCAAGGGTGAGCATATGAGATTTCCTATCGAATAGTTTGCGTAGTTCAAGGCAAAACTCCGAAAAATTATGTAACACCGGGTCGTTACGTTCCAATAAGGGAATGGTCCAGCTTGACGCATTCCCTCCCATGTAAGACATCATAAATGCCGTTTTAACCGCCTCCTCCTGGAAGACCACAGGTTTACAAAGGAAATGAAGACGGCATTGATTTAGGAATGTCTCGAATTTACGGGGATCCCCATAAAACCTCTCCGGAGGGGCCAACGGGATTCCTTGGTTCTGAATCACCTGTACCGTCGGTACCGCATCCGTGACTGCTGTGGGATTTGTTAAGGGCAAGAAATAACCCCCGGTTCGGGAAGCCGAAGGGGGAGGCAAGGTGGCTGGTTTAAGTATAGGGCGTACCGCTGGTTCTTTCAACGATAAGTCGGACATCTCTTTTCGCATGAGCGTGACTTCCTGGTACAATGCCTGATTTTCGGCACGAGAGGTAAGTACCTCCTGACGAAGTTCCGTAAAGCTGTCCATCAGGGTAGCAAAGGTAGCCTCGGCATCCATCGTCCGGGCTGAAGAGTATTCGTGGGCTTGACAATCTGTCGCGATTGCAAGCGGCGCCAATACCTTCGCGCACCACTAACCTGAGCAATCCGGTCAGCAGGGACGATGGGAAGAATGTCCTTCCGACTTGCCTAAACACCACACCCAGGGGCGTCGTAGAGATCGCCGTCTGAATGGGTATCGCAGAAAGCCGGAGGGATAAGGTGAAGGAAAGAACGGAGTGCGGGATGAGGCCCTCTGAATCTGGTTCCGGGGAAAACCTCCTTGGATGAATGTGCTGCAGCAGGGGAAGACAACGGACAGGTATAAGTATCTTGTTCCTTTCTTTCCCCTGTTCTCCCCTGGCCCTGAGTAATCACACTTACCAGAGTTACTATCACTCGCACTGTAAATGGAGCCGACCTGCTCCTCCTATTCCGATAGACTGAAGGGTAAAGTTGAAATTCACTTTCCCGCTCAGTGCAGTACTCCTGAGAACGAATATTTGAATCTAGTGCTTTGAGAGTCGTTCTCCGTTCAATGGTATCCTCAATGATGCTTGAGCATACAGTAAATGAAATAACCCCCGACCTTGGAATAGTACGGACTTGTGCAAACAAAAACAAGAATAACTGGAACTTCCGTAAAACAATAACAAATTCTCCGGTCTGACGGAAGAACGAGCCCGTTCTTCCGGGATGATACTTGCGGTTCTCTGGAAGTTGCTCCACTCCACTGACCGCTATGGTTCCTGCTCGGAACTTGGCTTGAAGCTTTCTGACCGCGCTGGCACTTGATCGGCGCTGGCGATCTCCACTGGCCGCGCAGGCTCTTGATCGGCGTAGACAAACTCCTCTGGCCGCGCAGGCTCTTGATCGGCGTAGACAAACTCCTCTGGCCGCGCAGGCTCTTGATCGGCGTCGGTAATCTCTCCGGGATCACTCAGGCGGGGAACACCATCCGCCCGTCCATGACTCCACAAGAACAATTGTCAAGCACTGATCCTCATCAGAGGCGGAGCTATATAGAAAAGACCCTCCTTCCCGTTTTCCCGGCTCGCTTGGCATTCTGGGACTTGTAGTGCAGGAGGAGGGAACGCGCACCTTGTCCTTTCTTAAGTCCCCTCGTAGTGTCTGCGAGGGCGATCATGACATCTGACCTGCTCCTTGTGTCTTTCTTTGTCTACAGAATAAATCAAAATGTCGTCAATGTACACGATGGCGCATTGGTCTATGAATTCTTTCAGCACATCGTTAATGAAATGTTGAAATGCCGTCGGAGCATTACAGAGTCCGTAGGGCATGACTTGGTATTCAAACAGCCAGAAACGGGTCCGGAAGGCTGTCTTCGACTCGTCGCCCTCTCTCATTCTGACCAAGTGGTAGGCTCCCCTCAGGTCGAGCTTCGTAAATATTTGAGCTCCTTTCACTTGATCTAATAACACCGATATCAAGGGTAGTGGATACCTGTTCTTCTTGGTGATCCTATTAATGGCTCTATAGTCAATACAGGTTCTCAAGTCTCCCTCTTTCTTCCTTTCTTCGGCACGAAGAATAAGGGCGATGATACCGGGGATTGGGAAGGTCGAATAAATCCATTAGCTAGATATTTGTCTAGATACTCCTTGAGGTGACGATGTTCCTTTTCAGTCAATGCATACACCCGACTACAGGGCAGATTGGATCCGGGTTCAATCTCTATCTTGCAGTCATAGTCTCTGTGTGGGGGCAATTGTTCGGCTTCTACTTCATTGGACACCTCATGGAATATTCTTCTGGAACTTCTTGAGCGTTGATCACACATATTGATCCTTCCAGTTGACATAGGGAATGAGACGGGCTGGCTTCGATCTCTAATCCTCTTTCTTTGTGTCCAAAACAGTTTTCCAAGCAGTATTTCGAATCCATATTAATATTTCGGTTGCTCCAATTTATCGTGGGGTTGTGCTCAGTGAGCCAAGGCAGGCCTAGGATTAATTCAAACTGGGGAGCATCTATCAAGTTGAATTGGATCTTTTCTTCATGGCCACTATCATCGACAAGATGGATTACTTCATTGTGGCTAATTATTGGACCAGAGGACAGATTAGTCCCATCCACGGCTTTTACAGGTTCACTTTTGCTTTTCATTATTGCCTGTATTCCCACTTTACGAGCAAATCTCAAGTCACAGAAGTTCCCCGTGGCACCAGAGTCTATCATTACCGACACCCCTGGTAAAGTTAGGTGTCTGAACTTCACTTCCATAGATAGATTTATATGAGGAGCTGCCGACTGTAGTGTATTGGCCACTCGATGTTCTTCTGGAGTCTTTTCTAGAATCGCACCCACCTGTTCAACTCCTCTAACAGGTAGTGCAACTAGTTTTCCTTCGGCTTGCAGTTAGCCTTGGGCTTCTTTGGGCAATTCCTGGCAAAATGGCCCCCTGCTCCGCAGTACATGCATAAATTACCCGTCCTTCTCTTTTCCTTCTCTTCTTTGGACAGAGGTCCACGGATTGTTCCGATCTGCATTGGCTCCACCCCTGAGGAATTTTCGTTACTTCGACTAGTTTCTGATCGAACCCGATCAAACCTTGGGACTGTCGGTCAGAATTCTCTCCTTTTTTCACCCTTTCTTTCCCCTTGTCGGAAGTCTATTTCTAGTACAAGGTCCACCAACGCAGATATCTCAGTGGGTCTATTCGGAATCCCAGACAAGGCATCTTTGAGTTCATTTTTTAAGCCGCGGTAGAACATTGCTGCTCGCTTACTCTCGGGCCAGTTTGTCTCTACCACAAGCTTGTTGAATTGGGCCAGGTAACCAACCAGTTCTCGATTCCCTTGTTTCAAATCAAGCAGCTCCTTGTCAACGACTTGAGAAATCCTCCTCCGGTCGAATATTCGTAAAAATTCATCCTTAAATTCCTCATAATTTCTTAGGATTGGATCGTTACTGGTGATGAGTGGCAAAGACCAGGCTGCCACGTCCCCACTCAGATAAGACAATGCGAATGCGACCTTGGATTGTGCGTCAGGGAAAATTGAAGAGCGACACATGTAATGCAGGGAACACTGAGTTATAAATATTTGCGCCTTTTGTTGATCCCCACTAAATCTCTCTGGGGCTGCCAAGGGTATAACTGGGGACAAGGAATGGATCACTTGGGTGGTCATTTTATTCGCACTATCTGACAAAGGGTTCTGAGTTTCCTGTCCTGCACTAAGGGGCTGTCTAAGTCTGTGTTCTAGTTCAGCTATTTCTTTTCTGGAATTCACAATCTCCAATCTTAGGTTTTGGTTCTCATCTCTTACTGCACTTAACTCCTTCTGTATTGTGTCTAAGATCACTCCTAAACCCTGCAGATCTATCCCTTCGGCCATCTCTGTTCAGGTGCAAGGTGCAACTTGGGCACTTCACTCTGTCAGATCTTAAAAAGGATACTCGTAGTAACTGCACGGGAACAGAGATGCTGGCTTCCGAATCCACCTAAGGCAATAACTTAGAGCTCATTTAATATAAGACTCCAACCTATTACCTCTGGGGGAAGGGGAAATTGGATAAAATAATAAACAACAAAGAAGAGATCCTATTGGACGGCTCCAATCGTCAGTCCGACCCGCAGACTTTCACTGGCTTGGAACCTGTGGGAAAGATTACAATAACCTTAACTTTATATCTCTCGCTCCCTCTCTACTCTTTCCTATTACTCTCCCTAATTCTCACCTACCATTTCTGCCAAGAGTCTTGCCCTCTCTTCTGTCTGGTAAAGGCTTCGTATATGACTGAACTTCTCTGTTATGGTTTCTTCCTGTAATTCACAATGGCACAATGTATTAATCCTTCCTCTCCTGTGTCCTGCCTCTATCCTTATTCTAACTCCCACTACTCACTTTCTATCTGCTCTCCTGTTCAGCTATCCTGGGTGCCTTTTGCTGTCTTCTTAGAATTCTTCCTGCTAACTGTGAATACATTTAATTTTAATGTTAAACTTGAAAGCTCAACCACCTAGGGCTACTCTGTAAGTATTTATATGAGGTTTCCTGACTTACTTATTTTTTAGCTTATTTTCTCTGTACACCTTCTCTTGAAATTTTACTAATTCCGTTTTATACTGTACTTCTTTTTTAGATTCCAACTGTTCTCTATTCCTGTTTTCAGCGTATGCAGTTGTGCTGATATTTTCCACATTTATCAAGGTAAGTTAACTTCAGACTCAAATTCATTTTAACTTAAAACTGAGTTCATGAACGTTCTTGTCACTTATCTCTGTCTTTCTCTTTCTTTCTCCACAGGTGCTCCGACGTGATACAGCTAACGCGGGTAAATTCGCCACCGAACTCCTCCTCATACAACTTGAATGCGCTGAAGCTTCTCTCCACAGAACTTGACTCCGGTACTAGGAATTGTCAACTCATGCGCCGCTGTGTTAGCGCATCTCGCGGGTACTTATGATTTGATTTGATTTGATTTGTCAATTTATAGAGCGCAACGATTGCCCATGGGCGTCTTGGCGCTAAGATAAGTCCTTTCCAGCTCTGTAGCAGTGTCTGGTGTTATTCGGAGAAAAGCCATGTTTTTACTTCCTTTCTAAAGGTTTCCAGAGATGGGCAGGTTTTTATGTTAAAAGGCAGTTGATTCCATGCACGTGCAGCATGTATCAGGAAACGTCTCCCTCCCCAGTTAGCTCTTTTAAATCTGGGAACAGCAATTAGTTTCATCTGGCCCGATCTCAAAGATCTCATGGGTTCATACTGTTTCAAATGGTGCCTCAAAAACCCTTTTCCCTGTAGTGCCTTATAGGTTAGACAGAGTGATTTAAATTTCACCCTCTTTTGGATTGGCAGCCAATGAATACTTTTCAGTCTGTGTCTGATTGGCTCAAACCTGGGTATGTCTAGAACCAGTCTAGCTGCAGCATTTTGTAGGCGTTGTAATTTATCTATGATCTTTTTTCTGGCTCCGGCATATAGACCATTTCCATAGTCCAGTCTTGCTAATGCTAATGCTGTTACTACTGTTTTGCGAGAATCCTGTGGTAAATATGGAAATAGTTTTTTTATCATTTTTAAAATGTACCAGAGTGATGATGACAGTTTATTGGCTTGAGCTTCAAATGATAAATTCATATCAAGGGTAAAGCCCAGATTCTTCACTTTTTCTGATGATCTAGGACATCTGCCCATATCCTTAGGCCACCATGCGGGGGACCAGATGTTTATGTCACCCCCTAATATCATCACTTCACTCTTGTCTCCATTGAGCTTCAGGCAATTCCTTTCCATCCATTGGCTGACCTGTATCATACAATGTTGGAATTTTTCTGCTGTTTCTTCTATGTTTTTATTGATGGTCACTACAATTTGAGTGTCATCAGCGTATGATATTGGGGTAAAACCACAATTTCTTATTATCTCTGCAAGTGGGGCAACATAAAGATTAAAAAGGGTGGGACTTAACGACGATCCCTGCGGAACTCCACATGGTAGATAAAAGGCTTTGGATTTTGCAACTTCTACTTCCACTGCAAAGGTTCTATTGGCAAGATAGGATTCCATGAGGATACATGTTGAATCATGTATTTCTGCTGTTTTTAATCGATTTTAAAGAATTTCATGGCTGACCGCGTCGAAGGCCGCCGATAAGTCGAGTAATATCAAGGCGGCCTTCGCTCCGTTGTCCATCACTTTCCGGAGTTCTTCTACTGCTGTGATTAATGCAGTTTCTGTTCCGTGTGCTTCACGAAAGCCAAACTGAGAGTCGTCCATCCAGTTGCCGTCAATCAGATAGCGAGATAACTGTTTATTCAAAAGTTTCTCCAATATTTTAGCGGCGAAAGGAATTCTGGCTATGGGTCTATAATTGCTTGGCTCGTCTCTATCAAGATTGTTTTTTTTTAGTAGTGGTCTGATGGAAATCTTTTTCCAGTCATCCGGAAAGGTATTGGTATCGATTATTTGACCGAATAATTTTGCTAGTACAATGCTCATTTGTTCTGAGCAAATTTGCATTATTTTGGGCGGACATGGGTCTGTTGGGCTGCCTGAATTAATGTTAAGTAATTCTTTCTGAATTTGGTCTTTTGTTGGAATAGTAAATTGGAACATTGTAGGTTGGACTAATTGTTCCTCTGAATTTATTGTTTGAGCATTAGTTTGATCTTTCTGATCAGTTTTGTCTGTTTTGTAATTTTTGAAAGATTCGTAGACTGATTAAACTTTTTTTACGAAGAATTCACCCAGAATATTACAAATATCTGATGACATTTCTTCTGGGATGGTATTTTCAATTTTCGATACTTTTTTAACCGTGGAGAAGAGGGTTTTTTCTGGAGTTTTTTGATGCATTAATTTTTTGGATGACGTATTTGCTTTTCTCTGATTTTTTGTAGCTAGCAAGTATTGTTTTATATTCTAGTCTTTGCTGTGCCTCATAGTTAGCTCTCCATTTCTTTTCTGCTCTTCTACATTCTTGTTTTTTTTCCTTCAGAGCTTCGGAGAACCATGGCTGTGAAGGGGTTTTTCTTTTGAGAGTAATTTTCTTTTGTGGGACTGTAATTTGGACTGCGTTCTTTAGCCATGTATTAATTTGTTTACAAGCTTTATTGCTGTCTGCATCTAAAATTGGGTACGATGAACATAGAGTATCTATGAATATCTGGGGTTGGATTTTGGACCAGTCATGATATGTGTTTTTTTTGGTTTTGACCAGTCTTCCTATATCTTGCATATTTTCTAAGAAGAAGGAGACCATCTTATGGTCAGACCATTGGAATCAAGAGCGTATCAGTTATATGTAACTTCTGACATGAAGTAAAAATTCCATCCAGAGTGTGGCCGGCGCAATGCGTATCTGTATATACTTTCTGCTCTAAACCAAAGTTTGCCATTTCGTCTTTAAATGACTTTACCTTGGGGTCTGATGTTTTTTCCAGGTGTATATTAAAATCTCCTAGAATTGTATAGTCACCATACGTCACACTGGATTCTAGAAATGGGCTTAATAACTCAATTAGAGGTGTTTTGGCATTTGGTGGTCTATAAATTAGTAGACCACTGAAAGCATAGTTATTGGTGATTTTTATTTGAAAGGTGAGCGTTTCGCAATCTGGGTTACTTCCTTTATCTGAGCTTTTAATCTGAAGTCCCTCCTTCGCTATGATTGCTAAACCTCCTCCGCGTTTTATTTTTTTGTCTGCTCTGTAGATGGAGAAACCCTCTGGGATTGCAAGGGTCAGATCTGCATCAGATGCTTCATCTGCCCATGTTTCTGTTACGATTCCGAACAGAAGATCCAAATTTTGGCTTTCGATTAGCTCAGCTGTCTGAACATTATGCTTGACCATAGATCTAACATTTATAAGACGAGCTTTAATAGATGATTTTCTATAAGTTGTTATTTTAGGTTGGTGGTAGGTCATGCTAAGATGTCTAATCTGTGAAAAGGAAAATGTTTGTGAGCAGGTCAGACATGTCTTACCTTCCTTATGTGGATCCATAGGATTGCACGTGGCATGAGGTCTTAATGCTAGAAGCTCCTGGCTGGAGTACATCAGTCTTCTGCT
Organism: Lissotriton helveticus; assembly: GCF_964261635.1. Taxonomy (NCBI): domain Eukaryota; kingdom Metazoa; phylum Chordata; class Amphibia; order Caudata; family Salamandridae; genus Lissotriton; species Lissotriton helveticus. The sequence goes on along the minus strand of NC_136057.1, from coordinate 492,878,767 downwards.
ATCTGCATGTATTAGATCAGGGGATATGGCCCTGGGCCCGGTCCCGGCGCGGACGGGCGCAGATGGGCTTGCCTTAGGCGCGCCTTCGGCGCGCAAACGGCGCTCCCGCTGCGCTAGTCCGCTGCGCGTCCTGGGAATGCACATGTTTTATAGACGTAGGGTAGTGCCGGTAAGGTACGTAACGGGGGCGTGGCCTCCAATAGTGGGCATGGCCTGATGTGCTGAGTGATGGCGGCAATGTTTGTATGGAACCCTGTAACAGCGCTAAAATCCGCTGTGCCGGATGTCCAGGTATAATAGCCTCTCAGAAGTTAGTGCCCAGGGGGAGAACGTGCAATTAAGAACAAAGTTAGATTTCAAACAGTTTTAAAAATTATAGCAAGTATCCTCCCGGCTTCCGCCTCAGGAGATGGTAGGGAATGTATCTAAATGCGCTCGTTTTCAGCGCTTTTTTATATCGTAGGCGGGGGGCGTGGCCTCCAATAGTGGGCGTGGCCTGATGTGCTGAGTGATGGCGCCAATGTTTGTATGGAACCCCGTAACAGCGCTAAAATCCGCTGTGCCGGATGTCCAGGTATAATAGCCTCTCAGAAGTTAGTGCCCAGGGGGAGAACGTGCAATTAAGAACAAAGTAAGATTTCAAACAGTTTTAAAAATTATAGCAAGTATCCTCCCGGCTTCCGCCTCAGGAGATGGTAGGGAATGTATCTAAATGCGCTCGTTTTCAGCGCTTTTTTATATCGTAGGCGGGGGGCGTGGCCTCCAATAGTGGGCGTGGCCTGATGTGCTGAGTGATGGCGGCAATGTTTGTATGGAACCCCGTAACAGCGCTAAAATCCGCTGTGCCGGATGTCCAGGTATAATAGCCTCTCAAAAGTTAGTGCCCAGGGGGAGAACGTGCAATTAAGAACAAAGTAAGATTTCAAACAGTTTTAAAAATTATAGCAAGTATCCTCCCGGCTTCCGCCTCAGGAGATGGTAGGGAATGTATCTAAATGCGCTTGTTTTCAGTGCTTTTTTATATCGTAGGTGGGGGGCGTGGCCTCCAATAGTGGGCGTGGCCTGATGTGCTGAGTGATGGTGGCAATGTTTGTATGGAACCCCGTAACAGCGCTAAAATCCGCTGTGCCGGATGTCCAGGTATAATAGCCTCTCAGAAGTTAGTGCCCAGGGGGAGAACGTGCAATTAAGAACAAAGTAAGATTTCAAACAGTTTTAAAAATTATAGCAAGTATCCTCCCGCGTCCGCCTCAGGAGATGGTAAGGAATGTACTTAGAAACGAACTTGGGGGCTTAAGGTTAACGTTTCTCATGGGACTAGGATTCTTTTACCAAAAACTCCTCCGAGACTACGAATGCGCTTCCACTCCGGGTTACGCCGTCGGTGAAGTGCGCAGTTCTTTGTTATCACGCGCATCACCTGGACTCGGCTGTTTATGAGACTAAACACTGGAATGCTGACCGCGGCGAGTACCAGCGGCCATCTTGAAGTTCCACTTCCTCATTCTTTCTGACCAGGAACTTGTCATTGGCTCCAGCCTTGCCAGGCGATTCTGTGCATGAATGACTGTTGCGCCTTGTAAATTAGAGGTCCTGACAGTGTGGGATAGGCTGTGGACTCCCCAGTGTCCAGATCCCCCTGGCCATCCTGATCACACGGGTGTATGTTAAAATCCCCTAAAAGAATAATCAGGTAATAAGTGGTTTGCTTTTCTATATAATCCTCTAAAAATAGTTTCAAAATCAACAAATGTTCAGTACCATTCGGGCAATCTGGCGAATTATAAAAGTTTACCACCAGGAGTTTTACGGTATTACGGTCCCCCATTTCCACTGCTAGGCAGTGGGGTGTGCCTACTTCAACCCTTTTATACAGCCACGGTAATTTCACAGAAAACAACAGAAGGAACCCCCCTTTGGCTCTACCAAAAGGAACCAACTCCGCTGGATTGGAAAAGGATGTATAACCATCCAGCCACCAAACTACCTCCGACTTCCAGGTTTCCTGCAGCCCTACAAGATCAAACTGTTTAATCATTTCCAGCCATTTAGGATCATCTTTTTTGTTTCTTAGACCGGCGATGTTCCAGCTCAAGATACCGAGTTTGGGCCTACTTAATTCACTTTGCCCCTGGGGATTGGAAATCTCTGGGTGGCTACTACTTTGACTACTCTGGTTAGAATCCCTATATCCAGTCAGTCATTCTCATCAAGAGTGGTAAATGATTGTAGTCTAGGTGCAATCTGTGTTTCCCCTCGCGTATTTACTATACTCCTTGCAAATTGAGGGCCAGATACTATTCCCCCATTATTTACATTGTTTGAAGATTGGCCAGGTCTGGGTAGGGTGTCCCCTAGGTCTCGTTTTTCCCTCGGGACCCCAGTATTTTGATGTTTCCCTTTTTTTGGTGGATAGAAAAAGGCCAGGGGTAAAACCTTAATACCCCCTGAGCCCTAAGGTGAGCGGTCCTACATATCTTCCCTGCTAAATCCACTCTATTAAAGTTAACAACTATGCAGTCGCCCTCAATTTCCTTTGCATTAGGTCCTACCCATGCTATGCGTCTTGCCATCAGGATGTGAGGCGATACTTTAAGGTTATTGCCCCACTGGTTACAGTCTAACCAATGTTTTGTCTTCCTCACTAGATCCTCAGTTGACTCGTGGATATTGGCTTTCAACGGTGGTACACCCGTAAGAACTACCACTAGGTCATTTGCTTCTGTTGGCAAAAAAAGTTGTCCTGCCTCAAGGGGGGTGTATTGGTGTTGGCATTATATCCTGGTTTAGGGGCAGATGAAATATCTCTCGCTTTTGTGTTTGGGAGCACAACAACTTCTTTGGGTTGGGCCAGCAAAGGCCTCTTACTTCGTTTCACCATCCCATTATTCAGTGCTCCTTCCTTGCTTTGCTCATCTCTATTTCCCCCTTCATCAGAGTACCTGTCCCTGACTCATTACGGTGGGCTAACGATTTATCAGACCCTGCTTTTGTTACCATGCAGCAGTTTGAACATGCACCTCTCCCAGATATGGCTTTATTTACAGTACTGGTTAGAACCTCAATCTTTAAATGCATGTCCTCTATTGTCTAACACAATTTGTTTACTATATTAATTAAGGCAACACTGTTGGCCCCTTGAGTAGTGGAAGACAAAGAGGATTCTATACACCCCCTCTGTTCCATATTCACGATTCCTGGGACCGAGTGTGGGGGACATAGTAAATTTAATTTGGCCACAATCTCAGCGTCCGGGGTGTCAGTATTAGCTAACACAGAAAACCTGTTTTTACAAACTATAATAGGCTCAATTACTGGTGGGCAGATTGCTACTGATTCTAGATCTATGTTAACAATCACGTTTGAACATGGGGTATCAGTTACTTCTGCGGGGACACTCTTTTGCTATGCTTTTTCCCTGAGAACATATCCGGGATTACTATAGAGCCATGTTTACCAGTCTCCCTTTGCTCTTCAGTAACTCTCCCCTCATTTGCATCAACATTCCCGTTTAACAAGTCATCTGTCCTAAGTAGGAGTTCACAGTCCTCCACCAGCCCCTCGATGCGGCTCATGACACAGTTTTCCCCTGCGTGTTTTAGGGCTTTCTTGGATTTCCTTGGCTTTTTTACTTTGATTGGAGCATTCAGTCCCCCTTCCATACTTTTTCCGTTTCCCCATTGTTCGTGATACAAAGTCAAAGTCAACAGTACCTGGTCAGGTCTTTACCGGGATCTTAGAGGGGTGGCCCAGCCCTGCCTCTTCCTGCCCCGGGCGGCCACAGACTGCCCGCCCTTGTCCCGGGTTTCTCCCGGTCGCTCCCGAACGCGACTCGCGGGGCGAGAGGCGTTCCCTGTAGATAAGGCGCCTCCGGGCGCTTTCGAGGCATCAGTCCCTCCGCGTCCAAGCCCGGGGCAGCTGGGTGATGTAGTTCCCCAGCTGCTGCTGCACCGGGTGGATGGCGGCGTATGTGCAAGCCATTCCCCTCACGGCGGGTGTCAAGAGGTAAGGTGAGGTGAGGTGCTTCTGATGCCATTCCCCTCACGGCGGTAATGCTGCTTGCTCTGGTGCCCCCTGAGCGCTTCGGCGCTCCCTGTAGATAAGGCGCCTCCGGGCGTGTTCGCGGCGTCAGTCCCTCTGCGTCCAAGCACGGGGCAGCTGGGTGATGTAGTTCCCCAGCTGCTGCTGCACCGGGTGGATGGCAGCGTATGTGCAAGTCGTTCCCCTCACGACGGGTGTCAAGAGGTGAGGTGAGGTGCTTCTGATGCCGTTCCCCTCACGGCGGTAATGCTGCTTGCTCTGCTGCCCACTCTGTCATCCAGAATATATTCTTTGGACAGCATAGTATCCTCTGCCATAGACATAATGGAACAGGACTTGGTCATGTTACAACATGGTCAGTCACAATTGCGTTCTATAATGCTTTTGGGCTGGACTTTGCAAAACCTTCGTTCTGGCTATGTGCCATGGCGTCTAATCAACACCACGTCATTGTTTTCTGAATTTAACCTTACAGATAAACAAATTAATTTGGCACAGAGGGGAGCAGACTACACGGTGATGAGCATTGGAAAACTGTAAAGATTACCATTAACTGTATCTGAGAAACCAGCAACAGAATGGATAATACACGGTACAATCACTCTGCCTGTTACGATTTTCCATTTTCAGTATTGTTTGAAACATATACCAGCAGGCGTATATGAAAGGTTGGGTAAAGAATACATCAAGACATCATGGGATTTACCTTATACACACAAATGTTGGAGTGGGGGAAAAGAAGTGTTTCTTAGTGGTACAAATTGCCAAAATACACTAAGCGGTTCACTCTTATGTCAGGGTATTAATTTACACTGGGCCTGCGATGGTTCTTCGAACAACTTATCCTGCCGCCTGCAAGGCTCTCCGGCTGCAGTGATAGATCAAATTTTTAGGCAGATTTCTAATGGAAGTTACATTATGTTGAATGATCACAGCTGCTTTGGCATGTTGCCAGGAACACCCTATTTCGTAACTGTGTCAGCCAGGGTCACTTGCTGTATGCAAGTATTGTTTCCTAAAACTAAGACTGACATTAGACTAAGTCGCCATTATGGCCTTCACTGAAAATCTCTTCTATACGAATTGATACTTTAAGCAGAATGAAAACCATTCTATTACAAAAAACTGTGTCACTGACCTCGGCCAAAGAGACGTATGATCTGCAGGTTGCAAGGACTTCTGCAGATATACATGCCCTTTTATTGACAAACTGCCCTATACATTTCTCAGAAATGTTAGGTCGTATCTTAACCACTTGGATGCTATAGAATGTCCAACGATTTCATTTAATTTCCATTGAAATGAATGGGCACTCCATGACGAGTTTTTAAACATGTCTGATACGAGTGGTATTGTACATATATTTAAGACGATTTTTTCGGGACTATTGGCACCCTTTGAAGCAGTCATAGGCATATTTCCAAACTTCGTGCACTCTGTGTTTGGCGGCCTGCCTCTCGTATTGGAACTCGTAGCAGGGATACTATTTTTGCTCCTTCTGCTTGGGTATTGCAAGCCAAGTCACTATCGATACCCAGGTCACCTTGGAGAACACCCTCCTGGCAATGAAGTGTCATGAGCGCATGATACAAATTACTGGGCTTGACTCGTGTAAGAGATTTGAATACCACGTGGTTTCTTTAATTCCGACCAATCTGGCAAGATTGCATCTTACCTGTTCTACGATGCCTGCTATGTGGAGAACAATGCGTGCTAGACATCTCTCTGACACTCCCATCAGTCCTGCCAATGGAAGTTAATGCTTTGCTTGAACCGGTAATGGCTCATGCACTGTGTTGTCCCCAGCGGCTACCAATCCTGATAACGGCATTCGTTGAGATCTCACAGATGCAAACTGCAGACGGTGAGATACGCGGAGCAACAGGCACACAGGTACCATCTACTTCGAACATTGCTAATGCGGCTGACGCTGACGGCGATGCTTCTCATCTATGTGCAATTGATCTGCTTAACAAGGTAGTCCAACTTTCACCTACAGTAGTAGACAAATTCTTTACCAGCTTAGAAGATTTGATGTTTTCTCCAAACAATGACACTGACTTTTAAAGTTAGCACACAGTGTTCTGCGAGACTCTGAATTCGACCTTCACTTTCCAAACAAACTTCTAACTTTGGAACTCTATTTTTCTATGATTTGACTTTTTTCTAAAATTGAATTTTTTTTTTAGGCACAAAGTAATCTGCTTAAAGTAGAACTATTCCTAGAGAACAAGAATTCTTTGAATACTTCCAAAAGACAATATTTGACCTTGTCCACAACCAAACAATTTATATATTCTGTCATGGAATGTTCTTGACTTTTCTTCTGTATTTAAGAGCCATTTCATAAATGTATTTTCATGATTCATTGGGATAGCGTTTTTAAATGGCATCTATATGCTTTGAATGAAACATTGCTTTTAAATGCGTACAGCACAAATGCTCCTTTTGTGTACAACCATTTCGAATGCATTTTTTTAATGTATTTTGGGTGGGGTTTTTAACACATCATGTTTAGATATGTTTTATGTGTTTTAGAACTTAGTAATGTTGTACATAATAAAGTGGAGTGGGTGTTGTGTGGCGTTTTAGGCTTCGAGTTAATTTTCCCGATTCATGCCCTTATATAGGTACAATTCACATTGCCCTAATATAGGCATTGACATCAATCCCTTATTTAGACATAGCCCATGCAGACCAAATACAGGCATGGCTACTTCCACCAGTAACAAACGTCACAACGATTTCTTGGAAAATTGGCTCAAGCAGCCAGGGACCTTCCTTTGCTTGAATATTGATTTGACCAAGAACTCGTGTACTTTACAAAGAACTACTATTTCCTAAAGGTTCTTTCCTGACGTTATTATGCCCGACTTTGCATCAAACTAGACACATTCAAGGTATAAATATGCCTTCACTTGCTCTAACAAGACACGGTGGTTCGGAGCAGTTCCACTATCTACTTGCCCGACGCAGCTCGCCATAATGGAACAGGACTTGGTCATGTTACAACATGGTCAGTCACAATTGCGTTCTATAATGCTTTTGGGCTGGAGTGCGGAAGGAAGCCGACCCTCCAGCTGACGCACTGATCGAGAGGCTGCATTTCTCTCGGCGAGAATCCAGCTCCAGTGTTTCCAAGCTCCCCTTGCGGGGTGTTGGGAAATCGAGTCCTGAGACAGAGATACCAGACCTCCTTTATTCTAAACTAAGGTATGGAGCTGATTAGAACCTAGAGAAATATTGGCTAGATTATTGGCAAAGAAAACTAAACCTATGCTACACAATACTTACTTCTTCCCGCATACTAGACTTAGGTTAGGTACATTGGGGTAGGCGTATTTTAGAAGCACTAGTTGAGTATTTTTAGTCATGTTATTTATGTATGTATTTATATATGGTTTAGAAACCATACGATGATCTCACAGTATTATTTTATAATATTGTTCTCGCTGTATGCATTATACTTTGCAGTCTGCATTACAATTGTAGCAGTTCACTTTTCTTGCATGAGAAAGAAGACTGTTCAATAAACCTTTTTATTGAAAACGCCCGTCTCTCTATTTATCTGCACCTCTGTTGAAACGAAGCATGCACGATTGACTGAGTGAAATACTTATCTATTGTTTCCACGACTCTAGAGATATATTTCTTATTCTTGGGAAACAAAGTTTTCATGTTTATGCGGTTGTCAGAAACTAATCCCTTCTTGTGAATTCAAGAAAGTTTCTAGTGACCTCTGAGCTAGCTGGCACTCACTATTAAGTTTAATATATTCAATAGAGACCTAGTCTACCTCACTCCTATGTCTAATCTATAGGATATATTATTCCAATGCGCAGAGCCTATTGGGAATATAGGTACTACACTACACCCCCAATGCACATAGTTGAACATAACCTGGAGAAAGGGCCCTGCACACTGGCACCATTCCAGTGGCGACTCACCCCATTACCTCAACAAGCATTTAAAATAGGCAACCCTGTCCTGGTGACACATAATGCTGACTGAGCATTTCCCACTGACCATACAGGATACACCTCTACATCTTATGGGCTAACAGTCTGGATTGTTCTTCACCTAAGCACAGCAGCAAGAATACATGTTTAAGCATCACTTTAGAATGACAGTACTCATCACATTTGTTGCTCATTAGAATGCATTGAAATTACAGCCCCTAAAGGCATCACAGATTAAATCACAGGATTTAGCATATACAGCCAGACACCCTAGCAGGAATGTCTGGCAACATAACCCCACTTTGCTTACAACATCACCTTACACAGGCACTTCACACTACACATGTGACCTTCAGTCTCTCTGAAAGAAATAACATTAGCCAATGCACTTCAGGTGCAATTACACTTCTTCACCTCCAGGGGATGCCCTTTTCCAGACATCCCCAACTCAGCAGTACACTTCTTGAGGCAGTCCCTAAAGCACCCCCAGCTGTAGAACAAAATTTCCAGCCATAGGGAAGCAGATGACTCCTGGCTGAGCCTTTGAGGGGTTATTCTTTTCAAGTCCCCATGAGACGTTCTCTTCATGCTGGGGCCATCACACGCAAAACAGAGGTTTTCCCTTGCAGGCCTATCTTGGCCTGCAAGGCAGTATGGGGCGAGGCTCTCCTGCCTTGTGAATAGTATAACAGTGGCTCTCCCGCTGCTTCGGGGAGAGCTGTGATGTGGGCCTCCGGCCGCTGCTTCCCTCGTTGGAGGGTTCGGTCATATCCAGGTGAATGCTTAGGCTTGGGAATTCCACCCCCGGCCACTTGTGGTGTTTTTCGGGGGCCTGTTCCCACCCGGGCCCCTCGCACTACTTCTCTTCTTATCCGAGGTCCCGGTCAACCCCGGGACCCCTGCAGGCTGCCCCAGCTGGCTCCCTGGCTGGGCAGCACCCTTGTGTGCTGCCACAGGAGCCGGTACGGCAGATTTGGTCTGCCCGCTCTGGCGGGCAGACACGTAGGCTCGCGCTGGCCTCAGGGGAGTACGATGGCACTCCCTCGTCTTCCCTCGACACTTCAGGGGCCCAGAGATGGGGTCCCGGGCCCCTGGGACATTTCTTCACAGGGAGCTCGACATCGTTCCCCCGGCTTTGCTGCGGGGCCTGGTGAAGGGGTCCCGGGCCCCTGAAGACCACTTCGCAGGGGCACAACGGCGGTCCCCGCCTACTCTTTTTCACGGGGGGCACGGTGGCCCGGAGTTGGGATCCCGGGCCCCTCCCCCTACACATCTTCACGGGGAGCGCAAAGGGGGGATTCAGCAGGGAGGGATTCAGCAGGGAGCTGTCTTCACTGGCTCCCTGCGCCAGCCTTTCACCTGGCTCTTCTCCTGGGCCTCTCTTCTGCCTATGCAGAGGCCCCTGCTTTTGCGCACTGGTCCTGGTCTCTTCTCCTGGCGCTGTTCAGGATCCTGGGACAGTCAGGGGGTTCTTCCTTCCAACTGCCCATAGCGCCCGGCTGCAGCACCCTCTGCCTCAGCAGACCACCCCAGGGAGAGCTTCTCTTCCTGTGCACACACTTTTTAAAGTTTGGGGAGGGGGCTGGCAGGAAGTCTCTGTATGTACCATCAAACAGTGACACATCACTTCACTGCCCCTGCTCCCACCTTCCTGCCCAGGCCTCTAGGTTAGTTCAAGATGATGTGGTCCAGGGGTCTCCTGCCACATGGTCTCTTAAAGCCCGTTCCCCCACGCTGCCTTCTCCCTTGTGCAGCCTGGTGCCTGGCACCCGGTGATAGCTGCTAATGGATGAGCCTGTATCTCAACCCATGTTCTCTTTAGAGAGGAGGCCTTTGCTCTTGGAAGGAAGGTGAATAATCCAGCCTGCTGGGGTCGGCCACCAGCCAGGCCCTGGTTATAGCTGACTCAGAGAAATATAACATTCCTGGATGACCCAAAAGCAGTACAAATATGACTTTGGACTCTTCAGGATACTTCTTCTCACACCAGTTACATTGGACTTTAGTGCATGTCTGGAATTGGTAGGCCTTAGGAGAGTGAAACTAGCACATGGGCTCCCCATCCCCATAGGAGAACGATGAAGTGAAACCAGTAAAACACACTGCCTTTCCCTGGCATGTTTCTTCCCAGTGCATAAAGCCTATTACTTGTCACCACCCAATCCTGCATATGTCCCGCCATGCCATTCTCTTTGTATCTGCTCCTGGGCTGTGCACGCTAGGAATCTCCCCTGCGCAGCCCGTACACGCGTACACACGCATGTACACACGTGTGTGCATGTAACCAGCCCGGTGTCCCTTACTCCAGCTGCAGCGCCGCGGCCTAGTCAAGCTAGGGGGACCCCAGTAAAACCCACATGCAGTCTCTTTCATCAATAGTTCACTGTGGGTGAGTCCCAACTAATGAGGCTCCCCCACAGTAAAAGCTCAACTAATAGGGGCTCAAAAAGTGAAAAATCCGGCGGCCCAGAGTGTCAGAATTACATTCTAACAGTGGCCTACTGCCCAATCTGCTCAATCGTGCTGCATTATTAGAAGAAGAGTGGGGTACATCTCCTAATGTCCAGGTTATGTAGATGGAGCAGAGTTGTTTGCAGTGACGTTTCACTCCCTGGGATCGTTCATGTACCAGCTGCTTTATTTTCTGTGATGGGCACAGTTGGTGAGCCATTTATTGAAGAAGTTTATATTGACATTGAGTTTCCGGTGTGGTTGGGTGTGCTTTCCTGTAGGGTCTTGAACCAGTATTCTTCAGGTATTTTTTCACAGTTGTCGAACCATGTGAGCCAGGTCTTATGGGTAGTTGTGATCCTGTTGGTGGAAGAGAAAATAGGATTGATGGTGTGGCCGGCTGTGTGGGATGGTCTTTGGACGAGCAGGGTCAGTCCAAGGTTGCTGAGGCTGTTGAGGAGGGCTGTGGAGTTTTGATCTGTGGTGTCTTCAGGTGGAGATTAAGGTCCCGGGGAGGATATAGTTGGTTGATCTGATCGAAAGAGGAGCAATGAAGTCTACAATATTGTTGCAGAATTCTGATTGGGGGCATGGTGGACGGAAGTCGAGGGTTCCCTCAAGGGAGCGTTGTAGTCCATTCGTATTTTGAAGTGAAGGCACTCCATAAGGTTGGTGTTCGAGTTCGTATAGGTGGTGCAGTCAATCATGTTTTTGTAGATGATTGTGAGTTCTCTACATGGTTTGTGGGATCGGTCCTGGTGTATGATGTTGTAGGCGATTGTGATGGTTGTGACGATGTCCGGGATGAAGGCTGGGTTGAGCAATGTTTTGATCAGGAAGAGAAGGTTAGGTGTGTTGCTGTTGAGGAAGTCCCAGATTTCTGTGGAGTTTTTTTAGAGAAAGTGGACATTGAGGTCCATGGCAGACAGTTGGAGTGGGGTGGTGTTGATGGTATGCATCAGCTGTTTGAAGGTGGTGGTGTTTCCATCTGAGATGTTGTAGGTGAATTCGCAATGGGTGCAGGAAAAAGGTTCTACCATGGTGCTGGGGGATGCATAGCAGCAGCATGGTTGACAGTGTGTGTTGTTGTTATGGAGGATGGTTCAGGAGTAGTCGCTGCTTTCACTGGCTCGGATGGCAGCTTTGGTTGTGATTTTGCAATGGATGGTTATGGGGTCAGGGTTCTTTCCACTAGGCATGGCCCAGATGTATACAGGTTTGCAAGTGGCATGCCTGCTATGTGCGGACTCACGTCAGCCTGCATTAAGTTGGTCCTGGTGTGGATGGTTCTTCTGTTGGTGTGAAGAACAGTGAGCGGCAACAAACAATAGTGGAAAAACCTTGGCAGCGGCTGTGCCACTTTGTAAAAAGGCAGCAACGGGATCAGGCTGGAACAAGCAGAAACTGGAGGCCACTGGCAAGTGGCAAGCTGGGTGTCCAGGTCCCGTCTGCAGCGGTCACACTGTGGCCTTCATTAAGTAGGTCCTGATGTGGGCGAGGCTTCTGTTGGTGGTAAGAACAGTGAGTAGAAAAACATGGACGGTAAACCCAAGGCAGTGGCGGTGTCACTTGGTAAAAGGGCAGCAACTGAATTAGGCTGGAAACAAGAATGATTTGGAGGCCATTGGCAAATGGCAAGCTAGATGTCTTCTTAGTGACTTCTTATGTGGTCATGCTGCAGTCTGCATTAAGTAGGTCCTTCAGTGGATAGGGCATCTGCTGGCTGGAAGAATGGTGAGCATGAAAAGCCCAGGCGGGAAAACCCAGGCATCAGTGTTGGCACTTGGTTAAAACATGGCAACTGGATCAGGCTGGAACACGCAGGAACCAGAAGCAACTGATAATTGGCAAGCTCGGTGTTGAGGTACCTACTGATAAGGTCACATTGCGGCCTGCATTAAGTAGGTCCTGGGGTGGGCATGGCTTCTGTTGGCAGGAAGAACTGGGACTGGGAAAAACCCATTGGTAAAACCCAGGGAGTGGTGGTGTCACTTGGTGAAAAGGCAGCAATTGGATCAGGCTGGAACAAGCAGAAACCGAAGGCCACCGGAAAGTGGCTAGCTAAGTTTCCAGGTGCCTATTGATGCAGTTGCACTGTGGCCTGCATGAAGTAAGTGTCAAGGGGTGCATTGGCTCCCATCTCCCATTCAGCCCCTTGTGGACTCTTATGTGTTAAAACAGTGAGCATCAGGTAAGGTCATGCCCCCAAACACACACACACACATGTAAGCGCCTCCCAGACGAGCTCCCGGATATGCTGTGACAAGGAGCTAAGCTACGCAATTGGTGGTTTCTTGGATGCATGAGACATAAAAGTCCAGGCGGCCATCTTAGGGCTGCTCACGGAGTCACGCCTCGCTTGACAATCCAGCTTCAGCCCCAGACCAGCCTCATCTCCTTATTCTCTGTCCTCCTTCGAGTCCCCTCATCACTGCAGCACCGGCCTCCTCACCTTGACAGTGGCCTCTCTGATGTGCCTAACCATTTAACCATATCCTGCAAAACAAAGGAAAAGCTAAGCATAATGTATCAAAAAGTGTGCATGCCCATCGGGGGCATATAATCAACGTCAAATTACAAAGAACTGCACATGAAGTGCATTTACAAGACTTTCAGCTGCAAAGATAGCGCTTGGGAGATCCTTCGTATACTGCACAGCTCTGCCTTGGGGATTGCCTGCACTCTTGTTGGTGTGCGCGGGAAAGAGCCTTATTACCAAGAGCCTTATTCATGAGCATTATTATTTCTGTGTATATGGACCTCAAGAGTACTTAAAGATATACTATAGCAAGCAATTAATTGGTATGCCTAGGGGCCTTGCATTTATTTTATTTTTGGGAATGTGTGCAGTAGTGTGTGCAGAAAGGACCATAGAGTGAGTGAGTGCTCCCCAGCATAACCCAGAAACCTGCTTACCTTGAGCTGGACTCTGTCTTTAAGAGTACCATACCCATACTTTCCGCTCTGATTCCAAGAGATGTCCACTGTGTTCTGAGGTCTAGCCTACCTGTCTGCAACCTTGATTATGCTGTGCCTGGTCTTGGATACTGCAACAAAGTGTCACAAATAATTAGGCTCCAGAATCCTACTTTATTTACACTGTTCTAGGTATAAAATATACATGTTTATAGGTCATTTTGCAGAACACCTTTGGTAGGGAAACATCCTTTACAACGCAACTTTTACCACGCAGTGCCTTTACGAAGCAACTTTTACAACGCAAACCATTACAATGCATTGCGCTGGGGTGCGCTCTAGGATAGGGAATAGGTTTAATTTACTATCCAACACCTTCCCTACTATCCACGGGGACTGGAGTTGGAATAGTAAATTAAACTATTCACTTCCAGCGCCCCAAAGCACTATGCGTTGTAAAGGCATGCGATGTAAAAGCATGCGTTGTAATGTCATACATCCGGGGGAAGAAAACAAGATAAGTGAGGGAAGAGAAACTGCGCGTGTGTCCATACGGGGTCTGCCACTGTCCGCCCTCTTGAATGCTGGGTCAATGAATGCTGTGTCATCTACCAGTGAAAGGATCAATACCCCTGAGACACGTGTGATCCTAAAAAGAGAGTTGTGAGAACATGAACAATGCTACCAAAGGGGATGTATGACATGACAACGCATGCTTTTACATTTCAATAGAGGTCAATTGAACCCCATTGTCAGAAACCATTACAGAAGGACATCCTTCTCTAGTAAAATTTTCTTTAAAAAAAACTAATGACAGCTTCAGTAGTAGCCTTTGGGACAAACTTTACTTCAGGCCACTTGGAATGATAATCTACTATTACTAAAGCATACCGTGAGGATTCTGGTAGCATATTGAAAGGACCTGATATATCAAACGCAATTTTTTGCCACGGCTCTGAAGGCCATTTGACTACTTTGAGCGGTGGAGTATGTACCTTTAACATTCTTTCCTTACACACACACTCTTGACACTCTCTAACTGTTCTATCAACAAATCTGTCAATACCTGGCCACCAGAAAAAAAGATCTAACCAACCGTTTCATTGAAGAAATACCAGGATGTGTGTCATGCGCAACCTGTAAAATGATCTCCTGCATGCTCTCTGGCGGTATGCATTTGCCTGACTTGAAAATGAAACCACTGTCAAATTCCAACTCATCCGAAACTTTATAAAATGGCATTAATTCTGACCTGATATCATTTTTATTTGGCCAGCCATTCTGAATAAAACTCACCAAATCTTCCCACTTGGAATCTTTTTTTACACATTCCTGCCAATTTGATTCAGTAATGATTTTACATTTTTCCTGTAACACATCTTGGGTAGCTAACACAAAATCACATTCATTAACTACACTGACATCATCCACTTTGCACGGTAAACGTGACAAACAATCAGCCGTGACATTCTTTTTGCCAGGAACATATACTGTGACAAAATTATATTCCTGTAACCTAGAAGTAAGTCTCGCGATTCTGCCCGTGGAGTTCCATCCACCTCCAACAGATAAAATATTTACTAAGGGTCTGTGATCAGTCCTTAAAGTAAATTTGGATCCCCATACATAAAGTCTAAAATCCTCAATCGCCCAAACGCACGCTAACAATTCCTTTTCTATTACAGAATATTTACGCTCACATTCATTTAGAGTTCTCGAAGCAAATGCCACATTCCATTCCTCACTGCTTTCCCTCATGACAAAACTCCACCCAAACCATACTGGCTTGCATCAACTGTGATGATACATTCTTTGTTAATTATAAAAGGTTTTAGAGTAGGAGCTTTAACTAGGTCTCTTTTAATTTCATCAAATGCTTGTTGTTAGATATCAGACCAAATATATTCCACACCTTGTCTTAACAACATTCTTAACGGTTCCATCTTATCGGCAAAATTCACTACAAACTTGCTGTAGTATTCGCACATACCAGCGAAAGATAATAATTGATCCTTGGTTTCTGGGACAGGAGCTTTAGTAATAGCTTCCATATTGGATTTTTTGGGAAACACACCCTTACCCGATAGAGTATGTCCCAAATATTCAACTGACTCCTGAAAGAGTTTACACTTATGTGCTTTCACTGTTAACCCATTATTCTGTAGTCTTTTACATACTTCCTGCAAATGTTGTTCATGTTCATTAGTATCCTTTGAAAACATAAGTATATAATCCTGAAAGCATTTTACATATGTATCTATATCTCTAAACATATGAAACATGACTCTTAGAAAAACAGATGCAGCGGACGCTAGTCCAAATGGCATACGTACATATTGAAAAAGACCCTGAGGCGTTATAAATGCCGTAAGCTTTCTAGACTCTTCTGTTAATTCGATCTCATGGTAGGCAGATCTTAAATCTAATGTAGAGAAAATATTTGCACCATCAAAAAACGACACCAACTCATTTATGTTTGGCAACGGATGGCAATCAATAACTATGTTGGAATTCAACGCTCTCAGGTCTACACACAATCTTAACTTTTGATCCGGTTTTCTTACCAAAACTATGGGAGATACCCACTCTGAGGACTCTATCGGTTCAATAATGCCTTCCTTCAATAAATCATCTAACATGGTCTTGAGTTCTTCTCTTAAGTTGATGGGAACCCCTCTGAGTTTTTGAATAACAGGAGTATGATCCTTTTTTAATATAATTTTGTGTGAAAAATTCTTAAGTCTTCCTAAATTTTCACAGAACACAGAATCAAAACGCTTGATAAGGTCACATCCTTTACCACTTCCTATGGAGTTGTTGGAGAGTTCAACTACAGAAATTGTGTTCATCAAGCTGTCATCACACAGAGATACTGGTTCTTTTGCCCTGGGGTTCAATAAAATACCTAACTTCCATTGGTCCAACCACCCCAACACATTGATACCTTTAATAGAAATGTATAACTTAATATTGGCTTTCCTATTCTTAAACTGAATTTCAACTTGGAAAAAACCAATCATTTCAATCTTTGTACCAGAAAAATTTACAGCAACAATATCAGATTCATTAATTTTCCCTAACTTTTTTGAATGGGCAAAGGTATTTTGAAAATAATCTTGAGTAATTATGGTGGGGTATTGATCCTTTCACTGGTAGATGACACAGCATTCATTGACCCAGCATTCAAGAGGGCGGACAGTGGCAGACCCCGTATGGACACACGCGCAGTTTCTCTTCCCTCACTTACCTTGTTTTCTTCCCCCTATCCCCTTGGTGCTTTCTGCTTGTGGGTCATTTTTACGCTCATAATGGTTAGCGCTGTTGGGCATTGGAGTATTATACTTCGGAACATCGCTCCTGGTGGGTACGACACAAACAGGTCCGAACTGCTTTAAATTCCTATATAGCACAGAGCTGTCTGACAGTAAGTCCTTGAGTGGGTATGGTTTCTGTTCGCAGGAAAAACCCAGGAGGGAAACCCTGGTCAGTGGTGGTGTCATTTTGTCAAAAGGTGGCAACTTTATCAGGCAAGGACAAACAGGAACTTGAGGCCACTTGCAAGTGACAAGTTAGATGTCCAGGTGCCTACTAATACAGTTATACTGCTGCCTGCATTGAGTAGGTCCTGAGGTGGGCAGGACTTCTGTTGGAGGGAAGAACAGTGAGCGAAAAAAACTGGGACAGGAAAACACAGGCAGCTGAGGTATCTCTGGGTAAAAAGGCCACAACTGGATCAGGCTGGAAATAGCAGGAACTGGCGGCCACTGGCAGGTGACAAGCTAGGTGATCAGTCCAGGAGCCTACTCTTGTACTTCAAGTATCTTATGCATTGGTATTTCACTTAGTTTAATTTCTTCACCTACAAACGCACAGGCTTTACCTGTTGCTGAAACACATATGTCAGTACTCCTTTTGGTCAGCTGGTACACTTCCTCCGAGCAGGGTGTCTCAAGTAGTAAAGGTAATTTGGTAGTACGCATTCTAGCTGAACATATTGCCTCTTTCCTCCAACCCACCATAAGGCAGCAAGTTCACTCAGAATTCCTAATATACCAAAGGCCATTACAAACCAATCTCCCCCAGCCACAGATTCCTTGAAATATCTTGATAAAGGTCATACAGAAAAATTGGGAAATGAGAGGTAATGGGCAAATTACTCAGAGGTGTTCTGGTCTTAACATAAAGAGTTGGCCTTATGGAAGAGTCAAGGCAATGGCACTTGAGAATAACAGTGCAATATTTATGATGGGATAGGCATTCAACTTGGACTACTATCTCTAAGGAAAGAAATGGGAAAGGAGTGTCAAAATGAATTCTCTTTTAAAGCCCTGTAATGAGACTCCAAAGCACTTCATATGAAGGAAGAAGTCAGGTCATTATTAAGGAAGTGTGCCTCTGAGTGGACTCAGGGCACACGAGAAGGGCTGAATTTCCATGATAAGAGAAGTGTGGTCATTGTGGTGGAAGTGGGCTGTGAGGAGACTCAGGGTACACAAGAAGAAATTCACTTGATAATAGTAGCAAGGCCATTGTTGTGGAGAGTCAGGGCTGATAAGAAGGGCTTTAAACGACTGTATTAGCTAGGTCATTCTTGTAGATTTGTGCCCATAGTGAGACTTAGGGCAGATAGGAGAGCTTCAATAGACACGAGAAGTTTGATCATTGCAGTGGAAGTGTGCTGGTGAGGATTCTCGTGGCAGGTAAGTATGGCTTCCCTGATAAGAGAAGTTTGGTCATTTGGACGTGAGATATTTGGAGACTCAGGATACAAAAGAAGAACTTCACTTCATAATAGAAGCAAGGTCATTATAGTGACTGTGCAACAGATGGGGGAGAGTCAGGACAGACAAATGACAGAATAAGCTAGGTTATTCTTGTAGCTGAGTGCTCATGGAGAGACTTAGGGCAGATAAGACAGCTTCACATGATAAGAGAAGTCCAGTCATTACGGTAGAAGTGTCAGGACAGGTAAGAAGGACCTCACATAATGAGAGAAACCAGGTCACTAGTCTGCCCATGAGGAGACTCATTGCAGACAAAGAGAACTTCATCTGATAAGAGAAGTTCAGTCAATATTGTGGAAGTGTGCTTATAAGGGGTTCATGGAAATATAAAAATTAAACTGTAGACCTGCTCTTTATACATCACCTAATTATCTTGTAAGATTTGAGCTAATATCTACTGGGAGATCTGCCCCGCCGCATGATTCCTCCCCCTTGCCAACCTCTCATTCTCCACATGGAACCCACGTAGCCTCCACTCATACTCCCTACCCCTTTCTTACACCTTACCATTTGCCCTGTAACACACCCCGCACATGCCATATAATTGCTAAGGCATTCCCCCTTTCTGCCTTTATTGCTTGTAGGCAGGTTGGCATTCACATAGGCCCAAAGACATGTCGCCCTTCTCTAGTTGGGTAATACAATATTTGGGATGCTAAGTGACCCTGACACACTTTTTCTCCTTTATCTCTCCACTTACTGAGATATGATAGCTATCCCCTGGATCCACTTAAGGAAAACAGTGTTGCATACATTTACCAATGAACGTGGCAAGGAAGGAGTAATATGTTATGTTATGTTATATGAATTTGTAACGCGCGTGGCTACTCATGAGTGTCCGGGCACGGAGCCTAGCGGGGCATAAGAAGAAGCTTCACAGAAATAGATGTGGTTTAGTGGGGTAAATCTGGAGAGAAGAGAGGTAACCGAGGAACAATGCAGTTCAATGAGAACGCCGGGCAACAATAAATGTAAAAACATTAGCTATCAAAATGGGAAATTAATGCAGCGATATGAAGACTACATGTGGGACAATTATGTCACGACAAAACCTCTTTCCTGAAACCTTCCTACATACAAGCTTTTTTTCCAGCACACAACAACATCTAAATCAATTGTGCAAGTATTTCAGAACATGTCGGGATTAGAAACACAAATGAAGCACATTTTTTTATTAATTCTGAAGTTTGTTGGAATCAAATATTTTAATATGATCAAAATAAATCATTGCACTCAATGATGCAATTTCACACACTATTGTTTGTTTGTTGTATAGTTTAATTAGTAAAACAGTATGTATGTGCAAATGTAATGGTAATTTCAGTTGCAAATTTGTTTTCTGCAATGGCAGGGTGCTACATCACCATGCACACTCTACGCCACTCCACTGTATTCTGCACCACTCCATACCACTGCACTCTACTCTGCACCACTCCGCTTTACTCCACTTCATGTCACTGCACTCTGCGTCACTCCACTCCACAACACTCCACTCTTCACCACCTCACTCTATGCCACTTCACTCTATGCTTCTCTACTATACACCATTGCACTCTTCGCCACTCCACTCTACACCGCTGCAATCTACACCACTCCAGTCTAGGCCACTCCAGTCTACTCTACTCAACGCTACTTTGCAACACTGCACTTATTGCCTCTGCACTTTATGGCAATATACACTACACCAATGCACTTTACTCTGTAACACTCAAACCCCTGCACTCTACTTCAATCCACTGTATGCCACTCTAATTTACTGGGCGCTACTGTACTCCATGTCACTGCAATCTTTCCTACTTTATGCCACTGCACTATCCCCTGCTCCACCCCACTCCATGGCACTTCACTCTACTATGAAACAATCTACTCTATGCCACTGCACTCTACACCACTCTACTTCACTCTGTGCCACTCCACGCTGTGCCACTGCACTCTTTTCTACTCTATTCTGAACTACTGCACCCTATGCCAATGCAATATACACAATTGGACTTTATCACTGCACTCTACCCTGTTCCATTGTGCTCTCTATGCCACACTACTATACACAACTGCACTCTGTGCCTCTCTACTCTGCAACACTGCACTCTCTGCCACTGAACTATACACCACTCTACTCAGCATCACTCCACTCTACGACAATGCATTCCATGCTATCCCGCTATATGCCACTGCACTCTCTGCCACTCTACGTCACTCTACAGCACTGTACTCTATGGCACTATATTATACTCTGCACCACTCTATGCCATTGCACTTTGTGCCACTCTACTCTGTACCTCTGCACTGTACACCACTGCACTCTACGTCACTCTACTGCACCACACCACTCTGCACCGCTGCACTCTATCATGCCCCACAATAGTCTACTCCACTGCAATCTACGCTGCGGCATTCAGTGTCACTGAACTTTAAGTGAGTATACTCTGCAACACTATATGCCAAAAACTCTACACCAGTGTACTCTACTTTACATCACTCTACTCTATGCCACTGCCTCACTGTACTCAATGCCACTGCACTCTATCACTGGACTCTACTCTGCACCACTGTACACTATGCCACTCAATGACAATGAACTCTGCACCACTACACTCTATGGTATACTCCACACCACTGCGCGCTACGACAATCTACTCTGCAGCACTGCACTCTACGCCACTAAACTCTATGCCACTCTACTCTGCCCTTCTACATTCTATGCCAATGCACTCTATGCCACTCTGCTCTGCAACACTCCACTTTAGGGTACTCCACTCTATGTCACTATATTCTAATCAGAACCACACTACTCCACTGCACTCTGCGCCACTCTACTCTGCACCACTGCAGTCTACTCCACTGTACTCTATGCCACTCTACTCTGCACCACTCCTCACCACTGCCCTCTGTGCCATCACACTCTACTAGGCAACAATCTAATCTACACCACTGCATTCTACAACTGTGCATTGTACACTGCTTAATTCTATGCCAGAGCACTCTATGCCACTTCACTCTACTCTGCATCAGTTTTCTCTGTGCCAGTTTACTCAACACGTGTACAAGAAACAAGGGACACCCTACTCACATGGAACCAGGGTATATTGTATATAAACAGTAACATTGGTTCCTATGGACAAATGTAATTATTAAACAATAATAATCAAAAGCACAATGGTAAGGTGGATGTTAGAGAGAGCTAAGACTATATACTGTGGGATACTTGTAAATTCAAATGTTTATATGCACAATTCTTAACATTTATTCAGAATTAAGGTGCATAGGGTCCCCAGTGAGCATGGAACCTACATAACAGTTATAGACTAAACAATGGAGCGGTGCACTTCCCAAGTAGTGTAATGTCCAATAAGGAAGCCAAATTTGTGTCTTCTTTGAAAGGGATTTTATTCAGATTTCATCAAACATAATGAATGTACATCAGCCAACGTGTTTCGTTTGATTTCCGAACTTCGCCAGGGCTGGAATTAAAACACAAAAATACAAATATAAGTTCTATACACATTGTATAGTGACACATAACACATATAGTGGGTCTTTAAAAATGATCATATTACATAATAGACCATTATTATAAAAGTGACAAAGGGTATTATATACAATTCATTTGCATTTGATACAAAACTCAATGGAGTACCTAATTTAACAACCGCATATCATTATGCAATCCATATATCCTGCCTCAGTTGGAAATGGACAGCATATCACTATATGGACCAAAGAGAATTTGTATATATATCACAAAATTCTATTCCCCGAATAAACCAAGCACTTTAATCCAAAATCAATGTAACATATAAAGTGGGTGGGACACTACATGGTCCATTGTGTGTGGACTTATACAGATAGCTTGAATATAACGAATTAAACACCTGGCAAATATGCATAGTTCACAGCTTGTCTAATGGGAAATTTACAGAGATATATCTCATATGACAGTAAAACCCTATTGTTCATGCACACAACAAGGAAATAAAATCAACTTAATTGGTAGTATATTCAACATTATTATAAACTCTATTCATTATGGTGAAGAAAAGGAACTTTTCATAAATCATGTTGTACACATAGGAAATCCATGAAATATAAATCCTAACCCACATATAATGGGTTATGAATAATAAATCCAAAATCGTCATGTGCAAATATACAATCAGCATGCCAGTGCAGCCTCCATATTAAGGGCTCTCAGTCGATAATCTGTATCCCAAAATTTAGAAAAAGAGAGAGAAAATGAAAAAGAACCAAGAAAACTATAACAAGTCTGTACTATACTGTGGCATAAGTCGTATAAGATACCACAATGAAATAAATCCTCAACACCAACTTAAATACTTAAGCGATCAGGGCGACAAGGTGAAACACTATACGTTCAAAAGGAGACATAGTAAAAGAACCACTACTCAGACCGTGTAAATAAGCATATCTCTTTAATATATTATGCATAATAAAAACGGCAACCCAAATGAATACAGAGTAAATGCCCAATAACAGATGTAGTATACGGGCCAAATATAATGAAGGGCATTCTTCCAAATTCTTTAGAATAAATTTAAAACAATCCTAGGGGTTGCACACGCACACGACAATGTGTACAACAGGATTTATGAAAAGTTCCTTTTCTTCACCATAATGAATTGAGTTTATAATAATGTTGAATATACTACCAATTAAGTTGATTTTATTTCCTTGTTATGTGCATGAACAATAGGGTTTTACAGTCATATGAGATATATCTCTGTAAATTTCCCATTAGACAAGCTGTGAACTATACATATTTGCCAGGTGTTTAGTTCATTATATTCAAGCTATCTGTATAAGTCCACACACAATGTACCATGTAGTGTCCCACCCACTTTATATGTTACATTGATTTTGGATTAAAGTGCTTGGTTTATTCGGGGAATAGAATTTTGGGATATATATATACAAATTCTCTTTGGTCCATATAGTGATATGCTGTCCATTTCCAACTGAGGCAGGATATATGGATTGCATAATGATATGCGGTTGTTAAATTAGGTACTCCATTGAGTTTTCTATCAAATGCAAATGAATTGTATATAATACCCTTTGTCACTTTTATAATAATGGTCTATTATGTAATATGATCATTTTTTAAAGACCCACTATATGTGTTATGTGTCACTGTACAATGTGTATAGAACTTATATTTGTATTTTTGTGTTTTAATTCCAGCCCTGACGAAGTTCGGAAATCGAACGAAACGCGTTGGCTGATGTACATTCATTATGTTTGATGAAATCTGAACAAAGTTCCTTTCAAAGAAGACACTAATTTGGCTTCCTTATTGGACATTACACTACTTGGGAAGTGCACTGCTCCATTGTTTAGTCTATATTTGTTCCTGGACATTACGGTTTGCGTCGTTCAGCGGCAGGCGCAGAAGAGGACTGTGCACACCGCTCTTCTGATTATTGAACTTTAGACTTCATTTTGAGTACGCATCTGGAGTCCACCGTTGTGTTTCTTTATATCCTCACCTACATAACAGTTAGTGACATTTTGTGACATAAAAAGATTTCTTCGAAAGTTACAAAGTTGACCAAAACAATAGTATCAAAAGCCTTCTAATACAGTAATAGAGACTGATGAATGGTTTGCGTTGCGTTTGTCGACGACGTTTTGCCAACAATAAGGGGTCTCTTCAGGACCTAGCAATGTAGGGACATCTGAAAGAATGATAGAGGGTATCAGTGTCTGGCCTAAGAAGGCAGGATTGTAAGGATATGCTAACTGTAGACTAGTAGTAATACCTGAAATAGGAATCAGCTGTCAGAATGAAATGAGTGCACCCTAAAGATGTGAGAGTAAAAAGGAGGGTACTAACAAGGGACCCAGCCAGGAACTGGTGAGAGTAGGAAAATAAGAAATAAAGGGAATAATGAATCTGCATGATAGTACAGTACTCATGGATTAGTGGTGTGACTATAATATAGAGAAACTTACCCCAGTGAGGGAAAGGACTGACAGTTTTACTGCGTGCCGTAATGCCCAGACGTGGGTCCCAGGCACTCCACACCACTTGGAGTCAAGCTAGCCGGGCTGAAGAGAGGTGTTACCTCGAAACCGGTCCGGTCCTCGGATGCTTGATTCCGGTCTGGGAAAGATATGGCTGTTGTAGTTCGGACTGGACTGTTCCCATGGGGCAACAGGGTCAGAGCTGATTTGCATAAAGCCATTATCTGACCCAGGGTGGTGTGGAGTGCAAAAAAACGATGGATTTGGGCCCAGATCTTTTGACTGGGGGAGTGTGTGACATTGATCCACATTCAGTCCATCACTTGTTGTTTTTTGCAATTGCCGCCCTAAGTGCGCTGGGGATGCCCAGACGTGGGTCCCAGGCACTCCACACCACTTGGAGTCAAGCTAGCCGGGCTGAAGAGAGGTGTTACCTCGAAACCGGTCCGGTCCTCGGATGCTTGATTCCGGTCTGGGAAAGATATGGCTGTTGTAGTTCGGACTGGACTGTTCCCATGGGGCAACAGGGTCAGAGCTGATTTGCATAAAGCCATTATCTGACCCAGGGTGGTGTGGAGTGCAAAAAAACGATGGATTTGGGCCCAGATCTTTTGACTGGGGGAGTGTGTGACATTGATCCACATTCAGTCCATCACTTGTTGTTTTTTGCAATTGCCGCCCTAAGTGCGCTGGGGATGCCCAGACGTGGGTCCCAGGCACTCCACACCACTTGGAGTCAAGCTAGCCGGGCTGAAGAGAGGTGTTACCTCGAAACCGGTCCGGTCCTCGGATGCTTGATTCCGGTCTGGGAAAGATATGGCTGTTGTAGTTCGGACTGGACTGTTCCCATGGGGCAACAGGGTCAGAGCTGATTTGCATAAAGCCATTATCTGACCCAGGGTGGTGTGGAGTGCAAAAAAACGATGGATTTGGGCCCAGATCTTTTGACTGGGGGAGTGTGTGACATTGATCCACATTCAGTCCATCACTTGTTGTTTTTTGCAATTGCCGCCCTAAGTGCGCTGGGGATGCCCAGACGTGGGTCCCAGGCACTCCACACCACTTGGAGTCAAGCTAGCCGGGCTGAAGAGAGGTGTTACCTCGAAACCGGTCCGGTCCTCGGATGCTTGATTCCGGTCTGGGAAAGATATGGCTGTTGTAGTTCGGACTGGACTGTTCCCATGGGGCAACAGGGTCAGAGCTGATTTGCATAAAGCCATTATCTGACCCAGGGTGGTGTGGAGTGCAAAAAAACGATGGATTTGGGCCCAGATCTTTTGACTGGGGGAGTGTGTGACATTGATCCACATTCAGTCCATCACTTGTTGTTTTTTGCAATTGCCGCCCTAAGTGCGCTGGGGATGCCCAGACGTGGGTCCCAGGCACTCCACACCACTTGGAGTCAAGCTAGCCGGGCTGAAGAGAGGTGTTACCTCGAAACCGGTCCGGTCCTCGGATGCTTGATTCCGGTCTGGGAAAGATATGGCTGTTGTAGTTCGGACTGGACTGTTCCCATGGGGCAACAGGGTCAGAGCTGATTTGCATAAAGCCATTATCTGACCCAGGGTGGTGTGGAGTGCAAAAAAACGATGGATTTGGGCCCAGATCTTTTGACTGGGGGAGTGTGTGACATTGATCCACATTCAGTCCATCACTTGTTGTTTTTTGTAATTTATTTGCTGCATCAATAATTGTTCAGGTCACGGCAATCCGTGTCTGTCGTGAGAGTAAAAAATGACTCATCGATGAGTAATGAGAAGCCGCGAGCGTCAGCTTCATTTGGAGTCAGTGAGATAATTGTTTCATCAATAATGGTCCCAATCACGAAAATCCATGTGGTAGGTATGTCTCTAAAAATAAATTAAAGATCAGGGGTAAGTTCTGGTGTGAGCGGTGTGCTTAGCCAGGAATATGAGTTATGACCCCATTTGCTCTTACCCGTGTGTGAGTCAATGATGGCTCAAAGATGAATCAGGAGAAAAGCCCCGGGCGTTAGCTTCAGTTTAGAGTTGAGAACAGAATGACCCAGAACCGTGCAAGTCTGTCTCCATTTGTAAAGTAACAAGTACTCAACACCACTGCACTCTTTGCCACCGCAATATTTTCTGCATCACTGTACTCTACACCAGAATACTCTACACCTTTCTATGCCAATGCACTCTATGCCACTTTACTCAGCACTATTGCATATTTAATGCCATTACACTCTACACCAATGCACTCTATGACACTCTACTCTGCATCATTCCACACCACTGCACTCACCAACACTCTACTACGCAACACGTCAGTGTAGGTCGCTCTACTCTGTAGCACTCCTCTCTGTGGTACTGCACTGTTATGTTATGTTATGTTAAAATCATTTTTACCGCTCACGGTCACCAAACGGTTTCATGGCGCTCATAGACAATTGCGGAGGGACAAAACAACAGGATTACTCATAAGCTAATTGAAAAAGATGAGTTTTGAGAAGTTTGCGAAAGAAGGTATAATTGGGACAGAGTCGAAGTGAAATCGGGAGGGAGTTCCACATTGAGGGGGCAAGAAAAGAGAAACACAAGCCTCCATGCTTTTTGCGTTTATATCTGGGGACAGTTAGGAGGTTGTGGGCAGTGGACCGGAGATTTCTTGAGTGAATGTGACGCTTAAGGCTGGAAGTAGTAAAAGCCGGGGCAAGAGCAAGGAGGGCCTTAAAGACAGTACAGCCCAATTTAAAGATGCAGCGAAAAGCCACTGGAAGCCAGTGCAATCTCCTCAACAGGGGCGAGACATGTTGGTGTTTGGGCTGTTGGAAGACCAGTCTGGCCGCCTGATTTTGTACCAGCTGAAACCGATGGAGATGGTAAGCAGGTATCCCAACATAGAGGGAGTTAGCGTAGTCAATACGGGAGGTGACAAGAGCCATGATGACAAGTATGAGAGCTTCAGTAGTAAGGAACCTACGAATTTTGCAGATCCTGCGTAGATGGAAAAAGCAGGAGGATGTAACAGCATTAATTTGAGGTCTCATAGATAAGTCACTGGGTATAATTACACCAAGGCTCTTCACCGAGTTGACAGGACAGGGCGGAGGGCCGAGAGAGGGGGGCCAAAAACTAGAGCTCCAAGGGTTAGCTGACCCTGCTATCAATAATAACTCTGTCTTGTTGGGATTAAGCTTCAGCTGGCTAAAATGCATCCACTCAGAGATGGCAAGCATGGTGGATTGGAAATTGGCACAGGAGGAGGGAGAGGGATCAACAGAAAAAATCAACTGTAGATCATCCGCATAATTGAAGATAGTAACCGGGGTGTGGCGGAGAGAAACTATAAGAGGTTGCATGTACAGATTAAATAAAAGGGGCGAAAGAGCAGAGCCTTGAGGGGCACCACAGGAAAGAGAAGAGTAAGGGGCTGAGAAGGTGGACAGATGAACTGACTGAGAGCGCTGGTGCAGAAAAGACCTGATCCAAGTTAGAGCCATGCCCTGAATGCCCGCATTATGGACACGGTCGATCAAGATAGCATGATCGACCGTGTCAAAAGCAGCCGACAGATCTAGCAGAACAAGTGCCTGGGCCAAGTTCTTATCGGCGCCTTGCCTCAGCACATCCACTACGGCCACGATGACAGCTTCAGTGGAGTGCTGGTTGTCTAAGAAAGAAGACCCCTCAATGAATGCGCTGAGTCAACGGGTAACATAGGTCTCCAAAATTTTCCCCAAGTAGGGGAGAGGGGAGATCGGCCGATAGTTACTCAGGACAGAGGGATCAGCACCAGGCTTTTTAAGTATAGGGACTACAATGGCCTGTTTGAAAGAATCCGGGACAGAACCTGTGGCGAGCGAGTTGTTAAGAAGTGCCAGCGGGGGATCAGGGCATGCCAGAAAGGCGGCTTTAAGGATTTGAGGGGGACAGCAGTCATTAGGGGAACCCGAGCTTACCGTGTGTAGCAGAGAGATAAACTCGGTCGGGGAAATGGGAGGGAACACATTGAAACGACAGGGGTTCATAGGGGGTAAAAAAGAGGGAGTAGGTGAAGAAGGAAGAGGGATATTGTTTTTAATGGTGATGATTTTATCGATAAAAAATGAATTAAGGGAATCACAGAGGGCTTGTGTAGGTTGAGGTTGGGCAATGACACGGTCTGGCAAGGTGAGTTCCTCCACAATTGAGAAAATATCCTTAGTCTTAGAGGCGGAATTCAGGATTTTCTGAGAAAAGTAGGAGGTTTTAGCCAGTAGGATAGATTTTTTGTAACGTTTTAATAGGTCAAAGTATGCAATTTTTAATAGTGGGTCATAGTTGCGCCTCCAGCGGCGCTCAGCTTGTCGGAGGGCAAGTTTGTCCAGTTTCAGTTGATCAGTGAACCACCGCTGAGCGTCGTGGGGACGTTTAGTTTTAGTGGTTCTTAACGGGGCCACTACATCGCTCTCATGCACCAGCCACTGCTCAAGGACATTAGCCTGGGCAGATGTCGAGGCCATGTCACTGGGGGCTGTCGTAGCTAAAATAGAATGGAATTCTGTGAGATTAGCTCGCTTCCAGTTACGCGTGATAAAGTTGGTAATAAGTGGAGGGTGGCAAGGCAGAATGAAATTCAGGGGAAAAGAAATAAAAAAGTGATCAGACCAAGGGCAGGAATACACTGAAGGAAGGGAAATATCAAGATTGGCCGTCCAAACTTGATCGAGGGTATGGCCCTTGTTGTGAGTGGCCATTGTAATGTGCTGATTGCAATTCAGGCCAAGTAAAAGATCCGTGAATTCTTCAGAAAGGCTACTTTCACGGGTACCTGACGGCCAATAATTAAAATCGCCAATGATGAGAATTTTGGCGGAATTAATAGTTAGCCGAGAAACAAAATCACCAAACTGCTGGGAGAAAAGGGGCATATAGTCAGGGGGTCTATATACAAGAACACAGATAAAGGAAAACCTAGGGGAAATAAATTTCAAGGTGAGAATGTCAGATTTATGGAGAGTGATAGTTTCAAGGATAGTAAACTTATATTGAGAACGAATAATAGCTGCAACCCCCCCGCCTGCTCTTCCGACTGCCCTGTTAGACTGTAAAATATAATAGCCGGTAGGAGCAGCAGCGAGGACGTGAGGGGTAGAGTCATCAGTTAACCAAGTCTCCGAAAGGAGAAGAATGTCTACTTTATTATCGTCCAACATCTGAAATATTTCAAGCTGGTGCTTCACCAGCGAGCGGGTATTGAGGTAGACTATTGCCAAAGAATGTGGTACAGGTGGCCTAGCAACTGGTAAAATAATAGAAGAATCACTGCAATTAATGGGAGTACTCAGGGCATGTGTACCTGAAAAGGGGCCCTGAGAGGTCAAAATGCCGCAGTCCCGGGCGGCACCAATAGCACGGGGATAGAGTTGGCCAGGGCGTTGGAGGGCGAGGAGATCCATGGAGGAATAAGTTATCCGATGGGCATAATGGGAAGCCGCTGGACGCGGCCGGCCGCGGACGGGCGCAGACGGGCTTAACTTTGGCGCAACTTCGGCGCGAAGTCGGCGCGCCCGCTGCGCTTCCGCCAGGTCACCATCTTATATAGCCCAAGGGGAGGGAACAACTAGCACGCTGACCTGCGTCGACAGCGTGGCAGGCAGGAAGTGGTGTAGGGCGTGTTGCTCGCAAAATGACCCTCCGCTCGATCGGCACACAGCCGCGGTGGAACAGGGTCAGGAGCAAGAGAAGCAGCAAGTAAGTAAATTAAAACAGTTTTAAAATATGCATCAAGTGTCGAAAATCACACCATAGCAGTATATACAATGAACATACACACGGAGGAGGCTAGCGCTAAGTGAGCTTCAAGCAGCCTGACTCGCCGCTATTGTCACAAGAAGCGCAGAAGCCCACCCCTAAAAGTAGCCTGGAGCGTTGCAGCAACTAGCGCGCTGACCTGCGTCGACAGCGTGGCAGGCAGGAAGTGGTGTAGGGCGTGTTGCTCGCAAAAGGACTTTCCGCTCGATCGGCACACAGCCACGGCGGAACGGGGTCAGGAGCAAGAGAAGCAGCAAGTAAGTAAATTAAAACAGTTTTAAAATATGCATCAAGTGTCGAAAATCACACCATAGCAGTATATACAATGAACATACACACGGAGGAGGCTAGCGCTAAGTGAGCTTCAAGCAGCCTGACTCGCCGCTATTGTCACTCTGCAGCACTCCACTCTTCACCACTGCACTCTATGACACTCTACTCTACACAACTGCACTCTACACCACTGCACTCTCTACACCACTCCACTCTGCACCACTGCATTCTATGCCACCGTACTTTACTATGCAACACTCTAATGTACACCTCTGCATTCTACAATGGTGCATTGCACAATTCTGAATTTTATGCCGCTGAATTCTAGGTCGTTGCACTCTAAGCCACTGCACTCTATGCCACTATACTCTGCAACACTGTACGGCAATGCACTCTACACCATTCTACTCTACGACACTCCACTGTACGCCACTTGACGCAACTCCACTCTTTGCCATTCCATAACACGACACTCACTGGCTCTCCATTCTATAACACTGTATTCCACTCTTCGCCATTCCACTCTGTGAGACTCTCCTCTTCACCATTAACTTGTAGCCATGCTGAACAGCAGCCTCACTGGTGTACAACGCTGCTATAACACATTGGCAAAGCCAATCGCTCTTGCATACGGGAGACCTATTGGCTTTGCCAATGCTTATTTTAACACGGTGCATGCCCTTCTTTAACACTCTCAGTCTCCTTCCTTGCCCTCCCATCTCCCTCTCACCTCCTGCAGCCATACATCTACACCTCGTTTCCCCCTCACACCTCATCAAACAGTCTGTGGGTGAGGTAGGGGCGGGGAAGTGAAGGTGCTTGTGTGTTTGTGTTCAGGGCCAGTCACTGCTGCCTGCACACACAACGCGCCCCTTGCTGCCTTCTTGTGTTCAGCAGCGAGGGCGCCACGTGTCTCTCCGCCCAGAGCACTATCCAAGCAAGAGCCGGCGAAGCTTGCTAGAAGATGTTGGGGCATATTATCAAGGAGGTTTATCTCCGCTTTTTTGGCTTTAAAAGCCAAGAAAGCGGAGATAAAATTATCTCCCTATTACCTAGCTGTCGCTAACACCAGTTAGCGACAGCTAGTAGGAGATAGCGACCATCTTGGGCCCCACTTTGCATGTCAGAAAAATGTATCACTAATGACATGCAAAGTTGGCGTGCCAAGATGTTAGCGACTGGAAAAAGTCGCTAACATCGCTATCTCCTATTACCAACTTTTGGAGATATTCGCGCTAAGCGCGAATATCTCCAAAAGCTAACACCTGCCCTGAGCAGTTCTTAGCCATGTTATCCAATGGGAGGTGGATAACATGGCTAAGAGCATTAGCTCGGTAATGCCTGAATATATTCATGCATTGGGGCCGATTTTTATAGCATTTGCGATAAACCTTGGTAATACCAAGGTTTATCTGCGATAAAAATTGCCGCAGGTCGGCGATAAATTTTTGTCTTTAACCAAGCAATAGCGATAATTATCGCTATTACTTGGTAATATGCCCCGTTGTCTTTAGGACACAAACGTGATGTGGGGCCCTTCTCTGGCCATAACCACACTTAGTGGCTGCTGACGTTACCTGCCTTATCGAGAATATATCACAAAAAACAGGCTAACTGCTTCTGTGCCATATGAATTTATAAATATGTTAAGCAGGTGTTGCGCAGCGACCTCAAAAGAGTAGGGACTGTGGCAGATAGCGCCCCCTACCTTTTTAATGGCTCTTTATCCAGAGCCAGGTTAATAACTGGACATTATTTACATCTATAATGTCAACGTTATACACAAAACAGAAATAGGTTACGTATAGTCTATGCAATAGCCATGAGCATCCTTAGTATGAATTGCGCTTATATTTCTCGCCTTAATAAGCGACATCGCAGCACAAGTGTGAATGACAAACTTACAAAAACAGGAACGGGGAATGAAGCCCCACTGTACCACCATCAGAGCGCGTGGCAGTCATGGCCTAAAGGTAGCACAAGACATCATTCACACTCCTGCTTCTGCTGGAAATCAAACCCAGAGCGTGAACATGTCACGATGTGCATTTAGCGATAGTGTCATTTGCAGGAATACACATTCTGAACCAATGCCTCCGTAAACATCATTGGATATGCGTGGGTCGCCTGACTGCCAGTGTACAGTGGAAGCTGAAAATAGCAGGATAGTTTGTCTATATAGACATCCGTGGTTTGCGAGTCAACTACAAGATGAAAGAAAGACGGAGAATGCATTGGATACGGCATTTTCAAAATGCCGTATGACTTGCCTCCCCACACGGTGGAGCGGCGGGGACACAAGTGCCTCTTAAGTCCGTCTCAGCACGAGTCCCAGCCCCATGCAAGGCCAGCCCCTCCTCAGACAGCAAGGCTTTTGTTTTAATTGTCAGGGCTGAATTAGACATACAGGTCACGTGGCGAGGAGGACCTGGGAGTTTAAGTTCCGCCGGGGACAGGTCCTCCAAGGTCTGCGAGCAGGCTGTGCTAGCTGGCATTTCTGTGCTGGGACCCAGACTTGGAGTATCAGGTAAGAAAATATTCTAAGATCTGTAACGTTTTTTGCTGTGCAGACTAAACTAGTGAAAGTGACTCATTTTGCACAAGTTTGCTGCTGTGCTTCTTCGGCACGGTACTGAAACATTTGCCGGTAACAAACTTGCTCTAATGCAAGCAGTTTTACTAGGCTGGAAAATTCAAATGAATTGAGGTTGATATGTTGCATGTCATATGTGAAATGGATGCTTTCGCCGTTAATAAACTGTATGCAAATATTCACGTCTCGATACTTTCTCCATACGCTCTTCATTTCCATATTAAGGCTTGCAGTAGCCCCAGCTCACTGCCCATGTTTAGCGGCAGTTGTCTGCCGCTAAAGCGGCGATAATGTTAACGCTGTTTCTTGATAATATGCCCCTAAATGTGGTTTTGCAGAAGTGCAAAGTGTTTGTAAAACCTGCCCCAAAATTTGACATCATTGATTTGTTTTATTTAAGCCCATGACACTTGTTATTGAACCTTGGTCTAAGCTGTATTACCTTTAAATGTACACAAGCACGTATGATATTCAAATATGCAGTTTTTGATAGTATTTACACATTTAAATATGCAGTGAAGGTTCTGATAGCTATTAGACAAGTACCACTGCTTTGATGTTCCTATTTGGGTATTTGCATAGCACGAATATTCCAAGAGTGACAGATTACTTTAGAGAGCCAAAGCCATTTTTAGCATTCAGAATTGTTCATGTAGAGAGTGAGTTGGGATTCTAAAGTCAGCCAATCGAAAGATGTTGATAAGGAGCCTTATTGAAGTGTTGCGTCTTCAGCTCTTTCCTCAGTCGGAGGCGGTTCTGATAGTTACATGGATACGATTCCAGATCCTGAGTGCATAGATGCAGAAAACCTTTTCCCTTAGGTTTTTTAGGTCTGGTGTTACTCAAGACCGTTTGATTTTGCTACAATTATATATATGATATTCTTACTAATACAGGCTCTCAGCCAGCCTGAGCCTCTTCCTTTGGTTTGTTGAGTCATTCACACTTTTCCCCCCACCAGCATACACATGGGGCAATCAGTCAGCCAACTTCAGCCAATGGCTCATCTCAAAGTGAGTACCATCATTCTGCTCATTTACAAAGAGCACAGCCACACAAAGGATGTTCGATCAGTACTAGGCGCTGTTATGTCAAAGAGTGCTTTGAGAGGCCAAACAATATTTGTATTTTTAGCCAATGTTTATTTTTTTATATTGGCAAGGGCCTGACAGCTCCCCAGGATAGAGTTTTACAAACACCACAACACAACAAACATTCTCAAAGATAAAAGGTTGGCAGTCAACACTAGCACTATTGGCTTTGACAGTGCTTGTCTTTCTTACATTTCTTCATCTCTATTCTTGCTGTACTGGCTGCTTTGCATAAAAGTAATAACGTTCATCTGACTTTAATTTAAACCAATATGAAAGTAGCAAATATAGTAAGTATTTTGCACAGTTTCATAGCTCTTACTGTTTTAGTAGGAATAAGTTCCAGTTTGCGTTAATTGGAGGCCGCTTCAAGGGCATCAAGAATGCACCTCTTTAACATCTTGTGCCGGAGTAGCTTTCAGTGAGTAGTTGTGATAACATAAAACCTTAAAATTGTTGTTGATCGCTCCTTTGAGTTTGATCGAAAATGCTGGTCACTAAACAGGAGCGTAGAAATACCAATATACAAGGATATTATGATGGAACTATGGGGTGGAGGAACAAATGAAACATAAAAGCAGATAGGAAAAGAATCATAAATTCTAGATTCATAGAATATCGATAAGGGTAGAGAGAAGGTTGGGTGGAGAGGTGGATGGGTGGAGATTATGATGGATGAATGTGTGGAAAGAACGAAGGAGTGTAGAAAGGGATGGATGGATGAAAGAAGGAAGCATAGATAATGGAAAAAAACAGGGCATGGGCAGAAGAAAGAATTGGTGGATGGAGAGGAGAACAGATGATTGGAAAGGGAAGTATTGGTAGATAAAAGGAAGGATTGATGACTTAAGAGAAATAAGGATGAATTGATGAATGCATGGAAGAAGGAAGAAATGAAAAAGAAAATGGGAAGGATGATGGATGATGGATGGATGATGAAAGAGGAAAGGTTAGAGAGAAAGATGGATGGGTGCATGGATGGAAAATGACAGGGAAGCATGAAAGAAGCACTTTATAGATAGGTGGTTTGAAGGAAAAGTCATAGACAAGGGAGATTAGAAAGAAGTAAGGAAAGAAAAAGAGCAAAATAGGCAGCAACAAGAGAGGAAAAAAGGGTGAAAGACAGAAAAGGACAGAAGGATGAGCAAAAGTAGGAAGGCAGGAAAGTTGTAAGAGAGATGGAAAGAATGAAGAAAGCTGGAAAGCAATAAGAAAGAAAGATGGAAAGAAGAGAAAAAAAGGGCGAAGAGAGAGAATAGATGGGAGGAAAGATGAAAACCGCTGGAAACAACGTGAAACAAGAAATTTAATACAAAATAGAAGACAAGAACATTGGAAGACCTATTGCAATAAAGATGTGAGAAAGACTGAGTTGAAAAAGCCTTTATCTTGCACCCAATCATTAGTTGGATGGCCAACTACAGTGGGTAGCCCTGGATAAGTCTGATGAGCTTCATGAGTGCTGATTGAGAATTTCCTGGAAATATTTTTCTTTGATGGTCAATTTCTTTGAGAATTGAGAAGTAAATTACAACATCTGACCCTATCGAGGTCTATTTATAAACTGCATTTTGTAGTACCTGAGTAGTACTACAGTGGTACCACTCGTGTACTACAAAATGCTATTCACTGATCTGTGTTACTCCTCCAATCCTATCTTTTCTGTGCAGAGAGCTCCCCCACATGTGTAACTGTCTGTTATAGTAGCAAATGTGGGCAGGACATGTGAGGTGGTGGGAAAGTTGGTATACTTACTAACCCTGGGCCTAGTACTACGCTACGCTAACGGAGCATACGTAGTTTAGCACATTACAAAAACTGAGTTTAATCACGTAGCGAAGCAGCTAAATAAACAACATCCTCAGATGCTTTGATAAAGCAATTTTACATGCTAAAAAGCATATAACCAATTCACAAAAGTGAACTTTTTCAATGAAAACATTAGGCAATGAGAGAGGTGATGATTTTGGGGTCACCCCTAACCTAGGGGGAGGACCAAGCAGATGCCTTGACAAAAAGCGCATAAATTGGCAAAAAAACAATCCCAACCAAAGGCCCTGCAAAGTATTATAGGACACGATTAGCAGTGGGCAGTGAATATTATAGTATCCAATATCAAAATAATTCTACAAAGAGCTGCAGTTCAACTAGTCGTTACTAGATGTCCCTCATGAGTCAAATGCAAAGCATTGACATTATTCTTACATCAAGCTGCAGTTCCACTAGCATCTAAGAAAAGGGTCCTCCAAAAATTAATGACAGTGCCCGTGTCTACCTTGTCCACCACTCCCAGTTCTATCCATGAGGTGAATAAATCCACCAACACAATCCCATACCTGCATTTCCCATCCTTCCATGTAACAGGTCCCATAATATATAATGCTACCTCTTCCCAGGGTACATTGGGACTACCAATTGAAGATAAAGGCAGGTTGAGAGTCTTCAACAATTTGTCAGCATTTTCACCGTCTGCGCAAGTCCTCACAAACCTTTCAATCTCAAGATCCACTTTCGGCCGCCAATACAACATCTTGATGTTGCGTTTGGTCCTAGTAATACCTGAATGTCCTTCATGTCCAATAATAATCAACTTACTCTGTACAGGACTGAGGGGAACAACTGTTTCCCCTCCGCAAATGAATTCATCACAAGCACTTAGCTTGTCTCTGACCTCCCAAAAAGCTTTCAAATCACCATCCCACTCCTTCCTGCGTACCATTCCCAAGCCATTCATAATCCTGTTTTTCACTTCCATCAATGTGTCATCCTTGATACATGCCTCCATCAATTCCTCCTTCTGTATACAGCAGGAACACTCCTTCGCAAAAATTCCAGCAACAGAACAGTCACTTTATTGGTCTTGGTCAAATTCCTTTAGCGATAATGACATTCTACTAGGAAAATTGGCATTTACATTCTTAATGCCAGGTAAATATTGTACCACATACATGAAATCCTGCAATCTCATGGATAAACGAGCAACCCTTGCTGATGCTCTGCAAAACCCTTCTGTTGTCAACAATTTACTCAGTGGTTTGTGGTCAGAATAACTACAACTTCCTGTCCCAAATCCATCAAAACCTTGTAAAATGGGAGCATTTACAATGGCTCGTTTGGTTACATCAAACAACCACTGGCAATCTTCATTCACATTGAGAGTTGTGTTTCATTAAAGACCTAACTTGATGCATTTTGTGCAAAACATTCCCCACAAAATGTGCATACAATTTAGCTAAATCAAGAAAGCATCATAGTTCTTCCATATTTCTGTGGGAAGGAGCATTGACAATGGCTTCCACCAACTTCATTTTTGGACTGAGGCCAACATTAGTGATCTCATGATCCAAAAATGTGACTTTCTTTTCTGCAAATTTGCATTCTCAACTCTCAAAAGCCAAACCTTTAAGCTTAAGGATGCCCACAACCTTCCTCATGGTAATGTTCGATCTTAATCAACAAAGGGAAGAGAGAGAGGAGAGAACATATGCGCTCGTTCGTCTCCCCTAATTTGAGATTCAACAAAGAAAGAGAACAAACTCAAACTATGCTTTAAATAACCCAGTCATCAGGGCCATCAGAAAAACAGTCTCCCTTGCAGGGAACCCATTAGGATTGTAGAAGAACCCCCACCCACCAACCTACTTAGTGGCATGCTTCATCATTGGGTTCCCATCCAAGCAAATTTTCCAAAATACTGTTCATCGTGGAAGATGGCTAAATTCCACGATGTCAAAAACAAATAGAATCCGTGGTCTAGTATACCGCGTACCTCAGAAATTGAGTCTAAGAAC
Source organism: Lissotriton helveticus (assembly GCF_964261635.1). Lineage (NCBI taxonomy): Eukaryota > Metazoa > Chordata > Amphibia > Caudata > Salamandridae > Lissotriton > Lissotriton helveticus. Next base: position 492,841,130 of record NC_136057.1, on the reverse strand, counting down.
GCCTAACATTATTATGTGCTTTATCAAAAAGGTGAGAAAACAAGAAGATGCAGAAAACAGAAATGAAAAGGTAGGCAAGAACCACCTCAGGATATTTGGTATCCCATCATTACACATTTAAGTGCTCAGTGTCATCATCTGGGTTTCCAAACAACTGTCTCCCACTCTCCCTTCATCATTAGGGAGTAGCGAGGAGGTTAAGTTGTATCCTCTTGTGGATTCTCACAAGCGAAAGACAAGTGCAAAAGGGATTTTTTTGCTTGTTTATGAAATTTTAGTGAATAAGAGCAGTGCAAACAAAAAAATGTGAGTTAAAATAGGATAAACTTCAGGGCTATGCAATGCAAATATTCCTTTGGTGCTTACTCTGAAAAGTCTTCCAATTTAAAACCAAAGTGCAAGTGAAAAAAAGGGGGGACAGGTAGAAGTTAATCACTGTCTCTGTGGTCTTCCACGATGAACAGTATTTTGGAAAATTTGCTTCATGTTGAAAATTTAAAACACAGCTTTCAAGAATAAGAGGCAAAAGGCATCATAAGGTGTTTCTATTCCATTTACAAATAAATAATATTCACACATATACTAGAAGCGTTTTACCTCGGGACCTACACTAAGCAAAATGTAGCTGTTTAATACTATGCTTGTGCGATGGGTGGATGGTACAGCAAGTTGTTTATTTTTCCAGATATTAGAGGTGCTTTGCATACCATTTGCCTGCTTTTGTTTTGTGTGGATTTTTGTTCTGGACATGTGAGAGAAATAGTTTGAACATTTTAGTGGGAGCTATGGCTTGTGGAAACTAGTTGCAGACATAGGGGTTCTTGGTGTGATGGTCGGGCTGTTTTCAGTGTGCACTAGCAGGTAACATTATGCATTTTTGGGAGGCATGAGAGAAAGTCCACAACATGCAGCATTGTTTTTCTTTGCAGATCTGGGTTGTTGAGTGTACTTTTTTTTTAGAAATCCACAGGCAGAAGAACTGGTTTCGGTTGGTTCTCTTTCAGTTGCCTCTAGTGTGTTCTGCAGTACACAGCCTATGTGTGGGGTGATGCTCTTCACAACAGGGTAGACTTCAATGTGGAGCACCCACAACAGAGGCACAAAGAGGTGTGAACTACCTGCACCTGGCTGTGAGCAGTGATAAAGGCAGTAAACAGAAAGGAGTCAAAAGGATGTTACCTAAAATACTTCTCACACTAAACAACCGAGACTGCAGATCCCCTCCTCCCACACCATCCACCAAGTGGCAGTGCCACAGGAACACTTATCAGGATCTACTTTTAGCAAAAAGACCTAATAAAATTTCCATAGCAGCCTTGTCTCCTTTGCCCTCATTCCACCGTGTAGGTCTCCTCCTTCTTGCATCAGTTGTGATACACTTCCACTCTCTGGGACCACCATCACTGCCATCTTGTATACAGGAACAGGCCAGCAGCTTAAAAAATGCTCTCTACTCTGCTTTGCTTATATTACAATGTATATACTATAATGGCCACATGCACCAACACACACAATGTACACTTTGATGGGATTAGATGACAGGGCATAAATCTGACTGTGAATTGGCAAGATGGTCTCAGCCAGTGACAAATAACACATTTTTGTGAGTGAGTGAAAAACATTTATTTACAGACTAGAGAGGGAAGATATTTAAATCAAACCTCTTCTTTATTCAGCGCCAGCTCCCCTTGCTCATCGTACACACCCTGAACCACGTTTGGAATAATCCAGAACAGGTTTAAAAGCACAGCTCATTGTTTGGCACACAGCACACTCAGGCTCTTAATATTTAAATGCTGTGTACACTTGTAATTGCACGTTAAAGCGGTATGACCGTGATGTGGTGCACTATGCGTAATGTTGATTCTTTCTACAGTTTACATTCCCCGATTGCTTCCTAATTCTAGACAGCCTTCTCCTACTATACTCCAAAAACCCTGCATGAAAACAAATCGACCTTGCCTCACTTCCGCTTGATTCCTCTCTTTTCTTTTTCAGAGAGACAATCTTCTTACCTTCCATCATCTGCATGCCTTCTATTTCTGAATGTAGCCTCTTCTCACTCCTGGCTGCCTTAATCACTCCTATTGATTGGCTGATACCTCATTACATAGACCACAGCCCCTCCTCTTTAAAAACGTATCCCTGCAACCTGTCATTACCTAATCCCGATCATACTATCCTTCTCACCAGTCATTCACCTAAAACCACATAGCCCGACTAATGTTCACACCTAACCTGTATTAATATAATCTATCACAAAGTTACTGGGGTCAGCATGCAATTGATTTTTGCCTGCAGATAACTAATCACAATAAGTACTGGATAAACCACTGATTTTGGGTTCAGGAGTAGCTTGCTGCTCACCATAAAGCACTTTTAATACTTTGTAATGCAATACAATACAATAGTGAGGAACACCATCAGACCAGGGGTAGTGAGTGAATTGAAAAAGGCAAGAAAGCCATCCAATCAGGAGCAAGCTGCAAACCCACAGCCCAGTTTCAGTATATTGGTTTAACCACCGGTTATAATGCTGTCTGCGACAAACAACTGGGGCCGTTTTTAACAAGATCACAAAAAGGAAAATAATGAAGGAAGAATGGAAACAAGATTCTAGAAATCAAAACGATATTCCTCAGTATTTTCTCCTTCTCTTTACATTCACTATATTAATCTTGGCTTGTCAAACCGCGGAGAGATCCTGCTTCAATCTCAGAGCAGCCAAGAAATACATATCCAAACCCTCCTACCTTTTCACAACTATTTAGACAATCTCCAACGAGTCCCAGGACAAATTCATTATGAGCTCCAACCATTGAAAGTCTGGCTTTGGTGTGACAATCAGAAACAATATGTTTATGTATTTATTTGTGAGTTTTATATAGCTCGAACCTGACCCCAATGTATCAGAGTGCTTTACTGAGTACGCACAGCAATAATAACATGCGGTACATCACAGGTGCATATGGATAGACATAGTAATGGTAAAAATAAGCACAACAATAATAACATGAAGAACATAAAGGGTACATAAAAATATATATAGTAGTGGTCAAAATGCAAAAAGTATATATTAATAGTAAAAATAATCACAGCAATATTAACATGAGGTACATAAAGGCTACATTAAAATATATATAGTAGTGGTAAAAATGCAAATGGTGTACGACGGGGAATGGAGCAAAATAGCAGCCCATACCAGGGTTACAAAAAACACTGATAAAAATACAAAGTAACATTTGTATAAAAGAAGAGTCCATTAGACAGGATACATGACAGTAGAAAGTCCTGAAGTAGATATGAAAGGGAGTAGCTAGGGAAGGACAAGTAGATGCATAGATTGGCACATGGCAACTTAGAGCTAGTGTTCAAGGCAAGTTAGCGCTTTACGGAGTATGAACGATATCAGTAACACAAGATACGGAGAGAGAAAACATATAGTAAACCATGGATAGTGGGAGCATATAAGCAGAATAGCTTACAATTCGACTGTAAAACAAAGAGGAATATGTTCAGCAGCATACATAAAAGATACAGATTGGGGGACTAGTGGCACCGTTATCCCTGAGGTAGTGATGCATAGAATAGAATAACAAGGGGGGGGGGGTGAAGTAAAACATATATCCAAGGCTCAGGCAAGTTACGGAGTGATGGAAGGCAGCCGACAAAATAAATAGCGGGGTGAAACGGAGTGGAGGCGTGGCTAAGTCTTCAGCGAAAGAGGAATTTGTTGGATATTAATTTTTTTGCTTCTTTCTTGAAGAGGGATGTGGATGAGTTACATCTGATCTCGGTGGGGGGGGGGTCCAGATATTAGAGACCACTCTGGAGAAAGGACACATTAGTAGGTTTTACTTTTCTTGAATTTTTGAGACTTGAGCAGTAAGGAGCTTGTGTTTCTGGAGAATCTGTTCTCACTCGAGAGGGCCAGATAGTTAAGGGGTGTTGTGGTGCAAAACTTTGAGTCATGCAAGCAGTTTTGAGATCCATCCTGGCCTCAAGTGGCAGCACATTCAGTGCACATAGGTCAGGGGTGAAGTGATAACTTTTTTTTAGAACCCATGATGAGCCTGGCTGCTGAATTAAGACTGGAGGAGCAAGTGAGCTTTTTGGGAGACCCACAAGGCAACGTTGCCATAGTCCAGTTTCAGATGGAGAAGTGCCTGAGTAGCAACTCCACCAAGTCTTATCTCGACCAGGATGTCGGAACAGCTGTCTTCTTTAGAGTGGCAGACCTTCTGAAAAAGACAGATTCTATGTCTCTAAAATTCTGAGAAACAATCATTAGGGATCAGAAATCAAGAAACTGAGAATTTGTTGCCATTTAGGGGTACATTCCCAGAATACATATTTCATGGTAGTAACTCTATCATTTGACATGGGCAATGGTGGAATTATCAACAGAATTCCTCACCATCCCCAGACTGGTTCATGCTGTGTGGCACACAGCAGCTTTACTGACAGAGAATCCTCCGCCATCATGTCAGATAATTTCAATGCAGCAGATTTTCCACTGCCAGTCTTTGACACAATGGCGGACAGGAAACCATCAGCCAACTTCTAAATCAGGTCCTTCAGATGTTATTGGTGTAGCTGAACAAGGCATGTACTGAAAAGTGTCATGGCGTGGCAAGGAATGATTTTAACAGATAAAGTGAAAAGCCTTTTGTATCATCCACAGATTTAGCTTTCTACTGCCACTGACAATAACATTCACCGAGATGTCCAAAAACACAGAACAGGTCGAGCCAAAACCAATACACCTGATTGTGGCTGCTTGCAGAAACAGAGGGATTGGAAAGAATGGAGATATGGCATGGCATTTACCGTAAGTAGAAAAGAGCCCTCTAACTAGACATAACGTACATGACTTGAGACACTAACAATCAAACACATTTTGCATCAGTTCTTCTGCATATTGTACCAATGTATTCGAATCCACCTGGACAAACCTCAAGTCACCTCAATTTTCAGATATTGAACATTTGCCGTCTGAACACCATCAATTTCAGAGTTTATGATAAAACTATGAATATACTTATGCCTGCATGTTTAATATACACACATCGAATGGTCGAAGCACGTTCTACCTTGAACTAGTCACAGGAAACTCGGTTTTCAGTTTTTTGGTGGTGGAGAGATTTGGATTAAAAAGAACTGTTTTAAGATGCAATAATTGAAAGTAGATACACGGTATTGCTTCTTAGCTTTGGCTTGATAATGCACCAGTCTGCTTTACCTGTTGTTATGCATTCTTGACAATATAGAAAGAGTGCACCTTGGCTCCACCCAGAGTATTATTACCCTCTCACCGCAAATATGCCTGTTTAGTGTATCATTCCACATTTAGGAAGTGCTTCCTTTGAAATCCATGAGGAACTATTTAACATCTAAACGTACAAGCATCATCACCACTTTCACATTCAGTACTTCATCTCCTCTATGCAATCCATAGAGAAAGGAATCATTTTTGCTCCTTTTTTACCGAACAGTGGCAAAGCCAATAGTTCTTGCTTTAAGTTGATAAATCGCATTGATGGATGCAGCCCATGCACACTTTTTTTTTGTGTGTAGCTATTATTGCATGCATCTGCACATTAAAGCCGAACCTATTGGATTTTCCAATGATTTTTTATTTTCAGTGGAAACACTTGAATCATTGAACAGCTCAGTGGCTCGGTGTTAGCAAACTGAAATGCCTTTTATAGTGGACATATTGCCTAATGTAATAGTAATAGTATTCATTATAATGTATAGGAGGTTGAGTCATCAATATCTGGGTTTGATCCCCATAACGCGAGGCTACAAAAAGATATCTTCATGTACTATTTCAATGACTTTTTGGAGTGCTCTTTGCAAAACCTCTTCATATAAATATGTGTAATAGTGTCTTGATGAGATCCTACTGATATGATAGATCCATCCTACATTTTGTTTACATGATGTCGGACTACTCTAATATGTAACATTCTCTGTTTTTATTAAGGAATGAATTTCAGTACTGTTTAAACACAATCACGACCGTACAAACTCCTGGTAAGTGTTGATTAATGAAATGTCTTTTATGTCTTCATTATGTTGAATGTCCAACTGGATATTAATTTTTTGTATATCATATCTTGGCATAATTCGGGGTTTTGAAATCAAATATGAACATTTGCTGATGTCAAATTTGTTATTTACGCAGTGATCGAATAACTGATAGTTACCATTTCAGTTATTTGACATCTTGCACTCTTATGTACACGTTGAGGCTATTAAGCACTTACAACACAGAAACCTCAGAAATTATGTTTTTGGGATGATTTGGTGCTGAGCTGGGATCATTGTTGAAACTTTCTTTCATTTTGCTGCAGAGGATAAAACGACCCAGTCTTTTTTAGGTCTGGCCTTTGAGACAACATTAACTGTCTCACTAGACTACTGTTTTTCCAAAAATGCATTTATAATGAACATACATGGAGGGTCTCTGGTCAAATGGCTTCATCTATTGGTGAGTTAAATTTTGATCCACTGTGAGGAATGTGGATTTTTATGTGGTGTGGTTGTGCAACGTCAATGTGAAATAATGTCGCAAACCTGTTTCCGGTCCATTCAAGTTCATTCTCACTCCAAGGTAGCTATGGCACAGAGCAGTCAGTCAGTCAGGCGTTTTCAAAGGAGCAGGTGTGAAGCATTAAGTAGTACAAAAACAGTAAAATAATCAGAAAACATGTCCCAATAAAAATATGACAGTATTTTATAAAAATAAGTTGTATTTTATTTTAAATAGGTACCTCAACAACAAAAATCCAGCAGAGGTTCCGGAGATATGATTTTTTTAATAAACAACAAATCAATGCATTTCAACTAATGCAATTAATATTTATAATGATCTATGATAGCTGTGTAGGGTCAACCATGACAAGAAACTTGAAAACAGCCATATGGGCACTCTTGGACATGCCAACTCCAATAGGTACCAATTAGGTCCAGAAAGACAGTTACCTGTTGCTCTTGTTATTTGAGAAGGAGGGGCACAAGAGACACCAGCGCTATTTATCACAACCTGACCCATGCCCTTGTGTTTGTGGACTCTCGGGGGCTCCAAGTTTCAACCTGCACTGCACCTCAGAGGAGGATGAGGCACACAGGAGATACCAGCGCTATATAGGGTGCCCTGTCCACCACAGTTGGCCTTTATTTATACCTCCTAGTAAGCCACACAATAGAGAGATTCAATGTGCCTGGATAGACCTTCTCAGGCAGGATGGAGGCAGACCTGGAGCCCCACTTACGCATTAATAGACTGAGACCTGCTCTCAAGCCAATAACTTAACTATAGTCCAGTGTACCCGTAGTCAGGCTGGCTCCACTGCAGAACAAAGTCCTGTGCACACGTATGAGGATAGTAGGTTTTAGTGTAAAAACCAACATTTTAAATAATTATTTTTGAAGAAATAACAAAGGTCGACACCAGGAGTTTCATGAAAGAGGAATAATATATCAATCCAGATCAGTACAGAAAGAAACAAACCAGCCGACACGTGTTTCGTCACAACGTGGTACAAATGTGACTCTTCAGGCCTGGGAAGGACATAAGATAAAACAAGTAAAATAAAAGAAAAAAAAGGCTAAAAGGTGCATCGTTTCAAGGAGCAAGAAGTAGAATGAACACGGGTGATCACATAGAAAGCACCAATAAAAGCTGTGGAGACCCTCTGGTGTGTAAAGTACATTGTCAAAGTGACTCCATAACTCATAGAAGACCAAATTTGTGGGGTAGGTGTGTGAAAATTGAAATACATAATGTAAGTTGTTTGATGGTTGCGCAATGATGATCAGCAATCTAAGAGAAGACCAACATTATTTGCACAGTGGCAAGCCTGAAACAAAGAGCATGAAAATCAACACGTGTGGGAATGGTAGCTTGTGGCAAAAAGGGAAACAAAGCGGCTTGAGGTTTAAACGACAACAGTGCGCAATGATGATCTGCAATCCAAGATAAGACCAAAAATTCTTTGCACAGTGGCAAGCCTGAAACAAGGAGCATGAAAATCAACACATGTGTTGGAATGGTAGCGTAGCCAAGTTCTTGTCACAAATACTGAGCTATCATGAACACGGTGGCATATGCAAACGGATGATGTAGGACAATCGAAACTTTATGACAAAGTAGGTAAAGAAGAGATAAACACCACGAAGAGGCACCAAATCGTAAAAACATTATTTCGCTAAACATCCATATCCATATCCATACTAATATTATAAGGAGAGAGAGTCCAAACCTTTGAGACGGGTAATCTCAGTAACCACAGCACCAATCAGCGTTGGAAAGGGCAGTTGCAGCAGAAGGACATAGGCTGTGCAAACGGCCACCATATATATATATTTTTTTTGCAGAGTTTTATATAGCGCGAACTTGACCCGAACTGAATCAGGTATCAGAACGCTTTACATAGCACCAGTTACGTTACATGAGGACACACATTCATTTTTGTTAGGCACTGGGAGATTAAGTGATTTGCCCAGAATCACAGGATGTTTGGCGTCGTTACCAAGACTCGAGCCCAGATCCCCAGGTACGAGGTCGAGCGCCTTAGCCGTTAGGCCAACTCCTCTATACATTTAAAAGGTAAAAGAACCGTGCCAGCAAAGTAGTTCATTGTGGGCGTGTCTGCGTTGTGCTGTGGGCGTGGGCTGGGGGCGTGACCAACGCTGGGGGCGTGTGCTACGGCCATCACATCGTGGGCTGTGGGCGTGTGCTGGGGGCGTGACAAACGCTGGGGGCGTTTGTCCGCCCTTCATGCCATGTGAGTCGTACATACAAGCGCCAATTACGTAGCTGCGCAGCATCAAGGGGCACGCTGGGGGCGTGACACGCTGGGGGCGTGAGAAACGCTGGGGGCGTGTGTCCGGCCTTCATGCCATGTGAACACAATTGCCCCGCATCAAGGGGCACGCTGGGGGCGTGTGCTACGTTCCGCCCTTCATGCCATATGGGTCGTACATTAATCAGAAGATTGTCTGCTGTGGCCGTGTGCTGGGGGCGTGACAAACGCGTTCACCTGGAGGCCTGGTAAGTAACATTATTGTAGCTTCTCCTGCGCGCTGTTACTGAACTCTCTATTCAACGAAATTACACGCGCCTGCTACCATCAACCAGGGCTCTAGCCGGGCTCAGGCGGTTGATCAGTACACTAATTACACGCACCTGATAATATCAACCAGGGCTGCAGCTGGGCCTCAAGTGGGGGAACACGTGCCTGCTAACATCAAACAGGCCTGCATTTGGGCCTCAAGCGGAGATCACGCAAATGAGCGTGTCTGCAGGGACAATTACTGCAGCCTCTCCTACTCGCTGTCACTCAAGTCTCTCATTAAACGGATTTACGTGCGGCTGATAACTCTCTCATTCAACAACATTACACGCGCCTGCTAACATCAACCAGGGCTGTAGCCGGGCTCACGCGGCAGATCACTACACCAATTACACGCGCCTGCTAACATCAACCAGGCCTGCAGCTGGGCCTTCTCCGTCCCTATTCTAAAGAAACAAAAAATGTTGTCTACCGCGAGATTTTAAAACAAATTGCCCTTGCCAAATACACACATTACACACATTCTATTTCATACCCGGACAACATCGGGACGGGCTGCTAGTAGGTAATATAGAACGAGACTGCAGAAGTACATGTTTTTGAAAGGCGGAAACATAGAAAGCACTCGTACAGCATATTTTTGTGCACCATTTTTAAATACACAGACTGAAAAGCATTACGGAAAAAATACGTGACTTATTATGTGAGTTAGCAAACACCTAAAGTGACAGAAATGTCTGAAACAAATGGTAGGACATAACGGGAAACGGGATCGAAAGTAAAGGAGAAAGGACAACTGTAGCATTAAAAGGTAGTTCAAAGAATTTCACTGAGGCAGGGATGTGACTCTGAAATGGAAAAGGGTTCAATAGTGTAGCAATGACCTAATACTCATTTTGCTTCAAGGAGACTTGCTAAAGATATATGAAAAATATATTATAAAAGTACCTGTAAGCTTGGAGGAGGGGTCAGGAAATCTGATGGAAAAAGGAGCAAAGATGGGTCCGTTTAAGTATAATGTCAAGGGACTCAAGTGAGGTCACATAAATGCCAAAATTTTAAATACACAGATGGTGTGCACTCACCACAAAACTGGTGATATTTCCGACCCGGTTGCGGCACGGGTAACGATCAAAGTAAACGATCAGAACAGTTGAGAATAAACTTCCCCTAGTGTCTCTGAGTAGAGAGACATGGCGTCAAAGGACGGGTAAGTCCGTGGAGATCTGTGGAGAATATGGACACACGAGAAGTCTGAAAAGACTTTCCTTCAAAAGGAAATCTGTGGTGGTCAACAGAGGTCCTCAGGGGCTTACCTAGGCCCCGGCTTCAGCGTTGTAAGGTACTCGTTGTGTGAATGAAAGTAATGGAAACCAACACGCGAAGTGGAAGTACTTAAGACAGATTAAGGGATAGAACACTAGAGCATAAAAAGCCTCTATACGTGGCGGGACGCAGAAGTGAGTATTTGTGGCCGAAAGAAGGTGGGGCCACGGCCTCTCGGCAGCAATGTGCTAAGAAAAAGCATGCAAAGGAAAAAAGCTGTTGCAGTGCCTGTTAAGGACAGCAACGGAACCCCAATCATGGAAGCAATATGCTAAGTAAATGTATACAAATGAAAAAAGCTGTCATGGTGCCTGTTACGGACAGCAAAGGACCCCAATAATTAATCTGGCATGTGGGAGCTGAAAGGAATGGGATTGTGCTGGAATGAAGCACAAACACAGTATAACTCGAAAATCAAGTTAAACGGCCAGAGAGGGCACAATAATTAATCTGGCATGTGGGAGCTGAAAGGAAGGTGATTGTGCTGGAATAAAGCAAAAACACAGTATGACTAGTTAAACGGCCAGAGAGGGCCCAAGAGGGATGCGAGGAAAAAGAGACAAAGGTAGAATGTACATCCCAGTACAGCAGGGTGATGCATAAGAAAAAAGGATACAGAATGAAAATAGGTCTTGAGACAAATAACTGTGACAATAATACAATGGAGGAGGTCTTTGAGCGAGGCATGCATACATGATTATAGCACAAAACAATAGAGGGAAGAAACCATTTAATAATAATAATAATAATAATACGGCATTTTATATAGCGCGAACAGCTACCTCACGAGGAGGTGTCCCGGCGCTGAAAAGAACACAGTTAACCAAGAGGACTGCAGTGAAAGATGCCTAGTGCGGTTGGGTAAAGAGCCAGGTTTTTAGTAGCCACTTGAAGCAGATTTCAGAGGGGGCTTGCTGAATTGCTGGGGGCAATGTGTTCCACAATGTTACAACATTTGCCGAAAAAGTTCGACCCCCCAGTCGAGCCCTTTTCACTCGAGGGGCAGCAAGCTGAACGCGGCAGTTGGAACGTAGCGTCCGAGCCTGGAAGTATCTCGGGATCCGAGCTTTCAAGTATTTAGGACAGGTGCCAAACCTGCAGTATATTTTGGGGGGCAGTGTTATACAGTAATGGTAGCTGAGGGTTTGCTACGTAGAGGTACATGGCATAGACTTAATGTGTTAAGTTGGAAAATTGTGTGTTGAGACACTCGTAGTTCATTGATTGTGTACTTTCCTAAAGTTCAGACAAGTTAAAACCCTGGGAGATGGAAAATGGGAAGCGTTAGGTTCCCAAGAAATATTTCAGTTTGTGGTCGATGTTCAGACCATGTTTCACAGACTGGAGACGCATTATTCAAGTGGCTTCTAGTCTTCTAAGTCTCAATTCACAATTGCCACCTCTGACCCTCGGTTCAGTGACATCCATTCCAAAGAAAGTCAGAGTTTTGTTTGGTCCTTGTGTTACAAACGTAGCTATGTGAGAGGACATCAGGTATCTGGCATCTCCATTGCACATGGCCTTGATACGTTCCATGATGCGTTCCTTCAAAGCACTGATGGTGCTGCCCACATAGTATTTCTTGCATTTTCATTCCAGTATGTACACAACATATTTGGTGTTACAGTTGATGTTACGGGAAATGGTGTATTTATGACCTTTCCAGTCTCTAAATTCCTTAGTTCCATTAAGAACCCATTTACAGACCCCCACAGCAACCGCATTTGTGGAAGCCTACAGTATGGGCGGTAAGCCAGGAGGGGACAGTGCTGGAACGTGGAACCGTTGGGCTGAGTCTGTTCCTTAATGTCCTGCCTCTCCTGAACGTGATCTGAGGTCGGGTAGTTTTGCATTCGCTGAGTGTTTTGTCCGCTAGTGAAGTGTCTCAATGTTTGTTAAAACTGTGTATCATTATGACACTTATCTCGTAATCTGTTATGAGCCTCACAGGTTGTTTGGCTGATGTGCCTTTGATATTTGTTAGTAGAGTTGTGTCCCTTTTTGTTTTACCAATTCTCTTTGCTGCTTTGCTTATGGTCTGTTGTTTGTAATCACGCTTGGCAAATCTGTACTTCATATCTGACAGACACTTTTCAAATTCTGCGTCCTCGCTGCAGTTCCTCCTTACTCTTGTGAATTCCCCATATGGAATTTCCTGTATCTGATGGAGGGTATGCAAGCTCTCTGCATGGACAATGGCATTGCATGATGTCTCCTTGCGGTAGAGTCTGCTGTGTAGGGTGTTATCCTTGACATATAGTTCGATATCTAAAAAGGGGACACAGGAAGGGCTGGAGTGACAAGTGAATTTCATGTCCATATCGTTGGAGTTGAGGTATTTGCAGAAAGAATCAAGTTTATCTTGTGATCCGGACCAGAGGAGGAGACAGTCGTCAATGTATCTTCCCCAATAGATGATCTATTCCGTCCATTGTGCTTCCTTCCTACCCCATATCCATTCAGTTTCCAGTGTGCCCATATACAGGTTGGCAAAACAGGGCAAAAAACTTGAGCCCATGGCTACTCCCTTTATCTGTCTGTACCATTGTTGGTTGTACATGAAACAGTTTTTATTCAGTATGATTTCCATCATGGAAATGACCATGCTAGTGTGTAACCATAGTGTAGCAGGTCTATTGTGTAGAGACTGTGTGATTATCTTGAGTCCTAAGTCAGGTTTAATTGAGGTATAGAGTGATACCACGTCCAAAGTGGCCATGATCATGTTTGGTTGCCTCTGAACATCCGCCAGCACACCTAATATATGTTTTGTGTCCTGGATGTAGGAGGGTACATTTTTGACTATTGGTGGCTTCTTTTAGATCAAGTTCTTCCATCTCTTTCTCTAGGTTTGAGAATTCTAATTGTAGTTTGGTCACTTTTCGTTAGGCGTTTTCTATTAATATATGGATTAAAGTGTTAGAATTAACAGTCAGTGTTTCCTGGCAGGAAATTCCAAACACCTTGAAAGCGGAGCTTGTAGAAACGTCTGCCTCTTCAAAGAAGGCACCATGGATAAAATGGATACTCCCAGACCCACTCTTTAGTTCGCTCCTGGACCTGCAGAAGTACTCTCAGAGGGTAGCTTGCTGTGTACTTCAGAGGGACTACTTTGCTGCACCAAGGACTGCTCTGCTGCCTTATGCCTGCTATGGGCCATCAGAGGTCTGCCCTGCTGCTTGATCCCTGTTCTTCTCCTTGAACCCAGGACCTCAGGTAGTAGTTCCAAGGGACAGATAAGGCTTCGATCATCTTAAATCCACACCTAGACCCTGCCTAAGTGAGTCCCGAACCTCCAAATGGTGCCTCTCCAGTCCTGGACCCTTGGTAGTGGTGCTAAAGGTGATTTGATAGCTAAAGTCCAAACGTGGTACTTACACATTTTCTGGCTACAAAGTGCTCTGGTAAATTAGGTATACCGGGACCAACCTGATCTTGAATCCACCCAAGGTGGTTCGCTGATTCATCTGACTTTGCAGCAGCTCCTGCTACATTCTTCTTGCAGCAGCAAATCCTGCTCAGTGGCTCTTTGCAGACGGAGTAACAGAGCTCATGGAGCCCTAATCGGCTTCAGTCTGCAGTTTCATCCTGCTGGAGATCTTCAACTTCCCAAAAAAAGGCTAAGTCTAAATGAAAGATTATTCATCGCAACTAAATCTAAATGGAGGATTATACACCCCAACTTCAGCCGACAATGACGCCTCCTCCTCGGACACTGCCAGGTTCCTTGCCCATCTGAGACTTTGCCTTCTAAGACATTTTTCCATGAATTTCTTCGAAAATTCGAAGGTAAAAAAACAACGCGCCAAATCCACTTTTTGTGTTTAGACCACGCTCCATTAAAGCCGGCCATAAATTTTGACTTTGTCCCAGTCTCACATGACTAGATGCCTAATGGTAGCGTTTTTATCTTTTAGGCGCTAGTTTTCACTATAATCTTTCAAAATTCATAACTCCTTTTCTACTAAGTGGATTTTGTTGTTTTAGTGTCAAACAATTTATTTAAATGTAATCTACATTTTTTTATTGGTTTGGGATTTTTCGTGTGAGGTGTTCTCAGAGCAGGCAGACGTATCAAAGAGGCAATGTGTAAAGCATTTGTGCAACAGACACAACACAATAACTCAATGATTACACCACAAAAAGACACCACTGAGGTTTTATTAAATTTATATTTGCATTAGGTTCAAAACAAGATCAGAACAGTAAAAATACATTGGATACATTTCACATTATACACGTTTAAAAGATAGTAATCTTTACCCGGAGGGACACAAGATGAGAATGATGGCGATTCAATAAGTGTTTCTCCTAGTTATAACGTTTTGAAAATAGGCAGGGAAAATAATAGTGTTAGAAATGCATTTGCTTCCTTTAGGAAGATTAGGGAAAAGTTCATGCCGGAAAGAAGCAGTCATAACTGCTGCCTTCTTTGTGGTCTTACCAGACTGAAGTGATTAAACAGGGATCTCAGCAGGTACAGGCTCCGTACCCTGCCGGTGCCAACTCTCCAAGTGAGGAATTGGCCACATATGCAGTAAAATTGTTATGTGCAAACAGACAAAAATGAGCAACTAAGGGGTGCCGTGTGGACCCTACAATCGCAGAGGACCTTGCAGGTCTGAGCCCAGGGCACTGTACCTTTCATAGTCAGATTGGTCCTGGTGTCACTGGAGAACCTTTGTGTCAACAAAGTGGTGCAGCACTGGGCCATGCTGGATCGCCCTCGGCGGTTTAGAGTGGCTGACGAGGTCACGCTGATATTTCCCTGCAGACGTGCAACGTGGTCACGTCATCAAGGAGAAGCTTGGTTGCTACGGCAACACATCAGGTGGGCTTCCCTCAGTTTTGCAATTACAAATAACGGGTAAACCCAAAATCCCTGGGACCTGGGTGCAAGACAGTATATATTACGGTGGTCCCAGTATTAAAACATCGAAATTGTGTGAAAAGAGGGGAAAATATAATAATATTCAAAACAAAGAGACAAAGCACGGCTAAATTGATGCTACAGTGTTATTTAATCACACTGGAACTAGTAAATCAGTGCTTTGTGTGTGGACAGGATACTACCTATTGAAGTGTAGGTGTCAGGCGCTTTCATTCGTCCCTGCCCAGGTAGACCCATCAAAATGCAGATGAATGTAGATAAGTGCTGTGAAGTGCTCTGAATGCAGATGAGCATCACCTTCCTGTGTTTGTTGCTGTCTAAAGGGAATGCACAAAGTGTAGCTGTCACCCAGCCCAGACATGTATTGGAGACAGGTTGCAAAGCACATCGAGTTATAAGCCCAGAGAAATGTCCAGTTTCTAAAAGTGACATTTCTAAAACAGTAATGTTAAATCCAACTTCTCCAGTAAGGATGATTTGTCATTGCCATTCCAAACTTATAAGACATGAAAAAGCTATTCCACTCTTATCAGGAATTGCAGCTTAAAAGTGTATTAAGGAATTCCCTATGCTAGCCTATGAGAGGAATAGGCCTTACAGTAGTTAAACATTTAATAGGCTGTTAGTTACTACCAGGACATGCAAAATATAAAAGTACATGTCCAACCTTTTACTTACATAGCACCCTGCCTTTCTGGCTACCTAGGGCCTACCTTAGGAGTGACTTAAAATTAATAAAAGGGAGATTAAGGCCTGGCAAGCAGTTTTAAATGGCAAGTCAAAGTGGCAGTAAACTACGCACACAGGCCCTGCTGTAGCAGGTCTGAGACAGGCTTGACAGGCTACTTCTGTGGGTGGCACAATTAGTGCTGCAGGCACACGAGTAGCATTTAAAATACAGACCCTGGGTAAATGGTATATCACTTTAGAAGGGATTTATGAGTAAATCAAATATGCTAAACACGTGTAAACCAATTAAACTTATTTAGAAGAGAGAGCACATGCACTTTAGCACTGGTCAGCAGTGGTAAGGTGCCCAGAGTCCTAATGCCAACAAAACAGGGTCAGAAAAAGAGGAGGAGGAATACAAAAAGTTTGGGGCAATCCTGCAAAAAGGGCTATTTCCAACACCATCCCTCAACCAACAACCCAGTTTCTCACGCCTGGAAATGTCTGAAGGCCTGAAGGAGGTGCCTAGGGGACATGCATAGGGCTGACCCAGGCCCTTATGGGTCAGATGGGGTATTTAGGAGCAGGCTATTTGTGTCTAACAGGAGACTGAGGGCCTCTGGGGCCCAGTTGGGGTGTCGGTAGACAGGCTTTGGGTCTCTGAGAGATATTTAGTTGGATCTAATGACCAGCTGGGGTGTCTGAAGAAAGACTGAGATGTGTCTGAGGTAGCTAATGATCAACTACAGGCTCCTGAAGGGTGGTGAGCCTTAGGATCTCTAGGGGTGTGCTGAGGATATCTGAGGGTAATATAAAGAGCTTGAGGGAGGTATGAAGATATTTTAGAATTCATTTAAGGTGTCTGGCAGCAGACCAAAAGTTTCAAGGGCCTAGCTGAGAGTCTCTGAAAGTCTGCTAGGAATGACTGAGGGCTTGCTTAGGGTCTTTGAAAGCCATGTGGGGCTGCTGCAGGATCAGCTTGAATGTCCATTAGTAAGTTATGGGCCACCGATTGTGAGGTGACAGTCTTGTAGGGTTGTATGCAGTCTGAGGGCCATTTGTGAATCTCTAAACACATCCAAATGCAGGCTGAGGGTTTCTAACCATATACTTTCAGTGTCTTAATGTTGGTTAAGGACCTCCAGGGGCATCTACTTCTTCTAAATGTTAGCTGGAGGTATCTGGTAGACAGCTGGGGTGTATGGGACATGCTTAGGGTCTTTTAGGTCCTACAGTATGTGTGTATGGGCCAACTAGGGGTCTCTAAGACCAGCTCGTGACTGTAAAAGTCTCTTGATGGTATATTGGGGAGGCTGAGGGTCTTTCTGTGGACTTGCATGAGGTTTTTGCAGACATACCAAGACTCTCTTTGGGCCGGCCAGGGATTTTTAAGTAACAGCTCTGGGTAACTAAAGTCAAGGTAAAGGTCTATGATGATGTGTGAAGAGTCTGTGGTGACTGACTCAGGCATTTAGGGGCAAACTGTGGATTTCTAAATGCAGACATGAGGCCTGATGTACAAAAAGTCCTAATTGCAAATTTTTGTGATTCACAATTAGGAAATTTTCAAACAGCTATGTATAACAGTGTTTCAGACATTGTTTGCAATTTACCAATGGGTAGCAAATGGACCTGCCTTATCAATATGTATGAGGCAGGTCGCAATTTGCAACCCATTGTGAATGGCTACAATCACAGGGATGGTGGCATGCTGTAATTGCTTTTTAAATAAAACAATATTACTTTTCTGTAATACAGCCCGTTTTCTTAAAAGAAAACCTTCTGCATTAAAAAAAGAAAAAATAAAAGTTTTCTATTCATCTTTTTAAAAGAAGGGCATGGTCCAAGAAACTACTGCCTGCTCTTAAAAAATGTTTTCACCCACATTCACAAAGGGACCTCTTCACAAATGGATTGCCGTCTAGGTAAATTATGAATGTTTTGTGACCTCATTCTGGTTGCACAACATTTGTACATGCCAGTGCTATACGGTATTAGGAAGTGACACCCTAAACACGCCACTTCCTACTACCAAATAGCAAAAGAAAAAGTGATTCGGTAACAAGTTACTGAGTCACATTGTTTCCGTTTGCATTTGGCAAAATATTTTTTACTGGTTGCCAAATGTCCCAGAGGGCCTCCAAGGGTCAGCTTGAGGCCCTTGAAGACAGACCAGCAGTTTGTAAACAGTGCCTAAAGCCATTTGCGCAGAATGGAAGGCAGGCAAAAATTCTCTGACGAAACACCGGAGGAGTGCAAGACATACGTGGGCGCCGACTGGTGAAGAGGCAATGATCGTGCCTGACCCTACTGCGGATGACGCCTGCAACGAGGACTTGAACCGTTACCGCAGTCTGCTTGGCGACAGTTGGTGGAATTTTGGCAGTTCAGATAGGCCTATAGACTGTGGCTGCAGTGCCTGCTCGAGGACAGGGGGCTACGGGGGTCGGTCGGGCCCAGGGAGACCCCGTCTGGACGCAATGAGGATGTCACCATTAGGTTGGTGAGACTGGTGCTGCGCCGTATTGCGGTGGGTGGCCACGAGGGTTGGTCGGGCCTGGGGCCCCCACCGGGGTGTGGAGCTGGGAACGCTGTATGCCCTTGAACTGCGCCTATTCTGCCTGGCTTGTGGTAGGTGACCACGAGGGTCAGTTGAGCCGGGTGCCCGCACCGGGGTGTGAAGCTGAGATCGCAGTGTGCCCTTGAGCTGTGCCTGGTCCATCTGGCCGGTGGTGGGTGGCCACGAGGGTCGGTCGGGCCTGGGGCCCCCACTGGGGTGTGAAGTTGGGATCACTGTGTGTGCCCTTGAGCTGTGCCTGCTCTGCCTGGCCTGTGGTGGGTGGCCTCGGTGGTCGGTCAGGCTTGAAGATCCTGCCTGGCCCTACTGCGGAGTCAGTAGTGCGGCAGCTTGATGGACATACGGGAGACGACCGCGATACTCGTATTGGTGTGAGGGCCCACCTGAGCCCAGCGCAGAGAGCAAAGACTGGCCTAACTTCTTTAGAGGCTGCACTTGCCCTGTATTTGCAAGACTCCCAGTCCTGAGCCCATGCAAGAGACAGATCCCATTCTCCCAGTCTAATGGCTGGGGTGTCACCTGAAGACAGTGCACACTTTACACTGCGCAGCCCGCGAGTTATTCAGATACGGGGGGAGAGTTAACATCCGGAGTGGCCCTACAGTCGCTAAGATCATGGTAGATCACAGCACTGATTCCAGCGCTATTGCCTTTCAGGGGATTTGGTCGTGGGCGCGACCTCGGCCACTGAGTGGGAAAGTTGCAGAGGTCTGACGTCCTGGCCTTGCTTCCTTTGCGGAGTGCGCAGCAAATCGTTATGGGCGACTACGCACCAATACCCACCGCGACATACCCCCTGAGGGTCAAGCCGGAACGACACACGCGGCTCCCAGATCCATGACAGGGGTGAGTCAACCTGACCTTACAGCCAAACTAGACACTGTATTAACGGTGGTTGAGCAGATCAGTAATGCCCTGGACCAGACCCATACCATCACCTCGGACTTTACGCTCCTCTGGGCCGACCAACATAAACTCTCAAACAGGGTCCGTGAGGCTGAGAACACAATTATGGACCTTAAACCCCAATCCCAAAATCACTCCTTCACACTACAAGATCTGCTGGACTGGGTTTGCACCCTAGAGGAGAAGGTGGATGACCCGGAGGGTCGCTCACGACGTAACAATGTCCGCGTGGTCAATCTCCCTGAGGGGTTTGAGGGGCAGGATCTCGAGACCTTCACAGACACCTGGATAAAAGAGCTGATGCTCCCCGTTCGCTCTCCCTGCAATTCGTAGTGGAGCAAGCCCATAGGGTCCCCATCCGCAGGCTCCCGTGTGGCTCGTCCTTTCCCATTCCTGTTACGTGTCATGAATTTCAGGGACCAGGACGCAATTCTCCAAGAACTTGGCAAACTTCCAGGCCCCCAAGGTACAAAATGTCACCGTCTCCTCATTCCTGATTACACAGCTCAAGTACAACGGAGATAAGCCACCTTCAACGCTATAAAAAAGCAGCTCCGTGTTCTGGACCTCTGTTACTCCATGCTATTCCCCTCCCACCTGCGGATTATTAAAGACGGCAACACTAAGAATTTCAACTCCCCCGAAGAGGTCTGGGACTGGCTCGAGGAACAGGGGCTGGCAACAGTACCCAAATCATCAGAAGAGCCCCGACGCAGCGAGAACCCCCACTGAGGTAGGCGCTTGGACTAGAAGAACAATGACATGGGACCTAAAATAGTCGCCCCTCACCCTGACCAAATTCGACAGGAGCGCCAGGAAGCCCTACAAACGATGGCGGGCTTCCAGCCCGTGTGATCTCCATCCCGGCTAACTCTGCTGCTTCACTGACAAAATCCGGTGCCACTGAGTCGACCCCTGAATGGTCCATGGACACAGACTTCCCCCACTCCGGGGTGTCACTCCACAGGGTAACTAGACAAAATATCGAATAAAATATATAGAATGGACAAAATATCGAATTCAAAATATAGAATGGACATAATATCGAATGGCCATAATATAGTGGTTAATAATATCGAAATGCAGATAAGTAATATCGATTGTTAAAATATCTAACTACATAATATAGGCATTAAAATATATTGAATAGGGTGGGAAGTAATTTAATTGTAATTAAGTAAATATTTACTTTTATTTATTTCTATTGATAATTCATTTATTGTTAATTAATTATTAATTGTTAATTAATGTTTATAAATCGGTAATTAATTTTAATTAATTGATTAATTTATAATTATAATTGTATTCATTTATTATTCGAGCAGGTTGTGGGTTTATAAGGGAATAGGGTTGGAAGTAATTTAATTGTAATTAAGTAATTATTGAAATTATTTTTGTGTATTGATAATTAATTTATTGTTAATTAATAATTAATTGGTAATTTTTGTTATTACGTATTACATTTTTGGTATTGAAAATTAATTGGTTGTTAATTAATTATTAATGGGGAATTAATTCTTAATAAATAATATTTATTGGTATTTATAATGAATTTTTTATTAAATATTTTGAAATTGGTAATTAATTTTAATTACGTTTTTTATTGGTATTGATAATTAATTTATTTTTATTTAAATATTAAATCATTACTTTCCCTACTGTTGCACTCACTGGAGTGGGAATAGTAATTTGTACCCCTACTCTATCCAAGCTGTCCCTACTGTTGCACTCTCTGGAGTGGGAATAGTGATTTTTACCCCTACGCTATCCAACGCTTTCCCTACTGTTGCACTCACTGGAGTGGGAATAGTAATTTTTACCCCTACGATATCTAACGCTTTCCCTACTGTTGCACTTCCTGGAGTGGGATTAGTACTTTTTACCCCTACGCTATCCAACGCTTTCCCTACTGATGCACTCACTGGAGTGGGAATAGTACATTTTACCCTCCCGCTATCCTACGCTAAAAATATTGAATATATTTTTTAATATTAAGTTAATATATATGTATTAAAAAAATGCATGTTTATGTTTTTTTAACTTACATTAATCATCTATTAATTTTAAGGTAATTTAAGTATTTTTAAGTATGTTTTTTTAATTATATTTATTATTTTATTAAGTTTACATTACTTTTAATACATTTAAAAAAATTGATATTTTAACAAACTATGGGGCATATTATCAAGGGCATTATCGCCGCTTTAGTGGGACTTTTTCCTGCGAAAGCGGAGATAATTTTATCGCCCTATTAGCAAGCTGTCACTAACAACAGTTAGCGACAGCTTGTAGGCGATAGCGACCGGTTTGGGGCCCGCTTTGCATATCAGCGATATTTATCGCTAATGACATGCAAAGTGGGCATACCCAAACTGTTAGCGACTGAAAGCAGTCGCTAACATTGCTATCGCCTATTATCAACGCAGGCGAAGCGATAAAAAAATGTGCGCTAAGCGCGAATATCGCCAAAACCTAACGCCTGCTCAGACCACTTCTTAACCTGTATATCCAATGGGAGATGGATATTCAGGTTAAGACCCTGTTCGCGATGATGCCTGAATATTGCTGGATTTCCAGCGATATTCACACATTGAGCCTCTATCACTGGATATTTCATCGCATTTGAGAGAAACGTTGCTAAAGTAATAGCACGTTATCTCTGCGATAAAATCCGGCAATGCGCGGCGATAAAAAAAATATCGCTAAGCTCATTTAGCGATAAATATCGCTAATTGTTGGTAATATGCCCCTATATTATTTACGATATTTTGGATTTGATATTTTTGTACTTACCTGTTTGTAGATAGGAATTCGATATTTTGGCATTCTATATTTTGTCCATGATATTTTGGCAGGTCCATATTTTGCTCCTCGATATTCTTTCAGTGATCCACTCCACAAACTGCAGATGGCATTATTTTAACTTAGTTTGTCTCAGAATCTCGGACTTCCATCTCTGGTGTACTCCGCTGCCTCTCTGCCAAAGTCCAGAGTCTCCGAATCCACACCTGAATAGTCCTTAAATGCAGATTTCCCCCGCTTCAGGGCTTCACCCCGCAAACTGCGGATGGCATTATTTGACTTTAGCCTATACTAGAACGCGATGTTGCTCCACGGCATGCCATTCTTAGTAATTCCTTAATGCACTATCTCCTGCTCTTTTGGGGTCACTAAGGGGGAAGTTTAAACTTGCTCCTCCCTTTCACTGGTTTATCCTCCTGAAGTCGTACAATGACACTAGTTCAGTAGCCATGACTTGGCGGGATTGTTTGGGCAGTTCCACATGTTGGGGTCCGGCTCTTTACCTGTTTTAAAGTTCTCTACAGCTCTACATTATTATTTTTCTCCTCCTACACACGTCACCATACCTATGGACCTGCTGCCTCTAAACCCTTCCCCCCAAGAGGGTTCCTCACACAGTGGGTACCATAGTACACGGATGGAGTTTACTGATCTCAACTGTCCAGATGACCGATCTTAATATCATAACCTGGAATGTCAGGGGCATTCATATACCCTCCAACCAATACGCCATTTACGCCTATTTGCAATGCCGCAAGATGAGTTTGGCACTTCTACAGGAGACACACCTAACGACTGTTGAAGCTACCTGCTTGCACCGTCGCTGGCGAGGCCAGATATACAGTACTAACTATTCGTCCATGGCCAGAGGGGTGGTGATATGGGACAAGGTGGGGGTTCCATGGGAGGAGAGGGAGGTCCTGACAGACCCAATGGCTCCTTATATGCCCCAAATGTAACACAGGGTGCCTATCTGGACGATCTCTCAGAGACCCTGCTCTGGTGGAGGGATATCCCGTGGCTACTGGGAGGAGACTTTAACGCAGTACTCGATGTCCCTCTCAACCGCTCCTTCCCCCCTCTCACCAGTACCATGGCCTCCTCCAATGCACAACTTTTAAAATCCTGGATGGGCAATTGGGTTCTTTCAGACGTCTGGTGGGAACGCCATCCTCACTCCAGAGTATACTCCTTTTATTCCTCATAAATTACATGTACGCCTTGATCGCATACTTGAATCCTCGCCTCTCCTTCCCTTGATACAGACGACAGATTAGCTTGGTCGGACACACTCTGATCACAACCCCATGGGGATGCACATGGCCTGGAAGGCGCAACCTCCTCCGATACCGGCCTGGAGCCTGCAGACTGTGGCCCTAGAAGACCCCCTCCCCGGAGCTCACTAGAATCAGTGATAGCTAGCTATTTCGCGATTAATACAGGTTCCACGGACTCGGTTCTCACCGAATGGGTGGTCTTTAAAGTAGTAGTTAGGGGAAATTGTCTGGGGCAGACTTGGAGTGTCTGCAGATGACTAGACACCTCACTATCCTGCATTGAGGAGCAGCTGCTCCTACTCGAGACACAGGCCGTCACCAACCCGGCGCGGCAGCAGCACCTATATACTGCCCATGCCTAACGGGAGGCCCTCCTGGACCGACTGAGATGCCATAATTATCTGGCGCACTCGGCCCGTTCTCACATGACAGCAGACAAAGCAGGAAGACTATTGGCCTATTTGATCAGACGGTAACACCCCCAGCGCCCCGTACAGTTATTACTCGACGATCTGGGCCGAGAGCGCAGCACCCAAAGAGACATTCACACGCTGATGACTGAACACTACACTCAGCTATATGAGACCCACCTAGCGGGCAATGCCCAGGATGTGGGGACCTTTTGGACACTGTGGAGTTGCCCACTCTTACTGGTAGACTAGTCCCTGGAACTGGACTCCCCCTTCGCAGAGGACGAGTTATGAGATGCACTGTGGTCCTTGTCCTCTGGTAAAACACCGGGACCGGATGGCCTCCCGGCCGAGTTTTTCAAAACCTATGCGCAATATTTAGTGCCACATCTCCATTCAATGTACACAGAGGCAATCTTGTCTGGGACTCTACCCCCAACCATGCGTTCCGCTAATGTGGTATCCCTGTTGAAACCTGGTAAGGACACCACGTCACCCGGCTCCTATCGGCCGATTGCAATATTGAATCCGGATTATAAGATTCTGGCAAAAGTCCTTGCCAATCACCTGGCCCTGAACATACATCACTATTTTCGAGTGGCCCCGGTCGACTGGCCATGCTCAGGCTGTATGGTGTTGGACCTTGAGAAGGCCTTCACTGGCTTTGATTTTCCTCTTTGCCGTCCTGGTTCGCTTTGGGGTTGGCCCCTATTTCCTTAGTTTGGTGCAATTGCTGTATTGTAATCCATCGGTTCGGATTTGGATGGGGCCCTACTTCTCAGACCCGATTCACGTGTGGCGTGTAACCCGACAGGATGCCTGCTGTCCCCACTTTTGTTCGCATTGGCAGTGGAGCCACTGGTGGTCCATATCCGCACTCATGTAGACATGGGGATTGAGCTCGGAGATGGCACTCACACCATTTTGCTATACGCAGATGATCTACTGTGATATGCTCGGGAACTCCATAATATCCCCCCCTCACTTGATCGAGCGCTCAGCCATTTTACGCGTGCCTCGGGACTGCGCGTTAATCCAGCGAAATCTATACTTTCTCTGTTCTTGGCAGATGCTCCCGATCAGGGCTACATTCTGGGGGGACACCTGTGGCCTGGTGCATTGACCCTTTTCGCTATTTAGAGGTCCGAGTCCATCATACCAAATCCAAACTCCTCGAGGGGACTGTGCTCCGGGCTGCCATGGCGATTCAGTTGCAGATGGGTTTCTGGAGGACTCTCCCATTGGCAATCTCTGGGAGAATTGCCCTTGTCATAATGGTGGTACTTCCCCGCCTTCTCTACTACTTCGCCACTTTACCCCCCTGTCCTCTCTCCCCCCTTTTTCAGAAAATAGGAGGCAGTGGTGCGGGACTTCATATGGGGGACATCATGCCACAGAGTATCCATGGGAAAGCTGTATCTGCCTACCGAGCTGGGCAGCCTGGCGGTACCCAACTTCGAGCATTACTACCTGGCCTCCCAGGTGAATATCCTCCTGTTACTTACCAGACACGGCCTCCTCCCAGCCTCCGCTGATGCAGAGGAACCTTTTACAAATTTTCCATCCTTGCTCCAAGCTCAGACCCCCCAATGCTCTTCGACTCACTGTAGCATACAAGTGCTTCCGTAGGTGCCTTTTCCTCATTAGTACCACTGTTCTGTACCCGCTCGCTGTCCCACTGCTGGGCACTCTACGCGGAGACACCTACACGATGGCGAGTGAGCTACGTTATTGGGCATCGGAGGGGATACAGGACGTGGGGGAGCTGTTTCAGGACGGCACTCTTATCCCATACCAGGAACTCATAGCAGAGGAGAACCTGCGCCCTGGGCAGTTTCTGCTGCATAGAACGATCTTAGCCTTTTTAGCGTCCAAATGGGGTACACTCCCTCAGGAACCTTCCACATACCACACTTCGCAATACCTTCACGTGATGGGGACAGGAGGACTTCTCACGCGCTGGTTCGCATCCTCTCTCCGGCAACACCCGGAGGTAGACCTCACTCAGCTTTGACTTCACTGGGAGGGGGCCCTGGGGAGGGCGTTTACAGATAAAGAGTAGGCGGTTGTCCAGGGCATCCCTACCTACGTCCCCCGTAACCAACAATTCAAACAAATGTAATTCTTTGTACTACATCGGGCCTACCTTACTCCCGCTCAAACCACCAGGTACTTCCTCCGCACGGATGCGGCTTGTCCCCGCAGCCGGCAGTTAGATGCCAACATTCTTCACATGCTTTGGGGTTGCCCGGCCCTGACCGACTATTGGAACTATGTGACGGTCACCCTCACACCCTGCACTTCCCGTATCATTCCCCCTACTTGGGAGGCCCATGTGCTGCACCTCTTCAGCAGAAACAAAAAATATAGGGCTGCTAGATGATTTCTAGACCTGCATCTAATAACAGAAAAACGCTTGATCATCAGGCGATGGAAATCCCCTCTGTCGCCCCACCCACTTGCCTAGTGCAGATCCATGTCCAACTGGGCTAAGGTGGAGGGTGCAGCACTATGTCGGGGGGACTTGCTTGGCAGTCGCATGTTCCCCCTGAGGCCTCAGTAGGACACAATAGTTTCCAATCTCCAAGGGCTGGTTACGGACACAGGGGACCGGAATGCGCTCCATGAGGTTGTTACTCAAGGTATATCCCCAGCCGGCGGGAACGCAGAGTAACGCTGACACCAGAGATGACCCAACCCTTCTGTCTCAGGGCCCCATTATTACCAGGTCCCGACAGTTTTTGCCCCCCCCCGGTTACAATAGACACGGCAGCAGGTCTTAGGCGACTCCACCCTACCCTTCCTTAACTTATGTTGTCCTCATTTTGTTGTGCCCTATGTCGCTAGTTGGGTTTGAACTGCACTATACCTGAATCGTTTACATGCTACTTGGTGCCGTGACTCGCCAGCACTGCTCTATTCTCCCTGGGACATTAACTCATGGTTGGAAATACCCATCATAACTTACATCTTTGTTTTTCCTGTTACTATTGGGTATTGGGTATTGTGCATCGTACTATTGACACTTGCTTTTCTTTCTTTTCCTACTTACTACATGAGCACTGCTCAGACTTTATGTTTTATTAATAATGTGCAAAATGTTAATAAAAACAATTTCAACAAAAAAAAATCTGGGAAAAGCAAGGATAAGGCAGTGAAAATCAGGGAAAAGCAAGGAGAAAACACTCAAAAGATGGGGAAAAAGCATGAACAATGCAGCCGCACAGGGAGAGCTCGGCCTGGGACCTTATTCTCATCAGGAGCCATGTGGCAGTCGGCTGCACAGTGTGTCACTTAAAGACTAGGGTAAGGAGCGGAGGCTGCAGCTCTTGGGTCACTCTGGCTCACTGGTAGGTACTTGATTCACAATGCTGCTCACTGCAACACTCCGGTGAGTACATGGGCTTCTTCTTGAGCACTATGGGCAAATGCTAACAGATTATGATTCTTCATCACGATGGACGCTGAATGCTGTTTTTGGCACACAGTGCTTTGAGGCCATGACCCGCATGAGGCTGCTAGGGCACCTCTTGGGAAACTTAATCTTCCGGGCTGGTTCCAACTTGACAGTACACTTAGCAGTACCATGGCTATGCAGTGCAGTCCACTTTTGGGGTACAAAGGGTCACCATCAGGCCCTCAGTTGGGCTGTCACATGTGCACACCGCTCCAGGTGCCTGACAGCTATGATGCATATAAATGATGTGGTTGCACTGCCTGATCCCGCAGTACTGCGAGTCCTTCTGCTTTTGCTTAGGATGTCTAGGCCAGGGCCCATTACAGCAGCCTCTTGCAAGGTACACTCCTCATGAAGTGTTGGCACTTCCTTTCCTCACTCATAGGTAGGATATCTCAGCATGTATCGCAAAAAGGAAGAAGGGGGACTAGGAGCTGATAAAGGTCCAGTACCCATGCTCAAAAAAGACAGTATATGTTTCCAAAATAGGGGTTACTGTTCTTTGTAAGGCAGTAAAAAAGTGTCAAGACAAATAGAAAAGGAACTGCTAGGTGCTGACCCAGTTTCTATGGGACAATCAACAAGTGTATTTCTTGTTGCTCTCACACATCCTCAGGGCTCCTCATCGGGCCAGCGCTGCAATGACCTAGGGGTCCCCCGAAGTGTCACTTTTGATTTTTCTCACCATTTGATGAGAGTGAGGGTGTCCTAGTGGGGTAGTGAAAAGTGAGTGGGGGGCCTGTAGGGCATTGCAGCAGTGGCCCAACGAGGAGCACCTGCCGGATGATGATAATGAAGTATGACGTCCCCAGGGATGTGTGATGGCAACAAGAAATAATCTTGTTGATTGTCCCTTAGAAACTGGTTCAGCACCTAGCAGTTCCTTTTCTCTTTGTCTTGACACTTTTTTAGTGCCTTACCAGGAACAGTAACCCCCATTTTGGAAAAATAGGATATCTCAGCACCGAGGTCATTCCATTAAATCCTCCTGCAGATTGGAGTCCAGGTGATGTCTCCTGCCTCTGGAAAGTTGGTTGTCAGTGCAATTCCAACCCTTGGCTGAACGGAAGACCTTGAGTACCTACTCCTGAATAAACCGCAGCAATGCACCACAATGAATCTTTATACTGTTCTTTTTTATGAGTTTAGAAAGCTTTATTGAATCAAATAAGCCAAGGTAAACATCAGTACAGGAACACAATCAGTAAAGAAATAGAAAGAAAAAAAAATGAGATAATACAATCTGAATGTGGAATATAAAAACAAACCCCGAAGGGAAAATATAAAAAAATATACTGAGGGAAAATGCTTTTTTAAGATTTTAGGGGGTGAGGAAGGGAAAGAGAAACGGAAAAGAAATGAGAGAGGCACAGAAAAGGAGGAGGAAAGAGAAAGGAAAGAGAAAAGAAAGAGGAGGCAGATCAGGGTAGGCGTCTGGAAAGAAAATCGGTTAGAGGTAACCATAACAAATCTCTTTTAATTAAGAGAGAGGTAGTCGTAGCATGCGCACGATCAAGTCTATGATGATGGCATAATAAGTTCCACCAGGCAGTAGAAGAAATCTGTGAAGTGTCTTTCCAGTTTGAAGTAATTATCTGCAAAGAAATGGCTAGAAACAAATCTATAAAATTACGAACATTGCGTGGAACATTCCAAATAGGAGAGGAACCACCTAGGAAAATGTGAACAATATCAAATATATGATTGGAGTTTAAAATCTCATTCAACTTGCACCAAATATGCTGCCAGAGGGATGCAGCCAACGGACATTGAAAAAACATATGGAACAAAGTGCCATCAGGGTGGGAGCATGACCAACAGTGGCTAGATTCAAGGACTTTAAACTTAAACAGGTCGTGTGGGGTAAGAAAAAGCCTATTATAAAAAAAATAAAGAGTCTGAGTGGTGCTAGCTGAACGGGAGACAGTGTGAATTTTAGACCAGAGGGAGTCCCAAATTGAAATAGAAAAATCCTGTGCTAAATCCTTTTCCCATGCAAGTTCAGGTTTGGATTTGGGGCGTTCGGAAATAGAATGGGAAAGGATCTTATAAATGGTGGCCGCTTTAAGTGGCATAGTGAAAGTTAAAGGAGAGGAATCAGGAGGGGAAATATCTGATAAAGTAGTGGGATGAGAGAGGAGAGTAGATAAGGCAAGATGAAGGTCAGGAAACTGGGGAAAATATTTGTTGGATAAGTGAAAAGAGGAACGAATGGAAGAGAAATCCAATAAGGAACCATCAACAGAAAGCTGATGCGTATAACTAATGCCTTTGTCAATCCATTCTTTCCAGAAGAGGGCCTTGTTGTTGATCTTCAAAGAGTGATTATTCCATAACGGGATAAGAGAGTGGAGATGGAACGAAACAAAGAGTGGGAAAGCGCCCTAGAGAGCTTAAAAGTGGGAGAAAGGAAGCGTTTAGGGGGTTGAGATAAATGAATAGCAGCATGAAAAGGAAAAGGGGAAAGCTGAGCTAGCTCTAAAGCACTCCATGCAGTGGGAGTAGGGGAAGGCGAATCTGCAAGGAAAGGCCACATTTGTTTTAAAGTAAAGGAGGAATGAAAACGAACAAAGTTAGGAAAATTCACATCACCTAAGTGCTTTGGTTGTTGAAGGCGAGAAATGGATATCCTGGATTTGCGATTATTCCAGAGGAAGCGAGTAAGAAGACGATTGATTTGAGTAAAGAAAAAGGCAGGAAGAGAGATAGGTAACATGGAAAGGTAAATATTAAAGATAGGCAGAAGCATCATCTTAACAGTTGCCAATCGACCCCACCAGGAGATGAATAGAGGAGACCAGCGCTCAATGAGGACAGAGAGCTTGGAAAGAATATACTTATGGTTAATTTTAACAGTGTCTTTAATAGATGAAGAATATAAAACACCCAAACATTTAATACTAGTGGGATTCCAAGCAAAGCCCGAACCTTGAAACATGTGTGAAAAACAATATTTATTAAGAGGTAAGACTTCAGACTTATCAATATTTAGCTTATAACCAGAGACTGAGGAATACTCAGTAAGTAAAGAAAAAAGTGCCGGTAGGGAAGTAGCAGGATTAGAGATGTAAAGTAAAATATCGTCAGCATAGGCTGTGAATTTAATATCTAACGACTTATAAACAAAACCAGAATAGGAGGTGGAAAGGCGAATTTTCTGAAGGAAAGGCTCTAACGCTAAAATAAAAAGAAGGGGAGAAAGGGGGCAGCCTTGCCTAGTGCCTCTATTTATTTATTTATTTATTTATTTATGCATCTTGTACCACGCAAACTAAAACCCGAAGGTGTCAAGGCGCCTAACAATAAAGATCAGAAAGCCAGCACTCATGCGCTTAAATTATATGCTTGAGCAAAGAGACGGGTTTTAAGAGCAGCTCTAAAAGTTTGCAGAGAGGGGAGGGACCTGAGCTCTAATGGGAGATCGTTCCACCAGTTAGGAGCCAAGATGGAAAAGGCCCTGCCACCCCATCTGGCTTTCCGAGTGCGGGGGACCTGAAGAAGACAATAGTTGGAGGAGCGAAGGTTCCTGCCAGGATTGTAGTAGGTCAAGATGGATCTAATGCCTGTAGGGCTACTTTATACCCAGGCCTTATAGACCATACACATGGACTTAAAGACAATGCGCTCCTTCATCGGCAGCCAATGAAGCTGCTTTCTAGCCAACGTTGCCGAAGAGCGTCGGGGGAGATCAAGAACAAACCTGGCTGCCGCATTCTGGACCACCTGCAAGCGCTGCAGCTGACTCTTATTCAGTCCAGCATACAGCGCATTGCAGTAGTCCAGACGAGACCCCAGAAGGGCGACAGCCAGTTGCCTTCTTGCCTGCAGGGAGAGGTAGGTCCTGATTTTTCTAAGGACATGAATTATACCCCAGCAGGTAGATACCGTCCTGCTGACCTGTTGGTGCATATCGAGCATAGGGTCAATCATCACTCCGAGATTCTTGGCCGAGGAGGTGGGTTTAGGGCAGGAACCAAGCGAGTCAGGCCACCACTCCATGGACCAAATGTCTTCCCTTCCGCCGAACACCATCACCTCGGTCTTCTCCCCGTTCAATTTAAGTGAATTGTAAATCATCCACTGGCCGACGGCCTCCATACAAGATCTAAATCTGGAGGCCGTCAGCTCTATTGACTGGGAGAGAGACACGAGGATCTGAGTGTCGTCCGCGTAGGAGACTACCTCCATCCCAAAAGATCTAATAAGTCTGGCAAGGGGGGTCACATAGATGTTAAAAAGGGTGGGGCTAAGCGCCGACCCTTGAGGGACCCCACAATGCACAGACAGGGATGGAGATAGAAATTTTCCCAGCATTACCCTCTGCTCCCTATGATCTAAAAAGGAGGAGAGCAGACCCAGGGCTGCCCCCCGGACCCCAATCTCCCCCAGACGTGATGTTAAGACCCGGGGAGATAGGGTATCGAAGGCAGCCGTAAGGTCCAGAAGGATCAGGAGGGATGTCCGACCCTCGTCCACACTCATACGAATGGAGTCGAGGACCAGTGTGAGGGCGGACTCGGTGCTATGTTCCCTCCTGAAACCATGCTGGGAAGGGTCCAAGCAGCCCGACTTCTCCACAAAGGCAGCCAGATGCCCATTTAAGTGGGATTCAAGCATCTTTGCAGGAGCCGGAAGCAGTGAGATGGGGCGAAAGTTTTTTAATACCCCGGGATCTAGGGAGGGTTTCTTAAGGAGAGGCCTTACCACAGCATTTTTCCACTGCTGTGGAAAAGCACCCTCCCTCATAGCCCCATTCATGATCTCAAGTAACGGGGGTAAGAGAGATCCTCTACACTGCTTCATGATCTTAAGAGGGCAGGCATCTAATGGAGAGCCTGACTTCGTTTTCTCAAGCAGCATGTCAAGATCTTGTAGGGAGAGCGGAGGAAAAGATTCCAAATAGTCGGCCACAGGAGGCTCCGCCACGGAAACATCCGGGGCAGCGATGGCCGGAGGCTCTGCCGTTAGGAGTCTCTGTGACTCCAGGGAAGTATAGATGTCCGATATTTTGGACTGGAAGAAGAGGGCAATGTCATTGCAGAGCTCCTGAGATGGAATAACAGGATTGGGGACCTGAAGAGATGTAAGGGAGTCCACGATCCTGAAGAGCTCTTTGGGAGATGAAAGAGAGGAAGTCAGGGTCACAAAGTAGTCTTGTTTGGTCCCAATGACTTCCGCATTGTATCTCTTGAGCAGGGCTTTGTGAACTTCCCTGTCTTTGAGATCCCAATTTGCATGCCATCGCCGTTCCTGCCTCCTGACTTCCTGCCTTAGAACTCTAAGTTGTTCCGTGAACCAGGGAGCTGAAGGTCTTTTCCTGGCTGAGTGGCACGTGCGAGCCGGCGCCAATTCGTCTAAGGCTTCTATGAGAGTGTTATCATAGAGCGCAGCAGCCGAAGAGGGATCCATCTCCCAAATAGGAGACAGACTGGGAATCCATGGGTCAAAAGACTGTTCCCCGATGTTCTTAAGATTCCTACATACTTCAAAAGTACTTGGAACTTTCCTGAGAGTGTCATGGCTAGAGAGAGAGACGTTAAAAGGAACAGCCAGATGATCTGACCAGGAGAGGGAAAAGGGATCCGCAACTAAAAGTCTCTGGTCGTTGGAGAAAATCCCATCGAGCGTGTGACCCGCTCGGTGGGTAGAGCCTTTCACCAATTGGAAAAGTCCGCAGGCTGAAAGTGCTTCCAACAACGTGGAGGTGTCATGCGATTCCAATAGCTCTAAGTGAAAGTTAAAATCGCCCAAAACAGTTAGGTTCTCCCGACCAAAGTAGGGCTCAAGGAGTTGAAGCAGTTTTAGGCTAAAATCCGCTCTTGGCCCGGGCGGACGGTAGACCAAAATCCCATTAAAAGGAGAGTTAGAGACAGCCTGTAATGAAAAATACAGGACCTGGGTGGCATCCTTAGGGTCAGATAACGGCATGAAGAGGAAAATAGGAGGACTGAGCACCGTTAACCCAAATAGAAGTAGAGGGAGATGAATACAATAATTGGATAAGTTTAATGATGTGAGGGCTAAAACCATGCCAGCGAAGAGCCCCAAACATAAAATCCCAATTGACCCTGTCAAAAGCCTTCTCGGCGTCAAGGGTGATGATAGTGAGAGGGGTTGTCATTTTGGAAGCTAGGTGAATGATATTGAGAAGAGCTCTAGAGTTATGGGTAATAGACCTACCTTTAACAAAACCCGACTGGTAGATATTAATAAGGTGTGGAACAAAGGTAGATAAACGAGAAGCTAACATCTTGGCATACATTTTGCAATCTGTATTAATTAAAGAAATTGGCCGATAATTCTTACAGAGGGAGGGATCTTTATCTTTTTTGGGGAGTAAACATAACATAGCTTGGGTAAAAGAACCTTTAGACTCGCCAGAAGAGAGAAAAGAAGAGATCAGGGAGGATAAGTGTGGTATTAAACAAGACTTGAACTGAAAATAGAAACGAACCGTAAAGCCGTCTGGGCCAGGAGATTTATCTTAAGGTAAAAGAGTAATTGCTTGTAGTATTTCCTTCTCAGAAATGGGGACATCCAAAGAAGAGAAATCGAGGGCAGCAGAGGAGGATTTGGGTATATTGAGGAAAAAGGAATCGATTTGAGAAGGAGTAGGGGAAGATTCAGGTGTATATAAAGAGGAACAATACTGGACGAAGCAATCAAGAATTTTATCGTCCGTGCAGTGACGAATTCCAGCGGCATCAGATATGACGGCGACTTTAGATTTTTGTTTCTTCATTTTAAGGTAATTTGCAAGAGATCTACCCGCTTTATTACGCCCACCATACATCTTGGAGTTGAATTTTAAAAGATGGTTACAGGCAGATTCACAAGAAACTTTATTAAATTGAAGTTTAGCCTTGATAAGGGAAGAGAGAGCTTCAGGAGAGTTGGATGTATAAAAAATAAGCTCAAGGTCTTTAATTTGTCTGAGAATAAGGGAAGATTTGGAGAGGGGCAGTTTCTTTTTACGTGAAACAAAATCAATAATGAAGCCTCTGGCCGAGGCTTTAAAAGCGTCCCAAACAAAATGAAAGGAAGAAGTTTTATTAAGATTAGTACGAAAAAAATCGTCCATAAAAAGAGTGAATTGGTCAATGAACTGCGGATCCAGAAGAAGAGAATTATTGAAACGCCAACGGTGAGAGCTAGGAGTTGGGGAGGGAAAATCAATACCTAGGATGACAGGGGCATGATCGGAAATAAGAATAGAGCCAATTTCAACATTTGTCATAAATTGGAAGGTGTGCTGGGTGAGAAAAATATAATCTATTCGGGAGTGTGAAGCATGGACAGGGGAAAAAAAGGAAAATTCCAAAGTATCCGGGTGAGAAAGCCTCCAGGAATCAAGTAAACCTCTTGAGGAGATTGCTCGGGAAAAGGATTTTTGCATTTTATTGGGAACATATCTGGTTTGGGATTTACGATCCAAAAAGGGGTCCATTAATTGGTTGCAATCACCTCCAACAATCAAATCAACACTAGAATGAGAGGAAAGGAGTTTGGCAAAATCAGACCAAAAAGTGGGGTCAATACCATTTGGGCCATAAACATTGCAAAAAGATAAGTCGGTATCATTAACCTTAACATCTAAGTATAACCATCTACCATCCGAATCTGAGGGGTAACAGAAAACATCACCCACCCATTGTTTGCGCAGAGAGGAGAGATCTTTTTGGGAGAGGTGAGTTTCTTGTAACAAGGCAACTTGACATTTCAGTCGGGCTAAGTGGGATAGAACCCGTTGTTTTTTAATCGGGTTGCGAAGACCCTTGACATTCCAAGAAATAACTCAGAGACCAGTCATTTAAAAATAAAAAAGAGAGGTAAGCATAAAAATAGGAAAGAGAAAAAAGATAAGAGCAGTAGAGCAAGTGCCTAGGGCTGAGAAGGAAGGAAAAATCTGAAAGGAGAGAGACAAGCAAAAAGTAAGGTAATAAGCCAATGCCACGAATACATGAAGAGAGAAAAAACTGTAAAAGGTGAGAAAGAGAAAAGAAGCAGAAGTACGTGAAAAAATGCCATGAGGAAAGAAATAGAAAAGGAGAGAGGGACAATGGAAGAAAAGAGGATTTGGAGAACACAGCTCCCCTGAGAAAGTGAGAAAAGAGGAGGATGGCGAAAACCGAAAGGGTTCCAGCCATACAGAACAGCTAAAATGAAGAGCAATAGAGTGAGAGCGGGAGCAACAAGACAAGACGACCGCACAAAAAAGAGAGATGACGCCCAATGCATGGTCACAATAACATGAAATAAGGGAAAAATGAGGGAAGAGACAAATCAAATGAAGGACCAAACACGACGATATAAAACAAATGAAGGAGACTTACCAAACAATTATGAAGGAGGGGCAGCGAACTGGGGCGACTAAAATGAACAACAGCATAGTACATTGGGGAGATCAAGGAACCAAAACACTTGAAGAGGAGACCTAGGAAATAAGGGAGTAAAACAAAGGAGTTTTACTAGGAGGCACAATAAGACATGGGAATAAGGAACAATAGACAAATTACAGTGAGCCAAAAAACAGTAAGAAATTAAGAATTGCTAAGCTCCATGGAATCTTCTCTGTGAGAGTGGATACATTTCCGAAGATCAGCTGGATCGTCGAAGTTGAATGTCCTTTCCTTGTATGTAACCTTGAAGAAACAAGGATGGATGAGGCCATATCTGGCGTTCATGGATCGAAGAGTAGGTCGTAAGTCCAAAAATTCCTTGCGACGTGCAGCAGTCTGCTTCGAAACATCCAGAGAGAAAAAAAGTTTGTGACCCGACCACAATAATTGTTTGTGCTGTTTGGCAGAGTGCAGAATAGTCATAAGGTCAGGGTAGAGAAGAAAATAGGCGATGATGCCTCTGGGTTTCGAGGAAGAGGAAGAGTTCTTGGGGCCAAGACGGTGCGCACGTTGAATATTAACATCCACATGTTTAGGCAGACCAACAATAGGTAAGACCTGGGTCTTCAAGAATTGGATGATGTCGGACCCCTCCGAATTCTCTGGAACACCATAAATACGCAGATTATTCCGCCTATTTCGATTTTCCAAATCCTCAGAGGTCTTCTTGAGCAGTTCAACATCCTTAGTGAGGCCAAGTACTGTGGCAGCAACATCTTGAGCATCGCTAATTTTTTGTTCGACGTCCGATACTCTCTTGTCCAAATTGGACCACTTCTCGTCCAATCTCTGCAATGTGGTAGTAGTATCCGCCATAAAAGGACGAATGAGGCAAAGCTCCTCCATAATATCCTCAAGGGTGACAGGAGATGGAGATTTGGAGGGAGAAGGAGGGTCCTTCTTAGGGCGTTTGCCAGTTGAAGCCGGGTCTTTCCGTGTAGAAGAGGCTGCAGTAGAGGCTTTGGGATTGTGCGCAGATTCCATCATAGCAGTGCGGAGGGAGCCAGCACAGCGTGTGAGGAAAGGCGACTCCGCTTGATGCGCAGCAAAGAAAGCACGTGACAAGCCGTGTTAATGAGGCAAGAAAAAACACATCCAAAGAGGAGAAAAATGCAGTCGGAGACAAGAAGTAGCAGAAGGGTGGCACCACAGAGAAGCGGGTCACAAAGTAAGTCCTGAAGTAAATCCTGAAGCAGGTGCTCGACACTAGAATTGAGAGTCTGAGGTAAAAAATAGTGTCAGGAATCAGCGTTTGACAAAGAGGGGAAAAAGTGCCTCATAAAACAACCATAGATGAAGGAAAAAAGGTTGAAGGGCCAAATCCAAGGAGCAGAAGCCACATAGAAAATTATTTCACAAAAAAACGAGTGAAAAGGAAAAAACAAAATGGCGGCCGTTTTCGATGAGACATTATTTTCGCATTTTTCTATATCAAAAAATGCAGGTGGCAGTCTACAAACATACCCAACAGCAGGGGGTAGTTCCGACGCCGAAAACAGCCGTTTCTGCCCAGAAACGCTAGCTGGAAACAAGTCCTTCGTCATAGTAGCGCCGCCGAAATCGCGGAGCTCAAGGGGGAGCGGCCATCTTGTCTGCCGCGTCGCGCGCCTCCCCTCTTTTTATACTGTTCTTGCGTATACTGAATGCTCTTCCTTTGAGACGGTTGAGCTCAGTTCCCCTTTTATGTGCCACATTCCAAGCCTGACGTCTGTCTTCATGGGATGTCATGCTCAGGATTCCAGGTTAATCATGAGCAGCGGAACCTTATATGAAATGGCCTATAAGAGTGCCTTCATGTCTCATTGGTAAAATCCTGTCACTATAATTTACCATAATTGTTGTGTTAGGGGGTGCACTCCTGTTTTACTCCTTACTTTTTCTTTTCCTCTAGGGTGCTGCAGCAAAGCCAGGGCTGTCGACTCTTGCTGTATTAAATAATTGGTTTATAACAAGTTCTGGGACTTGATTGTGCTGCGCACTGTGCACTTAGTGACAAACACCATCAATATAAACATTCATTCGATAAAGTAATAATAAAATATAATGAATGGAATTACTTTAATTTATATTTACAGATTTTCACCTGAGGAAGGGACTTTCTATGTCCCAAAATGCATTGGGCATAAAATTGACTGTTGCATGATCTTTTAAATACAGTGTTGTTTTCGAGTATTTGTATACAATGCACAAGATGTGAATTCATGTAAAAATGTCATTGACAGAGTGAAGTGCATAATTATGTTGATTTATGAGTTAAAAAATCTTTTTGAGAAGAGTAATGAACAAAAAAGCGTTTGCGCATAGTGTTTATATTGATGATGTTTGTCACTAATTGCACAGTGCGCAGCACAATCAAGTCTCAGTACTTGTTATAAACCAACTATAATTTACCAACCATGGTACTCTGCCACCATCGACTTCTTGATATGAAACCCACAACACAGATAGTCCCCTGTTGTTGCAATGAAGATGCGCTTGGTACTCTACTCCTGTTTTAGGAATAGGCCCAGAACCTATCACTGTCAAAAGACCCTGGTCTAAGTCGATACATGAACATGGGATTAGTGTGTGGCTGTACCATAAAGCAAAAAGCATGATGAAAGGTATGCAGTTCATTATTGCAAGCACAACAAAAGTCCAATCATATATCATTTAAATTGCACAACAGTTTCAAGAATATATTAGGAGATAGTGTTGAGTACTATCAAATAGCAAAAATTGGCAATAACATTTTCAAGGAGACCATGTTTGCAAAAGTTAAAGGAATACAGTATATACATTATGTCTACATAAGGTCTATACGTTCTGTGACTGAGGTGATCAGATGGTGTAAGTGACAAAGACAATAAACCAAAAAAGACCCGAAATGTGAGAAAAAACAAGGCAATAGACATCAAATGGCTGTCCAAGTTAAATTAATAATAATTCAGAGGAGCATGTATAAGTCTAACAGATTAAGAAAAGTCAGATAAGCCATCTTAATTTCCGTAAAGTCTTTTTGCCATTGCATCATACAAGAGTGCATGAAACCAGGAACCTACCACCATCAGCCCCCAACATGAGACAAAAATTAATATTGTCTGCTTCAGAACTGACCAAAGTGTCATTCAGCACTCTATATATCAATACAATCCCACTCTTGTAAGTCCCATACCTAAGAATGTCAACAAACGAATTGGTTCCGAAGTTGATATCGTAATCACACAGGGATCCAATGTGAAGTAAAGAAAAGATAGGGCCTCACTTATGAAAACTGACGCATCGCTGCGTGTAAACAGCAATGCGTCACTTTTCATTGCGCCCTCCTCGCGACACCACTGATGCATCATATTTACAGTATGACGCATCATGTCGCAAGGAGTTACAGATAAGTCAGTATTTCTGACGTATCTGTAGGCGCAAAAAATTACGCATTGCTGGAGTGTGCCACAAAAGTGACGCAACTTCAGCAATGGGTCATTTCACATGGGGTAGTCCCGTTTCAAATGTTCCTGCATCAGTCTTACACCTGCTGTGAAGCAGACATAAGATATGGATGCATGTGTGTCCTAGAAGTGGCGCAGTGAAATCTCATAGATTTCCCTGCGTCACTTTTACGAGGCTTACTTACGTCAGAACTCCCACCCTGCATACTTTATACCTGGCGCAGTTAAAATGTAGTGCAGAGGTTTACAAAGTGACACATCTACCTAGATACGTCACTTTGTAAATATGACACAACATGGCGCATGTTTTACGCCACCTGTGCGTCACAAAAAGTGACGTACCGGTGGCGCTAAAGTGGCGCAGTGGCTCATAAATGAACCCCATAGTTTTTATTCTATAAATGTCTTCATAATCATAAAGGCATAATCCAACACTTTCATGGTAGCCAACCGATTTCATTCATAAGAACTCTTCAGAGCTTTTAATTATTGAGCAAATCAAGTTTGACCAGTATACCATGTCACCATAAGACAGTAAAAAATATTCCTATATTATGGAAGCAGTCTGTGCATAACGTGCTATCAGCGTTCACTCGTATAGGACAATTCCAGGGTCATTATCAGGACGGGGATTATTCCAAGCATAAGGTTGATCCTAGATTTCCACTAGATCTATCTGCAAGGGTGATTAATTTGGAATGCAAGACTTGTCCAAGTCAGGAAACTTGTTTAAAGTATGGAATTACTCCAATAAACAGGTGAGTGAAAGACACAGGTTACATCAATCTAAGTGTTACCTTTAACAAAAAAATTTGAAAGGACAAGATGGCACCTCAGGTGCGCACCACCAATCGAGCTTGCTTGAAGGCAAGATGGTGGCCAATGATGAGAAAAATGAGCATAGCTGGTCAGTACCAATCAGCAAGCACAACTGGTGGTGTGCACACTATTTAAGATACACCCCTATGTATATAGGCGGTATGTGGTCTTTTGACTGTCAGTTGCAAAAAGGTTTATTTTAGAAAAAGTGGGCAGTAAAGTGGTAAGACACTACCTCTAATAAAAGTGAGGAGTGGTAGAAAAAGAGTGAGAGAATCCCTGCCTCCACTTATACGAATACCTCAAGAAGAGGAGCCTTATATGAACAGGTCTTTATGTTTATAATGATACTTTATTAAGGAAACAGGGCTTAGCATCAGAAAGCTTGGGCGATTGCATGGTAATGCCCCCTTGGTGCAAAGTAATGCAAAGCAGCGCTGCGGTCTGCTTTGATTTACTTTTAAGTGATTTTCCAGTGCTAAACAAGTTTTGCGCTGGAGAGTAAATAGGTAAAAAGATTTTGCTTCACTATTGTGACGCAAATATGGTGTACAATCTTAGTAAATAGACCCCTTATGGCCACATGTATAAGTAATGAAAATAGCGATTACCTAATTGCAATTTTCCTTGAATCACAATTAGTTAATTACTATTCCTAATGTATGAAACCCCATGAGTTTTTTTTAGTGATTCCTAGTAGGTCGCAAATCCACCTACCTTATGAACATTGATGAGGTAGGGCACAACTTGTGACCTATTGGGAATCACTAGAATCACAGGGATGGTGGCTGCTAAATAAGGAATAATTTTCTTTTTGGCCGTCCGTTTTTCGTAAAGGAAAATGGTTTGCGTTTAAATAAGAAAAATGCAAAGTTTTCTTTGAATTTTTTAAGCGCAGGCAGTGGTGCTCTGAATTTTTTTTTTGTACTACCATTCACAAAGGTAAAGAGTTCCCTTGGGGACATCTACCCATTTGCCGAGGGTTACTACCAACTTGAAGCTAGTGGTAAAATGCAAATATTTTGCATCCGCATTTCGGTCTAAAAAAATCCCTGCATTCCACTGCGATTCAGTATGAGGAAGGGATGCCCTAAACTCTCCCCCTTCCAAACACCGACTCACAAACCCATATTTAGATTCGTAATAGGTTACCAAATCACAAAAAAGGTTTGGTACATCAGAAAATGCTTCTTTCTGGTCACAAATAGGCCTTTTGTGAGCAGAACAAAGCTTCTTACATCTGGCCCCAAGTGTGCAAATTTCACATCCTTATTTGCGAATGTGTTTGGATCACAAGCCCAAAATATTGTAATATGATTTCCTAAATAATACATTTATTAGCATCCATTTTTTATCCCACCTAAAATATGTATATTCTGACTTTTATCCGATATAGGCTGTCGTTGGGATATCAGATTTGAAATTGGCAATCTACAAAACTGAGAAAAATAACATTTCTACTGGAATCTGATTGTCTTAGTTCACTGTTGCTGGGAAACAAGTTGATTACTAAATAAAGATCTAATGTTTTGAGCAACACTCCGAATAATTATGAATACATAATTATCTTTGTGATATACTATCAGTTATATATTAATATAGTTTGTATTTAATTATAGGAAATTATTTGGGCAACTCATGCCATTCCAAGACCATGTCAAAGAGAACGAGCAATGTCTCTGTAGTGTGTAATTGTAAAATGAAACAGTCCACTCTTTGAATCTATAGTGCATGTGACTTTACAAAACCCAAGATTGTATTAACAATTAAGATTGTTTATGTTGTCACAACAATGAACGTTTTATTTTGTGCTTTTCAGGAAAGAAAAATCTGGTCATTTGGGGCCGAAAGACTTCTGAACAATTTAAAGGGGACTATATGCCCTTGAGGAATTGTTTAGTTGTAGTTTTGAGCAAAACTCTAAGGTACGTTCTAAGAAATTTACAATTAACATTATATTATCTGGTCAAGTTCAACTTTCATATTAAGTTTTGAGTAGGGGCTACTAGCACCTTTTGCATAAAGCTCTTGAAATTTGTCCAAACATTTTCATAGCTTACAGGATCTAAAGTAGAATTCTGTGCATTGTTCTTTAGTAGGGGAGTGTGAAACCTGTGACGATGACAAAAAAACGTTTCTGGGCATCAAAATCAGCAAAATATATTTAGCTGGAGAAAGATCTCACGAATTGGATTGAGATATATTGTCTTTCAAGCAAACGTTAAGAGTTTTTTTTTACTTATTTTGTTGAAACAGTACCATAGATTTGACAAGAGGCGTAGTATTTTGACGTATTCTCAGGCCTATCGCTAATTGAAAATCTGTGAATGTGCCAAAATCCATGGGTGGATG
Source organism: Lissotriton helveticus (assembly GCF_964261635.1). Classification (NCBI taxonomy): domain Eukaryota; kingdom Metazoa; phylum Chordata; class Amphibia; order Caudata; family Salamandridae; genus Lissotriton; species Lissotriton helveticus. The sequence goes on along the minus strand of NC_136057.1, from coordinate 492,798,736 downwards.
CGTGGGAACACCGACGCTCCACCCATGGAATGTCACCCCAGCACAGAGTAACGCAAGTCAGCGATTTGGGCTGCCTTGCATTAGTCCAGATGGTCCAAGCCGGCTGGCAGGGCCACACAAGATTGCCTTGCACGGCTTGATAAATCTGACTGTAGTGTTGCACAATACTATGATAAATATCAGCCCGGCAAGAAGGTCTGCAGTGTTCTCTTAGCAGTACTCCATAATAAAAAACTTTTTCTGATGAAACAATAATTCAGATTTTCCACGGCTGGGATGGGTAGAAAATCATGATTTTATTAAAGACACGGAAGCTGATATTATGTAAATGTACAGGAATTTATATAGCGCAAATCACCAAGCGGTTTCTAAGCGCTTGCTTAGGGAACCCGTCCTGGTATTCCCCTGTGAGATAACCCCGGCAGGGTATCCGCAAGGTGAAAGCCAGGCATCCCGCCGCGAGGGGCCGTTGTGGAGATTAAGCAAGCTATTGCCCAGAGTCGCAGAGTGTGAACCCGTGAATCGAGTAGGCACCGGAGCGAGAATTGTCGAGTCCATGGACATTTTAGGACTCAAGACCCCGCCAAGCCGGGAATTGAACCCTGGTCCCGGGCTGACCTCTGCTTCCAAGTCTGCCTCCTCTAACCAGTGAGCCACACTTCTCCACCTTATGCATGCCTCTTTAATTGCCAATTCACAGCAGCGACTACATAACAATGAAAATAACTTACATTAGTAATCTTTAACATTCAAATGTCTCCTTAATCCTTTTTGTGGCAGCCATCTTCCTTCTTTTACTGCAAAGATCCTTGGCAGTTTGTATTGGGTAGAAAAGTATTAAATAAATCAATCCTTAGAATGTCAACTTGAACAAAATCTTTTCCTGTTCACATTATTTCATGTAATCTCCTCCTGAAAAGAGCCATAAAAACATATTATTGGGAGGGAATCAAAAGGGAGGGATGATATCAGTCTAAGTGTCTTTAATAAAATCATGTTTTTCTATCCATCCCAGCTGTGGAAAATCTGAATTTTATGACAAGGCACAGGGCCAATATTATGCAAGTCGGAAGCCTTGCCATAATATTCCTCACTTGACAATCCACAGGCTTAAAATAGAACTTCTTGAATACTAAATTCAATGACCAATCAGCTGCAGCTAAAATGCCAAGGTAATCCTTCTCCCAATAAAAAGGCTTTAGAAGCCATAGCCCCTCTAGTAGAATGATCTCCAAACTTAGGCAAATCTATCCATGCTTGTCTCATGACCTCCTTGACCCAACAAGCCAAAGTATGACAGGACAAAGCCTTATGAGGGCTTCGGAGAAAAATTATCAATTGTGAACCTGTATTGCATCTCAAACTCTCCATTCTCCTTTCATAATCACGCAAACATCTCACCACAAACAACTTCCTACATTAATCTAAATTGGGATAAAATATTGTTCTAGACATCGTTTTCGTTCTCTTAGTGATATAAAAGCACACCCCTTCTGGAAAGAACCTTCACCCTGAAATGTATTTTGCCCTTACTTCTAAAAGAAAACTAGGCATAGCAACATAACCAACTTTAAGGAAAGTTCTCTTAGGCCCATAAATTCATTTCTGTACAACTTGCTAATTCTTTTAGTACAAGATCCAAATCCCACAAAGACAAATACTTTGCTCACGGTGGGACCTTAATTCTTACATTTCTCAACAGTCTCCTTACCACATCATGTTGACCTACAGGCAACCTATGTATCAACTCATGTCCTACTGAAATTTCCCACCTGCCAATGTTAACAGAACTGTAGGACAATCCTTCAAGGAAAATGTCTGTAAGATAATTCACCACCTCCAACAGAAGGTGCTGATACGGGATGCAAACTCCTCGAAGCACATCAAAGAGCCCATCTCCTCCGGACCATCCTGTACACCTTTGAAGTCCCTGGAGCCCATGATTCCTTATTAAGTTATGAAGCAATGATAACCCTGACACCTGCCAGGATCGCCAAGCTATCAACCTTAAGTGTCCCTGAATAACCAATTTGTGATAATTCCCTGATGCATTTGTCAACAATTCTGGGGTATTCTTAAAAAGTACTGGGTCGGCAATAAACATCTCCATAACATCTGGATTCCATACTTGAGGTGTCCAAAAGGGGGTATTAAAACTATTTCTGCCTTCTCTCTTTTCACTTTCAGTAACTCTTTCTGAATCAAAGCAAAAGGAGGAAACACATAACTGCACAGAAAAGTATCTGTCGCATCCACCCCTGCGTTTAGTCTCCAACTGTAAAATCTGGGAATCTGAGCCTTCACTCTGTTTGCAAACTGGTCAACCACAAGTGGACCCTATTTGTTTGTTCATCGATTTGAACTCTTCACTGTTCAATCTCCAATCTCTGAAATCCTTCAGCTGCCTTGAGTTCCAATCTGCTATAGTAATGCTTAACCCTGGTAGGTACTGTGCCTGAATCATAATATTTCTGCTCAGGTAAATATGCCAAAACTCCTTTGCCAAGTCTGGCAAAGCTTTTGAATGAGGGCCCGCCAGTTTGCTCACATATCTTACTGCTGAAATGTTTTCCATCCTCAAAAGTACACAGCATCTCACCTGATCCCCGAGAAAGCTCTTCACTGCAAATTAACCTGCCAACAACACCAGGTAGTTAATATGCAGTTCCCTTTCCTGGCCTACGTCAAAGAGCCACATTTTGCTCCCCATCCTTGAAGGCTGGCATCCAAATCTATCACTATATCTGGGCTTGACCCGAAAATTGCCCTTCCATTCCAAGTTTCCAGATTCTCCAACCTCCACCTTAATTATTCTTTTGTTTCCGAATTTGTCTGGACTTTGTGTGAATATCTTACCCCATTGTGCAAATACAATTTTAACCTCTGAAGAGCTCGAAAAATGTAAGGGAGCCAGAAAGACCACCTCTATAGATGCTGAAAGGAGGCCTAGAATCCTCGCTATCTGTCTCAAGGTTATCCATTCACTTACTAACAATCTCCAAACTTTCTTGCGAATTGTCCTCACTTTTTCCATCGGCAACTTCTACACACCATCCAAAGTCCAAATCTGAAAACCTAAAAGTACAGTCTCCTGACTGGGTTCCAAACATGACTTCTTTCTGTTTACTGCAAAACCCAAATCCTCTATTACTTGAACTGCCATCATAGTATGTTCTTGAGCCAATTCCTTGCTCTGCAACATAGTCAGGATATCATCTAAATGAATAATGAGCCTTACCCATCTTGTACACAATCACACCACTATTGGTCTCATTGGCTTGGTAAAGCACCATGGAGCTGATGTTAAACTGAAGGGAAGGCTTTTGAATCTCCACATGATTCCCTGCTATTCAAATCTCAAAAGGTCCCTCTGTTCGCGACAGACTGGAATTGTGAAGTATACATCTTTTAGGTCTAGACGGGTTAACCAATCCCCTCTCCTCAAAAGGTCCATCAACATATGAATACCTTCCATTTTGAAGTAATTGTACTCTACCCACTCGTTCAAGTCCTTTAAATTTACCACTGGTCTCATGCTCTTGTTCTTTTTCTTGATGAGGAACAGATTGCTTACAAAACCTGCAGAGACATTGTAAGCTTTTTCTATGGCCCCATTCTTTACCAACTCCTGAACCTCTTGGTCTACCAGATTTTCTTCCTCTTTTGCAAATCTTAAAGGGGTTGGTCGTCTTACCTGGATAGAGTTTTCTACAAAGTCTATTTGATAATCACTGACAGTTTGTAACACCCAGGATTGGAAGTTCTCTCTTTCCGTCTGTCTAAAAAATGGGCGAGTCAGCCACCCAATTTTTCCTGAAAAGACAAAGGGATGTTTGCCAAACATACCTTGATGTCTTGATCTTCTTTCTCCTCTAAACCGTCCTCTTCCCCTCTGCGGGTAGAAACTGGGTATATCTGATTGAAAGCTTCCGTGTCTGTACCCACCTGAATAAGAGCTCCGTGAGATTCCAATGCCTAGGCAGGGAAATCGACCCATAATTCTCTCGGCTGGTCCAAAACCATCCTGATGGCCTTTTGGACCTTTTGGATTGAGCTAAAGGTTCCTGCGTACCGAGCCATCTACCTAACAAAGTCCTATCCAATGGGGAGGCCATTTGCCTCCTGACACGACTCTTTTCCTGCTACCTTGACTAGTGTCAGGTCTATCTTCATGAGTAGGCTCCTTCCATGTTCAATACACAGGGATGCGTTTGAATTCCCTAACAAGCATACTGCTCTTTGCACCCACTGCCTTAGTTCTAGAACAGTAAAAGCCTCTTCATATAAATCAAAAATCCAAACGTCTAGAAGGCAGTCCCGACACTCCTTCTGCCCCTTATTGAGCTCCCTTCTTGGGTCTCTGCCCAACCTATTTAAAAAGACAAGCATCTTTGCATCCAGTTCGGGTGTGTAAGCCACCTTATTGGACACTTCGTCAGGCATCTCTTTCCTTATCCTATATTCAACATATTGTGCAACATGTTTGGTTGGGGCCCCTTGAGGAGAGAGGTGGTGCTGGATTGTGTTACAGCCAAAAATGAGATCACCCAAGGGGTCTTTAACCTGGGCCAAATTATCTTTCTCTTTCCTCTCCTTTTTAGCTCTCTTCCTCTTCCTCCTCCGAGGAGTCAAAATCTGAAGAGCATGAAATCACGATATCCCCACTGTTGGAGGATCTTCACCGGCAATTGCTCTGTGATCCCCTTTATTGGCCTTTACAGCCTTGTCACTCAACTCCTTACGAGTCGACTTACAATTGCTTTTCTGAATAAAGGCCCCATTTCCTTTTGTGGCTTTTTCATTACCTAGATGTTTACTTTTCCGGGTAGCTTTTTTACTACTTCCATTCGCCGTGGTATCACCTACTACCTCCTTAAACTGCCTCTCATCTACTCTTTTGCCTAATCTTCCTTCCAACTTGTCAATACAATCATCCAGGTTTTTTCCCATTTGAGATGTCAAGGCAGAGACTGCCTTTTCAACACATTCCTGGACTCTCACCTCCACATTACCATCAATTGTCCCACTTTGCTCCATATTCCTTATAAGTAGAAACAATAACCTCTAGTGAACTATAATATTAGGTTCCCTGTCAAAAAATACCTCTTTCTTTCAACAGGAATTCGAGTGAATCACCAAACACCTGCCTTCACTTTTGACCTCACAGCAAGCTGACTGGAAAAAACAGTTTCCCAGCCCCCTTTTATTCTCAAAAGACGATTTTCCGTTCTGCAGTTAAAATCCCTAGGTGGAGCCAACATAAAATGGCTGTTTGTAGAAATGACCATATGGTCATAAAGAATCCAGAAGAGACGTAATAGGTTAAACTGGAAGTTTAATCCATCGGTAACAACCACAGAAGGAGCGCCTCACCAGTCCGAAGTCCGATCAGCAACTGTCATAGCCCATCGAACTCCAGACTGCTGAAAGCTCCCAACAATCAAATGAATACATTCTCACCAATACATTCTTATCATGACATCAGTAAACAAGGATTGTAATTATCCCCAATGCATTCTCATAATGACATCAGAACATCAGTAAACAAGAATGCAATACACTACACTGTTGCATCAGCAGACGCTCCTACGGTGGCCTGGGGGACAATTGGGAATTGAAGCAGTACACCTCAAGTGATCAGCATGCTCGGGTAAGCCCAATTTAATTTTTAACTTCTTTGATACTTAATTTGTGCACTGTGGGACTCTGCCCGCCGGTTTTCACATAAGCTTTCTTGTTTAAAATCAAAATAATACATTAATCTCGAGCGCGACGGGAATCCACCCGTATGCACTCACAAATATTGCTGCAGTCGGAGAGCGTACTTCACCAAAGCTGCTTTCCGTTTGGTACTGAGCATGATGGATATCTTACCACTTGCGCTTGCCAAAGGCCTATTGTGGTTTAACGGAAGAGGCTTCGAGAGCCACGGATTGTGGTCTGGTGCCCTCCTACATCGCTCAAGCGCACAGGTCAAATCATGACTGTGCACTCAAAAATGCTTTAAAACGAAGGGAAAAACTTTAAGCAATGTGCCTGACCCCTGGGGCCACGTGAGTCGACACTAGTTTTGAATACATCAAAGCTCCCAGTCATTGCACTACGAGCTGGATGGGAACAAACATTTTGAAAGACCTTATTAAATAAGCATTATTCAGCCTACGTATAACAATCAGGCAAACCAGTCCTTAATCAGGGTTACTAGCAAACATGCTCACAACAATTACAGTGTCCTACACACTATAAATGAGCAGGAGTAAAATGTGAACTTATCTTAGCTGTGAGCAGCAACAAATAAGGAAGAAGGCAGCTACACATAGGGTTAAATAGACATTAGAATGTTAAAGATTACTGTTCAAAGTTATTTTCATTGTTATGTAGTTAGTGCTGTGAGTTGGCAATTAAAGAGAAATGCATAATATTGGTGTCCCTGCCTTGCCATAAAATTCAGTTAAGAGCATTTTTTCTGTTAAGGATCGGGAAAACTGAATGAACCTCTCAAGAGGAGCTGCAAGGTTTTGTAAACCAATTTATAGGGCTAGATTGTTTTGATGATTTTGCTCCTCAAAAGATTCAAACAGATACTACATTCTGAGTGGGGTGCGCTAGAGGGCGCCAAGCAAGATGGCTGCACTTGCGTGAGGCTCCTGCTGTTCAGGCCGCCATCCGCCTGTAATCCTGGTCATCTCTCACAGAAAACAGCTGTAGTGCACTGATATGGCTGTGTAGACGGCATGGCACTGTGCTGGGACCAAAAGTGGCAGTGTATTGGCCGCAGGAACCTGGAAATCCGCCACCCGGCCCCGGAGCTGTGGCCGGCAAGATGTCGGCGGCCGCAGCCGACTACTAGCGGAGGAAGGATGTGCGCTGTGCTCGTCTGCTGCGGGGGAGGCTCTGGACACAACGGAGGGCGGGTAACGCTGCCGACCACTGACCATACTCAGCGGGGGCCACCTTCCCGCGGCCTGCGACAGCATCACGGTGAGCTGCGGACGCTGCACGAGAGGCCCCAACAAGGGGCCCGCTGCTGCCTTGTGGAGAGAACAGATAGTGCGGCGGCCCCCCGATTTGCCCTTCGCTGACTGGCGGGTCCGGGCCGGAAGATTGCCCGAAACTAATGCGGGGAGAAAACAACCCGGCAGAATTGAAACTGCACACGTGGAGGCCCGCTGCGACCCTCCCCCCCCACGGCCTTGGGAGCTGTCTAGATAGCCGGCTGGCTTCTGCTGGGCCTTGCGGCGGCGGAGTACAAAGATCTACTGGACCCTTGCTGAGCATACCTGACCCCTGCCATCAATCCGTACTGCCGGGGGCTTCCACCTGCATTGCTGCGCCAGCGCCGAAGGGGAATTCGCTTTGAACCACCATGGACTAAGAGGCCCGCGCCTGGCCTGCCGCGGCGGTGCTGAGGGCCATAGCGGTGGCGGAGCAGCCTGCCACGAGAGGAGGCCTGGCCCCCACTGTCACCCCCACAATCAACCTGTTCTCTGAGGGGCTGTTAGGGTCGTGCAGGGCCACTAAAAACATGGATATGCCTGCCTGAGTGAATCGCTCCCCAACGCTACACTACACAACCCGGGCCTACATAGACACTGCTGTGGGCCCATGGGCTTCCTGATGTCGCCCCCTCTCCTCCCTGCTGGGAGACAGCCAGGTACTTTGGAAGAGCTGCAGGCCTAGCTGAAAAACACAGAATTTGGGAGCACATAACTGCTGCATTCTGGAACTGAGCCTTGCCACGGAGGGGCTCTCACTGGGGCGGGACCTGTCATTACAATGTGTCATCCGACTGCTCCAGGCCCGTAGGACCACCCTTGACCCGTAATGCCACATCGAGTAACTCCACGCACAATGCCCTAGAAGTGGCACGAGGCTGATTGATTCAGCGATCGGTAAGGGATCCTCTCCCTTTTGCTCAGGTATTATCCCACACGAGCCAACTCTCAACGATGGGAAGCCGGATGGACGCCAACCGAAGCTGACTTTTGAAGCGCGAAAGGCCACCTTTTCACAAACGGACCAGGAGGCCGATCACGTGGAACCCCAACCCCCCTTCACTGCAGATTTAAAAGAACTCCTACTCATCATGCAATCCAGCTTGACCTCCATCGAGTCAAAGATGGACTCCATGAATGCAAGGCTGGATGGAGTCACGCATAGGGTTGACAAGCATGAAGACCGTCTGATGGAGGCAGAGCGCCGCATTACGGACTTAGAAGGCACCCCTACTGCCACTACGTCTCAAACATCAGAGATGGAGAGGGTCCTCAAGGTAATAGCAGCCAAGAATGAGGATTTGGAATCCCGCTCTCGCCACAATAATCCCTGAATTCTTCGCGTACCTGAGTTAACATCTACAGGACGAATGGAGGACTATGTTGAGCGTTTCCTCATAACGCTGTTTGGAAGGGAGGCCTTCTCGCCGGTCTTGGTGGTGGAGCGGGCGCACCATTCACTTTCTGCCCGACCTGTCCCGGGTGCCACTCCCCGGCCGATCATAGCTAGGATTCTAAATTACCGAGACCGTGACAATGCCCTCGACCTTTCTAGAGAACATGGGCAGCTCCGCTTCGAAGGTATGGACATCTCTCTCTACCCCGATTTTACCATGGCGGTGCAGGAACAAAGGCGGAAGTTTCTCCCTGTAAAAAAGAAACTGCAGCTGCTCAATCTGCCCTACACTATGCTCTTCCCTGCAAGTCATAAAATCACGCATTTGGGGAAACAGGTTTTCTTCAACACCCCACAGCAAGCACAGAACTCCCTCAAGACTTTGCCCAAACAACCGACGGCTCGTACCTCTCCTCCCCTCCCCCGGATGAGCATGGCGGCGCCTCCGACATAGAATGAAGCAATGTCGGAGGGGTGCCTAATTTGCTATGGACACTGGGCGCAGAGGGGAGAGCTGAGATGAAAACATTGGACCGTTTGACCCGCGCTGTCCCATGAAGCGGGCTCTCCCTCTGCCCAGCACTGCTGAGAATGTTATGCCCCTGACAGGACTGGCTTGATAAGTTCTCTTGTCCTACTATTGTGACCTGCAAGCCAGTAATGACATTATCCTGGAGGATTTATATATCCTCGTGATGGTCACCTATTAAGCCATAGACTTAACATACAAACATGCCTGAGCTGACCCTTCAATGTTGCCCGAACGCCCTCGCTACTGCGAGGAGACTCTGGTCGCCCTCTGGAATCCACCCACCAGGTGAACCCTTACTACTGTTGTTGTATTTCAGCTGGGGTTGATAGGTTTTTTTTTTCTTCTTCTTCCGTACTTTACTGTTTTGACTGAAGTTATGTTATTCTTGGGACACAGAAGAGAGGGGAGGGGGAGGGTTGGGGGCCACGGTAGATTTGAGATGCTGGTGTGGGAGGGGTTATGTTAAACACTTGCCACAGAGACGTACAGTTTCACGACTCGCCACAAGACACTGGTCATCTGCTCCTAATTGCTAATCCGCTATACGACTGCTGTTCGACACACATCGTTGATGAACATATGTTCCTACGACTGCCGCCATGAGTGACCCCCGAGCCTTCCTACATACCAGTTCCTCACATGGAACGTGCGAGGCCTGGGCTACCCTTGCAAGCGCAGACACATATTAGCTTACCTAGATCGCCATAATGTACATTGCGTGATGTTGCAGGAGACACACTTCAATCCTAGTGTTACCCCTACATTTGCCTCTCGCTGGGCCAGCTATAACAGCTTTTCTTCTTACTCATCATATGCCCGAGGCACGTGTATCCTCGTGAGGAAAACCCTCCCCTACACTCCTTTAGGGTCCATGGTGGTTAAGCAGGGTCGATACTCCATAATCTGGGGCAGATTAGCCACACAGTCCTTCACATTTGTCTCTTGCTATGGTCCCAACTCCGATGACCCAGAATTTTTCTGGGTACTCTAGGGCAAAATCATGGAAATAGGTTCCATACACTTGATATGGGGGATCTTAATGTCACAATTGTTGCTGCTCTAGACCTCTCACACCCACAGCCACATCATTACTCCAACTCCCAATCCACTTTAAAACTGATTGCTGCTGATAATGAGCTCGTAGATGCGTGGCGACATATGCACCCGATGCGGAGGGAGGGTACCTGCTTCACCAGAACCCATGCCTCCTGGTCCAGAATAGATACATGGCTTATCACTAAAGGGCTCATACCGTGGCTGACACATGCTCTCCATCTCCCCCGCACTTACTCCGATCACTCCCAAGTGCTTTTCACTCTTACTCTGCCCATTCTCGAACTGGCGCCTGAATCCACTCTCCCTGCTTGACCCAGTCTTTAAACAAGAGCTTGAACAGGAGATCACAGACTTCTTTCCGCGCAATAAAAAGTCGGTGACGCACTACTCCACAATTTGGGAGGCTTTTAACGTAACCATCCGTGGTCTGTGAACCTTAATATCATCAATAGAAGCATCACATAAAGGGCCCCTGATGAAAGTTAGATTGTTCTCTGTTTCCACCATCAGTAAGAGATTGTCAAAATACTCAGAACAATCATCTACATCCACACAGTTAACCTTAAGAGGCTTCTTCTGAAACCTACATACTTTCTGAAAATGGCCAATTTTCTTACGACCTGTGCAGCGTTTATTAACAGCTGGGCATCCTTTAAAATTGCCCATGTGAAACTTAGATCCACATCTGAAACAGAAACCATGTTTAGATTGATTTTGATTTGGTTTGCTGACCCAACAGCATATAGACCCTCCTCCTCTAATTCATCTGAAACCAAATTCACTTTAGGTGAGGAATCAACTATCATTGCCTTTGTAGAAATTATAGATCTTTCAATGCTAAGGCTAAGATCTATAACCTCAGATAAAGAGGGATTCTTACAGCTAAGAATCCTTTCTTTAACTTTAGGAGAAGCACAATTAAAAACAAATTGATCTCGAATATAGTTGTCGAGCAGAGGACCAAAATCACAAGTGATAGCTAAGACCCTCAAAGCAGAAATATATTCATCAATTTTCTCGTCATCTTTTTGCTTTCTCTTATAAAATTTGTGTCTCTCCAACATAATGTTTTAAGTCTGGCAACGGCTTCCACATACACATTCCACTGTCTATCACCTGACTGGCCAGAAGGAGGAGGAATAGGTACAAGACTATTAAAGATGCGTTGGGCAGCCAAACCTAAACTGCCAAACAATAACGCAAATTTGCGAGGAGGAGCATAATCGGTAGCATCAATGGCTACAATATGGTTCTCAAATAGACCAAACCATTCAGACCATAATAATATGGGCTTGCCAGGTTTATCTAAAAAAAGGAGGGGGTTGAGTGACCTCTTTAGCAGAAGACATTTCTTAAAGAAAATGCGAACAAATCCGATTTGTGACTAAATACTTTGACACTTGAAAAATGCTACCACAAATATGAAAAAATAAAATAATTAAATAAATAAATAAACACAGATTAAATACAATTCCAGAGGAAAGGTGTGCGAATCACCGGTGTTGTTATCGCACGAAGGGCTGGAGGTTCCGAAGCATTCAGTAGATCTACACGAAGAAACGAAGATTTCCGTGGATTTCCGTGGCCACTAACCGAGACCGTAGAGAAAGGGACAGGATTTTAATAAAACAGAGTTCAAATAATCCGTTACGATGCTTTAGAAAGCATAAAATAAGCCTTGTATAAGTCTTGTAGGAGTTCTGAAGATCTGGCGAATAACTGATGAAACGTGAGGAAAACGAAACCCAGCGAATTCCTAGCGGTCAGTTTCCAAGTTTTACAAAGATGGCCGCCGTGAAACGTGAAACGTCAGACGTCACACGCAGCTACTCCCGCAATGCATCTCAAGACGTCACAGTCCCACAGAGAACACAAGCTCGAGAAGAAAGTTCCAAAGAATCGTTCTGGAGATGCTTGTTTATAAAATGCAGGTGCGTGCCAGTTTCCGTTAAAGACACCAGTACATTGCGTTGACTTGAAGTAGAGTATTGCGCTGACTTGAAGAAGAGTATTGCGCTGACTCAACATCACAAAAGTCACAGAAAGTCTTCCGCACCACACCGCATGAATTTGTGAGGGTTTAAATTAATTTACACCCAAAACGCAAAGTCAAAGCAAGTCTTTCAAAAGTCAAACTCAGGTAACTCGTTCAGTCTTGGTTCTTAATTTTAACTTCTCAAGTATTCATTCCAATAAAAACGAACTCGCCACAGTACTTACAGAAATTTGAAGAAAAGAAAAGAGTAAAAGTCTTTTCCGTTACGTGGCAGAGTTAAAATCCCATCAGATGCGTGGGTCGGTGGTTGTAACAAATCCCGATCGTCGCCAATATGTAGAAATGACCATATGGTCATAAAGAATCCAGAAGAGACGTAATAGGTTAAACTGGAAGTTTAATCCATCGGTAACAACCACAGAAGGAGCGCCTCACCAGTCCGAAGTCCGATCAGCAACTGTCATAGCCCATCGAACTCCAGACTGCTGAAAGCTCCCAACAATCAAATGAATACATTCTCACCAATACATTCTTATCATGACATCAGTAAACAAGGATTGTAATTATCCCCAATACATTCTCATAATGACATCAGAACATCAGTAAACAAGAATGCAATACACTACACTGTTGCATCAGCAGACGCTCCTACGGTGGCCTGGGGGACAATTGGGAATTGAAGCAGTACACCTCAAGTGATCAGCATGCTCGGGTAAGCCCAATTTAATTTTTAACTTCTTTGATACTTAATTTGTGCACTGTGGGACTCTGCCCGTCGGTTTTCACATAAGCTTTCTTGTTTAAAATCAAAATAATACATTAATCTCAAGCGCGACGGGAATCCACCCGTATACACTCACAAATATTGCTGCAGTCGGAGAGCGTACTTCACCAAAGCTGCTTTCCGTTTGGTACTGAGCATGATGGATATCTTACCACTTGCGCTTGCCAAAGGCCTATTGTGGTTTAACGGAAGAGGCTACGAGAGCCACGGATTGTGGTCTGGTGCCCTCCCAGTCTTTAAACAAGAGCTTGAACAGGAGATCACAGACTTCTTCCCGTGCAATAAAAACTCGGTGACGCACTACTCCACAATTTGGGAGGCTTTTAAAGTAACCATCCGCGGTCTGTGCATCGCCAAAAGTGGGGGAGTCTTGAGAGACATCAGGGCCAGGCTGCGCCAGCTAGAGGCTGACCTCAAACATATTGAGACTAACTTACAGACAGCCCCAACACCTGAGCTGCAGGATCAGCTCCGGAGCACACTAAATGAGTACCAAGAAACAGCTGAAAGCGAGTGCAAATTCAGGGGAAAGTATTACAGGGCACGCCAATAAGGGGAGGGAGATAGCCCAGGAAAGGCATTGGCATCCCTAATCCGCCCTCCGCGGTTCTCAACTACAGTCCTTGAATTTGAAGACGAGGATGGCCAGCTGCACAGGAATACCGCAGACATTGTGGCAACCTTCCGCAGATTTTATAAATATCTGTATAAAACCCAGAGAGATCAATCTGCTGAGTTTGACTCCTTTTTTGAGGACACAGCAATTGCATGGCTGGGAGATGGCCAACGGGCATTTCTTCTGTGGCATCATGAGGATGAGGAGATGGTGACAGCTATAATGCAGTTACCATCTGGCAAAGCGCTGGGGCCGGATGGCCTCCCGGCGGAATTCTACAAAAACTTTCATCACCTGCTCATCCTAGTTTTGCGTAACGTGCTCGAAGAAGCTAGGGAGTCCGGGATCCTGCCCCCCTCTAAGCGTGAAGCACACATCATCTCCATACCCAAGCCAGGCAAATCAGCCACGTATTGCGACTCGTACAGGCCCCTCTCACTAATAAATGTGGATGCAAAAATCCTAGCTAAATTAATTGCCAACTGCATTAGCCACCTGATGATTGCATTGGTTCTCCCGGGCCAGTCAGGCTTTGTACCCATTAGAGGCACCTCCTGCAACCTGCGCACACTGTTCGCGCTACTCCAAGACGTAGACCCTGAGACATACGCTGCAGCGATATTCCTAGATGCCACTAAGGCGTTTGACTCTCTGAAATGAGATTATCTTGCCTTCGTACTGCAGCGAATGGGGTCCCCACCCTTTCTGGCCTGAATTAACCTGCTGTACTCGGGACTGCAGGCAAGGGTCCTGATTAACGGGGTGCAATCGACCGCCTTCACAATAACTGGGGGTACCCGACAGGTGTGCCCCCTGTCACCTCTTCTATTTGCTATAGCAATAGAACCATTGGCGGCCAAAATCAGACAACACCACCGGGAGTATGCCCTGGTCTACCCAAAGAGACACATTTTAATATTGTTATACGCAGATGATTTGACCTTATATCTGAGAGACCCCGACGCCAGCCTTAATCCAATCCTCCGAGTAATGATACTATTCGGTAGACTGTCCGGAATAAATGTGAATTGGGGGAAGTCCCAAATGTTCGCCCTAACTGATTCTACCTTGCCTTTCGAGCCCGACTATCCGCTCGCCTGGTGCGGGGACTCGGTCACGTATCTGGGCAATTACATCTCCCGCTGCCGGGAGGAACTGATGCGGGACAACTATGGCCGCATACTGGACCAATTGACGGATAAAATAACCAGATGGATTACAATGCCCCTATCTATGGCCGCTAGAGTGTCTTTGATCAAGATGGTAATCTTACCGAAGCTACTCTACCTGTTCACTAACATACCTTACACTCCGAGCTGTCATTTTTTTTAACAGTATTAAAACACAGATGATCAGATTGATATGGGGTAGAAAGCAGCCCTGACTGGCGTGGGAAGTCCTCACACGTCCCTTTGACGCCGGAGTCTTTGTAGTCCCTGATATTGAACTTTACTTCATTTGCACTCAGGCTCACTTTGCGGCCTACTGGATACACCCCCCATATATGCCTCATCTGGCAGTGGAAGATGGACACATGGCTCCCACAGCTTGCTCGGCATATTTGAGCACCCCCACAGTCCCCAGACACTTAGCATCCACTACTGTTCAATGCACCACTCTGGCCTGGCGGGACTTGGCGCAGAGGCTCCAGAGCCCTTTACTATACTCACCCTTGGCACCTCTGCGGGGAAGACACGACTTACCTGTCACACAGGAGGGGGGATGCTGTGGGATGTTACGGATTTGCTATGTTATAGAGCCATCAATGAAACTGTGACTGCTGCTCTACTCTATGATACTCATTTCCGCAATAGTAGAAGACTGTACTATCTACGTGTTATCTAGAGGATAACATTTTTAGAGCATGCTCACTTGGGGTCCACTATACACACAAGGGACATTTTGCACCAGTTAGGAGTTTTTTGTCACCTCCTTCCCCACCCCTTTGGAATGATTTTATTACGTAAGACTCAGGCATCCCATCATGGCTTCCCTTCACGTTTTACTGCAGCAAGCTTCCCCAGAGCATGTGGTGTCACGACTGTACCACACCACACAGGGGGAGTGGGTGAGAGACCACGCCCTGGCCAGGGCCAAGTGGGAGGAGGAGATGGGACACCCCCTCATGGAGGAACAGTGGTTCTTCTGCTGCTATCATACTGGCGAAATCCCTGCCAACAGCAGATTGCCACTCATACACCAACTTTACTATACACCTGTCTGCCTGCACCATCTACGGCTGCGGGACACTGACTGCTGTGATAGATGTGGAGCAGAGGGTGTGGGGTTTGGACAACTAGCCTGGGACTGCCCATTGATCCTGGAATACTGGACGGAGGCTCTTAACGCGTTGGATGAAATGACCGGGGTGCACATACCTTATACCCCCCTTGTGGCTCTCATGGGATACACGGAGCAGCTGCCTGTTAATATCCGGAAATACACCTCCCTGGCCCTTCTATTAGCAAAAAGACGGATAGCTTTCCGTTGAGGGCGAGGAAGGGCTCCCAAATTTAAGGAGTGGCTGAACAACATTTTCAGGAACAACTTCATACTCATGCTGAACTTCTGCCACCTGCATCTTGCCCACAGGACATTTGAGCCCCCCTGCAAACTTACCTCCTGAAACACACTGACACTGATGACATGAACCCAGATCCTCCACCGGAGGGGGTGGACGGGCGGGACGGGGAGGGACACCGAGAAGGGCTGAACTCCCGAGATGCTAGAGGAAGCCGACTGTCCTGATCTGTGTAACCTGCGGGCATGTGAGGCGGAGTCATTGCCGGATGGTGGCACTTGTCAGGAGACTGAATTAGTGGTAGTCAACCAAGATTGAAGACCAGTGGTAAGAGTATTGTGGCTTTACTAAGTTTAAGGGTTACTTAAGTTTGTTAGAGATCTGACTAGTCAGCTGAACAACTTGCATGCCCTCCTGACTCGGCCGGCCCGATGGGGTTGTAGGCGGCTTGCTGTTATTCTTCCCTTACCCCTTCTGATGAGGACTAAAACAAGGTGCAGTGCCGGCCCACTGGGATGTAGGCAAGCCTGCTGTGTCAGTTTTGCATAAAGTCAATAAAGGTCTCTTTGAATCCCCCCCCCCCAAAAAAAATACTACATTCTGAGTTAGGCTGCAGGTATTTTTTTAACACACTTTCTAGAATTAATGACAACGGTTTATACATATAAGTATGTTTTAACATATCCTGAGTCTCAAATAAAGTAGATTTAACACAAATGGAATTGTCTGCTCACAGTAAAAATGCAAACTGTTTTTGTTGCTTTGTTAATTTGTAGTTCATTGCCGATGCATGCTGATTTCATCTGCCGTGACCTAGAAGATGCTATTCAGTTGGCTCATGGACCGTCTCTATCTCAACAAATCGAGACAATCTGGGTTTTGGGAGGAACGAAATCATTTGCGGTAAGTGATTCAATTTAATAATCACTATTGTATATTTAATGTATTTATATCATTGAGAGCATGCTTACAGAAAGGCTTGGCCATGCTGTCTGACAACTAAAACTGGGGACAACTGTCTTATCTTAGCTTAGGAAAGACTCCTTTTTCATAAAATCCTCAATGAAGGATGGCTGCTCCCTGGATGAAAAGGAAGGGGGTAGGAGTTGCAAATTTGGACAGCTTGAAATCCATACACTCATTTAGAATTTGAGAGAGAGGGAGAGACACTTTGAAGCTGTAGACTCTCACCTCGCCAAACTGCATTTTTCCGGCTCCACTTAAAGTCTGAAAAACCTCTATGTTACCATTGACGGAACCGCAGCTGATACTGCTAAAAGTTACTTGTGACACAGATTTGGTATTTTATGGATCAATGAAACTGTTGATAGGAATCAACAAATCGTACGACAAGTATAATATTGAGAGCCCTGAAGAAGCTCAAGTAAGTCCAAAACATATGCTGTATTCTTGTGTTATTGGATTCATCAAGTGAATAAAAAGGACACAAAACATTACAAGAAACGTTATTGTTTATGGTTGAGAATTTCTCAGTAAAGATTTATATGTCTTCAATTACCAACCTGGTGGGGACCAGTACCTGAGATTTTAGTGCCTGGCAATATTCCTATCACCAAAAAAATAGATATATGGTGATGTTTTACACACTTAAAACCATAGAACTTCAGCAGTTATAGTTCTACTTATGGTTATACCTATTTTCGGAGACTCTAACTCGTGTCCTAAAAGTACTTAATGGCACGAGTTATAGTTCTTTTCAGATAAGTATGACTATAAGTATAACTGCTCAATTTTTATGGTTTTGTGTGGACAAAACATCAGCCTAACTATAACGCCTCTGTAACCTTTAATTTTCTCAGTGAATTTCTATGTTTATTTAACGTGAAGTAATGTATAATTATCGTACAGGGCCTTGCTTTTCTCTGGATCAGTGGGTACCTGCGGATCTGTGGAGGCTCGGTGTCCCTAGATATGTATACATTTCTTTCTTTAATCACTCCTAACTGCTGGTTACCCCAAATTACAAAAAGGGTTCTTTTTAGAGCAAGATCTACCTTTCTGCAAAATTTTGTGTAATTCCGTTCAGCTATTCTGGCTGTAGTCGTGTCTAAAAACTAAAAAATCCCCATAAACATTGCATGGGGAAAAAGTGTTTTAGAACCCCCCCATTTTTCCTTGCCCTCTCTTGATGAATCTCCTCGAAACTTTCCAGACCGCAGCTAAAGTAATTAGAACACTAGGTTTGAAACTTTTGTCAAGATTCGTCAAACGGCTCCAAAGTTATTAGCAACACAAATAACGCTTCTTCTATAGGCAAAGTTGGTCCTAACTATTACTACCTACTGGCTATCACCATATATTACTGACTGGTGGTTGCCAGTAAGTAGTTATAGTTAGGATCAAAAAAAATGTTGGTCTGCCAATAATTAAGGCGCAGCTTGATGAATCTTCACAACATTTTCACAAAACTTCCCCTTTTTGGTTCAGCTGCAGTGTTGAAAGTTTCAGTGTGATCCATCAAGCAAGAAAAAAGGGGGATCCTATGATGCGTTTTCCCCATGTTATGTCTATTGGGTTTTTTCATTTTTTGAACATGACTAAAGCCCAAACTGGTGAACGAAATTACACCAAATTTTGTAGAAAGCTAGATTTTCGTCCATAAAGCGTGTTTTTTTGTGATTTGGTGTAAATCCGTTCAGTAGTGTCAGAGAAATTAAAGTTTAACAAATATTGATATCTAGGGACGTGAGTCCTTTAAGTGGACTCGCAGATCCTAATAAAATTTGGTTGGCTACCAACACTTCAACCAGGAAGTGTTGGCAGTGATCTTGGTACTGGGCTTCAAGCCAAGTCCCAGAAGAAAAGTATAATATAAAGAAAAGGAGGCAGATTAGGAAAACCTTGACCCCTCCCCGATATGGGGGAGGGACCCTGCTATGTTTTAAAAGCATTTAAAAAAAAATTGGGCCGCAGACTTACAGGTTGATCCACGGATCTGTGGAAAGATAAAAAAAAAGATATGCAGCCTCCCATGGGCCTCTTTTTTAATGGCCTGAGGTGGGCCAAATACTGGGGGCATGAAGGAGGGGAGCTCTAGGGGCCTCCCTCCTGGGCTTATGCAAAGCCCAGGGGACAGCCACATCCCCAGAGCTGTAACCAATAAAAATGCAGGGGGGCCTGCTCGGACACCCGCAGCCCCAGAACTGCCACCTCCCCAGGCCACAGACCTTGATTAATGAGAAGCAAAACAATGCAGGGGAGTCCTTACGGACCGCCACCTACCCAGGTTTAAAATAAATATTAATATGTGGGGGGGTTCTGGCCCCCCATGTAGCCCAGGGGACCGGCACCTCTCCTCAAGGGGGTCTGTTGCGGACCCCTGGCCCCAGGACCACCACCTCCCTGGGGCTTACTTACCAAAGAAAGGAGGCCACTTGACCCATTGCAAAGCCTTACATGACCCTGGGGACTGCCACCCCCAGGCCCGGCACCAGCAATGTCCCGGGATGCCCACCCTGGGGCATGGAAGCTTGCTATTGCTTGGGGAAAGCACCATTTCTGCCAAGCCATAGCAAACAAGTGCTCTGTTTTTAGCAAGCAAGAGCATAAATCGCTCTTGTTTGCTGAAAGCAAAGCATGTGTCTGTTTCCCTGCCCGCTGTGAAGAATGTAGTTTTGTCCTTGAATTTATCCTGTCTCTTTCTGTTTATCCCTTGTGTGTTGTAGTGTCTTCATGTAGTCATCATTCTTTATTCCCAGTAAACCCATGTGTTTTTCATAACGTTTTCATTGATATGAGTTATTTCTCGCGCATAATATATATGTACAGGTCAAGTATAGGATATGTAGGATTATGAAGCATAATTGGACAATTAATATGGCCATTAATATTGCTTTTGAGCAGCTGTTGAGAGCCAGTTGCCAATTGTATTTATTTTTTGTGCTGCAATTATTTTATTGAGTAATGCACAGGCATACAAGATGAACACCTTAGGATATCAATGCCTAAAAGTACTGAACAATGCAATGCAATGCAATACAGTTCACAATGGAGGGGAGATAAGGGGGTATGTAGAGCCAATTGTGTGTACACCCTTCCCAAAAGTTGTATACAGACTAGGTGTTTCTAATTCTTGTAATTCAGGTCTCAGACTTGATATGTTCCCTGCAAATTCCTCTATGTGTCTACTCCCCCTTTTTCAGCCAAAAGAATGTCTAATGCAAGGCTGTCTTGCAAAACCATAGACTGCATAGCAATTTATTCTGTGTTAATTTAGTAATAAAGCTCCAGATGTACTAGTTGCTATTTTATCCACTTCCGTTGCTTATTTTCGTATATTCCCATATTTAATATTATCCCCACTGGTGGTATTCCTGCTCCAAATATGTCTCCCATTAATAATGCTCCACTCCCTGCACTTCACATATGTCTATTTGGTAGTGTTAGTGTTAATGCTGCTATACTCCTGACAAGATACATCTTTGGAATCGGCATACGTAAATAGCATGTACCTTCCCATTCAGTTGATAATAAAAAGTAAGCATTTTGTCCAAACATGTAATAAATCCCTGGGAATATCATCCTCAGTTCTCTGTAAAATTTGCCAATTGCCCTCCAATTATTCAAAGGTGTGGTCACAACTGCTAATCCTTACATGTCTTGTTCATTTTTGGGTTTGTTTCTTATAAAAGCAGACCTTTCCTTTATGTTGGGTGTCTATGTTTCTTATAAAAGCAAACCTTTCCTTTATGTTGGGCGTCTCATCTAAGTTTGGGATCTATTAGTTTCCTTCTGAACTAATAATCCTCCTTTTTCCATACATTTCCCAGTACATCTCCCTTTTGATCAGCATTCCTTTTCATGTTCATGTACCTTTCTTCTCACATCACAATGTATGCCTTTTCTTCAGATGCATTAAGCAAGTTAAAATTCTCTTCTATGCTTCTACAGTGTTTACCAGTAAATGTGGGGAGAAATAATACCAAGCTGAGTCCATTGTTTTCTTTGTTGGTGTAAATTCATGTTTTTCCTCACAGGGACTTGTGACAGCACTAAATCATAATCAGATTAGAACTATTCAAAGTGGTTCCTCCTATAAACTAATGGAAGCAGAATACTACTTGAGATTGGATGACATAAGGGTAAGAGATAGTAGGTGACTTCTTCTAAAACTGAAGATAGCAAATATGCACAAACATAACAATCCTTAACATCTAAATCATTCATGTATTTTCGGCACTAATCTAGAATTGACATTAGTAGAATAATCTTCTATAATATTTCTGAAGTGTGTAGTAAAGGGGTTGTTCCAGACATTTTGTGCAAAATCATAAGTAATGTTAACCCTAGGTGTTTCCGGTACTGGGGTCAAATAGTACCCTATTAATACTCTTGATATCATAATGACTGTTACTGTCAAAATCACGCACACAATACATTTACAATTCCTTCTAATGCAACACATCCTTTTCAGACAGAAATGTAAGAGTTTGAAATATGGGTTTCTTTCTTTTCTTCTTTTTTTTGGACAAGTCCCTGTCAGACAATCCTTAACACTACCCCATGTTCTTTTAGGATGTTATCCCTATTCTTCTGTAACTTTGTTCTTGGGCCTAGGTTAGTCTTCAGTAAAACAAATAACTAAAATAATAGAAATGTAGAACAGACACAGTTCAGCTTTTCACTCTTGTATGTTCGATTTTTTTCCCTACATTTTGTAAAAGTTTCCAAACACAGTCTCTATTTCTTTCTCATTGAGGTTCTAATTTTCCTTGTATATGTTATTCATAGTCAAATTCACTTCGGGATTCACGTAATATGATCATTCAGAAGCTGAATATCTTCTGCAAGGGAACCAAGTTCTTTTTGATCTTCTCAACACCTGATGATTTGGATCAAGCGAATCATCTTCTTCTGGTTCGCTTTCCTCACGCACTGTATCTGGAGTGCAAGCAATCGATGAACTCCTTTTTATTTCCCTTTATTTTGAACTTCTGGACCATTCAGCTTGTCAACTCTGTCTTTTAGTTTCAGAGGTTGTTCCCTCAGCAGCATTTTGTTTTCCCTGAACTCCTTTTCAGCTTCTCTGATTTCCTGACTGGAGATTTTGAACCCACTTTGTGATATTACAGAGACCTGCACTTATCTTTTGTCTTCACACCTTACTCCTTCCTGTACTCTGCTTGCTCAGCTACTTGTTCTTCTTTCTGCTCTCTTGCTGGTTTTACAGGTCAGTCTGGTTTCTCCAACAGTGGTTCAACCACTTATGCTCTTCATTCAAAATTATAGACCAACGCCAATGGTCCTTCTTCTGGATTATTCACTCTCTGTATATTTGAAGTATGAATCCTGTTCGGAACTCCAGCACAATTTGGTAGAAGCCTTTCCATTTGGGCTCAAGACAAATCTTCTGAACGTGCTTCTTGATCACATCCCAAACTCCAGGATTGAGGGTGTGGCACCGTTCATGATGGGGATCTGGTGTGGCTTCAGACACCTGATGAGAAACAGAATGAACCACATCAGCGAGTAGTCCATAATCATATCATTAGTTATATTCAGCAAGTCATTTGTAGGGACAGATGGTAATCTCATGAATCTCCCCATAAGAATTTAATGTGGAGATAAGGTAGTCTTTCCATCTGGAATACATCGGACACTCATCAGCACCAATGGTAATGCATCTGATCTTTTCAAAGATAATGCAGCCCAAACGTTTTCCATTGTGGACTTTATTATTCTATTAATCTATTCTCTTCATCTGATCGACTATGACTGACGCCTCTGGTCTGTAACTACAGTGTAGTTTTTGTTCAATTTGTAAAGTAGCACATAGCATCTTCATCACTTCGTTGTTGAAGTGCGTCCCTCTATCTGACTCAAAAAGGACACCATGCCGAACCTAAGGATGATTTCGCGTAGTAGCAGTTTTGCTACAGTGAGACTATCATTTCTTCTTGTCAGGTAAGCTTCCACCCATCGGGAGAATACACAGATAATCCCAAGGATATATCTTGACCCACTTTGGACAGGCACCTTGATAAAATCCTTTCGTAGCCTGTTAAAAGGACCACTTGATCTCACTAAGGGGCCGATTTCGATGTCGGACGAAGGTCAGGAGCAGTAACCCACCGACCTGCTGTCATGGGTTACAGCCCTGCTAATACGATGCGACTGAACAGGGTTCGGTCGCATTCGTATACTTCACAATGCAGGCATGCATTCCAAGCGGAATGCATGCCTGCATGGAGAAAAGCAGGGGTGCAGTTCATCCCTGCACCCTGTGGCTGGCACCCCAAGGTGCCTGCCACCGGGTGCAGGGATCCACAGAGGGGCAACCGGGGGAGTACTTAAGCCCGTCGTAGGCCATCCGGAAATCTGAGTCGGATTCCATTCCGACCGAGCCCATCGGAATGGCTCGGTCGGAATGGAATCCGGCCGGCACTGACCGATTCGGTCGGAAGGGCTCCGAACATGGTTCGGAGCCCTTCCGACCCGAATCGCCCCCTAAGTTTGTGCTTCTTACTGGTCTTTTCTTCCCTACTTTCTATTGCTGACATGTAACACATCTCCTGCAATTTTCCTAAGCTATTGTTTAGAATGTTGGATTGAACCAGCTTTGTATGAAAAGCCTTATTAATTAGACTCTCCCTAAATGTGTTGGTACCCATGGTAATACCTAGTCATTGGAAAAAACAAGCTGTCTGGTAACACTGGTCTTCCATCGTCAAACAGTCAAATGTCATTTGCGTTTTTGGTACAACCTGCCTTGATCCACCCATTTTGTCCAGCGTTTGTCACAGTCTCTCGTACCCCTTTTATTTCCTCCCAAGAGTCAGTTCCATCATCATGCAAAAGCACATTGTTCATCCGTTCTGTAGGTGAAACCATCATTGACTGTAAAACCTCCACAGCGTATCTATTGCCAATGACAATGTCTCCACTGGCTGTTTAGTGTCCTGGAAACTTTTTGATCGCAATCATATTTGGTAACTGTAACGCTTCCAGTAGATTTTTCACATGTTGCCATTTCTTCTGGGCGATCCTGAAGAGGTTGAGAAACCCTTTTGCATCCATAATTGGCCAAAGTTGTAAACTACACCAAAGCCATATCAGTTGTATGTAAAGATGGTTACTTTAGAAAGTGCAGAAAAACAGCAAGCTCTTGTGATAGCAATTAGTTCAGCAACCTGTGCGGAAAAATAGATTGAAGCCTGGAGGCTTAAACCACATAATTTTTAAGGTACACTGCATATGCTGCTCTTAGTGTGCTATCATTACTTCTCAGGCATGAACCTTTTACAAATATAACATATACGGGCTCGATCAGTGGTTCATCTTAATGTCTGATCATGACTTGGTGCATAGTTCAGTGATGCTTAGGCAATCATGATCAAAATCATCAGCTTTATCTTCTTGGTCAATCACAGGCAAAAGGGTAGAAATATTTAACACATTACATCTCTTAAAAGTCGCATTATCTGGTGCCAATAAACTCTTCTTATATTTACTGAGTCTTTTATGCGCCACATACTGTGTTTTCATTCTGGTGAGCAGTAACTCAACTGAATGAGGAACCATCACAATCAATGGGTGTCCTATCACTATGTTTTCTTTCTTTTCCATACTTACACTCACCGTGGCCACTGCCTTTATGCAGCCAAGGAGTCCTGATGCTACAGGGTAAAGGGTGCTTGAAATGTAAGATACAAATCTTCAAGCTCCTTAATGCATCTATTTCAATACTGTGCGCACCCATCTCTTTCACTGCAAAACAGTGAAATATATTGTATAATTGGGCATTTATTCAGCGAGGGCGCAACACAATATAGCTTTCAGCTCCTGGAATGATTTGGTACATTCATTATCCCATGGAATTGGATGTGACACATCTTGATGTGTTAATCTCAAGAGATGTTTTGCTGTCAGGGAATAATTTGGTATCCATTGTCAACAGTCTCCAACTAGTCCTAAAAACATTCTAAGCTCTCTGTGTGTTTGTCGTCGTGTCATCTGTAAGATGGCTGCAACACTCTCTAGCGGCACCTTTCTGACTCCCTTTGTAATTATGTGCCCCAGATAGTGAACCACTTTTTGACAGTACTGCAGTTTACTTGGAGACACTTTGGGCCCGATTCACAACAGTAATCTGAGACAAAATCCTAACTTTACGACTTTCGGTACTCACAAAAGACATTTTACTACTACTGAACTGGCTTAACTTCAAAGACAGGTATGTATAGCATTTAAAAACACCAATTCAGTAAATAATGAAGACACAACACATAATAAAAATCCAATACCAATTTATATAAATAGGAAATATTTTTATCTTTAAAATGACACCAAAACAACAAAAATCTAATGTAGGCAACCTGAGATATACATTTTCAAAGATTTAGCAACATATGGCACATAGAAGATTATAGCACCATATTGGGATACCTGCTCGCAACAGACCAAAGTCAAAGTTTCAGGCTGATCACAATGGAACCCTGGGCGGCTACAGCTCGCGGCAGGTCCCGGTCTCAGTTTCTACTTTCACACTTAGAAACTTTTCTGGAGCTTTTTTCCGCGAGGTTCCTCAAAGCTCCAAGCCAGTCCGGATTTGGTGAGGGTTTGCAGGATTGCCTTTTCACGAACTCACGGTCAACTTCCCTGGAGCAGACTTAGAAACTTTTTCTTTAGTGATTCAGCAGGGCAACCCAGGAATCTAGGCCGACATGCGATGGAAGGCAGGCGGCTTGGCGTTCGCGGTTGCTCCCGGTCACCTTTTCTACAAGCGGACTTTGAAACTTTTCTGGAGCTTTTTTTAGCGGGGTCACTTGATGCTCATCATGTAGCCAGATCCGGTGAGGGTTCGCCGGCTTCAGATTTTTTCTAGTCCCGGTCAAAACTCTGGAAGTTGGACCGATGGAGCTTTCAGCCGGACAAACCTGAATGACTTGGCTGACTCGCGGTTGAAGGCAGGCGGCCTGGCTGTCCAGGTTGGGTCTTTCCCTCTATAGAGCTTGTTTTCAAAGTTGCTCCAGAGTTCTCCAAACTTCTTGAAATTCTTCCTGAAGTTTCTCAAGGGGTCCCAGTGTGTCTCAAACTCACTCCAAGGGTCTGGAAGCTCCTAGATGGTCCTTGAAAGTTGAGGACTTCAGTTCCCACAATCCACTGGTATAAAACCCTTACAAATCCACTGGTGGTGATGCTCCAGATTAGCTCTTTTAACCTGTAGCTTTCAGGGAGTCCACTCTTTAGTTATGTTTCTGCAAAATAATCCACAGGGCTGTAGTTGCAGATGGTAAAGTTTTCAGAGGTCAGGCCTTAAAAATCTTTGCACAGCAATCTTCTCAGCTTGGCAAGGTCTTGCTTCAGCAAGTTTCAAGCAGCAGATCTGGATGGCTCTGCCACTCTCAGATACTTATTCCAAGTTCTCTGGGTCAGGCAGGAGGTTACTCCTGACCAATGGGAGCAGGGTAACTCCTCAAAGATATGACCAAATCCTATAGAGTGTGGCATTATTTTGTACCAGAGTGCACCAAATCTTCCAAATCCATAATGGCTGATTTTACAGCAAGGAGGTAAGAGCTGGCTAAACACACCGCTAAGATGGCTATTTAACTTAGACTCGCCCCCCCTGCATGCTCATACCTTCCTTAATCCTACCATCTGCCTAAGGTGGAAAGTTCAGAGTTGTAAATGACACTGGTCTCTACTTTCCTCTTTGAAGGACATAGTTTATGACTCCTCCACCTGGCCTGGCATTCCTATGGAACAGCACACCGCCCTGCCAGCAGAGCTGGTTGACCCCAGGGGCTCTTTATCACCTCTTCAAGGCAGCCTGGCTAATCCACTTAACTCTGACCAATCAGGGCAGACCACTGGAAGGCTGAATCTGGACTTACAAACAAGAAAGTCTTATAACTTCTTGTATGTATACTTTAGGAGAAATTGAACAATATCATATTCAGGCTTTCCTGTTTTCAGTTTCTATTTTTGGTAAATTCTGGAGGTTTTTTTTCAGAGGTTTCCAGTGATTTCAATACCTTAAAAAACAGTGGTTATCAGTGGTTACACATTTCCGCACCAATAAAAACAACAGACACAGTGTTTTTCCAGTGTTTATGGAACTTTTTGCTTTTATTATTGCCTGCTTTCTGCACTGGTAGTGCATGATATATAGACAGTGTATGTACAGTGTATATGTGATCCAAATACATTTTTACAAATCAAACTAATTGTAGTACACCATACAATACTTCTTCAGTGAGTCTTTGGTCATGTACACTCTATCTTTCCATCCCAAATAAACTTTTATCTGTGATAAGGCCCTCTCAACATTGACAGATGCACAGATGTTTCACATGAAGGAGCCTGGGCTGCAAACCATCGAACAAGGGCCACAGCAGGCTGTGGCCGGATCATGGCTGAGCTCAGACCAGGGCACATGGGAAGGGGAGGGGTTCACCCACAGCAGAGGCAAGGGAGAGGCCCTCAATGCACCATAAGGCCACCCTACTCTAGCGACAGCTGTTCTGAATGTCTTACCAAATGTATTTGCTCCTGAATTTTCAATTCACCTCTTGATTGCAGTAACATTATTACAGCATGGGGCCCTCCCCCCAAAGTTAATTCCCAAGTGTAGATTAGAGCCTCAGTAGGGTCTGCCTACAGCAGATATCTCAACCAACTCTGCAGTGATACACAACAAAATAGCAACTTACTCGACCAACAGAAAGCACCTTGGGGCCTCTACAAAAGGTAGGAGAGTACTACGGCATCAAGATTGCAGTGACATATCAAATTTGTAAGAGCAATATCAGCATGTGTCCCTTTATGTGCGGTGGAAATTGGCATTTTATGCTCACCTTCTGACTGCATCAACCTTGTAGATCTGCAGCCAGTTTGGTGAGGTCAGTCTAGTGCTACCTGGCACTGAATACCAGTCCCGGGCAGCTCAGGCAGTGCAGCAAACAAAAACACCAATCAACAACATATGCCTAATGGTGCTGACAGAGTACCTACACCAAACAAGGCTTGGTCGGATTACTAGTCTGTCTGCTTTTCTGACACATTCTAGCTGGAGACCGCTTCGCCATGGTAAGGCCCGAGGGCAGGCCAAGTGTCAAAGTGCTGGGCAGAGTGACATTATATGGCCTCTCCATGACTGAGTTGGTACGATCACAGTCCAGTACCACTTGACTGAGAATCCCTGTTCCTCATAGAGCTTAGACAGTAGTGCAGTCAGTATAAAAAAAACGCCCACCCTGTGCACAGGCCCATAAGTGAGGCACTAGCCCACACGCAGCTATCTTGTTCATACATCTAGTCTTCTGGCTTTTCTGTTGCCGGCCTGAGAGGTGGTTTGTTTCAGGAATGGGCCCAGATAAAGGCTAGCCAAGGAAGAGGGTTGACAATTATATGACCATAGTTGCTGGGGGTGTGAATGAGCTAAAATAGATAATATATTCAGAGTTGTTTAGTGCAGGGGCCCCCAAATAGATGCAAGGCACTGTGCTAACAGATACAAAGTGCAACAGATGCAAGGTACAGCATTAACAGATAAAAGGCACTGTGCCAACAGATAAAAAGTGTAGCAGCATATGAAATGTGCATTGCTAACAAATACAAGTGCTCATTACGGCACATTTGTTGATAACAGATGATGGAGTGGGTTGACATAAGTAGCAGCCACCATGTCCTTTACTTTATTACTGCCGCCTTGTGAGAACCACTTGAGGGGGATTCTGAAATGCTACTTTGGGCCAGAAAGTGGCAAGTGCTCTTTCCAGAAACTAGCCCACGTTGCTTATTATCAGCCCACCTACAGAGTCTACCTTCTTCTCCTCTCATATTTCTACAGCTTGGTGGAGATAGTTGTCTTCTGTAATTATCAAGTACAGTTAAAAGAAAGGTAGATGTGTTGGGCGGAGGCTGTGGCATTTCTTCCTAAGTAATGCTGGGCAGCAAATGGCTGTTCATTTTAACATTGTTAAAATTCACAGACCCACCTCTCTGTTAAAGGAAGAGGGGAGGTTTGTGCTTCCTCCCACCCCCAACACCATCCAAAGGGATAGCATAGGAGGTAGAATTTTAAAACCATACATTGTAAGTAAAGGCAAAATGTGCTTGTGAAATGCTCCATTCTTGTGACTTGCCAGCCACCTGCTCCATAATGCCTATTATAAACAATAAAGCAACCCTTTTGTGACGTTCCCTATATTCGAATGTACCCTTTTTTTGTGCCCCTATATAGAATGTGACGCTTTTTGGTTTTCTCTTGAGCTATAAAGCAGGTTATTTTGGGCTGTACTTGCGTGTTATAAAGCTCTTCTTTTGGAGTTCCAGCATATTGTTCAGCACTCCTCTCATTACCTGCCCATATTTCACAACTAACCCTTCACTTGTTACTTGCATGTATATTGTAAGGTACTCCTTTTTGTGATGTGCCTCGATGCTGCAATGCTCCCTTAGTCACTAGTTAAGATATTGTGCTGCATCCCTATCTTTTGACTTGCTTTTATATTAGTTTTTAAAAATAGGGATTCGCTTCTCTGCTGTGTTTGCACGTTCCAATATGTCCCTGGTTTGCATGTATACTCTAAGTACAATGTGGCTACCTGTACGGTGTTTGATGTGGCCTGAGGCTGCCTCCTGGCGCTGTAGAATGTACAGATGTCACCTTAAATGCACACAAAATTCTTCCTGCGCATGTTATTAATATTTCCTAATCTCTGTTGTCGCAGGGATGCCGTTCTCATACAGAACTGTGCATAGAGACTTGGAACCTCAGTGAATTAGGGTGTGCCAAAACTCACCTTAGTACCCAAAATCCCCTACCAGACTAGCTACAGTGTCTCATTGGTTATTACAAACTCCCAATGTTTAGATAAACCAGAACATGGACTTAGAACACCTCAGGTAACGTGGAACACATGAACACTATTTCGTTATACAATCATTTCAATCCAGAACAAGGAGTAAATGAGGACGCGTGCACATTTGAAATGTTTATTTTCTAATGCAGTGTTCTCAAGCGCAGTATCTTAGCTAATACAAACAAACATATTATAAGAAACAAAGTAATCAGCATAGTTACTAGTCCATAGAATTCAAAGGGTGAAAGCATATTAAAATGCTAGAGGGAAGAAGACTACAAGACACCTAATTCTCACCCTCCCTTGCTAGTATATTATATTATATCTAAGAAGGTCTCTTTGGGTTTTAGCAGGGTGGCCCCATACCTCAGATCCTAGTGGTAAGGGATCACATCATCTTCCACCAGCTCTCTGCATGCGAAGCACCATCAAGTGTGTGTGTATGCTCTGTGTAATGCAATATAACACGCGCCTAAAGCCAGAATTTGGCCGCAGCTACATGTATGTTATGTCTAGGTACGTGCGAAGATCAGACCTCATAACAACCACTGTATCGAGATATCCTTGAAGGCTTCAGCACTCACTGTACAGACACAGCTCACCAAGCAAAGCTGATATCAGAGCAATAACATATTATTCTCGTGTGAAGCAAAACATTCTACTAGGCTCAAAGCTAAAGTAACAATTATGTGTCGTGTGCCGAAGCAGCAGAAAGGTAAAATGGCATTTAAACTCCTCATAAGCTCATGCTAACTTAACACAGTGTGTAGGCAAAGCATATCTATATGACACCCTCCCTTGATCAGAGCACTGATAAGATAAGATAAGATAAGATAAGGGGCACATATTTGAAATGCAGAGTTCAAGAACGATAGTCAGTTCAAATTTGAGTAAGTGGAAAAAAAAATGTTGTCACCCAAAAAAACAAAATCTCATAATCATGACAGTTTAGTGTTCGCCGCAATCAAAGTCAATAGGTCCGGTACTCAAAAAGTTCTCCATAGCTCCTAAAAAAAACAATATTAAAAAAAATGCTCAATGTCAATAAAGGCATCGACAGCCCTCAGCCTAGCACCGAATATGCAAAATAGGCAGCAACAGCTTCCAAAAGGAAGTCACTCTTCTCATCTGAAAATAATTCAGCCATCCAATTCAATAGTGGGAAAGAACATACATGCTCTTCAATTACCGGAGCCTCTAGCACCATCAGAGGGCAACTCGGTGGGTTCTTGATGAAGCTGTGTGCCAAGAAATCTTGCGCTGCTGCGAATATATTCCAACGACCCAGCATTCCATGCATCGCTGCAAAGGCCATAATCCCTCCGTCAGAACAAAGCAATTCATGCGCAACTAAGGGGCTCATGAGCCGGTTATAATCCACCTCGGGAGACACCGTATTGCAGAGACACAAATCCAGGGCCCAGTCGAAATCGCAACTCAGGCAATGAAAGACAGGCTGGACACATGTAAAATAGAAAAATCGAAACGATAATCCATAAGCTGCACTTAAGGTGGCGAGCGGCAGCGCACCATACTATTCAAGCATCCTGTTGCGAAACAGTGCCAGCCGCGACAGCTCATCTTGGAACACAGGATGTGCATCCATTTGAATAAAACAAAACAGCAAAAGAACGCCTGCAGCCAGCGCCAGTAAAACGTGAAATCCACCAAATAAGCTGGAAAAGATCGAATGGAAGAAAGCAGGAATGACCCCAAATATATGTTGAAATGAAGTCTCAAGACCACTGCTAACTACTTTAAAAAAGTGCGCCAGCCCCGTTGTGGAGGATGCATTAAAGATTGTGTGAATCAGTTCACTGAAATGCAATGGTAGGTCAGTATTTATTAAAGCATGCACCTCTGTGCGGGTGTTACCTACGTGAAGGACAAATGTTTCATGAGCAGA
This sequence comes from Lissotriton helveticus, assembly GCF_964261635.1. Lineage (NCBI taxonomy): Eukaryota > Metazoa > Chordata > Amphibia > Caudata > Salamandridae > Lissotriton > Lissotriton helveticus. The sequence continues at coordinate 492,767,105 of NC_136057.1, read as the reverse complement.
TGTGAGGGCAACTTCTTTTTGGACAATAGAGCTCTTATGCGACTCATCTTATTGAACTCTACTTTCAAGGTCGGAATCCTCGGCCAGATGGAAACATCCAGTTTCGCATGCGTCGGTGGATACATCAAATCTTTACAGCAAACCACACGTTCACTGATGGTAACGACATAAGCAATGCCTTTTATTAACCCACGGCAATCCTCATTGTTTAACAGTAAATAACTCCCATTTGCCAGTAATGTAAATGTGGGAACGATAGCAGGCACGGGGGTACCTTTCAAAACACAGGCTAAATTAGGCTTGTTTTGATTACAAGAGCCTTGTAATTGGATATGTCTACACATTAATGAGTGATCCGGTGTTTCAGTGCATTCTTCACCTTTCAGATAAACTTCCTTACCCTCTCTAAGGCATCTGTATGTAAAAGGAAGCGACCAGGCTTCATGGAGATAGGAGCTACCAAGAGGCTTGTATCTTCCAATGGCAAAATACTTCATACAATTTTTAAATTCGAAAAGAGCAATCGGTAGAGTAATTAATCCGTGGATAAGCCACGTTGCAGTAGTGGCCTCTGCCACAGACAATGGTAAAGATTCCAAACGTTCAATATGTAACATGGAAAAAGAAGCATCCTTCATTGTAAGTAAACGTTGCTTATCAGCCAAATTAAACGGGGCAAATAGAGAAGAGGTATTCATGTAATGCCATGGAACTTTCCCGGCCTTGAGTGTCTGCAGGGTCCAAGCAAACTGCATAACAGAACGCAATTGATTTTGACCATGGTATAACACAGACACTTCATCTTGCACAATATCAACTACAGATGACACAATATTGTCCAACGTGTAAATGCGGGAAGAAAGCGTGTTAATGCTATTATCTACCACTGCAAGCACTTTTTCTAAATTAGCCTGATCTATAGCCCTAAGGCGGGTAGCCGCCTCAATCTGGGATGTTTTCCAGAGTTCGTTATAAACAGCATATATCCATCTTTTAGATCTAACTTTAGCCGGGCCTTTTATGAAATCATTCAGATCAACATTGTGAGTCAGTTTAGATAAATGCAGTTTAACTGACGCCAAGGTAGAATGTTTAAGCCAGTTCTGACATAATTTGCCTACTGAATAGGTAGTTACAGAATGCTCACTCTCAATCCGGGGATCCACCCTGACCTGTGTAAAGCCTTCAGCCAAACCCAGAAAACGATGTTGGCACGAGTCAGCACTTCTGTGCCAGAGCAATCAACTATTGGGATCCAAACTGGATATGTTAAAGGACGAATTTAGCAACAGAGTTTGCAACTCTCTGATCGAATATTTTGTAGTATTACCCCAACCTGAATATTCTTCCAAATCAGGGAAGGAAGGAGTATTTAACTTTTTAAAAGTAGCCAATCCAAAGCATGTTGTCTGTGAGATGTTAGAATTCAAAAACAACATATGATTCGGGATGAGACATGCACGGTGCAAAGCCTTAGTTCCTTGTCCCTGCCAACTTTTAGAACTCCAAACAGATTTAAGGTCAACTGTTTCCTTCCACAACTCGTAGCCTCCAACAGCTAGCTGGTCTAGAAAGGACTTTGAGTACAATAATTTAGTATCGGTAAGTCTAACCTTGGACATGGACTTTTCTGTCATTTTAAAATAAAATGATGTGGGATTAGACTGATTAAAATCAGTAAAATAAGTGTACTTTTTCAAAAAGGTACTCAAACTGCCTTGTATGGGAGCCGGACAATGTTCCCATTGTGTATAATTCCCAGTGCTCCTCCTGGAATTAGTTTTATGTAGGTAGTGGTTACCAAAATGTTGGTAACAAAATAAATCACCATAATTAGCAGATTCTAAATACAAATCTTCAGCATCAAAGGCAGCATAATATTTCAAATCGGAAAACAACGCTTCTACTGCTTCAACATCCCAATCATCAGAACGTATGTTTTGTTTTACTACATCCCCCATGTTAACTCTAAGCAGATTAGGGGCATTGATAACCTCAGTGGGGCTATGTATTTGAAATTTAACAGCATCCCACACAGGACAGGCCAAGCAGTGATGTTCACAAAGGTCAAGTCTCTCTTCAATCTGTGTGCAGTATGCGAGGAGGAATGGGGTGCCAATGTTCCATTAAGATGTCGAATGCATGTTCTCTCTTCGACATAGTGTCCATTGACGATTCGGAAAAAATAAAACACAAAACCAATTGACATAAAAAGGTAAATCGAAAAAAGCACCAGCCAAATATATGTCCAAGGGGGAATCAAATAATGTTTTTTATATAATCTTGCATAGATTGTAATCCGTGAAGGCTTTCCTGATGTGTGCGAAACAGTGTCAAATGAAAATCTGGATTCTGTGGCCAAACAAGTTTGTAAACCAGGCATCGATAAGTCAGTTGGGTAAGTGTAGTCAGTTTCATCAAGTTGAGTACCAGGCAATGTACCCAGTAAAGGACTAGAAATTGCAGGCATCTCGAGGGCAACCTCAGGTTCAGGATTCGAAGTTGAGGCCAACACAGAATTTCTCACTATCGAAGGACATGAGACTGCCGGTGTCATACTAAGAAGAATCAGCCACTCTGTGTATCTTGACATTGTCAATGGAGATAAACCTGTTTTCCTTATGACCAGGAAGTGGTGGTAAAATGACTGTTCTTGTGCCCTTCACACCAAGCCCTGGAACTGAACTGAACTGAACTGAAGCCCTGGAACTGATCAGATAAGAGGGACCAAACTCTTTCTTGTTTTTGATCTTCTCCCGAACCAATTCACCAACTTGGGGTAGCCAGCCAACTACCGGGATCTGCAACGCATCATCCGTGGTGGAGGGTACAGTCCGTGAATCAGCGCTGCGGTGAGGCCATACCCACACAAAGCGTGTGCATGAATCAACTGCTACTAAGAAGTACTTATACGCAGTATCAGAAGAAAAAGGACCGCAGTGATCTAGATAAACTCACCCAAGTGGTTTATTAGAAATGAACAACTGTGTTTGGGGCGAACGCGCAGCTTAATCTGCTGGCAAATGTCACATCGAAGGACATAATCACGCGTCTGTTTGTACAGTCCCCGCCACCAAAAACGCTGTTGTAACTGAGCCACAGTGGCTGAAATGCCTGCATGCGCAGACGCAACCCCTACATGGGCCGCTGTGATCAATGTATTTCTGCGATCTGAGTTGCGAATCAATGTCTCCCCAACGTCAGGTATTTTCACATAAGGAACCTTATCGGGACTTAAGTGGTATGAATACTTCGAAGGGAACCCCCTTAGGATATTTACTTCCCTTCTCAGTCGCAGCAACAGCTGCCAAGATATCATCATCAATCTTACTTTTGGACCGTGTAACTGCTGCAACTAAATATGTCGATACTGCTGATTTTGCTGCCTCATCGGCAAGCAAATTGCCAACAGCGTGGACTCCCACGCGCGGATGACCAAGAGTATGAATTACAAACACGAGTGGCAACAGCTCTTTAAGCTCAGCCACTCAGACCCAGATCACTTTATGTTTTATTGTGCTACCCTTGGAATCACAAAAATCATTCTGAATCCAAAAGAACAAGTTTTCATTGTAAGACTGGACACAGTAGTAAGAATCACTTACAATAAGAGTTGTCACACTAGGATCAACGTACTCCAATGCAAGCATCAGAGCACGAAGCTCTGCCAATTGTGCGGTGCAGTCCCCTAGAGTCTGCGTGTGCACGACTCTGGACTTGAACTCATCGTTCACCATGACACCTACCACAATGGCACAAGCGGAAACGTATGCGTGTTTAGACCCATGCGCAACCTGCGCCGAACCATCAGTGTATATGATGCAATGGAAATCCTCCAAAGGCCGCATAGCCAAAGGTGCAGGATGGACGAATTCATATTGCAAAAACTCCTGCGACTGTAAGGAGGCATCAAAAATAAAGGTGACATCCGGAGATGTCAATGATGCTGCCCATTGTATCCACCGAGGGTGCAAAGCTTTAGAATTAGGTACACTGGCTTTCGTAACTGTTCTAATGCAGGAAACGGGGTTACCATCAACATGCGTTTTCTCTGTGACAGAGCACGTTCCTTAAGAATCGCCATCTGCACTGCCGTTAAAACTTTCTGCACAGAGGAAAATTGCATTTCAGCCGAAGTGTACAAGTGTGACTTGTAGGCAATAGGTAATGTGTCTCCTTCGTTAAAAGTAAGGTAAGTGAAACTCACCGCCCCAGGGATGATTCTTATCACCAGGTTGGTGTGGTTGTCATGAGTCAGTAGGTATTTAGATTCAGCCAGCAAAGATTGCAGAATGGCCGAGTGTTCTGGCAGCCAGCATGATTTGGTAAAAGTAGGTTGTATCAAAGCATACAAAGGCTTGATACGCTGGGCATATTCAGGAATGTATGTCCTCCCGAAATTCAAAAATCCCAGCAAAGACTGTAATTTTTTCAGAGTTGTTGGAGCGCGCAGTTGTGCGCATTTCTCCAAGAAGTGAGGCCCAATCCTCGGCCTTCATTGTTGAGCTCGTAGCCCAGACACAACACTGTGTACTCTGCAATGTGCGATTTTAGAAAGTTAAATTTGTAACCGAAGTCTGCAAAGCTACAAATTATGCAGTCAGCTCGACACAGATGCTCCCAAAGTTCGTCGTCGGTGAGATAAATATCATCCGCATACGAACAAGCATCTGGTTCTACTCTCTCCAAGAGAGAGACTATGCGGGCAGCAAATACCCCAGGACTATTCTTATAGCCCATTGGTAAACGTTTGAACTGTTTTTGATGGCCGCCGCCTGTAAAACTGGTCCACTGGGAACTTAGACCATCCAAATGGTGGGCGTAAAAACCGTTGGATATGTCAAGCGTGGTTTTAAACCGCTTACGGACAAGACTATCCACTAAGGCAGAGCCATGAGTATTCTGTACTGCACAGGTACGGCAATGCGAGTTCAAATGCCAGTAATCCAATACCAAACGATATGATCCGTCAGGCTTGGTCACAGTAAAAAGAGGGTTATTCATCGGTGACACACTATTTCAATTACACCTTGATATTCCAATTGTTCAAGGATTTCCGCAACGGAAGCCTTAGCTGCGCGTCTAATGGGATATTGAGGTTGAGGCTGTGGCATAGACCGCAAAGGAATCTCGTGGTGTGGGGAAAATGTATCCCAACCACAGTGTGTACGGTACAAGGGCTTTAGCCCACTCTTCTGAAATATTCAGCGCATGCTCCTTCGAGACTGTGTGCGCGAAACTTGGGAGGATTACCTCCTCCCCTCTGGGAGCTGCGAGAACAAAAGGTGGGGGCCAGTCAGCCTCCGCTAACAAAATGTCATAGGTAGTCGTAAGATTTTCCCAAAATACCCATTTTATGGTAAGTTGTATGTCACCTTCAATAAACAGGACTATTTCATAAAGTCTATCAGGGGGAGCTACTCTAGTGTCAGCTGTCTCCACAACAACATAACGGTCAGTCGCTGTCACCTTCAGTAGTGGATGCAGGGCCTCTCGCACTATGGTAGTCTCCGCCGCGCTGTCCAGCAAGGTCAGAGCCCATGTCTGATTCCGAAGCTGCGTTCTCACTATCTGTGGCATATCTCGCTGTTAAAGCGGCGACTTTCTTTTTCTGAAACTGGGGTATTTTCGGTGTAGATTCGTCCTGCTTGCCTTTACCGTCTTTCGGGCGGGGCTGGTTGCATCCCTGCTGGCCACCCCGACCCCTGCCACCACCTCCACCACCGGTCGATGAGGCCGATGAGTCCTGAAAAGAACGAGGAGAGCATTGATCAGAAACCTGAAAACGATCAGGTGATTTTATCATCGCGCGATCGCGCAAGTCATAAATACGTTCTGGGGGCGCAGGCAATGGAGGTGCAGGACGAGACTCATGTCTCTGCTGTTGTTGTTTACCCTGTTTTTGTTTTTTCTGCCAATTTTGTTTTTTGGTCTTGGGCTGTTCGTCAGTTTATGAGTTCTGCCCTTGGGTTGTTTTTTCTTTTTAGTAGAAAATGGCTTGAGACCCACGCTATTGCGGCCCACGGTCATATAAGCCGCCACAATAATCCTTGCTAACTGTCGGGGTTTCTCGACATCGGGAATCGCCAGCAAAGCATTGGACACCTGAAAGTTCACCGCATCTCCCTTGACATTTGCAAGAATGAGATCGGAAACTACATCAAAGGAGCCACATAGGCGCATACCCAATTCAACCGCAGCCTCAGGTTCATGCTCATCCTGAACACGTTTAAGGACCGTCGGCAGGACAGTCATAGACGGAGTGCCGTAGCACCTCGCATATACTGCCGCAAAGGTCTTGCCCCATGTCTCACAGTCACCAATCTCGGGGGTCAAGTCTTTTGGCATGCTAATTATTAGAATCCTGTGTTTCTCATCAGGAGTCGTGTTAGGAAATACTGCTTCCAGCTGGTCAAACTTTTCGACAAGACAGAAAGGAAAATCATCCTTATCCTGGGGGCGCTTGCTCATCACAGCGTTGACCATTACAGGACTAAGCTTCATTCCGCCCTGTCCGGCAGGAAGCGCCGCACCACCTGGGGCCCCGCCCGGGAGATTACGGGTTATGTACTGCACTAACAACCTAATCATGCTGATTGTGACTACATGTAGTCGTCTTAACTCAACAACGGAACATGCTCCATGTTGAGGATGAGGTGTAAATCCAGCCAAAACAGGCCAAGTTGCGCCCGGAATGGACAAAGGACCTAACCTCGGAGCTGTCAAAGAGTGGGATAGGGCGCCATCAAACCAAACGCGGTGCTGCCAAGCCTCAATAGGAACTTCCTGTGCCCTATACTCCTAGACCTCTCCGCGGCATTCGACACTGTCTGCCACCGCACCCTAGTGCAGCGCCTCAGCAACGTCGGAATCCAGGAGAAGGCACTGGAATGGATCATCTCCTTCCTCGACGGAAGAACACAGAGAGTCCGTCTACCACCGTACAAGTCAGAGGCCACCGGAGTCATCTGCGGCGTCCCTCAAGGATCCTCGCTGAGCCCCACCCTCTTCAACGTCTACATGAGCCCCCTCGCGGCCATCGCTCGCCAACACAACCTCAACATCATCTCCTACGCTGACGACACCCAGCTGATTCTCTCCCTCACCAACGACCCCGCCACCGCCAGAGCCAACCTTCACAAGGGATGAAAGACGTAGCCGAGTGGATGACAACCAGCCGCCTGAAACTGAACTCAGACAAGACGGAAGTCCTCATCCTGGGCTCCTCGCCCTCCGCCTGGGACGACTCCTGGTGGCCCCCCGCCCTGGGCACCGCACCCAAACCGAAGGACCATGCACGCAACCTGGGCTTCATCCTGGACTCCTCCCTCTCCATGACCAGACAAGTCAACGCCGTCTCCGCATCCTGTTTTCACATCCTGCGCATGCTACGGAAGATCTTCCGGTGGATCCCCACTGAGACCAGGAAGATGGTCACCCAGGCCCTCGTTACCAGCCGACTGGACTACGGCAACGCCCTCTACGCCGGAACCACCGCCAAGCTCCAGAAGAGACTCCAGCGGATCCAGAACGCCTCAGCCAGACTCATCCTCGACATCCCCCGTCGCAGCCACATCTCCGGACATCTAAGAGACCTGCACTGGCTCCCCGGCAACAAGAGAATCACCTTCCGTCTCCTCACCCACGCACACAAAGCCCTACACGACCAAGGCCCGAGCTACCTCAACAACCGCCTCAACTTCTACGCTCCCAAACGCCACCTCCGATCGACCAACCACGCCCTCGCCGCCGTCCGCCGCATCCGAAGAGCGACAACAGGAGGAAGGTCCTTCTCCTACCTGGCCGCCAAGACCTGGAACTCCCTCCCGTCCGACCTGCGCCTGACCCAAGACCACCTCTCCTTCAGGAAGAAGCTCAAGACCTGGCTGTTCGAGCAGTAGCAGCACCCCCCCCCCCCCAAGCGCCTTGAGACCCTCCAGGTAAGTAGTGCGCTCTATAAATGTCTTTGATTGATTGATTGATTATACGGAGCATATTCCTGTGGCACAGCAGTGGGAGTGTATGTGTCGTACACAGTAGTATTTGCGTTCACAGCTGGGAAGGTCACCCACGAGTAAAAAATTTCGTATGGGTAAGCCACCTTTGCACTCACCACCATTATTACGGCCATGCCATCCACAGGAACATTATAAGTTTGCAAATGATTGCTCACCGCATCGCGACTATGTTGCGGAATGTTCACCGCGGCCATAGTGACTCAGAAAGAAAGAGGTACAAAGTAAACTTTGTAGCACAACTAGGTAGTAATTCAAGGAAACCGTTTCGAAAGATTCAAGCTTGAAAAGACCTATGGAAATATAGGTAGGTTTGTCCGACACCACTGTTAACCGGAAACAATAGTGAAGGGGTTAAGAACCGAATGTTGCACTACTCAAGTGTCATCTAATTAGACCACCGACGGTTGGGCGCCATGTCGCAGGGATTCCGTTCTCATACAGAACTGTGCATAGAGACTTGGAACCTCAGTGAATTAGGGTGTGCCAAAACTCACCTTAGTACCCAAAATCCCCTACCAGACTAACTACAGTGTCTCATTGGTTATTACAAACTCCCAATGTTTAGACAAACCAGAACATGGACTTAGAACACCTCAGGTAACGTGGAACACATGAACACTCTTTCGTTATACAATCATTTCAATCCAGAACAAGGAGTAAATGAGGACGCGTGCACATTTGAAATGTTTATTTTCTAATGCAGTGTTCTCAAGCGCAGTATCTTAGCTAATACAAGCAAACATATTATAAGAAACAAAGTAATCAGCATAGTTACTAGTCCATAGAATACAAAGGGTGAAAGCATATCAAAATGCTAGAGGGAAGAAGGCTACTAGACACCTAATTCCCACCCTCCCTTGCTAGTATATTATATTATATCTAAGAAGGTCTCTTGGGTTTTAGCAGGGCGGCCCCATACCTCAGATCCTAGTGGTAAGGGATCACATCATCTTCCACCAGCTCTCTGCATGCGAAGCACCATCAAGTGTGTGTGTATGCTCTGTGTAATGCAATATAAAACGTGCCTAAAGCCAGAATTTGGCCCCAGCTGCATGTATGTTATGTCTAGGAACATGCGAAGATCATACCTCATAACAACCACTGTGTCGAGATATCCTTGAAGGCGTCAGCACTCACTGTACAGACACAGCTCACCAAGCAAAGCTGATATCAGAGCAATAACATATTATTCTCGTGTGAAGCAAAACATTCTACTAGGCTCAAAGCTAAAGTAACAATTATGTGTCGTGTGCAGAAGCAGCAGAAAGGTAAAACGGCATTTAAACTCCTAATAAGCTCATGCTAACTTAACACAGTGTGTAGGCAAAGCATATCTATATGAAACTGTTCTTATTCACGCGGCATATTCAGGTGAAGTTTATAGTGAAATACATTTTTATGAGTGGCAGTGGGAAAAGACATGCAAAGAAAGTTGAAATACTGAGCCCCAGTACTAACTGAAACAGAAAATTGGTGTGGGAGCACACTGCTTCACCTCCCAGCAGTGTCGCCCCTAAGCATCATGGTAGTTGCAGTCCGACAAGCGAGTACACTTTCAAAGTCTTTAGAGTGTTTCACCAGGTGGGTGCAGATTAGTGCTGGCCATCTCTGGACACCTGTTTCTAGATTAATATCTATCATCAGCAGAGATTAGGCATTATTTGGGGTTGCTGAGCAGGCTGCCGTATACTTGGAACGTAGTATCTCTCCAAGCGCGCAGGTGCCTCTCCACGAGCTCGTCAGCCCACAGCGGCTCGAGGGAGCCTTCAAGTAGAAAATTGGTGTGGGAGGACACTGCTTCACCTCCCAGCAGAGTCGCCCCTAAGCATCATGGTAGATGCAGTCTGACAAGCGAGTACAATTGCAAAGTCTTTAGAGTGTTTCAGCAGGTGGGTGCAGATTAGTGCTGGCCATCTCTGGACACGTGCTTCTAGATTATTATCTGTCATCAGCAGAGATTAGGCATTATTTGGGGTTCCTGAGCAGGCTGCCGTATTCTTGAAACGTAGTTTCACTCCAGGCGCGCAGGTGCCTCTCCACGAGCTCGTCAGCCCACAGCGGCTCGAGGGAGCCTTCAAGTAGAAAATTGGTGTGGGAGCACACTGCTTCACCTCCCAGCAGGGTCGCCCCTAAGCATCATGGTAGATGCAGTCCGACAAGCGAGTACACTTGCAAAGTCTTTAGAGTGTTTCACCAGGTGGGTGCAGATTAGTGCTGGCCATCTCTGGACACGTGTTTCTAGATTATTATCTGTCATCAGCAGAGATTAGGCATTATTTGGGGTTGCTGAGCAGGCTGCCGTATCCTTGGAACGTAGTATCTCTCCAGGTGCGCAGGTGCCTCTCCACGAGCTCGTCAGTTCACAGTGGCTTGAGGGAGCCTTCAAGTAGAAAATTGGTGTGAGAGCACACTGCTTCACCTCCCAGCAGGGTCGCCCCTAAGCATCATGGTAGATGCAGTCCGACAAGCGAGTACACTTGCAAAGTCTTTAGAGTGTTTCACCAGGTGGGTGCAGATTAGTGCTGGCCATCTCTGGACACGTGTTTCTAGATTATTATCTGTCATCAGCAGAGATTAGGCATTATTTGGGGTTGCGGAGCAGGCTGCCGTATCCTTGGAACGTAGTATCTCTCCAGGCGCGCAGGTGGCTCTCCACGAGCTCGACAGCCCACAGCGGCTCGAGGGAGCCTTCAAGTAGAAAATTGGTGTGGGAGCACACTGCTTCACCTCCAAGCAGGGTCGCCCCTAAGCATCATGGTAGATGCAGTCCGACAAGCGAGTACACTTGCAAAGTCTTTAGAGTGTTTCACCAGGTGGGTGCAGATTAGTGCTGGCCATCTCTGGACACGTGCTTATAGATTATTATCTGTCATCAGCAGAGATTAGGCATTATTTGGGGTTGCTGAGCAGGCTGCTGTATCCTTGGAACGTAGTATCTCTCCAGGCGTGCAGGTGCCTCTCCACGAGCTCGTCAGCCCACAGCGGCTCGAGGGAGCCTTCAAGTAGAAAATTGGTGTGGGAGGACACTGCTTCACCTCCCAGCAGGGTCGCCCCTAAGCATCATGGTAGATGCAGTCCGACAAGCGAGTACACTTGCAAAGTCTTTAGAGTGTTTCACCAGGTGGGTGCAGATTAGTGCTGGCCATCTCTGGACACGTGTTTCTAGATTATTATCTGTCATCAGCAGATATTAGGCATTATTTGGGGCTGCTGAGCAGGCTGCCGTATCCTTGGAATGTAGTATCTCTCCAGGCGCCTCTCCACGAGCTCGTCATCCCACAGCGGCTCGAGGGAGCCTTCAAGTCGAAAATTGGTGTGGGAGCACACTGCTTCACCTCCCTGCAGGGTCGCCCCTAAGCATCATTGTAGATGCAGCCTGACAAGCGAGTACACTTGCAAAGCCTTTAGAGTGTTTCACCAGGTGGGTGCAGATTAGTGCTGGCCATCTCTGGACATGTGTTTCTAGATTATTATCTGTCATCAGCAGAGATTAGGCATTATTTGGGGTTTCTGAGCAGGCTGCCGTATCCTTGGAACGTAGTATCTCTCCAGGCGCGCAGGTGCCTCTCCACGAGCTCGTCAGCCCACAGCGGCTTAAGGGAGCCTTCAAGTAGAAAATTGGTGTGGGAGCACACTGCTTCACCTCCCAGCAGGGTCACCCCTAAGCATCATGGTAGATGCAGTCCGACAAGCGAGTACACTTGCAAAGTCTTTAGAGTGTTTCACCAGGTGGGTGCAGATTAGTGCTGGCCATCTCTGGACACGTGTTTCTAGATTATTATCTGTCATCAGCAGATATTAGGCATTATTTGGGGCTGCTGAGCAGGCTGCCGTATCCTTGGAATGTAGTATCTCTCCAGGCGCCTCTCCACGAGCTCGTCATCCCACAGCGGCTCGAGGGAGCCTTCAAGTAGAAAATTGGTGTGGGAGCACACTGCTTCACCTCCCTGCAGGGTCGCCCCTAAGCATCATTGTAGATGCAGCCTGACAAGCGAGTACACTTGCAAAGCCTTTAGAGTGTTTCACCAGGTGGGTGCAGATTAGTGCTGGCCATCTCTGGACATGTGTTTCTAGATTATTATCTGTCATCAGCAGAGATTAGGCATTATTTGGGGTTTCTGAGCAGGCTGCCGTATCCTTGGAACGTAGTATCTCTCCAGGCGCGCATGTGCCTCTCCACGAGCTCGTCAGCCCACAGCGGCTTAAGGGAGCCTTCAAGTAGAAAATTGGTGTGGGAGCACACTGCTTCACCTCCCAGCAGGGTCACCCCTAAGCATCATGGTAGATGCAGTCCGACAAGCGAGTACACTTGCAAAGTCTTTAGAGTGTTTCACCAGGTGGGTGCAGATTAGTGCTGGCCATCTCTGGACACGTGTTTCTAGATTATTATCTGTCATCAGCAGAGATTAGGCATTATTTGGGGTTGCTGAGCAGGCTGCCGTATCCTTGGAACGTAGTATCTCTCCAGGCGTGCAGGTGCCTCTCCACGAGCTTGTCAGCCCACAGCGGCTCGTGGGAGCCTTCAAGTAGAAAATTGGTGTGGGAGCACACTGCTTCACCTCTCAGCACGGTCGCCCCTAAGCATCATGGTAGATGCAGTCCGACAAGCGAGTACACTTGCAAAGTCTTTAGAGTTTTTCACCAGGTGGGTGCAGATTAGTGCTGGCCATCTCTGGACAAGTGTTTCTAGATTATTATCTGTCATCAGCAGAGATTAGGAGAGATACTGCGTTCCAAGAATAAGGCAGCCTGCTCAGCAACCCCAAGTAATTTTGCCTAATCTCTGCTGATGACGGATAATAATCCAGAAACACGTGTCCAGAGATGGCCAGCACTAATCTGCACCCACTTGGTGAAACACTCAAGACTTTCCAAGTGTACTCGCTTGTCGAACTGAACTGCATCTACCATGATGCCCAGGGGCGACTCTGCTGGGAGGTGAAGCAGTGTGCTCCCACACCAGTTTTTACTAACTGAAACACATTAAGCCCTCCTTCCTGTAAGACGTACATATGATTCATGAAATGCTGCTAACCATTACCAACTAAAACATGCTTCACCTTCCTGGAAGATGTAGATATACTGCTGAAATGTTAATCCCATGCTGCACAACTAAAAGGCCCTATCCTTCCTGCAAGACAAGCATTAGCAGCTGTAATGCTGAGCCAGTTTTCACCATTTAATCACATTGCACCTCCCACAAGATTCATTCGTGCAACAGGTGTCTTTGCCTCGAGCAGGATAAGTATCCTGGCCTGTGAGGCAAGGGCTTCCTTAAATGATCTGATTAACTTAATGACCTGGTCATGTGCACATAAGGTTGCGCTCCTCAAACTTCGCTCTGTTGGTGTAACATGAGCTCCGATTTCAATAAATGTACTGAGTGATCGACTGAACCAAAGCCATCGGGTTGTGTATGGTGCCTTTCCTAACAACTGATAGCAGAGATAGGACCCCCAGGGAGGACCAAATTCCCCCATCATGAAAGAAACTGGGGGCAGAGGACGTTTGGAGACAACTGCACAGCTAGGATAGATACGACCAGATAGCAGAGCTGAATTGTGATCAAGGCGCCTGCTGCAGTGATCTGTGTCCAGCCGGCGCCCCCGATCTTGGCAGGGAAAGCATAACTTTTCATTTTTCATAGGTCAACAATCAGCACAGTAGGGCAGCGCGATGATGAGCAGCAAAGCCATGGACACTGGGAAGAGGTCGGGACTGGAAAGCAAGTCCACAGATGGCAGGAGGAAGGGAGCAAACAACACTATGAGCAGCGGGAGGAGGATGGGATGGTTCATTGAAATGACTGATGCATAGCTTGGATCCCTTTTTTGTACTGCTTTGGCTCCCTCAAGTGGCCAAACAGTGCAACAAATGCAAAAAGTCAGTGATACTCAGTTTAAACCGGGTCAGCTGATTTTCAGCCGGTAGGGTACTGTCGGGCACAATCAGGTTTAACCGATTTCTGGACAGCCTAATCATATTGTTGAATTTATTAATACCATTTGGGGAAGTCTTTGAATGGCACTTCTAGCCCTCTCCTATCAAGAGTTATTAATCAATATCTTCCTAGCATGTTAACCTATGGAACAGAGGATATGCAATGGGAAAAATGATTTGGGCCCTTTTTCCAGCACCAGGACTTACAAAAATATATTTAATAATTACTTTGCTTATATCTACAGGACCCCCCACCCCATGGGGCAACTAGAGGAGACTTTAGGGGTTCTGTATCTGTAGAAGTATTGCAGATCCTCCCTCCACAGCGCTCCTAGCATCAAAGTTGAATTTGGGCAGCACTTTATTACAATGTAAGTAGTGAAATGTGAAATTTCACTTAACCCATGGCATAGAAAACTCATTTTATAAGGCTGTACCTTATAAATATCTGACACCTCCACCCCAGGGACACCTAGGAGAGACCCTGGGGTTCCTAATATGCCACAACATTGTAGGTTATCCATTTGTAAGTGCCCCACACCCCAAAGTTGAGGTTGGACACGATTTACTTTCTAAAAGCAGTCCCGGCACCCAGGGCTGCTTTTAAACTGACCTCGGGCTTCAGCAGTGCACACATGCAAGTGCAAAAAGAGCTGCTGGCCTCTAAACTACCATGCCCTAGGGTACTAGGGACTTCTAGGTAGTTTCAATCCCCCTGCCATATTATATACTGGGGGCTTATGGGGTAGGTCATGCCAGTCACAGGGGTACCCCACCATACCATTGTGTACCCTAGTGTATGTAGGTGTTATAACTGTATTCTGATGTGTCTCTTCCAGCGTAGGAATGGCCCTGGGCCTGGTTAGGCAGAGCCCAGGGTCAGTTAGGGTCAGTTACCACCAGTATCAGTCAGCAACAAATTGGGGGTGCCCAGGGCACAGGATGACTTTGCAACAATGTCCCAAAAATCTTTTTAGGATCTGACTGAAAATGGAAGTACTTTCTGTTTAACCTTGTGGAACACAACACCACATTATTGTTCTCTGTTGGAACACAAATGAAAACTAAAATTGGCTATATTCGCACAAAGGCACTGAAAAGAAAGCCTGACATAAATCATCAACTGTAAAGCATTACAGTGCATGGGATTTGGAAAAGCACGGTAGCAGGATTTGGCACAACGGGACAACAGGGCACTACAATCTCATTAATTATCCTTAAACCTTGTTTTATTCTATACTACCTGTTTGGGTTTTGAATTCCCATTATATGAGAGTGGCATGGGCTGCCAATTAATTCCTTCAATCTGCCTTTGAAGAATGTCTTATTTTCCAAGTTGTTTCCCAGCAACTGTTTCAGTGGACAATGGATATGGTGGTGTTCTTGCTAAAACTGGCTTTATTTGAACAAGGACTGGTTCTACACCTTTTATGAGTCCGATATATTTTCCTGTAAAATCCTAAACCTCAGTATTTACTGCAGTCCTAAGATCCTCTGGTAGTTCAGCAACATGGTAAACATCCCCACATCAGTGGTGTGTTTAATTAATTTGAAATCAAGATTGTCACCATGGGTTTGAAATGCAACACTATCCGGTATGCAACAAATTCTGCAGCTTAGCTTGCACAATAAGCCCCTTCCTAATAAGTTCACCGGGCTGGAATCACAAACTGCAAGTTGGTGTTGTTCCTCAAAGGTCCCTATTCTAACAGGGACCTCTTCTGAAACTGGATTTGACATTTGTTTATTGGTAACTCCTACTACATGGATTGTTCTTCCTGAGAGAGGTAAGGCTGGAATTTCCACTGTTCTAACTGAGGGCCACTTTGGTCTACCTTTAGGACTGCACTAAGTACACAGTCCTCTTTCTCTCTCAGGCACCATCATTATGAATTTTCAGTACCAAACTCATACATTCAAACAAAGGAAATTGCCCTGTCATCTCTTGATTCAAATTCTGAACTTGTTGTATAGCATTCTAAATTTGATTCAGGTTTTATTTTGCTAACTGATTTATATTAATTTGGGAATTACCCATTTGTTCTTAAACCCCAGTAGTTATTTGGTTTTGGCCCTGCATTTGATTTTGAAACTGGCGTACCTGCACCCTTTGACCGGTCATTCTCTGTGAAGTTTGGACTCGCCCTGAAATATTTTTTGGGTTAAATTGACATTCTTGCTCCCAATGCCCCAACCTATTGCAAATGTGACAAGCGGTAACCTTCAGAAAAGCAATATTGGCTTCTGATCCTACTCCTGTGGGAACACCTCTACCTTGTCCTTGAAACACTTACATTCCATTTGGATTTGTCACAAAATCCGCTTGCAGGGCAACATCTCCATGCATTATTCCCTGACCTCCAGCCAGCAATAAAACTTGAAATCAATTTTGAGCCTACTTAATCCATGCTAACATGAACTTTTCGTTAATTCTTCTCTGGTTTATATCCAATTTGTCACTGCAGTACTTTGAATATAGCAGAATTTCATCTAGAGATTTTGACTCCCAACAAATTACATTTTGAGTAATATGTGACCTAATCTCAACAAACAGTGACACAAAAATTCTCATGTCTTTCTCCAGGATATTCACTTCCACTATGCCACTTAAAACCTGCAACAACTTCTCATGTTATTTATGAATAGATTATTTTGTTTTCTAAGTAGTTCTTTTGACTTTTAAGCAATCAATATATTTAGGAGGAATCTTCCCTTTCAGGAAAGTTATTACTGCCTCATATTTCTCCACTACTAAAGGTGATAAAACACCTGTTCCCTTTTCCCTCAGGGACTCAACCCTTGGCCGTTGCACAGAAATGTTACATTCTGACCACAAATCTGCTGGAACCACAATGTCAAAGAACATATTGTACGCCTTTTCATGTTTCTTTGCCCACCTAAGCTCCAGCTTCTCCACATCCTTCCACCTGCAAATACATTTAGTTCAATAATGTGAGTTCGCATTCCAGGTGCACTCAGATTCTCAATAGTCTAATCATCCCATTCAGCTCAGTAACATTATTTGTGATATCCATCATCATATTTCTTTGCTATTCCTGCCAGATAGCTGTGTGTGGTTGCTGCCTTGTTCAGATCTTTTTGTATTGGCCTAAATGGTCAAAATCCAAACACCCTCTGATTAATTCTTCTAGATCTATTTTCAGTTTTGTAATATCTAAAGGTTTATCTTTTTTAATTTCCGTGCCCTTCAGGGACTATGCAACTTCTACCCTTCTTTCCTATGTTAATACATCAATTCAAGCGGGTAATTCACCATCTCCATTTCTAGGAAATTTACTAGAATTTAATGGGATCGTAAAGACCAACGTTCCTTCTTCTTCTATTTTTACACCTAGCCTGGAGCTGCTATACTGTAAAGACCTACTGGCAGCAAGTTATGAGGGTGTTAGGAGAAATAATAGGAGCCCCCATTCCGGCATCGCCAATCATAGCACTGCTAGGCTATACGGCAGACATTAAGACGGCATATAGGAAATTCATAGCACTGGGATTCTTATTGGCCAAAAGAAGGGTTGCCAGTAGAAGAGGAAGAGGCAGAGCTCCCAAATTCAATACCTGGTTACAAGATTTAATATTATGGCAGGAGCAAACCATGACTTATGCAGAACTCTTCCCTCCGACCTCTAGACCTACAGATTTATGGGACCCCTTGAAAGCATATTTGTTAACATATCCACATTGAGACTAGGCCTGGGCAGTAAATTCTGTTACGCTCACGGAATTTGCGACATTTGGGTAATTTGGGTAATTTCGCATTCCATGGAGAATACAGAATTGCCCAAAATTCTGCGTTCCGCGGCTTAGCGGATTTTTTTGCTTGTTTGCGTATTTCTGCGTGTTCGCGGAGATTTTTTACCTTTTTGTGGAGCTTTGGGTAGCACGACTACGCAAATTCCGCCCACCCCTAATTGAGTCCACAACTGGGAGGAATGTGGCCTAAAGTCAGGGAGAGCAGGAAGAGAGCCCTGGGAGATGCAGAGGAAATGCACATGTGTAAAAGTTCATGATTGGAGGAAGGGGGACGTGCATGCTCACTGGATAATGTCATATAAAAATAGATTGGCGAGGCTGCGAGGGAAGGTCAAACCCAATGGTGGAACTGGTGTGGCAAAACTCCGTCCAGGGGCAGTAGATTGAAGATTATGTACTGTACAACAAATGATAAATGCAAAATGCTAAGTATGTACTGGTTTGTGTTTGTATTGCAAACAAAAATCAATATATATATATATTTTGTTTAAAGATTAATATTCCAGGATCTTTTGAGTCTTCGAGCCTGAAATCAACTTCTGCACTAAGATGACCTTTAATACTGTTCCTGAGAATATCGATTTGTCCACATATAACACATGCACTCCACTCTCACAATCCCAATTGCAATATCATTCTACCTATTGATACTCACAACTCCAAACCGCAGTTGTCAAGACAGTAACAGCTAGTCACTCCATCCGGATTCGAGCACTGGAAACAGAAATTGTGACAATTACAATATACTTTAGGTGTATATTTTTGAGGCTCTATTCTAAGTGTATCCCCACCAATCTGCTACCAGAAAATTCTGGATCCCAGAGGGATTCTCCTCGATAGTTCAGAGAAATCTCCAGGCTCAGGGGAGGTAAGATAGGCCTTTTCCACAATGTCATGAATTAGAGCCACCCAAAGGGTAAAGTCATGAAATATCATTGACATTTGAGGATTTTGTTGTGTCAATGATGAGAGGTTAGGCCTATTTTTAAGGACTTTATTTATCTATATGGTTAAGATTCCAAATACCTTTATTCAATTTAGAAAAATCTAAAATTATAAAGAGAAGGTTAGGAATTAGCAATGAAGATATGTTCCCTAAAGAAACCAAATAAGCTGACTAAAGGACCTAATCTAAAGAGTACTGGTGAAAGAAAGAGAGTGATGAGTAGAAAGGCAAACTCATCTTGAAGAATAGTTCTGGAGATTCAGCTGAGTTCCCTAAAGCTGCAGTAGTAACTTTTAGAATAATGATCTGTGGATCATTGATCACAAAAGTTAATAAAATAAGCCACCTCAAAGGTCTATAGGAATCAACTCTGCATAAAGTAGAGTCTCAGACAAAAAGAAAATCCAGCAGCAAGACTACCTAATGGCTAAGTGTGAAAGTAGAGGTGTGGTGTCTAACTAGCTAGAAACACTCATTATTATAACCTTTCAACACCTGAATTGATTCATATTGATGTTTTCCCCCATATCCAATCAGAAGAACACTTACTACAGTGTTCTAGAATGTTAAAACTCTTAATGTATGCCAAATGTGTGACACATCTGAATGCCATCTTGATGGAATTGAAGTAGAAAATTGACAGAATTTTCTACTGAGGATACTGCAGTAATTGATGACATTATTGAGCTTCATAACAAATGTCTCTAGATGGCCAGTAGAGAAAAAAAGAGCTAAAATGTAGCACAAATATCACCCGCATGTTGCTGATCACCAGGGAGTTAACTGACAGTCTGCTGCTGGTGTTGAAAGTGCATATTTCAGTCTGCATTTCAGAATGTTTCAATGAAATAGAATAGAAAGATATTTGAGAACTCACTTAAAATGTGTCCTAATTATATATTCTACAGCACTTACCATAATTTCTATGACTAATGAACCACTGTATTGTGTTCTTTTCTAAATGAAATGTTTTAAGTTCTGCAAATTTGAATCAATCAAGATGGCCTCATGTGTGCCATACGTTTGCCGTAAATAAGAATAGTTAGTGCTCTAGTTGTTCTTTAGCACACTCTGGGAGGCTGCAGTAGAACACAAGGGAATCAACTAACAGGTTGCTAATGTTGGAATTATGTTTTACTAAGAATGTCAGACTCATTTTAGCTTCTGGAGCACCTTTCATAACCTCTGTTGGAAAATATGGGAAGCAGTTTTCTCTCAACCATGTTTCATGAAAAACCAGCGCAAGGTGTTTTCACAGGGTAAAATCACCTAGGCACACATCATAATTCCTACAATTAGTATAGTACCATCAACAAATGATTTTTATTGTAACTACAATCTGTTCTCACCCTTTATAAGTTCTCCTTTTCGTGACCCTCAAAACCTGCTATTCACTACAATGCATTTCAATGGGGACTATGCCACAGAGTCCTGTAAGGGCTGTCACATCATGTTGTCCATATTGTGGCCAAACAAGAATGGGGGTTGGGGGTAGATTTGGAACCACCATATATGCCCTTTGGGTTCTGGGGGTGCTCACCTTGCCCACTTACATATTTGTTTTTAAATCATTTTCAGGATACAGGGACAAAGTCACCAATCAATCAGGATTGACTAGTCTCCTTTAAATTGGTTAGTCAGAGCATATCTGAACAGCAACTGTAAGGATATACACATTTATTTTTTCTTTCATAACTCTACTGGATGGATTTACAAGAAAATAACTGAAAGCATGATCTTCTAACCAAAACTTATCTTTCTGCCAAATTCAGTGTAATTCCGTCCAGCGGCTCGGGCCGTAGTCGTGTTCAAAGCCCCTATGGAACTAACATAGTCATGGATCTGTGTTGTGGACTCCATTCGGGCTTGGAGTTAGTTTTTCCTAGAATCATACATTATTTAGTCTGTCCACATCCCTCTAGTCAAGAGGAAGGCCTGTTGTGATGTCTTACTACTAACATATACACATAGGATTGAAACGTCAACAGCAGTTCTATTGTTTCATGTTCTCTGTCAACCATTGTACAGAATTGTTAATGATACAGGGTAGTTATTGAACTGTGGATAGGAGAAAGAACTGACATCTCTGTAATAATGTATTTATGTATAGCATGTTAAAATCAGTCTTTGTCTGCATTATGTAATATCAAACCTATTTTTTTTACTGTGTGTCACCTTATCACTAAGTCACGTCATTCAGTATATTTTTGTGTTTTGATAGCCTTTTATGAAAAAGAGCAAACAATTGTTCATGTTATTTAGATATTTGACTTTAAATGCACTAAATAGTATTAATTAGTGTTGTGCGTTGTTTACTTAGGTGATTGAATAATAGTAGTATAGGCCCACACTCTGCCAGTTTTCTGAAGAACATACATTGATCTTCTTATATAGATTTGACAATTCAACAACTATCTTTATTGCAAATACATTTCAAAACCTGACAGAACGCATTGTAGTTTGGAACATTAGATACCCAGGTTCTAAGGGACACAGGGCAACCCCTTTGTTTTGCATGGTATAAAGATATGGGCAAGTACAAAAACGCTTTTCCTATGGAACAATGGTCCTAACTATAACTAACCACTAGCGATCTCTAGTAGTTAGCACACTGAGGCGAGGCTCCAAGGATCGAGCTGTGTCCTGCCTGGGGGGTGTTTGTTCAAGGTCAGCCGCTTGTTCCCACAAAAGATCCAGGTACGAGGAGAGAATAGGCGGTCACCACCCACTTGGGGAGTACTTACAATGTGTGGCTGCCTTGCGACGAACCCGGAGTGCTAAGTTTTTGAGACACTTCCTAGTACCTGCCAGCAGGCTTCCCCCAATCGTAGTGAGGCCAGCAAACATTTTTTTAATCTTGTGGCATTTGAAAAAATAGTTAGATGAAACGTGTCATGCCCTTTCTGGAAAGTTGATTAAAGACCAGCTTGACCACAGAACTTGTGTGGGTCGTTCTTTTCCTTCGGAGGGGAACTTGGTTTGGATATTGTGCGTGCGGCCACAGCGCACTGAGCACCCACCCCACAAGCAGTTTGGCAGCAGTAGTGGCATCGGTTTTGAACACACCTCATGAACTGGGGATACCGCCGAACCACCGCATCCTGCAGCTGTGACCTGCTATTTGTTGGACCGTGAATTCACAAGAGAGCAACGCACACTGAGGCGAGGCTCCAAGGATTGAGCTGTGTCCTGCGGGGGGTGTTTGTTCAAGGTCAGCCGCTTGTTCCCACAAAAGATCCAGGTACGAGGAGAGAATAGGCAGTCACCGCCCACTTGGGGAGTACTTACAATGCGTGGCTTCCTTGCGAGAACCCGGAGTGCCGAGTTTTCGAGACACTCCCTAGTACCTGCCAGCAGGCTTCCCTCAATCGTAGCGAGACCAGCTGGGATAAAAGGTGGACCGTTGGAAGCGTTTTTTAAATCTTGTGGCATTTGAAAAAGTCATTAGACGAAACGCATCATGCCATGCCTGGAAAGTTGATTAAAGAGCCTCTTGACCTGCAGAACATCTGTTTTGGACTCACCTCATGAACTGGGGATACCGCCAAACCACCACATCCCGCAGCTGTGACCTGCTATTTGTTGGACCGTGGCTTCATGAGGGAGCAACGCACACTGAGGCGAGGCTCCAAGGATCGAGCTGTATCCTGCGGGGATGTTTGTTCAAGGTCAACCGCA
Source organism: Lissotriton helveticus (assembly GCF_964261635.1). NCBI lineage: Eukaryota > Metazoa > Chordata > Amphibia > Caudata > Salamandridae > Lissotriton > Lissotriton helveticus. The sequence goes on along the minus strand of NC_136057.1, from coordinate 492,744,752 downwards.
TGTTCCCACAAAAGATCCAGGTACGAGGAGAGAATAGGCGGTCACCGCCCACTTGGGGAATACTTACGATGTTTGGCTGCCTTGCGAGAAACCGGAGTGCCGAGTTTTCGAGACGCTTCTTAGTACCTACCAGCAGTTTTCCCCCAATCGTAGCGAGGCCAGCTGGGATAAAAGGTGGACCTTTGCAAGCATTTTTTTAATCTTGTGGCCTTTGAAAAAGTCGTTAGACGAAATGCGTCATGCCATGCCTGGAAAGTTGATTAAAGAGCGCCTTGACCTACAGAACTGGTGTGGCTCGTTCTTTTCCTTTGGAGGGGAACTTGGTTTGGATATACATGTGTGCGTATATATATATATATGTTTTTTTTATATATATGTATATATATATCTATATATATATATAGATATATATATAAGCAGCACCCGGTCGCGAGTGAGGTGAAGCAGACGGAGAATGAGCTTGCAATATATTACCTACTGGCGGTCGCCAGTAGGTAGTTATAGTTAGGACCTAGTTTCCATAGGAAATCCGCAACATTCTATTGAGAATAACTTTGACGCCGGTGGACGAATCTTTGCGAATTTCTCAAAGAAGATGGCCTGCTCCGCTCCGCTCCTTCCCAGAAAGTTTTGGGGGGATTCGTCAAGTGGGGGCTGAGATAAAAGGGGGGTCCCAAAACGTGTTTTCCCCATGTTATTTTCCATAGGACGTTTAGACACGGCTACAGGATTTATAAGAAATTTGGTAGAAAGGTAAAAAGATTACGCTTTTCTTTGAATGGTGTAAATCTGTTCAGTAGTTGCTGAGAAAATTAACTTTGAAAAAATATATATTGGGCTACATTGGGCTATATATATGTTAGAGCCCAAATGTAGCCCAGTGTAGCCCTATGTAGCCCAATGTAGCCCAAAGATGGCCACCAGAGACAAAAAAAAACAAATGTAGCCCAAATATCAGCCAGATGTAGCCCAACTATAGCCCAATGACACAATGTCCCAGAGTGTTCTAAAGAACAACTAGAGCGCTAACAGTCTTACTTATGACAAAAGTATGGCAAACCTGAAGTCATCTTGATTGGAATAAAGTGTTAACACTTAAAACATTTAATTTGCAAAGGAACAAAATGAGGGGGTTCATTTTGCCATAGAAAATATGATTAGTGCTGAAGAAAGAAAAATTAGGGCACATTTTGAGTGACTTCTCAAATCCTCTTATATTTCATTAAAAAAATTCTGATATGCAGTCTCCCAAGATGGCCACCAGAGACAAAAGAGCCCAAATGTAGCCCAAATATCAGCCGGATGTAGCCCAACTATAGCCCAATGACAGTAGTTAGGACCTAGTTTCCATACGAAATCCGCAACATTCTATTGAGAATAACTTTGGCGCCGGTGGACGAATCTTTGCGAATTTCTCAAAGAAGATGGCCTGCTCCGCTCCGCTCCTTCCCTGAAAGTTTAGGGGGGATTCGTCAAGTGGGGGCTGGGATAAAAGGGGGGTCCCAAAACGTGTTTTCCCCATGTTATTTTCCATAGGACGTTTAGACACGGCTACAGCTCGAACGGCTGAATGGATTTATAAGAAATTTGGTAGAAAGGTAGAGTCCGGCTCGCAGATTACGCTTTTCTTTGAATGGTGTAAATCTGTTCAGTAGTTGCTGAGAAAATTAACTTTGAATAAAATATATATTGGGCTACATTGGGCTATAAATATGTTAGAGCCCAAATGTAGCCCAATGTAGCCCAATGTAGCCCAATGTAGCCCAAAGATGGCCACCAGAGACAAAAAAAACAAATGTAGCCCAAAAATCAGCCAGATGTAGCCCAACTATAGGCCAATGACAGAATGTCCCAGAGTGTTCTAAAGAACAACTAGAGCGCTAACAGTCTTACTTATGACAAAAGTATGGCACACCTGAAGTCATCTTGATTGGAATAAAGTGTTAACACTTAAAACATTTAATTTGCAAAGGAACAAAATGAGGGGGTTCATTTTGCCATAGAAATTATGATTAGTGCTGAAGAAAGAAAAATTAGGGCACATTTTGAGTGACTTCTCAAATCCTCTTATATTTCATTAAAAACATTCTGATATGCAGTCTCCCAAGATGGCCACCAGAGACAAAAGAGCCCAAATGTAGCCCAAATATCAGCCAGATGTAGCCCAACTATAGCCCAATGACAGAATGTCCTAGAGTGTTCTAAAGAACCACTAGAACGCTAACAGTCTTACTTATGAAAAAAGTATGGCACACCTGAAGTCATCTTGATTGGAATAAAGTGGTAACACTTAATACATTTAATTTGAAAAGGAACAAAATGAGGGGTTTCATTTTGCCATAGAAATTTATATATATATATATATATATATATATATATATATATATATATATATATATATATATATTCACTGAAAAAACCATAGGTTTTAAACACGTTATAGTTAGGAAGTAGCATTTAAAAAACCAATGAAATTCACCGAAAAAACCATAGGTTTTACACACGTTATAGTTAGGAAATAGCATTTACAAAACCTATGAAATTCACTGAAAAAACCATAGGTTTGACACCAGTTATAGTTAGCTGGAAATTTTACTCGCATAAAACCAATGAAATTCCCACGTTATAGTTAGTTGGACTCACTATAACTTGCGCGTGCAATGCACTGCTGATGACGTCACATATTACATCACTCATGACATGGTCAGTGACATCAGTCATGACATCACTGATGACACCATCCTTGTGACAGAGTGACAGACGTCTTTTCACTGTAATGTAACCCTTGAAACACATATTAAAAAATAGAAACTAAAATTTTCAAAAAATGGAGATACCCATACCAGTTACAACAACCAATTCAATAATTCCACCATCTATATACACATTCACTCATTGATCAACAGTTCTATATAGTCACTCGTACATATACTCACTCATGATATGTAGTGATACACCTATACATCCTGTTACACACCGTCAGTCATCCAAAAGATACTCTCACACATATTCACACATGCAAATAAAGTATTGAACATCCATTTATTTGCATATACAGCTATACACACACAACCACCTTACTTCTATGGAAACTTACACATACTTACTCTCTTAAACAATCACTTATAGAAACACATACTTATCTAAACAGGAACTATTACAATCTCTTTCTCTCACATATACTCACTTATATACATCAATATTCACATATATTATATTAAAACATATGTAGTTACTGATAAAGACACTAGTGAGACAGTCATTCACTCACTAACACACACATATACACACTCTTCCACCCATACAGTCCTGCACATATGCTGTCTTCAAAACACATACAAAGAGAGAGTCAGTCATTCATGCATCTATGTGTTAAGTAATACCCCCACCAAACCATACAAACACTCATACTGATACTTACAAAAACATCTAATAACCCATATACATACACATGTAGCTACTCACCAACCCATGCAACCACTTATACACACAGTGAAACACTAATACATATATTTAAATATTACTCTCTAATATATGTATTCACTAAGATACACTTAATAAACCAGTTAACCAATCAATTTAAAAAAAAATCCAAGTAATCACTTATATAAACATTTATTCTTCCATCAACTTTTATATATACATATATAACACATATTTATTTTTTAAAAAGACACACATTCACTGGATAGTGTCATCAGTGATGTCATGACTGATGTCACTGACCATGTCATGAGTGATGTAATATGTGACGTCATCAGCAGTGCATTGCACGCGCAAGTTATAGTGAGTCCAACTAACTATAACGTGGGAATTTCATTGGTTTTATGCGAGTAAAATTTCCAGCTAACTATAACTGGTGTCAAACCTATGGTTTTTTCAGTGAATATATATATACATATATATATATTACCTACTGACGGTCGCCAGTAGGTAGTTATAGTTAGGACCTAGTTTCCACAGGAAAAGCCTTTTTTGTTTTCCCAATAACGTTAGCGCCGTTTGACGAATCTTCGCGAAATTCTAAAAACTCATTATCAGCTCCGGTCAGCTCCTGACCTGAAAGTTTTGGGGTGATTAGCTATGCGGGGGCAGAGAAAAAAGGGGGGTCCCAAAATGTGTTTTCCCCATGTTATTTTCCATAGGAAACTTTAGACAAAGCTACAGCCCGAACTGCTGAACGGAATTACACCAAATTTGGCAAAAAGGGTGCCCTTGGTTCAGAAAGAGTCAGTTTTGTTAACTGGTATAAATCCGTTCAGTAGTTCCTGAGAAATTAGAAAAAGATAAAGTTCTATGGCCGCTGTGGGTTTGCAAACCCTCCTGCCCACAAGCTTCATTCTAATGGGCTGCCAAAACTCCAAACCAGGAAGTGTTGGCAGCCATCTTGTGACGTGGTAGACCTGAGTCACAAGAAAACAGCAGAAAAAGATTAAAAAAAAAGAAGAAAAGGGGACAGGGTAGAAACACCCTGACCCCATAGACCTGCTCAGGGCCAAAAAAAAGCATTTTTTAAAATAATTTCGGTGAAAATCACGATGGGGTCACGAATTCTAACAAAATTATTTAAAAAACAAAGAGCAGACTCCCGCGCTTTGTTTAAATAAATTCATTAGCGGGGCCCGTGGGTGCCCCCGCAGCCCCAGGGACCCCCACCACCTCCCGGGGCTGTTAAACAGAAGCGTAGGGGGAGGCCCCAACCCCCCCCACGCTGCCCCTGGGACTGCTACCTCCCCGGGGCTCTATTTTTAATAAAATATCCTGTGTGTGGGGGCTCGAGCCCCCCCCACACTCCCCAGGGACCACCACCTCCCCGGGGCACTAAACATGTAAATGCGGGGGTCCGTGACAGACCCGAGGACCACCACCTCCCTGGGTCTTTGCAATGTTTGGAAGGGGGGCCGCGCGGCCCCCCTCCTGGAGCCCTTGTTGGCCCTTGGGACTGCCTTCCGCCAGGGCCAGCTCCTGCAGTCTCCCGAGGTACCACGCCTGGGACACTGCTGTTTGCTATGGCAGGGCGGGTGCCGTGCGGTTCCCGCCCTGTCATAGCAAACACTGGTTTGGATTTTGGAAGCGAGAGCAGGTTTCCTGCTCTCACTTCCAAAATCCAAAGCAGATTACTTTTACACAAGGGGAGCTGCATGTCAGCAAATCCCCTTAAGAAAAAAACAAAGCCGGCTCCCGCAGGAGGTGGGGAGCCAGCGGGATCATGGGGCAATTGGGGCTCCCGGGGGCCACATGCCCCTCCTCCCCTTTAGATACATTTTTGTTAAAAGGCAGGCCCGGCCCAGGGATGGGGTCCCAGGGCCCATATTAGGCTTGAGGAGGGGGGCCACACTGCCGCACTCAGAAAAAAAATATTTAAACGGATGTCCAGGGCCCGGGGGATGGGGTCTCCGGGGCCATAAATGGCCTGTAGAGGAGGGGCCTTGCGTTCCCCCTCTGCATAATTTTTAAAAAAGTGTCCAAGGCCCTGGGGGATGGGGGTCCCCGGGACCAAAAGTGGCCAGGGAAGGAGGGCCTCGCAGCCCCCTCCCCAAATCTTTTTTTTAAAAAGGAACCGGCAAATAGCCGGGGGCCCACCCCTCCCTGCACCACTACACAAACATGCCCATGATGCGTTTTAAGGTGGGGAATTAGTACCCCTTGAATCCTGGGGGCTGTCTACCCCACCAGGTACCTCCAGCATGTGCCACAGGGCTGCGTTGCAGAGAGGTGGTCTAAGGCCACGCCCCTTTTTACACTGCTCTGCAACACAGCTGTGTGGCGCTTACTGGAGGTACCTGATGGGCTAGTTGGACCCTAGGAACCCTCAGGATTCAAGGGGAACTTGGGTCCAACTAGCCCACCAGGTACCTCCAGTAAGCACTCAGGAGGTGCGTCTCAGAGAGGTGTCAAAAGGGGCGTTGCCTAGGAACATCTCTCTGCAACGCAGCTCTCTGCCACTTTTTGGAGGTACTGGGTGGGCTAGTTGGCCCCCAGGGACCCTCAGGATTCAAGGGGACTTAATCCCCAAACTTACAACATGCTAGGGGGCACATTTGCTCAGTGGTGCAGGGAGGGGGCGGGCCTGATGTAAGAACTTAACAATCTTGCTGTGTGGGACTTACGGGTGGTAATAAAAGGGATAGTTGGCCCCCAAGATTGACGGTGGGGGCTAACTACTCCTCCTGTTACCTCCAGTAAATACCACACTGTGGGGTTGCTAAGAGGTGTGTCGGAGGCCATACTCACCTTTCTCCACCACTCTGGAAGCACGACTGGTATGTTATAGTTAGAAATTAGCATTTAAAAAACCTTTCAAATTCACAGAAAAAAACATAGGTTTCAGGAATGGTATAGTTAGAAATTAGCATTTAAAAAACCATTGAAATTCACTGAAAAAACCATAGGTTCCAGGCACATTATAGTTAGAAATTAGCATTTAAAAAACCTTAGAAATTCACTGAACAAAACATGGGTTTCAGGGACGTTATTGTTAGTAGGACATTTCTCTTGTACAAAACAATAGAAATTGCCCCATTATAGTTAGTTCAGCTAACTCAAATGACATCACTGATGACATCATCCACGTGAATATCTGATGCACCTCCTCATACACTAATATAACCTTTGATACACCCACTGTAAAATACAGACTACCATTTTTGAAACCATCGACACACCAATACAGGTTACTACATACACACTCACTGATTACTAGGTCTACATACACATCCACTCATTCACCCATAAAGTCACTCATACATGCAGTCACTCATTAATACAACACTGTCATAAACACTCAGACACCTCTACAGACACTAACACACCACCACTCATCAATAGAGTTACTCACACAGCTAGTCAGTCATGCAAAGAATCAATCACCCTTCCATTTACTGACCTATACAGTTATGCACACACCACATCATTTATTCAAACAGAAACGAATACATACTTACTCTCTCATACAATCACTGATACAAGTACACACTCATCCATACAGCCACTTTCACAATCACTGACTCTCATGCATAGTCATTTATATACTCCAACTCTCACATACACTGCCTTTTACATATATAGTTGCTTGGCCATGTACCACTGAGACATCCATTCTCTCACCAACACACCCATACACACACTCACTAACCCATATAGCTGTTTGCACATGCACTCTTGTACCCATACACCCAGGGAATCAATCACTCACACATCTATGCACAGAGTCATACTACTCCTATACACACACATTCAGGCACCATGCACATACTTAGGCAACCAATCAATAACCCATATAGACACTCATGTAGCTACTGACCAACCCATGCAGCAGCTTACACATCAGCAGACAGACTGATACAGACATTCACACAGTTTAGTCACTAACCCATGCATTCAGTAACGTTTAATCACTCACTTATACAATCAGTCACACACCTACAAAATCCTCCATCCACACCCTTATACACAAACTCATTTTTTAATACACCTTGGTATATTTTCAAGACATATTTAAACTTTACAGAAACATAAAGTCAGTGGATGATGTCATCAGTGATGTCATCAGTGATCTCATTTGAGATATCATCAGTGATGTCATCAGTGATGTCACTGACCATGTCATAAATGATGTAATATGAGACGTCATCAGACATGCATTGCGGGTGCGCGAGTTATAGTTAGCTGAACTAACTATAATGGGGCAATTTCTATGGTTTTGTACGAGAGAAATGTCCAACTAACTATAACGTCCCTGAAAACCTATGGTTTTTTCAGTGAATTTCAAATGTTTATTAAATGCTAATTTCTAACTCTAACGTGCCTGAAACCTATGTTTTTTTCAGTGAATATATATATATGAATATGTATATTAATTATATATGTGTGTGTGTGTGTGTGTGTGTGTATATACATGTATGTGTATATTACCTACTGGCGGTCGCCAGTAGGTAGTTATAGTTAGGACCTAGTTTCCATGGGAAGAACGTTTTTTGTTTTGCTTATAACTTTGGCGTCGTTTGATGAATCTTCATGAAATATTCCAAACTAATTCTTTGTTCATATCAGCTCCTATGTTGAAAGTTTGGGTGTGATTTGTCAAAGGGGACTGAGAAAAAAGGGGGGTCTCAAAACATGTTTTCTCCATGTTAACTTCCATAGGAAACTTTAGCAAGGCTACAGGTTGAACGTGTGAACAGAATTACCCCACATTTGGCAGGGAGAAGGGTCTTGGTCTAGAAAGCACGCTTTTCTTTATTTAGTGTAAATCCGTTCAGTAGTTTTTGAGAAATATCAAAATTTACAAATATCGATATTTGGAAATTCTGCCATCTGATTGGCTGAGGCGTTACGAGCATGAGCTTGCTGCTTGCTGGTTACGAGCACTGCGAGTGGTTGCAACTAGGAAGTGTTGGCCACCATTTTGTGATTCCGTTGTAGCGAGTAAGGGGAAAAAAGGGCAAAAAAGTAGGAAAGGAGGGTAGGAGCACTGTAAGCTCTGTAAGCTCTGTGGGGGAGTGTGAAGCGAAGTAGTCACTCCTACCGGTCTGAAAGTGCGGTGTTGCTCAGAGTGACATGGTGCGGAGATGATATGCTGCTACACTCGGGTATGAAACTGAGAGCCTAAACCGTGAGCTCATTGTTGTAAAGTGATGTGCTCTGCTCTTAGTAGCATACGCGTGCAAGTAGTGTTAGTACGCGTTTATACCATACATGCAGTGGGAAGCTACTACTGACCGCTACTGTGTGTTTATACTATACCGGAAGCGAAGTACTCACCCCTACCGGTGTGAAGACTCAGGGATCACACCGAGCTGATTGCTGTAAAGTAATGGGCTCTGGGCACTGTAGGATACTAGCCGCTGTAGTATAACTGTGTAAGTAGTGTTAGTATGCGTTTATAGTATATAGGGAGTGGGTAGCGAACTACTTTCTCCTACAGGTCTGAAGAATCGGGGATTAAACCGTGAGCCTAAATAGGGAGCTCATTGGTGTAAAGTGATGTGCTCTGAATGCTGTAGTATACTTGTGGAAGTAGTGTTAGTTTGTGTTTATATAATACAGGGAGTGGGAAGGGACCTACACACCCCTAGAGGTCTTAAGACTCCTCGATGAAACCATGAGCTTATTGCTGTAAAGTCATGTGATCTGTGTAGTATTCCAATGTAAGGCATAGTAGAATGTTAGTATGTAATTCTACTAGAATGTAAGTATGTAATGTTAGAATGTAGGGCTGTCATGAGGGGAACCTTGGGGAGTTTGTACATGGTGCTGGAGAAGACGGTTGCCTTGCTGTCTGCTCCTGTTGGTAGGTGTTTAAGGTGTCTTGTTTTCCTGCAATGAATCTACTTATCGGATCCACTACTGTCTGCCTCTTCATCACATAAATTTGGCGATGAGCGGGAGAAGGTAAAAAGAAGTCAGCACTCACCAATAATTCAAAGTTGCTTGCGTTGTACTGATGACCCGTTTTCTTCGTGTAGCTGTTTCTACTCATCCTAAGGTCGTCGGCTCATTGAACTATGTCATCTGACCTCTGGTATGATTTAGATTTTGTGCTTCCTCTGCCTCTACACTCTGGTCGCTGTACTACACCTGTGTAAGTAGTGTTAATATGCGTTTATATTAACCAATGCATCATGGTCCTAAGGAGCGCAACCTTCTAGGCGCAGCTCATACAATGTCCGGGGGTGTGCATCCACAGGACATTTATGTTTGCTATTAGAGGGTGGTGCATGGCTTCCACCCTGTGATAGCAAATCCTTGTTTGACTAGTTGAAGCGAGATGAGGAAAACCTCCATTCGCTTTAATGGAGCTGATTCGGATGGTAAAAATGGAGAAAAAAAAGAACGGGGTCTCACTCGTTGATTTAAATTAGGCTCCTGGTGGGTAATCCTAATATTATATTGCGGGGCCTCTATAGGACTGGGGATCTTAATGTCACATGTAAATTAGGCTCGGAAGGGCACAGAGACGTTTCGTAGCCTAGGGGATCACCACCTTCACTGGTATTGTTTACTAATTGTTCGGGGGCGTCAAGGCCAACTGAAATCCGGGGATGGCCACCCTCAGGGGCTTTCCTCAAATATGCAGGGTGGGCCTCGGCAGTCCATGAAGTTGCGATGGTCCTAGGTAGTGCCTTATTGGTTCTGTAATCACACAGGCAGTAATCATGGTGTTATAAAGTGATACACGCATAGAATCCTTGCAGTTGTAGAATTACGCAGGCTTCATTTATGTAATAGTCTAGTGGTTTATATTTGATAGGTGCACCGCAAAATTACGAATGTTTTCTCTCAAAACCTCCTATAAACAGACAATTTTCATAATAATCTACAAACAAGTGTTGTCAGAAAAAGAAGACCTATACACTCACTTATTTATTGGGGAAAACAAATTCTTTATTAAAACAACACAAATAAATGGAAACTCAGGTTTATTAGAACAAACAACAGTATAACAGGAAATACGTGGGTGGGACTCCTCCCGAAGCAGCATACAAAACCTGAAAGACAAAAATGAAACATAAGTATGTGTGCCATGTGGAAGAGGAAAAGAAAGGTAGTCCGAATGAAAGGAAGATATTAAGATTGGGAGAGAGAGAGAGTGGGTAGAAGGGAGAAGGTGAGAGAGAGTTAAAAGAACAGAGGGAGGAGAGACAGAGCGTAGGCCTATTGTCCGCAAGAAAGAGTGTGGTCCAGAAAGTCCTTAAAATGAAACATATGAATGAGGCCAGAGATTACATTAATAGCTACAGGAATATCGCTTGCCTGCACCTTTGCACCCAGGGTGCTGCACCCCAGCATCTTCCCCCGCACTGTGCTCAATTGTAGGTCCTGCGCTCCGAGGCTTCACTGCTCACCTGCCACCATCGGTGTGTCCAAGGACGTGTTGGTGCAAGCTCCGAGTCCGGGGTACCTTTGAAGGGTGGGAGAGCAGGTCTCCGGTCGGGGATGGTGTCTTCATACCACGATGGAAGTCGTCAGAATGCCGATGGCATCATGAGGGGGTGAGCACCCGCTCTGCCCATTTTGGTTCAATCGATTCAGTGTCTGAAAAGGGAGAAATAATTTAATGGTGGAAACGTCTGGAGGTAAATGAAGGTTTATTTCAAGCTTAATAGAAAACACCAGTTGAGTGCATCCTTCGTTTTTGAAGTACGATCTACCAACTATTAGTGGTAATTGTGGTTCAAAGAGGAGTTGGAGTGCACGACAATACACAAGATTAAATAATAATATTTTATAACAATGATTCACATCCAAAGGAAGCATAATGTGCACGTGTAATGCAGTGGGGGAAGCCTGTGTGCATGTACACTTAGAAATGAGCTCACTACAGTGCCCTAAAAGCCAACGCCACATGTCTGTAGGGCAGCGCTACCCACTGGCTCAGGCATACAGTACGGCCCAGCAGGTCCTTAAAATGAGACAGACATGTGACTGAATGAGGTGAGAGATCACATCATTATGCACGGCAACATCGCTTTTTCGCACCTGCGCACCCAGGCTGATGCAGCTCACCACTCCCGTAGCACTGTGCTCAACACGTGTCTGTAGGGCAGCGCAGCCCACTGGCTCAGGCCTACAGTACGGTCCAGCAGGTCCTTAAAATGAGACAGAGATGTGACTGAATGAGGTCAGAGATCACATCATTACGCAAGGAACTTCGCTTGTTCACACTTGCTCAGTCAGGCTGATGCAGCCCACCCCTCCCTCAGCACCGTGCTCAATTGGAGCTGCTGTGCACCCAGGCCCCACTGCCCACCTGATGTTATTGTTGTGTGTGCAAACACTACGGGCAGCAGTGTTCAAAATTCAGTTGCAGTGTTGATTGCAGGATGGTGTACACATCATGGATCACTTTTTCGTTGCGCATTGTGATATGCAAGGTGGATGCGGCCATATCACCTGAGGCAGTGTGGAAGAACTGGGACATGTGGCATAGTCGTTATCCTATTTATATGTACACAAAGTGGGTTGGGCTTGCGTACGGCAGGCCAGCATAGGGGTGTGAATAATTGTTCCGGGGAGCTGGGCGTTGTTCAGTTCCTGCCTGGCCAGGAAGTGTAGTTATGTGTGCTTCTTTTTCAGTTTTGACATAGCAGAATGCGCAATTTATATTAATGTAGCATGTATCGGGAGGGCGTCAACTATCACTAATGAGATGCTGTTCGAAAAGATTGAATGGCAAACATTATATGTCGTTGTCAAGGTTGCGGATATGCGCAGATATGCATGTCAATGGTGTGCAGTATTATTGAAAGTGTTGCTATTGTGAAGCGTACACATGTGAATGTGCTCGGATGGAGGGAGGATCAGCAGTGAGGCTACCTCATACACAGTGATAATGCTCATTACAGTCAAGCAATGTATGTCAAACGTGAATCTGAAAGTCTCACATATGACACACCACTATATTGGTAAAGCCTGACAACAGAGCGTACAGCAATACAAATCTACACATTACTGTGTACTGTTTGTCACATGTGATCTAGGATGTGCACTCTGCCCATGGCTGATGATAGTCCTTAGAGCCACCAATACCCAGGCCAAAAGGCAGTACAATAATGTGCACACAAACACACCAGGGGCATCGTGTAAAACACATTTGTTTTTTGATGTAACGTTTGAGATGCATGGCTATCACACGTGGAAGGCTTAATGTACAGACCATGAATATTGATCAAGATGATCGTTGCATGTTGTGTGTAGTATAAGATATGTGTACACAGAAAGAAAACCTTTCAAAAAAGCTGTTTAAGGTGAAGGGGTGTCTCTTATCAAACACTGTAGAGAGAATGACTAAAATGGGTGGGGTCATTCAACTGTTACAATGGGAAATGTTATGAAGCAATCAATTGATTTTTTTGGGCAATCACGCACCGAGCGTGCAAGTAGGCCGCACCCGACGCGATTTTGAGAAAATATATTTATCATAAGTTAGAAATATATAAATGTTTAAAATATTTTAGATTATCGCTTGCTGTCATATACTGTTTAAAGTTATTTAGATATACTTATGAGACAAAAAAAGGAGGGAATGGCGTACCCGGTGCGACACCATACGTCTGTGACGTGACACAGGGCCTGGCGGTGTGCACTCGTCGCTTACGCCACGCACAGCGAGCGAGACCCCATACGTACATGACGTAACACGTGGCTTGGTTCTGCGTACCCGTCGTATACCAAAGTAGCAGCTGGGGCGACTTCATGCGTATATGATGTTCTGCGGGACGCGGTGACACGAACCTGTCAGATACGAAATGCGCATCATTTACGAGTTTGGCAATATGGTGGATCGGATTCATGTGGTGATGGAGCTTGGTACGCTTCTGGTATGGGAGTGCAGTTTTCTCAACAAAAAAAAATATATACATATTTTGGGTGGAAGATATACAGCATTATATAATTTTTTAAGTTAAAAAAAGAAGTATAATAGAGTTCCAAAATATTTAAAAATATTTTAGAAAATATATAGGTTTTATAAACATGAAAACATGAAATTAACATTTAAAAAACCTTTCAAAATTCACAAAAAAAACATAGGTTTTACAGGCGTTATAGTTAGGAAGTAGCATTTAAAAACCTTAGAATTATTTTTCACGTGGATGATGTCATCAGTGATGTCATTTGAGATGTCATCAGTGATGTCACTGACCATGTCATGACCATGTTATGAGTAATATTTGACGTCATCACCAGTGCATTGCGGGCGCACGAGTTATAGTTAGCTTAACTAACTATAACAGGTGAATTTCTCTAGTTTTATATGAGTCAAATGTTCAACTAACTATAACATCCCTGAAACCTATGTTTTTTTGTTAAAAAAATAAAATATATATATATATATTACCTACTGGCAGTCGCCAGTAGGTAGTTATAGTTAGGATTGTTTTCCATAGGGAATCCGCAACATTCTATTGGGAATAACTTTGGTGCAGATTGAGGGATCTGCCTGTAATTTTCCTCAAATTTGCCTCGCGACGTTCCGCTCCTTCTCTGAATGTTTGGGGGGGATTCGTCAAGCGGGGGCCGAGATAAAAGGGGGGTCCCAAAACGTGTTTTCACCATGTTAATTTCCATAGGGCGGTTGGACTCACTTTTAGCCCGAACGGCTGAATGGATTCCCACGAAACTTGGCAAAATTGTAGGGACTGGTAGCCCGATGTGCCTTTGCTATGTCTCAAGATATGTGCTCCAGTGGATTTTGAGTAATTTAGGTTAAAAAAAATATATATATCTATAAGCGCCCCGGTACGCGCACCGGGGCGCGTACCAGCGCGCAACGTGAGTTCGCGCGTGGAAAGCTGATTGGCTCTCGGGTGTCTGTCAACATTCGAAACAGTCCTGAGCGGCCGCCATCTTGTGTCTCGGTAGGATCGAGACACAAGAGGTGGCAAAAACAAAGGGGAAATTACCATAAGGGGGCAGGGTAGACCCCTCCTGACCCCCTAGGTTTGATGTGGGGGCCATAAAAGGGCCCCGCGGGGCAAAAAAAATAATTTTTTTTCTCGATTTTCGCGGGGGGAGAGCCCGGTTCGCGCACCGGGGAGTGTACTTTGGTGAAAAATAGTGAAAAAAGTTAATGTAAAATAATTATTTTGAGTGTTCAGAGGTAGGGCAGCTGAAAAAAGAGCTTTTGGGTTCTGTGGCTGATTTAGGTACCTATATGTACATCTCACACACATCCACATGCACACACCCCACACACACACCTACACACACCTCACACACCCACACCTCCACCCACACCCAAACACCCCACACACACACACCTTACACACCCACACCCCCACCCACACCTCACACACCCACATCTCCACCCACAACCAAACACCCCACATAACCACACCCACACACACACCTTACACACCCACACCCCCACCCACACTCACACACCCCACACACCCACACCCACATACACACCTCCCCCCCCACACACACACACGTCACTGACACACCCCACACATCCCCCGCACACACACACACACTCCACACACATACCCCCACACTCACACCCCCCACACATATCTTACACACCCACACCTCCACCCACACCCAAACAGCCCACACACTCACACCCAGACACACACACGTTACACACCCACACCCCCACCTACACCCACTGACTCCCTATAAGTCACCCCCACTGCCTTACTTACCTTTCTTTCCTGTTTCACTCAGACCCTTTCAGTCACTGTTTCCTTTACTCTCTCTCTCTTTTCTCTCTGTCACTCCCCATGTCTTACCCTAATTCAGTTTTTTCACCCTCTTTCACCCCTCTTTACTTACACTCACTGCTCTTTTCTCACCCTCCCTCACCGTTGATCATTTATCCCGGTTCTGTCACTACCCTTCTTTCCCCATTCTTTACTGTCCTTCCTTTTTCTTTCAACACCCACTCACATTCTACCAGTACCTCTACTTTACTCTTCTTCGTCTCTCTTCCCTAATTTCGCTCCCTTATTCATTTTCCTTTTCTCAATAACATCCTATTATACCTTCTCTGTTTTTTACTATGTAATAAACAATCCCTCTGTGTTGCTCCCTCTAGCTCTCTTTCTCTTAACATTACTCTCTCTGTGTTCTTCCCTCATGCTCACTCCTTCATTAATTTATTTTTTTTTGGTGCGCGCCCCGGTGCGCGTACCCTAAGGAAAAAAGAATGACAGAGATTCTTTAAAAATATTGGTTTATTTTTATAAATTAAAGGTAGTTCTAAAAAGAACTGTTTTTTTTATTCTTTTTGTTGTTTTATATTTTTTTATTGTTTTTTTGAACATTTTTTACTTTTTTTGGCTTTTCTGAACACTTTTATATTTTTTTTGTATTTTTTATGGGGAGAAACAAAAAACAGGGAATTGTAAACGGCTCAACTGGAGCAAAAAAAAATCAGGAAAAAATTAGGGTTTTTTGGGGCAATTGTGGTTGTCACCATCAAGAACGACGAGCTTTACGCTCTGCTCACCATAGCTATGGTCTTACCTCAAAAAATACAAGTGACCCTGAATTCACCGAACCGTGGTTGTATGATTGGCATCGTCTCCCTTGTGTCTGGTCCAGATGGAGTGGGTTGCTTTCTTTTGGAGGTGCTGGGTGAAGATTGGGGAAGGTTACTGGCCATTTCTCTCATCTCTGCAGCAGCATAGTTGTTGGGATGCTTGCGCTGCATATGCCTAATCATGGTGTAATTACCAAATTAATATTTCCTATTAGGGTTCCCCCTTGAAAGTTCCATGCCACAGATTCGGCAAGTCACCTTTGGCGCATTCACTTTTTTCTTGCCCTATGGGATGGAAAAAAACTCCCATACAATATGTTCCTTTGGCCTATATGGGGTATTGTCTTCTGGGAGGAATGTCCTTCTCCCCTCCTCGTCCTCCTCCTCCTCTTCTTCTTCTTGACCACCAATGTGATGTTGTGGTGGTCCTCTTGGTGGTGGTGGTGGTGGTGCAGATGCTCCAGCTGCTGCTGCTACTGTAGCCATTTTAAATTAGAAAAGATTAGAGACAGATCTCCAAACAGGTCTTCCTCAGTCAAAGGACAAAGTCAGAATAAGGGAAAAAGGTAGGGGCTTTCATCATTTGGAAAACAAAACTGATCTGGACCAATGAAAAGTGTTATTTTCAAGTCACATGATCCGAGTTTTCATCATTTGGAAACCAAAACTGATCTGCACCAATGAAAAGTGTTATTTTCAGATCACATGACCCGACGCGCTTACGCTACGCACCCCGGGGCGCTCCCGAGGGTGCGTAGCGTAAGCGCGTCAGAACGTTGCGCGATCGTATGCGCTCGCGTGCTTCCGGGTGCGCTTACGCAGTGCGTCATATGACGCATTACGCGGCTACGCGATACGTCACGATGTTGGTTTCATTCGCGGCAATAGCGCTAACGGGACGCTCACCGGTACACGCCCCGGGGCGCGCCGTAGCACCGCGCTTACCCGTGAGCGCATCGGTACGCGCCCCGGGAGCGCTCCGGGGCAAAAAAAATAATTTAAAAAAACTATTACATAATTATACAATATAAAATTCGCTATACATTTTTTTACTTTTTATACCTATAGAGATTTGCTATTAAAAAAACATTGAAATTCACTGAAAAAACCATAGGTTTCACACCAGTTATAGTTAGGAATTAGCATTTAAAAAACCTATTAAATTCACAGAAAAAACCATAGGTTTCACACCTGTTATAGTTAGCTGGAAGTTTTACTCGCATAAAACCATTGAAATTCCCACGTTATAGTTAGTTGGACTCACTATAACTTGCGCGTGCAATGCACTGCTGATGACGTCACATATTACATCACTCATGACATGGTCAGGGACATCACTCATGACATCACTGATGACACCATCCTTGTGATACAGTGACAGACCTCCTTTCACTGTAATGTAACCCTTAAAACACATATTCAAAAATAGAAACTAAAATTTTCAAAAAAATGGAGATACCCATACCAGTTACAACAACCAATTCAATAATTCTACCATCTATATACACATCCACTCATTCACCAACAGTTCTATATATTCACTCATACGTATACTCACTCATCATATGTAGTGATACACCTATACATCCTGTTACACACCGACAGTCATCCAAAAGATACTCTCACACATACTCACACATGCAAATAAACTATTGAACATCCATTTATTTGCATATACAGCTATACACACACTACCACCTTACTTCTAAGGAACCTTACACATACTTACTCTCTTAAACAATCACTTATAGAAACACATACTTATTTAAACAGGAACTCTTACAATCTCTTACTCTCACATATACTCACTTATATACATCAATATTCACATATATTAGATTAAAACATATGTAGTTACTGATAAAGATACTGAGACAGTCATTCAGTCACTAACACACACATATATACACTCATCCACCCATACAGTCCTGAACATATGCTGTCTTCAAAACACATACAAACAGAGAGTCAGTCACTCATGCATCTATGTGCTAGGTAATACCCCCACCAAACCATACAAACACTCATACTGATACTAAGAAAAACATCTAATAACCCATATACCTACACATGTAGCTACTCACCAACCCATGCAGCCACTTATACACAAAGTGAAACACTAATCCATATATTTAAATATTTAAACATTACTCACTAATATATGTATTCACTAAGATACACTTAATAATCTAGTTAACTAATCATTTTTGTTTTAAAAACATCCATGTAAACACTTATTTAAACATTTATTCTTCCATCAATTTTTACATATACATATATAACACATAATTATTTTTTAAAAAGACACACATTTACTGGATGGTGTCATCAGTGATGTCATGAGTGATGTCACTGACCATGTCATGAGTCTTGTAATATGTGACGTCATCAGCAGTGCATTGCACGCGCAAGTTATAGTGAGTCCAACTAACTATAACGTGGGAATTTCAATGGTTTTATGCGAGTAAAACTTCCAGCTAACTATAACAGGTGTGAAACCTATGGTTTTTTCAGTGAATTTAATAGGTTTTTTAAATGCTAATTCCTAACTCTAACTGGTGTGAAACCTATGGTTTTTTCAGTGAATATATATATATATATACTACTATTATAAAGAGAGAGCTGAAACCTTTGAGGCGGGTAATCTCAAGAAGTACAGCACCAATCACAACACCCAATACAACATTGTAAAGGGGAGTTGCAGCAGATGGACATAGGCTATACATCTGGCGACCATATACATTACAAAGGTCATACAACCTTAGGGGTAAAGTAGTCCCTTATGGGCGTTGGCGTTCTGCTGTCAGCGATGGGCGGGTCAAAGTAGCGTGGGCATGTCAAAGTAGCGATGGGCGTCTCAAACTACACTTTGTTGGCGTCACCGTTGTCAGAGGGGCCTGGCCCAAAACAAAAAACGATTATAAAATATGCGCGCACATTCACGCTCCATTACTGATACTGATAACACTCACAGTACTTGCCGTGCTAACTAAAACAAAGCTTCACTCATTTGTGAGCCTCGGCGTTGCCAGAGGGGGCTGGCATCAAAAAAAGGGGCGCAGCTTTCAAGAGCACACTATTCACTCGTCGCAACATTCACGCCTATGTGGGCGTCACCGTTGTCAGAGGGGCTGGCATAAAGAAAGGGGCACGGCTTTCACAAGCACGGTATTTCACTCGGCGACACATTCACGCCTTTGTGGGCGTCAACGTTGTCAGAGGGGCCGGGGCTGGCATAAAGAAAGGGGCACGGCTTTCACTAGCGCGAAATTCACTCGGCGCCACATTCACGCCTTTTTGGGCGTCAACGTTGTCAGAGGGGCCTGGCCCAAAACTAGAAACAATAAATAAAGGGCCGCCGATTTCACTGTGCAAGCCCATTCACGCTCCATTAATGATAACACTCACAGTATTTGCGGCGGGAACAAAAACAAAGCTTTACTCATTTGTGAGCCTCGGCGTTGTCACAAGAGCCGGCATAAAGAAAGGGGCGTGGCTTTCACAAAGACGCTGGAAGCATTGCGGAGAGAGGGATTAGCGTCCTTGGAGTTGTGGCGTTTGGCAGTGACGCTATATGGGGCGTCTAAGTGCACCAAGCAAGTCTTTGGGGAGTGCATGAACCTACTAAGGCACACGCCCTCAGTGTGCATGCCAGGACTGATCAGGGGCGTCGGCAGGAGCGGACAACCACGTTCGCATTCTGCGGAAAGGACAAAAAACCGCAGAGCACACGCTCACCTTCCGCGCAACAGAAAGAGGAGTTCTGAGCCGCCGCACAGACAAGTCGCATGAAACAATAAATGTACTATGCCATGAACTTTAAAAAAACTTTGCCTTTCCTATTCTAACTATTTAAGACATTCTTTTTCGTACCCGGACAACGTCCGGACGGGCTGCTAGTATATATATATATATATATCCATTCACATGTTGTCTAGAGACGAAAGCGCGACTCCACAGAGGATTAAAGACAC
The DNA here is from genome assembly GCF_964261635.1 of Lissotriton helveticus. Taxonomy (NCBI): domain Eukaryota; kingdom Metazoa; phylum Chordata; class Amphibia; order Caudata; family Salamandridae; genus Lissotriton; species Lissotriton helveticus. The sequence continues at coordinate 492,724,790 of NC_136057.1, read as the reverse complement.
AGCTTTATTGATTGCAGGAGCATGACTGTGCACTCATGTTCGAAATTCAATCTGGCCTAATGCATTTTGAGCCTCCTGGCTCTTGTTCGCAGGCTTTGCTGGCAAAACGGAAACCATCATTTTGGGCATTTTAACAGGTAACACTCTCTTGGCGCCGTGCACTCTGGTCATTGAAGTGCCTATAATGAAAAAACCTTTTAGTAGGTCGTTCCGTTTGTCAGAAATGTTATTCATCAATGTTATAGCCCTCCAGTGGGCCTCCAAACACGCCTGCACAGTCCATTAATTATCCCCTGTGGCCACACTGAGGCACGAACAGTTCTTCGCCCCAGCAGCACCGTACCAAACTTTTCACAAGGCGGTGCGCTTTCACGGCGGGACGGCCGTTAATTATCCATTCACATGTTGTCCAGAGACGAAAGCGCGACTCCACAGAGGATTAAAGACACAGCTTTATTGATTTCAGGAGCATGACTGTGCACTCATGTTCGAAATTCAATCTGGTCTAATGCATTTCGAGCCTCCTGGCTCTTGTTCACAGGCTTTGCTGGAAAAGTGGAAACCATCATTTTCGGCATTTTAACAGGTAACTTCCTCTTGGTGGTCTTTTAGTAGGTCGTTCCGTTTGTCAGAAATTTTATTCATCAATGTTATTTTAGTCTCTGGACAACATGTGAATGGATAATTAACGGCCGTCCCGCCGTGAAAACGCACCGCCTTGTGAAAGGTTTGGTAAGGTGCTGCTGGGTCGAAGAACTGTTCGTGCCTCAGTGTGGCCACAGGGGATAATTAATGGACTGTGCAGGCGTGTTTGGAGGCCCACTGGAGGGCTATAACATTGATGAATAACATTTCTGACAAACGGAACGACCTACTAAAAGGTTTTTTCATTATAGGCACTTCAATGACCAGAGTGCACGGCGCCAAGAGGAAGTTACCTGTTAAAATGCCGAAAATGATGGTTTCCGTTTTGCCAGCAAAGCCTGTGAACAAGAGCCAGGAGGCTCGAAATGCATTAGGCCAGATTAAATTTCGAACATGAGTGCACAGTCATGCTCCTGCAATCAATAAAGCTGTGTTTTTAATCCTCTGTGGAGTCGCGCTTTCGTCTCTGGACAACATGTGAATGTTATGTTATGTTATGTTACAGATTGTTTATATAGCGCCTATCACCGCCGGTCTCTAAGCGCTTAACAGAAGAACATTACACACTGTTATCCCAAACCCTCAGCTATCCCCCCAATTAAGCTGGAGTCATTGCCTTTCTGAATAGGTGGGTTTTCAGTTTTTTCTGAAGGGTAGTAGCTGTGATTCTACCTTCAGAGTGGCCAGGAGCTCATTCCACAGTTGCGGGAGCAGCACAGACAGTGCCCTCCCACTTCTGGTTTTTAACTTAAACCTGGGTTGGATCAGATTGAAAGTTTTTCCTGAGCGCAGAGATCTACCAGGAACATATCTCTTCAGACGTTGCTTAATGTACTCTGGGGCTTTCCAAAGAGTGCCTTATGGGCCACACAGAGACACTTAAACTGAACTCTGAATTTTACCGGTAGCCAGTGCAGCTTCTGGAGCAGGGGGGTTGCATGCAAATTTCTGGGCAGGGAGAAAATCAGCCTTGCTGCATCGTTCTGTACTACCTGCAGCTTCCTCAACAGCTTCTGTGGCAAGCCAAGATATAAGGCATTGCCATAGTCAAGTCGTGAGATAACTGTGGCAGATACGATCGATTGCAGGCTGGAGGCTGATAAGATGGGGACTAACTTTCGTAATTGCCTCAACACACCTGTGCACGAGCCAACCACAGCTGAAACTTGAGGGGCCATCGAGAGGTCTGCATCGATCCTCAGACCCAGGCTTTTTACCACCATCCCAGGAGAGGGAGTAGTTCCTAACTCTGGGGGCCAATACAGGTCACCCCAGGGATTCCCTCGGTTGCTGATCACCAGCACCTCCGTTTTGTCAGCATTCACTTTCAACAGATTGTTAGTCATCCAGTTGACCGTGAAACTGAGCAGGTTCCTCACTGATTCCTGGGCCTCTTTGGTGTCTTCCAGCTGAACCAATAGCTGGGTATCATCTGCGTAATTGAAGATTTCGCAATTCCTACGCATAAGCTCCTCCACCAGCGGTTGTAAATAAATATTAAAGAGCAGGGGGGATAGTGCCGACCCCTGGGGCACACCCCATGTCACATCACTAATCCCAGACAACTGGTCTCCCAGCTGCACTCTCTGAGTTCGTCCTGACAGGAAGGATTCCAGCCACTTAAGCACCTGGCCTGTGATCCCCAGCTTCGCGATGCGGTCCAGCAAGATGGTATGGCTGACCGGATCAAAAGCCGCCGACAAGTCTAAACGAATCAGGGCGCATGGTTGTTTATTGTCTGCCCTGACTCTCAGCTCGTCGGCGACCGAGGCCATAACTAGTTCTGTGCTATGTTGGGGCCGAAACCCAGCCTGCCTGGCATGAAGGAGATGGTGTTCCTCCAGATGACCGGCTAATGTGCCCAGGACGTGTTTTTCTAGAATCTTACTCAGGAATGCGAGATAGGCCTATAGTTTTTTAACGCCTTCGTGTCTTTCCTGCTTTCTTTAAAAGTGGGGAGACCCTAGCTTCCTTCATCTGAGTTGAGAGATAGCCTGCTTCCAGTGAGTTGTTCAGTAGACTCAGCACCTGGGGCTGGATGCCTGGCAAGGCCATTTTAAAGATTCTTGGGGGGCATGGATCTGTGTTAGAGCCTGATTTAATTTGTCCAACAAGTTCCGCTAAGCGCTTGTCGTCAATGGGAGGAAAACTGTTCATAGACCTCGACGGCACCTGAGCCACCAGACAGGGCAGCATAGTTGTAACTGGCCGTGCATTGATATCAGTGATGATGTCCTGTACTTTCTGAAAAAAGAAACTTTGGAAAGAGTCACAGTCTGGTTGATCACTCATAGAAATGTTCCCACCCCGCTGCGTGAGTTCCCTTAGTATCACAAAGGTCTCTCGCTGTATGTTAATCGCCTCCCTAATTCTTCCCTCATAGAAAGCTGACTTTCTCTCCAAGATGTCTGCCTTATATTTTGAGAGTAGAGTTTTAAAGGTTTCAGCCTCTACTTGACAGTAATTAAGTCTCCACCTTCTCTCTGCCTTGCGGAGGGCTTGCTTCTTCTCTTTCAGTGAGGCATCAAACCATGGTGCTCCCTTCCCTTTAGAGCTAGTCCTCTCCATCCGCTCAGGGGCTAATTTATCTAGAGCGGCGAGCATCCAGGTCTTTAGCACCGTAGCATCCTGATCCAAATTAATACCGCTCATTTTAGGGGGGGCAGAAGAGAGCAGGACCGCAATTAGGGAGTCAGCCTCAATCTTATTCCAGGGCCGAGCTTTCCTCCGAAACTGATTTGGGACAGGCAGTACGGGGTCACCCGGAACCCAGCACTTTATGATAAAGTGGTCCGACCAAATGCAAGGACTGACCTCAATTATTTCTGTCTTAGGCAGAGAAGACCAGACAAGGTCCAATGTGTGGCCCTTCACATGAGTGGGGCCCACCACTAGCTGTTGTAGGTTGAGCGCCGAGAGATTAGCTTCAAACTCTATCTCAGTAGGGTCTCTGGGTATCTTGTCCCAGTGGTAGTTGAAATCACCCACCACCAAAAGGGACTTGTATCTGAATGGATATATATATATGTATATACGTTAACAGACTTACCATACGTAGTAATGGTATGAATGGTAAAAGAAAGACCCAAAAACATAAATGCATGGTAAAAGACCCAAAGTGGTAAGTACCTCCATGGTAAAAGCTGCATGGTAATTGCTGTGTTGTAAAGGCTGTTTCCCCTATCTAAAGGACACAGTAACACTCTGAGTCAATGTGTGCACGTTGGCAGCAATCAACAGGGAGATGTTTATTTTCTAAGCAATAATGTTTTTGTATCTCAACAGGAAGCAATGAAACACCCATTATGCAGTCGGATATACTTTACCGATGTTATGGCTCACTTTAATTGTGATGTGTTTTTCCCAGAACTTGATGAAGACATCTTTAAATTGGTTGAAGAGTAAGTATTATATCTTGGCCATTTAGCTGTTTTCAGTTCTTATGAAAATACAAATGCTAGAGGAGTTTAATGAGTGGAAACTGTATTGGTCAATAGCTTGGCATTAGCATAGTTTGTTACATTTAGGCAGGTTGCTCAAATTTGGTGAAGGGCGACAATAATCAGATACAACACAATATCAGCTAATGTATCTTTTAGGCACATAATTTCTGGATAGCACAGGGATATGGGTATGCATCAGTTTACATAATTAGCTACACCTATATATTTGATGGTTTAAGTAACTGAATATGCAGCTACAGAGCATTATGATCTGGAAACAAATTTAACATAATATATATTGATAGCAATTGTTAATTGATAATATAAAATTGATGTACCTAGTTTTTGAAACACATTTGCAAAGCAATCAGTGATATGATGCCACACTCCTACCTGATCGACCAGTTATTTTTAAAATGAATAAACAATCTATCAGTTGTCTCCATTACATTTCACCACTGATTTTTGTGTGTTTAGTGTTGCTGGTTTTTGTTGTTGTTTTTTTTGCACTACCATTGAATGTTTATTTTTCTCCATTGCTTATATTCATGACAGCAACAGTACCAAGATGCCCGAGGGCATTCGATCGCTTTATAAAATTAAAATATCCATTCACATCAAATCGTAATATAGCTTTCATTTCTGTTATTTGTTACAGATGAAATCAAAACATAGTCTACATAAAACTAAATGAAGCACATTAAATATAAATTCATAGGGTTTATGTAGTTGTAATATTGTTGACTAAATTATATTACTGTTTCTGTGACTTGATTAATATTGTGTCTCTTTCATTTAAGTGACACTTATTTGCTGCAGTTTGTATTAGTGGGCTAAAAAATTCATAATATTGATAAGTCTGCACATTTCATAGCAAGATGTTAAACTTACGGAACATAGACAATTAACCACATACGCTCCACTCCATCATGAAATACAAATTAGTACTATTTAATTCTGTTATGTTATACATAATAATGTGACAAGACACATATTATTTCAAAATATCTAGTGTTAGGCAGTGACAACTTGATTGTGATTAATGATTCCTACTTTATACATTGGATACACCTGTGTAATGGTTTAATGATTTACTCCCATAATAATATGGGCTCATTTTGTGTGTAGAAATAATTGGTGCTGTGGTCATTTCCATAATGCCGGAAAACTCTAGTAAAATCCAGAACTTTGCAAATTTGTAAGTTTAGCAACATCAAACCAGGCATTGCATATAATTACCAAGCAGATTTTCAAATTGGCAACTATACCGTCTCATAATGGGGACTTGTCGGCAGTCCTGATTTTTCACCCAACAGCATATTATTTCAGGTCATTAAGGATCTGATTTAGAGTTTGGTGGGTGGAATACAGTGAGTCAGGGTGGTGAAGGAAATTACCTCTGCCATTGTGATGAACTACTGCCCACCAAATTTGGAGTGAACTGCCGGTCATCAGTTTACATTGAAACAAAATGTCGTCACAGTGGTTAATTTCAATTAATTTACATTTTGCTGGACAGCTGCTGTTCCTTTTGACAGACATTACCTAAACTTTTAATTTTATTTCTGTTTTTCCTAAACAATTTTTTGAAAATCAAAAAGCTAATGACCCCTACAACCTGGGAGTAAAATTACAAGTCCCATCACGATTAGTCTAATTAGCTTGCTAACTAGGCGTCGGTAAAAATCTCAAATATGTTCAAGAGGGTACATGAAGCATCTAGTTTTCATTAATTATAATTGAGAGCCAATTACATGAAATTAATGATTAGCATCTAGTGTAAAGTGAGTTACGGTTCTTTGTTGAAAGCAAATTTCATTTTTTGTTTGAACACATTTTGGCCTCTATCTTTGGTTAAATCAGAGTCAGGACACACATCAACAAAAATGCACTTGTAAAGAAATACAAAACACCTTGAAGATATAAAACAAAGACTGCTAAGTCCATTAGACAGCTTTGCATCTGTAAAAAAAAGTCCAGTGTCTATCGAGACAGGATGATCTGGGTAATCTGGAACCTAGTAGATGTCCATGGTCAATGTTCCCTCTAATTATTTTTCTCCGTGTGCGGTGACAACATTTTTGTGTGCCCACATTTCCTGACTGTGTGCGCATTTGAGAGTTGTGATGAGCCAAAGTGGAGTGATCATAGGCAGTGTGTTACTATGAGTGATGGCAGTTGCAACAGTACACGGCCAGACAGAAGGCAAAAGAACACTATACACTGTCAAATAACAATAGTAACAACATTTAGTTGCACAAATGATAAAAACTGCTGCAGAAGTGCTCTAGTGTTCAATAACTGGGAAGATGTATCAGTGAGTTAAATGGTAGCTACTGACATAAATGCTGATCAGCAGTGCTCGAGCCTAGGTAGGCTAATTTAGGGTCTGATTAGAGCTCAGCAGATGTGTTACACCACACACAAATGTGACGGATATCTCGTCTGCCATATGACTAGCGCATCTTAACCTATAGTACTTGTAATTTAGCGGACGGGATATCTCTCACATTTTTGATGGAGTAACCTGCCCACCGAACTCTAAATCAGGCCCCTAATCTTTTATGTACAGCACTAATAAATGGTAGGACTATGGTATCTAGCACTATATCAAAAGCAAGTTATCATTGTAAAGCTACATTCAAATGAAATTGCATGGTATGTGAAGAGTAAGTTCTGGAAGAAAAGTCTTGACTTATTACTGCATAAACCTGATCCTACTACTGTATAGAACTGACCCTACTGATCATTTTAGAGTGGGAACCTCATGGTGTTTGCACCAGGGCATTGTGTTTGTTTTGTTTTCCCTTTCAAAATCAGAAGAGAGACTCCCTGCACATTGACAAATCAAGTACCAAAGGAACCTCACAACAACAACTAAAAATGTCATGTCCAAAGACACCACAAACAGTTACAACATTGGTCTGCAAAAGAGGCTAAGCAGTGGTTGAAACAAATAAGGCATGTAGGTGCTAATATGAGGTTCGGGCATGTTGAGGCATGCACTGAGCACATTTTAGGTCTAGCTCAGGCCAGCTGCCTCTCAAACCTCATGTAAAAAAAAATCATAAATAAAATTACATAGTTATCAAATATTGTCAATTATTCTGAATGTGAACAAACCCAGAGTTCTCAATTAAGGTATCCCTCATGGCAAAATGCTTTCTCCTTCTTTATTCAATATCTTCATTCACACTCTGGCCCAATTGTTGAAGAACTGATCATTGGGGCTTTGAGGGACCAATCTAACACGTCTTTCCTAGTGCAGAGTTTACTGGTATGCTCAGGATGTCACAGATCTGCTTGAAATTAGATGCAGCAAAGACTGAGCTAGCAATTATTCCTGAGGGCGCATAGACGCCCCGGATTCTGTGGCCTGGCCTTCAATAATTGACCCCAGCCCTCCTTCTATACAACAATCTATTATTTAGGAACCTACCCTGATGCTAACTTATATTTGACCCTCATACTTCCAAGATTTCATGCATATATTTTTTCCATTTCAAAACTACATGAAATATTCTGACAGTCACACATATTAAATTTCATGCTCCTCTTATCAATGCACATGATCGTTCTCTCTGTCAAACGGTGATACATCCCTGAAACAATGTGGCTGTCTGTTTGATTTGCATGATTCCAAAGTACCAAAATAGTTCACCTTTCTTAAAACAATTGCATTAGCTTACAGTCCATTAAAGAGTTGTTATTAAGTTCAAAGTGCATAGAGCTGTTTTTCAACAGGTCCCACATTTTATTGCATGTAAATTGCGCTGGGACAGGCACCCCCTGAGTTGAATGATAAGTTTATCCTTACGATTCCTAGAACTTGTCACCCTCTGGAACAGTCCCTGTTCACATGTGCACATCTACTTCAAAAGAATTTTGGGACATATTATCAAGAACGGCGTTAAAATTATCGGCGCTTCAGCGGCAGGAAACTGCCGCTAAAGCGGTGACAATGGGCTTGAAAATATGCTCTTGTGAATTCCCATAGCAGGCCAGGTTCTGGTATTAACCTGGGCTGCTATGGGAATTCACAAGGGCATATTATCAAGCCCATTATTGCCGCTTTAGCGGCAGTTTCCTGCCGCTAAAGCGGCGATCATTTCATCGCCGTTCCTGATAATATGTCCCTGTGTTTTCCTGACAGGTCTCGTGCATCAATATATTTTCCTTCACCAATACTTTTTATTTGCAATTCATTATCTTGTTTTTTTAAATCCTTGTGTGCCTAAAATAGGCATCCAGGTTGTTGCAGTTTAAACCCAATAGTATATTTTCTTTGTACAACTAAGAATCATATTTCCCATTGTCTACATAACGACTGAAAAGGGTCTCTACACCTGTACTATGTACACATGGCTGCTAGGAAATACTACTACTGCTCAATGAAATTATATGCAATGACTATTTTCTTAATTTTAAAATTTGTATTACAATTATATGGCTGCCACGTTTGGGTGGTGTCTCTTTTCTTCTGTTTATTTGTGTGCATGTGCTTGTAATTTATATATATTTGTTTTAAATTGGCCATTGCACCAGCTCGCCAAGGCCACATTTTTGGGTTTTCTTGTCATTTTAAAATAATGTTCTTATTGTTTTCTGACTTAGTCAGTTATGTTTATGTGCATTTTTTAGGAAAACTGGTCGACATTTTAAAATGTATAAAATGTAACATTTCTCCATTTAACCATGTTCATAGGCCCCCTGTTAGAGAGAGCTGAGAGAAACAATAAATGCGTACCCTAGGGCCCTATAAAGTTATTTTGTTGAAGACAAAATGTTTTCTTTTGAGCAATTTGTGTAACAGAGCTTGCACCGGCCTTACTGTACCATTAGAGGGTGATTTGGGCTCACTTACAGGAAAGTTCAATGTTGCGAAGCAGGGGGTCAGTACCTGCATCGCAAAGGCACATAGTTTAAACATTTGTTAAACTTTGGGGAAGCCTGATGAGGGGTGAGAGACAGTCCTACATAAGTGTAGAACCATCCAAGTGCATTGTCTGAGCGCCTTAGTTTAATGGTTGATAATTGCTTTGTGCTCCCGTTTGACTTTTAAGTGCGCGCTCTCAAGACTGTGTGTGCACAGTAGGAAGGCAACATGTGTGTGGGTGCACAAGTGCGCACCTAAGAGGAAACATAATACATGATAAGTTTTATGGCAGGGCCTCTTGATTTTAACTCAGCAGGAGTCACATGAAGCTAAAAAGGCACTTGTTGTTCAGAACAATTTTCAATCACGCTTCCATCACAAACTTTATTTCAATGTTCAGAAGCAGCATTGGCTTTCTATAGACAAAGGCAATTACCAAACAGTACTCTGTTAGACCTGTGATCCTTAGAGTGGTCTTCCCCCAAAACGTTTTGCTTGCTTACCTCCTCTTGTTGCTATATCTTGTCAGCATCAGGACTCTGATGACTTTACCACTCCTAACCAGTGCTAAAGTACATGTGCTTCTCCCTTAAACATGGTGACATTGGTGAATACATGATTGGCATATTTAATTTACTTACTACTACTAAATGCCTTTTGTGAATACCAAAAGTCTCAAAGTTAGGATTTTGTCTCAGTTTAGTAGTAGTAAATTTAGGAGTCATAACTTTGCTACTACTAAATGCCTTCTGTGAATAACAAAAGTAGTAAATTTAGGATTTTATCCCAGATTAGTTCTGTAAATCGTCCGACAAATTTTTTGAGTTGTACTTTGTCGATTGTGGTGAGATTTTATGATAATTTAATTTGGGGACTATTTCATCTATCCTATCCCACCATAATCTTTCTTTTTAATTTAAAGTATTAAAACTGTGTTTTGTTCACATTAATGATTATTTATCATATATCTTTTTTCTTTACCTTATTCTTCATTTTCAGTGATGTGTTTACTTGAGTCTCAAAATCATCCCCTCCGTCATCCTATTCATTGAATTCATCCCAAAACCTTTGAAAGTCTGTTTGTTTATCATTACCTGAGTCTCTCTAAGATTTATATCTTCCTGTCTCTTTTTGCATCAGCCAATTTCCTTCCTGGTCTCTGAAGAGAATTGAATGCTCATTTATGAATGTATCCAATTGGCTAACTTGGGATACTGAAGGCATGAGATCCTTCTGTTTAGTCTAACCAGTGCTGGTGCTTGTTCTTAAGGAACTCCTGAAAGGAATTTTAACTTTTGCAACATGTGTCAGATACTCAGATGCATATTAGTGTATGTAAACTCTCCAGTTGTATCATGCTTTGTGGAACTAGGTTTGCCTGTACCTTAGTGGAGTTTAAATTAGGCTATTTCTCACCCTAAACAGAGGTGTGTATGAGTATTTGTTGTTCTATATCATTTTATCTTTGACTCTCACTTATGTGAGCTTTATGCACAAAAATATTACATGTGTTTGGCTTCTGCCTCACTATTCCAGGGCTCAAGGATGTCGGCAAATCATCTAATGCTTTAAAATGAGTTTAACCTCGTGGATGACGACTCATACCGGTAGACGTTATCCTTTTCTCACCATTGTTCCTACCCAAGCATTCTGAATTGTTGTGTTTTCCACTTCAGGTGATGTTGATAAGGTCAATTGATCTGGGGAAACAAATCTCGAAAATCATGGAGTATGCTTGGGTGTGATGTCCTTGTATCTACTTGCTGATTATTCATCCAGGCTTTCTCTGTAATGCAGAGACTTCTTTTCATCTTTCCTACATAAAGGTGTGCCTTGGGGCTTCAATAAGTGCTACCATAGAGGTGCCTCAGAGGGATTTTGCTGTGTACAAGTGACCATCTGCTGTGTGATTAGAGAAGACGGATCATTGGATTTTAACTGGTGCTTTATCCTGAGTTTTCATATACTGCCCCATCTAGCTTCCCTTCTGATATGTCTAGCATCTTTGCACTAGATGTCAATGAGATACGTTTGTGCAAGATTTTAATTTACCAAAGGAGGAGCTTCTGTTTCTGAAGTCTACCCTATTGTTTTCGAGTATATCTTTTTTCATCACACTATTTTCTAAGGTTGCATGAATTATTGTTTCGGGAGACTGAATTATTTATTCTATGCAATAGTCCCCTCAGTGGGTTTCAAATACTTCTACTGGTGTCTTTTTTCTAACCGTGGTAGTAGTTTTGTATGTGAGAGCGCATAGTGGCTGGATAAAGCTACACTCCTGTCACTTGCTGTATCTGTGCCTTCAAGGTGCCTGTCTGGCTATAGGGTACGCCTGACAATTGTTAGGCAGCCAGAAATGCAAGCCAGTGAATGGGCAGGCTGTTTGAACAGCTAAATTCCAACCAGCTTCTCCAAGGCCCTCTCATAAAGCTTAGTAGGCCTCCTTGGCTAATCTCACTTTAATGGGGCTGGCATTGGTTGGTGGTGCTTCAAGACGTACTCACACACCAGCACCATTAGTCCCTCTACATTTGACATTAACTGTGGGTACACTAGGAATGCTTACTAGTCAATCCATAATGGTGCTCTATAACTCTTGTATAAACAAAAAAGAGGAGTATCACCATAGGATCAGGTAGTGGTCCTAATTGAGAGTGGGGAGAGGAATGAAGTCAAAAGGAAATTGTTCCTTTTTTGAAGACCCCTCACTCACCAACCTGGTTGGTGACATGCTTCATCATCGGGGTCCCACCCGGACAGCCGAGTGCCATCCGGGTGTGCTGCGACACCTGAATTACAGTGGAGTGGGTAATTTTTGTGAGTGTAGTGCAAAAAGTGATTTAAAAATTGGCGCAGTATTCCTTCAATAAAACTTTAATATGAAGTTACTGGACAATAATAAAATCAAATCAAGATATCAGAGTAGGTGAAATTGACCGACTATATCTATGTGAAAGTGCTAGGGTCTACATGTTTCAACCTGTGTTGGAGATTCCCAGGTTTTCGTCAGGACCAAAAAGTGAAAGGAGAAAGAACCTGGGCGGTATGCACACGCTAATGTGCACCCAACCCTCGGCCCTCAGGACCTAACTGTAGCTCACAGTCAGGCAGATAAACATCCAGATTCTGGAGTCAGGAAAAAATGTAAGCTCAAAAAAGAGTAGGTTACGCCTCATAGGAAACGAGGACAGGCTGGTGCTTCCATGTTTGTTGCGACTGGAATGTGGAAAAAGCTGTTATGCCTAGTCCCTATCCTCTGGATCCTCGAGGGTCGTTCTATAACTCTTGACACTGTTGCAGTGGTTTTTGTCTTGGGTCACAATTTTTTTCCTCCTATTTTCATCAAATATTTAATTTCTTTTGACACTGACTTGACCCTCTGATGGATCTGGTATTGTGCCACTGAGGGGTTAAAAATGAAAGATTTGATATCCAAATTTCAATTGAGAATCAGTAATTTGATGACTAACTCACATATTAACAATTAGATTCTATTACTCTCAATACCAAACTATATAAATAAATAATTATGGGCCAGATGTACGACCGTTTTATTTTGCGCCTCGCAATTTGCGACTAATTCAAGTCACAAATTGCGAGGTGCTAAATAAAATGAGCAACAGTGTGCTTAACATTGTTCGCGATTCCCAATGAGGTCGCAAATTGCGATGCTCATTAATATTAATGAGCCTCTTGCAATTTGCGAGCCCATTGGGAATGACAGGCCCTCCCAGGAATGGTGGCCTGCTGGGCTTAGCAGACCATCATGTCTGGGACTGCTTTTAAATAAAGCATTTTTTTTCAAACGCAGCCCGTTTTCCTGAAAGGAAAACGGGATGCATTTAAAAAAAACAAAAAAGAAACGTTTTTGGTTTATTTTTAAGGGCAGGCAGTGGTCCCGGGGACAACTGCCTGCCCTTAAAACATATTTTGGCATGCATTTGCAAAGGGGAAGGGGTCCTTTGGGGACCTCTTTCCATTTGTGAATGCATTACCACCTACTTGAAGTTGGTGGTAATTGCGAGTGTTTTGTGACTGCAATTGCAGTCGCAAAACATTAGTACATGGTTTTGAGACTCACTATTTGGAAGGGAATGCTTTGACATGGCCCATGCTAGCCCAAATCTTCTAAAGAAATTTAGCCAAACTAAAACGATCCAAACCAATATTTCAGTTAAGGTAATATAAAACAAGAGCATTAGTTACTGATGATTTGAGATCTCCCTTTTTTGATTTTTCCCTGTCATTAATCAATAGATTGGAATGCACAATTAGGAGGCAATGGAAGATTCTCAAACATGAGCCCCTTTTTTCCTCTAAACGGGCAAGAAGTCTGAAAGATGCTTTGGTACATACACGCCCTAGAAACCAACCTGGAGAAGAAGTCCGCACTGTATTGAATACATGGGGCCTCCCCCCTGTCGTGGGACATTATCCGTGTGGGGGGTGCAGTGTGTGCCATTTAACCACCAGTACAAAAACGTTGAGCCTTGAACCAGGGAAACTATGGCAAAAGCTCAGTCACACCAATTGCAACCCTGGCAATGTTGTGTACTTAAATACATGTCCCTGTGATCTCAAATATGTAGTATAAGTGAGGCACCCCCCTAAAGGATATCTGCAAGGTCAGGGAAAAGGGGGGAAAAAGGGAACAATAATCAAAACTATGCAAAGATAGTATCCCTCTTGACCTATATCTCTTTCGCTTGTGGCTTTAATGCTGACATATAGGGCATATCAAAAAATGCTCTGCTACACAACTGTTTCATTAGAAGAATATACCTCAAAATTGACGGCGCATTTTCTACTACACAATCACATGCCTAATGATATCAGATGGACTATTATAGAACAACTTCGTGCGAATAGCGGACCACAGGGAGGCCTATTTGAGAAGGAACAACGGTGGATTTACCGCCTTTCCACCCACCGTCTAGGGCTCAATGAAGATATCCCTTGGGGCTCAGCAATGAAAAAATTATCATCTGGTGGGCCTTCTGAATACATGAACGGGGTGAATTGACCTTTCTAGTTTTCTGATATCAGACCCTTAATCCCTAGACTCATCAGGTTGATTTTGCCATCATGTAGTCCCTAATGATTGACTATTATTGAGTCCATTCTAATGATATCAGACCCCTACTCTTTAGTTTTTAAAGGTAGGCTTTCACTTTACCTTTACGAAGTCTCCAACGAGATAGAAAACGCGGGGGGTTGTAACATCCCTCGGGCCTGCAAATCCTTTCTTTTTTATTATTCTTATTTTTCTTATTTTGCCCGGCCTACTAACATGTCCCCCTTTTTTTGCTATTTAGTACATAAATGCGGGTTCTCATAATCGAGTCCGTAATCATGTTAAATTAGATCATTGAACAATTTCCCAGTATCTATTTACATCGAGAGCAGAGCCTTGGTACAATACAACTGGCCAAGATTTTTGTTTCCCTGTCCAATTTTGGGATAATAAATAAAGTTACTTTGTATTTGAAATATTACGGAGCAGGGTCCTTTAAACAACACACGCCGCCGTTCTGTGATGGCGATGACGCAATGCCGGCTCCGTAACGGCGATCACATGACCTGCCACAGAGGCATATGTACTTCTGCGTTGAGCACTCGAACCATCGTTCGGGCCACGGAAGTACCATAATTAGGTTGCCGGTGGGGAGCCGTCGAGGCGCAAGTACGTTTCTGCTTAGGCACAATCCCTAGGATCACTTTGTACCTCGGTTACTGGCTTTGACGCAATTTAGCCGTTAAAGCTATTTTAGGGCGTTTACTTGGGTTTCTCTTCGTTTGACAGATAACCTTTGACGTGAAGAGATCCCCTGCCGCAGTACCATGTAGCATCGTAATTCAAGTGAAGTACCTCAGCGCCATGATCTTGTATTTTATTCTGGTCCTGATGAAAGCTTTGCTGAGCTAGCGTTTAAAAGCAGAAACATGTCGACCTATTCACTTCAAAGGATACATTTGGTTCGAATTTATAACCATTAGTGTCCGATTCACTTGGTTTTAATGATCGTGTTCTGACCCTTCATTAAAGTTTCTTTGGAGATCAGTCCGCCATCTTTTAACTCACCATTCAATCAATTCTTTTGAGCACCATTTCACACGTCCGTTACATACCAGCTCCGCTGTAACTCAGGCGTGGTAGCACGCCAGGGAGACATTCGGTCTCCTTGGTGGAACCCTATAATGAAGCATGTCATCAACTATGTTGGTGAGTGAGGGTTCTACTTTTTAACAAAGGTTACTTCCCACCTTTTCACACACCCGTTCATTGTGTACCACCTTTCTTTGACTTGTTTGGCACCTGCAAATTTTGGTAACACCACCTTTGTATGTCATTTTACACTTTTAGTCACTCCTTTGTTGTTCAAGAGTTTACAATTAGGAGGCAAGTCATGAAAACCTCAGAGTCTATGATTTAGTTAAAAGTAATATTTTATAAAATATTTTAAAAGTAGTACATCAATAATAAACATTAGGATTGAAAGAACGCAAATGTATTTAATTAGCTTAAAGTTCCCATAAGATGACAAAAAGCTCTGGAAAGTTCAGCAAGGACATGAGCCATAACAGCTCCTAGGCAGTGTGCCATCGAGGAAGAATCCACAAATAGCGCATACACTGTATGCGACAGTCTGAAAGGAAAGCACATGAAATGCAGAAGTTCCCAAAGGAAGTGTCTAGTCAGGAAAGTAAAATAAGTTCCTCCAAAACCAGCAAAGTAATTCACAAACAATAGAACTATACATTTAATAAAAATAAATCGGTATTCTAATACCTTTTTAACTCATAAGCATTCAAATTTTTGGTATTTGCTGTATTTCAGGGATCACATGTCAGTATGGCACAGAACTACATTTGCAAAGTACTAACGTGTAAAATAATTTCATATAATTAAGTATTAATATTGTTTTAAATGATTTACATTAGTACATATATAAAGATCATAATCTGAAGGTTTCAGAACAATTGCACTAAATATGACTATACAGCACCATTTTTTTCTTGTCACTTTCATTGCACAATTTCCCACATGTAATGATGGAATTCAATATGAAACCTTTCAATGTCGCATGTAAATTTATCTAAATCAGGTTACATTTAATTAATTCTTCACACCAATCATTATTTTGATAGGAATGGTTAGAAATCTTGTAACACCTAAGTACATCACATTAACTTTCTGATATACATTTAATTAGCAACTAAAACTGGTGAAACTATGAACCTATATCGTGTTCCGTATTCGGAATGACACGAGAAGCGACGTCACCATGCATCATGAATCTGAGACTGTGTGACACACTTGGACCTTTTGGATATATGCACTACTATAGAGGACGTCGCAAGAAACAGAACCCCTTGTGAGTTGGAATTATCACCAGAATATAAGGATATACATAAAGAAAACGGATGTATGATGGTACAACGCGTACCGTTTCAACGCGTGCCTTTACAACGCGTCTTTAAAAACGCAAGTCGTTACAACGACTTGCGTTGTTTGGCGCGGATAGTGAATAGTATAATTTACTATTCTAACACCAGTCCCCGTGGATAGTAGGGAAGGTGTTGGAATAGTAAATATACTATTCTTTATCCTTTAGCGCCCTCCAGCGCAAGTCGTGGTTACGACTTGAGTTGTAAAGGACGCGTCGTAAAAGCACTGCGGGGTAACATCCGCGTTGAAAAGGATGTTCCCCAAAGAAAACATATCCTTAATAAAGTCGCCTGACAATTTCCATTGTAAGCGAGGAAACACGTGTCAGCTGTTTGAAGATCCAAGGAATGAAGGAAAAGAACAAGAACTTATTTTCCTTTGTTGAATTTTGTGCTCACACTCCGCATTTTGATAATCATTGTGACAATATTTTCATGTGCTGAGGATTTTCTTTTGTATAAACCTAGATTATTTCATCTATATGGTTCCATCCATCTAATAATAATAATAAAAACATTTATTAAGCGCCTGAATACACTAAGGACAGTGCGTCTCCGCGCTAGGATGCATTCCAACACGACTCCAACAAAAATCAAACCATGAAGAGGAGAAAGGAAAAAGGAGGAGAAACCCAGAAATAAATACTAATCTTCAGGAAACAGAAAGGTCTTCAGTTTCTGCCGGCACCTGGTTTCCGACGGTTCCATCCGCAACTCAGTAGGGAGTTTGTTCCAATGTTTGCTGGCCAAGAACCTGAAGGAACGCCCACCCATCCGTGCTTTATAAATGCGGGGTATCGAAAACTGCATACTGCCCATAGATCTCAAAAGGCGCTTTGGACGATAAATAGTTAACATCCTATGGAGGTAGGCCGAGCCCTTGCCGTGTGCAATACGATGGCTAATGCACATGGCCTTGAACCGGATGCGTTCTCGCATGGGGAGCCAGTGCAAGATCTGTAGCGCACGTCTTCTTCGGTAATTTTAGAACAAACCTGGCCGACGCATTTTGGACACATTGCAGCTGGTTCAGTCCCTTTTTACTGAGGCCACAGAGCAGGGCATTCCCATAATAAAGATGGGACGTGACCAGGGCATGGACTAAGGTTTTCCTATTAGTAATAGGTAGGAGATCCAAGATTTTACGCAGGACCTTCAATATGCCATAGCATTTCCCCGCCATCTTGCCTATGTGTTGGGAGTATGAGAGATTGGAATCCAAGATAACACCCAAGTTCTTCACAGTATTAGCAGGGGTGGGTGTAGGACCCAAGTAAGCGGGCCACCAGGCTGATGTCCAGATTGAAGGGGAGGAACCAATCACAAGAAGTTCGGTCTTATTCCCGTTCAGGCGGAGGCAGTTGCATTTCATCCAAGCTGCAAGTGCCACAAGACAAGCAGAAAAATTATCTGCCGTCTCCAACTGGGTTGTGAGATAGAGTTGCGTATCATCCGCATATGATACAATATCCACTCCATAAGATTCCACCATCCTGGCCAAGGGTTCCATATACAGATTAAACAGCACAGGGCTGAGAATGGAACCCTGCGGGACCCCTTGTTTTAAAGTTCGAGGCGTGGATCTAAAGGGGGGACAGTGTATTTGGAATTTTCTATCCACCAGGAAGGAGACCATCCATTCATGCGCCAGCCCGGCAACTCCCATCTCGCTCAGACGGGCAAGAAGTCTAGAGTGCGATACAGTATCAAATGCCGCACTCAAGTCCAGCAATATCAGTGCGGCGGTCTGTCCTTCATCCACTTTCTGGTGAAGTAATTCTGTGGAGAAAAGGAGGGCAGTTTCGGCGGAATGCTTCGCCCTAAAACCAGATTAGGAGGAGTGTAGGAGATGGTTATCCTCCACAAATTTAACCAACTGGTTATTAACCAATTTTTCCACTACTTTGGCACAGAACGGTAGGAGAGAAATGGGCCTAAGGTTGTCCAAATGAGAGATACTCAGGTTAGATTTCTTTTTAATCAGGACTACCTGAACGAGTTTCCATTCCTCAGGCACCTGCCTTTCTTGGAAGGAAAGGGAAGCCAGATTACCTATGTAGTTCCATAGGAGGAGAACATGGTTCCTAAGAATTTTAGGAGGAGCAACGTCCGTAGGGGATCCTGACTGGATGCTCATAATTATCTTTATGAGTTCCTCCCTCGGAGACATGCATTCTTAGTAGGCCCTTGGCCGATATCCCTAGCCGAAACTTCTTCAGCTGGACCCTGCTGGAAAGACACGTATATCTGCTCCACTTTGCTTACAAAATGATCGGCGATAGATTCGCATATCTCAGTGGAGACGAGATCTTTGGTCTCTATCCTAGTAAGTGCTGTGAGCTCCTTATAGATTGAGAAGAGCTCCTTGGAGGAGTTTTCAGCAGATTTCAGCAGATTCAATCCTCTCTTTGAAGAATAGTCTTTTTGCCTTATTAATCCACCCATGGTACTCCTTCAGACTGTTCTTATATGACTCTTTCCGGACATTGTCGTAGTCCAGTTTTTTACATCTAGCTTTAGCTGCACACAGTTTCTCGTTATACCAAGGTGCGGACCTAGTCCTACGTACTGGGGCTTTTAGATTCCATGGGGCCACCTTATCTAAAGCCTTAGATACCCATTCATCATACTCCTTCCTTGCTTCCTTAAAAGTTTTACTAAGTGGAGGCTTTCCCTGCATTAGCACAGATTCGAATGTCTCCTGACTAAATTTTTTCCAATTCCTGCGTTTAGGTAGGATAGGTCTCTTGAGTATTTCCCTTCTGGGTCTGCCTGTTATTATAAATGGAACGAGATAATGGTCAGACCACAGGGATCAAGAAGATGACCCGCCTGATGCGTTGGCATCTCACCCGAAAGAGTGAACATCAGGGATTTCAAAGAGGAAATCATGGATTGGGCCTCTGCACATTTCGCATCCTCAAAATGTAGGTTAAGGTCACCTAGTATAAGGAACCTACTATAGCGTAAGGCCGGTTGGATCACCGATTCCAATAGGCTTTCTGTAAACTGTGTAGAGCCCCCAGGGGGGCGATATATGAGATAGCCCATAATAGTACACTCAGGGGAGATTTTAATAGAAAAAAGGCCAGCTTCACAATTACTAATTTTTACTTTCTCCAATGAGCACTCAAACTTAGTATTATACACCATTGCAATGCCCCCCCCCTCTTTGGATCCCTCTATTGATTCTCAGCAGCCTGTATGCTGGTGGGAGGGCCTCCAAAATCTCAGGTGCCGAAGCTTCATCCAACCATGTCTCCGTTAAAAACACCAGATCTGGCTGGTGGTCAGTGAGGACATCATAGATGTCTAAGCTATGTTTTTTAAGTGAGCAGCAGTTTACTAAGAACCCCGTTAGTTGGTCCCCACTCTTAGTGTTCATCAGAGCTAGGGCAGGATTAAAATGGCACAGCCTGCACTTCTGCGCCCAATTTTCAGGTAGTATACTGTGCATACAGGCGACGTTAGATGTAGGGCGAAGACGAATCAGTTGGTCACTGGTGTACTTTATGTTTTTTACCGTCTTCCAAGAGTTGGTGGCAGGGGTTCTGGCCCCTAGCCGCGTTCGGTCGCGGACGGGCGCAGACAGGCTTGCCTTGTGCGCGCCTTTGGCGCGCACTCGGCGCGCCCGCTGCGCGGTCTCAGACCTGATGTCATTATATGGGGGTCGGATTGAGAAAACTAGAGCGCTAACCTGAGCGCTGAGGAGGCAGGAAGTGGAGGATTCCTCACCCTCCGCGCAAACGGCCACAATGGACGCGGCGGACCGGGGCGGAACCAAGAAGGAAAGCACAGATTGGTGAGAAACCAAATAAGCAGTAACTAACAATTTTAAAATATATCAACAGGTTTTAGCAGCACTATGTTAAAAGCGGAAATTCAATTCATTAAGATGCGGGCCCAATTCACCGCGTGAGCCTCCCCTTCACCCCCCCGCCCCCACACAGTGGTTGTCTTCGAGGATCGAGTGGAGGTGTCTGTCACTGCCACTGACAGAATTAGCATCCATCTAGCAATTTATCTGCGTGCTTTCACGATGGAGTAACTAAGTACTTCTCACATATTATTTCTCATGTCTCTTTACCATGTCATTAGTGCATGTTTATTTGCATGTTGCTAAAAATGTCTTATAATCGATTTGGATGTGTATCAAGGGACCTAGCTGCTTATCAGCTGCATCTACACCAAATCACCAAATACCAAGGGCCATATTATCAAGAACGGCATTAAACTTATCGCCACTTTAGCGGCAGGAAATTGCTGCTAAAGCGGCGATAATGGGCTTGATAATATTCCCTTGAGAATTCCAATAGAAGCCCATGTTTACACTAGAACCTGGGCTTCTATTGGAATTCTCAAGGGCACATTATCAAGCCCATTATCACTGCTTTAGCAGCAGTTTCCTGCCGCTAAAGTGGCAGCAATTTTTAGCGCCATTCTTGATAATTTGCTCCTAAGTACCTTACTGAACCTATAACTTGACATTGAGATTTTGGGTAAGTTACTTTGATGCCCCAATACCATCATATTGGACATTGTGTGGGATTACTGTGTATTTGGCTGGAGATTTCTAGTGGGGTTTTAGTTTTTGGGACCATCGACCTGGGCACTTACCAACCTGATTTTTTATGCTTGCACTTAGGAAAAATAAAACTGGGCATCATTTCCGCAAGGCCAGCTGAGAGTGCCCAAATTTTTCCCATGTAAAATATTATTTGTTTTGTAAAATCTTTACTGCTTAAGTGCATTGAATGTAATTCGGTTTATATCCTAGTCTTAGTATGTGCTAGTATCTTCATGTTTTCTTTCTGGTTCCTTATTTTTACTACCTTAATTACCTCTACTTTGTAAAATATAAATATTCCTTTAGAAGGTTTACTCTTTATACAATTATACTACCTGCTGAAATAACATTAAGTGCCCAACTACGAGTTTGAAGGTGCAGCCGCCACACTGCCAAACCTGCATGAGAACGGCCCGCCTTACTATGACTTTCTTAGTCGTTAGTGGATGGTTCCTTTGGTACTTCCACAGCAATGCCTATAAAATAGGCACCACAATGGGAATGTCAAAAGAAGTTTCAGCAGAGCATCGATTATGAAGTCCCACAGTCATGGCCAACATGGCCCTCTAGGGCCCCCTTTCTTTCATCACTGTCACTATTTTCATGGAGAAAAGACTTCCATGAAATCAGTGGCGGTGAGGAAAGTCGTCAAATGCTAGTTGGGACCACGGCGGTCCTGCCAAGCATATTACTGCCTCAAAACCGCTTCGCCAGGGAACGGTGGTTTCCTGGCGGAGTCGGCAGTCCCAAAGTGGCGCGATTGCCACGGTCATGAGGTGGTGCTCAGAAGACCGCCACCCTACCATGAGTCTGACAGTCCAAGGACTGCCAGACTCGTAATTAGGCCGTAACTGTTTGCCTTCCCTGACTTTGATGAGTCAACTAGACAAATCGATTGAATAAAGCTGTGTGACTTCTTGTGCGCCAGGTTATGTCAGGAGTGATCAGTGGGTTGAGTGTGGGAATCATTTACAATGGCAGAATAGGTATTCTTTGCACCTTTGGGGCCTCATCTCAAGTGGCGAAGTAATCTCAGTGGGGCCAGTAATAGAAGTTACTTCCAAATCAGGACTGTCAGTCTTACGGAAACTTTGCCTGCTGAAAGACAGCAAAATGTCAGGGTGAA
This sequence comes from Lissotriton helveticus, assembly GCF_964261635.1. NCBI lineage: Eukaryota > Metazoa > Chordata > Amphibia > Caudata > Salamandridae > Lissotriton > Lissotriton helveticus. The sequence continues at coordinate 492,702,681 of NC_136057.1, read as the reverse complement.
ATGCAGGAAAAATAAGGAAAAACTGCGGGATTTTGATGTAGTGATTCTCCATTTCTCAGTCAAGCCCCAAGGACCAACTCATGACCATGAGGTATTTCCTCCCCAACAAAAAATAGAGTTTCCCACGGTATCACTACTGGCAACTCTGGGGAGGAGGCCCTTATGAGCATGGGTGGCACACAAAGGCACGCAGGTAAGTGCACTTGACTCAACAGAAGAAGAAATATATGCAAATAACAATTTGTGCATTTCTGGTTATTAATTAAAATTCGTCCAATGTTTTTCAGGTCTTCTGACATCCCTTCGGAAATCCAAGAAGAAAATGGAATTAAATATAGATTCCGACTTTTTGCAAAGCACTGAAATTCAAAGAGTAAACGTAACAGATAGCACGAATTGGTATACTTTTAAAACGATAAAGGAATGACAATGTGTTAATCTAACAACTAGTAATTCGCCATACCATTTGAAAAATGTTGTCTTAATCCTCTGTACTCATCAGCTTTGCTATTTAGACAGGATGGCTCTAAAATGGCCCTAAAATGGCTCTAAGATGACTCTTTCTGTAGAGGCAAGGAAGTGAGTGAAACACTTCATCGTGAGCTCACACTATACTTTAGTAAAAAAGATCAGTCCTTTAACTAAGACCAGGAACTGGAAAATCCACACAAACAAATAAAAGTCCACTAGCATACCACCACCCTAACCATGGTACTATAATGAACAAAGGTTTAAGTGAAGAAGACACAGTGCAACAAATAGGCACAGTATTTGATACAGTTTTGTGTGAACACGTGTTTAGTGTGTGATGGTGGATGAAGGTGGATAAATGCCTTAATAGTGGCTTAGCCACGTGGAGACGGGAATGTGATTTTATTTTCTCCACAGATGAAGACTTTAATATATCATATGTCTCACTTTACTGACACATCGAGATAAGGTTAAAATAGGGAAAAGACAGTGGGGTCAATTCAGTCCAGAAGAATGAAAAATAGCTGTGACCATTCAGGCATTTAATTAGAGGCAGAAACGTGTTGACCAATCAATATAGGCATATAAAGTCATAACAAACCAAGCCCATTATCTTATCTCATTGTAGAAAGAGAGTCAACAATTACAGTTATTAATGATCCAGACAATGCATGTTTTAGCAGCAATAAGACCGTAGGACACTCAACATAAAAATCATAGCCACCCTGCATTATCAAAACCAAAAAGAGAGCTCTTAGAGAGCCCACATAGAGACATCAGTTGTTGGTTAGGAGTGACCCCACATGATGAGGCATGCCACCTATCATTGGAAAGGGATCTGCACCCCTTTTAAAGAAGCGCAAAACGTTTTGGACTCGTCTAACTAACCAGAAACATAAAAAAGTGACCAAACGGTTCGTTGGCCCTGGCACCCTTTAATTTCAAATTACCGTTTGAAGAATGTAGCAATAGCCATAATATCTCACAGGACTGTGACAGATTGTCTTGATTACTTATTAAAATACTTTCTTGAATTTAAATGATTGACAGCTGTAAAAATCATATTTTACAATGCAGCCCTTAATTGTGTTCTTCTACTTGTGAGTCTACATAAAACGTCTAGTCTGATGCTCTCCATAAAAGGAGCAGAGCCATGCTGGCAAAGGAGCCTGATGAGCAGGAGTGAACCTTTGCCAAAGGATCAGCAGTTGTGAGAGGGAATCCATTGAGTGACATGACTCCACCAACTACAGAAGATTGGCAGTTTGTGACTGTGTAAGAGAGGGAGTGTGTATGCTTTCATTCTTTTGAGCTGGTTTGTAACACTAACGCCCACACCCAGTGGCATATCAAGGACGCCATGGACAATATTGCAAGCATGGATGATGGGCCCTTACCCCACCATCAAACATACACAAAACACTAAGAGCCAGATTTATCAAAGGATTGCATTGCCCTTGAATCATGCAAGGCGACCCAAGGGCAATGCAATCCTTAAGTCAGATTTGCCAAGCCATGCAAGGCCACCTTCTGTGCCCCTGTATTGTTGGTAAATCTGGAGTAACACAAGGCAGCGCAAGTCGATGCCTCTCTGCGACATGAAGACATTACATGGGTGGAGCGCAGGTGTTCCCTTGCATCCACCCATGATTTTTGGCACAATCCCCAATTTACCAAAACTAGTAAGCCTGGGAATGCGTCAGCATTGTATACCTTCCCTAGAGAGGCTCAACGTGAAAACAAATCTTTATTTCTCCTTTTCTTTTCTTCTTTGTAAGTGTGCTGCATTTTGCAGCATTCTTAGAAAGAGGAAAACGCCTCCAAGGATAGTTTTGTTTTTGCTAGGTGTCCCTTCCTGCACAAAAACAATCCTGCCTGAAATGTAGGCACCTTTGCACCATGGCTGCCTGCGTTAGCGTTAGGCAACACTTCTTGTGCTAGAGTAGTGTGAGAGCAAGGAATACGCCATATCTTCGTAATTATGGCATATTCCTGCCCCCGCCATTTGACGCAGTGCAAAAAGTTGTCTTGCTGCATTGAGCAACATCAATGATGATGAATGTGGCCCTCAGTAACAACAACCACAGCAATAAACTAATCTTTGCATCACAAAATAAATGCAACAAATCTTTCTTGCTGCTCAGTTTTCAGCCAGCTACTGTAAAAATGTGGTCGGAAACATGGAGTTCTGCTGCAAAAGAAAATATCTCTCCTGTCCTGTCTCATTGCAAAATATGGACCCTACACAAATCCTTCTGGACACGAGTAAAACGTTTGAAGTTGGGCCTGTTAACATCAAACAAAAGAGGGAACAGTAATAAATTAACTGGTACTATTGATCAGTTCAGTTCAAAAGCTTTATTCGATTTGTAAAACAAATCATACAAGCAGAACGCATACATGTATAACATACATTGCTAAAAAAGGCATCAAGGACACTACAATTAAAAGCAATCTAAACAAGCATTTACAATGCAATGGTTTCGCCTTTGAAAAAGTTAGAGCTATTGGCATTGTAAATGACAAAATTTGTATTTATGTGTTGGTTTTGAAAACAGATAAATAAATGGCATTGTCATTTACATTGCCATTAGCTTAATCTCTCGCAATTAATGTATTAATAACACGAAGTAATGCATTTTTTTCTACAAAAGTAGACTGTGCAGATACCTTTAGAAAAATCACATGCACACCATAGTCCCTTGCCAAACCCAGCCTACAATCTGGCCTCGTTAGATACTGAGAAACATCATAATATCTTTAAACACATATGAATAACGTTTTTACAGTGATAACATGAAGAGAATCACCTCTTGTTGTTCCCAAATTTGCCAGTGAAGAAACACGAGGCACTACGCTGCAGGGTGTTCTGCCAAGGATCATACAATTTGGGTAAACGTGGACGCTGGGATTTGAGCCTAGGTTTTCAGTTGGCATTATTCAGCCACACGAGGTATCTGCACAGTCTACGTATGTAAATATATTGCTTATATTAGTTAATACACAGACAATAACATCACAGAACAAGCAATAGCGACTCTGTACCATAACATAATTTTACTTAATCTACCTACACTTCATTTTCTGTTCCACTAAAGAATGTCTATACTCGCAGATCACGTTAAATGTTGTGTCCTGTATTCATTTGATATATTCGCTCAGTCTATGATATGGAATCGGGTGACGTGTTTGATTCTTCTCCATTACAGCATTCCCATTTCATGTGTTCCTTAAATACCATGCGGGACAAAAAATTAAGCGATCTAAAATAAAAGACAAGGAGGAGATGAATTCTGTTTCTGCTTTGTTCGGATAAGCGCGTCAGCAAAACCTATTGCGAAGTTTCATATAATTACATTGTGATATTGACACACCAGGGCGCAGATAAGGAAAGTGAGGCAGTTGGAGGCAGCGGGAACAAGCAAGCATTTCTGGGTCTCTTACCGCCACGGGCTTCTTCATCCGGGAGCCAGACCATCGCTTCTGCTGCCCACCACTGTGGCTGGCACCATGCCATCTGTGCCCCGCTCCTGCCCCACCATCCCGTAAACTGGCCAGCCAGATACAGCGAGGCTCGGGGGCACTGCAGTCCACTCCGATGGGCCTCTCCCACTGCCAGCCGACTCGACCCCTCTCCTGGCACCATGGGGCGTTCTGCACCATGGGCATGTCGTCCGGGAGGGTGACACGGGCAGCAGGCAGTGCATATGCCCAGTCGAGCTGTCCTCCGGTTCACTGTGGCCACCAGACCTGCCACCAGACCCGGGCGGGAGTTGGCAGTCCTCCGGGTGGGCGTTTGACAGATAGGTCGGTGGCAAACAAAGAAAGAGGAGGCTGGTGTTGGAATTTCAATCTGTCACCAAACAGAGCTATGCAAGCCCGGCATGCCTATGCGCGGGCAGTGCCCTGGGGGTCCCAGGTTCAATCCACGGAAGACCCTCTTTCCATTTCCGATCCACCATCAAACATTTAGAGCAGGGTGACCAAACTGGGCGACCAAAACAAAGCTGACTGCGGCATGTGTCGGACAGATCACCCGCAGCGGATCAAACTTTAAAAGGCTTTTGCCGCCATTCATCCACGGGGCACTGGGTCGGCTGGTTTCTGGAGGAGTCAGGCCTGGACCCCGATGCAGGCCAGCAGCCTACGGGGCGAGAGCTGCAGGTGGCAGGAACTCAGCTGGTCCAAGTCTGGGCACGCAGGAGAGGGAGGCAGCGAACAACGGGCTCCGGAACAGACTCCGCCGAACAAGGGGCAGACACAGAAGACTTGGCACACGCGGGGCTCGGGCAGGACTCGACAGGAGATGGAGGCAGGGAGAGGAGGGCCTGGGACAGTGCGAGCCAGGGACAGTGCGAGCCAGGGAGAGGAGGGTCTGGGACAGTGCGAGCCAGGGACAGTGCGAGCCAGGGAGAGGAGGGTCTGGGACAGTGCGAGTCAGGGACAGTGCGAGTCAGGGACAGTGCGAGTCAGGGACAGTCCGAGTCAGGGAGAGGAGGGCCTGGGACAGTAGCCAGGTAGAGGACGGTCTGGGACAGTGCGAGCCAGGGAGAGGAGGGCCTGGGACAGTGCGAGCCAGGGAGAGGCGGCGCAGAGGGTCTGGTAGAGGCACTACCGAAGACTGTGCAGAACTAGTAACACTGCGAGTCTGGGAGCGACAGAGCTAAGGAGAGCCAGGGCTAGGGCCAGTGCGAGCAAGACCCAGGGGGCACTGCCAGCCAGAGCTAGGGGGCACTACCAGCCAGAGCTAGGGGGTACTGCCAGCCAGAGCTAGGGGGTACTGCCAGCCAGAGCTAGGGGCACTGCCGGCCAGAGCTAGGGGGCACTGCCAGCCAGAGCTAGGGGGAACTACCAGCCAGAGCTAGGGGGTACTGCCAGCCAGAGCTAGGGGGCACTGCCGGCCAGAGCTATGGGGCAATACCAGCCAGAGCTTTGGGGCACTACCAGCCAGAGCTAGGGGGCACTGCCAGCCAGAGCTGCGGGGCACTACCAGCCAGGGAGCTGCGAGCTCAGCAGGACACAGCAGGTAGGGTGTTAGGGCTAGGAGCACGGCAGCAGGGAGGGACAGAGCCGGGACATGTGGAGGGGCAGTGGGAGCAGGGAGCGCCAGGGCCGAGGGCAGTGGAAGCTGTAGGCAGGGCAGCAGCGGCGGGGAGAGGGCGCTGGGACCCGGGCAGAGGCGGCACTGCAGGCTGCGCTGGGAGCTGGCCTCCTCCTGCTCAGGGCCGGCCTCCAGCTGCCGAGGGCCATCACCCGGGCTTGTCCTCCCCGTGCCCCCTCCCTCTGGTGGCCCCGCCCTCACCAGCTGACACCAGCACAATAGCTCCGGGAGCCTCGCGGCGCGCAGTGATCGCCCGGCCCAGACGGCGCTCTCTGCGCGTGCCTTCCATGACTCGCAGTGTGTGTACATGTCCCGTGTGCGCCCACAGCCCTGCTGCTTCTAGGAGCTACATATATCACAGACATGCATATCAAGCGCTTTACTTTAGACAATCAACATCCGCCGTGGCCGCTGCTTTCCTTTTACAATTTAGAGATGTGTGCACTTGGCCATGAGAAGGGGGAGGGAGATATCATGCAGTTTGGAACAGCCCCGCCCCTCGCCCCGTCTGTATTCCCCCTGCGCCCTCGCCACGTCAGGCCATTGTCATCTATCGATTCATCACAGGAGCTTAATACAGTCACCGCCATTGCCACTAACACCGAGACACTCTCACTGACACACAGTCTATAAGAAAGTGGTACTCTCACTGACACAGTCTATAAGAAAGTGGCACTCTCACTGACACGCACTCACCTGGACTTCTTCCGGCGGCCGTGGTCGGCATGAAATGAGGAAAACAAACAGCAAAAAAAAACAAGTCAGGTCCCGGGCCGCGCTGTGATTGGCTGACGTCACGGGGGTGTCCCGGGCCGGCAGCCAATCACAGCGCGGCCCGGGAATGACGTCACGGGGGTGTCCCGGGCCGGCAGCCAATCGCAGCGCGGCCCGGGACAAAGGGGCGGGGCTTAAAAAAAGCACCAGAAACGCCCCCGAATCGCGTTTTCAAGAGAAAGCGCGATTGACAGCCTCTGTCTCCCAATGGCTAGTCTCCATTTATGGAGCTAGCCAATTGGAAACAGAGGCGGTCCGAACATCCCTACTGTAGACAATAGTTTTCGATCTGGGAGGGGCTTTGCCCCTCGCCAGGTCGAAACCTAAAAACCATTGTAAACATAGTGGGAGGGGGTTCTAAGAACATGATATGACCGGAGTTAGGTTTGGACTATACAAATGCTGTTACCCGGAAGACTAAATTAATTTATGATACATAATACATACATTATACATATAATACATTACACATAAACAGACAAATATACAGACAGGAAGCCAAAGTAAAAACGGAACACAGTCCGAAATATCATAAAACTGTGGCTTTCCTGGCAGCTGTACATTTTAATATACAGACAGGAGGCCAAAGTAGCAACAGAACACAGTCCGAAGTATCATAAAACTATGGCCTTCCTGGCAGCTGTACATTTTAATATATATGATGCTACGAAGAAGCAGATATCCATATCCTCTAGGGAATTAAGTAGCTGCAGAGCGTTCTTCGTAGAACGAACATTGTATTTTAAAAAGACGGGTTTTAAATATATTACCCTAAAAGAATGATAGAATTTGCAAAACAATAAAAAGTGGCAGCAGCTCTGACGTGAAACATTGTCACAAGGGCATGCTATATCAGATCTGGATTTCATTGTGGGAAATGCAACAAGGTGATGAACGATTCCCAATCGTAAGCGTGTTAAGACAAACCGGTGGGAGTTACGGGTGACCCCAGAGAGGTAGGGTTGAAAACCAGTGGGTAGGTTGCAGTCCCGGTAAGCCATCACAGATTGCAGCTTTCCAGACACCTTTGCACGACATTCTTTTTTATGACTTAAGAACCTTTGTTTAATGTCTTTTTTTGAGATTGAAACAACAGATTTAGGATCAAGGAAAATGTCAAACTGAAATAGGAGATAAAACCAATGGTGTATATACTTGAGCCACAGGATACGTGAGGAGTGGTCCAACCTGAGACAGTCGAGGATTATCTCCTGAGTGAATTGGGTTTCAGGCTTGGCCCAGATTGAGCGCCAGAGCAGCAAGGGGCGCAGTGCTGCTAGATCCGAAATAAATTCAATTCCTACTTCTTCATGGATCAGTTCTACTGATGCAGAAGGTGGTGCACATAACAATTTTCTAAGGAACTTATTTTCGTCTCTCTGTACGTTTGGACCAACACAATGTCCCCACACCCCCGCACCATACAGCGCTGAAGACACACATTTTACATTATAAATGTTCATCATATCTTTAATACTCCTCACCCCAAGTTTAGATGAAAATTTAAAGATGCTGTTAGTGGACCTCATCGTTTTTAAACTAATGTTTTCAAACTCGGTTGCCATGACCCATTATTAGCAAAGGTGATCCCTAAATAACAAAAGGTTTTAACTTGTGACATCTTATCCTTATCAATAAAAAAGCTGGAATGGGTTTTCTTAACTTTCATCCCACAAGACATTGCAAAGGTTTTGGATTTATTTACTAGTAGTTTCCTACTATCGATAAACATCATAAATCTGTCAATGAGGCGCTGTAAACCAATCTGTGTACCGGACAATAGCACAGCGTCGTCCGCATACAATAAAATTGGGACCGGTTTACCTCCTATCAGAGGTGCATCAGCAGGGGTCTGGCACAGTATAGAATCAATTTGATTAATAAAAAGGGAAAATAAAAGGGGGGCCAATACACAGCCCTGGCGGATGCCTCTTGAAACTTTAAAGAAAGAGGTACATTCGCCTAGGGAACCATAGCGTACCTTACAAGACAGTCTCTCATATAGCCAAGCCAAAAAATGTACAATCTCCTTTGGTGCTCCTGCCTCTATCAGGACCTGCCATAATATAGGGTGGTCGACCAAATCGAACGCACTGCTCAGGTCCGCGAAACATAAAAACAGGCTCCCTTTTTTAACTTCCGTATATTTGTTAATTAAAAGATCTAAATTAACACACTGTTCTAGTGTCCCCATACCTTTTCTAATACCATATTGAACCTTGGTTAAAATGTCCTTTTCATTTGCCCAGGTTTCCAATCTCTGCAGCATAATTCGACTCATCACCTTAACTGAGGCGTCCAATAAGGAAATGGGGCGATAATTACCCACCTCCGATTTGCTGCCTTTCTTGAATATAGGAATGATGACCGACTGGCCCCAAGATGGTGGGGAACATCCCTCAGCTGCAGCATTAAAAACCCTCACTAGGATGGGCGCCCACAGATTCATTTTGGTTTTAAGAAGGTCTATAGGTACTCCATCGGGGCCCGGGGCCTTTCCTCCTTTACTGTCGGACAGGCCTTCATAAACCTCATCCAAGTTAATTCCCAATGATAAGGGCAACCAAACTGAATCCTCATGGACCGGGGTTTCTAGGGGCTGCCCTTCCGGGTTAAAAATATTGGAAAAATGTTCAATCCAAGCATTACATGCTACATAAGATGTAAGTTCCGGGGTACCCTCTTTGTTTAAGAAGCTACTATTTTTTGTCTCCCAATAAAGTTTGCTATTTTGGGTTTCCGCTGCTCGTTTTAGATTGTCCCAAGCTTCTTCTTGCAGGACCTTTTTCCTATTAGAGAGGGCCACCTTATATTTAGCACGCAGAGTTTTGATGTTATTATAATTGCGTGGTTTATGACATAATGCCTTTTTGAGTTCGCGTAGGAACAGGGTGCAGTGTTTATCAAACCACCCCAACCTGGCCATTCTAGTTTTAGGTTGCTTCTTTGTAAATGCATCTTCAATGGCTGTGTTTATCCTGATGTAACTTGACAGCAGGGTTGCCGAATTGGTAACTTCTCCAAGACAATAGGAAATCTCATTACTACATTTTTCCACTACCTCCTTGATTTTTTTCGCAGGGTCAATTCCGGCCCATTTAATCCTTGGACCGTGCGGCCTCGTGGGGGCTATATCAGTGGAGCAAAATTCCTTATTGGGTGACTTTAATCCCCAACCCAGTAAAGTTAAAGAGATGCTGTTATGATCACTTAGAGGCTCTTCCCTAACCCACAGGTTGGTAAATTCACTAGTGTTTGACAGCAAAATATGATCGATGTTAGTATTAGCAAGCCTGCCTGTGAATGTAGGACAGGCATGGTTGGACTTGTTTCTATTACAGCTAAGCAAGTCTAGATCAAATTTTGCTATCAGGTTATTTAAAAGACTACCATAATTACAGTGTGGAAAGTGTAGGGAATCCACTCTATCTGTCACCCCATTATTGATCATATGTTATTCAACTGTCCTACACTAAAACCCTTCTGGGCAGGAATTGAGAAAGCCACCATAAATAAGAACTTCCATGCAAGTATCTTCCTAGACTTTATGAGTATATCTCTGGGTCCGCAGACCATTGCACCCCCTCCTAATATGATTGGCCATCATATATGACCTATGGATCTACTCCTAACAATAGGAATCAAAAGAATTCCATGCGAATGGAAATCATACAGCAGTCTATCCTTCCCATACATGCTTGGCATGGGCTTGTTTCACTAGCAGTGAAGACAATATTATATTTAACAGGAACGTTAACCCACATGGACTGCACAAACTTTGGGATAAATTAGATTTGTACATGTAAAAAATTAAAACCTGCAGGAATTCTGAAACCTTATATTCTATAGAATTACCCTTCACTGATCAATAGTCCTACTATGAAGTAGCCCATGTCCCCAAAATCTCATTTGAAGACTGTATCCAATTAAGGGACTTTAGCGCAATCTAACAGCTCTACAGGGTTTTCAATTACAGCCACAATTTTCCTTAAAGACATCGTTATTGCTAGCGATCCTAATGCAATGGTCCTCCCTTCCGTTCTATATCTGTAGGATGCATGATATTTAGTAATACCGAGAATGCTCACTAGTCAAATCATTTTTCCACTGTTATAGATGTTTGCAAATATGTAAAGCACGTGCACTTCTCAACATTGTACTATTACAATGAATGGTTTGTTTCCTTCCTCTTTTGAAAACCTTTCCAATAAAAATCATTAAAAACAACAATGCCTGCATTGCCTATGTCTATAGATATCTTGCAAATTGTGTCTTGATGGGAATGGGTCCTGAGATCTTCCTAGATAGTGAGAGGAGATGCAATGAACTTGAACAGCAGATGACCTGCCATCTCATACGTAAGGTCCCTACCGAAATCTTTGCATCCATTTGTTGAACTCTCAACTTATTTCAGCAATCCATGCACTCAGTCACAGTATAACATAACGTGTATTTGCAAAACACATGTTTACCCAAAAGGGTATCTCGGCACTGAATAACAGATGTTTATTGTCACTCAACTGTACTGATTTCTTCAACCTCAGAAGGATAAAAGTCTGAGTGGACCCGCCAGGATTTGAACCTGTGACCAGGATGTCAAACAAAGGCCCCTACAGTGGAAGTATTCGTCTACTAAGCCACCAGACTGTGTATATGTTAGGACTGGCTATTTCTGGTAGGCTAAGGCTGACGCCAAAGCCAGGCAGAAACCACCATTCTAGTCAGGGCAAGGGAGTCACACGCCAAGATAACCCCTGCTCGTCCCCTTGGTAGCTTGGCACGAGCAGTAAGGCTAAACTCGGAGGCAATGTGTAAAGCATTTGCGCCAGCACACAACAGCAACAACATCCTAGGCACACCACAAAATGAACTCCACACAAGGTTATATAAAAATAACTTCTGTATTGTCAAAACACATCAGATAGAAATCACACATGTACATTGTGCCAACTGGCACGGGCAATATTCACAAGGGATTATTTACAAGACAGGGCCACATGGACCACCGTCAGAATCAACACTTTTAGAAATAGAAACACTGTCAGAAATTAGAATAAAAGGATATAAAATCACTGTAGCACAAATTAGCAAGAATAGCACTCAACCAGTAACTACTGGTAACAGGTAAGTATCACCTACGCAACCCTAACCACCTTAGGAGAATGTCACGCACGGGACCAGGACCTCACTAAGACCACCTGTACTGGAAAGAACAACCACCTAAGAATAAAATACATTTAGGGGTATCAGCAAGAACACATTACACATGATGCATCAAAACACATTCAGAGGTGCAGGGAAGGAAAAACACATGATGCATAAAACCTACATTCAGCGGTGTAAGAACAAGGCACATGATGCATCAAAAACACATTCAGAGGTGCAGGGAAGGAAAAACACATGATGCATAAACCAACACATTCAGAGGTGTAAACTCAAGGAAGACACATGATGCATAAAAACATTCAGAGGTGCCAGAACATAACTCAATAGCGCAAAAACACATGATGCCTAAAAACATTCAGAGGTGTAAGATCAAGGTGCGTAATCATATTAAATGCATTACATTTCCTAGCACCACATCACATTGCGCAAAACTCACATTAGGCAATTACCATCAAATAGATAATCACATTGCGCCTAAATAAAATCACATACCAGCCCCCATCTAATAAAGGGACTAAAGAGCCCTGTGTCCAGAATGTCAGGGCGCGCTGCCATGCAGCGCCAGTCAGGGGTGCGCCAAAACCTAAACGTTGCAGGTGCCCACTACTTGCTGGGCACCTGGGAACACCAACATGACCTAAACGGTGCAGCTGCCCACTAATTGCATCAAAACTGCGACAGGGTCCTCACTGACCCTTAGGCGCAAACTGCGCCCACTGCTGGAGCCACACAGGCTCTGACACCAAACACTGCGGCCAAATGCTGGAGCCACACAGGCTCTGGGCATATCACATGCCCCAAACGTTGGAGCCACACAGGCTCTGAAACAAATATGCTCCAAGTCCCTCGGGGGGACTCTAAAGATCAATGTGGGCCTTGGAGCACCTTGGCTCCTCTCAAAAGTAAGGGGGGCGGGGGGAGCCACTTCAGCTCCTTAAATAAACATTGCCCCTTTAGAGCTTCGTGGCTCTGAATTCAAAAGGAAATGCCCCCTTACGTTGGAGTCCCCTCCGGGGAACTCACGAGATAATGGCCCCTAGAGTCCTCAGGGCTCTGCATGCAACTGTGCCTCCTGCCGGCACTCCGAAGCTGCCCCCAGGTCTGCCACACGGAGCCCCACTCACCAGAGTTCTGCAGCAGCACTTCTCACTCTTCTTCCGATGCGGTGGGGGCCAGGCACCGGCAATGTGCCTCGCGGCCCCCTCCGCAGGACGAGAGGCCGCGCTGCTTCCCCCAGGCCCCCCTCCTTGGGACCCGGGATTCTGTCACTCTGCTCCGGGAGGCGGGGTGGGCTCCCGACCTCCCGCGTCGTCCATCTCGGGGCTCCCTCTCGCTCACGGGAGCCCTGCACCGACCGCACTCCTTCTCCTTCTCCCTTCTCGGGTGCCGGCGGCGGGCGGCGTCTCCTCTTTTCCCGGGGCTCCCTCAGCACACGGGAGCCCCGCACCAGCCCACACTTCTTCCTCGGGCCAGCAGCATCACCCGGTCTCCCCCTTGGCACGGGAGACCGGACGGGCACCACGAAGGCTTCCCCCCGGCGGGGGGAAGCGGAAACCACGTCCTCCCGGCCCCGCCCACAACCAGGCGGCGGCCATCTTGAGGCGGCTCGGGCCGCGGCGGTGATTTCGGGGGAAAAACGAGGGGTCGGCACCCTCGAGTTTAAAATAAAATACAGAAGCGAGGTGGGCACTCGCAGAATAATTAAATAAACGGCAAAGTCGCAGGGTAGGCACCTGCCAATCCTCACGCAAAATGCGTGATGGCGACACGCTCACTATGGGACCAAATAAAGCGCTCTCCCAGCGCTATAAGCAATAAAGCAGCCCCCATGATTGAAGGGGGCAGGAGAGCCAGGCAAAGGGGTCCCCAAAAGTCCTGGGCAGCAAAGTCCAGCAAAAAGTCCTTCAGGGGTCCAGGACAAGTCCATCAGGGGTCCAGGACAAGTCCATCAGGTATCCAGGGGCTGGGCAGGGTCCAGGGATTCCCCTGGGCCCAAGCAGCAGCACGCCCCTGGCAAGATTCAAGTCCAAAAACAAGAACATTTTGTAAGGGGACACAGCCCCTTTTTATACAGAAAAATCCTTTGTCTAAAGGGTGCAGGCAGTGTGAGAACCAGCTAGAACTGGTTATAGGGAACTCCTTTCAGTGTGAGGGGCAGAGGCGACAGTCGCCCAGCAGGAGGTGGAGCCAGCATTGTGGCAGGCAGGCACAGCCCTATTCACTCCTAGGTGCTATCTCCTCCCACTTCCCTGGCAGCAGATGCATTCTTTCATCCACGGCCTGACTCAGACAACCTCCTGGGGGCTCTCCAGCCCCTGTCACCCTCAAACCAGACAGTCAATCCACAAGCAGGCCCAGGCACTCTTGGGCCAGGCTCACCAGCCAATCACACGCCAGGCACAAATTACACAAATATGCCAACGTTTCTAGAAGTGGCACTTCTACACTAGACACACTCATGCCGCATATACCATTGTGCAGCATTCAATCTCGCGAGTTCACACATACCAAACTCGACCCTGCACTCCCCACACATCAGGAACTACCATGGGCATACATATTCCCCATTTATTCCTATGGGAGGGCAGGTCACTCACCACACATACACAGAGAGCTCACGCACTTTACACTGTACCACAGTGAAAAAGTGCGCAAAGGCCTAAAATCACCAACACCTGGTCACAGAAACAGGCTAGGAAAAAGCAAAAAAAGTCTCGGGGTGAACCTGCCAAAAAGGCCGGGTCCAACAGTATAGATATAAGCAGCAACCACCCCCAGCATGATTGCAAAAGGGGCTTTCATCTTTTTGCTTTAGCCACCCTTGCTTCTACAGTAACGGCCAGATGTCATCATTACTTCAGTTCAAGAACTCTTTTGGGTGAACTATAACCATCCGATGCACCGCCACATCACAGGCCTATCAAGTGTGATCCCTCAAATAATATAATTAGTAATTATTCATTTTTGTATATGTTTTTTACCACAGGTGTGTTATTTCAGATATCTAACAATAATGGGCACTATTGTAACCTAGCTTAATGGGACTCTCTTTATCAAGGTTGAAAATCTGAGTCAACCCTGCTGGGTTTTAAACCTGTGATCTGTATACTACACACAAAAGTAACCAGCAATGGTTTAATTCAATGATCTTTCTCGTTGCCACATTCATGTCATATCCACCCACAAAATCTTGACGTAGTTATCTGGTTCATGTCTCATTCAAATAAGTGATCCAAATGTGTCAGATCTCGTTCCCTTTCACAATACTGGAAAATTTAGGGACAAGTGTTTTTTATGATTTTAGCCTGTTAAGAAATAGTTGTTTTGAAAAAGTCTTGCTGCAAATATTTTCCCTAAAAATGTGTTACCTAAATAATTAGGCACTTCAATGCTTACCCAAATCAATTCAGCAATACCTCTATTCTGTAATTAAATAGGAAGGTAAGATGAGAAAGATGGAAAAACATATAAGGAACACAAGCAAGTCAGAAGAATTAATGAAATGAACATTTATAAAGAGCAGAGCTGCCCCAAGGAGCATCCTGGTGCTGAAAACTATGTCAGGTGTAAGGACAGACCCATTTCTGAAAATACGCAGAAACCATTTGGTGTAAAGCTCGATAAGGGAGACCCAGGGTTTTGAAATAAACCCGTTTGGAGATAGGCAGCCAATGTACAAAGCCTAAGTGACTTTGAACTGAGGGATGACAGGGAGGTGTTAAAACCAAGTGGGCCGCAGCGTTCTTGACAGTCAGTAAGCGCTGAAAGACATATTTGGAAAAGTTCAGTCTCAGGGTAATTAGTAATTAAAACATGGACGATAGATTTTCTACATCTTCATAAGTGGTAGTTAGGAACCTTTCTAAGAGGCCTTAATATGAATAGGAGGTTGAAAAAGATCTGGAGGCCACCAAACTTGTGCCCAGATAGAATGAGGGATGCCAAAGACCAATGTCTCTATTTTCACAGGATTGAATTTCAAACATTTGTTATGCTTTCATCTAGCGACTGATAGTCCTCATCCTTTGAAAAGCTCATGGAAATTGAACTCTTGCTCCTATAGAAATATCCCTATAGCATGTGAAGAAATGACTGAATGTTTGCACTAACTGAGACATTGGAAGTATATAGAAATTGAAGAGGGTGGGACTGAGCTTGGGAGCCCTGAGGGATTCCCCGTCCTATCGGTGTTGGGTTGATTTCAATGAGCAGTTGGGAAAGATCTCACAGAAAAGAGTGGACCAATATGAACAGAGAGCCCTGGTTACCAACACTGATAAACCATTCCAGTAAGATGGGATGGGATACAGTATCAATATCTGCTGACAGAGCTAATAACATCAAATTGGCGCAACTATCCTGGTCCAAAATCCTGCTTAGCGGTTCAGAAGCTGTAACAAAGCATGACTCTGTGCTATCTTGTTGTTTGAAAACCTGTCTGGGAATCATCCAGCAGACAATGAATTTAATGAATCACAAATGTCCCTTGATAATCACTTTCTGCAAGATTGTGGTTGTGGTAAATAGATGGGCCTGCAATTTGCTAAGATGGGAGGGTCAGTAGAAGGTTTCTTGAAGAAGGTTTTCACTACAGCTGATTCCCAAGAAACTGGACAATTACCAAATGTTACAAAGGCTTTAATTAGCTTTACAAGGCTAAGTTGCATAGTCAGAGGATTATAAGGGGGACATAAGTCAAAAGGAGATCCTGATAAATGATTCCCCCGGAGCTGATTTAATCTCATCTATTGTGATAGATTCTAGTGTTTACAGATTGAGCCTACCTCCTGAGTAAATCTAAATGTTTGCTGGTATGAAATTGCAGATATCTGATATCATATAGAGTAGCGAGGAAGTTCACTTCATCAGTCACGTTAGACATATTTCTCCCTGATAATCTTATATTTTGTAAATTATCTTGACCTCTACTTCTTTCTGAACCTTCAATATTTTTCTTCTGTAGCTTTTTAAAATTGCTTTCTTCACTTTTCACAGACCCTATTAGAATGTATTCAGATAAAGGTGAGGCTTATCCCAATTAAATGTGTGGGTTGCTGATTGCATTGTGTTGATCAATTAATGATTTATCAGCACTGAATTAAATTGGAGAAAAATAATTTAATAGTGTTGGGCTACCAAAAAGTTTGAAAGAAATATTCACAATGCCAGCATCAGATCACGTGTCATTTTTGTCATTTTCTAGGCACTCTTTTAAAAAACAAGAAAATGGCTTTTGTAGGTCCGAGCAAAATCTCAATCACTTTTGTGATATTAAAATGACAACAAAGCCTAGTGGAATTATCTTGGCCTTTCACTTCCTTCAATGCATTTTCTTTGTTTCCTAAGGCAGCATTGAAGATATTTCTTTTCAGTGACATCTATGGTAATATGCGATGATGTTTCTGTTTGCTCATCGAGGCCATTTTTGTGCTGATTTCACTTTGGGTTGTGACCAGTCCTTGAATGGTTCTGAAAGGCCTACTTTGAGGCAACTGGAGATGTGTTTTAAGCCAGGTCTAGTAGCTTAGTGGGCTAATGCATCCACTGTAGGGGCCTGTGTTTGACCTCTTCGTCATAGGTACAAATCCTGGTGGGTTCACTCACCTTTCATCCTCCTGTGGTCGATAAAATGAGTACCATTGAATTGGGTAACAATAAACATCAGTGATTCAGCACCAGGATGCCCCTGGGTAAAGGTGCTTTACAAATACATGTTATGTTGCTGTCTTCAAGCTAGGTAGAATGGCATTCTATAGACCGGTCTGGATTGGCTACAATGTGTTATGGGGATGTTAGGCTTGCTTCTGCTTCCTGGAGAGCCCAGTTTTTTTTTATTATATTGCTGTGCATGCTTTCAGCAGAAATGTAGGAATTGTTTATATTTTGTGTCCCCCCCCCCTGAATGTTCTCTATGTTAAATAAATATGTAGGTCTTATGTCTAGTATTAATAGGTTTCCTGATGGTGCTTGTTCACCTCACTAAGTTCTTTCTTAGATGAGCAGGTTGTCGAAATGGCTTTTATTTGTAGGCTAATTTGCACAAGCAGTAATTTTTGTCAGAGTGATACACAAGCAAACCCCAAATTAACCTGCACTCACCCCTCTGACAGCTTGGCACAAAGCAGTTAGGCTTAACTTAGGCAATTCAAACAAGAAAAGATCTGAAACCAATTTAGAAAATGAGAGTTAAATAAAATTAATTGTTTGAGAGCATATGGCAAAACTCCAATCAGTAGAACCGGAGAAATGCTAATTTAAAGATTTTGGATAAATATAGGGCAAATAAGCACAAAGCACCACTCACAGTAACTGGCCATGAAAGACCATGTGGAAGTCACAAGTTCAAGACGACCCAACGTAGTGCCTGCCAGACACAGGGACCAGGTTAGTTCTGCTGAAAGAGTTACATTCAAAAGTCCAGTGCAAAGAGTTTCATTCATGGTGGAGTGGCCATGAGGAGTAGGGATGGCATTGCGGATGGCCATCGATGTAGCATGAAGAACCTTTTGGGTGTCACAGACCGCTTTTGCTGTAGTTTCACGTTGGTGGTCACCGCAGGCTGCTGATGCTGTAGTGCAAAATGCAAATAGTGCATTGGTGGGTGCTGGTGGCCGTGGCACAAAGAGTCAGGTTCACCGAAACTTTGAGTTGGTAGGTGGGTAGGGCAGAAAGATCATGGTGCAAACTAGCCTGTTCTCTGTCATGAAGAGCCCAAAACTTAAGGATTTCCAGGACCTCTGGGGCACCTCTTGGAAATCATGAAATCACTCCAGCAGATGCCAGCAGGGCTCGGGCAGGCCGGATTACAGACCAGTTGCAGGACTAGTTGCAGGTCCAGCCAGAAGGTCAGCTGGGCAGATGCAGGGAGCCTCTGGATATAATTATGTTTCTGTAGCTCAGAAAATGAGGTCATTCAGCTGACTCTTGGATTCACATCAGCCTGGGATGAGGGGTGCAGGTCCAGTCTTCCTTCTCAGCAAGCAAGGTAGCAGAGTAAAAGGTCAGAAAGGCAGAAATCCTACTGACACTTAAGCAGCACAGCAGTCCTTCTCCAGTAGAAACCACATTTCCAGAGGTGTACTGAAGAGATAGGTCTGAGGATCTAGTATTTATACCTTGTGCCTACTTTGAAGTCAGAGAAGTTTTGTCAGGCTTCCACCCCCAGAGGTGCTCGGAATTCCCTGCCTCCCTTGCTCCTGGCCTCAGCTAGTCTGAGCCACCAACGACTAGTGTCAAACCCTTTGTGAGGGTGCTCAGGCAGAACCTTTGTGATGTACAAATTAGTAGGTGACAACTCCTACCCCTATCAAGTCAGAGATGGCCCATCCTGCCAACACCTCGCTGAGTACAATACACAAAGACCAACTGCCAGCTACACCTAATTATGTGACCCAGGATACAGGCTGTAGGCACAAACTGCTTAGGACAAAAAAACGTTATAACAGTGGCATTTTCAAAATTGTGACTTAAAATCCAACTTTTCCATTAAAGAAGGGTTCAAATTACAATTCTTTAGACAGCTAACTTGACATTCCTTTTAGCTCCCAATTGAAAGTTAGCACATATTACTTGTAATAAGGCAAGCCACTGTTATCCTGTGGGAGAGGTAGGCTTTGCAGTAGTGAAAAAAAATGTAAGGGTTTTTCCCTACCAGAAAACGTAAAAGTTAAAAGTACATATCCAGCGTTTTAAATACACTGCTCCCTGCCCTACGGGCTGTTTAGGGCCTACTCCAGGGGTAACATATGTATTAAATGGTAGGTTTTGGCCTGGCAAAAAAGATGGATTTAACCCAGATCTGTGTACTGGGGAGGGAATGTTTGGCATAGTTTAGCATTCAGTCCATCAATTATTCTTTTTACATTTGTCGTCCTAAGTGGGATGGGTACGCCCAGACATGTCTCCTGTGCTTGCAATGCGCCTGAGTTAAGCTTAAGGGTGGGTGTAGTTGGCGGAGTACTACTACGCAGAATTCCACAAAGTTGAACAAAATCTCTGTGAATTCCGCAACTTCACTCTGTTGGACTCTCAATTAATAAAACAGAATCCTCATATACTTTTGGTAAAATAACAAGTATCTCTATCTTTACGTGCTAAAATGCATACAGTCATTTCACAAAAGTGAAAATGAAAATTTAGCAAGCAGTTAGAGAGGTGAGGATTTTGGGATCCTCCCTAACCTAGGGAGAGAACCAGGCAGATGCCTTGAAAACAATGAGCACATCTTGCTGAACAATGGTGGTCCCATCCTCTTAGGACCACCCCAAGCACAGTTATGAACAAAAATACAATCCCAACCAAAGGCCCTGCAAAGCATTATGGGACAAGATTAGCAGTGGTCAGTGAATATTATAGTATCCAATATCAAAATAATTCTTCTAAAAGCTGCAGTTCAACTAGTCGTTACTAGGTGTCCCTCACGAGTCAAATGCAAAAGCACACAGGTGTTTCTGACAATTTCTGTCTGAAGATGTTTTTGCTCTGTAGTCCAGCAACTGCCATTTTGTATTGGGCTACATTTCATAGCCCAAACATAGTCAAACATATATATTAAGGGGGTCAAGTTGGGCTACCTGTCACCATTTTAGGGTCAGGTGACCTGGTGGCTGGTAACAGGGAGCATAGCGTTGCAAAATTCCCCCACCCTGCCTGTACAGGTGCTCCGTTGGCATGAAAAGTTTGCCAGGAGTTGGCAGAAGTTTGTTGGTATGCTAGTTGGGGTACCATGTGCAAAGGGAGGGTAGGTAGGTAGTTCAAGTTTCAGTTTAGGACATTTAGGGGCATATCATCAAGGGCTTGCGATAGACTTATCGCCGCTTTTAGCGTCCGTTTTCGGGCGCAAATGGAGATATTTCTATCGCACAATTATCAAGCAAGCGCTAAACTGCTTTAGTGCTTGCTTGATAATGTTAGCGATCGTTTTCAATTACGCCTTGCGTGTCATCGCTAATGACCTGCAAGGTAGGCGTTCCTGACTTATAAGTCCATGAAAAAGGTCGCTGACATATCATGGCCCTATTACCAATGCAGCCCGAATCCAGCGCGTTTATCGCATTTCCCGAACGCCTACATAAAACACTTGACTTAGCCTTACATTACATGGGAGGTGGATAGGCAGGTTACGACGACGCTTGCCTATTAGCAAGCTTTTTTTAGCGCACTGGGTTTATCGCAGGATTTCTCCCGCTAAAAGCAGCTATCGCTGGCTTTCACATCGCATCCTAGCGGCGCCTTGATAATAGGCCGCTAATGAGGCGATGTGAACCAGTGATAGAGGGCGATAAAACAAAATGCGATACACGCGCTTTGCGATATGTATCGCGTTTTGTTGATAATATCCCCCATTGTTACTTACAGGTTCTTACACATAGTCATAGGGTATAGAGGGAATACAAAGTTGGAAATATTGAAATGCAACACAGTTAAATGAGTTATTTGCAGGTGGGTATGTTGAGGGGCGTAGGGGTGGGGATGGAGTGGGGGCTACACTGGAGGTATAGCAAGGTTTTAGTTTTGTAAGGTGGTTTTGCCACAAAAAGTTGTGATGTACACCTGTGTTAGAAATGGGATCTCTGGTTTGCTAAGGCTTGCGCCACAGCCAGGCAGAGACCACCACTCTAGTCAGGGCAAGGGAGTTACCCGCCAAAGATAACCCTTCTCACCGCCTTTGGTAGCTTGGAACGAGCAGTCAGGACTATCCCGGAGGCCATGTGTAAAGCGTTTGCTCACGCACACAGCAACAACATACCAGGCACACCACAAAAGGACCTCCACACAAGGTTATATCAAAAATAGCCTTTGTATTCTCATGACACATTAGAATAGTAATACCTGGCACTAGGTAATATCTACAAGGGATTATGTACATCTGACAGGGCCAACTGGACCACTGTCAGAACCATCACAAAGTGAACTTAGTAAATGTAGGACATTTCATAAGCGTAGTACACAGCCAGTAATCGCCTGGTGCCCTACGAACCCAATAGTCCCCCTGTCCAACTGGCCTTCTCAAAGGGTCCCAAATGCCCTACGTCCAAAATGTCAGGGCTGCCTCCAAGGCAGTGGAATCCAAAGTGCCCCATTGCGCTGGGGCAAAGGAATGTATCTCACTCCTATCTCATAACCCATGCCCTCAAAGAACTGTGGCCTAAACGTAGCAGCTGACGCTAATTGCCGTGCAGCTGTGGAGACTAAGGCCTGGCACCACTATGCCCTCTGTTGTCCCACTCAGGGATTTCTAACAATTATGCCCAAAGGTTGCAGCTGCCCACACTGGTGCGGTGCAGCTGAGGATAAAAACGAAGTAAAGGGCCCTGGTACACCTGTGCCTCCTCAGCCCCACGGGCTTCTCTAACTCATGTTTCATGTTGCCCCCTCATTGCAGCTGCCTGCGCTCCTGCAGGACAGCTGGGATCATCCAGGTAACCACGGACACCACTGTGCCTCTGGACCCCCACAGAAGCCCTACCAATAGAACATGCCCAACATTGGAGCGGCCCTCTACCAGGCGGGCCGCTCAAGAAATAGGCACTGGCACCAAGTGTGCTTGAGGGGCCCCGTTCAACAGGCTCCTCCTGGGCACAAAAACACTCTGTCCCACTTGTGTGCCCTCTGAAGCCCCACTCACCAGGGCTGTTCTGGAGGCTGGACTCCCTGCTCTGCTCGCTCACTGGGGAGGCTTTGTCTGGTCTCTTCACTGATCCTTTTACTGGACATCTTCTTGGCATAGGCTGGCTGAGCGCTTCCCTCCGTTCACGGGAGCACGCTACGCAGTTACTGCATTCCGGGTTGCCTTCCCCTGGACAGGGGAAGGCGGAAGTGATGCGCACTAGGCCCCACCCCCAGTCAGGCGGCGCGCCTCACTTCCTGTTATGGCTCGGGTCGCGGCGGTGAAACGTGGGGTGGGCAACCGTTCTAACTCAGATAGTGGCGGGGTGGGCACCCGCTCACTAATTAAATCATAAATGCGGGGTGGGCACCCGCCATCAACATCCATAAAGCGTGGCAGGCTCCCGCTTGTAAGAGGTAGAAATGCGGGGTGGGCACCCGCTACTCCCAGCGGTAATGTGGGGGAATCCTAAGCCCGGGCGTAGTGGGGCTCCGCGGAGCTACGCGGAGTGGGGGAGAAGCTACGCCCACTCCCGCACTCCGCGTAGCCCCACTACGCACCTCCCTCCCGCTCTCCTCTACATACATTATTTAAGCAAAATACCCTTAATAAAGCAATTTTAAAGCATTTACCGTGTCCGGGGCTCCCTCTTGGAAATACCAATGCGCATGCGCGGGCGGCCGCACATGCGCATTTCTCCCGAGAAATGCGCTTGCGCGGCCGCCCGCGCATGCGCATTGGTATCTATGAAGAGACGCTATTCCAAGAGGGAGCCCCGGACGAGCCCCGGACACGGTAAATGCTTTAAAATTGCTCTATTAAGGGTATTTTGCTTAAATAATGTATGTAGGGGAGGGCGGGAGGGAGGCGGGTGGCGGCCGGCTCGGCTACGCACACGGAGTGGGCGTAGTGTTGCCGGCTACGCTGTCTACGCAAAATGCGTAGGAGGCAACACTACGCCTACTCTGTGGGCGTAGCCGATTCGGACGCCCAGGGTTAGGGAATCCCTAAGCCGGGCATTCTCTCCTCCACGGGCAGCTCAGCGATGCGGAGCCCTCGTGCTCCCTTTCATGGGGAATTTAAAACAAAGCGCTCACAGGACGCAAAAAATGCAGCAAAAAGGTCCTGGCATATTAAAAGCAAACTGCTCACAGTGCGCCAGCGGTCCCATCAAGTCCTTGAGGATAAAAGGAAGTAAAAGGCCCCTGGGGCATAGCGGGACCAGGGAGGCAAGCCCGAATGGTGGTTCCTCCTGGGTCCCAGCAGCAGCATGCCCCAGCAGGATCAGCACAGCACCATGAAACTGAACATTTTCATGGGGTCACGGCCCCTATATTTATACGAGCATTCTCTTTATCTTTAGTGCAGGGCATTGGGGAACCAGATGCAACTGGTTCCGGGGGGATTTGGAACACTTTGTTTTGCAAGCTCCTCTTCCCCTCTTTCAGTTGGTGGCTAGGTGATCAGACACACCACAGCGGGCAGAGCCAGCATTGTACAGGACAGGCACAATCCTATTCAGAGTCAGGGGATTACCCCTCCCACTACTCCCAGCCCAGATGTCCTATTGAGCCCAGCGCTTACTCACCCTGCCCCTCCTGGAGCCACACACACCTCTCTGCCCCTGTCACTCACAAGCCAGACATGCAATTCACATCAGGCAGGCAGATACATAGCACACAGAAATGCCAACTTCTAAAAGTGGCATTTCTCCCATAGTCACTGTTAGATCTGGGGTCTCTAGTTGGCAGAGGTAGGTACCAATGTCCAAATAGGGACATTTGCTTCTAGTCAGGGTAAGGGGGATACACACGTTAGATAACCCCTGCTCATCCCCTTGGCAGCTTGGCACAAGCAGACAGGCTTATCAAAAGCAATGTGTAAAGTATTTGCATATCTTCTTCTTTTCTCCTTGTCAAGCTTCCTAAACAGCAGGCAACAACTTCCAGAGGCCCCACAATTGGATCAAGCACTCTAGGAAGGGCAGAACTCGCACAGCAGAATTCAGGGGGGAAGCTGGGGGGAAGTCCTTTTGTTCCTGGGACTTCTTAACAGGAGGCCAGCTCTCCTCAGGCTCTTGGAGATTCCTTCAAGCGCGGGGACACAGGACAAAAAGCAAAGTCCTTCCCCTCTCCTTGGCAGCAAAGCAACAGCAGGTCAGTCCAGCAACAGAGCAACAGCTGGACAGTCTTTCTTCTTCAGTTTCAGCTTTCTCCTTGGCAGAGGTTCCTTCTTGATTCCAGGATGATCTAATTTTCTGAGGTCTGGGCATCCCTTTTTATACCAGTCGTTCCTTTGTTCTCTGGAGGCAGAGAGGCCTTGGCGTAGTACGAACCAGTTCTGGTCAGTCCTGGAGCACTTTGTTTTCCTGACTTCTTCTTTCTTTTCAGAGAGAGGGGCAGGGTCATCAGCTGCCCAGCAGGAGGTGGAGCCAGCATTGTGGAAGGCAGGCACAGCCCTATTCAGGCCCAGGTGCTATCTCCTCCCACCACTCAATATGCAGATGCATCTATTCAGCCTAGGGATGACTCATCCTGCATCCTGGGGGCTCCCCAGCCCCTGTCACTCACAAACCAGACAGTCAATTCACAAACAGGCCAAGGCACACAGAAAGGTCAGACAAGATAACAGCCACTTTCTAAAAGTGCTGTTCTCAAACACAGGATTTAAAAGCCATCTTTCCTAAAAGATAGGTAATTAAATATTGAGTTCAGGGATACCAGACTTTAATTTTCCTATCTTGCTCCTATGGGAAGATATGCAAGTAAACATTATACACAGCATTCCCCATTATAGCCTATGGGCAACATAGCCTTACAATAGTGAAAAATGAAAATGGATGTAATTCACTACCAGAGCATGTCACCCACACTAGTACATGCTCTACCTTTCACATACACTGCACCCTGCCCAGCGGGGGTACCTACGGCCTTCCATAGGGGTGTCCAATGTGTACAGAAAAGGAAGGGTTATGCCTGGCCAGTGTGGACACTGGTCAGGTCAGCATGGCAGTTAGCAACTGCACACAGGCACTGCGGTGGCAGGCCTGAGACACCATTTTAGGGCCACTCATGTGGGTGGCACAATCAGTGCTGCAGGCCCACTAGCAGCATTTGAATCACCAGCCCTGGAACACTCAGTGCACTTTACTAGGGACCTACTGGCAAGACAAATATGCCAATCATGGATAACCAATCACAATACAATTTAAGCAGCGAGCATATGCACTTTAGCACTGATCAGCAGTGGTAAAGTGCCCAGAGTCCTATTTCCAACAACCAGAGGTCAGGAAAAATAAAGGAGGAAGAAGCAAAAGGTTTGGGGATAACCCTGCAAAAAGGGCCATTTCCAACAGTCACAATAAATCTGCGCACACCATTGCGCAGGATTTATTCTCACAATTTCATACATACTAAATTTGAGCACGCTGCTCCTCCCATGCCATGAATTACCACTGACACACTTAGTCAGGGAATCCCCAATTCAATCCTATGGGAGGGCAGGCCAACCTTATCAAATGTACACAGAGAGCACACGCACTTTACATTGGACCACAGTGCTAAAGTACCTAGAGGCCTAAAACCACCAACACCATGTCAGAACTTAAGTCAAGAAGTTTAGGGGTGAACCTGCCAAAAAGGGCCAAGTCCAGCAACCTGTTTAAATAAAGAGGTTGTTTTCACACATAATAAGTGGTCAGTTTTTTATTCTGCACCCCTGTCTCTCAAAGACACATTCGCAAAAGGCACCATCAAAGACACAAAACAGTTTCGGAAGGGCAACCGTTGTCATGGTGGGGTTATTGGCCAACATCAGTGGACTCACAACCAGTGCAGGATCCACCCCCGAGAAATAATGAGTAAAGAAACTGTGTCATTCAGGTGAAAGTATGGGCCAGCCCTAAAAATAGGGAAAGAGAACACATGCAACTGCATGAGTATTAAAACACATTTTATGATAAAGGTTTATTTTACTGAACAGCAGTCACCCCTTAAACACTTAAACATTGCTTCACTGCTCTGTATTCAGTTACATTTACTGACACAGCATCCAGCGATGCACCCTGTTATACAAACAACTATTGCCTAAAATGGCCCGACCAGGCATTGAGAAGGCATGACGTGAGCCACCTCAAAGGTGCATTGTGAAGTCATGAAAAACACCGTCTGATCCAATGGAAGTGATTAGAAAGGATAAAGATGCCTGTGTCACCAGATTACCATAGAGAGTGGCATTGTGACTCTTTGTTGAAAAGAAATCACAGGCATAGTGATCTGCTGGCTCCAGCACGCCACCATTCCTGCGATGACAGCAATTCCTAGTGGGTCACAAATTGGAGTAATATATTTCTTCTACAAGCACTAGCGCTGGCCATTTCCATTTTAATCGCAGATTAAAAGACAAGGGGGCATATTACCAACAACTAGCGATAATTATCGCTATGTTGGCTTAGCGGCAATAATTTTATCGCCGTGTTGCGGCAATTTTTATCGCTTAGGAGCCTTGCTATTATCAAGGTTTATCTCCTAAGCGATAAAAATCGGCCGAAATGCATGAATATCGCTGTAAAGTCAGCGATATTCATGCATTACCGAGCTAATGCTCTTAGCCATGTTATCCACCTCTCATTGGATAACATGGCTAAGAACTGCTCAGGGCAGGTGTTAGCCTTTGGAGATATTCGCGCTTAGCGCGAATATCTCCAAAAGTTGGTAATAGGAGATAGCGATGTTAGCGACTGTTTCCAGTCGCTAACATCTTGGCACGCCCACTTTGCATGTCATTAGTGATAAATATCTCTGACATGCAAAGCGGGGCCCAAGATGGTCGCTATCTCCTAATAGCTGTCGCTAACTGGTGTTAGCGACAGCTAGGTAATAGGGAGATAATTTTATCTCCGCTTTCTTGGCTTTTAAAGCCAAAAAAGCGGAGATAAATCCCTTGAAGAAGCACTAAACACATGGCAGCTGAGCAGACAAAACCTAAAAAAGTTGCTTTTCTGCTCTGTGTGTGTGCTTACGAGCACAGCTCCAATTTGAATTTGCACCTCACAGACTACTTGCAAGACACCAGCCCCCTTTAGTCTGGGAATCAGTGAAATTGCGGTCATTGGGTGCAAAACCTTTCCCTCTTTACTGTTTGTTAACTCAGAGAAAGACGGTAGTAACATAAGAAGTCTCTTACTTTCCCTTTGTTTAATGGTGTCAAAAAATATATTTTGAGCATTTTATACATGCATGGAGTCAGACGGAATTAACATGTGCTATTGAACAGAATGTACAAATTAGGGCCAAGAAGCAATCAAATATGAAGTATTTCCTTTTGGTAGTAAATGGTAAGGGAAGGAGATATTCATTAATGTTTGTGGTCCTACGCTAATCCCTATACTGTACCTCAAACCAGTGATCCCGTGGTGAGATACTGTTCAAGATGTGTCCCATATAAAATACCTGACTTCCGTGTGGTTTAATAGACAGTGAGCTTGGCCATATATATTCGATACACATGACAGACTGATAGCTACCTCTTGGTTCACTCATGATGGTGTTGTCAGGGCATTTGAGCTGGGTAAACATTTGTGTATCAAACGATTACTTTTAACAGATGTCAAAGCAATGATATAATCTAAAGTGCTAGAGTAAAACAAGGGTTCAAGAAATAACTAACCTAGGGGCATATTACCAAGCAATAGCGATAATTATCGCTATTGCTTGGTTAGAGACAAAAATTTACCGCTGAGCTGCGGCGATTTTTATCGGAAATAAACCTTGGTATTACCAAGGTTTATCGCAAATGCGATAAAAATCGGCCGTAATGCATGAATATCGCTGAAAAGTCCGCGATATTCATGCATTACCGAGCTAATGCTCTTAGCCATGTTATCCACCTCCCATTGGATATCATGGCTAAGAACTGCTCAGGGCAGGTGTTAGCTTTTGGAGATATTCGCGCTTAGCGCGAATATATCCATAAGTTGGTAATAGGAGATAGCGATGTTAGCGACTGTTTCCAGTCGCTAACATCTTGGCACGCCCACTTTGCATGTCATTAGTGATAAATATCACTGACATGCAAAGTAGGGCCCAAGATGGTTGCTATCTCCTACTAGCTGTCGCTAACAGGTGTTAGCGACAGCTAGGTAATAGGGAGATAATTTTATCTCCGCTTTCTTGGCTTTTAAAGCCAA
The DNA here is from genome assembly GCF_964261635.1 of Lissotriton helveticus. Classification (NCBI taxonomy): domain Eukaryota; kingdom Metazoa; phylum Chordata; class Amphibia; order Caudata; family Salamandridae; genus Lissotriton; species Lissotriton helveticus. The sequence continues at coordinate 492,674,373 of NC_136057.1, read as the reverse complement.
AAAAGCGGAGATAAACCCCCTTGATAATATGCCCCCTCTTTTTTATCCTGAGTCTTTATCGTGCTTTTACAGGATAGATCACTTAGCTAGCATTTTAACTCTTGGAGCCAAGCCAGATTTCTTCCTCGGTCATAGTACACCTCTTTTCTGAATATCCTGATTCGCAGAACTCATTTTGGAAAGAGAAATTAAAATAAAATAGCTACTTTAAGTAAACGAAGCCATTGAGAACTTGAATGAAATGTTAAATACTTCTGTATCACTAGGTGGCAGTAGACACTAATGAATGTCTGATATACCATTTTAATGTATGTCTTATGAAAGCATAAATCGTGAATCAAAAGCTGGAAAACCAAGAACAATGAAAAATTGTTTTTTATCACTCACATAAAGAAACATGCATTGACATGGCCAATAGATCTCGGCATTTAGCCCTTATAAGTGTTGAGCTATTGGCTTTGCTGACGTCTTTAAGCTATATTGTGCAGCAGTGTGGCTGCTGTGTAGAATGTTGACAAGTTAAAATAAAAAAGTGTTATAAGCATTTGTGTTACCTTATACCAAGAAGTCATTATGTACAACTAAACTGCCCTATTAAAAAAACAATTAACATAAAAAAATGTCTTCTAGTTTTTTCATCCTTTGAATGCTAGCAACTTCCTCCTGCCTGTTTTAATTTTGTTTTGGGGGTACATAAACAACGTGAGGGTGGACGTTGAGAAATAGTATCTGAATTACGACACAAGCAGTGGACGTACACTAGGGGAGAATCAACAGATGCCAGATGCTGAGGGAAGACTGAAGTGGTGCTGAGTGATGCTGAAGTGATGGTGTTCTGGTGCAGAGGTCATGCTCAGGTGATGCTGAGTGATACTTAGGTGGTGCTGAGTGATGCTGAGGTGGTGTTGAGTGATGCTTTGGTGGTTCTCAGGTGATGTTGAGTGATGCTGACTTGGTGCTGTGCTGATGCTGAGGTGGTGCTGCACCTCAGAGGTGGGGTTGTGCTGGTACTGAATTGTTGCTGCACTGGTGGTGGTGCCCTGATGTGGTGGTGGTGCTGTATTTATGCTGAGGTGGTGCTGTGGTGGTGTTAAGTGAAGCTGTGGTAGTTCTAAGTGATGCAGTGCTGGTGCTGAGTGAAGCTGTGTTGATGCTGAGTCATGCTGAGGTGGTGGTGCTGCACTGGACAGTGCTGGTGCTGAGTGAAGCTGTGATGATGCTGAGTCATGTGATGTGGTGGCGCTGCACTGGAGCTCGAGTGGTGCTGAGGTGTTGCTGAGTTAGTGCTGTTATGAGGAACTACTGCGCTGATGCTGAGGTGGTGTTGCGCTGATGCTGAAGTGGTGCTGCATTGGTGCTGAGCTGCTGCTGAGGTGGAGCTGCTCAGGACCTGAGAGGGGATGCGCTGGTTGTGGTGCACTGATGCAGATGTGGTGCTAATACTGAGATGGGCTGTGCTGGTGGTGGTGCACTGATAAGGCGGTTGTGCTGATGTTTAGATGGTGATGTGCAGATGTTGAGGGGGTGCTGTGCCGGTGTTGAGGTGGTACTGAGAAGGTGCTGTGCTGAAGTGGTGCTGTGCCAGTGCTGAGGTGGTGCTGAGCTGATGCTGAGTTGATGCTGCACTGGTGGTGGTGCACTGATGAGGACGTAGTGCTGTGTTGATGCTGATATGGTGCTGTGCTGATGCTGAGGTGGTGCTGTGCTGATGCTGAGATGGTGCTGGGCTGAGGTGGTGTTGCGCTGATGCAAAATTGGTGCTACGCTGATGCTTAGGTGGTGCTGCGCTGATGCTGAGGTGGTGCTGTACTGGTGCTGAAGTGGTTCTGAGTAAAACTGAGGTGGTGGTTTGCTAGTGCAGAGGTGGTGCTCAGGTGGTGCTGCATGATGTTGAGGTGGTGCTGAGTGATGTTGAGGTGGTGCTGAGTGATGCTTTGGTGGTGCTCAGGTGGTGCTGAGTGATGCTTAGTTGGTGCTGCACAGGTCCTGAGGTGATGCTGCAATGGTGCTGAGGTGGTGCTATGGTAATGCTGATGTCCGACTGAGCTGATGCTGTGGTGAGGCTGCCCTGGTGCTGAGTTGATGCTGCACTGGTGGTGGTATACTGATGCAGTGGGGGTGCTGTGCTGATGCTGAGGTGGTGCTTTGGTGGTGTCGAGTGATGCTGAGGAGATTCCGTGCTGGTGCTGATTGATGCTGTGGTGGTGCTGAGTAATGTTGTGGTGGCCCAGAGTCATGCTGAGGTGGTGATGCTGCACTGGCGCTCCAGTGGTGTTGAGCTGGTGCTGAGTTGAGGGAATGCTGCACTGATGCTGAGGTGGTGCTGCGCTGATGCTGAAGTGGTGTTGCATTGGTGCTGGGTTGCTGCTGAGGTGGGTGTGGGCTGGTGGAGGTGCTCTGATGCTGATTCTGAGATGGTGCTGTGCAGATGTTGAGGTGGTGTTGCACTGGTGCTGAGGTGGTGTTGCACTGATGCTGAGTTGGTGGTGCCCTGGTGGTGGTGCTGTGCTGATGCTGAGATGGTGCAGAGCTGATGTTGAAGTGGTGCTGTGGTGGTGCTCAAGTGGTGCTGTGCTGATGCTTAGGTGGCGCTGTGTGATGCTGAGGTGGTGCTGAGTGATGCTGTGGTGGTGCTATGTCATGCTGAGGTGGTGTTGCTGCACTGTTGCTCAGCTGGTGCTGAGCAGGTGCTTAGGTGGTGCTCAGTGATGCTGAGTTTGTGCTGTGCGGAGGTGATGCTGAGTTGGTGCTGAGGTGGTGCTGCACTGGTGCTGAGGTGGTGCTGCGCGGGTGCTGTGCTGGGGCTGCATTGATGGTGTAATAGTGCTGACGGGGGGCAGCACTGGCGCTGAGTGATACTAAGATGGTGCTGAGGTGGTGGTGTGCTAGTGTAGAGGTGGTGCTCAAGTGGTACTTAGTGATGCTGAGGTGGTGCTGAGTGATGCTTTGGTGGTCCTCAAGTGGTGCTGGGCTGGTGCTCAGGTGGTGCTGAGTGATTCTGAGGTGGTGCTGGAGTGATGCTGCACTGGTGCTGAGGTGGTACTGTGCTAATGCTGAAGTGGCGCTGTGTTGGTGCTGAGTTGCTGCTCGTGGGTTGCTGTGCTGGTGCCAAAGTAGGTAGCTCTGGCCATTACATCATTCGCTTCTCTATTGTTGAATATGGTCTGCAAATGTCATGAACATCCTGCTATAATGAAGAAGCTTCCAGGAAAGCTTTGGCTAATCAATTCAGGGGTGTGACACCTAGATTCACACTAAGAGCACAGCCTGACCAGTGAGCTCTACTTGCACTGTCATGACATGACATGGCTGTCAGCTCTGCTGTTACTGGTCACATGACTACAAAGTGGCATCACTGTCACACTGTCAGGGAACTTAACACATTAAATGTATTTGATGACACGTTATGAAAATATAATAAATGCACTTGATTAGAAGAAAAACCTTTCTTTAAAACATGCAGAAAAATAGCAGCTTTTGCTTCTTGTTTGCAGGTTAAAGTCTGTAGAAACTCCTAAAGACTGCACTCGCATGGTTGTGAGCTAAACACTTCTCTTCACTTCTTGAGGGGTTGTTTTCATTTGGTGCTCTTCAAGCTGTGAACTTCTTGAGACCTCACCAAAAATAATAACTTTCATGCATGGCAAGACAATGCCAACGTCTCTATTCTTTTGACTTAGAAACCTGAATATGGTTTGTTGGGAGAGTATGTGTAGATTATTTGAGACTTTAGTAATTGGAAACATGGATGGGTGCGCAGAAAGTTGGTTGGGTGGAGGTATGGATGGGAGATTGTATGTGGATAGTTGGATGATCTGGTAAATAAATACATGTATGAATGGGTGAACCGTGTCCAGGAAAGTGTGTCTGTAAGGGAGGATGGATGGCTGTCTAAATGCTGGACAGATGGATGCATGGGTAGATGGATGGAAGATTGCATGTGGATAAATGAATGTTGTCTTGTGAATGCTTACATGGATGGGTGATTGAGTGAATGCAGAGTCTGTCTAGAAGAATGGATGTATGCTTGCATGCATGGCCAGGTGAATGCCCTGGATGATGGAAATGGTTAAATGAATGAAATAGATGGTCATATGGATAATTGATGCATGGATGAATAGATGGGAGATGGATAGATGCCCTAGTTGGTGCTTATTAAAATAGGTGCTGGTTGCCAAATTGCCGATGCTTGAAGGATCACCTGCTAGAAGGTCATGGGGCTTTGGGGCTGGGCTCACATTCAGGCTGTTGGCTGAGGCACACAGCATCACTGCTGGCAGGCCAAGGGCAATCGGTGGCAATACAACACAGTAGACAAGACCACACGTTACTTGAAGGCAAAGCTATCGGTGTACCCTGTGAGCCCGGCTGTGCTGACCAGAAATGCCTGAGTATGGGTTTATGGGGGGGTATAAAAGAGAGGAAGCGGAGGCACCCAAGGCAGTTTGGCAAGGGTCTGGGCAGGGGCAGCAGCAGGGTGAGAAGTGAAAAGAACACAGTGACCCGCACAAGGGAAATTTATGTACAAATTATAGTTTTTGCCAAATAATGCAACAGTATTTTTCAAACATAAAACATAAACGCTTTCCAGAGAGAAGTGAAGTCCAAGTCTTGAAAGTTGTATTGGAAAAACTTTTTATTCATGAAAAATAGAAATTCAGAAAATTGCTAGCTGCCCACGCGTTTTGTCACAAACGTGACTTCTTCAGGGCTCTAAAGTCAGTAGAACTGTAATAGATAGAGCTTGCATCGCTTGAACAGAGATACACCAAAAAAGGGGACACTTAAAAACGTGTTTCCTAGTCCCCCTCGTATTCGATATGGCTTTCAGGTTTGTTCTATATTATACAGCAGTTTTCAATATTTCTCATCCGCATCACAAGGATATTGGCAAGGGTAATATGGTATATCCCCAGTGGCGTGTCTCTCTTTTACATGTGTAATTTTTGGAGTATTGTAGGGCCCATCAAGGTTTCTTCAGTAAATGGCGGGTATTTTTAGCGTGCCGCTGGCGTTTCGTACAGGGTCCTTTCCAAGTGAGTCCTGGTCCTCCAAAGTAAGAGGTGATGATGCCCACCAGAACCACCAGCATAAATGAAGCACTGGCACTGGCAACCACCAGCAAAAATGAAGCACTGGCACTGGCAGCCACCAGCACAGATGAAGTACTGGCTCCAATGAATGGACACTCAGAATTGCCAGTCTCTGACCAACTGGATTCCGAGTGTTCACAATGCGTCCTGCTGAGACTTAAAGAAGAAGGCATTGGGAGGGTGGTTTTAAAAAACCAAAAAAAACACTAGTTGAATATTAAAATGTCCCACTGGAAGACAGTCTTACAATGAAGCACCAAATTATTGTGACCAGCAAAATCCTGTAACGCATCATTAATCTATTTATACAGCAGCACATGTCATCCACAATGCGTGAAGCATACTTTTTTATTAATTTAAACCAAAAAAATATATATAGAATTGAAGCATTTATGTTTAACAATAGATACTGATTGTTCAGTATGTGGACCCCTGATATGCCACATCGGCTGTGCTGCTGATACATAGGTAAAGCTCAAACCCAACAGCGTGGCTTCTGTGGAACTTCCATTCAAATATATGCGAAGGAAGACTGTTGGTTGCTAAAAGGAGAAACCGACTAAAAATCAAGCACAGGTCACTTTAAAAAGATGTTGTTCCTCCGATGAGAAAACACAGTTGATGTGCATTTCTGGGTCACAATTGTTGAAGTTGTGTGTTCTACTTTGTTAATGAAACAAAAAAGCAACTATTGGTTACATCCACTCTCAGCAGGAGAATGGCTTAGAAGGGGACCTTGAAGGCTTCTCAAATGCTATTAAAAGGCACTCAACAAGGTCAAATAGACTTGCAAGACCCCCTTACAAATATTTTGTTCTTCTGTAAATATATGTGTCTTTCTCCTTTGTGGTAAGATGTGCTGCTGGCAGCCACAAAGGAGGCCAAGAGACATAAAACATTTAATTAGACTATTTCCAAATTAGAATGCCCCCTAACCATCTGGTCAAAGGGTGTACAGTAAGGTAGAGAAAAAGATACCCACTGGCTATAAACAGGGTAAAATAAATGCCCTATCCCTACCCACCACATGGGAACAATGGCCCTGTGTTGCTCTGTAATTGGGAGGAAGTTACCTCCCACAGATTGGAAAGGGCTATGTGCCTTCACAGAGCAGCAGGTAAAACAAGAAACTGGACAGAAGGTGCAGTACAAAGAGAAGGAATGGAAAGGTCAATTGAAAAAATTAGCAATATACCTTGGGGCATATTACCAACAACTAGCGATAATTATCGCTATGTTGGCTAAGCGGCAATATTTTTATCGCCGAGCTGCGGCGATTTTTATCGCTTAGGAACCTTGCTATTATCAAGGTTTATCTCCTAAGTGATAAAAATCGGCCGAAATGCATGAATATCGCTGAAAAGTCAGCGATATTCATGCATTACCGAGCTAATGCTCTTAGCCATGTTATCCACCTCCCATTGGATAACATGGCTAAGAACTGCTCAGGGGCAGGTGTTAGCTTTTGGAGATATTCGCGCTAAGCGCGAATATCTCCAAAAGTTGGTAATAGGAGATAGCAATGTTAGCGACTGTTTCCAGTCGCTAACATCTTGGCACGCCCACTTTGCATGTCATTAGTGATAAATTTCACTGACATGCAAAGCGGGGCCCAAGATGGTCGCTATCTCCTACTAGCTGTCGCTAACTGGTGTTAGCGACAGCTAGGTAACAGGGAGATAATTTTATCTCCGCTTTCTTGGCTCTTAAAGCCAAAAAAGCGGAGATAAACCCCCTTGATAATATGCCCCCTTGTTACTACGAATCACCGGTTTAAACTTGTTTAAGTAGCATGCTCACAGAAAATAGCCTCAGTGTACGCCAATACTACAGAAATGCACAAATGGTGTGGCAGAGCTCCATTGACCTGGTTCTACCAATGGCGTGAGCTGGGTTTTTGCTTCTCCTTGTGCAACTGGGATCTGATTTTGACCTTGTTTGGGGATACGGAAGGCGCAGGGAGCGAGCACGTTAGCCACAACTCTTTCTACACCGGCTGCCTCTTGACTTGACCCATATTGTATTAACTTATGTTCAGCCTTCTGATGTAAAGCTGGGCACGAGAAGATGCACAGAGACTCAGCTGTAACTTCAGATGAACCAAATCCTGAAAGATTCCACAAACTAGCCAACGGTGTGGGGCTACTAAATTAAAATGTGTTCTTCGGGCGGCACCAACCTTTGGTGTGGATTCTTTCAGGAACTTTTTATTACATAGTGAATTGTATTACTGTCAACTTAAAAACAAGCAGCTACGGATTCCCAAATCCAACTTGGCATAAAAAAACATACAAGGTTATCTCCAAAAACTGCAAAACTCTGTCCACAAACCAGAAAGTTTTAAAAGCAGGCATAATGTTAACCCCTCTGTCTCTCGCAGCCCTCCCGGTTCTTCTCCCATCCTCTCCTGCTGCAGGGTGAGGTCACAGGTGAAGCATGTGGAAAGAAAATTAACAGCCCTGCCTGGAACAAGTCTGAATTGATAGCACTGTGCTGGGCACTCTCAGGCAAATGTGAGGAGAAAAGAACAATCTTTGCAAGCCTGTATTTGGGGGAACCTGGGGCAGTGATCCATATGCTGCATTCCTCAGCCTGTAGACTGTACTGAGAGATTAAGCAAACTCGACTGCAAACAGTAACCCCAGCAGGAAGCAAAGAAGAAAATAATCCCACAAAACACCAAATAATTACACAATGGCGTAATGATATAGTACTCGCCCCCTGCTTCTTTGGAGGAATTAAAGACAAAAAGGAGGGACAAAGCGGCAGGACTGACCACAAGCAAGGAAGGATTTTAAAGGACGCTGAACAAAACAAATAAAAAGCCGGGAGATGGCTTAAAGCCCCCAAAGAAGTATACCAAAGTATGCAAGAGGTCTTGAATGTGTGACCTAAAAAGTACAAAGCAGTAGGATTCAACAGCAGTCCCTCTTGGATTGCCCAGCTCCCCACCCATCTTCAACTATCCATGTACTTAAGTGACACCTACTGGAAGAATCATGTCATGGTGCAGACAAAGCTAGCTGCCAAGAGTGCTGCTTCTAGGCACTTCCTTTACCATCCCAGTTTCTAGATAGGGACTAATACAATAGAACTTTCCTAACATTGAAAACTTATTTTAATCTTGAAAGGTGCAATTAACTAGTCAAGATAGATGCCTCTCTACAGGATAATGACCCCTTGAGTGCACACACTACACAGCAATGTACTTAGCACTATATTGCTATTTCTTAAGTAATAAACTGAAAATTGACAATGCGTTATTAAACCTACAACAAGGTTCTAAGGACCTCCTGACTTATATCCCTACTTTCAATCAACTGGTGGCAGAAATGCGCTGGCCGGAAGAGAAAAGAACATCCCTATTCTATCGAGGGTTAGGAGAGGACCTTAAAGATTCCCTCTCGCACATCGTTGATCTGCCCGACAATTGTGCAGAATATATTGATCTTGCGGTTAAGCTAGATCATCGATTGGGTGAGCCAAAGGGTGACCGATCTCGAAGAGACACCAGAGTAATTGTTCTCAAAACCGAGAAGTAAGAATCAGATAGTAGGACTCTTGATACTAAATAGATGAAGATAGGAGGTATAAGGGGCACTATTTAACGAGGAAATAGAATCTCACCACAAATTAAATCTATGACTTTATTGTGACAAAGCTTGTCATTTCTATAGGGAATGTTCTAAAAACCAAAAAAAGACCAAGGCTGTGGCTAGTGTAGAGGTCAATCAAGAACAGGGAAAACTAAGTCTCTCGAAAAGAAAGGAGATCGTCTCATCGAGAGAAACCATACAGATCTCACAATATCTGACCAATGTAGGAACACAAATTCTGCAGCATCTGACTATCTGAGTTACAGTCATTCTATCCCCACAGTGGAGGCATTAATATTCATGCTTATTGACTCGGGGGCCACAGTAAATATCTTTGAACTGAGCCTTTCTGCCAACCTCCAGCTTGAAAAAGTTCCTAAGTTCAGAGTTGTCTTCTGGACCAATTTGTTTTCAGACAGAGGCTCTATCCTTAGTGTGTGATAATGAGTATACTGAACAACTTGTGTCTGATCTCTAGAAACTCTCACCTTTTAGGCAATTATGGGAGTACCTTGGCTAGAACACCATAAACCAAAAATCGTTTGGGTACACCACACCGTAACCTTGGGCTCACCATTCTGCACTACTACCAGCTCCAAGAGGCTCCAGAGTTGGGACTACCTCTGCATTGCGCCTTGGTCCAAGGAACAGAAAACCTTAAACTACCCAAAGAATACCAGGACTTTCAAGATGTTTTTTGACTCAGTTAAAGCCACCCAACTGCCCCGATTCAGAGTCTTTGATTGCCGCATAGACCTCCTCCTGCCATGAACAAAGGCAGAACAATAGGCATCCTGTCACAGGGAAGTGTGACTACCTCCCAGACAGGATTTAGTGTATTAGGGATGGGTGGGTGTGCTTGCCTGTGATCAAAAGTCTGCATGAGGGGCACATTTGGTCTCCCTGTGCATAGTAGTGTGAAGTAGTGTGGCTCACTGGTTAGAGGTGGCAGACACGAGAGCAGAGGACGGCCCGGGACCAGGGTTCGATTCCCGGCGCGGCAGGTTTCTGGACCAGGGTCAGCGGACTCGATAATTCTCTCGCCTCGGTGCCCACTCTGATCAGCGTTCACACTCGGCAACTCTGGGCATTAGCTTGCCTCATCTTCACTAACGGCCCCACCAGACCGCCGGGGATGCCTGGTCTCACCCTGGAGATACCCATTAAGGGACCATCTCTCAGGGAAGCCAGGAAGGGTTTCGCAGCGGTCGAAGCGCCTTGGGACCCTACGGGTAAGTAGTGCGCTATATAAATGCCTATACATACATACATATACATACATACAGTATGGTTCAAACCAGTGTTGGAGCCGTTGGCTCCTGCTCTGGCACAAAACTGGAAAAAAGACATGGGAGTAACCTCCCCACTGTCCAGACCCTCCCCTGGGAGGGTCACATGAACCTGTCCAACCCTCTTCCTTGGGTACAAAAGGGCTGACCTGGCTGTAGGACCCTGGATTCGATGTGGACAAGATGCTGAACAAGAAACCACTGACCTTCAACTGTCTGGACATTCGGGACTTCGCTGGACTTCATTTTGGCCCGACTTCGTCTCCCTCTTAGTCTGAAGCATCATCTGTTCCGTGCACCATAGAGGCTCTGTGCAGGACCTGTGGAGCATCAAGGACAACTGAAGAAATCTCCCTTGGAGTGAAGAAGTCTCTCCCTGCATTCGTAGGCAACACTTCACGACTGACCAGTCTGCTGCTCCTGAGCTACTACTGACTTCGAAGGCTCCTGCAACACAGGAGGTAGGTTCATACATCCCTTGAGGTCTGAGCTGCTGTCTTACCACGTTTGAGGCCAGAATCCCTTGTGGGCATTGCAATACCCATACCCCTGTGCACTGCGTTCATTTGCAAATGCATAAGCTTGGAGAAGTGTTGCTCAATGGTTAGAGCGGCAGACCCTGATGCAGAGGTCTGGCCCGGGACCAGGGTTCAATTCCTGCCTCGGCAGGACTTGGGCTTAATTTCCTCAGACCTGACAATTCTCGCTTCAGTGCCTATTCTAATCATGGGTCCCACGCTGCAACTCTGGGCAATAGCTTGCTTAATCTCCACCTGCCTGGCTTCAACTTGCGGGTGCCCAGGAGTGGACATTTCACAGGGAAAAACCAGGAAGGGTTCCCAGCGGTATGAGAGCAGCGCCGGGACGCCCCGTTGCTGAGGCAGCCAAGCGCTTTACAAGTACAACACATTTACATTTATATTTGTTAGCGTTTTCCAAGCAAGTGCATTGGGCTCCATGTAGCCTCAAACTCCGACACCATTTTCTACCAAGAACTCTGGCCTCTTCACACCAAGTGCTGTGTGGGCTGCTGTTTGGTGAAATTGCTTGAGGTCCTCTCGCGACTCCTGTGTCTCCGGCCTGTGAGTTCACTTGAGGGTCAACTTTGATTTTTTGGGGGGCTCCCCTGGTTGCTCCAGGCCTTCCCTGACCCCCTTGATTTGGTGAGTCTCCTGGATGTTGCTGATCCAAACCGTAACCTTCTTTTGCCTTCTGTGTGGGTTGCCATTGCCAAGACTAGTTGGTGCTCCTGCCAAACAACGACCCCTTAGCACTCATCTCCTTCATGGGACAGCTTTTATGTGGCTCCTGGTTATCCTCGACGTCTCCTGGTCCCCATGGCTGCAACATCAAGAACCCCATCAACGCACCTGAAGCACCCAACATCAGTGAGCATTCGTCAACCGAGCACCTGGTCACTCCTGAGTGACCCAGACTCGGTCCCCTCTACTTTCAGGTACACTTCGATTAGAAGCCACCTTTGGATTCCAACTGACACTTTTCTTCCATCCAGCAGTGGCTCTTCTTTGAAGTCCTACATTGAGATCGGCAGTGGTTTCTGAAGCCACTTCATACCTATGCACCCGGCTCCCTTGGGTTAGATAACTCTAGCACTATGGTATCCATAGGTGGGGTGGTTCTCCAACCTCCTAACTTCCACAGGGTTTCTTCACAGTCCACTGGGAAGGGTCTTTAAACTTTAAAACCTCAATCACAACTTCCCCATAGAATTGTATGGAGCAGGCGTTCGTGTTCCCACACTGCACCCGTCCTCCGTGGGATCCCTACTTACTCACCTTGGGTGCTTCTTTGGGGCCCCAGTGACACTGTCTTGATTCGAGTCGTGGTTCTTATACCACTATTTTAGTATATAGTTTGGTCCCCCCGTGGCCCACTGTGTATTAGTGCTATTTACTATTGTTTCTGTGCTACAGTATAGTGTGCTTTGTGAGTATCTTCGTGTAGCAGATACTGCGTGGTACTAGAGAGTGTTATATTAATAAAAACATATTTTTATGACTACTGTGTGGTTCTTCTTTCATTTAACCAATACTATAAGGTTGCATTCTGGTAAAACAAGCTGCTTAACATTCCTTCGAGACTAAGCCTGAAGGCTGCTCTCCACAGCTACCACTTGGATAGCTTTCTAAGGTTATCTTTGACCTCTTAAATCACCTTAAGGGTTGTTTGGACTGGTGCAAGGTGCTCATTTTAATTAGTGGACAGCTTTACCAGGCCAACTTCTCACAGTGTGTAAGATGAAATTCAATCAAATAGTAATTCTTTACGTGACTCACCTGGAGTCAGATGTGTAAACAGATGTCTGGATTGATGCCATCTCAAATTATGGGGCCCCTTGCAGACGGCTAAGTTGCTTACCTGGAACTAGATTCCTCTAAAAACAGTGACTCCTGCAATACATCAATGGAAAACAATCGATTAATTATCCTGTTAACAATTCAATTCACTCTAGAGTCGGTTTCTCAAAATTCTAAAAAACCTCGCATTTGATAAGATGTGCGTATGGTTGGTGTATATTAAATTGAAGTTGCTCGATTCTAGAAAATGTTAATGGAAAAATCAATTAAAGAAAATGGTCTCTTGATTAAAAACTAGCTTAGTCTACCTTGATCTAACATATCTCCAAAGACAGCCTTCTTTCAGGCACTCCTACATGAAAGCGGGGATGCTTAGCAAATAATTCGGTTTTAATGGGTTTGAGGAAAATATCCAAAAACATAGCACTACTGAATAATGGCTAGTCATGTCAATTGGAGGAAAAATATACACCTTTTCCTTTCCCTATATTCCCTCACAGTAGCCATGGACAGGATTTGTTCTGTTTGTTTTTAAACAATGCTTAACATCTCCAGATTATTATTTATTGTAGTGCATTCATCACGAGTGCATTGCTGCTGCTTCTGTCTGCAATGAAGATGCAATATGGAATTACTACTGTCGTATTGCATTTACTATATTTCTATATTGCAAGTGCCTCACAACTGTATTTCTTGTAAATATGTAACGTCGAAAGGTTAATTAGTTAAATCCGATTCATATATGGTGGTGTAAAGCACCGTCCATGACAATGGTTAGTAACGAGAACACAACCATAGGACTGTTAGACTTAGATTCATTACTTTTTTAAATTGTAACCTATATTGTAATGTTTGATCTAACAAGATGAGACGAATTCTTGTCTTTAGACATTACATAAGGGTGTTTTGAAGGTTTCACTTGCATACACTGTAACCCTGAGTAAGGACACACTGAAGAGTAGACCGCTTCACAACCGAGAGTCAAGGGATGCTTTTATTAAGCACAATAGTCTTTGAAGGTCAACATGTCGATACTTGAATTACATTGCCTGCACCCATCATAAAGAGCGCTGCAACAAGGAAGAAGAGCATTTTCCCATTGCCCTTGGCAACAGAGACTCAAGTGTTTTGGACAGGCGTTAGCATAGTGGATACATGTACTGACTTTGTGAAGTCCAATTTTGTCCTTGTTTATTTATCAGTTGTTATCATGTTTTTCACCTTTTCTACTGCATGAGCACTTTCATGTTCCACTTACAAAGCAACCTATATGATTACTGGATCATCAGTCAATCTATATATGCTATAAACTTTTTTTATCATAAAGTGCTTAAATATACCCTATGTTTGTAATCAGATACATGTGTGTTTGTTTTTTGTTGCTTTGTATTGTGTTGTTTCTGCGCATTCAGAACTTTGATATATATATAGAAATCACATTGTTTATATGTAGTTACTAACCAACTATTTAAAAGTGCATCAGACTCTGACAAAACAAATTGTCTAACAAATTAATCAATAACCAGGTTCTGAGGAATACAGGATTACCCCATTACAGCTTAGTGCTTCATGGGAGCAGGTGCAGACCTGTGAGGGTTCTTATAAGAGAGCTTTGATCAAGACACAGCATTTCAGATACATAAAACATGTCAGAAAAGGAGGCCCTCGCATAAAGCAAAGATTTTATTAACAATCTAATACAGGATCAGGCAAGCTATCATTTTCTAAATACAGCTACTACCACAATTGACACAACTCTCAATGGGAAACTTAGCAAACCTGAAAAACTAGAAAAGAAATTAGGGAGTACCAGAGCACACGGCCACTTACCAACGAAATATCTAGAATCTAACAGTGCGTCTTCAAGTGAGAAATGAATTTACAATATTTATAGAAGATCCCAAATTTAGAGAAAATGTCAGCTTTGTGGCGCATAACTGCTTTAGGAATTGGATGGTATTGGGTATTGAAACAGCACTGGAATATGTCCAGAAAGTCATGCAGGAAATTGCAGAGCTCAAAGGAGAGATAATGAAGCAATCAGTATTGGTAAATACAAGAGACGCATTAGAAAGACTTGAGAAGGAAGAGGGAGGAAAAGTTCAGGGTTGAAACAAGGGAAGAAGTAAGGGTTAGAGATCAGTACTCTTCTTGCCTCAAGAGAGCCACAGGGAAATTCAAACAAGGAGGCAGCATTACAGGTGGTAGAGCAGGTGATGCACACAGCACAAGATGATAAAAGTAACCCTATTATCAACCTTTCCAACTATGTACTAACGAAGGAGGAGGAAAGTATTCTATCCAAGGGTTTCTCTTTTGTTCCAGCCACAGTACCCAATACTTTCAATTGCAAAATTAAATGTAATCTTTTTTTTAATGGTGAGGCTAGGGTACTATTTCAATAATTTCAATTACTATCCCTCACCTAACAATGAGAACCTGACCTCAGAAAATACTGCCAGCAACCTATACATAGATAACACGGCTCTATGGAAAAAATGTATAGATGACGATTTGGACATAATATGAACACAGTCTTGGGCCATTTGTAGAATGGCTAAACAATAGATCAGAGGATATCAAGTTTACTTCTTCCCATAGTAGTAAATAGATAGTTCCCTGGATATTAACATTAAGGTTGATGATGATAAGCTCTACACAACGTAATTTCATAAACAAACAGAACACACACATTGTTGAGCTACTCAAGTTATCACTCAAACAACCTGTGTGATAATCTCCCCTAAAGTCAGCTATTGTGATTAGGAGGAATTGTTCATGCAGGCTGGATTATTTTAGTAAATCAGGAGGCCTACTCAAAGGATTACAAGTGAGGTGCTGCCCCAAAGATCTGTTGAAGCGTTCTTGGAAAAGGGCTTGGTATTGTCCATGTATGATGCTGCTTTAACGCAAGAGTAGGCTACAAGCTGACCAAAGAAGAATGATCCATCTAACTATGTTCTGCACAAGGAGCAATGACATCAAAAAGGTCATTAACAATCATTGGGAAATAGTCTGAGATGAATTGGGGACGGCGAGTAAACCTCTCTATGCCTTCCAAAGAGGCAAAAATGTGAGGGATCATGTTGTGAGCTTTAAATTGACAATGCCCAACCCCCATGAATTACTAACACAATAGAATGTATCCCCTGTATTAGATCATTTATGATGTGGAAGATGAAAGTTTGTGATCTAGCTGTAGAAACTGATACGTTCAAGCACAATGGATGCAATTAGACATTGAAAAGTCATACGAACTGTAACAGCAAAGACGTAATTTATGCAATAAAATGTCTGTGTGATCTGAAATATGTAGGACAGACACGTCAGAAAGTTAAGTCAAGAATTCCTCAGCATTGCAGTAAAAGCAGGGCGCTCCCTCAGTGGAACTCTTCACTGCATTGGACCACCCAATTGACGGCCTGAGATGGTTTGTGATGGAAATAAATCAGCCCCAAACTAAGGGGGAGGAATGTGGCCAATACTATGAACATCAGAGAGTGAAAATTGAGAAATTCATTGGAGACGGTGGACAAACGTCTTAATGAGGATGAGGCAATTTACAAACAGGTAGCACTACTGAATAATGGCTAATCATATCCATTGAAGGAAATGTACATACCTATAACGTTCCATATGTCCCAGCATAGCAGCCATGGACATGCTTTTTTTCTGTTTGTTTTTAAATAATACGTAACCGTTCCAGTGCATTATTCATGTATTCCACTAATCATGAGTGCATTGCCACTGCTTCTGTCTGCAATGAAGATGCAATATCGAATTACAACTTTTGAGCTGTATTAACTACGATTGCTGTATTGCAAGTGCATCACAACTGTATTTGTTGTTAATATGTAACATCAAAATGTTAAATAGGTATATATATTGGTATAAAGTACCTTCCTTCGCAATGGCATGTAACGAGATCTCAACCATAGGACTATTTAATTGTAACCTATGTTGTAATGTTTGCTCCAAAAATGGATACACATTGTTGGGTTTAGACTTTTGATTGTATTGAGGGTTCCACTCGTTTACACTGTAACCCTGAGATCAGTACACAAGAGAAGACCGCTTCACGGCCATCAGCCATCCTGGGAGAGGGCTCCATCTGACATCTCGGTTACATGGATGCAGATGCTGCGTACCGCTGCCTATTTATTATCTACCAAAAATGTTTTTCCACCTTCCCTACTTCCATGTAGGAACACATCAAAGAAGGCCGTCTATGAAGGTATGGTAGATCACAATTTTACACATCAACCAGCTGTGCATCTTATCACACGTGAGGTAAGTGTTTTTAGAGTTTTGAGAAACCCACTCTAAAGTAAATTGATTGGTGACACAGGTTAATTGATAGATTATTTTCTATTTATGAAATGATAAAGTCACTCTTTTTAGAGGACTCTAGAACCATTCAAGCTACTTAGCCTCATGCGTGAGACCACATTATTCAGGAGGCCATCAATTCAGACATCTGTTTACACATTTGACTCCAGGTGAGTCACGTAAGGAATTGATATTTGAATGAACTTTGTCTGGCACAAGTGGTCTCAAACTCATGTACATATCCTATTATGCAGGTTGCTTAATCTTCCAGTCCTGATGAAGATCGATTGGGATGTGTTTATTAAGTATCACAATCTTTGAAGGGTCGAAACTTCTACAATTGAATTACATTGCCTGTACCCATCTTAAAGTGACTGGCAACAAGGAAGGAGAGCATTTTCCTATTTTCCTTGACTAAAGAGACTCACGATTTTTGGACAGGCATTAGCATACTGGATACACATTAACTTTTTGAAGTCGTTCGCTAATGCCTTAAGCCATGTATGTATACCTCTCTAGGGGTCTAGTCTACCCCTTCTGTCCTCTTTTTCTAACTTTCTGTCCTTTCCTCCTTACATTTCCCTTTTCTAGTAAAACTCAACCAGCAAGAGGGCAATCACACTACAACAATATACTAACATATGCCAATTGTGACTTACCCTGCAACAGTATTAATGATTGAAGACAGTATATAAAAATAAATAAAAAAATTAAAACAGGAATGCAATTTTGTCTTTGTTTATTTATTATTTGTTTTCACATCTGATGCACTGCATGAGCACTTTCATGTTACACTTACAAAGCAACCTAGATGATTTCTGTCTCATCCATTAATCTATATATGTTTGAAACTGTATTATTATAAACTGCTTAAATATACCCTATGTCGGTAATCAAAACCATGTGTGTTTGTTTTAGTTTTTTTGTACTGTCTTATTTCTGGGCATTCAAAGCTCTGATACGTAAATGGGGATCAGACTGTATATATGTAATTTCCTATGCAGCACATCACCATGACATACCGGCAGAGCACAGCTCTGGTGGACTAAAGGGGGCTGAAGGGTGCTTGTCTGGACAGCAATATTAAGTCCTGAGTGTGTATGTAGCAGCATGTCACAGTGGCTTCATAGTGAACATGACTACTCGAGCACTACCCAATATTGGTAATGAGGGAAGCACCATCCTGTTATGGGTCCCACATCTATAAAAGACCCATGCTACAGCATAAGGGGAGGAAGCAGTATCTTTATGGTAAAAGTGATAGCACATTACCATGACAACACTGCAATAGAGAAGTATACAAAAAAAGTGAAGGATGGAATGCTTGACTTAATCTTAGCCATGGTGATTACTCGAGTCGGAACGCAGACCATTATTATTTTGCACACTATCAGTTTGGACCAAGCCATATGTAAATGTGCCTTGGTCATGCATCAGTGAGAGCAGTCCAGCCCGAACTGCCAGACCAGGTCCTCACTAAAAAGGAACACAAGCAACACAAGACTGATTTTGCCCTTATTAGTGCTCATCAGTCGGGTGTAGCTTGGTTCCATTGGCGTCACACTGAAGAATACAAAAAAGTGATAGATGGAATGCTTGATTTAATATAAGCCACAGGTAAACACTGTGGCCATATCTCATTCCATTGTTATTGTGTATTGCAACAGATGGTGCAATAGAGTGGTGAGAAACCACGTCAGCAGAGCCAAAACAAAATTTCATCTACACCCGTTGGCTCAAAGGTAGATTACTGTACCATCCAGCATCATTCAAGAACAGCACGACATGACCAGTGCAAATAGAGCTAACTCAGCAAATGGAAGTGGTAAGTGTCTCAACTTCCTGCTTTAAACAAGGCTATAAAGAGGGACACACCTCACCCCCACAGTCAACAATATACTCAGTGACCTCAACAGAGAACAGTTGTGGGAAGGATATATAGAGTTGGAGTGAAGTTGAAATACAATAAATTAGTTCAGAATCTGTAAGCCCCATTGGCACTCCTACACACATCTGCCACCTCCTCTCTCTCTGCCATTACTCTAACTGAACACACATTCACATATTCTCTCCCAAGCATTTCACACCAACATTTCCTCAAGCAGCCAGCACAACACATCTTCCCCTTTTTAATAACAAACAAAAATTAAAGCAATACCAAAGTGTAATAATATAATAAAGAAGGATAATAAGAAAATGTATGCTGCAACAGAAACAAGAACTACGAGTCTGGTGGTGCAGGGCAAACTGCGCACATATGGAAAGACAAAACAATTAGGATAAATAAAAATATTTCTCCTTGTTACCCCTCTCCTGGAAAGGTGTATCTTTTTGGCACATCCCCATGTTTACCAGGTTTGGTAAATCTGGAAATGCAGCTAAAACCATGGGAGTTGCACTGCATTGAATAAATTCCAGATATTTTAAGCCATTCAAAGCCATGCAACGTGATTTTGCATGACTTCAAAAATATGACTTAAGGTTTGCGTCGCTCCTGCACCACGTCGCATAACCACAAACCAGGTTATAAATATGGACCTAGGAGGATAAATAACTAATATATTATGACATGACAAAATCACTGAATTTACTTGCCATTATTCTAGATCTCATGCAATGTTTACCGACAGGAAGAATCCTGCATTGTGATGCCTCACCCAGACTTTTCCTTTAAATAATTATTGTATTTGCTCTTTCGGCAAAACTGGACATCAACTCATGATACCACCAAATGATGCAGCACAAGATTATTCGATATAGAACTATCTTCTCCACCTATGTAGTGCTATGCATATATAAACTGCCGACGTTTTGGATTTCTTCAGTGATTGAGGTGTTTTAAAACACAATTTGGTAGATCATCTCTGGACTTCATGGGGTTCCAAAAATCAGTGAACGCAAAGTCCATCTCTGAACACGACCTGAGGCTGAAAGCAACAATGAAGAGGATCTCAAAAAAGGGCCTCACAGTACATCTAAAAATCCCTATTCCTCACTGACAAGATTAACTTTTATTGCTGCATTTCCTCTCATGAGGGAATTTATGTAGACCCACAAAAAGTCACTAACATCAGATAAGACTCAACTCCTTTTAATTAATCTGAAGTTAGGCATTTTCTCAGAATGGCCACTTTCAAATCTGTGGGAGATCCGTCTTTAGTCTTGCCACCCTCCGGGAGTCACTTAAAACCATCCAAAAGCTTGTGGAAGAAAGCAGAACACAAAAAAGCATTCTTGAAAGTCAAGAGCATGCTACACAGGAAAACCACTGTGAAGTACAACAACTCAGCATGTTACTGCAAACTGGTAGTTGATGCAAGCTCAAACAGTTTTGGAGTTGTTCTCTTCTAGGGACAACCATGCCGTCTTCTTGGTGGGCGCGTGAGGCAGTTTTCAGGAGGAACCCACGCTGTTCACATCCACTGCCGGCAATCCTTCCCGGGTCTGGTAATCACAGACCCCACCTCGCACTGGGTGGGCCTCAGGCCGCATCCACAGCCTCTCGTAGGTGGCAATGCGGCGTGCTTGTCGCCCAGTTCATCAGTCTGTGCCACAGCCCCCGAATGGGCAGAGCCGACAGGGCTACGATTTTCTACCCGGTGCAATCCTACCAGCACCTGGCCTGGGGTCTCGTCACGGGGCAGGGGTGATGGCAGCCGGGTTCTCTGCATGATCCAGAAGCAGCTGGAGCTGGAACAATTAAATGGATAGTTAGGGAAGATTCAGGGGCACCAGAACTTTTCTAGAAGGCTGCCATCTCCCTTTGTGGCTAAGCCACGCCCCGCTAATTATAGCTCTGAAAAAGAGGAACAGGACAAAAGTCAGTGTGAGAGTCATGATGTTGCAGGTATTTCTACTACCAGGATTTTGACTGTGGGTGTTGATTCTGATGCAGTAGATATTGCTAGCAAGAATGGACCATATTGTGACATGAAGATTGGGGACGTTTGGGTGAATATTATGGTAGACTTTGGTTCACCAGTAACTATGATGTCGGAAGTTACTACTTAGGTGATTCATGAGGGGGAAAGCCGGGAATCACAGCTTGTGATGTTTTAACTTTTTCTTTCTTAACTATTTTAAATTGTATCGCACTGTTCGTTACCTGCCACGCTACTCCACAATCTGCTCCACAGCTGACTAGGAGCTGTTGGGGGACTTTGGAAAGACTTCCCTGCGCAAAACACTAGGCGCCATCTTGAGGGGAAGCGGAGTCAGCGGGCTAGTTTCCTCCTGCACCACCTGCCCTCAGTGCATAAAAGCTGGACTAGGCTGCTCGCGCACATACTTAGGTGATTCCTGAGGCGGAAAGCCGATAATCACAGCTCGTGAGGTTTTAACTTTTTCTTTCTTAACTTTTTAAAATTGTATCGCACTGTTCGTTACCTGCCGCGCTACTCCACAGTCTGCTCTGCAGCCGACTAGGAGCTGCTGGGGGACTTTGGAAAGACTTCCCTGCGCAAAACACTTGGCACCATCTTGGGGGGAAGCGAAGTCAGCGGGCTAGTTTCCTCCTGCACCACCTGCCCTCAGTGCATAAAATGATTCCATCAGCTTGTCCGCGTAGCAGACGAGTGCAGCACGCCGAAGGCGCGCCAAATGCAAGCCTGTCTGCGCCCATCCGCGACAGACCAAGCTGGGAGGCGGGAAATGCTGCCCAACCTGCACCAAAGTCCCTGCCTGAAGGTTTCCTCTCTTACACGAGTGAAGCATTGCAGGGGATATGAACTTTGGCCTCTAATAAACAAGTAATGATAAATATCTGTCCCACTAAATTACCAGTAGCATTAGAAGGGCCTGTAACCTGTTACACTTGGGGACGGCCCCCAATCCCTCATCATCAGTAAAGAGCCTGGGAATACAATTGGATGACAAATTGACTATGAAGGACAATGTCAAAAACATCATGGGCTCTTGCTACTATGGTCTTCGACTACTCCGTAGAATTATTCCATACCTACCAGTGAAACATTTCAGAATGATGGTCCAGGCGATGGTGGTGAGCCGCCTGGACTATGGGAACGCTCTACTGGCCGAAGTGGGTGAAACCCTGGTAGCAAAACTCCAAGTCATACAAAACACGGCAGCAAGGATGGTCCTAAACCATCCCCCAGGCTCTCCATCACTCCCCCTGCTCAAAGAGCTTCACTGGCTATCAGTGAAAAAGAGGTAATTTTTCAAGATCTGTTGTTTCACCTTTAAAGCCATCAACGGAACAGGTCCTGGTTACTTGCAAAAGAAACTTTGTAAGCAGACCGCCTGCCGTAACCTGAGATCAAATGAAAGGGCGCTGCTGATGATTCCGCGCATTCGGCGGACTCACTCAGGGGGCACAGTTTTTTCATATATCGCTCCTAAGTATTGGAACTCCTTACCAGAGGCTTTGCGTAAATCCACCTCCTATCTAGTTTTTAGGAAACCACTTAAGGCCTTCTTATTTTAATTCTCTTCGGCTCTGAAACATAATTTCTCTCTTCGGTTTTCGCCTAAGTAATCGCTGAGATGCCGCGGGGTGTCATGCGCTATATAAGAGGCCAGTAACATAACATATAACTTAACAAGTTACTTTCAGTGCTTTATGGCAACATATGAAACTTGATGCACCTGCTATTAGAGCAGTTGCCTACGGTGACACTGAGATAGAAATGTTAGCTTTTAAGGACAGGATTATTAATACTAAAGTGTATGTGGAAGTGAAAGGCAAATATATTCTTGGAGGGATTGATCAAGGAAAGTTGGGAATTATTTTGAGGCCGGGTGCCGAAGTTCCCATCATGTTGATTGATAAAGGAGACCATGACTTGAGTGAACTAAGCAATATGGATGCTATTTTTAAAAAGTACCCGCGAATGTTTGAAGAAAAAATTGGAGAAGTGATAGGATTTGAGCATGAAAACATTACTCTAATTGTACACAGAGTACGTGATGTACCCTTAAGTGTTAGGGAGCAGTTGAAGAACATTTGGATCAGTTATGTGAGAATGGAATTATTGAACCTGTAAATGCATCTGAATGGGTAAGTGCTGTGGTTATAGCCGAAAGGAAAAATTATAGTATTCATTTATGTGCTGATTTCCGCGAATTAAATAGGAACATAATCGTAGATTGTCCCCCGTTTCCTAAAATCTATGAGGCATTAAGAACATTGGGTGGAGCGAAGTTTTTTACTAATATCAGTTTAAAGGCTGCGTACCATCAGGTCAGATTCAAAAAAGAGTCACACATGCTTACCACATTCATCACACCATTTGGTGCATTTAAATATCTAAGGTTACCATTCGGTTTAGCATCCTCCACTAGTGTTGTTTAGAAAGTTATATTTTGTTTATTTAAAGACATACTTGGGGTGCAAGCCTTCCAGGACAACATTTTAATGTTTGCTAAAACTATTTGCTATTGTATTTTAAACAAAGTGTTATCCATTCTTTGTAAAAATTTATGTAAGTTTCGAAAGACGAATGTAGATTTTTAACAAAGTTTGTGAATTTTCTAGGGCATTGTATAACAGCAGATGATATCAAGCCCAAAGATGATCTTATCATAGCCTTGAGAAAGATACCATGCCCACAGAATAAGGATGAGCTCAAGTCATTTATTGGGTTGAGGGATTACTATGCCCGGTTTGTGAGTGGCTACGCTACTCCTATGGAACCTTTGAAGAAGATTTGATGAAAAAATGAAAAATGTGTGTGAGGGACAGAACAAAGTCAAGTTTTTGAGGCACTTAAATCCACACTTGCTAAAGTTCCAGTGTTAAAAACTTTTGAATGTGGTGCAACCTGTGTTGTGTCTGCTGATGCTAGTGCAGTTGGAATCGTTGCTGCTCTTTGTCAAAGAGTTGGTGCAGAAGAACATACTATAGCATTCGCATCTAGGATTTCATCAGATGCTGAAAATAGACACAGTGCAATAGAGAGGAAAGCCTTAGCTTATGCGTGGGCTGTTGAGAAGTATAAAACAGATCTGTGGGGTCCACGTTTGTTCTGTGTAGTGACCATAAACCTTTGATGGACCTTTTGAATGGCAATGGTTGGTCTGCTGCTTCTTCCAGGCTCATCCGTAGCCTGTCTAAGCTGCAGGAGTATAATTTTGACATTAGGTACATTCCTGGAGGTAATAATGTGAGGGCAGATTGCTTACCTAGGTTGCCCTTGACAGAGGAAATGCTAGGATCTATTAATTTGATTTCTGAATGTGTTTTTGCCGGACTTGATATAGCAGAAGTGTGTCATGGAACTGTTACTGAGGAAGAATGGAACAGGAGTTTGACAGAGGATGTTAGTCTTTTGAAGGTGATAGATTTTGTTAATAAAGGATGGCCAGCACTTAAACATTTGCAAGGGGAATTACATTGCTATGCAGAGGTAGCATCTGAACTTACAGATGATTCTTGCATTTTGTTAAGAACAGATACGTTTGTTCCTCCAAGTAGCAATAAATGTAAAATCATTGGTTTGGCTCATTCTGGATATTTAAAGATTAACATCTACCAAGAGAGTTTTGAGATGTCATTTGTGGTCCATTTTCTCCTTTGATACCGACCCCTTTTCCTGAAAACCCTTGGATTAAACTAGCCTTAAATTTTTCAGGACCCATTTCTCAGCTACGAGAGGAGTCAAAATATATAATTGTTTTGGTTGATTATTATTCCAAGTGGGTGTATCATAAATTTGTGGGAGAAGTCACTACCCAAGTGGCTATTGATTTTCTTGAAGAAG
This sequence comes from Lissotriton helveticus, assembly GCF_964261635.1. Classification (NCBI taxonomy): domain Eukaryota; kingdom Metazoa; phylum Chordata; class Amphibia; order Caudata; family Salamandridae; genus Lissotriton; species Lissotriton helveticus. The sequence goes on along the minus strand of NC_136057.1, from coordinate 492,650,030 downwards.
TTTTTGCATCAGAAGGCAATCCCCTAAAACTAATCACAGATAATGGAGTGCAATCGCTATCTCAATAAAATGGAGACTTTTCTTGAGGACAGAGGTATTAAACATTATACATGCTCTTTATAGCACTAATATCAATGGAGCTGTTGAGAGAGTGAATAGAATTCTTAAAGAAACGATTCAAACAGCTATCACTTGTGAAGTTGATGTTAAAAGGTTTTTAAGACGCAAGATGTAGGCATATCACGATACACCTCACTCCGTCACTGGAGTTTCTCCTTTTTCATTGTTAAGAGGCAGGGAGGCTCCAACAGGTCTGTTACCCACATCATTATATGATAAAGTACCCTCAATAGTGATGCAAGAAAAGTTAACGGGTGAAGAGTTGAGATTAAAAGTTGAAACTGGACAGAGTAAAAAAGATTGTTTGCATAATATCTAAATGAATGTAGATGATTGGGTGATGTTACGCAATATGAGGACAAAAACATCAAAAGTGGATTTTCATTTTAATGGACCTTTTAAGGTATCTAAAGTGGCTCGTACTTCTGTTTTGTTAGAAGACAATTGCTGTTGGTCAAAAAAGAACTTGGTTCTTCTAAAATATTTTCAAAAGTGTATTCTTATGAGGAGATAGAATGTTTCTAAGAACAATATTTTTTTTCCCATTGAAATTTTTCAAGAAAGTGATTATTCTAGCCATGGAGACATGATACAAAAATTTTTATTGTGCGTTCCTGAAAATAATGTCTTCTTCAAGTGTGGGATCTACTGCAATTTCTTGTAATGAAGAAGTTACTATAGAAAAAGTTCTGAGATTGTCACTACCAAATCTGGTTGTGTGTTAAAGAAACCAGGTTATTTACTTGATTATGAGGTATAATATATGGTTTATTGAGTAATGTATTTCATGTAATTCTAATTATGATTGGTTTGTAACATATTTTGTTTCTTTATTTAAAAAAAAAAAATTCTTAAAGGGGGAGATATGTTCTTATTGTATGTATGTTTCTTTGTGGAATAGGAAGCGCATGGGTTCTTAGCGTGATTCTTGTATTCCAGCTGTGTGGGTTCAAGGGTAGACAGTTAGAGAGATGCTGGCTGGTGTGTATGGAGGCACTGATGAGCCGCTCCCTGTTTTCACTTGAAAGAACCTTAAATAAAGAATATTTCACCTTACCTGGCACTTATCTTATTACAAAACATTTTGGAAGGCCAGATTAGATGAAAGGTGAATTTAATAGTGGAACAGAAAATGTTTAACCTATTAGTTTGATAACATGCCTCAGTCAATTCAGCATCAAACTTTAGAAATGTGACGTTATTTAAATGAACATCAAAGATGGACAGCTGCAATGTGCAACCGGCATGCAGAGGGTGAAGCAGCGACATTCCAGGTTGGCTTAGAAAGCATCCCAGCATAAATGCTCATGTGTAAACATGGAGTGCAGCTTTAGCGAACAGTAAACTAAATACAATTCTACCCACTACCATTTAAAACAATGGCTCCACCGGAACAGGCAAAACTCTTTGGGGGATATGTACCAAGCCCATTTCCCGTTTGCAAACGGGTCGATTCTCAGAATCGGCCCGTTTGCGGACAGGAAAAAGAAGGGATGTTTCATCCCAAAAGGCCCTAGCAAAATAGGGAATCGCAAAATTTGCGATTCGCTATTTTGAGAATGCATATAAGGAATCGCAAATAGCGACCTATGTAAGGTCCAACAATGATTAATAAATGGTGCAGGCTCTCAGGCTTCTGCAGTCCTCGCTGGCCATGCTAGGGCTGGTAAATTTTGCTTGTAGGGTCCATAAACCTCACAACTAAATATATTTAAAATGTATCCTTCTGGGGCTCCTTTCGTAGCCTCCTGTAAGATAACAGGTTATTAGTTTCCAAGTAATAAGTCTAAACTATTGTTAGGGCCAACACACAAGTTCAATAAATAAACCGTGCTGCAAACCCCGGTAGCTATTGAAAAGGGCAGAGATACTGAACTTTAAAAAAGCGTGTAAAGTATTTAGTAGTACCACAACAGTTAAAAAGTCAAAACAAAACACAATAAAATCAATCAACCGCTGAAGTTTTCCTATTGGTTGGATACTTTTCACGACTTTGCCTGGTCACGATTCGTACCTTTGAACTTAGGCCCTGATTACAATGTCGGGCGGGACATTAGTGCGGATTGATAACCGACCAACCTCAGGTCGGCAGTTCTGACAACATCATTTGAATGTGACTGCACATAGTGTTGCCAGAAACAGACATTTCTGTATGGAAGCTTTTGTGGCAGGCATAAAATGACTCCAATATAAGCTCCCATAGAAAAATTTACGTTTTCTAACATCCCTGCACCGGGGTGCAGACACCTCATGGTTACTTATCAAAGAAAAAAGAACTCCTGGGTCTAAAGAGTTAAACCAGAGCAAAAGGTTATCTGAGAAGGTATCTCACCTATCCCTGGGATATTCCGTTTATTGGAAAAAATCCCTCACCCATCAAAAGTGACATGCCTCATCATTGGGATTCTCCTCGTACCAGGATACCTAGTACCGGCACCGGCTGCAACCCCCTCACTGAGAGGGAGGTGCTCAGGGATGTTTTAGGTATTAATCATAGGAATGCTAAATACCACAATTATGAGTTACACATCAACTCAGATGAAAGATGCAGTGCAAGAAAAAATGAGATAGTGAAAAAGTAAAACTAGCTACCAGGAATGTGATGTACCTTTATAGACACGCCCTAGGGCTAAGGTTGAAAACAGGGCACTGGTAGGGATAACATATACCTGCAGTTAGTGATGATAGTAGTCTACATGTTTCAGCCTATTGACTCTAAAAATAAGGTGTCTCTGCTTTCGTCAGGACGAACTTGTGGTGCTGTAAAGTGTATTATTTGTCAGAATTCCAGTGTGGTACATAATGACATGGGTGATAGTGAGTACTCAAAAGCGGTTCTGAGAAACTCATAATGTGGAGAAATTATAATGAAAAGATCTAAAGATACAAAACCAGTGATCCATATTCCAGCCATGGTATATTTTTTCAGAAGAATCCCTGGTAACACCTATGCAAAGGCATAATTGGAAAAACAAATTAGAAATATCTTATACAGGGTTGTTCAGTTTTACATTCTGGATATGCTCTCACTTAGTTCTTACCTTTTCATGAAGAACACCAATTCATAACAAGCACAATAGATCAAACAATATCATTTACAAATCTCGATACCTTTAATGAGAAATTTAACGTGTATTATCATGAACAATTCACAAAATACTTGGAATGAGCCAATCTGTCTTGTCTTAATGTCTTACCCGTATATTACGGGAGGACAGACCTCACCTTAACCTGGCATGGAGCTCAGAGTAGTGGTTTGTGTAAATCTGACATTTACAGTAAAACCTCTTCCCAAGTTCATGAATGGAGTTGCTGTGGTTTACAATAGACGAGCCTTTAAGGTTAGACGATTTACTTTGGTCATTTGTGTTTAGAGTAGTGGTTCAGAGAGATAGGACTAACCTCTGAGAACTGTCTCTTACATGATAAGTGAGTGTAGTAGTTGATAAGGAACAGTGAACTCAGGCGCCGATTAGGATGTCTGTTTGTAAACTTCCGACCGTTCGTCGGAGTCTTACCGACTGTCATCCTTGGTTTGAACCATGGCCACCTTATTACAAAAAAAGTGATCGTAGTTTAAGCCAGACAGGCTTCCGAAAGGCTCAAGGAACCTATCGGTCAGTTGGAAAACAATAATAATCCCTAACCAACGGCATTCCCCCCGTCGGGTTTATGATGTCGGTTTCAGACAGGCTTTCCATGTTGGGCTTTCCAACATGGAAAGCATGATTTAAAGCAACTTTTGGGGCCCCTAGCAGGGCCCCCTTCTCACTAAGCCTATCGTTGTGTACCCGGGGGCACCTATGGTGCCCACCTGTCAATCTCTGCATCGTGTGACAGGGACCTCGAACGGCATTCCACATGGTGAAGGGATTTACAGTAACTCCAATTTCTCTATGGGAGACTGTGCTGCTGCCGTTTTCTGACCCCGGCACAAGCTCCCATAGGGAAATGGGAGTTTGTGACCTTACCATGTGTGGTTGCATCGTAATTGCAGTTTCGAACCACTAACCTGAGGTCAGTCAGTTTCGAAACTGCAGAGATGTCAGTCGGAGGCAAATCCTACCAACATCCTAATTGGCCTCTTTGTGCTGTATGTCTTTCACCTCTATCTTTTTATTTTAAAAAAATGTAATGGTATTTTATGAAGTATATTGAAGTTAACTTTGCTGGATGATGTCATCTGTGATTTGAGATGTCATGAGTGATGTTACTGACCATGTCATGAGTGATGTAATATGTGAGGTCATAAGCAGTGCATTGCGGGCGCTTAAGTTATAGTTACCTCTGGTAACCGTACCTGCTGAATTTCTATGGTTGTATGTGTGCAACATTGGAGCTAACTATAATGTCTATGTAACTTTGTTTTCTACAGTGAATTTCTAAGGGTTTTTGAAATTTGTTTCCTAACTATAACGTCACTGCAACCTTTGGTTTAATCAGTGAATGCGTACCATTTTTTAATGCTATATTCTAACTATAATGTCCGAATAACCTTTGTTTTTTTAGTGAATTTTATTTTTTTCAAAATATGAATTGTACTAGAATTTCACCTGTAAGTTCAATTTAGTAATACACTTGTTTACAAGTTTATAAAACCATTTTATTCACACATTTATTCTTATTATACATTTCAAAAGTAGCAGTTAACAAATCATCGTAAAGTAACTTCTGTATTCTATCTACAAATGCAATACAACAAGTCTTTCAATCAATCAATCAACGACATTTATAGAGCGCACTACCTATCCGTAGGGTCTCAAGGCGCTAGGGGGGGGGGTGCCGTTACTGCTCGAACAGCCAGGTCTTGAGCTTCTTCCTGAAGGAGAGGTGGTCTTGGGTCAGGCGCAGGTCGGCCGGGAGGGAGTTCCAGGTCTTGGCGGCCAGGTAGGAGAAGGACCTTCCTCCTGTGGTGGCTCTGCGGATGCGTGGGACGGCGGCGAGGGCGTGGCTGGCAGATCGGAGGTGGCGTTTGGGAGCGTAGAAGTTGATTCGGTTGTTGAGGTAGCTCGGGCCTTGATCGTGTAGGGCTTTGTGAGCGTGGGTGAGGAGCCGGAAGGTGATTCGTTTGTTGACGGGGAGCCAGTGCAGGTCTCTCAGGTGTCCGGAGATGTGGCTGTTCCGTGGGATGTCGAGGATGAGTCTGGCTGAGGCGTTCTGGATCCGCTGGAGTCTCTTCTGGACCTTGGCGGTGGTTCCGGCGTAGAGTGCGTTGCCGTAGTCCAGTCGGCTGGTGACGAGGGCCTGGGTGACGGTCTTCCTGGTCTCCGTGGGGATCCACCAGAAGATCTTCCGAAGCATGCGCAGGATGTTGAAGCACGACGAGGAGACGGCGTTGACTTGCCTGGTCATGGAGAGGGAGGAGTCCAGGATGAAGCCCAGGTTGCGTGCGTGGTTCGTCGGTTTGGGTGCGGTGCCCAGGGCGGGGGGCCACCAGGAGTCGTCCCAGGCGGAGGGCGAGGAGCCCAGGATGAGGACCTCCGTCTTGTCTGAGTTCAGTTTCAGGCGGCTCGTCGTCATCCATTCGGCTACCTCTTTCATCCCTTCGTGCAGGTTGGCTCTGGCGGCGGCGGGGTCGTTGGTCAGGGAGAGGATCAGCTGGGTGTCGTCGGCGTAGGAGATTATGTTGAGGTTGTATTGGCGTGCGATGGCCGCGAGGGGGCTCATATAGACGTTGAAGAGTGTAGGGCTCAGCGAGGATCCTTGAGGGATGCCGCAGATGACTTTGGTGGCCTCTGACTTGTACGGTGGTAGGCGGACTCTCTGTGTTCTTCCGTCGAGGAAGGAGACGATCCAGTCCAGTGCCTTCTCCTGGATTCCGACGTTGCTGAGGCGCTGCACTAGGGTGCGGTGGCAGACCGTGTCGAAAGCCGCGGAGAGGTCTAGGAGGATGAGGGCCGCTGTTTCTCCGTTGTCCATCAGGGCTCGGATGTCGTCGGTGGCGGCGATGAGGGCGGTCTCGGTGCTGTGGTTGGCGCGGAATCCTGACTGCGATGGGTCGAGGGATCCGTTTGTCTCGAGGAAGGCGGGCAGCTGTTTGTTGACGGTCTTCTCGATGACTTTGGCTGGAAACGGGAGTAGAGAGATGGGGCGGTAGTTCTTGAGTTCGGTGGGGTCTGCTGTAGGTTTCTTGAGTAGCGCGCTGAGTTCGGCGTGCTTCCAGCTCTCCGGGAAGGTGGCGGTGTCGAAGGAGGTGTTGATGATGTCCCGCAGGTGGGGTGCGATGACTGCGTCGGCCTTGTTGAAGATGTGGTGAGGGCAGGGGTCGGTCGGAGATCCGGAGTGGATGGAGTTCATCATTTGGATGGTGTCTTCGGTGTTGACCGGAGTCCAGGTGCGGAGGGTGGTGGTGGGCGGCGCTGCTGCGGTCGTGGCGTGCGTCGGTTGAGCGCAGAAGCTGTTGTGTATGTCCGCGATCTTGTTGTGGAAGTAGGAGGCGAGGGAGTTGCAGAGGTCTTGCGATGGGGTGATGTCTTTCTCTTTTTTGTATTCATTCATTTTATGGATCCTCTGATCCGCCGCAATGCCACCACTAATCCGCTGCAATTTTAGAAACACACCCAAACCTCATCTTCTTATTGCATACAGTAAGTGTCAACCCATTCAGATTTCAAACCACGGCATAATTCAGTTAGGGCATGTATGTCCACCATATGTGCACACATACATATTTCAGGGGTGCAATACGGTGTCCTTTTGACACCCTTGCACCCCTGAAATTGCATTCGCAATTTGCGAGTACCTAATGGGTACTGGCAAATTGCGAATGTCTTCCCATCCATTCCTATGGGCCTCTAGGCTATTCGCAATTTGCGCATCGCAATTGAGGAATATGTAGGATTCACAATTATTATTGCGATTCCTACATACATTGCATTTTGCGAGTCCCTAACAGCGATTTGCAAAAACAATCGCTATTAAGGACTTGCAGAACGATGTTTTCATACATATGCCCATTTGAGTTTTTCAAGCCAAGACTTTTTTCTACGCAAATCCTGCATGGGCTCTTAATAGAAAACTACAGTTGAAAATTATTATGTTTGAGAAATCAATATGATTAAAAAAAAGTGTTTTAGAGACACAGACTTTCCACCTCTTTTCAAAATGCCTTTAGGGAAAACACCACTACTTTACCATGAAATTTTGTTGACATCTGACATGTGTCTGAGCTTGCAGCGTCCCCTCTTTTACCTTCACTTTTCATGAAAGAACGTCTGTTTTCCTTTTAGAATCTTCCCCAATAATCACCCAGTCAAAATCAGTTCAGCTAAAAGAAGTTCAATATAGCCAAAATGGTCATGTCATACGACATCATTACAGCTTCGACAGGTTGAACGCTGTGATGATTTTTTTCTATGTAACCCATCACTCTTTCCTCTCATTTCGGCCCCGAGCAAGTGAAATAAATGGCAATATGGAGTGAATACATGTTCTTATTCAGCATAAAGAGGGATGGCACTTAATTTTCACTAGGAGCTATCATTTTTTTTGTCCAAAGGAAATTGAGACAGTGGGTTGCTCCAAATCACACTGTTTGGTCACGATGGAAAGACAGCATTTAAACACTTGTGTTCTGGTTCTAAAGTTTGAACTCAGCCACTATTCCACACCTAATTGAAAGAGGTAGGAAAAGGGGAGGGTTTAGGGCGAGTATAGTTAACCCCTGCTGCTCAGAGCCTTTGACTGTGCTAGCGGGGGTTTAATGCAGGGCCAGGCATGTAGCCAGAGGCACACAGTGGAGATGAGCTGGCCCTAGCCAAGTGATAATGAACCTTTGCAGGGCTTTGATTCTTTGTTAGACCTCTTGTGAGAAGTAGGATGTGTGGACCTATTTAGGGTCCATACACCTATGTAAGGTCCAACAATGATTAATAAATGGTGCAGGCTCTCAGGCTTCTGCAGTCCTCGCTGGCCATGCTAGGGCTGGTAAATTTTGCTTGTAGGGTCCATAAACCTCACAACTAAATATATTTAAAATGTATCCTTCTGGGGCTCCTTTGGTAGCCCCCTGTAAGAAAACAGGTTATTAGTTTCAAAGTAATAAGTCTAAACTATTGTTAGGGCCAACACACAAGTTCAATAAATAAACCGTGCTGCAAACCCCGGTAGCTATTGAAAAGGGCAGACATAGTGAACTTTAGAAAAGCGTGTAAAGTATTTAGTAGTACCACAACAGTTAAAAAGTCAAAACAAAACACAATAAAATCCTTCAAATACTTTCTGGAAATAAAGAACATTTTAATTAAAACAATGAAACAAAAATGATTAAAATCCAATAAGGGGAACCAGAAATATAAATGTGTCAAGTTTGTAAGCTAAACAATTCAATTTCAGGCCAGGAGCAATGGAATGGAGGTCAAATACACCAAGAGGCTCAACCTGGTCAACTCTTTGAACTTCAGACTTAGTCTCTGAAATGGAAGTCAAAATCAGGGTGAATCCAGTGAAGTATTGTATTGTATTGTATTGTGATTTGTAAAGCGCGATTGCTGCCCAATGGGCGTCCAAGCGCTAAAGCATGGAGAACAGAGCTGGGGGTAGCGGAGACTAAGATTTAGGTGGGCCTGGCAAACAGATAGGTTTTCAGTTGTTTGCGAAATGAGAGTAAGTTAGGATTGGACCGGATTTGTAGTGGGAGTGAGTTCCACATCTTAGCAGCGTTTAAGGAAAACATCCTTCCTCCGGTCCTGGCTCTCCGTACTCGTGGGACTACGGCCAGAAAGGCCTCCGTGGACCGAAGGGTTCTATTGGGATGGTATTGAGTGACCAGTTTGTTAATGATCACTGGGCCTGACTTCCAGAAAGCTCGGTGGGCAATACATAGTGCCTTAAATGCCACTCTCTGTCTCACTGGGAGCCAGTGTAGGCTGCTCAGTGCGGGTTTAGCAGACTGCGTCCTTGGGATCTGTAGCAGGGCGCGGGCTGCACAGTTCTGGACCACCTGTAGTTTCCGCATGGACGACTCAGGGGCCCCCACATACAGGGCGTTGTTTGAGTCCAGCCGGGACTGAATCAGGCCCTGAACTGCCACTTGTTTGGCTTCCATAGGGAGGAGGGGGAGGACTTTCCTTAGTGTTCTAAGTAAGCCGAAACAGATGGCGGATAGTTTAGTAGCCTGGGTGGAGAAGGAGAGGTTTTTGTCCAGCCATACTCCTAAGCTTTTTACGCTTTCTTTGGGAGTGGGAGGGGTTCCCAGACATTCAGGCCACATGGAGGAAAGTGACGTGGGTGATGCGGGGCCTAAGAGCATAAGCTCGGTTTTGTCTCCATTAAGTTTTAAGGAGGAGCATGTCATCCACTTTTTTATGTCCTCTAGGCAGTTCATCAGACTTTCTGAGGTGTGACCGGCGCCTTCCTGAATCAGTGAAACCACTAGCTGGGTGTCGTCAGCATATGATACGATTTTTATACCTGACGGTTCGACGAGCCCAGCCAATGGTTTCATGTAAACATTGAAGAGCGCAGGGCTTAGTGAAGAGCCCTGCGGTACTCCACAGTTCAGGGGTTTACTGGCTGATATTGTGTCGCCGTCGAAGATCTGGAAGGATCTATTGTGCAGGAATGAATCAAGCCATTTTAGAGCATCGCCTCCGACACCGATATTGCGCAGACGGTTCAGCAGGGTGGCATGGCTGACAGTGTCGAAGGCTGCACTTAGATCAAGGAGGATCACTGCCACTGATCCTCCCTGATCTAGTATCCTTCGGGACTCTTCGGTGACTGCCAGCAAGGCGGTTTCAGTACCATGTTTGGGCCTGAAACCTGTCTGGGATGGGTCAAGGAGTGCATGGCTTTCCAGAAATTGTGTCAGCTGAGTATTTATGTGCTTCTCCAGCACCTTACTTACCCAGGGAAGTAGTGAGATTGGGCGGTAACTGGAGTGATCTTCTGGGTTGAGGGTGTTTTTTTTTAGCAGAGCCCATACCATAGCTCTCTTCCATCCAGTGGGTACTGTGCAGGAGGATATGGATGAGTTGAGGAGCTCTAGCACCACGGGAAGAATGGCTTGGCTTGCCTGGAGCAATATTTCTGGTGGGGCAGGGTCAAGGGGAGAGCCAGATTTAACTTGGCGTGCCAGTTGTTGCAATGTCTCCAGGTTTAGTGGGGAGAAGTGGTCCAGCATAGGCTGTCCTGGGGGGGGGGGAGTTAGTCGGAGAAGTCTGATTGGGTGTTATTGAGTTGGTGGCTGCTGCCGAGAAGGCAGAATAGATCTGAGTGACTTTGTTATGGAAAAAGTCTGCAAGTTCATTGCACTGATCTAGCGTTTTCGGGACTGGGGGGGGCAGTATTGACGGTAATGCATTTTTTGACCAGGTGGAAAATTTCCTTGGGTTTTGATTTTGCTGCCATTATTTGGTCTGCGAAGTAGGAGGCCTGGGCCGCCCTAACCCCATTTCTGTAGGCCTTAATAGTCTCTGTGTATTGGGTTTTTTTTCCGGGAGAAAGTCTAGTCGCCAAGCTCTCTCTTTTTTCCTGCAGAGGCGTTTTAGGTCTCTCAGGGAATCTGAGAACCAAGGAGCAGATTTGTGCGACCTCTTAGGGGTGGATTTCCGTAGAGGGAGGATCGTGTCCAGTGACTCCCTGATCCAACCCTCATAGTTGTTATTTGCTTGGTTGGGGTTTGTGCAGGGAGGTGGGCGAGAGCATTCAAGGTTGGTTGTCCAAGGCTCTATGAGAAGTTTTTTCCAATTTCTCTTAGTTATGGGAAGGGGAGTCAGTGAGGGAGGCTTGGTGGTAGACCAGGTGAGTGGGACAAGAAAGTGGTCTGACCATGGGAGGCAAAGTCCCCTTGAAGTTGCATAGCTATTGGATGAGGTCTCACAGAAGCCTTTGGTTTTGTCAGGATAAGCTCTGAGTGGGAAAATTCAAACATCAACCGCTGAAGTTTTCCTATTGGTCAGATACTTTTCACGACTTTGCCTGGTCACGATTCGTACCTTTGAACTTACGCCCTGATTACAATGTCGGGCGGGACATTAGTGCGGATTGGGAACCGACCAACCTCAGGTCGGCAGTTCTGACAACATCATTTGAATGTGACCGCACATAGTGTTAACCAGAAACAGACATTTCTGTATGGCAGCTTTTGTGGCAGGCATAAAATGACTCCAATATAAGCTCCCATAGAAAAATGTATGTTTTCTAACATCCTTGCACCGGGGTGCAGACACCTCATGGTTACTTATCACAGAAAAAAGAACTCTTGGGTCTAAAGAGTTAAACCAGAGCAAAAGGTTATCTGAGAAGGTATCTCACCTTTCCCTGGGATATTCCATTTATTGGACAAAATCCCTCACCCATCAAAAGTGACATGCCTCATCATTGGGATTCTCCTCGTACCGGGATACCTAGTACCGGCACCGGCTGCAACCCCCTCACTGAGAGGGAGGTGCTCAGGGATGTTTTAGGTATTAATCATAGGAATGCTAAATACCACAATTATGAGTTACAAATCAACTCAGATGAAAGATGCAGTGCAAGAAAAAATGAGATAGTGAAAAAGTAAAACTAGCTACCAGGAATGTGATGTACCTTTATAGACACGCCCTAGGGCTAAGGTTGAAAACAGGGCACTGGCAGGGATAACATATACCTGCAGTTAGTGACGATAGTGATCTACATGTTTCAGCCTATTGACCCTAAAAATAAGGTGTCTCTGCTTTCGTCAGGACCAACTTGTGGTGCTGTAAAGTCTATTATTTGTCAGAATTCCAGTGTGGTACATAATGACATGGGTGATAGTGAGTACTCAAAAGCGGTTCTGAGAAACTCATAATGTGGAGAAATTATAATGAAAAGATCTAAAGATACAAAACCAGTGATCCATATTCCAGCCATGGTATATTTTTTCAGAAGAATCCCTGGTAACACCTATGCAAAGGCATAATTGGAAAAACAAATTAGAAATATCTTATACAGGGTTGTTCAGTTTTACATTCTGGATATGCTCTCACTTAGTTCTTACCTTTTCATGAAGAACACCAATTCATAACAAGCACAATAGATCAAACAATATCATTTACAAATCTCGATACCTTTAATGAGAAATTTAACGTGTATTATCATGAACAATTCACAAAATACTTGTAATGAGCCAATCTGTCTTGTCTTAATGTCTTACCCGTATATTACGGGAGGACAGACCTTACCTTAACCTGGCATGGAGCTCAGGGTAGTGGTTTGTGTAAATCTGACATTTACAGTAAAACCTCTTCCCAGGTTCATGAATGGAGTTGCTGTGGTTTACAATAGACTAGCCTTTAAGGTTAGACGATTTACTTTGGTCATTTGTGTTTAGAGTAGTGGTTCAGAGAGATAGGACTAACCTCTGAGAACTGTCTCTTACATGATAAGTGAGTGTAGTAGTTGATAAGGAACAGTGAACTCAGGGGCCGATTAGGATGTCTGTTTGTAAACCTCCGACCGTTCGTCGGAGTCTTACCGACTGGCATCCTTGGTTTGAACCATGGCCACCTTATTACAAAAAACGTGGTCGGAGTTTAAGCCAGACTGGCTTCCGAAAGGCTCAAGGAACCTATCGGTCAGTTGGAAAACAATAATAATCCCTAACCAACGGCATTCCCCCATCGGGCTTATGATGTCGGTTTCTGACAGGCTTTCCATGTTGGGCTTTCCAACATGGAAAGCATGATTTAAAGCAACTTTTGGGGCCCCTAGCAGGGCACCCTTCCCACTAAGCCTATAGTTGTGTACCCGGGGGCACCTATGGTACCACCTGTCAATCTCTGCATCGTGTGACAGGGACCGCGAACTGCATTCCACACGGTGAAGGGATTTACAGTAACTCCAATTTCTCTATGGGAGACTGTGCTGCTGCCGTTGTCTGACCCCTGCACAAGCTCCCATAGGGAAATGAGAGTGTGTGACCTTACCATGTGTGGTTGCATCATAATTGCAGTTTCGAACCACTAACCTGAGGTCGGTCAGTTTCGAAACTGCAGAGATGTCAGTCGGAGGCAAATCCTACCGACATCCTAATTGGCCCCTTTGTGCTGTATGTCTTTCACCTCTATCTTTTTATTTTAAAAAAATGTAATGGTATTTTATGAAGTATATTGAAGTTAACTTTGCTGGATGATGTCATCTGTGATTTGAGATGTCATGAGTGATGTTACTGACCATGTCATGAGTGATGTAATATGTGAGGTCATAAGCAGTGCATTGCGGGCGTTTAAGTTATAGTTACCTCTGGTAACCATACCTGCTGAATTTCTATGGTTGTATGTGTGCAACATTGGAGCTAACTATAATGTCTATGTAACCTTTGTTTTCTTCAGTGAATTTCTAGGGGTTTTTGAAATTTGTTTCCTAACTATAACGTCATTGCAACCTTTGGTTTAATCAGTGAATGCGTACCATTTTTTAATGCTATATTCTAACTATAATGTCCGAGTAACCTTTGTTTTTTTTTGTGAATTTTATTTTTTTCAAAATATGAATTGTACTACAATTTCACCTGTAAGTTCAATTTAGTAATACAATTGTTTACAAGTTTATAAAACCATTTTATTCACACATTTATTCTTATTATACATTTCAAAAGTAGCAGTTAACAAATCATCGTAAAGTAACTTCTGTATTCTATCTACAAATGCAATACAACAAGTCTTTCTCATTTTTGTATTCATTTTATGGGTCCTCTGATCCGCCGCAATGCCACCACTAATCCGCTGCAATTTTAGAAACACACCCAAACCTCATCTTCTCATTGCATACAGTAAGTGTCAACCCATTCAGATTGCAAACCACGGCATAATTCAGTTATTTGTGTTTCACATCTAACTGGAGACAGACTGAAAACCGCAACTACATCCTGTTTTTTTGCTTTCCTTCAAAAGTACAGAGATTAAAAGTTAAGCAGGTTCTGGTGAAGATAGAAGAAAAGGGAAAAGCAAGACCAAGATGAAGAAAACTTACTCACATCCAAAGCATCCCTCTAATGTTTGAAAATATCTCTCCATCTCTTCAGGTGAAAAGAAAGTGGTTCCAAAAATTGTCCAAAGCAATATATGCAGCAAAAAACTGTCAAGAGGTATGGGGAAGAAGTATTCACATGGCACATCCTCTATGTGGAAAAACCTGAAAAGCATACATGTACGAACGTATCCCAGGATGATTGAAGAGAGATTGAAGGTGATGCATCATAATCAGCAGATGGACCATCTGTGGGACCCTTACCACCTGACAAGATGGTTACCGTCCCCACTGTTTCACCAAAACTGCAAGCATGGAGGCTCATTATGCCAAATACCATATGTCAGCTGCACTAAAAATGGGTTCACTGACAAAATATTGAGTACAAAATATCTACTTACAAAAATATCGAGTCAAAAATATTGACTCCCTATACTTATGTTTAAAATTACAAAGATTTCGAGAAAAAATATTCTTTTCACTAATACACTTGTCTAAAATATTAATTTTTAAATATATATACATTTTAATAATAAACATTAATTACATTAGATATTAATATAATAAAAGTAAAATATATGTAATCTTTTTTTAAAGATAAAAATTATGATTTAAAAAAATTACAACTAACCTATATATTAATAAATATATATATATTTATTTACATATGGTTTTTTAAAATTTTTATTATATTAGTATTTTTTATTTATATTATTGTTAATACTTTTTTAATGTAATATTATAAAAAATGAATGTATATACATCTATCCAATAACAACATATTTTAAAAAGAAAGCATTTTAATTACAAATAATATTATAATTTAAAATAACCAAAAACATATTAATATAAATGTAAATAATATAAACCATATTTTTTTTATAAACACATATACTATTCCCACTGCAACCTGTAAATACTACACCTAGGCCCCTAATACGCAGTCAGTCGGAGTTGCCTTGGACCCACACTGTTTCTGTGTGCGAACCGACTGACCATAGGTGCGGAAACTGCCCGGAGCACAAGCTTCAATTGAGAAATGGGAGTTTGTGGAAATTCCTGCACCATATACTAGGCACCTTATGGTGTCTGCCACACGGTGCAGGGATTTTCAGTTGGGCTCCATAGGTTCCCCCACTGCTATGGGGGCACCTATGGAGGGGCTAGGGGCCCTCAAAGTCGCTTTTAGACAGCCTTTCCATGTCTGAAAGCCCAACAAGGAAAAGCTGTCGGAAACCAACATCAGAATCCAGTCAGCAGAAAGGCTGCCTTGAAGGGATTATGGATGGTGTACAACTGGCCAACAGGCTCCTTGAGCCCATCGAAACCTAGTAAGATTGACGGACCAGTTTACACTCCAACCACCAGCATTGAAATTCAGCCGTCTGACTGTAAACCAATGATGTTGGTCTGCAAGCCTCAAACGAGCGGTCAAAGCCTTACTGACTGACATCGAAATAAGGCCCAAAGTGTCGAAACTTAGGAGGTGTAAAGTTTACAAGTCCCACTACAGTCAACACAACAGTAGGGAAGGTGTTGGATTGCGGAGGGTAACATTTACTATTCCTACTGCAGTCAATGCAACAGTAGAATTCATTTATACACGTTCTCGGGAGTTGAAGAACCTCCTTAAAGTGCCACCATTTAGAATAAAAGTGACAAGTGCATTTGAAAAACCGGAACTGTGTCCCAACATTATAAACAATCCAAAGGTTTGTGACCGAAAGTGACAAGTGCCTGCAATCTAAACATAAAGAACCATAATTCGTCTGGCAGGTATATTTGGCTCCTGCAGCAATTATTAAAAATACAAGTCATAAAAGTGTAGTGCCATACTGTCCAGGCTGTGAGAGAAAATGCTGATTAGTAATGAGAAAATTAGATTGGATTTAATACTGCCCTGGTAGGCATCAGCTTAAATTCAATTGTACTAACTCTCAGTGCCTTACAGTAAATGAAGTCACAAGGTCAAGGGCAAGTGCCCATACTGACTCAGCATATTTGTACACTTTGATCGGGTTCCCCTAAACACTTAACTTACTGCTTATCCAAATTAAAAACTGTTCTATGATAAAGTGCAGTATCTAATGCAACTCCGAGAACACCATGGGCTAAAAATGACAAAATCAATATGGAGTGGAACATCGGAACAGGAGGTTTAAAGGAACACCATCCCCTTACAAATAGGGTGCAGGACATAGTTCTAGACATTTCACATTTGCTGGACATTAGCTAAAATTATTACAGATGGACATGTAAATCTTCCTCGATATTCAAGACGTTTGGGATTTTTTAATTGAAACGTACAATATACCTCAATTCCAATTGCCTTAAACATCTCTCTTTGACCTCACCTCTCAATCTCTTTGGTAGTTAGTCCAATACAAAGTACTCAAAACTGTTGAGTTTACTGTCATGTGCCTGCTCAAAATGTCTTGCCACAGGATGTGATTGAGCTTTATTTTTGATTGCTTTAATGTGATGCAGAACACGCTGATGTGCCCGTAATGTAGTGCTACCTATACAGATTACAATCAATAATTAGGGAAACCCAATGTACCCTTGGAGGTTTGGGCAGTAATCAAAATGGTAAAAGGAACCTTCAAGGGATTTTATTCACAACAATCTTTCGTTGTTCAAAGATGAATCAAGGGGAAAGACCTGACGGTACAAACACCAAAGTGTCATTAAATATCAAAAGAGAAATTTTAACATAAAGCACACGGGAGAACCTAGTAATTTGAAAAATATATCTTACTTTATATATTTTGTTTGCAAATGGAATTCAAATAGATAAAATCATTCAGCACACAATCAAATGAAGAAGCAAAATCAAATTGGCCTAACAGTACTTGACTAAACAACTATTCCTAACAAATCATAAGCAACGGATCTCTTAATGAGAATACGTATTGCTCCAGAATCAAAATATTTTTCTTAAAAATAGAGGATGAGGTTGAGGTTTCGGTCTGTTCGGCTGTAGTCCATCAGTCCATCTTCAGGACGAACACAATTATGGCTGAAAAGAAAGACTCCTATGTAAACATAATAAAGCATGTTACCTTAAAATTGTAAACAGTTTTGCATTTGCAAAAGCAACGTTAAAAAAAAATAAGAAACCCGTGTGTATAACAAAAAATGTGACTGATGTGTCACAGAGTGCAGTTATTCAATTTGTGCACCACCCGAAATGAATCAAAAGTTGCCACCACCTTCACCTATTTGTGCTGACATAGTAGTAAAAGTGTTGCTTACTTATTTGAGCTGGCAACAGACGTGCCTCATACCATAAAATGGATAAGGGGTTGCTGTTGCAAATGAAGCACTATCCAAAGAAACAGAACAGCAAAAATATGTTGTTAATCTGTTTTGAATGATTTGTCATCATGCCATTTAAATAACTGAAAAAGGGCATACCTGTATAGTAGGGAAATTAATTCCCTTATTTGGTTCTTGAGCCAGAGTCTGTATGGATACAGATAGATGGTTGCAAAATAATTTTGTTATATCTCAGATATGTGAAAAAGATAAATAAGTACTTCAAATGATGTCAAGGCATTGCAAAACATAATAGAAAATCTTTACAATGATAGTCATATGTTACATGACCTCACGTTGACGCACATCTAAATTGACGTGCTGAGCGGCTAACTGATGTAACTCTTGCTAGTAGCATATGGCCGCTCAAGACAAATTATTTATAAGGTCAGAGTCTCATCACAGAAAAAGGAGACCTCATAAGACAACAATTCAACTGAAATCTGAAGGAGACTTGTTCATATGGACTCATTTCTTAGAGTATGTCACATGCTTGTAATGCACATAAGCTATGACAACCTATAAGCAATATATCAGCAAAAATAATTTAGTGTAAATAGTTGACTTAAGGTCAGTTAAATGGACTAAAAGGCTCATAATGGCAGACGCTTTTGTTACAAGCGGAAATTCTAAGAGATATTGGTGTGGATAGATCAAAGGTGCCAGATTATAGAGTCTATACCGATTTCACCTGAGACGAGAACATTTAGATAGTGCGCATTCCACATTTTCATCGTTAAGCCGCATTCATTACAGATGGCAGATCTAAGCAGATGTTAATAAAAGTAACTCAAACACGTCATGTTACAGAGCCTGTAAAAAATAAACCTCAATGATGCGTACTTAGGGGCCGATTAGGATCGCGGTTTTCCCGCGTCCTCCGGGCCGGCGGAAGCCACCGCCGGCCCGGAGGATGCGGGAAAACCGCTGGGGAGGCACAAAAGACCCACCGCCAAATTAGGATGGCGGTGGGTCTCAAAATCCGTCCGCTGCTTTTCCGCCGCGGTCGCCTTCCGACCGCGGAGGAACAGCTCTAACATCGCTGGCGGTGTCTATCGGACACCGCCAGCCATATTAGGATGGGGGTTAACAGATGCCTTTCCGCGGCGGTTTCGCCGCCGTGGAAAGGCATACGGTGATTTTTTTGGGGGCCCGTTGCAGGCCTCCAGGGTGAGTGGGGGTGTGGGGGGTGCACATTTGCGTGCACGAAGCGGCAGGCACCGCACGGTGCCTGCCGCTTTGTGCATGCAAATGCTAAGCATGCATATTTAACCTTGCGGCGGGTGCTGCTTCAAGCAGCACCCGCCGCAATGTTAAATATTGAGGATGTGACCGCCAGGCTGGCGGTCACATCCTAATTGCACTGGAGGGACCGCCGCTGCCCCTGCGGACGGTCCCTCCTCCTCTGGGGTGGCGGACGGACGCAGGTCCGTCCGCCATCCTAATGAGCCCCTTAGTTCGTACGCGCTTTACCTACAAAAGACGCAAAACCTGACGGAGTGCAACTACTCTAACCTAAAGGTTGAAATGCCAATTTAAACTGCAGCAGCTCTAGGCAGAAATACCTTAGTTGAAGAGCAGTGTTACCGCATGGATCAGAACAGCGAGTGGAACGCCACAGACTTGCTTGGTTTTAAAAACGCCAAAACCGGACGTATTTAGTCCCGCGGCAGGAATGGAAGTTGGTGATCAAAATAGTTGAAGGACAATATCGGGCCAGCATAGCGGCCATCTTGAAAGCACTAGATGTATTGATATGAATGCAAATTAGTTCACTAAAAAACGGGAACCTTATCGAACTAAATTGTTCCTGTATGTGGAATATCTACGTCTTAAAAATTGCAAGTCGACCTAAACCTAAAGTTTACGTGGTGTCACAATCTTTTTACTCAATCTTTTGTTCCGGTAGGACTAACCCCTTGATTCGTCTTTGAACAACGAAAGATTGTTGTGAATAAAATCCCTTGAAGGTTCCTTTTACCTATACAGATTGGCAAATTCACTTCCACAAGTAAGTGGCTTCATAATTTGTCATTTCTGATATGAAAACAACAGAGAAACCTCTGTTGTATTTGCACCATATTTACATGCCTTACATTTTGAGAAATGTCTAAAACCTCTACTTCCATTAAGCCATGTATCCTGTTGTACCACCCCCGGGCTATTGACTACCATATCTTGCCTCATGGATGGAGCCCTACGAAAAGTTATGAGTGGTATCCTATGTATTTTAGGTCCTAAAACAGGATCACTGCATAATATAAGCCAGTGATTTTTAAAGATGGCTCAAACTTTCTGATGTTGCACGTTAAAACTTGTAATGAAGCAACATTTCTGCTCATCGGTGTCGGAAGATCTAGTTTTGTTAATACCTGTAAATATGAGTTCCTCCCTGGGGTTTACATTTGCTTTTCTCTTTGCTTGATCGAGGATAGATTTATTATAACCTCTTGTTTTAAATCTCTTTGACAATTCTGCTTGAGCAATTTGTAACTGTTGTGGATTGCTGCAGTTCCTTCTCATACAAAGATGCTCAGCATATGGGATACTATTTTTGAGTTTGGTGGGGTGGAAACTCCGAGCATGCAGTACAGTATTGCCTGCAGTGTTTTTACTAAATGTTTTGGTTTTTAGATTTCCATTAGCCACTTAAATAGTTAAATCTAAAAACTGTACTTCTGTGCCGCTAAAATGTGATGTAAAATGTAAATTCATATCATTGATGTTTAGCCTATTTTCAAAATCTTCTGCTGCTGATCTAAAGCAATCCCGTAGGACAAATAAATCATCAAGATAGCGTGACCAAAGTATCACATTGTCATTCATTTCTTTCCCATAGTTATTCGCCAGCGCCTGCTCCTCCCACCAGCCCATATACAAATACCCATAGCTCTGGGCGAAGCAGGTGCCCATGGCAGTCATTCACATTTGCTGGTATAGATGTGATCGACAGACAAACATATTTTTGCGTAGGCACTAGCCTATAATATCTAACAACATCTCTGTATGTTTGAACAGTGACAGTGGTCGAACACTTAAAAAATGTTAAACTGCCCTAATGCAATCAAAATGTGAGATACTTGTTGTTAGAACTGGGGGTCTCTAGTTGGCCGAGGTAGGTACCACTGTCCAAATAGGGACCCTTGCTTCTAGTCAGGGTAAGAAGGATTCAATCTTAGATAACCCCTGCTCACCCCCTTAGTAGCTTGGCATGAGAAGTCAAGGCTTATCAAAGGCAATGTGTAAAGTATTTGTACCAACACTCACAGCAACACAGTGAAAACACCACAATCTGACTCCACAACAGTTTAGAAAACTAAAGGTATTCAATCTAAACTACACAAGACAAAAATGACAAAAATCCAACATACAGAGTTCAAGAATATGGTTTCAAAAGAGTTCTTAAAGTTGAGATAAAATAATCCACAGTTGCTTGAAAAGTTCACAGTTGCGTCACGTTTTGCCAACAGTACCTTAAAATGCAACAAAGTTCCAAAACAGAAGCTGGTGTGGTGGAAACCAAGCGATGCGTCACTACTGAGACTTTGGGGAGGCGATGCGACAACCCCGCTGGATGTAGCGGGCATGTTGCGGGGACTCAGGTCTGTATGGGGAGGGATGCGATATCTTGTATGGATTCCGGTGCGGCGGTTCCATAGTAAAAAAGCTTGCAAAGGCACGCTGCGATGATCTTTGGGGCTGCGACGATCTTTGGGGCTGCGACGATGCGCGGACCAGCCGTGATCTTTCTCTCGCAGCTCCTCGATGCGATGGCTCTGCGACAACACTCGCAGCGACGTGATGCTGTCCGCAAGCAAGCAGTGCAACGATCTCACCCAG
Organism: Lissotriton helveticus; assembly: GCF_964261635.1. Taxonomy (NCBI): domain Eukaryota; kingdom Metazoa; phylum Chordata; class Amphibia; order Caudata; family Salamandridae; genus Lissotriton; species Lissotriton helveticus. Next base: position 492,628,817 of record NC_136057.1, on the reverse strand, counting down.
CGAAGACAGGCTCTGCGATGACACTCGCAGCGATGGTAATCTTCCTGCACCGGTCTGGTGCATTCCACAAACGAAGGATGCGATGACTCTGGCAACGGCAACAGGTGCTGCGACGATCTCGGCCTTCGTAGCGGCGGGAATTTCCTTGCACTGACGGGGATGCGCTCTGCAAGCGAGTGATATGACAAAACTTGTAGAAAGTCTTTAAAATCTTGTTTTCCAGCTTCCCAACACAGGTACAACTTCCAGAGGCACCACGACTGGCCCAAGCACTCTAGGAAGGACAGAACTCTCTCAGCAGAGTTCAGGGAAGCTGGGGGTAAAGTCCTTTTGTTCCTGGGACTTCTTAACAGGGAGCTAGCACTTCTCAGGCCCTTGGAGATTCCTTCAAGCAAGGGGACACAGCACCAAACGCAAAGTCCTTCCCCTCTCCTTGGCAGCAAAGCAACAGCAGGTCAGTCCAGCAGAGCAACAGCTGGACAGTCTTCCTTCTTCAGTTTCAGCTTTCTCCTTGGCAGAGGTTCCTTCTTGATTCCAGGATGATCTAATTTTCTGTAGTCAGGGGTCCTGTACTTATACCCCAAAAAGTCTTTGATCCCTTTGTGTAGGAGTACTCTGAGCCCGGTCTGAACCAGTTCTGGGTGTTCCTTGAGCACTTTGTTTTCCTGGCCTCTCCTTTCCTTTCAGGGAGAGGGGCAGGGTCGTCAGCCGCCCAGCAGAAGGTGGAGCCAGCATTGTGGAAGGCAGGCACAGCCCTATTCCGGCCCAGGTGCTATCCCCTCCCACCACTCAAGTAAGTAAGTATTTTATTTGCACAATTAATTAACATCGTTGCAATACATGCAAAACACAATTAAAACCCAGTCCGTATTATGCTATCTTGTTTTTGTTCTTTAAAAGGTGTTGATGAGAGCAAGGTAGTTCATTTCTAGTAGGGCAACAGTTCTTAGTGAGAGTCTTCTGTTAGCAGGAGATTAATCTCAGTCAAGAATTTTACAAAACGAGCCACCACCTGAGCCAGACAAGAGAACAGCAACTTTCTAAAAGTGCTGTTCTCAAACACAGGATTTAAAAACAACCTTTCCTAAAAGATGTGTTATTAAATTCTGAGTTCAGGGATACCAGACTTTTATGTCCTATCTTGCTCCTCTGGGAAGATATGCGGGTAGCCACTGTAGCCAGCATTCCCCATGATAGCTTATGGGGCAAGATAGCCTTACAATGGTGAAAAACAAAAATGGCTGTAATTTACTACCAGAGCATGTCACCTGCACAAGTACATGCTCTGCCTTTCACATACACTGCACCCTGCCCAAGGGGGTAGCTTGGGCCTTCCATAGGGGTGACCAATGTGTACAGAAGGGGAAGGGTTAAGCCTGGTCAGTGGGGACACTGGCCAGGAGGACATGGCAGTTCACAAACTGCACATAGGCACTGCGGTGGCAGTCCCGAGACACCATTTTAGGGCTACTCATGTGGGTGGCACAATCATTGCTGCAGGCCCACTAGTAGCATTTGTTATCACCAGCCCTGGCACATTCAGTGCACTTTACTAGGGACTTCTTGGTGACACAAATATGCCAATCATGGATAACCAATCATAATAACAATTTACACAGGGAGCACTTGCACTTTGACACTGAACAGCAGTGGGAAAGTGCCCAAAGCATCTAAACCAGCAAAAACGAAATCCAGCACAGCATCAAAAATACAGGGGGTAGAGGCGAAAAGATAGGGGGAAACCACGCCAAAGATGCCAGGTCTAACACTTGTATAAGGGGAAGACACATCTAATGTGATCATAAGATAGTCTTCTTCCCTGTCAACATAATGGATCTTCTTCAGGAAATCTCCTGTATCCTTGGTGTAAGAGCTTAGATTCTTTACTGTATCCCAAAAAAATAAGTAATTGAAGAATTTACATAATTAATAATTAATTCATTATTTAATATTACATGAACCAATAATACATTAATTATCTTTAATTAACTTCCCACCTTTACTCCATAAAGACAACTCACACATATAACCTAAACAATATTTTAATTACACATTTACATAATGAAGTATCTTTTAAACAATTATTTAAAATTAACAATAATTATTAAATATTATAATTTCCGACACATTCTTTACCCCTAAAAAAACCACAAAACACCCCCAAAAATATAAATATTACACAATTTGCATAATTAATTATAAATTAAATAATTATTTATAATATTAAATACTTTTTAAATAATTAATTTACTTCCCACCCTAAACCATACAAAACTCATGACCTGCATGTTAAATTTAACTTTAAAAACGTATTTATCAAATTAAATAAATAAGTATTCATTAATATATTAAAAGATAATTATGAATAAATTATAATTAACTAACTTCCCACAAAACACAGAACCCACACCTAAAAAAAAGCATTAATTAGCCTCATTACAAAAATAATTATCATTTAAATAATTACAAAATAATTATAACTTATTTATAATTAATTTACTTCCCACCCTATTCCCTACGAAACCCACAACCCACACCTAAAAACGAACTAAAAGAAATGTTAACTATACAATTAACATACACAAGTATCAATTAAATATTTAATAATAATGTAAACTATGTATTAATTATTTTTTATTAATTTACTTCCCACCCTATTCCCATATAAACCCCACAACCCTCTATGGCAGTGGTTCCCAAATTTTTTTTTTTTCTTTTTTTTTTTTGGGTTAAAATTTTTTTATTGAGCAAGCACATAAAAATACAAAGATGGGCCCACAACCACACGGGCTGGCCGCTAAGTCACATAGCACGACACATGAAATAAACAATCATTTCCGAGGCCAGGCCAAATCATAGAATAAAATTGCTCCAGACATAGGACAGGATACAACAATTTTCTATATAAAACATGAAAATAACAAACACAAAGACAAGGCGAATACAGTAATCAAGTCAGCCCAAATAGCAGAGGGGGAGGTCACTAAACAGGAGAACAGACATAAATCAATGAGCTTCGGTAAGGCCGTGAGGGGGGGGGGAGCAGGGAGGACAGGAAAATCCTAGAACAGAGTGAAAAAGTTCGGGAACGTCGGCCTAAGGAGACAGGGTAATATCGGAGGTGGCAACCAAGGGAGGGGTACAAATATCTCCACGGTATGCATTCCATTGACCCCAGATTTTCGTCCACGCCCCTGGCCTGCCCCTAGCCACGTAGACTGTCTTCTCTCGGAACATGGACCAGTCCATGTTGTCCTCCCACACCGAAACGTCAGGAGGTCGGGATACGCCCCAGAGTTGCGCAATGTCGCGCTTCGCGACCATGTAACCCAGGGTCGCCCATCTAGTCTGGGCCACAGAGTAATCAGAGGGTTCCCACACATTCAGCAGGCATCGTCGGGCCTCAGGCCGCAGGGCAACACCCGTCACAACAGTCATTATCGCAAGCACATCCACCCAATAGGCCGCCACCACAGGACACTCCCAAAGTATGTGCAGAAAGGTAGCGCTCATCCCACAGCCACGCTTACACAAGCCATCCGGGGAAAAACCCATCACGACCAGACGCGGACCAGTCACATACACCCGGTGGAGGATCTTAAGTTGCACCAAACGAAGACGGGCGGGAATGGCGACCTCCTTTGGGGAGGAGAGTGCCGACTGCCAGTCCTCGTCATCCAGTTCCAATCCATCACCGACCCACATCTCCCGGAGTCGGACCAACAAATCCGCACGATTATGAATCAGTTTCTTATAGATGAGCGAGATAGTACTGTCGGGGAAGTGTCCATCTAGTATACGATCTTCAAGGGGGGAAGACTCGGGTAGGGTCACATCAGGAGTCAGAACCGAGGCCAAGGCATGTTGGACTTGCAGATACCGGAAAAACTCTCTATCACTCAAGTCGTATTCCGCCTTAAGGGCCTGGAATGACTTCACGCGACCATTCACACAAACGACACCCACCTTACAAATCCCAATCATATCCCAGCGTTCAAAACCCTTAGTAGACCAGAGACATCCCAAACGTTCAGAAGCATAAAGCGGAGTCGCCAGCGTCAGTCGATTCTCCCACCCCAAACTCACATTCGCAGCACGCCACACTTTGACCGTAGCCCTGGACGGGCCCACAAGATGGCTCCCGGCCGATCTAGAATATAGCGCTCTATTAAAGTCCCCTCCCGGCAACTGGAGCCTATCCATCTCAAAAGCCGGATCGCGACCCGGCGAGTACATCGCGTGGTTAATGGCCGCGAGCTGGGCAGCCCAGTAGTATCTCTTGATGTCGGGGAGCGCCATGCCCCCGTCGTACCAAGGGATAGTAAGTTTCGCGAGGGCTATACGTGGGCGCCCGTCCCAAATCAATTGTCTTTGCAGACTCTCGATTTCTCTGAAATAAGTAGCGGGAATGTCGTCGAAGGAGTTCTGAAGGGCGTAGAGGAACCGCGGCAAGGACATCATTTTAAATAGAGCCGCCCTACCCAGAGGAGACAGGGGTAGCTTATGCCAACGGGCCACATCCAGTCGTAATCTAAGAAGCGGGGGAGGAGATTGCGCTCAAACCGAAGGGAGGGGTCCAGGGTAATAAAAATCCCCAAATACTTGAAGCCAGACTGGACCACCTGGATAGGGAACCTGGCCGGCAAAGAGGGCAAAACACCTGAGAGAACATACACGCAGGACTTAGCCCAATTAATAACAAGGCCCGAGTTAGCTCCGAACGAAGTAAGAACATCAAATAAGACGTTCAAGGATTTACGCGGGGATGTAAGATATAGAAGAATGTCGTCCGCGTAAAGAGAGACACGGTCTTCAAAGTCCGGCGACCAACAGGTCCCTTTGAGTGAAGGTTCCCATCGAAGCCACGCAGCTAACGGTTCCAGGGCCAGCGCAAAAAGCAATGGAGATAAGGGGCAACCCTGCCGGGTCCCTCTACCAAGGCTGAAGGGGACAGAAACTCTACCGTTCACCACCACTTGCGCCAAGGGTTCCACATACAACAACTTCACCCATCCAATAAATTCAGGTCCAAAACCAAATTTTTCGAGAGCTGCCCAAAGATAGGGCCACTCGACCGTGTCAAAAGCCATCGAGGCATCCAACGAGGCCAAAATGGCCGGCTCCGTCAGACGCCCCGCCCTCGCAACAGCACCATGGAGACGACGTAGGTTAAGAGCCGTGTTGCGATGTGGGATAAATCCGGACTGATCCGGATGAGCCAAGTCGCTAATGACCGTTAGTAGGCGGGTCGCCAAGAGCTTAGCCAGGACCTTAGGCTCAACATTTAACAGGGAAATGGGCCTATAAGACGAACAAAGGTCCCGTGGTTTCCCGTCCTTGGGAATTACGACTATCGTAGCAAGACGCTGGTCATACGGGAGAATACCCCGCTCCCGGGACTCCAAAAACATGGCACGAAGATGGGGCGCCACCTTGTCAGGGTGTAGCTTGTACAGCTCAATTGGCAATCCGTTCGGGCCCAAGGCCTTGCCCGAACGGAGCGAACGAATGGCAGTCGCTATTTCATCCGTAGTAAAAGGGGACTCCAACGAGACACGGTCTAGATCGGAAACACTGGGCAAAGCTATATCGCGCAACAAAAGGCGAGAGTCAACCACATCCCATCCTGACACAGGGGTATAAACCACACGAAAATATTCTGCAAAACATTCCACTATTCCAACCGGGTCTGTCACTTCGACACCATTAGACGACTGAATCACAGGCACCACACGATTCGCTCTCTCTTTCTTATCCAACCACGCCAGCAATTTACCCGCTTTGTCCCCCACATCATATAGACGACCCTGCTGTTCCCGAAACATCAGTCTAGCCGCATCCGTGACCAAGGATTTATAAGCAAATTGTTTCAGACCCAGGGCGTGGAGTTTATCAGAGGTGACCTCAGACTCTAAGTCGGCCTCCCTCTCCGCAATCTCCGTCTCAAGGTCCACCACCTCCCGATTCCTAGCCTTCTTGGATTGAGCAATAAGGGAAAGGGCCTGCCCACGTATCACTGTTTTAAAGGCCTCCCACAGTGACACAGCCGAGGAAACCGACCCCTCGTTGTCCAAAAAATAGGCATCTAAAGACTTAGTCAAAAGGTTTCGGGTCTCAGGGGAGGCAATATACCAGGGGTCACTCGGCCCGCCGCTTCCACCCCAAACTCAAAACAAAGCCAGAGCGGGGAATGATCGGAGATGCCCCGGGGGAGGTGTCTGATCTCACGCACCGCCGGCGTCTGCGCCGCGGGCATCAGGAAATAATCCAGTCGAGACAGACTCCCATGGGCCCCCGAATGGAAGGTGTATTGGAGCTGGGTAGGATGCATGAGCCTCCAGCAATCCACCAAACCAAACGTGTCCAAAAACCCACCTAGCCATTGTTGGGCCGAAGGAGTATCCCTAGGGGGTTAGCGATCATGTAGACCGGAGATCACAGAATTAAAATCGCCTGCAAGAAAAAAGAGTACTGTCAGGAAGGTCCAGCAACACACGGCCCAAATCGGAAAAGGTGGAAGTCTGTAGGCCGGGGGGCACATAAACAGTAAACAAGGAGAGGGTACGACCCTCATAGCGACCCACGAGGACAGCATAACGCCCCCGATCATCAACGATCACATCATCAATGGCTAGGGGGAGGGAAGCCCGAACAAGGATACCCACCCCCCTGGAACCAGTGGTAAACCCCGAATGTGCAGCAAGGCGATATCCCCACCTATTCTTCGCACGACAAGAATTGCCCACCAAATGAGTTTCCTGCAAAAAAACAATATCCGGAGATAAACGGCGTAGACATTTTAACACCACGCTCCGCTTAATGCGATCTCCCAGACCATTAACATTCCACGAAACCAGCCTCAACCCGCTACCCCCCATCCCACACAGCAACGCCGAAACCCCCCCGTGATGAGCATGACATAACAAATATCAGAAGCAAGAGTGATGCGCCTTGAAAACATAACACATAAACATCGAACATCCCAATCACCCACCCCCCAACAATTAGGAAAACACCCCCCACCCTGCACCCCTGCAAAATGCTAAATAGCCACCCCAACATGCAGTGTGCCTGTCGCCCAAGAACCCCTATTCTACAAAAAGAACCCCGGAGGAGGAAAGGCTCTGGTCCACCCGCCACCCCGAGTAGGACAGATAATGAGGAAAACACACAAACAGTAGAGGCACTGAGGCATTAAATCCCTGAAGAGTTTACTCTATTCGAGGGCCCAGGCGTAGGCGTAGGCGGATTGTTCAGCTCTCCACGCCACCCTCAGCACCACCCGGGTGGGCGGCGGACTCAGTCTCAGGAGGTCGGTCAGGCAGAGAGTCCATCCAGTCATTTACAGAATCAGGCCGATAAAAGAAGAAGGTTCGGTCGTTGTACTCGACGCGCAGCCTGGTCGGAAAAAGCATGGCGTAGCGGAGCCCCATGTCTCGGAGACGTTTCTTGACATCACGGAAGCCCATACGCTGTCTCTGGACCTGTTGAGAAAAGTCCGGATAGAAGTTCACCGTGGCGTTCTCAAAGGCCACCGGGCCCTTCACACGCGATGCGTGCAGGATAGCGTCCCGATCCCTATAATGGAAGAGTTTCGCAACAATAGGCCTCGGCGGGGCACCCGGCTTACCCTTGCCCCCCGGAACACGATGGGCACGTTCCACTGCGAAAAACTTAGTCAAACCAGACGGGGAGAGGTGGATCTGGATCAAGTCCTCAACAAGGAGATCAACCGAGTGGGGTTCTGGATTTTCCGGAACGCCGACCACGCGCACGTTACAGCGGCGGGCCCTGTTCTCAAAGCCCTCCAAGCGCCGGGTCATGAAGTCGTTCACCTTACGAAGGTTGCCGATCTCCGTCTGTATCTCCGAAACGTCTTCCATGAGACTGGATGACTTGAGATCCAACGACTTCACCTTCTCATTGGTTTTCGACAGGTCAGCACGAATCAAGTTCACATCAATGGCCACGGTGTCAATTTTGTGGGCCAAAGCTTCATATTGTTGGCCTATCGTCTCCTTCATGGCAGAAATGGCGCCCATGACGTCCTGCAAGGACGGCTCCGTCGACGCATCCACAGTGTGATCAGCGTTACTTGATCCGGGCAGGGCGGCTCCGGGGGACCCCTTGGAATGGGTGTAGCGGTCCATATCGTTGGACTGGACCGGGACCCCAAGCAGGGGCGTCTTGGTCTTCCGAGTCTCTCGGTACCCTCTGCCGGCCATGATAGAACTGCGTCACCAGGAGATCAACCAGGCTCGATAGAATGGCCACAGGAAAGCAGGGCCTCGGGACCAAAGAACCGCAGCAAGGGTACTACTATTGGGAGGGTCAACAGACAGGAGAATAAACCAGCCAAAGACCCGACAGCCGGTCCGTGCCCCGACTTCAGCCCAGGCCAGGCTCCACTGCCAGATGTCTCAGTCTGAGGCAGAAACGAAACCGAAACTTAAGAGGGGGACCCACAAGTCGAATCCCCCTGCCGTTGTTGTTCAACTGCAAGACGGCCACTGAGCCTCACCCAGTCCCGGGCGTACCTCGAGGGCGGAGCCCGAAAGTCCGAATCGATGTAACTCCGGCACCCTGGGTCCAAATCAAATTTCAAAAAGTTCAGGGCAATCAGCCCAGTGTCCTCTACACAAATCCTCGTAAAAAGTCAGGATTAGTTCAGGATATCATGCCGGGAGTGGCGGGGGTCCGGGGAGCGCTGAGCTCACGCGGCCATCTCGGATGCCCGCCAAGCTCCTCCTCTGGTTCCCAAACTTTTGACTCCTGGGGACCCCCATTAAGTCACCACTGGAAGCCGGGGACCCCCAAGCAATTTGTAGGATTTAAATTTCAAATATTAATTCGAACAAAATAAACACACATGTGCACACATATTTACAAGCCCCTATCCCCAAGGGAATGTCACTTTCTGTGATGTTTCCATGGTGATAGGGGCTTCGCCTTATTTACAAGGCAGCGTTGAGGCACTTACCGTGGCTTAACGCTGCCTTGCAAATAACGCCCCCTTTCATGCAATACTTAGCGTGAAAGAGGTGGGCAGTGGGTGTTGCGGTGGGCATTCCACTGCAACACCCATTGGTTTTTACGCTGCCTCCTATTTACAAGGGCAGCATAAATAGGAGACTGCGCCAAAATTAAAACCAGGAAACACCTGGTCTTAACTTGGCAAAACGAGGAGAAATGCTTTATTTCTCCTTGATTTTGCTTTTTCCATGTGTGCTGCCTTATGCAGTACACATGGAAAAAGCAAAACGCTTGGATTGTTTATGTTCAGAAGGTGACCCTTCCTGCACATTAACAATCTTTAAAAAAAATTACATATGTGCTGCATTAAGCAGAACACATGTAAGTGACAAAACAGCATTTCAAGATTGTTTATGTGCAGCAAGGGGGACCTTCCTGTACATAACCTATCTTCCCCTGCACACAGATGCCCTTGCACTATGGTGCAAGGGTGCCGAATTGGTGCTACCCTGCTAAATGTAGCACTAGCTCAGGGGGAAATTCAGGGCTGCACCATATTCTTATAAATATGGTGCAGCCCTGCATCTCAGAAGTGGCGGAGCGTGTCATTAAGCCAAGGAGGCTAACGAAACGCTCCTATTTCTGTTGTAAATATCCCTCTTAATATTTCATATTAAAAGAATTTGCAAAAAACAAAATAACGTAGTCAGAAGATTGGTGCTGCATCCCAGTGACTTACTTTTAAATGGCTGGTTTTATTTTGCAGTACGAGGCTCCTGCTCCTGCCAGGGCCAGACTGGAAACCAAAAGCAGCCCTAGAAAATGTTTTCAGACCAGTCCCCATACTGTGCATACCAAGTGCAGTGAGTGAGCCTGGCCACTACAGATGGGGCTTTGTAAGGCTCTCCCCCAAAAGATTTTTGAAAACAATGGTGCAGTCTACAACACATTTATCATTACATATTGAATTTTTTTCGCTTTTAAAGAATAGTAAATGAAAACCTTACTATGCACCAGGGTATGACAATCTGGGAAGCAAAATAAGTTACTGACAAAAGCAGTAACCCACTGACTTATGCACATGAAATACATTTTTTAATGCATGGTACATGTTCTTTGCAGTAGGCATATTAACCCTCTGTGCTACATTTGATAAGTTAAAGCTGCCCCTGGACAAAACTCTTATCTCTCTCCTGCAGGTACATTAATCACTGGTGTTATCTTGACACTTTTATAGTTGCTCAAAAACTGCTAATGATACAAGAAACTTTGCAGTACTTTTAAAACTGCTGCCTGCGGACCCCCTGGGAATGTGTCAAGGACCCCAGGGGGTCCGCGGACCACAGTTTGGGAAACACTGCTCTATGGTACTAAAAATAAAAAAACTATTACATCATATTTAAAAAGTACTATTAATTTACAAATTATATTGAAAAACTAACTATATTCAAACAAACATTTTTAAACATATAAATTGAACATATATCACACAAAAAATAATACAAAATCATCATTATTAACAACTAAGGGCCCCATTTTGACAGCGTTCCGACTTTCGTCCGACTGCCATCCTTTCAGAAATGGGCCCGCCCGACTGGCTGTCGGAGGTCCCGCCATAGAAATTAGGATGCAACCACCTTTAAGGCAGTCGCTATCTGTATCTTTTGCATTGCAGTTAATGCTGCTGGCTGCAGCACACGCTGCAGTACAGAGACTACACTCTGTACATATGGTGCCTGCCACATCGTGCAGGGAGATGTAGGGGGCACAGGACCCATGTTGAAGGTTAGGTGGAAGGGAGACCGCTACTGGCCCCCAATGTCCCCTTCCACTTGCATTTCCATTGTGGGTTAACAGCCATGAAACGGCGGGCATATGTCAGTGCTAGTGTGAATGGGTGTTTGAGTGATTGTATGGGTCTGTGAGTTGATGTGTGAGTGACTGTATGGGTATGTGGGTGGTTGTATGGGTGTATAAGTAGGTATATGAGTATTTGTGTGGGAGTATGAGAGTGTATAGTGGGTCTCTGAGTGAGTTTATTTTTTTTAATTGTGCAATGGATACACAGATCCGTGGTGGATTCACAGTGGGTGCCACGCTAAGCAACACAGTAGATCCATATATCTCAAAAACATGTTTCCATATATTCTTGCCCTGAGAGTCCCTCACAGACCCCTCTATCAGTACCATGGGAACATGTTACTTCTATCCCGGCCCCTTATATCCTATGTTTAATTTATCCACCCCCCAGAGAACTGTATTCTGATGGACAAAATAGCTGCCGCAAATTTCCTCTCAAGCTGCGGTCAGCCAATCATGGCATTGCTGTAGGCAAGTACCTCTAGAAATACATAAATATTTTTCTTCAATAACTCCAAAACTACTGAACAGATTTACACCAAATTACAGAACACACTCTTTCCGGACCAAGATCTAGCTTTCTGCCAAATTTGGTATAAATCCGTTCAGCAGTTTGGTCTGCAGGCATGTCTAAAATCGCAACGGGAAATTGCTTGGAGAAAATGTGTTTTGGGAACCCACCCTTTTCTTCTGCCCCTGCTTAACAGATCACCCTGAATCATTCCAGAAAGTTGAAGTGAGTGGCAAACTAGTTTTCAAGATCTATTGAAGATTCATCAAACTGTGCCAAAGTAATTTGCAAAACAAAAAACGCCTTTCAGCTCACTTGCTGTGTCCCATGGAGCCCACCCCAGGACTCAGCAGTTTCCCTGCCTGCAGAAGCGCAAGCAGGTTAACCTGTATGTGCTCCTGCACAAAGTCTGCTCTCAGCAGGGGAGCTTTAAAAATGCTCCCACCAGCTGGGAGCACACTTTTAGTTTGCTTCACTGCCCACACTGTAAGGACAATGAAACAGCTCAAGAGATTGTTCCTGCCTGGAGGGAGCACCATAAAAGCTGGGCGGGAGCATTGCTGGCTTCCGTAGCATGGTTAAAGCCTGCTGGGGCTGCAGCACCCTGAGGCTCCTGTTGCAGCCCCCAATGAGTGTATGGTGGGTGCCGTGGGTGTGCATCATGGCACCCACCAATATTAAAGGCAGGCCACGTGGGAAGGGTATCCCTGGGGCCAAAAAAGGCTCTGAGATGGGGGCCGTGCAACCCTCCCTCCTTTAAAAAAATATGGACATGGGGTGGGGTCGTCAGGGCCTTTTTATAGGCTCAGGATGGGGGACCACATATCCTCCTCCCCTTTTACTTAATTAGGAGCCATAGTAGATAGGTTCTCCAGGGTCTAATCAGGCCCCCTCCCCTTAAAAATAAATGTCCCTGGAAAGATGTGCTCATGGCCTAATAAAGTTGGGGGAAGGGGGTCTTGGGGCCCCCCAACCTTAACAAAAATAGTCCTTATGGCCTAATGAGACTTTAGAAGGGGGAGCCACAAGGCTCCCTTCCCTTTATACAAATAAAGGCCATGAGGGATGGGCTTCCCAGGGTCTAATAAGGCTCAGGGAGGTGCCCCCCCCTAAAATAGTTAAGGAATTGGGGATGGGGTCCCCAGTGCCTAATACATCTCATGGAGAGGATCCATGCATCCTCCTCCCCTTTATAAAAAAAGGCCTACTGAGGGGGACCACATAGCCTCCTCCCCTTTAAAATTGTGAAGACTGTGGTGGATTTGTCCCAGGGGCCTAATGAGGTTCGAGTAGGGATATCCACAAGGACCCCTCTCCTTTTGTATTGGTTTGGCCCTGGGAGATGTGGTCTCTGGGGCAAAATAAGGCTCGGGAGGGGGCTGCATGCCTCCCTTTTCTGAGAGTTTGGCTCTGGGGCATGGGGTCTGAGGGAGCCCAAGAAGGCTTTGGGGGGTCGCTCTCCCCTTTTTATTGGAACTGGCCCCAGGGACGGGGTCCCTGCAGCCAATTAAGGATCGGAAGAGGGTTCCATCTGAATATATAATTTTTGCCCTAGGGGATGGGGTCCCCATGGCCCACAGGCCAATTGAAGGCTGTGCACATGAAAGGCTGCACACAATGTGGGGTTAGTAGCCTTCTGGGGGTTTGGCTACATGACCTGGCAGCAGGCAAAGCCCCGTGGCCAACATGCCAATGTGCGTGGCCAAAGGATGTGTGCAGTGTAGGGTTGGCTGCTTGACTGGAGTTGGAATTAGAGACTGGCTACAAGACAGGTCCTGTGTCACTAACCCCATGCCATGCATGACCAAAGACTGTACTTAGAGTGGGGCTGGTTGCCTCCGGGTGGCTGCCTGTGGGGAGTTGGATGTAAGACCTGGCTGTAGTCCAGGTGGCCAATCCCACAATGCACGTAACGAAATGCTGCACCCAATATGTAGTTGGCTGTCTGTGGGGGGTTTGCCACAGTCAGTGGCCAAGGCTGTACACGGTGGAGTGTTGGCTTTACATATTTTATTCACAGATTACTTTACTGTTAGACCTGCCAGTCTTTAGATGGTCTGCCCCGAACTCTTTCTTTTCCTCCTCCATATTTTCCGACCTTGTTTTTGCTAGCCTTAGGACTCTGAGGACTTTACCACTGCTAACTATTGCTACATGTGCTCTCTCCCAGTGGCGGTTCCTCGTGGGAGTGCTGCGGGGTGGTGAGGTGGGGTAGTGTTGAGGTTTAGTAATCTCCAGCTTAAGGCCGAACGGAGTTCAGTTAATAAATAAATAAATAAATAAATACAACGAATTTCATTGCGCATGCTGCATTTCGTTTTATTTATTTATTTATTAACTGAACTGAACTCCATTCGGCCACCATGCCCCTCCCCCGCCCCGCCTCACTGCCCTACAGCACTCCCAAGAGGAGCCGCCACTGATCTCTCTCCTCTAAACATGGTAATATTGGCTCATCCTCAATTGGCATATTTAATTTTCTTATAAGTCCCTAGTAGAGTGGTACTATAAGTGCCCATGGGCTGTAAATTCAATGCGAATGGTGGGTCTGCAGCACTGAACCCACTTAAGTGTCCCTTTAAACACGTCTCAGGCCTGCAGTTGCAGAGCTTGTGTGTACAGTTTAATCTGCCATTTTGACCTGGCAAATTAAACATTTTGCCAGGCGCAATTCTTCCTTTTCAATACATATAAATCACTCCTAGGGTAGGCCCTGGACAGCCCAGCGAGCAGGGCGTAATGTATTTAAATAGCAGGACTTGTACTTTTACGTTCTACATGTCCTGGTAGTGAAAAACATTTAGATTCAATTTTCACTAATACAAGGCATGTCTCTCCCATAGGATAAAATTGGAGTTGCCTTTTGCCCATCTATAAGTGCAATTTCCAAATAAGTAGAGATAACCCCTTCAAGTTTGGTGGCTCTGGAATCACTATTTAGAATCTTAACTTATGGTGAAGTCGAATTTTTAATTCCAATTCTGAAAAAAATCCCCCTTTTAGAAAGTTGGCATTTTCTTTTCTTAGCCACTTGGTGCCTACAGCCTGTCTCTAGTCACATGACTGGGTATAGTTGACAGTTGGATTTTGTGTATTCCTCCTAGACAGCCACACACACTGGGAGCTTAGGTGTGCCTGAATGGATCATAACTGGCAGAACTACTTACACCCGAATAGTCTGTGTCCAGTTGTCACACAAAGGGCTGCATACCCCCTGTATTTAGACTGGAGCCAGTGCAGGGATGGCAGGGCATATCTGCCCTTCAAAGGCATGTATCTAAAAGCTTCTCCCCACTTCAAGGGCACAACTGTGTATCCAAATAGGGCCTCAGACACCACCAATTCAGTATGCTTCTGGACCTACAGATACTCTGCCTGGAAGGACTACCACCCTGCTGGACTCCTGCTTTGCTGTGCTAACCTGCTGCCCTCTTGACTGGGTGGGAAAAACTGGACCTGCATCAATTTAACCCAGAACCCAGAGTGATTACAATGGCTAGTTGGCTTCCCTCAATATCTAAAGCCTCAGGGACATAACAGGCGTCCAACCTCCTTGCATCTGCACCTGGACATATGTGAGTCTACCCTGCCAAGTGGTGTGACCCTAGTCCTAGACCCTTGGAATTGGGCCTAATGCATCTGCTCTGCTGAGTGGCGCATCCCCGG
This sequence comes from Lissotriton helveticus, assembly GCF_964261635.1. Taxonomy (NCBI): domain Eukaryota; kingdom Metazoa; phylum Chordata; class Amphibia; order Caudata; family Salamandridae; genus Lissotriton; species Lissotriton helveticus. The sequence goes on along the minus strand of NC_136057.1, from coordinate 492,613,807 downwards.
GCAGAACTGATGCATCTCCTTGGCTGAGCAGTGCATCCTCGAGCACAACAAACGCATCATCTCTGCTGCATTGATTGGACCCATTGCTAAGACCCACAATGCACCTCCACAGACCAGGTTCTCACCTCTCTCACTGATGGCAGCCTCGACAAAAATAACGGCAATTCAGTTATCTGCAACATATTGTATGCCCATATTAGCATTCACATCTTCAAAATCACCGGATTGTAATCACTAATGTACTTCGATTGTTCTGTTCTTTTTATATTATAAGTAGTTTTTGGTGATTTCCGAGTGATAGTATGCCTCACTGCTGACCTAAAACTGTTCACTCTTCCTTGGCATGACTTATGGTGCAGTGAGTTAGTAGTACCTTTGGCGCTCAGCGTTTACGTATCCTACGATGATGGGTGGTCTGGGGGGCTGCACTCATAGCAATGTCTTTTGAATTCTGCCTTAATAAGGCCACGTGCCGATGACTTGTGGTGCACTGAGTTAGTGGCACCTAAAGTACTTAGCGTGTGCGCACCCTGCGATGATGCGTGGTATGAGAGGGCCGCACTGGGAGCAATGTATCTTGCGTACTGCACTGCATCATCTAATATCACTACTCCATCTGAATTGTGAGGCCTGCTCTCCACAGTGTAGATCGAAGGCAGTAGTCTGCACAGATATATGTCTGCAGTGCTGTGCCGCTGGGTTCGCAGGGGGCCTGTGTCGAGGAGGCCCACGCTCATGGCGGTAGCCACGTGGCAGGGTGAGGCCTGCCGCTCTGGCAGACGCATTGGCCTTTACAGTTCACAAGTGAACCATGCCCAGAGCCCCGGCTTATTTATTTATACTCCTATGCAGGATTGGCGTACGTTGGACGAGCCCACTTCGCGTCCGCTTACAGGGGCAGACAACACGGCCAAATGTCCGAGATCTTCCCCACTGTCTGAGGTAACATGGTTGCGTCTATTGTGCACAACGCTACAAGCACTAGCAGTATATATACAGATGGAGAGGTTTATGGTCTGTATAGTGAGGTCTGTCCAGCACATCACCGCTACACTTGGTATTGTGTGCATTATTATTATTGATGGGTGAGTTGCGTCCTTCACACCTACTTGGTTGCCATACCTGGCAACATACAAGTATTGTAGCCACACAATTGTATTGTATTGTGTGGCTGAGGGACCATGCCATTTTTGGAAGGTTCGCTGTCCTGTTCCGCGCTGCCTCGGTGGTAGTAGGGAAGGGGGCGCTCCGGGGAGACACCCTGAGGCTGGTGGCAGTGAGTGTTGTGGCCTTCATGGGTGTTTGAGCTTCGTGATCAGTAACTCTATGACATGTGTTGGTTTTCAGATGTGGCTCTGGGCTGGGCTCCCTTTCACACTGTAGGTAGTTGCCCAGCTTTACACCAGTAAAATGCAGATGTTAGATTCCTACTGCAAACATGGGTTATTCCCTGTTTGTAGATTACACCCTAGATTTGGCTGCTCGTTGAAATTCGAGAACTGGTGCTTTTGTGTTAATTTATGTATGGGGACGTCTACTGTGTATATTATTACCATTAGTTGTTCTCATTTATGAGGAATTCTTTTTTGTGGAAGCTATTGCAGGAAAACTGGAGATATTGGCTGTTTTCACTAGGTTAATTATAAAGTGATCATATAAAATCACTGAAAAAACTATAGGTTTAAAGAAGAAAATAGAAATGAGCATTTAAAGACCTTTAAAATTCACTGAATAAACCATTAGTTTTAGGGACATTATAGTTACAAATTAGCATTTAAAAAAAATTTGAAATTCGCTGAAAAAACCAAAGGTTTCAGGGACTTTATAGTTACAAATTAGCATTTAAATAAACTTTGAAATTCACTGAAAAAACCATAGGTTTCAGGGACATTATGACAGTGATGTCATTTGAGATGTCATCAGTGATGTCATCAGTGATGTCACTGACCATGTAATGAATGATGTAATATGTGACGTCATCAGCAGTGAATGGTGGGGGCGCGAGTAATAGTTCAACTAACTATAACGGTGGAATTTCTATAGTTTGAATTTCAAATGTTTTTTAAATGCTAATTTGTAACTATAACGTCCCTGAAACCTATGTTTTTTTCAGTGAAAAAAAAATATATATATATGTTTACATAGTTCTAAGTTCGGTAATGTCTATATTCAAATTTACATGCCTGTCACGTGATGTGCATCTTTTTTAAGGGGCAAATGCCGATCCACGGCTTTATTATGTTTATATACATATTTGATTGTTTTTTGCCCATCCTGTATGTATGTTCACCGATTCACGGTACTATTTTGCATTAGTTCCTATACTAGGAACCCGTTCCAAGATGGCGCCCATCTTGGTATCGGTTGGGCTGGCCCCTTGTTGATGTTTATTCTCGCATACAAAACTTTATTTAAACCGGAACTATGTTTTAATGGTTGTAACACTGACGAAGGCTTTTGCCGAAACGTTTGTTTGCTGCGAATAATAAACTTGCTGTTTGTCTGCCATCACCGGAGTGCTGTTTCCTTTCCCGACATGGAGGGATTTGAGCGTTTTATATATATATATATATATTCACTGAAAAAACCATAGGTTATAGACCATATATAGTTAGGAATTAGCATTTAGAAAACCTTATTTTACTCACACAAAGCCATTGAAATTCCATATATAGTTAGTTGCACTAACTATATATCGCGCACCCGCAATCCACTGCTGATGATGTCACATATTACATCATTCATGACATGGTCAGTGACATCACTGATGACATCACTGATGACATCTCAAATGACATCACTGATGACATCACTGATGACATCTCATTTGACATCATTCTTGTGCTAATACGATAAACCTCTTCAGACTCTAATATAACCTTAGATACACTCAGTGTATACAGACACTCACACACTGTCACTCATCCATGGAGTTACTCACACACCTAGTCAGTCATGCAAAGAAACAATCTCACCTCCATTTCCTCAACTATACAGTTATACACACCTTACTTATTCAAACATATACTAACACATATTTACTCTCTTATACAATCCCTGATACAAGTTCACAATGATCCATACAGCCACTCACACATTCAGTGGCTCTCATGCACAGTTATTTATATATGCCAACTCTCACATGTACTGTGTTTTACATATGTACTTACTATGACATGTAGCATTGAGATATCCATTCACTCATCAATACACTCATGCACACAGTCAACCGCCCATGTAGCTTTTTCCACATGCACTCTTGAACTCATACACCTAGTGAATCAACTGCTCACACATCTATGCACAGAGTCACACACCTCCCAGCCACCCCCACACAAACTCAATCTCCCATAGAAATACTTGGGCAACCAATTAATAACACATATAGCCTCTCGTATAGCTAATGATCAACACATGCAGCAGTTTACATCACAACAGACATAATGATGCACAAATTAAGACAGTTTAGTCACTAACCCATGCATTCAGTGAGACACATTTAATCACTCACTCATACAGTCAGTCACGCACCTACTAAATCCTTCATCCAGACACTTATACATCCACTCATTCTTCAATATCTAAGACATATTTTAACTTTACAGAAACATACAGTCACTGGATGTTGTCATCAGTGATGTCATTTGAGATGTCATCAGTGATGTCATCAGTGATGTCACTGACCATGTCATGAATGATGTAATATGTGACATCATCAGCAGTGGATTGCGGGTGCGCGATATATAGTTAGTGCAACTAACTATATATGGAATTTCAATGGTTTTGTGTGAGTAAAATAAGGTTTTCTAAATGCTAATTCCTAACTATATATGGTCTATAACCTATGGTTTTTTCAGTGAATTTTCAAGGTTTTGTAAATGCTAATTCCTAACTATATATGGTCTATAACCTATGGTTTTTTCTGTGAATTTCATTGGTTTTTTAACAGCTAATATCTGTAGCTGTAAAATGTATTCTTCTTTAAATCCAAAAATATATTTTATATGTTTATGAATAATTTTTTTTTTAAATATTTTTTTTTCTTCGTTCCCGCTTCGCGAATCGGGAAGCTTCCCGTTAGCTGACCTTGATGCCGCGAAATAGACCGCGAGCCGGTAAACGTTTCTTTACCGCAAGTGCCGCGTTAGAAAACAACATCGTGACGCCTCCCGTCCGCATGACGTTTCACGTTGTCGCGTGATACGTCATATGACGTGCTACGTTAGCGAACTGGTACGCGAAGCGAGTGCCAAAGCGCAGGTTTCTGGAAGCAAACCGGGAGGCCCTGCAAAGCGCTTAACGTAAACACAGCAAGTCATGTGACTTGGTAATAACACTTTTCATTGGTTCATTTCACTTTTGGTTTCCTAATGATGTAAGACTAGGTCATATAATCTAAAATGAACACTTTTGATTGGTTGAGAACTCTTGTTTTTCCCAAATGATGAAAATCCCTCCTTCTTTCCTCACTCTGACTTTCATCATTGTGAGAGAAAGACCCTTTGTGATCACTGAGCAATGGCTTCTTTAGTAGCTTCAGCTGGTGCTTCCCCACCACCTCCACCACATCCAAGGAAGAGTGGACCACCTGCTCAAGTTGTAATTCAACAAGAAGAAGAAGAAGAGGAACAGGAGGACGAGCACGAAGAGAGGCAGTTTTTGCCTGAGCAGCCCAAGACGTCTCACCGGAAAGAAAACTTCATTTGGCAATTTTTTAAAATTCCCAAAGGTCAGAAAAAAGTAAATGCAAGATACGTAACTTGCCTTATATGTCAAGATAGACTGTCCAGAGGGACCGACAAAAAATACAGTTTCGGAAACTACACAATGCATCGCCATATGACTAGGTGGCATCCTAACAACTACAGTGCTGCACAGTTTCGGAACGACCTAGATAATCTCCCTATTATGGCCAGAAGATCTGTTGTACCGGAAGTAACGGGACCAGAGGGCAGGGAGATGGTGCCAAATATACAAATGAGATTTGGTGAAGTAAAACACACCTGCGTATTTTGCGATGGATTCATTTCCTACGGAGAAAGAAGCATCACTCTGATCAACAGAGCTATTGACTATCATATGCAAGTTTGTCCGAAACGCCCAAAATAATAAATACTTCTTTTTTTTGTTTTGTTGCTCCTGTTGAGCCCTTTACAATGAATCGTTTTCATTGCCCCCTCCAAGAAAAACCCCAAAAAATATAAAACTGTTCCGAAAAATTCAAAAACAGTAAAAAAATGTTCAGAAAAATAAAAAAAAAAGTTCTTTTCAGAACTACCTCCCCGTTATTAAAAAATTGGTACAATATTTGGAACTGTGCCAACCTCTCTTTCTCTTAGTTCGCTTCCTAGTTCGCTCGCTGGTACGTGAACTGGAAGCGAACCAAAAACAGTAAGTATAAGGGAAGGAAACACACACTTATGTTAAAAGAAAGACAGCTATAGGGGAGTAAACTAGAGATACTATTACCCATAATCCACTGCTGATGATGTCACATATTACATCATTCATGACATGCTCAGTGACATCATCAGCAGAGGATTGCGGGTTTTTTGGCAACATGCCTTATCCACGGTTTAATAACGCTGCCTTTTGCTTTATATAAGTTTTCAAATTGTATGAAATATATACCAATAGGTCTTTATGAACCTTTAGGTAGTGCTTTTGTTCATGAGGTCTGGTCGCTTCCATACACATACAGATGTTTCAAAGATGATCAAGAAGTTTATCTGAATGGAGAGGAATGCACTGAGACGCCAGATCATTCACTAATGTGTAGGCACATACAGTTACACGATTCATGCAACAAACACCGACCAAATATGGCTTGCGTGTTGCAAGGCACGCCAGTTCCTGCTATCATCCCCACGTTCAAGTTGTTGGAAAATGGTAGTTATTTGATGCTCAATAATGAAGATTGTTCTGAGTTAATTAAAAGTATTCCTTTTATCGTAACAGTAAGTGAACGGGTTATTTGCTGCAGAAATGTTCTATTTCCTCCCACACAGGAACATAGGGAGTTTTCAATCTGGCCACAAATACCAACCTTGGGACACGTTTCAACGGCATTGCAAGAATAAGAGCTCTTTTGTCTCAGAGAGAGGTGGCCTTGAGTTCGGCCCGTGAAACTTTCGTACTTCACATAGCGAACACCCGTACACAGGTTTGCCTTTCAATTTCAGCAACATGTTTCCGACTATCTTTAACGCATCCTCCACAAAATCCCTGGCACACTTTTTTAAAGTTGTTACCAGTGGTCTCGTGACTTCATTTGAGAAAATCTTTGGAGTCATCCCTGCTCCCTTTCATTGTATTTTCTGCACTCTGGTTCGTGGATTGGCATTTTTACTTGCATTACCAGCGGACGCTCTTGTGCTTTTTTACATTTTTAAATATGGATGTCCCTCCTATGCAACCTCCGACCCTGCAGCTGCTGACACTGTTCCGCAATCGCATGCTAGAATATTATGGCACAATGCCGTTGGCGATATTAAGCACGGCATATGGATTATCTTTTCGGTTCTCCTACTTCACCTGTGTCCAGCCTGTATTTCACTGCCTGACCTGTGATTTCGATTGGGCCATTGATTTGTGTCTCTGCGGACCGGTTTCTCCTGACGTCGACTTTAATCAGCTGATGACTCCTATCATTACTCACGAGTTGATTTGTCCTGGCGAAAGGATTATGGCTGTGGCATTGATGCATGGACTACTTGGTCCCTGGAATTTACTGGCGGCAGCACAGTCTTTCTTGGAACACAGCTTTCTTGAAAACCCACCGAGCTGTCCTCTGATGGTGATAGAGGATCCGGTGCTGGGAGAGCACGTATGTTCTTTTCCGCTTTTAAATTGGATGGCTGAACTGTTTTCGGATGAAGACGGTGACTTCCTATTGGAGGCTGTTGCAGCTTATTTTGCATACACAGTTATGTCATAGACCTTTTTCATGTTTGATATGCTGAGTACTAGCATTTCATTGACAATTCATTGACTTATTTGTCAAGTTTTTATTATTTACCTTGCCTATTGGCTTAAGACTCGATAAAGTACTTGGCTGTTTTATTTTTCTTTAGCATTGAATTTTCCTAGTTTTTAATGCTTTACCTTGCGGACCGTCCACATATAAACTTGCAATCTGCTCTCATGAGATGGCACTTCTATTATCTTATTCAGTTCGTTTCCGGATCATGAGGAGGTGTCATCTAGGTCCTGGATATCTTTACACCGTGTTAAGTTAGCATGGGCTCATTACCGGTTTAAACGCCATTTTTCCTTTTTTGCAACTTCTGCACACGACACTTAGTTGTTGCTTTAGCTTTCCACCTAGTAGTTCATCGTGGTTTACATGAGAATAATATGTTATTGGTCTACTATCTGCTTTACTTGTTAAACTATATCTGTACAGCGAGTGCTAAAGTTTCAAGAACAACACGATACAGAATTGTTATGAGGTCTGATCTCCACGACTTCATACTCATAACATAAGTGCAACTTCTGCCAATTCTGGGCATGAGGCGGGTTTTATATTGCTTTGCCGAACACACATACACAACAGTTGATGCGGTTCACATGAAGAGAGAGCTGGTGTATGCTGATGTGATTCCTTCAAATCTAAGACACTAAAGTATGGGCACGCCCTAAACCAACACAAAGAGACCTTCTTAGCAAATAATATAATATGTGTATTAGGGAGGGTGAGATATAAGCAGCCGCGGGCCGTGGAGGGAGTTACGATGGGGCAGGGAGGCGGGGAGGGGGAGAAGCAGGGTGGAGCCCTCTCTACCTTGCCCCTCCCCCTCCCCGCCTCCCTGCCCCACCGTAACTCCCTCCACGGCCCGCGGCTGCTTATAAGTGTTGCTAACTCTTATTCATTTACAGCATGTTAACATACTGTCACCATTCGCTTTTTATGTACTAGTAACTATGCTGGTAATTTTGCTACTGATAATATGTGTACTTGTATTCCCCACCCTGCTTCTCCCCCTCCCCGCCTCCCTGCCTCACCGTAACTCCCTCCACGGCCCGCGGCTGCTTATAAGTGTTGCTAACTCTTATTCATTTACAGCATGTTAACATACTATCACCATTCACTTTTTATGTACTAGTAACTATGCTGGTAATTTTGCTACTGATAATATGTGTACTTTTATTATCTAAGGTACTACGCCTGAGAAGACGGCATTAGTAAATAAAATTTCAAATACACATCTGTTCTTCTTAACTCCATGTTCTGGTTTCTAAGAAATCTATAACGACCGACTGTTCATGAGTTCCACGTATCCTGAGGTACTATAAGTTCATATTCTGGATTGTCTAAACATTGAGAGTTTGTTATATCCAATGTGACACTGTACCTAGCTTGCTAAATAGTTTTTGATTACTAACGTGAGTTTTGGGACACCCTAATTCGCCGAGGTTCCAATCCTCTGTCCACAGTTCTGTGTGAGAACAGAAACCCTGCGACAGGGGCACCCCCGACCCTTGCTGGAGCTTCATCACACTTGCGATACAACTCCAGCAATGCGCCACCTTTACGGCACAGATACATCACGCATCTGTGCTGTTTTTGCCCCATGATGCGCCGCATTGTAAATGCAGCACACCATAGGTGACGGAACAGCGGCACAGAATGACTAACACATCCCTGGTGATGCGCCAGTCATCATAAATCTATCCCTATGCTTCTTATCTTGTTAGAGATGAACCGCCATATGTATCATCAAAGTTATTTGCATTTCCTAAATAGCGAACTTTAAGGAATAAATAGCGATTCTTTACCATTCCTAGTTTGCGATGAGCTATTTGCTAATTAGCCGAATGTAGCCCAATGAAGCCCAATGTAGCCCAATGTAGCCCAAAGATGGCCGCCAGACACACAAAAAAACAAATGTAGCCCAAATATCAGCCAGATGTAGCCCAACTATAGCCCAGTGACAGAATGACCAATCAGCTTCGCAAACCTCCGTTACGCGAAGCGGAGCGCTGTTACAGATATATATCTTTTTTTGAACGTTAATTTCTCAAAATCCACTGGAGCACATATATTGAGACCTAGCAAAGGCACATCGGGCTACCAGTCCCTAATATTTTGCCAAGTTTCGTGCAAATCCATTCAGCCGTTCAATTATTATTTTTATTATTTTTTTTTGCCCCGCGGGGCCCTTTTAAAACCTCCACATCAAACCTAGGGGGTCAGCGAGGATCTACTATGCCCCCTTATAGTTATTTCCCCCTTTGTTTTGACCTCCTCTTGTCTCTCGATCCTACCGAGAGACAAGATGGCGGCCGCTACGGACTGTTTGGAATGTTGACAGACGCCGGAGAACCAATCAGCTTCGCTTCACAAAGCTCCGTTGCGCGAAAAGTCCGCGAACCAGAGCGCTGCCTGGTCCGCGCTTACAGATATATATCTTTTTTTAAACGTTAATTTCTCAAAATCCACTGGAGCACATATATTGAGACCTACAAAAGGCACATCGGGCTACCAGTCCCTACAATTTTGCCAAGTTTCGTGCAAATCCATTCAGCCGTTCGGGCTAAAAGTGAGGCCAACCGCCCTATGGAAAACTCAATGTTAAAAACACGTTTTGGGACCCCCCTTTTTTCTCGGCCCCCCCTGGACGAACCCCCCCCAAATTTTCAAGGGCTGCTCAGAAACAAAATGTGCCATTTTCCTGAAAATTTCAGCCAATTCCGTCCACAAACGCCAAAGTTATTAGACATAGAATTTTCAAAAAACCCATAGAGAAAAAATCCTAACTATATATACCTACTGGCGACCGCCAGTAGGTAATATATATACATATATATATATATATATATATATATATATATATATATATATATATATATATATATATATATATATATATATATATTTATATATATTCATATATTTATATATATATATATATATATACCGTTTGAGGAATCTTTACAACCTTTTCTAAAAAAAAATGTTTATCCACTTCAGCTCCTTCCTGGAAATTTTCAAGGTGATCCCAATGCATTTTTGTTAGACTTCTTTAAGAAAAGTTATAGCAAAAGCTGCTGAATGGGATAACACTGAATTTGAAGCTAGATCTTGGGCTGCAGATTGTGCTTTTTGTGATTTGGTGTAAATCTGTTCAGCTGTTTTTGAGATATTAAGGGTCAAACATAACTGTATTGTTTGGCAGTTGGGCTTGCAAGAGTTATGCAGGTGTCCTGCGAGAGTGAGAAACCAAAAATGGAGCCCTGTGATTTGTTGAGAGGCCAGATTTGTCCTTGAGCCTTCAGGCTCCTGTGAGTCCCATGATTGGCTGACTGTTGGAATTTTAGAAATGAAATGGCCACTATTACTATTTACAATGAAAAACTGGAGGTGTTGTGGAAAATGAAGTAAAACAAGATATAAGGGGCAGCAGAAAGGTATACTGTCCACCTAGATTTATAGAGGAAGTGTTTAAGGTATAAATACTGTGAAGAAAATAAATGCATATTGTTTTTAGCTAATATTTACGATCTTGTGGGACCACGAATAGTAAAAAGGAGTAGATGAGTTCTCAATACACTGTTAGTAGGACTGTATATTGTGGTTGTTTTTGCTCTCGAGAGACTCCTGGGGGAGCATGACAAGTAGGAAGAAGTAGGTGATGCTTGAATACACTCTGGTATGGTGTTTAGCAGAGTCTACTATTTATGCCCATTGTCTTGGTTAGAGTTGTGAGTAGAGTTAAGGCTCTTCCCACACCTTACTATGCACACCCATCACAAAAGAAAGGGATGATAGAAGGGAGGACAGTCCCTGAGTGCAGCATACTATGCAACCCATCATCCAAGACATAAACCCAGTGGAGAGGCCAGTGTCTCTCCACAAACATTGCTATGCACACCGGCCATGTAAGAGAGAGGTCTCAAATGAGAGGTCAGTCCATCCACACACCCTACTGTGCACACCCATCATCTGAGAGAGAGGTCTGACAAGAGAGGTACAATATATATATTATATATACAATATATAAAATATATATATTCCCTATACACCCTACAATGCACATCTGCTATCTGATAGAGAGAGATCAGAAAGTTGAGGCCAGTACATTCACACACCCTACTACACACACCCGTCTTCTGAGCGAGATCTGAAAAGAGAGGCCAGTCCATTTATACACCCTACTATGCACATCCATCATCTGAGAGACAGATACATGATATATACTACATCAGAATATATTCAGTGTAAATTCAAAGTCCATTATAAAAAGTACGATCTTACGAGAGGCTCCCAAGAGCAAACCAGAAAGCACTGTCCTCTCCTCTAACTTCACAAGAGAAATTGCTTACATGGCTCTCGGAAGAGTGTCATGAAAGATTTTAAGAAGGGGGGAAAAGGGAAACAGTATAAACAACATAGATCATGAAAGTACTGTGTAGCTCCGAAAAGAACCATAACAGTTTACAACAACTATGAAACAAATTGTGTTTTCAAACATTTTTAATACTTGATTGTATTTAAAAAAAAAAAATAATAGGATAGGACAAAAACATACAACTTGAGGTGTTAAATAAATACCAACATCATCTCCTTAAAAACAAAAAGAAGAACATTTTGGGAAAACTGTAAATAAAACTACTTACTAGGGGGGCTCTTGAGATCTTGGACAAGCTTGTCCTCGGCAGACCTGCTTGTCTCAGGTTAAAAAATGATCTGCTTACACAAGCAAAAATAGTGCTTTTTAAAAAAAGCAGGGGTAGTCGATGCTTGTGCAGTTAGAACCAGCACAGGCACTGTATCTCCTAGAGCAAATGACGTGGAAGCGACTGTAGAGTTGCATAGCTCTACAGCAAGAGACATCTCGGCCCTTGCAAGCCTTTGGAGATGCATAGATCTGGAGTGTCTTCACATGCCTCTGGCACTCATGCTATATTTTTTATTTCTGCTCCCACGGCTGAACTCCTTTCTACAAAGTTTACAGAGGACATGCTTTGCAGAAACTTTATTGGTACCTGGACTTATATCAAAGAATAGCAACACCAAAGATTTCTTAGGAGGCTGAGAAGGCTGAACTGGTGCAGGTGACCTTGGCTGTTCGTCAGAATCAGAAGACATCTTTGTGATGAAAGGCAAAGAGAGCAAGCCAGAAATGTCTACCCTCACCAAAATCCAATTGTGAAATAAATCAAAAAGGATGGAATCATCTTCTAAATAAATTCATCCATATGAACCAATCACAATCCTTCCTTAGGGGATGCTTCATCTCCCTTGCCTCTTGCAAGAGGTTCGAGGGCGACTGTAAAAAAAGATATTGCTTTATATGTTCTATAGAACAATACATAATTACATTTTCTAACTTAATCAATATGTCATATGTTCTACTTTTTGAAAAATTACACGAAAACACTGTGATTACCTTAATTCTAAATGAACACTCTAGCAAGTGCTTTATGAAAGCGGAACAATAAGTACAGTCCCCCTTGTAGTCCTTACAAGGGATTGTGCATCCGGCTCCCGCAAGCTTCTCAAGAGAACCCTCACTTTAAAAGAAAATAATAAATACCAAACTATCTTTTATTCTCTATTCTAAATTAGCATTAAATAATGACTAAAACATGATTAACATCTGTATACAATAGAATACAATGACATTTACAACTCTGTGATCTCACAAGTGTCCAGTGAGCATCTTGTGAGGGTCTTGCAAGAGTCATGACATGAGAGTTACTAGAACTGAGCAAATACACAATTTCTAATGAAATATTGAAAAAATATCTGTTTTATACTCATGCATATCTTACAAACATTTTGAAAACTGTTACAAATATCCTGTCATGTCACAATGAAAAACCCCCATAATTTTTCAAAATAATATCTACTCACAATATATATCATCAATCAATCAATCAATCATGCCATTTGTATAGCGCACTACTCACCCGGGAGGGTCTCAAGGCGCTTGGGGGGAGGGGTATGCTACTGCTCGAACAGCCAGGTCTTGAGTTGTTTCCTGAAGGCGAGATGGTCCTGGGTCAGCCGAAGGTGGATGGGGAGGGAGTTCCAAGTCTTGGCAGCCAGGTAAGAGAAGGATCTTCCTCCGGCGGTAGCTCTTCGGATGCGTGGTACGGCTGCGAGGGCGAGGCTGGTGGACCGTAGCTGGCGGGTGGGCGTGTAGAAGGTCAGGCGGTCGTTGAGGTACTTGGGGCCCAGGTCGTGGAGAGACTTGTGTGCGTGGGTGAGGAGCCGGAACGTGATCCTCTTGTCGACGGGGAGCCAGTGCAGGTTCCTCAGGTGGCTGGAGATGTGGCTGCATCGGGGCACATCCAGGATGAGTCGGGCAGAGGCGTTCTGGATGCGCTGGAGTCTTTTCTGTAGCTTGGCTGTGGTTCCGGCGTAGAGGGCGTTTCCGTAGTCCAGTCGGCTGGTGACGAGTGCCTGGGTGACAGTCTTCCTGGTCTAGGTCGGGATCCAGCGGAAGATCTTGCGAAGCATACGCAGGGTGTTGAAGCACGATGAGGAGACGGCGTTGACTTGTCTGGTCATCGAGAGGGAGGGGTCCAGGATGAAGCCCAGGTTGCGTGCGTGGTCGGTTGGCTTGGGTGCGGTGCCCAGGGCTGGGGGCCACCAGGAGTCGTCCCAGGCAGAGGGCGAAGATCCCAGGATGAGGACGTCCGTCTTGTCCGAGTTCAGTTTCAGGCGGCTGTCCTTCATCCACTCGGCGACGTCTTTCATCCCTTCGTGTAGGCAGGTTCTGGCGGTGTCGGGGTCTCTGGTGAGGGAGAGGATCAGCTGGGTGTCGTCGGCGTAAGAGATGATGTTGAGGTTGTGCTGGCGTGCGATGGCTGCGAGAGGTTTCATGTAGATGTTGAAGAGGGTGGGGCTGAGTGAAGATCCTTGCGGGACGCCGCAGATGACTTCGGTGGCCTCGGAGCGAAACGGGGGGAGACGGACTCTTTGTGTTCTTCCGGGGAGGAACGAGATGATCCACTCCAGTGCCTTCTCTTGGATACCGATGTTGCTGAGGCGCTGGACTAGGGTGCGGTGGCAGACCGTGTCGAACGCAGCGGAGAGGTCCAGGAGGTTGAGGGCCACTGGTTCCCCCTTGTCGAGCAGGGTCCGGATGTCGTCGGTGGCTGCGATGAGGGCGGTCTCGGTGCTGTGGTTGGCTCTGAAGCCGGACTGCGAGGGGTCAAGGGATCCGTTCGTCTCGAGGAAGGCGGTCAGCTGTCTGTTGACGATCTTCTCGATGACTTTAGCAGGAAAAGGGAGGAGCAAGATGGGGCGGAAGTTTTTGAGATTGGTGGGGTCCGCTGTAGGTTTCTTCAGGAGGGCGCTGATCTCGGCGTGCTTCCAGCTCTCCGGGAAGGTGGCGGTGTTGAAGGAGGCGTTGATGATGTTCCGGAGTAGGGGTGCGATGGTGGAGTCGGCCTTGTTGAAGACGTGGTGTGGGCAGGGGTCGGTCGGTGATCCGGAGTGGATGGTGTTCATCGTGCGGGCTGTGTCTTCGGTGGTCACCGTGGTCCAGGTGCGAAGGGTGGCGGTGGGGGGCGTTGGTTCGACGGTTGGGTGCGTGGGTGGGGCGCCAAAGCTGTTGTGGATGTCGGCGATCTTGCGGTGGAAGAACGAGGCGAGGGAGTCGCAGAGGTCTTGTGACAGAGTGATGTCATTGGTGCCGGTGCTGGGGTTGGAGAACTCCTTGACAATAGTGAAGAGCTCTTTGCTGTCGTGGGCGTAGTTGTCCAGTCGTTCCTTCAGGGATTTCTTCTTGGTGGTGCGGATGAGCTGGTGGTGCTTGCGGGTAGCGTGTTTGAGGGCGGTCATGTTGTCGGTGGTCCGGTCGAGGAGCCAGGCTTTCACGAGGGTGCGGCAGGTCTTCTTGGAGTCCTTGAGGTCGTCGGTGAACCAGGATGCCTTCTTGCTTCTGGGTCTGCTGGGAGGGTTCTTTAGTGGCGCGAGGTCGTCGGCGCAGGCGGTCAGCCTCTGTGTGAAGTTGCAGGCTGCTTCGTTGGGGTCCGTTGTGTTGGCGGGTGGGCTCTGACTGAGGGAGGTGGTGAGCTGGTCTGCGGTGATCTTGCTCCAATTCCTATGAGGTACCTGTTGCGGGTGGTGGTGGGTCGTGGATCTTTTGAAGCTGAAGTGGACGCAGCTGTGGTCCGTCCAGTGGAGTCCGGTGGCGTGGCTGAAGGTGATGTACTTGCTGGAAGAGAAGACGGGATCAAGCGTGTGGCCGGCGTAGTGGGTGGGGGTGTTGACCAGTTGCTTGAGTCCGAGGTTGGCGAGGTTTTCCAGCAGGGCAGTGGTGTTGCGGTCCTTGTTGTTGTCCAGGTGGAAGTTGAGGTCCCCGAGGAGGATGTAGTCAGTGGAGGGGAGGGCGTGCGGGCTGATGAAGTCTGTGATGTCTTCGCTGAATTGTGTGCGTGGTCCCAGGGGTCTGTAGACGAGGGTGCCTCTGAGGGTCGTCTTAGGGTCGGTGTGAATCTGGAAGTGGAGATGTTCGGCTGCGGCGAAGGAGTCGTTGGCGTCGGTCGTGATGCGGATGGTGTTCCTGTGGACGATGGCGATGCCACCTCCAGTCTGGTTGATGCGGTCCCTCCTGATGATCTTGTACCCGTCCGGGATGGCGATGGCGATGTCGGGTGCAGAGGAGGCGTTCATCCAGGTTTCCGTGAGGAAGGCGACGTCTGGTGATGTAGCGTCGAGGAGGTTCCAGAGTTCCACGGCGTGTCTGTGGACGGAGCGGGTGTTGATCAGGATGCACTTGAGGTGGTTGCTGCTGGTGTTTGTCTTGGCGGGTGCGGGCAGGTTCGGAGGCAGGTGAACTTGCAGGTGCAGCAGGTGAAGGGTCCGTGGGTGCGTCTCGGGGTGGCTCGGCAGCAGGCGTGGGTCCGGCCGGCATTGAGTGCGTTGAGAGTGGCGGCGTCGTAGGTCAGTCAGGTCGTCTTGCCTCGGCGGGGAGGGCCAGGGGTCCTGGCGCTGGGCGCGGTCCAGGCACGAACGGGCGCAGACAGGCTTACCTTTGGCGCACCTTCGGCGCTCAATCGGTGCTCCCGCTGCGCGCATCCGCTGCGCGGTCGCTCTGGGGGCGTCATAAGTAAGGAGCCGGGAGGGAGGAGCAGCTGGGTGGCGGGAGCGGGGCGGCGAATGGAATCACAGGGGGGCGGGGCCGCAGGGAGGCAGCGGCGGGAAATTCCAAGAAGCAGCGGGCAGCGGGAAATTCCCAGGAGCAGCGCGAAATTCCCAGGAGCAGCGGGAAATTCCCAGGAGCAGCGGGAATTTCCCAGGAGCAGCGGGAAATTCCCAGGAGCAGCGGGGAGCGAGCGAAGGAATCTGCAGGCAGGAGGCGGCAAAGGCAGGCAGGAGCGGCAGCAGTGAGTGGGGCGACCAAGCCCTGTGGAGGGCTGAGCGGTCACACCATCATAAAGTCATTCTACCATTCTAAAACTCACAAAACTCACAAAATAAATTATTTACTTAAAAAAAAGCCCAAGAAAAAATCTAAAGGTTAAAGTAACATTAGAACATAGAAATTTACTGAAAATAACCAAAGGGTAAATTAACGTTACAGTTAGGTGAATTTCTCAGTGACAACATTAACACTTTGAACTAAAAAACATAAAATACAGAAATTCAGCAGTTAAAGTTTGCAGCACTAACTATAACTTGCAGCCCCCATGTACAGCTTATGACCTCACATATGACATCAATCATGACATGTTCTATGACATTACTGGTGACATAAACCAAGCTTCATTTCCCCCAAACTGCTGTATAAATTGCTATGGCTTTAAATGTAGCATAATTCACATTAACAATTAACCACAGACATAGGGTAAACCCTCATTGCATAAGATGTTCAATCTGTATATAACTGCTCAGAGAAAGCCAAAATAATAAATGTCAATTCCGAAATATATGCCCAGCTACAAACAGTTTTTATCTGTATCAAACCCTTGACACACACCAAACCCACATAAAGAAATATAGTTGATATCAGTAAAAGATCTCAGTACTGTAAACAGTGCTTACCATGGAGAGAGTAAATTCTATAGCACTGTTTGTAAACACCAAAACTCTGATAATAAATACACCACACTACTATTGAAAAGAATCAACAAAGAACTGTGTACATTCTATGCAACAGTTGTCAAAAAAGACACTATTTGTTAAAAATAATGAAGATCTGAAGTTGCTAAAGAACACGCCGCTTGGAGCCTTCAAACTGTGATGAAAACTTTACAGATAGCCCTTAATCTAAAGCAAAACAAGCATACATAGATTAGTTCCTGGTGTACACACTCTTCCATGTTAAGTATAAATGATCATGCTGACACATCTCTCGCAATACCTCAAGGCTGCTTACAAAAGGTAGTATTTACTACATACAATCTGTCCCCTGTTCGAAACTTTTTCTGCAGAACTAAAATGTTATGTGGAACATAATGAATATAGGTCAACTATCACTTATACACAGAGTTACTCTTGAATGCAAACATTTATAACATGTTTAATAACTCTACACAGCTATGGTACATTAGGAGCACACATGTTTTGTAAAAACATATACTGATTAGCTGGAAACAGCCTGTACAAAATTAGGTAAAAAAAGTAATATGTGTTATAATCACACTTTGTGCAGCTAGAGCTCTGTGGTGAGGTCGCTAACAGCACGAATTGACTATGTTTAACTGTGTGTTAGACTGAATATGCACTTGCATCTATTTTTTGTCCTACTTGGTCTATGTTTCAGTTGCCATTACTTTTCGGCGCCGCAATACTTCATACACAACACCCCAGCTTGTTATTATAACATGTTTCCATTCAGGGGAGGAGAGATATCATTATATCTTTTCACACATATAGCACGAGATGGGTTATGTTTGAATCTTCGGTGAATTCATACGGATCATGCATTATGCTGTTATTTCTTTTGAGCGTGTTATTGCATTTGTGCACTTAGGGGCAGATTTATGAAGGCCTTGCGCCACGTTTATGCCGCTGTTGCGTCACGCAAAGGCGGCGTAAACGTGGCGCATCCCTACGAACGATTTACAACGTGACGCATCCAGGCAGATGCGTCACGTTGTAAAGCCCTGCGCCGCTTGTGGGCGTTCCGGGGCAGGTGCGCCTCGCAAAAGTGGCTGAGTGAAATCTATAAGATTTCACTCAGTCACTTTCAGGCCAATGCTGCGTCAAAAGCCTGCGCCTGCTTGAAGCAGGCGTAGGTCTTGATGCAGCATTGGTCAGATAGGGCACCCCCGAGCCTTGCTGGAGCTGCGTCGCGCTTGCGACACAACTCCAGCAATGCGCCACCTTTACGGCACAGATGCGTCACGCATCTGTGCCGTTTTTGCCCCATGGTGCGCCGCATTGTAAATGCGGCGCACCATGGGTGGCGGAGCTGTGGCGCACTGTGGCGCACATTAACTGGCGCATCCCTGGGGATGCGCCAGTTAACATAAATCTGCCCCTTAATTTATATCATGCAAATAGTATGTTTCACCAGTGGCATTTTTGTTAAATGTTTATTAATCAAATAGCTACGAGCAGCATTTGGTTACAAACTTAGGGGCAGACTTATGATAACTGGCGACGCAGCTCCAGCAAGGCTCGGGGGTGCCCTATCTGTCCAATGCCTCGTCAAGCCTTACGCCTGCTTCAAGCAGGCGCAGGGTTTTGACGCAGCATTGGCCTGAAAGTGACTGAGTGAAATCTTATAGATTTCACTCAGCCACTTTTGCGAGGCGCATCTGCCCCGGAACGCCCACCCTGCGCCGGAACGCCCACATGTGGCGCAGGGCTTTACAACGTGACGCATCTGCCTAGATGCGTCACGTTGTAAATGGGTCGTAGGGATGCGCCACATTTACGCCGCAGTTGCGTGACGCAAACGTGGCGCATGACCAACATAAATCTGCCCCTTACAGTCTGTCTTGTATTTTTGAGTGGGGGGAAGGGTTATTTAACCAAGATGTTTGATGTCGCCAATCAGATTGACAAAGGCTGCTGCACAGCCGAAACACTTATCTTTTTTAAATGCGGGATCAAGGGAGACCTGAAAGAGAATAAATGAGCCCTATTCCTACCAACCTCGTATACGTGCTTCTTCTCTTTTGGAGCAGGATGTTTTTACTTTATCAATTTCAGCATTGACGGTTGATGCTGCACACGTACCACCAGTCGTTTTGTGGTTGAGCATCGGAGTGCTATGCGGTGGAGCCCCCAGAGAGAGTGCCGAGAAGAGGACCATGGATGACAGCTTTGCGGGTTCTGGGTCGAGTAGCGGGGTGGTTTTTGTTGACTTCCAGCACTTGGTTCTACATCTCTGAAGCAAGAAATGCCTTGCCCATAATACTGGTGTCCTTTGGTGACTGGGCACCGTGGATGCCGATGCAAAAGCAGTGAAGTTTGATAGGGCATATCTGATTTACTTACATCAGTCTCCTCCGACCCCGCAATGTGCTCGTCACATAGTTGCATTGCGTGCTCTCTTGATATTGACATTGAGACATTTAAGTCATCAGAATCAAGTTAACGATGGATTGATTATTTTTGTTATGGCAATTATAAGGAGCATTGGCAAATTTGACTTTCGCACAGGCCATGTACTAACGGACTTTGGAAATTCGCAGTTTATAAGGGATTGTGGGCCATGTAGTTCTGCTGGGAGGAACATCGAACCCCCGGTGGCTGACATCTTTGTTGGTTATAATCACACTTTGTGCAGATAGAGCTCCGTGGTGAGGTCGCTAACAGCACGAATTGACTATGTTTAGCTGTGTGTTAGACTCAATATGCACTGGCATCTATGTTTTGTCCTAATAGGTCTCCGTTTCAAATGCCATAACTTTTCTCCGTTTAAAACTGAGGACACACTGTCCTCAGTTATGGAATTAATGGAGGCAGCTCGATCTTTCTTTATTGCAAGTGTATTTTAAATCACTTGTGATTTATTGCTTAGAGTGCATTATGTTTTATAGAGGATTGGCGCCACAATACTTTTAACACAACACACTGGCTTGTTCTTATAACATGTTTCCATTCAGGGGAGGAGAGATATCATTATATCTTTTCAGGGCATATAGCACGCGACAGCTTATGTTTGAATCTTCAGTGAATTCATAAGGATCATGCATTATGCTGTTATTTCTTTCTAGAGTGTTATTGCATTTGTGCACTTAATTTATATCATGAAAATAGTATGTGACATTTTTGTTAAATGTTTATTAATCAAATAGGGACGCGCAGCATTTGGTTACACATTTATAGTCTGTCTTTTATGCCTATCTATGCTTGAGTGGGGGGAAGGGTTATTTAACCTGGATGTTTGATGTCGCCAATCGGATTGAGAAAGGCTGCTGCTCACCCGAAACACGTATCTCTTTTAAATGCGGTATCGAGGGAGACCTAAAAGAGAATAAATGAGCCCTATTCCTACCAACCTCGTGTATGTGCCTCTTCTCTTTTGTACCAGGATGTTTTACTATATATATAAATATAAATATGCAAAAAAGAAGAAGAGAGCTCTGGGTAGTTCTCAAGTTTAGGTGGAAAGCAGCTCCTGTTAGAGCACTCTCAACACCAGCAACACTCTAGATCTGCCCACCTTAAATGTCTGTTTTTCTATCCAAGTCTTTAAGCATAGGATTAGCACTGTGCCATCCACGCAGAGATAGAAAAGTACAAACTCTTTTGCCATTTCTACAGCAAAGTCTTTAAGCATAGGACTAACACAGTGCTGTCCTTGTCGAGCTGTAAAATGACAAAATCCATTTATCACTCCAGGCACAGTATTACAGCTTTGAAATGGTAAAATACTAACTCAAGCCAACCTGAAATGAGTAAAAGCAACCCCTGACCCAGTGTTTTGCTCTAACTAGAGCTCTCCAGAGAGGTATAGCTTTGTCCAGATACAAGGGAGCACCCCGTATTAGGCAAAACAAAACCCTTTCAGGCATAGAGTGACACATAAATTATGCAGAAAAGAAGAGGAGAACTCTGGGTAGTTCTCAAGTTAAGGTGGAAAGCAGCTCCTGTTAGAGCATTCTCAACACCAGCGACACTAGATCTGCTCACCTCAAATGTCTGTTTTTGTATCAAAGTCTTTAAGCATAGGATTAGCACAGTGTCATCCACGCCGAGATAGAAAAGGACAAAGTCTTTTGCCGTTTCTACAGCAAAGTCTTTAAGCATAGGACTAACACAGTGCTGTCCTTGCAGAGCTGTAAAATGACAAAAGCCATGTATCTCTCCAGGCACAGTATTACAGCTTTGAAATGACTGATTGCAGGCCCTTGAATGGGCTTCACCAATGAGTGCTGCCCATGGAATTCTAGGCTTTGTAATGTCAGGAAAAAACAAATTAATCCCCAAATGGGTCCACAGATTTATACTGTTGGCAATATCTCACGCCCTTAGATGGGCCTCAGCATGTGGGTTCCATTCTAAATCCTTTGTTGATGCCCCACATATGTGCCTTGCTGTGATACCAAACCCCATTGCCCATGAACGAAAGCCGGCATGCTGATTCCATATACACCTTTCCTGTCATTGATGCCTGATGCGTTTCAGAGTTCATTTCTCCGTCTTTAGAAGGTTGGACAATCCAGAATGTGCAAGTCCTGACACACCCCTCATTTAAATAACTGATTGTACACCCTTGAATGGGCTGCACCAATCAACCTCTTTGGTTTGAAATAATATATATACACTTTCTTTTGGCTAACGGCATTTTAAATGAATGATAATGTTGCTTGATGAAAATAACGGAATGTTCTCTAAACAATGACAGTATGTGAATGTTTCTTCTATTTCCACTTCACGTCATCAATCACGTGCAAATGTGTAGTAATTTAATTGATCTATGAACATTGCTGGTGTTGTCATGTGATCAAGGTCCCTGGAGGACCGAAACGCGTAATGGCCGACATTAAACAGCTATTCTAAGCACGAAATCTTGGGTCCGTGTCTGCTTGCTGAACAGGAACTAGAGGAGTGGCGAATAGCAGCTTACTTGATATTTGACTGGCAAGGCTTTGAGCAGTTCAACACAGACCCCCAATCTACAAGAGGCGACTGTCAAGCAAAGCAACCTCTTCCGTGTCTTCGACTGGAGGCAAAACAGAAATCCGGAAGGAATCTTTAACAGCTAGCCCCCCGCAGTCAGGATTGGGCTACCAAGATCATCCGCTACACTCGCAGCATCGGAGGACTCTTGGGTTGCCAGCAGGACGTGAAAGGTAGGACACAAAGGCATTAAGGGGTGATTGGTGTGCGCACAACGTACGGGACGAGAGGATTATTTAATACTTCTGGGAGCCCGGGACACTCTTAACCATACTATTGCAACATCTACAATAATGTCCGCTGACAAGTTTAAAGACCGTGAGGCTGCAGCCTCAGAAATGTTTGACAATGAACCCCCTACAAGTAATGTGTTCCAACAACCGGGGGCCAATGTCACCATAATCAATGATGTTTTGAAGAGTAAAATGAAAGCGCTGGAAAAGTTGATGTGGGGAGAACAAGGAAAATGGTGGGAACACAAGTCACTTCAACGCTACTTAGACGTGTGGAGATTTTCGAGAGGATTGCGCATATTAACGGCACCTATCTATGAGCAACCAAATCCGGAAATAATGAAAGAATGGGCCCAAAGGAATCTGGACTCATCAAGGAGATTGGGAAACAGCCTTTACAACGAAACTTTTACAACGAACTACCATTACAATGCAACTTTTACAACGCAAACTATTACAATGCATTGCTCTGGGGGGCGCTCCAGGATAGGGAATAGGTTAATTTACTATCCAATAACCTTCCCTACTATCCACGGGGACTGGAGTTGGAATAGTAAATTAAACTATTCACTATCCAGCGCCTAAAAACATTATGCCTTGTAATGGTATGCGTGGTAAAAACCGCGTTGTAAATGTAGGCGTTGTAAAAGTATGCGTTGTAACGTCATACATCCAGGAGATTAGTTTAAATATTAGTTAAATATGAGGAAATTGATTGGACCGAGTTACAACGCCGCATTGAAAAATTAACTGAGGAAATTACTACCATGGATCCTGCAGATGAAATTGCCAAACTGAAACAAGAAATGACTGTTCGTTTGCGTAAGGAGGAGGACAAAATAAAAGAACGAAAAGCATTTAAATTCCACAGGGATCGAGTGGACTACGAAAGCGGTTGTATCTTTACCTTCTCACGCAAATATGAAGCCATGAAGTCTTCCAAATATGCTGCATCAAATGTTCAATTATCTGGAGCTTCTGTGAACAGACAACCCACCACTGATTCTTCCTACTCGGATTTCAGCTAGGCAATTGAGAGCGAAACTGAGGGCGAAGCCAGCAGAGTGTCACCCAGCAAGACCTGTGTTACACCCTCGCCTGCTGAAGAGCTGAATTTTTTAGCAGAGGAACGGAAAGCCACTTTCCGACCGAGGCCCCAGAAAAAACCGGCGGGCAGAGGAGAAACTACAGGCGGCGGCAGAGACGCAAGGCCATAAAACGATCAAACAGTGCGCGGCAACAAAAAAAAACCAGGAGTGGTTGGTGGAATCGCCGATAACAACACTGGAAAAAAGCAAAAGAACAATGATCAATCTCTCTGAAGCGGTCCTCAACCAAGAGAAGACAGAAATTTTAGCCCTTGGTCTGTCATTCTGTAACAAATCCAACTTTGACTACCCAAACACTCGTATGGACATTTACAAATTCGTAAGGAAGTTAAAACTTCAAAAATTCCATGCCATGAAACGAACTAAAATGGAAGTAAGTAACGTTAATCAAAATTCTCAATGAAATGGAGGAACACTTGCAGACCATGCCGTCAACCGAGCAATCTCTGTTACAAGTTCTGACAGAATTACATCAGGAAAACTTACATGTGGAAGAAGCTCTTTCTCCTACTTTAACCATGAACACCTTCACCACTAAAGACAATTATAGTAGAAATACCCCCTTCAAAAAGAAATTGAAGTTTACTCCTATTTATTTATTTATTGAAGTTTTTATAGCGCGAACATTACCCTTGGGTATCAGAGCGCTTAACAACAAAAGTGGAAGATTATTAAAACACAATATATAAATATACAATATGACTGTTAGGAAATTGGTTAAGAACATTTCCATATAGGGGTACATAAGGATCGATACTTGTTTCAACATGAATATACAATACTGTGTGATTTGTTAGTGACTGATTTGAATGATTTTAGTGACTCTACATCAGGTCACTATCTTCTCCAGACCCAGGGTTGGCATCATTGTCATCATATCGTTGGAGTATTCCTATATATTTCCCTAGTTTTTATCTAACAATGATCATCACAGTGCCAAGTCTTAGATGGTGGATAGTCTTGCCTCAAAAGAAAATGACCAACAGAAACAGACAATACTATCAATTGATTAACAAGTTACAAAACAACAAAAATGTAATAGTGAGAAACTCTGATAAATGGGGCAATGTAGTTCTATGGGCAAAGAAAGACTACATGTCAGAAGCATTATCGCAACTCAACGACAGAACTGGCTATCGGCTCAGTAATTCGGCAGCCTTAAGGGAAACTGTTTATGAGTTTTATGCCAATCTGGTGGCTTGGAAGAGCACAGGTTTGTTATCTATGGATGAATATCAATTCATTAGAAATGATCATCCTACCGTACCTAACATCTACTTCATCCCTAAAGTACATAAAAATGCCTCCAAGCCCCAGACAGGCCAATTATATCAGCAAGGACGAGCCTATTAGAAAATGCTTCCAAATATGTAGACTACTTTCTCCAAGAATGGGTGCAAGGCCTACCATCCTACATAAGAGACACTAGTGATTTTTATTTAAAATAAAGGACTTCAAATGGGACAAAAAAATTATCTTTTAACTTTGGATGTGTCCTCCCTGTACACGTGCATTAATCATAAAGATGGCCTTCTTGCAGTGGACTTTTATTTAAAAAAGAACAAGACTACCTGCCCCCAACATGATGCCATGCTGTTAAACTTGATCAGTTTTTGCTTGAATAACAAAAAAATTTGGCTTGACCAAATGTTTTATCAGCAAATGCGGGGAGTTGCAATGGGAGACAGCTTCTCCCCCAGCTATACCTGTTTATTCATGGGCCGGTGGGAGGAGCTGATTCTCAACGGCACACTCAAACAGTATTTTGATGACCATGTGAAGATGTACTTTAGATATATTGATGATTTATTTATAGTGTGGGATGGAGCATAGGAGCAAGCTATGAACTTTGTTGTCCAGATTAACAAAAATAATGTCAATTTTAGCTTCACTTCCATCATAAGTAATCTTAAAATCAATTTCCTAGATGTTGAGGTTTACACTAACAAATACAGACTGGAAACCAGGCTTTATAGGAAGGACACGGCAGGAAATTCGGTATTACATTTTGCGAGTTTTTATATATATATATATATATATATATATATATATATATATATATATATATATATATATATATATATATATATATATATATATATATATATATATATATATATATCAAAACAAAACCCTTTCAGGCATAGAGTGACGCATAAATTATGCAAAAAAGAAGGAGAGAACTCTGGGTAGGTCTCAGTTTAGGTGGAAAGCAGCTCCAGTTAGAGCACTCTCAACACCAGCGACACTCTAGATCTGCTCACCTCAAATGTCTGTTTTTCTATCAAAGTTTTTAAGCATAGGATTAGCACAGTGCTATCCATGCCGAGATAGAAAATGACAAAGTCTTTTGCCATTTAAACAGCAAAGTCTTTAAGCATAGGACTAGTACAGTGCAGTCCTTGCCGAGCTGTAAAATAACAAAAGCCATTTATCACTCCAGGCACAATATTACAGCTTTGAATTGGTAAAATACCAACTCAAGCCAACCTGAAATGAGTAAAAGCAACCCCTGACACAGTGTTTCGCTCTAATTAGAGCTCTTCAGAGAGGTATAGCTTTGTCCAGACACAAGGGAGCACCCAGTATTAAATCAAAACAAAACCCTTTCAGGCATAGAGTGACGCATAAATTATGCAAAAAAGAAGGAGAGAACTCTGGGTAGGTCTCAGTTTAGGTGGAAAGAAGCTCCAGTTAGAGCACTCTCAACACCAGCGACACTCTAGATCTGCTCACCTCAAATGTCTGTTTTTCTATCAAAGTTTTTAAGCATAGGATTAGCACAGTGCTATCCACGGCGAGATAGAAAATGACAAAGTCTTTTGCCATTTAAACAGCAAAGTCTTTAAGCATAGGACTAGTACAGTGCAGTCCTTGCCGAGCTGTAAAATAACAAAAGCCATTTATCACTCCAGGCACAATATTACAGCTTTGAATTGGTAAAATACCAACTCAAGCCAACCCGAAATGAGTAAAAGCAACCCCTGACACAGTGTTTCGCTCTAATTAGAGCTCTTCAGAGAGGTATAGCTTTGTCCAGACACAAGGGAGCACCCAGTATTAAATCAAAACAAAACCCTTTCAGGCATAGAGTGACGCATAAATTATGCAAAAAATAAGGAGAGAACTCTGGGTAGGTCTCAGTTTAGGTGGAAAGCAGCTCCAGTTAGAGCACTCTCAACACCAGCGACACTCTAGATCTGCTCACCTCAAATGTCTGTTTTTCTATCAAAGTTTTTAGGCATAGGATTAGCACAGTGCTATCCACGCCGAGATAGAAAATGACAAAGTCTTTTGCCATTTAAACAGCAAAGGGGAAGATTTATGTTGGTCATGCGCCACGTTTGTGTCACGCAACTGCGGCGTAAATGTGGCGCATCCCTACGACCCATTTACAACGTGACGCATCTAGGCAGATGCGTCACGTTGTAAAGCCCTGCGCCACATATGGGCGTTCCGGCGCAGGGTGGGCGTTCCGGGGCAGGTGCGCCTCGCAAAAGTGGCTGAGTGAAATCTATAAGATTTCACTCAGTCACTTTCAGGCCAATGCTGCGTCAAAACCCTGCGCCTGCTTGAAGCAGGCGTAAGGCTTGACGAGGCATTGGACAGATAGGGCACCCCCGAGCCTTGCTGGAGCTGCGTCGCGCTTGCGACGCAACTCCAGCAATGCGCCACCTTTACGGCACAGATGCGTCACGCATCTGTGCCGTTTTTGCCCCATGGTGCGCCGCATTGTAAATGCGGCGCACCATGGGTGGCGGAGCTGCGGCGCAAAATAACTGGCGCATCCCTGGGGATGCGCCAGTTATCATAAATCTGCCCCAAAGTCTTTAAGCATAGGACTAGTACAGTGCAGTCCTTGCCGAGCTGTAAAATAACAAAAGCCATTTATTACTCCAGGCACAATATTACAGCTTTGAATTGGTAAAATACCAACTCAAGCCAACCTGAAATGAGTAAAAGCAACCCCTGACACAGTGTTTCGCTCTAATTAGAGCTCTTCAGAAAGGTATAGCTTTGTCCAGACACAAGGGAGCACCCAGTATTAAATCAAAACAAAACCCTTTCAGGCATAGAGTGACGCATAAATTATGCACAAAAGAAGGAGAGAACTCTGGGTAGGTCTCAGTTTAGGTGGAAAGCAGCTCCAGTTAGAGCACTCTCAACACCAGCGACACTCTAGATCTGCTCACCTCAAATGTCTGTTTTTCTATCAAAGTTTTTAAGCATAGGATTAGCACAGTGCTATCCACGCCGAGATAGAAAATGACAAAGTCTTTTGCCATTTAAACAGCAAAGTCTTTAAGCATAGGACTAGTACAGTGCATTCCTTGCCGAGCTGTAAAATAACAAAAGCCATTTATCACTTAAGGCACAATATTACAGCTTTGAATTGGTAAAATACCAACTCAAGCCAACCTGAAATGAGTAAAAGCAACCCCTGACACAGTGTTTCGCTCTAATTAGAGCTCTTCAGAGAGGTATAGCTTTGTCCAGACACAAGGGAGCACCCAGTATTAAATCAAAACAAAACCCTTTCAGGCATAGAGTGACGCATAAATTATGCAAAAAAGAAGGAGAGAACTCTGAGTAGGTCTCAGTTTAGGTGGAAAGAAGCTCCAGTTAGAGCACTCTCAACACCAGCGACACTCTAGATCTGCTCACCTCAAATGTCTGTTTTTCTATCAAAGTTTTTAAGCATAGGATTAGCACAGTGCTATCCACGCCGAAATAGAAAATTACAAAGTCTTTTGCCATTTAAACAGCAAAGTCTTTAAGCATAGGACTAGTACAGTGCAGTCCTTGCTGAGCTTTAAAATAACAAAAGCCATTTATCACTCCAGGCACAATATTACAGCTTTGAATTAGTAAAATACCAACTCAAAAAAACCTGAAATGAGTAAAAGCAACCCCTGACACAGTGTTTTGCTCTAATTAGAGCTCTTCAGAGAGGTATAGCTTTGTCCAGGCACAAGGGAGCACCCAGTATTAAATCAAAACAAAACCCTTTCAGGCATAGAGTGACGCATAAATTATGCAAAAAAGAAGGAGAGAACTCTGGGTAGGTCTCAGTTTAGGTGGAAAGCAGCTCCAGTTAGAGCACTCTCAACACCAGCGACACTCTAGATCTGCTCACCTCAAATGTCTGTTTTTCTATCAAAGTTTTTAAGCATAGGATTAGCACAGTGCTATCCACGCCGAGATAGAAAATGACAAAGTCTTTTGCCATTTAAACAGCAAAGTCTTTAAGCATAGGACTAGTACAGTGCAGTCCTTGCCGAGCTGTAAAATAACAAAAGCCATTTATTACTCCAGGCACAATATTACAGCTTTGAATTGGTAAAATACCAACTCAAGCCAACCTGAAATGAGTAAAAGCAACCCCTGACACAGTGTTTCGCTCTAATTAGAGCTCTTCAGAGAGGTATAGCTTTTTCCAGACACAAGGGAGCACCCAGTATTAAATCAAAACAAAACCCTTTCAGGCATAGAGTGACGCATAAATTATGCAAAAAAGAAGGAGAGAACTCTGGGTAGGTCTCAGTTTAGGTGGAAAGCAGCTCCAGTTAGAGCACTCTCAACACCAGCGACACTCTAGATCTGCTCACCTCAAATGTCTGTTTTTCTATCAAAGTTTTTAAGCATAGGATTAGCACAGTGCTATCCACGCCGAGATAGAAAATGACAAAGTCTTTTGCCATTTAAACAGCAAAGTCTTTAAGCATAGGACTAGTACAGTGCAGTCCTTGCCGAGCTGTAAAATAACAAAAGCCATTTATCACTCCAGGCACAATATTACAGCTTTGAATTGGTAAAATACCAACTCAAGCCAACCTGAAATGAGTAAAAGCAACCCCTGACACAGTGTTTCGCTCTAATTAGAGCTCTTCAGAGAGGTATAGCTTTGTCCAGACACAAGGGAGCACCCAGTATTAAATCAAAACAAAACCCTTTCAGGCATAGAGTGAGGCATAAATTATGCAAAAAAGAAGGAGAGAACTCTGGGTAGGTCTCAGTTTAGGTGGAAAGAAGCTCCAGTTAGAGCACTCTCAACACCAGCGACACTCTAGATCTGCTCACCTCAAATGTCTGTTTTTCTATCAAAGTTTTTAAGCATAGGATTAGCACAGTGCTATCCACGCCGAGATAGAAAATGACAAAGTCTTTTGCCATTTAAACAGCAAAGTCTTTAGGCATAGGACTAGTACAGTGCAGTCCTTGCCGAGCTGTAAAATAACAAAAGCCTATATATAATGCCGTGTTGCACGCGGCTAGCTACCACCCTAGGAGCCTCATAAAAAATGTTCCATTTGGAGAACTCTTACGGCTAAAGAGAAACTGCTCGGCAGATGAAGACTTCTCAAGAGTAAAAACTGAAGCAGGTGAGAGGTTCAAGTACAGGGGATACTCTACCAACCTGTTTAATCAAGCAGTTAAAAAGGCCTCTGTTGTAAATAGGAGGGATCTCCTGGTAGCTAAAGATAAACCAAAAGATGATGACCATGTGAGAATGATCACAACTTTTAATAACAAATCTGGTGATCTAGTCCGCAGTTTTCAAAAGAATTGGCACATCTTAACTACTGACAACGTTTTAAAAAAGAATTTGACAGACAGGCCTCTAATAACTTATCGCCACTGTCAATCGTTGTCAGATTATCTAGTCCGTAGTCATTTTTCGTCCAAGCCCCAACCTACATCTTTATCCAAAACTAAAGGGTTCTTTCCCTGTTTAAGATGTAAGGCCTGCAAAAACAGTAAAAAAGTGCTAGAGTTCCCAGGAAGAACAGGGGAAGACAGACCAAATAGAAAAATAAAACATCTCCTCAACTGTAATTCTGATTACACTATTTACTGTCTGGAGTGCCCATGTAAGAAAAGATATATTGGCAGTACTATTAATGCTACAAAACTGAGGATCTTAGAACACATGAGAGCGATCACAAATAAGGATAAAAATTACCCGATCGCTCGCCATTTTGCTGCATACCATCAGAGCAATAGAGATTTCCTCAGCTTTTATTGCATGGACCAAGTATCCAGAGTAGAACGAGGAGGGGACAGAGAGAAGTGACTCCGAATCTTAGAGTCGAAATACATCATTGACCTTAAGACCATAACACCTTGGGGTCTTAACAACGATGAGGAGATGTGGGTCCATTTATAGAGAAAAAAACACATGGGATCTTTGTTTGGTCTGTGCTGTAATACAGATATAAGATTCTAAAGAAACGAAAACAGAAAATAGCAGTCTCCCAATACCTATGTCCGAACCTGTGTGGCAGTTCTATTGCATTTCTAATGAATAATAAACCTTGCCCATACAGGGTTAGACAGTTAAAGAAAATTGAAAGAGTCGGTAAAAGAACAGTTGACGTTGGGGATTCACCCCTATATGTAACACTACAATATTGAATAGATGAAAAGGAGTATGAAATCGGTCACTGTGTAAAAAATGAAATTCCGACCTGAAAAACGAGAGTATGTACATAAATGTTAAATGTGTGTTGTTGTTAATAAGTTTTAAATTATGCACTTTAAGCACTTTATTATTCTGCCATTTAAAAGTAATAGGAATAGGAATGTATGTGGACATATGCACTCCAAGATGGCCACCGCCTTTTTTATGTATGAACCTTCTTTTATGTTGATTAATGAATGTAGGTCAGGTGGGCTTTAAAATGGCACCTATTCACAAAGACACACTGACACTGACGAAGCTGTTATAGCGAAACGCGTCTGTCTGGGGTGAGGGCGTTTGCAATAAAAAGATTTCAACATCGGAATTCCTGCGTGCTTGCCGTTTTTCTGACGACATAAAGTCAGATTGTGTTCCAATATATATATATATATATATATATATATATATATATATATATATATATATATATATATATTGTGAACACCGGAATCCCCCAGTCCTCGGGATACACCTCAATCGAGAGCACACAGAGCCAGTATCTCGTGG
The DNA here is from genome assembly GCF_964261635.1 of Lissotriton helveticus. NCBI lineage: Eukaryota > Metazoa > Chordata > Amphibia > Caudata > Salamandridae > Lissotriton > Lissotriton helveticus. The sequence goes on along the minus strand of NC_136057.1, from coordinate 492,582,457 downwards.
TTTAGCCAAATTATTTATTAGAATTCATTCTCTGCAAAAACAACAATGAGCTTACAGACGCGTTTCGGCGTTGCCGCCTTCGTCAGTGTAAGCGCGCGTTGGCATTTCCACATTATTTAAACACCAACACGGTGATCATCTATCACGTGTTGACCAATCAACAACAGAGAATGAATTCTAATAAATAATTTGGCTAAACCACGAGATACTGGCTCTGTGTGCTCTCGATTGAGGTGTATCCCGAGGACTGGGGGATTCCGGTGTTCACAATATATCACGCACGCCACTGTGCGTTGAGAGGCACCCGTGGACGTGTGGAGCGGCGGTTGGTGGAACCTGTGTGCCATAAAATATATATATATATATATATATATTACCTACTGGCGGTCGCCAGTAGGTAGTTATAGTTAGGACCTAGTTTCCATAGGAATTCCACAACATTCTATTTGGAATAACTTTGGAATCTTCGCGAATTTCTCAAAGAAGATGGCCCGCTCCGCTCCGCTCCTTCCCTGAAAGTTTTTGGGGGATTTGTCAAGTGGGAGCTGGGAAAAAAGGGTGGTCCCAAAATGTGTTTTCCCCATGTTATTTTCCATAGGACGATTAGACACGGCTACAGCCCGAACTGCTGAACGGAATTACAAGAAATTTGGCAAAATGGTAGAGTTTGATTCGCAGATCACACTTTTGCTTAAATGGTGTAAATCCCTCCAGTAGTTCCTGAGAAATTCAAAAGAAAAAAATATATATATAGCATTCCGAGCACGAGCTGCATGCTGATTGGCTGTCAACAGTCTGTCAACACTCCAAACCAGAAATTGTTGGCAGCCATCTTGGGACCAATATACATGATAGCACCTCATTAAAAAGCATTGCAGTTAATAGAAGGTTTTAAGACTTTAGTTACATTATAAATCATTTGTTGATAGTACCATACTAATTTTAGGAATTGTGGTGTGTTCTAAGGTGATTTTACCATGTGAAAAAGCCTTCTGCTGGGATATCATGAATCATGTTTTAGAGAAAACTATTTTCTCATGCTTTTCCCACAGAGGTTTGGAAGGTGATCTATAAGCTAAACTGAGAGCATATTTTCTGTAAATTCACATTATCTTTCTCAGTCATGTGAGAATGAAGTCTTACATTCTCAGTAAAACATGTACATCCAACAAGAGCAGAGACTGTCAGTTGATTCCTTTGTGTTCAACTGCAGCTTCCCAGAGTGTTCTAAAGAACAACTAGAGCGCTAACAGTTCTACTTATGACAAACATATGGCACACCTGAAGCCATCTGATTGGAATAAAGTGGTAACTCTTAAAACATTTAATTTAAAAAGGAACAACTTGAGGGGGTTCATTTTGCCATAGAAAGTATGATTAGTGCTGCAGAAAGAAAAAATAGGGCACATTTTGAGTGACTTCTCAAATCCTCTTCTATTTCATTAAGAAATTCTGACATGCAGACTGAAACATGCACTTTCAATACCAGCAGCAGACTTCCCTGGTGAGCAGTAGCTTTACTACAGTAATCTAATAAGCAACTAGAGTGCTGAATTTATGGCAAATGTGTGACACATCTGAATGCCTCCTTGATGGAATCAAAGTAAAAAACTGAAAGTATTCCCTACTGAGGAGACTGTAGTGAATGAGGAAATTAGGAAACTTCATATCAAATACGTCTCCCAAGATGGCCACCAGAGACAAAGGAGCCCAAATGTAGCACAAATATCACCCAGATGTAGCCCAAATATAGCCCAATGAATGAATGTCCCAGAGTGTTCTAAAGAACAACTAGAACGCTAACAGTCTTACTTATGACAAAAGTATGGCACACCTGAAGCCACCTTGATTGGAATAAATTGGTAACACTTAAAACATTTAATTTGCAAAGGAACAAAATGAGGGGGTTCATTTTGCCACAGAGATTATGATTAGTGCTGCAGAAAGAAAAATTTGGGCACATTTTGACTTCTCAAATCCTCTTCTATTTCATGAAAAAATTCTGACATGCACACTGTGAAGTAGTGTGGCTCACTGGTTAGAGGCGGCAGACCCGAGAGCAGAGGACGGCCCGGGACCAGGGTTCGATTCTCGGCGCGGCAGGTTTCTGGACCAGGGTCAGCGCACTCGATAATTCTCTCGCCTCGGTGCCCACTCTGATCAGCGATCACACTCGGCAACTCTGGGCATTAGCTTGCCTCATCTTCACTAACGGCCCCACCAGACCGCCGGGGATGCCTGGTCTCACCCTGGAGATACCCATTAAGGGACCATCTCTCAGGGAAGCCAGGAAGGGTTTCGCAGCGGTCGAAGCGCCTTGGGACCCTACGGGTAAGTAGTGCGCTATATAAATGCCTATACATTTACATTTACATACATACACTGAAACATGCACTTTGAATACCATCAGCTGACTTCCCTGGTGAGCAGTATCTTTACTACAGTGACCTAATGAGCAACTAGAGTGCTAACATTCCGAATTTATGGCAAATGTGTGACACGTCTGAATGCCTTCTTGATGGTACCAAAGTAAGCAAGCATTGAAAATGCAATAGGTTTCGCCCTCGTTTAAGTTAAAGCAATTCTGTTTGTAATTAGGTGGCTTTTTAGCTTTGCTTGTATTAGTGTTTTTCAAACTTTCATGTACATAACATGCATTTGTATGCATATATGTATATGTATGCATGCATTTATATTTGTATTTATATAGATATGCATTTTATATATATGTTTATATATGTATGTATATATATATTCACTGAAAAAACCATAGGTTATAGACCATATATAGTTAGGAATTAGCATTTAAAAAACCTTATTTTACTCACACAAAACCATTGAAATTCCATATATAGTTAGTTGCACTAACTATATATCGCGCACCCGCAATCCACTGCTGATGATGTCACATATTACATCATTCATGACATGGTCAGTGACATCACTGATGACATCACTGATGACATCATCCAGTGACTGTGTGTTTCTGTAAAGTTTAAATATGTTAGATATATTGAAGAATGAGTGGATGTATAAGTGTCTCGATGAAGGATTTAGTAGGTGCGTGACTGACTGTATGAGTGAGTGAATAAATGTGTCGTACTAAATGCATGGGTTAGTGACTAAACTGCCTGAATGTTTGCTTCAGTATGTCTGTTGTGATGTAAACTGCTGCATGTGTGGATCATTAGCTATACGAGAGGCTACATATGTTATTGATTGGTTGCCCAAGTATTTGTATGGGAGATTGAGTTTGTGTGGGGGTGGCTGGGAGGTGTGTGACTCTGTGCATAGATGTGTGAGCAGTTGATTCACTAGGTGTATGAGTTCAAGAGTGCATGTGGAAACAGCTACATGGGCGGTTGACTGTGTGCATGAGTGTATTGATGAGGGAATGGATATGTCAATGCTACATGTCATAGTAAGTACATATGTAAAACACAGTACATGTGAGAGTTGGCATATATAAATAACTGTGCATGAGAGCCACTGAATGTTTGAGTGGTTGTATGGATCATTGTGAACTTGTATCAGGGATTGTATAAGAGAGTAAATATGTGTTAGTATATGTTTGAATAAGTAAGGTGTGTATAACTGTATAGTTGAGGAAATAGAGGTGTGATTGATTCTTTGCATGACTGACTAGGTGTGTGAGTAACTCCATGGATGAGTAACAGTGTGTGAGTGTCTGTATACACTGAGTGTATCTAAGGTTTTATTAGAGTCTGAAGAGGTTTATCGTATTAGCACAAGAATGATGTCAAATGAGATGTCATCAGTGATGTCATCAGTGATGTCATTTGAGATGTCATCAGTGATGTCATCAGTGATGTCACTGACCATGTCATGAATGATGTAATATGTGACATCATCAGCAGTGGATTGCGGGTGCGCGATATATAGTTAGTGCAACTAACTATATATGGAATTTCAATGGTTTTGTGTGAGTAAAATAAGGTTTTTTAAATGCTAATTCCTAACTATATATGGTCTATAACCTATGGTTTTTTCAGTGAATTTTCAAGGTTTTGTAAATGCTAATTCCTAACTATATATGGTCTATAACCTATGGTTTTTCAGTGAATTTCAATGGTTTTTTAATAGCAAATATCATAACCTGTCGAATGTCAAGTACGTGGTAAGTAAAAACATTTTCGTGTTTATGCACACTGATCTGCTTTGAATGCTGCCCCCCACCCCTCATTTCTATTAGGAGTACTCTCTCTTTGCAGATAGTGAAGGGTAGTTAACGCAGGCCTTTGCCCCCGTTGTAATCCGTCGTGCCTGCTTCTCTCTCCATTTGATTGATTGTTCTCTTTGGTTCATTCTCTATTTACAAACAAGCACAGAGTGGCAATACTCTGTTTAGTCTTTGCAGATAGCGAAAAATCATGTAAAAAAACAAAAGGAATCGAGCAAAATCAGTAGGCCACTAATGAGATCTCTTTTTGACCTCCCTAAAATAGAAACATTAGGAACAACCTGTTGATAATACCAATGTGTATGTACATAAGCGGCGTTCATTTGTGTTCACAGTACCCCTTCTTGATTGTTTGAATCCAGCATTAAATTGTTCGAAGTTGGTTCTCTTAAGAATCTTCTCTGCCTGCAAACGAGGAAGAATAGGAATATTCTCTCTCCCTTTGCAGATAGTGAAGGGTAGGTAACGCAAACCTTTAACACGTCGTGCCTATTTCGTTCCTCATTGATTGATTGTTTCCCCAAACATTGACTGTTTGGGAATTGGTTCTTTTTGTAGGTATTCCCTGTTTGCAAATATACGTAGGAAAATCTTTGCAAATAGTGAAAGGGTACGTAATGCGGACCTTTCTCCCCCGTTGTAATCTGTCATGCCTATCTACTCCCCACTGATTGATGCACCTGTTTCACCCAGACCATTTACTAGAGATACGTCATCTGGCCCTACCAGAGAGCACCCCTAGTGAAAAGCACATATGCAATAATAACGAAGTGATCACTGTATCCTGTTAACAGAAACTTTAGCATGAAACAACCTGGAAAGAAAAGAATAGGAAAACGAAAATCAGTAGGCCACTGATGAACATGAACTTTTATTAAACAACGAACAAAGAAACGATAACATAACGTAATGATAAAACCTATTAATGTCCTAGAAACAAGAAAACGTTAGAAATATGCCAGTGGTGAGAGACCAGAAAAACAGTAAGAGAAACCAAATCACCCCTCGCTGTCCCACCGCCTGCCACGCCAAAAAAATCGATAGACTAGGGAAAATGCAAGTCAGTAGAACATCTGCCCCCACTCTGGAAACTTCCAAGGTGGGGCAGGGTTGCGGCTACGCCCAGCCGGGAGCAGCCCATATAAGGCGGGTCCTGCTGCCACGCCTCGGCCAGGAGATCCTAACGTAGGGTGTAGCCGGAGGAGAGGCCGAGGCCAGCGGGACCCGGCCAGGGGATTGCCTTTACAACGCTGAAGAGTTGCAGGGGGGGGGGATGTCTCCTCGACCCTCCCCTCTCTCTCCCAGTCCGGCCGCGGTGGCCCTTGAGAGTTTCAGGTAGTCCCGCCACATGCTCTTCCGGTCCGGCCACCAACGGTCGGGGGGCCGAGGCCGACGGGATCCGGCTGCAGCCGATAAACCAAGGAACCCGTTCATGGGGCCAGAGCCAGGGGCGTCCGGCCGACATCCACCGGAAGCCCGGCCCGAAGACGGACGGGACACTTCTTCTTTCTTGAATAATGGCTGCGACAACACTGGGGGGGATGTCTTGCACATGCCTCCGCCCCCCCTCGTCCTCATCGCCTGGTCCGGCCATAACAAATCTCAAGCGAGACGCCGTGGGGTGCACTGGGAGGGAGAGACGATGCGAACAGGCCTCTCCCGCCTCCCCAGGTGGAGGCTTCCCAGCTGCACCCTCAGCGCTCCAAGCGCCCGGAAAAGGGTTCTTCCACTGTGGCGATGCTGCAACGTCTCGCCCGGCAGGGTGGAGCCCGTCCGCTCATTTGACCCCGCGATCGCCAGTAGCTACCGAACTCTCAAAATGGCGGTCGACCTGGCAAGAGCGGGCCCAGCATGAAGAAATGGCCCGGTCACTGGTTGACTCCACCACCGTAGTCCTCCACGACCTTGAAGATTCTACAGGAGCCGCGGGAGTCTCCGATCCCCGATGGGGAATGACTGCCATGATCGCCCGTGGAGTGACGAAACTGTATCCGCGGGACGTCGGCGCTCCCATGCTGGCGCCAGCCTCACTTTGAATTACTAGAATCTTGCAGACCTCAGTTCCGGTGAAAGCACAGTGTGACCCGGTAGGAAAAATTGTTGCACCCCCTCCCCTTTTTGACTGATAGTTCAAACCACCAATCCTTTCCTTTGCCCTTTTAACGGAACTTTGGACTGCCTCCCCCTCTTTTACATTTTCTAGAGAAAACAAAACATTAACCACTACATTAGCATAGCAGTTGACACCAGAACTGTTTTCAAATTGAAAACCAACAACATCTTCAACAGAATCCTTTTTGTTTCTGCTGTGACCCTGCTACAGCACAGGCATTGTCCCCAGCAGTAATTCTGCAATGCCGGTAAGAATAGCTGTGGTGCCTACTGGACTCACTCACCCCCGCGGCGCCCCACGCCGTTATTTGCTGGGCGGCAACTTACTAGACATCACTTTCGTGCCATCTAGATTTCAGCGCGTTTTGCTGCCTTGGAACTATTCGCACAACAGACTGCTACTGACGACCCACCCCCAGGCAACATCTTCTGAATTTTCATAATTTGAAAGAACTAGTAACATGTCCTCATCAGGAATTCAAAAGAAATTGCCACGGTCTCTTCGTTGTTTAAATGTTTTTACTGTTTTTGTTTTGTTGTATATATTTATATGTTATTAAAGTTTTATATTCCTACTACTTTGTTGGAGTGCTATATATTTTTAATGTGACACATAATTGTAAAAACTTTGATGTACAAAGAGTCATTCCTGGAATCTTCCGCTTCAGGCTCGGTCCCCTCCCCAATCACAATACAGGATGGTTTTCAGATAGTAGGAACACGTGTGGTGTGACGGATCTCATCGGGTGTGGGCCTTGATCTACTATAACTCCTTTGAAGAGGGGTGATTCTTTACAGCTGGAGCCATAAACTACATCTGCAGGGATAGCTGATAGCCTGGACAATCGGACACAGAGGAAGAGGAGTGTCAGAGGGTGCGGTAGTGAATAGGGCGAAAGGGAGGTGTCGGGCGGGCACAGAGTGTGATTCTCAGGGAAGAGCAGCGCAGATGGGGGGAGGTTTATTGCCCATGCATAAGACAGAGACCGGGGGTGACCAGTGCCTGGGGAAGATGCTTGCGAGGGTGGGGAGCCATGCTACGAATCGACAGCGTGCAGAGAGTGGGTCTGGTCAAGGCATCTAAAATGGCTGCCGTGCACGACAAAAGTGTGGCATTTCAAAAAAGGCAAGATGGCGCAAACAATGTTTTTCAACACTTCCTCATTTCCTTCGAATCGAACGTTAACAGACGTTGGTGCATATTACCAAAGTTAAGCGATATTTATCGCTAACGATGCTTACCAACGAATTTTTTACCGCTAAGCATCGTCAGAAATTATCGAAGATAAACCTTGCTATTATCAAGGTTTATCGCAAATGCGATAAAAAACGGCCGCAATGCATGAATATCGCTAAAAAGTCAGCGATATTCCAGCATTACCGAGCTAATGCTCTTAGCCATGTTATCCACCTCCCATTGGATAACATGGCTAAGAACTGCTCAGGGCAGGTGTTACTTTTTGGAGATATTCGCGCTTAGTGCGAATATCTCCAAAAGTTGGTAATAGGAGATAGATATCTTGCATGTTGTAATGCAAATTATTGTGGTATATGGAACTCATACCATAATCTCTCAGGAAAGCAGAAACTGATCCTTTTGGGACCGCCTGAAAAGGCCTAGGGGGTAAGGGGTACTCTACTTTGCCCCCTTTTCACGTTCCGAACTATTTTATTTTACTCTCTTCTGTAATTACACAAAATAGCAGCGATAAGATGCATCGGAGACACACAGTGAGAGAAAGGAGGCCGGAGATGAAGAAGAGATGTCAAATACACATTGGAGATAATATAGTGGCAGAAGGGAAGTAAATATGAGTAAACTTACCATGTAACATAAAAATGTTCCACTCTATACTATAAGTCTCATTTTATACTACAATCACTTCGCTACAACCTCATAAATTAAAAATAAAAATGAATAATGTCTCAAACAATTTTTGATTTCTAAATATAAATTTATTCTTCAGAATTTTCTAAATTTGAAAGAACTAGTAACATGTCCTCATCAGCAATTTCCTCATGAAAAGTCTGCAATGATGATTCTTGTAACTCTATGGTCTCCAAACATTCAATAAATTCGCCATCAACAGATTGATCAAAAAAATCATTCAAGTCATCTCCTCCTTGTGACAATATTTCATTATTGGTGCTGTCAATTTCAATCAATGTAGTGGAATCATTCAAGTCATCTCCTCCTTGTGACAATATTTCATTATTGGTGCTGTCAATTTCAATCAATGTAGTGGAATCATTCAAGTCATCTCCTCGTGACAATATTTCATTATTGGTGCTCTCAATTTCAATCAATGTAGTGGAATCATTCAAGTCATCTCCTCCTTGTGACAATATTTCATTATTGGTGCTGTCAATTTCAATCAATCTAATGAAATCATACACGTCATCTCCTCCTTGTGACAATATTTCATTATTGGTGCTCTCAATTTCAATCAATGTAGTGGACAATTCAAAAGAAATTGCCACGGTCTCTTCATTGTGAGCCATTTTATTTTGAAATTGCTTGCTGTAAATTGCAGAAAAAAATAATCACTTTCATTTATCGTTTTTAGTAATACATAATATAAAACTAACTTTATCAAGTATTTAGTATAACAGAAGGACTGCAAATAAATAACAGAAAACATTTTTCAACTTATCTTCAAGTGTACAACATAGTTCCCCTTACAAATTAACAACTCACCTTTTTAAAAGTAGGAGAAGTGTTAGTACTGTGTAAATCAAACACCAGAAATTCACCACCAAAAATTCCTCACAAATGTACCTCAGACAGTAGTATCACAAAATGGCTGTGGTTTCCTCTCATTTGACATATATACATAACCAATTAACTTTCATCACACACAAATACAAAACCAAAGTAACATTTTAATTGGTTCTAAATTTCAACACTTTCAAATGTGTTTTCCCCATGCAATTTTCCATAGGACATTTACATACGTCTACAGCCTGAATGGCTGAACGGAATTACACCAAACTTGGCAAAATGGTACATCAAACCTAAGAGGTCAGGAAGGATCTACTATGCCCCCTGATGGTCATTTGCCCCTTCGCTTTGGCCTCCTCTTGTCTCTCGATCCTACCGAGAGACAAGATGGCGGCCGCTACGGACTGTTTGGAATGTTGACAGACGCCGGAGAACCAATCAGCTTCGCAAAGCTCCGTAACGCGAAAAGTACGCGAAGCGGAGCGCTGTTACAGATATATATCTTTTTTTGAACTTTAATTTCTCAAAATCCACTGGAGCACATATATTGAGACCTAGCAAAGGCACATCGGGCTACCAGTCCCTAATATTTTGCCAAGTTTCGTGCAAATCCATTCAGCCGTTCGATTATTGACATTTAGATACGTCTACAGCCTGAATGGCTGAACGGAATTACACCAAACTTGGCAAAATGGTACATCAAACCTAAGAGGTCAGGGAGGATCTACTATGCCCCCTTATGGTCATTTGCCCCTTCGCTTTCGCCTCCTCTTGTCTCTCGATCCTACCGAGAGACAAGATGGCGGCCGCTACGGACTGTTTGGAATGTTGACAGACGCCGGAGAACCAATCAGCTTCGCTTCACAAAGCTCCGTTGCGCGAAAAGTACGCGAACTGGAGCGCTGCCCGGTCCGCTGTTACAGATATATATCTTTTTTTAAACGTTAATTTCTCAAAATCCACTGGAGCACATATATTGAGACCTACAAAAGGCACATCGGGCTACCAGTCCCTACAATTTTGCCAAGTTTCGTGCAAATCCATTCAGCCGTTCGGGCTAAAAGTGAGGCCAACCGCCCTATGGAAAACTCAATGTTAAAAACACGTTTTGGGACCCCCCTTTTTTCTCGACCCCCCCTGGACGAACCCCCCCCCAATTTTCAGGGGCTGCTCAGAAACAAAATGTGCCATTTTCCTGAAAATTTCAGCCAATTCCGTCCACAAACGCCAAAGTTATTAGACATAGAATTTTCAAAAATCCCATAGAGAAAAAATCCTAACTATATATACCTACTGGCGACCGCCAGTAGGTAATATATATAGACACATACATATATATATGTGCATATGTGTGCGTGTAGAGAGAGGTAGAGAGAGGTAGAGAGGTAGAGGTAGAGAGGTAGAGGTGTAGAGGTAGAGGTGTAGAGGTAGAGGTAGAGAGTAGTAGAGAGAGAGGTAGAGAATAGAGAGTGAGTATTAGAGAGTAGAGAGTGAGTAGTAGAGAGTAGTAGAGAGAGTAGCAGAGAGTGAGTAGTAGAGAGTAGTAGAGGGAGTAGTAGATAGTGAGTAGTAGAGAGTGAGTATTAGAGTGAGTAGTGGAGAGTAGTAGAAGAGAGTAGTAGAGAGTGAGTAGTAGAGAGTGAGTAGTAGAATGAGTAGTAGGGTGAGTAGTAGAGAGTAGTAGAGTGAGTAGTAGAGAGTAGTAGAGAGTAGTAGAGAGTGAGTAGTAGAGAGCTAGTAGTAGAGAGCGAGTAGTAGAGAGCGAGTAGTAGAGATCAGTAGAGTAGTAGAGAGTGAGTAGTAGAGAGCGAGTAGTAGAGATTGAGAAGTGGAGAGTGAGTAGTAGAGAGTAGTAGAGAGTGAGTAGTAGAGAGTGAATAGTAGAGAGTGAGTAGTAGAGAGTGGTAAAGAGAGTAGTAGAGAGTGAGTACTGGAGAGAGAGTAGTAGAGAGTGAGTAGTAGAGTAGTAGAGGGGGTGTGGTAGAGAGTAGTAGTGAGTAGTAGAGAGTAGTAGAGAGTGAGTAGTAGAGAGTAGTAGTAGAGATTAGTAGAGTGGTAGAGAGTGAGTAGTAGAGAGTGAGTAATAGAGAGAGAGAGTAGTAGAGAGTGAGTAGTAGAATATTAGAGAGTAGTCAGTCAGTGTCAGTCAGAGAGTAGTAGCGAGTGAGTAGTAGAGAGTAGTAAAGAGTGAGTAGTAGACAGTGAATAGTAGTGAGTGAATAGTAGAGAGTGAGTGCTAGTGAGAGAGTAGTAGAGAGTGAGTAGTAGAGAGTAGTAGAGTAGTAGAAAGTGAGTAGTAGAGAGTAGTAGAGTAGTAGAGAGTGAGTAGTAGAGTAGTAGAGAGTGAGTAGTAGAGAGAGAGAGTAGTAGAGAGTGAGTAGTAGAGTATTAGAGAGTAGTCAGTAAGTGTCAGTCAGTGTCAGTCAGTCAGTGTCAGTCCGTCAGTAAGTATCAGTCATTCAGTGTGAGTCAGTGTCAGTCAATCAGTGTTAGTCAGTGTCATTCAGTCAGTGTCAGTCAATCAGTGTCAGTCAGTCAGTGTCAGTCAGTCAGTGTCAGTCAATCAGTGTCAGTCAGTCAGTGTCAGTCAATCAGTGTCAGTCAGTGTCAGTCGGTGTCAGTGTCAGTCAATCAGTGTCAGTCAGTGTCAATCAGTCAGTCAGTCAGTCAGTGCCAGCTAGAGCAGCTCTGCTGACCTGGTTCTCTGGCTCTAAAGCAGCTCTGCTGACCTGGTTCTCTGGCTCTAAAGCAGGTCTGCTGATCTGGTTCTCTCCCTCTAAAGCAGCTCTGCTGACCTGGTTTCTCTGGCTCTACAGCAGGTCTGCTGACCTGGTTCTCTGGCTCTAAAGCAGCTCTACTGAGCTGGTTCTCTCCCCCTAAAGCAGCTCTGTTGACCTGGTTATCTGCCTCTAGAGCAGCTCTGATGACCTGGTTCACTGGCTCTAAAGCAGCTCTGCTGACTTGGTTCTATGGCTCTAAAGCAGCTCTGCTGACCTGGTTCTCTCCCTCTAAAGAGCTCTGCTGACCTGGTTCTCTGGCTCTAAAGCAGTTCTGCTGACCTGGTTCTCTCCCTCTTAAGCAGCTCTGCTGACCTGGTTTCTCTGGCTCTACAGCAGCTCTGCTGACCTGGTTCTCGGCCTCTAGAGCAGCTCTGCTGACCTGGGTCTCTGACTCTAGAGCAGCTCTGCTGACCTGGATCTCTGATTCTAGAGCAGCTCTGCTGACCTGCTTCTTAGGCTCTAGAGCAGCTCTGCTGACCTGGTTCTCTGGCTCTACAGCGGCTCTGCTGACCTGGTTTCTCTGGTTCTACAGCAGCTCTGCTGACCTGGTTTGCTGCCCTAACAAAGCACGCACCCGACTTCTCGAAAATATATTTAAAAATAATATTTTATTTTAAGTTCAAATATATTATTTTTATGAATATCTTAGATAATCTCTTGCCCTAATATGTATATTAAAGACACATACATATAATTTTGGAACATCATTTTTTTTTGCGGGAGTTGTGCAGCCAGCGTGCCCCAGCACATATATGACGTCACCCGGGACCCGCCACCATGCAAGCATCTCGTACCGTAATGCGCATGTGTCGCGAATGCGCGGGAGCAGGAGTCACGGCTGGTCGCATACCAATCAATCACATCACGTAATATTAAATGTATATGATGTAACTGAAAAACACGCAGCCTTCGCACACCGTACGCAGATCCTTCACGACTTTTCTAAAATGGTGTCTAGAATCCACACACCCACCGTGATGTGTACGCTTTGAGTGCACGACTCCAAAAAAAGTGGGAACTTTTTTTTAAAAGAAAATAATATAAATATATTAGAATAAAAAATGAAAACAAAAAAATTAATCAATACTTCAGTTTTAATTTTTTTAAAATATTTTTTTGCAATTTCCAGAAAAATATATAATGTTATTTAATGAATAAAATATTTATAAATAAACAGCTAAAAAACTGTAGAAAATCAGTACAAAAAAAGTAGGCATAACTACTATCACACTTAAAAATTAGCATTTAAAAAACCTTTGAAATTCACTGAAAAAACCATAGGTTTTAGAGATGGTATACTTAGAAATTAGCATTTAAAAAACCTTAGAAAGTCACAGAAAAAAACATAGGTTTCACGGGTGTTATAGTTAGTTGGCCATTTCACTCGTACAAACCCATAGAAATTCGATCGATCAACTTGATGGAACCCTGTCCACATAACTTCAAATACTCAGCCAGGGAGGCCTGGTTTATCTGCTGCGGATCATAAAGCACTTCTCCAGAAAACTAATATCAACCCTCTGGTACCTGCTGGTGTGTTATACCAGTGTTCCCAACAGCAATAAGAAGATGCTCTGCCCTGCCACATGAGTGCGGTATGAAATGGGTGAGTGATGAAAACGATCCACGGGCAACAAACCAAGGAAGGATGTGTAACATTATTACTCACCAAAATTATAGCCATCTTCCTGCCCATTGAAAGAGTGGTGTGAAACGAGCAGATACAAAAATAAAAAAAGGCAGATAGATATATAGACATACAGAGAGATAGATACATCAGAGTCTCACAGCGTTCTTTGTTCAGTTATTATATTTCATTATTAGTATGTCCGTCACGATAACATTTCGCAGATCATTCACTTTCACCACAGGACCTCGCTGCCCTAATATTGATTCTTAGCATGAAAATATGCATCACAGAGGCAGGGAAATTGATGTGTTTAAAGTTGATCAAAAGAAAACAGAGGCTAAACTGTGACACATGCTTCAAGGCTCAACAGAGAGAGCGATAATCCGGATGCAATTGCACTGTTTGCTCCCCAGACAAAGATGTTAATAATTGTGCATTTGATGAATTGCATGAATTGCTCCGTCAGATCCTCACAAACATCTCAGATAAGACTATATTTTTCTAACCTTAATCAAAGCCTCATCTCAGCAAAGTGAACCTATTACTGCCTTTTAATAACACTGAACTCCCATCAGCATAATTTTGTAATGCCCTCACTCAAGCGAATTTGCTCCAGGTTCTTCACACATCCAACAGCTAAGACTTTGTTATGCAAAAGCAAAACATTTGCAAAGAATAAACTATTACTTTATATGCTAATGTATATAGTCCTGCAGTCTATTTCTTTGATATTTTTGTAAACTAATATAAGCCATCTAGAGCTCTCTGGCCCAGATACATCGGGTCATCGGTTCAACAGAAATATGTAGTTAACTAGAATCACTAACCACGTACTCTAATAAAGCAATGTAGCATTAAGCAACCATTTTGACAATCATCTATGCCAATTGTGTTCTCTTTTACTACTATAAAGTAATTGCTGGACAATTATATTTGGCTCAGAAAAAAGTTCTTATGGCCCAAAATGAAACGTGCTAGCTCAACACAAGGTGATGGTATGGTGTATATGTGTAAAGCAGCGATTTCGAGCGTTTGAAAGACTGTTAAGCTACATTGAGTTACATATAAATACTTTATGACCCATGCAATGCTGTATAATTACACCAATGGCAATAATTGTCCTCAACCTGATTATCTGTGAAATTATATCTACGTGTTGTATCGTATGTAAATTTCTCGAGAATAACTCACAATCTGTATTCTCAGTATATTGCATATGGTTTGCGAGCCATTACCACTTCTATTAATTCATTTGTTGTCTTTTTTGTCTTTCCTAGATGAAGTACGTGGGATATAGGACATTATGATGTAATTGAACCAATGAAGCAACCTTTTGTCATTAGTAGTACAGTTTGGGAGTGGTCCAGTACGCAATTATTTAAAAAGAAAACACGATCTTCATCAAAAACTTTAAAACATAACAAACAGAAACAGTAAACGTAGTCCACTGTTATTTAATCACAATGAACCCGTAGTGACATTGTACAAACAAATTAATGTTATCATTCTGATATTATTTGTGCCCCAAGGAGAGTGGGGGGAGGCGAAGAAAAGGGAAGTGGGAAGGGTTCTGGGGCCCGATGTAGGTCGGTCGGTAACGGCCGAAAATCGGTATTTTTGGCCGTTTCCGACCGGTATTCAGTAATCGGTATGTAGGGACACATTATTTTACAGATTCGGTAAATTTACCGATCGGTAATGCCCCATTCATTCCTATGGGCTTCAAAGCACATAGGAATGAATGGGCCATTACCGGTCGGTATTTACCGAATCGGTAAATACAGATTTTTACCGATTCGGTAGCAGGAACATCTGGATGTTCCTACATCTCAACCCCTTAGATTTACCGATTTTTAATTACCGAATCGGTATGATTCGGTAATTTAAAATCGGTAAATCTATTTTACCTACATCTGGGCCCTGGTGATTTGTATTGTAAACGGATAGGTATCGGACAAAGGTACAGTGCAGATCTTGTTTTCCTCATCAAAAGAAATCAATAAACGGCTTCTCTCAAAGCCACAATGAAAGCAAAAAAGTCATACGTTTACATAGCCATGCTTGAAACATTCATAATGATATATTGCTGAGGCACAAGCTGGCAAGTTGAGAAGATGTCGACGTTTCGGCCCTACAGTGTTATAGATATCTGAAAAACCTTTATGAAGGTCTTCTTAAGGACAGGGAGGCAATGAGGAGGAGGGGGGCACCTAGGATATAAACGAGTTCTTATGTGTCTGAACAAAAGAACACGAATTAAAAGGACTTAAGCAGAAGACTTTACCTGAAGCAGAATGACTGCAGCAGGCACCCCTCTGGCCAGGCATGGCCGAGGAGAGGTTTAAAGTGGATCTGAGCCACTCAAAGCCAGTCCCATTATCCATACTGTACATGTAAGTGTCTGTCTCGTTAATAGTCCTCATTTTTAGCCAGGGTATTGGTGTGCCCGCTGTGACTAATTGCCTCAAATTGGTAACAACGATGGAAGTCCTGAATGGACAAATAATGCTGTGCCAAGCATGCCACCGCTCTACCCTGCAGACAACCTTCCATGGGGCCCACCCTCGAAAGTGCTGGTAAAGGTAAACATCGAGAAGGAGGCAGCAAAGCTGAGACGGTGGCACTCCTGACGATGAGACTCCTAGCGCCGCTGAGATGCAAATGCTGCAATACACAGAGCACCGTCAAGACATGCAGACCCTGTTATTGTGTATATTTTGTATACTACCTAGAGGCACCTAAGAGCTACCACAACTGGAGACATGCCAATCCAGCACCTCACCCAGCCATAGTCAAACCAAGATCCCGGCTGTTGAATGGCCCTTGGGCCTGCATTGGTGAGTGGGAGCACTGAAGGGGTGTAACTCGTGAAAGGGAGAAAGTGATTTAACTGACATTGAACTATCCCTGAAGTATACAAGGAGAGGAAGTGGGCATGGCTGCTGAGCAACATGGCAGCGGACCCATGAACTCTGGCTTTTCACGGAACTTGCTCTCTGTTAAAAAGGCATCATCTGAGCCTTCCAGGGCTTATTTTGGTCTTTCCTCTTATTACCAAATCGTTCACTGTCCATGCAACTCATTTTGTTGAATCCTGGTGTTTCCTGCATGTAGCAGCAATGATGAGACTCCTGGTCAGTACGCGGGCGGTTGCCATTTTTTACAGTGCGCTGCTCTCTTTTCTTTCTCTCTCATGATGGGGCAGTTGTGAACTCCTCAGCAGATCACCTTCTTGTTACTGTTTCTGCTCTCTTCAGAGCCATTCATGGAGAACTTCTTGATTAATTCTACTTCATTTTATAACTGTATGCTATATTACCTGGGTAGGCTTGCATGACCCCCATTTTCAGTGGAACTTGTCTCTCGCCTCTTTTTTTTAGTTTCATGAAGCAGTGCATATTTTCTCTTAGACAATTTGGTTCTCCCTGATGAAATAATGTTGTCTCCTCCAGTTGTGTACTATTTTATGAGTAGAATAAAAGTCTCTAGGAAGGTATAATGCTTCATGTCAAAATGGCCAGTGACTTACTTTCTGGGGCAACGGCCACTTAATCAAGTACAAAATCCAAGTGGGTTAAAAATGATCCTCCCTCGACTATTATGTCATCTAACAACTCTGTTTTGGAAACCATTCTGGATGAAGTGAGGGGCCTGCAGCCTTTCATGAGGGCCTCTAATGAGAAATTGCAATAGATTGAAGATAGATGGATTAATATGCAGGGCAAAATCGTTGCAATTGAGCAGCATGTCAGCTCTCTTCATGATATGTATACATTACAGCATAGAGTCATCCGCTCTACCTCTACTACCGCCCCCCTCACATGTGTTCTTTTCTACCGTCCCCCCAGTCTATGCCTCTTTTCTGTGATGCTGTTCAAGACTTGCTGGCCACTTTGGTGATCAACAATTCGCGTGTCCTGATACTGGGCGACTTTCATTTTTGGCCATCTGATCCCCGCGAAGATTCTCTTTCGAAAGAATTTACTGAACTGCTTGGGAATCTCAATTTCTCTCAGCATGTCCATTTTCCAACTCACATTCGAGGACACATCTTGGACCAGATTTGGTCTGCTAACATACACATCCCCACCCCAGCTATTAGCCCTTGCCCCTGGTCGGACCACTTTTTGATCTCTTTTTCCTTGGACTTAGGACTGAGTGTCAAACCTTTGCTTCCCTCCAACACTTGGGCCCGTAACTGGGGACGAGTCGATATTCCTTCGCTCTGCTCCTCCCTCTCGACCTCTCCCCCAGACTTGACCAACCGGTCCTCCAACCTCCAAGCCGCAGCTATCAACAACTGGCTGTCTTCAGCTTGTGACCAGTTGCCCCCTCTTAAACGACTTCGGACACTTCGCCTCCACGACTCCAACAGATGGTTTACCACCGACCTTAAAGCTAAAAAACTTGCTCTTAGACATGCTGAGCGACACTGGAGAGTGAAGTACTGCCCAGCCCTAAAACTATCCTATCTTTCCTTGTAGCATGACTACAAAAAATCTATTTTGCAAGCGAAAACTGACTACTTTACTACTAAAGTCCTTTTTTGCTGCTAGTAACCCTAAGGACATTTTTTCTATAGTTCATGACCTATCCACTTCAGATGGAGTCACCCTGAAACCGGCTCTGTCCCAAATTCTCTGATTACTTTATTGAAAAAATGTTGGCAATCCCCTCCCTAGTTTCTCCTATTCTCCTATTCAGAGCCCCCGTCTAATCCTCATCTGCTGGAGCAATTCCCCCTCATCACTCGTGAAACCTTCTCCTCTCTACTCACTAAGGTCAAAACTGGTTCTCCTTCCGACAGTTGTCCCGCCCACATACTCCAAGAGGTCTTCTCAGCCTGCCCTGAACCCCCGCTGACTCTCCTCAACGACTCTCTTTCACAAGGAACGGTCCCCAACTTCTTCAAGTTGGCTACAATTGTTCCCATCTTGAAGAAGGCTGGAGCAGACCCCTCCTCCCTCTCTAATTTCCGCCCTATCTCTTTCCTCCCCTTTTTGGGCAAGATCTTGGAGTCCCATGCCACCACCTGCCTCAGTGCCTTTATTGAGGAATCTCTTTACCTTGACCCTCACCAGACGGGCTTTCGTCCAGCTCATTCCACAGAGTCGGTTGTTCTCTCTGTGCTGGACGAGCTCAGAGGTGGGGCTGACATCAACTCCCCTCAGGCCCTGGTCCTCCTTGATCTATCCGCTGCCTTCGACACGGTCGATCACACCATCTCATTCGATCGTGTCGGGGGCGTGGGCATTCGGGGAATCGCCCTGGTATGGGTAACCTCATTCCTAGAAAACCGCCACCAGGCGGTCCAGCTGGCTGGTTTCTCCACCTCCTCTCACTCGGTCTCCTGTGGAGTCCCCCAGGGATCGTCTCTTTCTCCCTTACTCTTCAATCTTTACATCTTTCCTCTCATCTCTGCTCTTCAGTCTATGGATGTCACGGTCTTCAATTACGCCGATGACCTCCAACTCATCTTCATTCTTTCTCCCCTCCCTGTTGCTGTTCTTAACTTCCAATCTGTTATGCTCTTCATCAGAGACTGGATGAATTTCAATCATCTTAAATTGAACCCCAATAAGACCGAGCTAGTACTCACGGGCGGCATCTCCAGTCCCTGGTCTTCTGCATTCTGGCCCCCTTCTTTGGGCCCTTCTCTTTCTCCCTCCATTTCTGTTAAAACTCTTGGGATAAGAGTCAGTGCTGACCTCTCCATGCATTCTCAGATAAGCTTTGTGGTATCGTCCTGCTTCCTCAAGCTTTGTGTCATACGCAAGATTTCTCGCTTTTTTTCCACATCAGCCCTGAAAATCATTTTACTTGCCATGATTGTCTCGCGCCTGGACTATGGCAATGCGCTGTATGCTGGGGTTCCTGCATATGAGCTGCGTCGCCTCCAACTTATTCAGAATCAAGCCGCTCGCCTCATCTTTAAATTGCCCAAAAACCACCACGTCACCCCCCTCCTTAAATCCTTACACTGTCTCCCTCTATCTGAACGTTCCTTTTTTAAAATGGGCTGCTTGATTTATCAGGCTTTAGCAGGCAGAGGGCCGGCTTTCTTAGCCTCTAGGATTGCAGCCTATGTTCCAAGCAGGGACCTGCGGTCTTCCTCAAAGTTCCTTTTATGTGTTCCCCGATTTAGGAAGAAAAAACATGGCGGCATGAGGTTTTCTACCCTGGCCCTGGCCTTTTGGATTGCTCTCCTCTTGAGTATCCGTACTGCTTCCTCCTATCCGATCTTTCGCAGGACGCTAAAGACCCAGCTCTTTTCGCGCGCCTTTTCCCAATAGGTGATCCCCCTCTCTTCCCTGTCCAGTCTGATCGTCCTCAGCGCCAAGAAACCGCTCGGTATACGTGCGCTCTATAAATGTTTCAACTTCAACTTCATAGTATCACTTGAAATAGACACTGTTACTCAGAAGTCTTAAGATGTTTTGTGTTTCAGTTTTTTCCTATAATGTCTCCTTTTTTTCTCTGTTTAATAAATGTATGCTTTGCTGTTGATCTTGCTATGGCGTTGAAATGTCTTTAACCATTGTTTACTAGTTGTCCACTTGGATCTGGACGATTATCCTTTATCAGCTTTTACTTCTGTTTTCTTCTGTATTTCCTTTTCTCATTTCTACTCTACTTTTTCTCTCTGTTTTCTAAGAGTACCTCTATGACATTTGATATCTCATCTTTTCTTTACTTTTAATCTGTGTTTTGGATAATCAACTTAATACTTTTTTTCATCTACCTTTCTTGCAGCTTGTTGCCCTTATTCCTGTATTTCTCTCCATATGTATCCAATATGTTTATCATTGGCTCGTTGAATATTCGCTTGACTTGGACATCCGGTCAATTGACAAACAATACTCTGTCAATGACTTAAATTTCATTTAAAATTACCATTCCTCGAGAAACACATTGTACTGCTTCTAAATCTGTTAAATTGAAAAGACAGTGAATAGTCATGTTTTTTCCTCTCCAGCAGTTGATCGTAACGGTGGTGCTGCTATTCTTTGCTATAATATCATGAGACTTCAAGTTGTTTCCACTGAATGTGAAAGTGATGGAAGATGGGTGTTGGTGCATGTTATTCTGGATAACCAACTTCTTACTTTGTAATATTTATAGCCCTGTTAAATTTGACCTTGTGTTTTAGCAGTCAACTAAAGTAAAACGTGCTAATATTTCTAAATCCAATATCATTATGGTTGGTGACTTTAACCAATTGTTGGATCCCTTTGTGGATAGAAAATCTGAATACAAGTTCAATCAGCAGTTACCTCGTGACCATTATATGATGTTTGGAGGATTAGCAACCCTCAATTTAAATTCTCTTTTCTTTCCTAATGTACATAATACAATGTCTAGAACTGATTATATTTTCAGTACTAAAACATGACTTCCTACTCTACAATCTGTTGAAATGGCTCCATCTTTATATCTGACCAAGCCCCAACACTGACTTCCTTCGATATCTCCAATATTGATTTAAAAACTAGTAGATGGAGATTCAATATTTCTCCATTGGCAAATAATCAGTGTATTTCTGAAGCTAATGCTTTCATACAAGATTCTTTTCAGTTTCACAAATTCTAATGACACTTCAATTCCCAACAATTGGGAAGCTTTTACGGTTTCCTTTTGGACCTTCTCAGGTGCGCATTCGCAAGAAAAAAAAGATTAACTGCTCAATATGTTCTTTTATTGCTACAAATTAAGATACTTCACATACTTATTTATGTAATATTCTGCTTAAAATTAAATCTAAATCCATTTGTGGCCAGATAAGTCTGGTAAAATGCTTGCTAATTATTTTAAAATAAACTAAAAACATTAGACTATTAGATCTATTACTAAGGAATTAGATAACTCTGTTTCCAATGCAGACATCCTGCTGGCTCGCCTGGCCCTTGGCGAAGAGGTCTTTCACCGTCTTGTCTCTCCGCCCTCTGGTAGTGGACATTGCCCACTCCCGGCTCCCCAAGGCAGTGTCCCCCGTGGACGAAAGTGGATACTTGGCAGGGGCTCTGTAGTGCGCTCCCAAGGGTAGGCTCCTATCCCCACAACCGGAGAACACAGCTTGTCTTGTCGGGCCCTGTGACCAGTTCCTAATTCGCGGGGGCGCCAGGCCAATCTCTCTAGTTTAAGACAGGATGATGCATGAGGATTCGCCCGGCCCCACCACCAGCCGGCTTCACCGCAGCGCAGTTAGAGATGAAGGCACCCTCGTCACTTAGCAGTCACTCCGTCTCCTTCTATTAGGCTGCCCTTCCCCTCCAGGTCTTCCAAGATAGCGTCCTTCGCCCAACCCGGGTAGTCAGCAGCCAAGTCCCCAGTCTAGTGGAAGGGCCCCAGACGGGGACCACTGCACAAGTCATACAGTGTGGGGCGCGTGCAGAGCGAAGGTTTTCATCCACTCTCTGGGTCCCTAGAGGCTCCACTCCAGTGATGCATGACCGCCCGGCCATCTGTCCCCCCAGCAATCCTCTGTAGGCCGCTACTGCTGTCCAGCGGGCTATCCCTGTGCGCCTCCTCCCGGTCTCCAGCGTCTGTGGCCGAACACCACCCAAATTCAGAGCCTCCTCTGGCGCTCTCCTGCGCAGTCCGTCAGTCCCCCAGGAGAGCCAAGCACCCCGGCAGGAGAGTCCCGACAGCCTCACAGGGCCCTCGACCTGCCCAGAGCTCACCTGAGTCTTGCCACTTGTTCTTACTAGGCGCCGCACCACCGTGAATCCTCCAAAGCTGGGGGCCAATCTGTACTGCCCTGGAGTGGGCCACAGAGAAGGGCGGATCAGGAGACACCACTGCAGGCCGAGATCACGGGGAACACCTCCCAACACTCCGTCCTCGCTGCCGCATTCGCGCCCGGGCCCCACCCCGAGGAGCCCTCGTCTCTGATGGCCGCACGCCACCCGACTCTGCTGCTTACCTCACCTGTGGTCATGCTGCATGGCCCTGCGTCGGCTGTAGTCTCCGGTCGAAAGACGCGGGGGTGTTAGGCCCCGGTCGAACCACGGGGCCCAAGATCCACCCTGAGGACACTGTGCCCGCATACACCTCAAAATGGTGGGTAGGCTCCGCTGGATTCCGGCCTCCTCTGCGTTGTGGGGCGATCGCTGCTGCGGCCAACCGTGTTGGGACTTTTGCCCTCTCACAGGCAGGGAGCTGATGAGTCAAAACAGTCTCCCAGGCCCTTGTCTGCCCAGGCAGGATCACAGGTCTTGTCACTGATCACCGCTGCGCCGTGGTGCACTGTCTCTGTGCCCGGCCGCAGCTCCACCCGATCTCACTCTCCCGGCAAGGTAGGAAGCCCCGGCAACCGGTCACGCACCGGAAAGCAGCCCCTCCAGGATCTCACTCACGGGCCGTGACCAATGCGTGGACCGTCTGTAGCTGAAGACGGCTAAAAGCCGGTGCTGCGGTTGGCCATCGGTGGGAGCCACAGAGGGACACGTTCGCTCACTTAAAGAGTCTCACAGAGAGAAGAGAAGATGACTGGAAGAATTATTCAAAGGAAGAGCTGTCTTGATACCACTTTTCAAGGTTTAATGTCTGAAAGCCTATTGTAAATCAGGAGTTTGCTTATTCTCAAGAGTTTGCTGATATTTTATTGGAAGATGATGAAGACGGAAGAAAATAGTGTTGCAAAATAGAATTTGTGTGTTTAATTAGTGTGTGTTCTCAGAGTAGCTAGCTAGATTTCAGATTCCTTCCCTGAATCTCTGACTGGAGACCCACCTTTAAGTTTCTAATGCCTCCTCTTTATGAGAGACCGCCTTACTTAGATTTTACTGAATTATTTGCTGATATCTTTGAGCTGAAAATACTTTCCAGCTTATAATGCAAAGGCTTCATGATTGTGCTTAGACTTCTCTCTCCCATCAGAACTCTTCATTGGGTTTCTGAGCTGACACCTTTTTCTCTTATTATCCCAGGTTATTTAGATTGGGGGTTTCCTTTATGAAACACACTTGTTGTATTGTTACTGGATTGGCTCTTATTCTAAATAATATGTTGTTCTATTTTATAATCAAATATGGATTAATGGATTATATCAACTTTTAATGCTGAAATCCAAATGTCAATGCCTAATGAATAAATGGATGAAAAACAAAAACATTTGAAAAATAAAACACTTAAACTCATACTAATTGTCTTTATTGAACGAAATGAAAGTCTTTATAGATTTATTGCTATGTAGATGATCACTCCTTATTTCTCCTTGTCGACAAGCAACGGTCCATATCACCAGTGGTGGGTTATTTAATGGTTATACCCAAAGATTGAGATACAAAAAACCCACTCCCTCAAGTGGTGAGCAAGAGGATGGTTATTGTCACAGGAGAAAGTAGCTGAACTAATTGGCCCCAATTTGGAATTACCCATGTCCCTTAAGCCCAAAGACCGAACTTGAAGACTGAAGGAGTTTGCGGTTTTGAAGAAAGTTGCAATGGTAGAGGTGTGAATATTAATAAGTTATGTGTCACAATTGAGGAAGTACAATGAGGGAATTACCTTTTTGAAAGGAAAGTTTCTAGCGAGAGACATTGATTGGTTAAAGATCAATAGAACTACACAAAAAGCTAAAGAATCAGTGCATGGTTACTAGGAATAATTGTTACAGGTGTTTAAACCACACAGTGGACATGAAAATCCTGAAAAGGGAGATATGGGGAATTTTGTGTCACAGTTCTTTCCTGGATTGTGGTCTGAGATCAGTATGTATATGCATATACAACTGAATGTGGTTTGTTGACAGAAAAAAACATTTTGATGAGATCCTGAGGTAGGCAAAATAATATTGTGATACGCAGGAATTGAGGTAGAAGAGACTTAAGAAGTTTATGCTAGTGCAAACTGAACTGGCTCAAAATAGTTTTCAGAATCAATCGCATGGAGGAAATGTTGGTGGATTGCAAGGTATTTGTTTTCAAGTTGGAGGTCACATTGTTCAGGGTGGAGATGCTGCTTTTCAAGGAAGAGGTTGAGGTGCTTTCGTTGATCCAAATTCAGGATTATACATTGCAACACACCTCGGGGAGAGGTGTGGCGCCGCGGCCAGGGCGACTGACGCTGGAATCTGGGGACCACGGTTCGATCCCCGGCTCCGGCGGCAGGTTAACCCAGCACCATGTGACTCTGGGCAATAGCTCGCTTAATCTTCCCGACGGCCCCCCAGCGCCTAGAGACCCTTACGGGTGATTGTGCACTTTACAAATGTGGACTTTACTTTTAACATTGAAGAAATCAACTCCTTGTCACTATTGTAACAGTCTTGGGCATTGGAAGAGCAATATAGACAGAATCCAAATGGAGTTAGTGAGGATAGAAGAATGCAAGTGGTAAATCAACACAAATGCAAAATGTTCCAGTTCAGGTTTCAGCTCAAAGAATGTAGATGCCAGTGCAATCACACGTTCTCATAATGCAAACCCCACAAGCTGCAATGGCACCACAGAATATGGCTTTTACCAGATCCATATGGTATTCGAACTGGAACTGGCTTTACTAATATAACAGCACAGGATTTTGTTGAACAGGTGCATGACAAAGATAAAAATCTGGATTATAACTTGATCAACATCATGGGGTTTCGAAGAATTGAAATGTATGCTCAGAAATTTAAAACCACCTGCTTGGTTTATTACTTTATGCTGTGCTAAGTATGGATGTGAGATTTTTATCAATTTCGTCATGAAGCAAATGGTAATATTCCAACATTAACTGAAAATACCAGCAGAATAATGCTCTTTGGATCCAGCCAATGTTCGCATATATTCCAAAAAACATTTCAAACAATGCTTTACTTCTTAACCAACAAAAAAGAATAATCATGTGGGGAAGTACTTAATTACTTTTGGCAAAACGATTATCCAGCAAGAGGTGCACCACACATTCATATGTGATGTCACTGACCATGTCATGAGTGATGTAATATGTGAGGGGATAAGCTGTGCATTGCGGGGGTGCGGGTTATGGTTAGCTCACCTAACTATAACTGCTTAATTTCACTGGTTTTGTACGAGTGAAACTTGAGTCTAACTAAAAACTCTCTGTAACCTTTGGTTCTTTCAGTGAATTTCTAAGGTATGTTAATGTCCCTATAACCTTTGTTTTTTTGTGAATTTCAAATGTTTTTTAAATGCTAATCCCTAACTATAATGCAACGTAACCTTTGGATTATTACTTTGTTTTTTTTAAACCTTTATTAATTTGTGCACAATAAACAAAACACTAAGGGGCATATTCACAAATAGCTATTGGTGAATTTACGTCAATTTATAGCAGCCATAGTCGTGATAAATTTACCACCCCATTCACAAGCTGGTGCTAACAGGCCACTGCACCAGTTTTCCTCTGATAGCAGCTGCAAACAACATCACCACAGAGGACCCCTGCAACTATCGCTAATGAGATGCAGACTAGGCATTCCCGTGCAAAAAGCAGTGACAACACGACACCTCAACATTCACAACGACCAGCCAGATTGGCGATAAGAACACAAAACACACAATAAGGCATGTTAGCAGCAGGAAATTAACACCTGCTCTGACCTGGTATAAAGTCGGACCACAGCCTGCACCACAAAAGGGAGCCCAGCACACAGCCACATCTGAAGACAAACAGATGCCATGGAGCAACTGAACATGCAGCACGGACACCCAAGAGGCCCACAACACCCACCAACACCACCCCCAGGACCACCCCTCCCTGGCACCCCGACCAAACACATGCCACATCAGCTACACCTAAACACGCCGGCCTGAAGACACTGGCGGACACCGGATATCTCAATCCCTCGAATCGTGAACAGCGTGGTGCCAGCAAAAAATCTGGGTCGCTTCGTGTAGCAGGGCCATCTGTGCTGCGCCTCTGGAAAGCGCAGTAAATATCATACCACATCCTTTCAGTTGAAGAAATCAGAGGCCAGAGGGGGTTTTAAGGCAGGTAACTCGCTTTATTAAAATGTCCCAGTGGCGGCAAATGCATTTCGGCAAACTGCTTTCCTCAGCGCCCTGCACTGTAACGAGTCCTTCTCCCAACTGCTCCAATCCTGCTTCTAAATGCGTACTCGCACCATAATCTCCTCCCCCTGATGCAATCGGCACACCTGTTAATGCTTGCGATGTATGCGCTAGACAACAACTCCCAGAAAGCATTGTATCAGCGTGACTGAGTTGGTGGCGTGGGGGAGTAAACACAGTAGGTAAGTGCTTGCCTGCAGGTGGGTGGCGAAGGAATCCTCAGAGCTTCTACACATATATACACACACACACATATATATATATATATATATATATTTTTTCTTTTTTATGGCAAAAAAGGAAAACGCCGCACTCAGGAACAGTAGTAATTTTGTTTATTCGGCAAACTCCACAACATGATTAGTCTGCCACACCGACGCGTTTCGGGCACACGCCATTTCTTATATATATATACATATATATATATATATATATATATATATATATATATATATATATATATATATATATATATATATATATATATATATATATATATATATATGACTCAGCAGCTGGTTTGTGTTGCGCTGGCTGTAGCGGTTACAAGGGGACCCAGGACTACGGCCGTTGACTTTCCTCATTCCGGGGCATTGAACCTATCACCACCTACCTGTCAGCCAGTGGGACCCACAGTCTGCCTCACTCCCCCACGCCATCGACCCAGTCGTGCCGGTACAGTGCCTTCTGGGAGTTGAAGTCCAGCATCAAAACGGACTCAAACAGGATGTGTCGACCGCATTAGGGGGAGGGGCGCCAGGTGCTGGAACTACTATTTGAGCAGGAAGGAACATTTGTGAAGAGGATATGCTGCAGTGTTGGGCGCTGAGGAAGGCTACTGATGCCGAAATGCATTCGCCGCCGTTGCTGAAAATGAAGAAATAAACGAGCTGTCTGACCTGTAATCCCCTTGGCCTCCGCGTTCTTCTTCGAGGGATGTTTGCTTCATATTTTCTGTGCCTGCCAGAGACACAGTACGGATGGCCCCGCTACACCAAGAGTCTCGGAGATTCAACTGGCAATCAGCGCAGCTTTAAGACTATCGAGTGATCGATATTCTCCGATGACCGCCAGAGGACACCGATTATTGTTGGGGAAAACGAGGTATTTCACTTCGGTGGGGCGAATAGTCTGCATTGACTGCCCTGACTCAGCAGCTGGTTTGTGTTGCGCTGGCTGTAGCGGTGACAAGGGGAACCAGGACTACGGCCGTTGACTTTCCTCATTCCGGGGTATTGAACCTATCACCACCTACCTGTCAGCCAGTGGGACCCACAGTCTGCCTCACTCCCCCACGCCATCGACCCAGTCGTGCCGGTACAGTGCCTTCTGGGAGTTGAAGTCCAGCATCTAAACGGACTCAAACAGGATGTGTCGACCGCATTAGGGGGAGGGGCGCCAGGTGCTGGAACTACTATTTGAGCAGGAAGGAACATTTGTGAATAGGATATGCTGCAGTGTTGGGCGCTGAGGAAGGCTACTGATGCCGAAATGCATTCGCCGCCATTGCTGAAAATGAAGAAATAAACGAGCTGTCTGACCTGTAATCCCCTTGGCCTCCGCGTTCTTCTTCGAGGGATGTTTGCTTTATATATATAAATATATATATATGTTTGTGAAAGAAAAAGCTTACTGCACCAAAGTCGCGATCAAACACTATGGGGCATATGTACAAGGAGTTAACGCCACCTTAGCGGCACTTTTCAGGACGGTTTTGCGGCGACATTTACATCGCCATAAGTACAAGCCATCGCTAACCTCTGTTAGATGCAGTTTTCCGGTGAAAATGTTAATAGAAAAGATCGCCACATCTGTTATCTATATTGACATGCAAGGGAGGCGTTCCCGTGCAAAAACAGCCCCTAACCCCACTTTCTGATATGTACAAGGGAATCCTTGAAGGTAGGAGGACCCCAAAAACTGCCTCTAACTGCAGTTACAGCCAGTTTTTCAAGACCAGAAAATAGCTGGTCTTAAAAATTGAGATAACACCTGAGGCCTCATTTGAGCAGATTTTGGTGCTGGACAGTGCTGCAAGTAATGTTGCTGCACTGCTCTGCGACAAAACTACAGGGCAGGAATGCGCACCATCAATAAGATGGTGCGCCTTCCTGGGCCTCAGTCATGAAAAGTGTTGCAGCACTGCGACAAACCAGCTTTGCAACACTTTTCTTTATCTGTCATCTTCTGTATGCGTTGGCGCAATGGTGGTGCTGAAGGAGTTGATGAGACGGTATTTGGTGGCCTTTATCCAGCTGCGAGGGGGGGGTCGATGATGGTGGTGGTGTACAGTGGGCATGGTGAAGACGTGATGTATACAATGATTGTCGGTCCAGGATAGTCCGATGGTGTGGCTGTAGTTGAAGTCCCCGCTAGCGGAGGAGATGTGCTCTACTGTGTGCCCTGCTATGTGGCTGGCTGCGGTGACTAGCTGCTTGAGTATGCTGTTGGGGGCATCGCGAGGAGGGGGTGGTATTCTGGTCACTGGGGTTGTCCAGCTGGAACTTGAGTTCATCAAGTAGAATGTCGTTGGTGGATGGGAGAGCCTGGGCTGCAATGAGGTCTTTAATGGCATCGGAGAATGGGACTCCATGGCCTGGGAGCCTGCAGATGAGGACGCCACAGAGAATGGGGTTGGGGTTGGTCCAGATTTGGCAGTTGAGGTGTTGCATGGTCACAGTTGGGTCATTAGTAACTGTGGGCAATGAACTCTGCTCTGCTAGCGGAGATTTGTTAACTACGCATTACATTCAAAACACGGAATTCATACAATAATTCAAACTGTGCCACGTAGTGAATTTAGCTACTGTGCCCACAACCCTTTGATAAAACAACTCTATCTTTACATGCTAAACAGCATATAACCAATTCACAAAAGTGAACTTTGAAAAATACCAGGCAATGAGATGATTTTGGGGTCACCCCTAACCTAGGGGTAGGGCAAGCAGAAGCCTTGAACACAAAGAGCATATTATGCTGAATTAATTGGTGGAGGCCCATCCTCCTAAGACCACCCCATCCAAGTTATGGTCAAAAATACAATGCCAACCAAAGGCCCAGCAAAGCATTATGGTGCAAGATTCTAGAGTGCAGTCAATATCATAGTAATAGCTCCTAGCTGAGCCCGAGAGCCAGCTCCTTGAGGATTGCTTTGATATTGGATACTATAATATTCACTGTCAAATGTAGGTAAAAAAATTCGGCGATTACCGACTCGGAAATACCGAATCGGTAATTGCATTACACCCCCATGGGCCAAAAGGCCCATAGGAATGCATTGCAAATACCGATTCGGTATTTACCGATTCGGCAAATACCGAATCGGTAAATACCGAATCGGCAAACACGGAATCGGCGAGAAAGAAAAAGTGAAACTGATGACAACAGCCAATGAGGTGGAAGCACCCTACCCCACCCTAGCAGGGAGTGGCTACCCAGGCAGGTGCAACTCATTAGAACTTTCTGGAGAGGCAGCCTGAGCTGAGCATTCAGAGTGAGCAGCAGTGGTAGCACTATCCTGAACTGTGTGGAAATGGCAAGCAGCTCTGAGAGCCAGAAGGCTGAGCGCAAGCGCAAGGCCAAGTTCAGCAACAAGGAGCTGCAAGTGTTGGTGGAGGAGGTGGTGAGGGTACACAGGCAGGTGTTTGGGAGGCTGTCCCTCACACTCCCAGAGAGCACCAAGAGGAACCTGTGGATTGCAATCGGTGGGAGGGTGAACGCAGTTGGTGTCACCCCCAGGAGCCTGGACGACCTCAAGAAGAGGTTTTACGACATTCGCAGCCTCACCAAGAGGAAACTGGCCGAGCTGCACAAGCAGGCAGGACTAACAGGTGGAGGCAGGAACCCCGCGCCACCCCTCACTGACCTTGAGGAACTTGTGTCCACGACAATTGAGAAAGAGAGTGTGGTGGGAGTTGGCGACCTGGACAGCTCATCCAGATCCACAGCAAAAGGTAAGAAGCATGCGCAGCATGACACACCCTACCTGACACCTCCCCTTTAGCCCCAATGCACAGCCAAACCCCAGCCCAGTACTGCTAGCAACATACATGAGCAATGCATCATGGTAACTGTAGTCAGCTAATGTAGTAACAAATGCCAGTGCACATTCAAATGAAATGCACCTAGAAAATGAATCAGAGTATTGAAAATGGGATGTTTAATGCTTTTATTGTAGTGACTGTAAGACATTTGCACTCAGTTCACAAATGCTTCTTTATACCTAGGGGCACCATCAGGCAGTGGAGCAGCAGCTACACAAGCTCCAGCTCCAGCGGCATCAGACAGTGCGGTGGCAGGGCAAAGCAGCATTCTACCATCACAGGAGGAGGAGGAGGAGAACAGCAGTGCCGGGGGCAATGAGGATGACACAGGACATACCCTCTCATTTCCCCACTCCCCCCTACTGTCACTAACGCCCCCAGTGCAGTTCTCACCCGATAATTCCCCAACACAGACCCACCCAGCACCTGCCACATCTCCTGCCAGGAGGATCACCGTTGCACCATTGAACATCATGGAGGGAGCAGCGGCTCAGGCTCCAGCACCCACCCCTGCAACACCCGTGGCACACCAGCCCACACAGCAGGCCAGCAGCAATCGGCGCAGGCCACGCACATCCAGCCCTGCTTTACCAGCACGGGAGGGCAGTGTATTCCAAGGGCTGGAGGGGAGTATGGTCTGGATCCAAAGGATGCAGGCCAAGTCGATCCTGGCTTGCCATCACCAATTGCGGGAGCACAACCTGCACATGGGGGAGATGAGAAAGGGGTTTAAGAGTCTCGTTGAGAGCAACAAGGAAATAGCTACTGGACTGGGGCGCATGACTACTGCCATTACCCAGCTATGCACTAAGATGGAGGAGCACGAGCACTGTAGGCGCAGGGATGCCCGCATGCAAAACCGGTCACTCAACCGCCTTGCTGCAGCAACCGCCCAGCTATGCCGCCGAGGGGCTAACATGGAGGACTGCCTCACCAAGAACACTGCTGAGATGACCAGGGGCATGGCCCGCATCACCACTGCCATGGAGGCACTAATCATATCAAACACGGTGGTGAATCCTGCCCTGGACGTGGGCGAGGCTGGGGACAGCAGCAGCCGCAGCAGCCCGGCCAGCGCTGTATCTGAGCCGCGCCGGAGCAGCAGGCGCTCCGCTGAGGCAGCCGGACACACAGAAGGGTGTGAGCCACATCCAAGTGGGTCAGCTAAGCGCAGCAAGAAGTAAGACTGCCAGGGTGGGTGAGGCAAACCGGACAATTTACAATCCCCACCTATTCTGTTATAGTTAAATTTGTAGCACATCAGTGCAGTAACGTTGTGCCAACATTAGTAAATTTTTATATGTTCCACATACATTGACGTGTCTGTGCATCTGTACTCACTCAGAAATAGTTGTCTGTTATCTCCTCACGTCTGTACCTCCCGTCACTTGGTGTAGACACTCCAGCAGGTTGTGTTAGTGGCACAGCTATGTCATCGTCAGGGTCCTCGTAGTCAGACAACTCTACCTCTGTGCCCTTCTTGACCGCAAGGTTGTGCAACATTGCAGATACAGCAATTATCTTGCAGCAGGTGATGGGGGTATATTGTCTAGCACCTCCGGTCTTGTGCAGGCATCTGAACCTGCTTTTCCAGATGCCGAAGGTCCGTTCAACTACATTCCTTGTGCTTTTGTGCACACGGTTATACCTCCTTTCGCTGGGTGTTGAGGGGTTGAGGTAAGGGGTGAGAATGAATGAGCGGAGGGCATATGCACTGTCGCCTAGAAGAGAATGGGGTAACATTACTCACATGCATACATGTACTTCACACTGCTATTTAGGTTATGGGGGTCTGACACTGTGTCTTACCTAGGAGGTATCCTTCACCGAATTCCCCTGCCGTCAGCCGTGCATAAATGCCACTATTTTGAAAGATATAGGAGTCATGGGTACTCCCTGGAAATTTTGCTACCACGTCAGTGATGACACACTTGGCATTACAAATCACCTGCACATTTATGGTGTGCGTTGACTTCCGATTACGGTATATGTATTCCGTGTCAACAGGGGGACAAATCGGAATGTGTGTGCCATCTATGCAGCCAATGATGTGGGGGAATCCTGCCATCTGGTAGAAGTCTGCTTTTGTCTGTACCAGTTCTGCATGGGTTGCAGGGAAGGAAATGTATTGGTCCATCCTTTCGATCATGGCGTCTAGGAACTTGTGGAAGAACCGGGACAGGCAGCTCTGGCTCACCCCTCCCACCACAGCTACTGCACTTTGAAAGCTGCCAGACGCAAGCAGGTGTAGGCTGCATAGCACCTGCACGTGCACTGGGATTGCGTGTGCCCTTGGGGTGGGGTGCTGCAACAGGGGTTGGAGGTCCCTAATGAGCTGTAAGATGGTCTCTGGGTCCAGCCTGTACCTCTGTAGGATCTCTGCATCTGTCTGCATGGACAGGGTGAGACGCTCTCTATACACCTGCTCCTCTCTCTGCCATTCCCTCTCTCCATCCTGCTGTAGCCGTAGCCGTCTTGCTATGACATAAAAAGCTGCCATGGTGCAAGCAGAAATGCATTTTGGGTCCTTTTTTATAGGTTGCACCTGGTTACCACCTGATTCAAATCTATGGTAAATACCGATTCTTAAATACCGAATTTGACTCAAAATTGGTATTTCAGAGCTTTCCTACATCTCACTCTTCAGTAGAATCGGTATTCTACCGAATCGGTAATTTTACCGATTCGATAACATTACCGATTCGGAATTTTTCCCGATTCAGTTTTTTCCGAATCGGTATAGTACAGAATCGGTGATTTTTCAGATTTCCTAATTTTTTACCGATTCTGTTTGGTTACCGATTCGGTATATTTGCCGATTCGGTTTAATTTCCGATTCGATATACTACCGACACGGTAACTTTTCCGATTCGGAATTTTTACCGAATCGGGCGTTTTTGGGACTCCTACATCCCGAAACCTCGATACCGGTCGGTAACGGCCGAAAATACCGATTTTCGGCCGTTACCGACCGACCTACATCGGGCCCATAATTATTTATTGTTTAATTAAAGGCACAGCTTGCTGTATTTTCATTTTCACTTTTATGAGATGACTGTATGTATTTTAACATGTAAAGATAGTTATTTGTTCTTTTATTAAAAGTATGTGAGATTTCAGTTTGGTAAAAAGAAAGCTTTATAAAAAAAAAATTCTCTGGAAAATGTGATACTTCCAATCAACATATTCTTAATTAAATAAATATTCTCTTCAAACAAATTCTTAGCACACTTAACACAAATATCCACCAAGAGGCTCTCTACAGTCAACACACATAAAAAATTCAAGCTCCTATTTACCGCCATAGTCCTCGAAGACAACACAGGAGAAACATTGTCATCGCTTTCAATCATCCTGCATCTTAGACTTCCTTATTCAGGATGGAAACAGATGTTATGGTTGAGAGGCTCTAACTTGGACCTAATCCAAAGCTCATATAGAGACAAATATCAAACTGGCATCAAACAATGAAAAGGCATAATTTTTTCAGGGAAGGCTGTAGCATTAATTTCCCAGGTGTGTGGCTTATTTCACAATAGCGAGACCTCCGCAATACAAGGTACATCTGTAATAAAGTTCCGTTTGCACTTTGATTTAAGAGTGCCCTAACATAACTCCATAGATGAAATTTCGGTTTGGAGCAACATATTTCGCAAGCCGCAGGGGTAAAATGGGTGTGCTTTTTTGCCCCAGCACAAAAATGAACACAATATGTCCCTTGTTTCTTACAACGAAACAGAACAGATGGTGAAACATGCTTTTAAAAATTATGTGTAATCAGCAAATAATTGTCTCAACTGTGGTGACTACTTAATTTTTGATTTGAATATATTATATATTATAAATGCAAACGAAAAAGTAGAGATATTACTTTTTACAGGTCACATCCAGTACAAACAGCATCTCCCTGGTTACCATACAGTAAGCTGGGTGACAGAGATACACATACTTTCCATGTTTAAATCATAAGAGCAGTGCTTAACCATGTAGGTATGAGAGATTACAAACAATTTCATTCAACAATTTTAATAAATAATATAATGTCATTATTTCTATATAGTTTA
The DNA here is from genome assembly GCF_964261635.1 of Lissotriton helveticus. Classification (NCBI taxonomy): domain Eukaryota; kingdom Metazoa; phylum Chordata; class Amphibia; order Caudata; family Salamandridae; genus Lissotriton; species Lissotriton helveticus. The sequence continues at coordinate 492,547,886 of NC_136057.1, read as the reverse complement.
TTCAGGTGGCAAAGGCTATATGTAAGAGTCAATGGAATTAAGTTAGGGCATACCCATGGAAATCACGATGTGACCTTGTGCACATAATTGTATTTCCTACAGGTGCACAGTGGTAAATAATGAGCACTTAAAAAACACCCCAGGGTGGCATTAAGTGTGATATAAATATGGTCACTCATAAAAGATTTTGTTTTTATTTCTTATGGCAGCTGTTCATTTTATCTTTCCTAACCCACAATAGGTGAAACTAATCTCATCAAAGCAGGCTAATTTATCAGCCAACCTCCAATGTCTTCATCATGTAGGTCGCCTGCTTGTAACTATTTCTTTGGAAGGTCACTCCTTGAAATGGCTGCACAATATTATTCAGTTATAAATTGCTTAATTTCTTGTGTGATGTTTCACATATAAACATACACAATTTTACAGCAAGAAATAACTTACTAAGACAAAATAAACGTTATTCAATAAAAAAGCAAAATCACACATTTATCAACAGAAAGGAGTAGAGGCTGTCCAACTCTTTGCATAAAAATATGATGTAATAAAAAAGATTTCACTTTTTTAGGGGGAAATAAGTAAAGGTCTGTGAAGCCCAATAAAAAAGCATATCAATATCTCTCAAGTGAAGTCAAATAAATATATACATCAAGGATTTCTTACAAGATATTTTTATGTTATTCCTGAATGTATTGAATAAAACCAGTTCAAATATTTCAGGACTCAAGCTCTTTTTCACTTCTCTCCTCTCCTCCTCCTTGTCCTGATGGCAATGTTTGTTTCACACAAACACATCTGTCAGCTTCTGTGTTCTCATGGCAGTGTCTGTGCACCCGCACACATCCGCCTGCTCTTTTGTGTGTTTGTGCCCCTAAGAGCAGACATGTGCTTGTCATATTCATTCATAGAGCCTGGCTGTGTCTTTGCTCACTATCCAGATGCGTACTACTCAGCCCGTTCTCACAGAGATGATGGCCTCAATTCCTTATGGGTCACAAACTGCAACCCACCTCACTAATATTCGTGAGGTCAGTTGATTTGCAACCCAATAGAAATCGCTAAATGAAACTCAATGGATTTCATACATTTGCAGAAAATTGTAATTAGGTAATAGCTATTCCTAAAATGTGTACATATGTGTCTCATCTACCTATTTTTGCTGTCTGGAAACGTCACCAGCCGACTGGACTACGGAAACACCCTCTACGCCGGAACCACAGCCAAACTGCAGAAAAGACTCCAACACATCCAGAACGCCTCCGCTCCACTCATCCTGGACATCCCCCGACACAACCACATCTCCGGTCACCTGAGAGACCTGCACTGGCTCCCCGTCAGCAAGAGAATCACGTTCCGACTCCTTGCCCACGCACACAAAGCCCTCCACAACCAGGGCCCCAGATACCTCAACAACCGCCTGACCTTCTACACCCCCACCCGCCAGCTTCGATCGACCAGCCATGCCCTCGCCGCCGTTCCATGCATCAGAAGAGCCACCCCGGGAGGAAGATCCTTCTCCTACCTGGCTGCCAAGACTTGGAACTCCCTCCCCATCCACCTCTGTCTGACCCAAGACCACCTCTCCTTCAGGAAGCAACTCAAGACCTGGCTCTTCGAGCAGTAGCGGACCCCCCTCCCCCAAGTGCCTTGAGACCCTCTGGGTGAGTAGCGCGCTATACAAATGCTTTGATTGATTGATTGATTAGTTGTCCTCCACCCTTTCCTTTTGAACTGTAACCCTATACCCTACATCTCAGTAAGAAACTTTACTGGCTCTGTTTCATGTCCTCCCTTTTGCTTATTATATTTAAATCTCTTGGCAATTCATATGAAACAAGCAATTTCTAACACAACCAGGTAATTAATCTTCAGGTGCACTATATAAACATCCTCTTTTATTAGTATTTTAATGCAACAACAATTATCAAAAACATTAAGGCTTGAAACTGAAACAGCATTTTGTAGTACATAAATTAGTACTGCAGTAGTACTACTCATCTTCTACAAATACTATTCCCTAACGTACATGGGGTGACCACTGTGAGCCCTATATTTTCATTTTGGAGACCCCCACACATAAGCCGAGACCCTACACATATAGGTATACGTTATGTTAGGGATTGACCAATTGTAGTGCCTAGAAAACAGAGTTAATTCTTCCTAATGAGTGAGGCTTAAGAAGGTGTAAGGAGAGCTTTAGATAGCGATATGCAAAACCAAACCAACCTAAAAAATATTAGGCCCATTGCTATTCACAGACAACACTTCTAAAGTTACAAAAGCAAAAAAAGCATCAAAACAGTAGTTAATGTACTGCAACTCAGCTTGGATGTAAGTCTAGCACCACACCACTCACATGTACTGCATCTCCACCCTATATAAAATAATGGGGGGTTTGCTTAATAAAATGCCCTATAGGAAACAATGGGGCATATTACCAACAACTAGCGATAATTTTTGTCTCTAACTTGTTTAGAGACAAAAATTATCGCCGCACATCGGCGATTTTTATCGCAGATAAACCTTGCTATTAGCAAGGTTTATCGCAAATGCGATAAAAAACGGCCGCAATGCATGAATATCGCTGAAAAGTCAGCGATATTCATGCATTATCGAGCAAATGCTCTTAGCCATGTTATCCACCTCCCATTGGATAACATGGTGAAGAACTGCTCAGGGCAGGTGTTAGCTTTTGGAGATATTCGCGCTTAGCGCGAATATCTCCAAAAGTTGGTAATAGGAGATAGCGATGTTAGTGACTTTTTCCAGTCGCTAACATCTTGGCACGCCCACTTTGCATGTCATTAGTGATAAATATCACTGACATGCAAAGTGGGGCCCAAGATGGTCGCTATCTCCTATTAGCTGTCACTAACTGGTGTTAGCGACAGCTTGGTAATAGGGAGATAATTTTATCTCCGCTTGCTTGGCTTTTAAAGCCAAAAAAGCGGAGATAAACCCCCTTGATAATATACCCCAATATTTTTAAAAATTAACTATTTTTACATTTAAATTAAATATATATTACGTTTTTTTTGGTGTTAAAAAGTTAGATTAAATAAAAAATTAAATATGTTATCATTTAAAAGAAAATAATGCATTATTTCAAAACAATAATTGAATTAAACATTTAAACATGTTTAAATTAATGCAAACCACAGAACTAATAATTACATTTACTAAAAAGTAATTTGTAAAATATTACATAATTAATTTAGAAGTTATAGTTATCAACTAAAATATTGTGCTTTAAATATTTAAATATTTAGGGGCATATTATCAAGGGATTTATCTCCTCTTTTTTGGCTTTAAATGCCAAGAAAGCGGAGATAAAATTATCTCCCTATTACCTAGCTGTCGCTAACACCAGTTAGCGACAGCTATTAGGAGATAGCGACCATCTTGGGCCCCGCTTTGCATGTCAGAGAAATGTATCACTAATGACATGCAAAGTGGGTGTGCCAAGATGTTAGCGACTGGAAACAGTCGCTAACATCGCTATCTCCTATTACCAACTTTTGGAGATATTCGCGCTAAAATATCTCCAAAAGCTAACACCTGCCCTGAGCAGGTTTTAGCCATGTTATCCAATGGGAGGTGGATAACATGGCTAAGAGCATTCGCTCGGTAATGCATGAATATCGCTGACTTTACAGCGATATTCATGCATTTCGGCCGATTTTTATCGTTTCAGAGATAAACCTTGCTAATAGCAAGGTTCATCTGCGATAAAAATCGTCTCAGCTCGGCGATACATTTTTATCGCTAACCAAGCAATAGCGATAATTATCGCTATTGCTTGGTAATATGCCCCTTAATTATTTTATAACTATTTATTTTGATGGTTTACTATGCTGTGCCACTTTAATTTATTAGTTCTAGGTTAATATTACTATTACTAAATGAATATACATGTTTATTTCACATAAACATTTGTATGCTTTCTGCTCAAAAAACTATATCTAGACTTGACTACACCAGTGTCCTCTACCTAGGTTTGTCCCAATCACGACTGAGCAGATTTCAATGTGTCCAGAATGCTGCAGCACATGTATTGCTTATTCTCCCAAAGTGCTTTCATCGGGGCTGCCCTTAGCAAGCTACACTGGCTCCTGATGAGACAGAGAGTCGCATTTACAGCCCTCTGTTATAACTACATCGCTCTATCCAACAATGTCCTGCACTATCTTCAGTCACTGGTTAAACCTTATATTCCATCTGGGAATCTCAGATCAGTTGAAGGTAAGCTTGCCATTATTCAAACCCACAGAACCAGAGCAGGCGGAAGATCCTTCGCTTACATTGCAGCCAAGACCTGGAACCAGCTACTGGCAGATATCAGACGCGCCCCCTTTCCTGAACACCTCTTGGAAGACCCTGAAGACTTGGCTCTTCCGCTAAACAGATCTACGGCCACCCCCACCCCCCCCCCCCTCCCTCAGCGTCTTAAGACCCTCACATGTGAGTAGCGCACTTACGATTCCCCTGATTGATTCCTAAATGCAAAAGTCTGAATTGGCAGTAGTTCTTTCAACTAGCCCTCACCTACAATGTGGAATACTTCTCCTCGTAGAGTCTAGCTGGGTCCATCTGTAGCTCCTTTCTGGAAACAGTAAAAAAAACCTTGGCTTTTTATGTCTGGCTGTTTATTGGTACAGCGCTCTGTGCATTCTTTTCTCAAGGGAATTAGAACCCTAGCTCTTTGACACTTTATTTGAAGTCGCTGTGCTACTCTAAAAATTGCATTATTATTATATTATTTTTACATTTAATTAATGTTCCTTTTACTTTCCCATAGAGAGATGGTGGAGATATCTGTCAACTTATGAATGTTACTAGAAATAACTAAACACCCATAAATTCTATCTTAGATGTTAGCAGGCAACGGCATGGTTAGTCGATCAAATCAAAATATCCAAAATGTATTTAGGCAGAACTGGAGAAGAACCTAAGCCCTACTCCAAATAAAGCCAGTACAGATTGAAGTCCAGCACAGGAAGAAATAAGAACCAAAGAGCAATAGGTCATAAGGACTGCTCAGCATAGCCAGACGAAGAAAACAAAGGAAATATTTCAGTGCAGATAGTTAAACAGAAAGAAAGCTACAACAGCTAGGCCAATTGTAAAACCGAAAACACATCACATCACAAAGCTGGCTTTTACTCTGCTTCTAGTGAGTACGTCTGTATTGTGTACTACATGAAAACCAATAACACATTCAAAATAATGACAACATCTCTGTTTGGCCAGAGGAAGTGACCTTCAATTATAGATATACAAACTCCATCCAGTAAAAAGGAACATCATGAACATGGAAGACACATAATCTGCAGCATTGCCATGGGACTGTCAAGCTAACTAAATGTGTACATTTAATACAAGCAGTTAAAGTCATGTTTGAGACCCTTGGTACACAAGCAGAGAAATGACAATGAAAACATGAGTAGGCCTCCTTTGGCCAAGTTAAACCCTTACCCATGATGAAATACAGTGCAAACATTTCAATTGCACCTCATTAGTAGCAAGTAAAACACAATATTACTTATTTTAAATTTCTCAGCTACTTTAATACATATACAAGTTACCTCTGTGAATATGACCTAAAATGTGCTAGTTGTTTTTTTTCCTGAATATTTTTTCTATTTGGTACAATGATTTAAAGAGCGAGAGCACAATATATAAGAGTGACAGTTAAAGGGTCCACACATAAAGCAGGACATATGCTAGATCACTGCTTTACTAATTTGAGTACGCTGAAGTTTGAAAACTCTATGATAGTCCCCTGGTCTGACCACACCCTCCTGTCCTTCTCCCTGACCTCCCCGGAACAGCAAGGTCCGGCTAATCTCTCTAAGAAAGTAAGTCGAGTCTGGTCCAAATTATCAACGGATAAATGGATCTCGAACCTTAGGGAAACCTTGCCTAACGTTAGCAATGATCCCTCAGAAGCTGATGCCCGCTATAATCATTGGCTGGAGGCATCACTAGACCTCATCCTCCCAAAAATTTACCTCTCCCATCGTAGTGGGGTTAATAAAAAAGCTTGGTATACCCCAGAACTCAAAGCCCTTAAACAGATATGCAAGCAGAGGGAGAGGATGTGGAGGAAAGACTACTCCGAAGCTAGCAAAGAGAGCTATAGGACATTGTTACGTAATTATAAAAGGGCTATTAAAGCCACCCAGTCCAACTACTACCAAGAGAAAATTACATCTGCTGCTAGCTCATCCAGGGAAATTTTTTTAAATTTTAAATCCCTAGTCACTACTCCAACCTCCATTAATGACCCTCTTCTGGCACACACTCGTTGTAGGGAGTTAGCAAACTTTTTTGCCTCAAAAGTAACAGATATTTATTCATCATTTCAGGTGACTTCTGTTGGGCCACTTCTCTCCCCGCCTCGAGACTTGATCCTGCTCGAGGAATTTATTCCCCTCGACTGTTTGAAAGTTCAGTCTCTTTTGGGGATCTTGAAATCAGGCTCACCGGTTGATGTTGTACCACCAACCATTCTTAATATGGTCTCAGACACTGTGGCCCCGGTGATTCAGGAGGTGATTAATACTTCCTTGGCAGCTGGGTTAGTTCCACCTTTGTGGAAACAGGCAAGAGTAAAGGCGCTACGGAAGAAACCCAATCTTAACCCTGAGGATTGGGCCAATTATCGCCCTATCTCCTTGTTGCCTACTATCAGTAAGCTAGCCGAAAAATATGTAAGCTCCCTGTTAGCCACCTTCCTTGAAAATAACAACTCCCTACATCCTACCCAGACTGGGTTTAGGTGCAAACAGGGCACTGAAACCGCCCTCATTGCAGTAGTAGAGGAAACAAGGAAGATTGTTGATAGAGGTAGCTGTGCTGCCATATTGCTTTTAGACCTCAGTGCGGCCTTTGATACTGTTAAACATTCCATCTTGATTCAAAGGCTGAGTAACATAGGCATTACTGGGACCGCACTGAGGTGGCTACAGTCCTTCCTCTCCGATCGGACTTTTGTGGTGTTTGAGGATGATGTCGCATCCCCCCTGATGCATCTACAGTGTGGCGTTCCCCAGGGGTCATCCCTCAGCCCGACCTTATTTAATATCTACATGAGGCCATTGGCTGGGGTGGTGTTACCCTGGGGGGTGCAACTGGTGACCTATGCTGATGACACTCAGCTCGTCATCACCCTGTTGGGCAGGAGACAACCTATGACAACCTTTCCTCCTGTCTCAGCAGAGTCCATGAGTGGATGGATGAGTCCTTCCTGAAACTCAATGGAGCAAAAACGGAGGTCATGATGCTGGGACATAATGCACCCTTCTCGGTGGAGAGATGGTGGCCGGGTATTCTGGGCCAGCCCCCTCGTCCAAAGGAGCAGATTAAGAGTCTGGGAGTTTGGCTTGAACCAGCTCTTAATTTCCAGGTGCAAGCCCGGAAGGTAGCAGCTACTTGCTACGCCCTGATCAGATAACTTAGGTAAATCATTGGGCATCTTCCATTCGAGGCTAGGCGGATATTAGTACAGGCCTCGATTTTATCACGCCTGGACTATTCCAACGCAGTTTACTTGGGGGCCCCACAGGGGACACTCAAGGTCCTACAGACTGCTCAGAATTGTGCAGCCCGGTTGTTATTGGACATTCCACGAAAGACTTCAGCCAAACCAGCGCTGCGACAACTTCACTGGCTGCCTGTACAACAAAGGATTGAATTTAAGGCCATGACCATTGTCCATAAAGCCTTAACCAAGGTCGCACCAGCCCTTATCCAACCTATGTTCTGCCCCTATGAAACCTGCAGGACCCTAAGGTCCAGTAATAAGAACTTACTGGCGATCCCTAGGATACAGAGAATTCGTATGGGTGGCAGGTGTTTTTCTTTACAGGCGGCAACACTTTGGAATAACCTTCCAGATGGTATACGGCTGGAAGAGAACCATCTTAGGTTCAGGTAGATGTTAAAAACTTTTCTGTTCCTTTAAACCTCGGGAATGAATGGGTCACTGAAGCGCTGGGATGCCTCTGGGTAGCCATGCGCTCTACAAATGCGTAGTCATTCATTCATTCATTCACAGTGTTCTCAATGTGTCTGTTTGTGCACAAGGGAGAGTGGGTACATCACATTAAACAAGCAAAATAATATTTTTACCAATATTAATTGATCGTAAAGTGCACATTATTGTATATGTTTTCCTTGCTAAGCACTGTACAGGACATGTTTCCCTAAAGGATGTGTTTCGCTTCCCTTAATATTGGCCCTAAATTTTTTGATCCCAAAGAAATTAAGAATTGAATATTTCAGAATACAAATTCAAAACCTGCAGGTCACACCATACATCCCATGTCATAACATGAGATCCTACGAGTCCTTTGGCTGTTGAAGTGTGTATATGTACACAGTAACACTAGCTTATGCTGGTAACATGCATCAGAAATTAAATTGGTTCAATACATTCAGTACCATCTAAAGATCTTGGCTATGTAGTGCTGACACAAGAACACATTTTAAATACAAATAGGGATATGTAAGCTTTTACTGGAAAGAGATAGAGTTTGAATAAAAACAAAGAAGTCAATTGTAGTTTGTTAGACCTGTCAATCTTAGGGTGGTCCTCATCTAAATGTTTTGTCTCACCTCCTCCATTTTTACTGCTTTTGGATTCTGTGCAATTTACCACTGCTAACCAGTGCTAAAGGGCTTGTAGTCACTCCCCTAAAATTTTGTTACATTGGTTTACACCCGGGGGGTGTGGCAACGCAAGCACCAATAATGGACGCTTGCAACTGAAGCTCTGTCGGCCGGACTCACTTTGAGCATGTTTTGAGTATGATAATCCCCAGCTCCTGAGGCGGAATTACCCCCAATGTACCTCTGAGGACAGGAGGAATGCGGCGATTGCATTTGGGGAGCCGCGGCGATGCTGTAAACCTATGCCGTCAGTGACGGCATATGTGCAGGGCGTACGTCTTAGCCGGGCGCAGGAGAGCGTGTTGTGGGGTGAGCCGCCGACCGGCTCCCGATACTGTGTCTTCTGCTGTGCGGTTGCTCCCCCCCACTTACGATCGGTGCCTCCCGTGCTGCACAGTGCTGAGGCTGCGGGGCACATCTCACCCTGCTTACGCAATTCTACCGATGGGGACCGTTTTGGGGACAGGGCCTTCTGGTCCCCGTGTTGCCTGGGGGCGCGGCAGGTGCGCGGGGGCAGCCTCCTCTCTTTCACTCTTTGGAGCTAGTGCTCAATGAGTCCGACTGGTGAGCGCCTGCTCCCTCCTACCTCATTAGGCCTGTTAGGCCTGGCCTACCTTCTGGTGGTGACATCATAGCGACCCCAAGATCTCTTTGATATCAATGCTGGCAATATACCCTGGGGACGCCTCTCTCCATTTTGCTCTGCCCAATGTGACCTTTGTTGACCTGCATCGCCAATGCCTCTAGGGATGCCCCTTAGCACCCTGCTACAAGGCTCCCATTCCACAGCCTCGCTCCATTACTACCATTTCCTCACCTGATAGTGCCCGGAGTGGACGTAGCGCTACCACAGCTCATCTAGTTACAGCGTGATGCCACAAGACGCTACTTTGCTGGCAGCTCCACTTAGTTTGGTGGGTCACGGATTCTACAGGTGCTGATGTTTGCATCTCCATACACGCAGTCCTGCCGGATTTGGAATATGTGGAGGCTGTGACCGGGGGGTCCTCTACGCTTATCGAAAATGCTCCACCGGTCCTGATTGCCCTGGGTCGGGGGTGAGGCTTCACCACGTCTGTCCACGGCTGGGTGGACTGCGCACTGCGAAATCCACCTACACCGCCGTACATTGGAGTCCTGACTGGGTGACACCTCTACTCCGTTCCCTGGCTGCGCACTCGCCACAAAGGGCCATCCCCGTATAGTGTCCTGTTTTACCCTGGGTTATGGGCCGAAATGATCCCAAGCAAAGGACTTTGCCTTTTGAGAAAGTTACGGACAATGTGACGGACGATCCTTCTGACATGGCGGACGGCGCCCAGGGAACTGGAGATTTGGGAAATCCACCGTCCCTAACAGCTGCGATGCTTCAGGAAATGAGAGCAGGATTCAGGGCAATGGATGTCAGGTTTGATGCTCTGGATAAAAGCCTGGCTGAAATGGGCTCCAAGGTCCAGGCTCATGATTGGCGTCTAGATGTGGCGGAGGCACAGATATTGGATGGGGAGGATAGTGCTGAGCAGTCCCAGAAAAGACTGGACCGGGTGGAACGAATCTTGAAGGAAGTCGCGATAAAGAACGAGGATTTGGAAGCGCGTAGCCGGCGCAACAACGTGCGCATCCTGGGGATTCCAGAAACGGACAACACTGGTCGCATGGACATATTTGTCGAGCAATTAGTATCTGATTTGTTTGGTAGGGAGTCTTTCACTCAGGGGTTTGTAGTAGAACGTGCTCACAGATCATTGGGCCCCCACCCTGGCCTTCCACCGAGACCCATAATTGTGAGAATTATGAACTTCAAGGACAGGGATTCCGTCTTGCGCGCTGCCCATGAACGTGGCGACATACAGTGGCAAGGTTCTAAACTATTGTTCTTCCCGGATTTCACCATGATGGTTCAAGATGCGCGTCGCAAATTTAATTGTGTGAAAGCTACGCTACGGAACCAGCAACAACGGTACGGAATGTTCTATCCTGCCAGTCTGAAAGTGGACGTGGGAGGCAGATCACGCATCTTTGACACACCGGCAGAAGCACAGGAGTTTTGCCACAATTACAAGTAAGACAACAATGGGGCGGCTGGAACAGTGCGAGTCACATCCCCTCCTCGAAATGGTTCTGAGGCCAGTACGGAGCTCTTCTGCAATTCTGGGACTTGATGATACTGCTCTGACACATGGGTTTTTCTGTGACTGAATGCTTTAATTAGTGGTTTCATACTGTTTCCTATAATTACAATTTTAATGCCAGGACGAAGTGGCGTTACCACACCTCGTGGTGTATACCTTGATTTGGTTTCTGTTGTTGCGAACATCACGGTGTTCATTTGTTCCTTTCACAGTTCAATTGTGTGGTATCCTTCTCATGTATATTCTTATCTTGCTATCATTAGTGTGTTAGTGCAGAATGTACAATGTAGGTTATGTAATGTAGAATGTAAGTGATGTAATGCTTGGGAGATTCTATGAGGCAGTTGGAGTTGCTGTCTGCTGTGGATGGGATCTTGTATTAACCTTATCTCAAAATAAAGAAGATAATCTCAACCTGTATGAACTTCTACTTCTTCACATATGCTTTCTCCTTTTGCACCGTCAATTGTTCCTTTGGGTATGGTTCTGCCTTGCTAGGGATATGGTGAGGCTGGGAGGTGGGGGGACTCTTGCAGTATGTTCACTGTTTTATGGGGATGGGTTTGCTGGTCATTGTCTTAAGGTGTTTGTTAATGATGTGTGCCTTTATCTTAGTATGGCACAACTAGGTACTCTGTCTGGGCCTTCCGGGCTGTCCCTTATGTCATGGAATGTCGGGGGTCTGAATAACACCCGAAAAAGACGCCAGGTGCTCAATTACATATCACCACATAACATTGACATTGCCTGCCTACAGGAGACGCACTTGTCCAAATCTGATGCAGCTCGTATAGCTGCCAGCTGGGGGGCACACAGCTATTTCTCTAGTTATAGTAGATACGCGAGGGGGGTAGCACTACTTATTCACAAACGAGTCCCTTTTTCACTGAGAAAGGTCATTGAAGACAGTGAGGGACGTTTTTTGATTATCACAGGCACTTTAATGAGTCACTTTGTTGCAGTAATAGGCATATATGGTCCCAATGTTGATTCCCCAGATTTTTTTAATTCATTGCAAGTACACTTATTATCATTACCCCCGTGTCTGATCATTATGGGGGGGGGATTTTAACTTATTATTAGATTATACAAGAGACAGCACCTCCACCGCCTCTGACACTAAGCCCCGCTCTCGCCTGGCCTTACAAGATATGTGTCGGCAATTCTCATTGGTTGACATAGAGCTCACTCACTCCCCGGCTGCTGCTTCATACACTCATTATTCTGGGTTCCACCACACCTGGACCAGAATCGATTATTGGTTGGTTTCACCAGGGATAGCGGGCTGGTTCTGGTCACTATATACACACTTCCGCGGACCTTCTCAGACCATTCCCCCGTGGTGCTCAGGCTTGCGATACCTCGCCCTGGGGGATTTGAAAGACAATGGTGATTTCCCGGAGGGGCGCTTCATGATCAGGTGTTTCTTGAAGAAATGAGGGCCGCCATCGAAGACTACTTTGACATTAATACCGGATCAGTGGACACCTGGGCGGTGCTTTGGGAGGGTTTTAAAGCATTTATTCGGGGGGTTTGTATTGCCAAGAGTGCGAGTGTCCTGAAAGATCTGCGGAATACCCCGGCCCGCATTGAGACGGACATTGCAGCCTTAGACGCAGAATTGCCTGCTGGGGCCTCAGCTGCCATGGAGGCTCGACGCTTGGCTCTGCTGGTAGATTTTCGAGATGCAGCAGACAGGGAACTGTTATACCTGGGTAAACATCACACAGCCAGGAGGCACGGCGAGGTCGAACGCCCTGGCAGAATACTGGCACACATACTCCGCCCCCCCTACAGCCGAGCTTACATAACCGAAATCAAAAACTCTGCTGGTGTACTCCACTCCTGAGATAAGCGACACATTCCTGGCCTACTTTAAATCCTTATACACTTCCAGAATAGGCAGTGATCTTAGCGCCCAGGAGGAATAGTTGTCCGAAATTGCGCTAGTTTACCTTGAGAAATACATTTTGGACTTCCTGGCTATTCCCATTTCACAGAAAAATGTGGTGGAAGCAATAAATACGCTACGGGGTTCCTCTGCTCCCGGCCTGGATGAGTTCACGGCAGACTTTTATAAGACATATAAAGACATTCTGGTCCCGCAATTAATAGAGGTATATGCAGAAGCATTGGATACAGGTATTCCTCCCCCCACTTTCAGAAAGGCCGCCATTATTCTTCTCCCCAAACCAGGTAAAGACCCTTCTCTGTGTGGCTCATACAAACCCCTCTACTGAACCTGGATTATAAAATACTGGCCAAAGTGATTGCTATCAGGCTATCTTTATTAATGGAGTATATTATCTACCCGGCTCAGTCCGGTTTTGTTCCTCATCGATCCACGTCCCTTAATTAACCCTTTTCGCAGTTCTTCATAGGATTGACCCGATGACCCCAGCAGCAGCAGTATTAATAGACCTGAAAAGGTATTTGACTCTCTAGAGTGGCCCTTTTTTCTTTCAGTGATGCGCCGCATGGTAATGCCCAAGGGTTTTGTTTCCACCACCGCTCTTTTGTATACCAGCCCCAATGCCAGACTGCGCATCAATGGTACGTTATCCCAACCGTTTCGACTATCCCGCGGGACAAGGCAAGGATGTCCTTTATCTCCTCTATAGTTTATTTTGGCAGCGGATCCCTTGATCAGACACTTGAATTGAATTGAATTGACACTTCCAAGAGCGTCATTTACACTGTGGCCTGAAGTTTAAAACTGGTCCACTGCTAGTGTCCCTATATGCCGACGACAATATATATATGTGAGACACCCGCAACTTAATCTTGATCCAAGGATTAGGGAAACCTTACGGTTTGGCAGGTTTTCAGGACTTGGAATTAACTGGCACAAGTCTGTGATCTTTCTGCTGACGTGCAGCACTGTTCCATGGGATTGTGAGTACCCACTTGAGTGGTGCCTGGACTCGGTCAAATACCTAGGTGTCCATATACACATCGATGCTGCTACTATAATTAGGCTAAATTATTGACGTGCCATTAGCTCCTTAGAGTCACAAATAGAGTGGTGGCTTCGTCTCCTACTGTCAATGGTGGGTAGAGTCGCCATTATTAAAATGGTAGTCCTGCCAAAACTTTTATATCTTTTTAATAATATTTCCATTCCCCTCACTCAGTCTTTTTTTCTGTAGCTGCGGCAACTCCATATAAGATTGGTATGGGGAGGTAAGCGTCCACGGGTTAACTGGCAGGCTTTGACTCTTCCATATGAGAGGGGTGGTTTTGGAGTCCCTGATATGTATTTATATTATTTAACTGCACAATGTAGCTTTGCTTTTGTGTGGTACCACCCGGATGCCCGAATCCCCTTCTTGCGGCTGAAGCAGATCTGGTGCTTCCTCAGAAGCTGTCTGCAATACTTCCCAAAGAGATCCCCAGGGACCCATTGGCTATCCAAACAGTATCCACCACTAGTTGGGCGTGGGTAAACTTACGGAGACTGCTGGGGCTGGACCTATTATATTCTCCAGCATTACCGCTCCCGAACCCCACGTGGCTCGCCATCAAGGGAGAGATGCTCGTGCAACGCTCACGGACTAGGTTTGATGTCCAAAAGATAGGCGATCTATTTCCAAATGACCATGTCTTCTCGGTATCGGAGGATATTCGATTTAAAGGCTGCTCCTTCATGGACGCTTTTGTGTTACGTCGTCTGCATTCCATCCTGCGAGCCACCTTTCCTACATATCCGATTTTGCCAGTATCAACTGCCCCATTAACGCTGACCATTGAAAGTGAAACTGGCAATCATTTAATTTCCAAAATGTATAAGGCATGTAACACAATGCGCCCCTTCGCTGGTGCTAAAATTCGCATGGCATGCGAACGTGATTTAGGCCAGCCCATATCAGATTACCAATGGGAACAATGCTGCAGGGTTACGAAGGAAATATCCCTTAACAGCAGGCACAAACTCTTTGACTTTAAATTCCTTCGCAGAATGTACCACACCCCTGCCTGGTCGCATAAGATAGACCCATCCACAATGCACCATTGCTGTAAATGTTCCGCCCCTCAAGCAGACTTTGCTCACTTGACTTGGACTTGTCCAAGTTACAGCCCTATTGGGAACAGGTGCATGCCACTCTAGGGGACAAGGTATCCCTGTCCCTTATCCCCATTCCGGAAATCGCCCTACTGGGCTATATGATCAACTTCCCCAGGAAAGTAAGGAGGTTCGTGTCACAGGGGTTTTTGCTGGCTAAGCGAGAAATAGCACTGATGTGGGGCAAGAGAACATCACCAACATTGCAGGCCAGGCTGCAAAGCTTAGCCTACTGTAATGCAAAATGTGAAGTCGATGAGTCCCTAATGCCAAGCTCCTCACACCTGAAAGATATATGGGGCCCCTACAGGGCGTATATAGCTGCAAAAACCAGGGACTCGGGCACACAAGTGGAGCACAGCATTGTGCCAGAAGGTGTGGGCAGAGTTGACCCTACGTAGTTGTGTGATTCCGGTTCATTAGTGTTATACATGTTCACTATACTGTCCCACGCTTGCCTCGGGGGATGCCACTACTGGTGGGTTCTCTAATTATCATCACATGCGGAATCGCGGTAGATCACTGCTTTGCTGCTTGGAGGTACGAGGTCTGTCGATTTGTTACCACTATGCAGTCCCCTGCCGACAGTACTGTATCTGCTGTTGCCAAATCCTGTGTTGTGCATGCCACAGTGTTTTTATCGTTGTATAATGAAACGCCTAACAATTTACCGCTTTGATATTGATTCCCTGACTATTTTGTTTTTGAAAATTGGAAAATAAAGTTTAAAAAACAAACAAACATTGGTTTACACCCATTTGGCATATTTCATTTTCCCTTGTGGAGTGGTAAACCATATACCCAGGGCCTTTAAATTAAATGCTAGCAGCACGTATTGTACCACTCACTTAGGTAGCACCTTAAACGATGTCCCAGGTCTTCCATTGCAGCCTGAATGCAGCTTTAAACTGCCATGTCAGCTTGACATTATAACCCCTTTGCCAAGCCCTATACTCTCCTTGTAGTACATATAAGCCACCCCTAAAGCAGGGTTTTGGTAGCTCTTAGGAGTGGGTGTTGTGTGCTTAAAAGTTTGGACATGCAATTTTAAGTTTTACATGTCCTAGTAGTGAAAAACTCCTAAGTTTGTTTTTCACTACTGTGAGGCCTACCCCTCCCATAGGATAACATTAAGCATGCATTATTACAAAAAGTTATAATTTCCAGTTGGGAGTAAGAGGCTATGTCATATTTGGTGTCCTTGGAATTGTTTGAAAACCCCTACTTAATGGTAAAGTGAGATGTTTTATTACAATTTTAAAAAATTCACTTTTAGAAAAGTTGGCATTTTCTGTCTTTGACCCTTTGTACCTTCAGCCCGGCCTGGGCCACATGACTGGGTGTAACTGACAGTTAGACTTTGTGAATTTCTTCCAGACAGTCACACAATAGAGGGATTATGGGTGCCTGGATGGGCAATCTGCTGGCAGAATAGGGGGGTCGGAGCACAGCATAGCCCCACTTGCAACTGAATAGCCTGTGCTTTGCCTCCACACAAAGGGAATAAGGACCCTACATTGTCACTGCAGCCAGCTTAGAGCAGGGGCAGGGGAGGCAGGAAATTGCATACACTTCAAAGCCGCTGTCTAGAAGCTTCTCACACCTTCCAGAAGGAGGGCCACAGACTATAATAGGACCTCTGATACCAACTCTTCAGCATTCTGCAGGGTAAAAAGAAAGGCTGTGCTGCTGGAAGGACTGCCACTCTGCTGGACTGTGCTCCAAAGGATTGTTGCCAACACATGTAATGTGATTTACAAGGGCTAGTTTGCTGGCCTTCTGTTCAGAGCCACAGGGACTCAAAGGGATTCTTCCATCTTGAACCTGCACCTGGACCCAGCCAGAGTGAATCTTGATCCTCCAAGTGGTGCCCTTCAGTCCTGGACCATTGGAGGTGGTGCTAAACTTAGAATATTGTTGGCTAATAAGTGCTCTGATAACCAGGAGGAGACTGGGACCAACCTGCTTTTCTATCTGCCTGAGGTGCTTCGCCAGCCGAATTGGCTTTAGGGCTTCTCCAACTACATTCTTCACATGGCAGCAATTCCTTTTCACCAGTCCTTCAGCAAAGGGGTATCCAGCTTTGTGGAACTGTCTTCGGCTACAGCCCTATGCCTAATCTTGCTGGAGATTTTTAAATTCCATTTCAGAAACGAAGTCCAAATGTAGCAATCTTCACCATGGCCACGGCTTTCCGATAATGAATCTCCCTGTTTGGACAACTCCTTCAGCTTTGCCTCACTGAACTTTACCTTCTCAGATATTTTTTCTCAGAATTTCTTCTAAGCCCGAAAGTAAGTGCTGACCTGGCCCATTCCCCTTTGTGTATCCAAGCCGCACTCTATTGAGACCTGCCATAGTTTTAGATTTTGACCCGGTCTTGCATGACTAGATGTACTCGGTTGATGCTTTGATCTTTTAGGTGCTAGTTCTTAGGTCAAGCAGACAGCGCTTTTCCTGAATCTTGTCGCTTAGTGACCTGTTGAAGATGCTTTGTGCAGTTCCAACTCTACAAATTGCTAGCCTTTGCTTTTCATTTGTCTATGTAAGCATCCTTTAAAAATCCTTGCTTGCTAGTTGCCAGCCCTGCCTCGTTGTCCCTCCTTTGTCTCTTCCATTCCTCCCACAAAGCAGGGACTGAGAATTGTCTCATTATGCTACGGTTCTTTATCTGTTCTTTGGGGGATTGTTTTTTCTTGGTTTTCTGCTCAGTTACTGTTTGCCTGTGTTCAGCTTTGGCACCATGACTCCTTAGATTTAACTACAGCATTTCTCCCTCCCACTTCCTCTTAATGCCACATTTGTGTTAGTGTTCCCTACTGCTGTGTCTCCCACTCCCTTGGTTGTATCTTTTTCGGCCTTTTTGATGTCGACCGTCAGTTGGTATTTTTTGGTAGGATATTCGTTTGGATTTGGGCTTCCTTTTAAGGCGATTGGGCTTGTTGAAGTCTTGTTTTTTCTTTGCAACCTGCAAGTTTACATAGGGCACTTCTGTGGGTGTTTGTGCAGTCATGCACTCGCTTCACGTTGGAAGGGCTGAGCTGTTTAAGTGGAATCATCAAACACTAATAAAAATGAGTATGCGCACTGCTTTTTTGTTGGCCACTTTAAAAAATGTTATAAAGGTCTTCATGGGTAAGCAATAGACATGATAGAAATACAGATGGGTGAAAGGTACAGCTGGCAGAGCATCAGATACACACTGCCATCCTGGCAGCAGGGGGCAGGCATCAAAGTTAATCATTCCTGATCTCTAAAGTGATCAACGCAGATAGGCCAAAGGAGGATTCATAGACTCATAGATTCATTGGTGGCAAGATGACGTCCATGGAGTAGGATGTTCAAGGGTGGAAGTGCCAACAGGGGGTTACTCATCCCTTCCCATCCTGCGGACTATGAGGGCCCGGGGCCACCACGTGCACCAATTCGGGGAAATGCGGAAGTCACTACGCGTCCCGGCATCATTTGGAAAAACAAAGGAGAAAAAGGTCAGTTCGCCTTGAGAATTTAAAACGCGAACATACACGCATTCACAAATATGAACACACGCTAATAAGAAAGTGAAGTCTCCAGTCAAGAACCTCGACCAGGACAAATAACTGTCCAAGAGAGATGCGCATTGTGAGGAGACAGGAATATATAGTCACCAACATTGTTTTTTGTCATTTTGGAACAGCTAGACTAAGTCAAGCTGCATGGTCCTGATGAGAACTCTACAAATTGGAAAGAGTTCGAAACGCTTAGACCAGTTTGTTTTCTTAGCCATAAGAGTAGCAAACAAAGTCTAAACTGTGTGACTTTTGTATATATATATATATACTAGCTTACCCGTCACGCGTTGCTGCGATCTCAGAAGAAAGGAAATTTAAGGAAACTTGTTATGATAACATTCAATTTACATTGTGTCATTTTTATTGAAAGTTATTCATTTTAATATGGAAAACATTTGAAAGTGTTGGTTTAATTCTGTTTATTTATTCGAGTGCTTGTGGATACACGTTATGTTTTGTTTTTCCGTCTGGTGCGTAGACGAATAAATCAGAAGGTTTTCCGATGCGCGAGCTGGCCACATACAGTTGTCCATGTGAGAAGCACGGATTCTCCAAATCTAGTCCACAAACTTGCAGCGATTGTCCTTGTGCTTTGTTGATGGTCATTGCAAAAGCGAGTCTCACCGGAAACTGTAAACGTTCAGTATTTAAACAGAAAGGTCAAAAGAGCACAATCCAATATGCAAATAGAAAACAAGTGACTTATTAATCACAAAAGTTTGTATAGCAAGGATGACACAAGTCCAGATCATAGCATCAATAAATCTTCCTTCTTGGACAGGATACAGAAGCAAAAAGTCCTTATATGTTTGTTATTCCGTTTATTCAAGAAGCAACATAGAAAATAGCCAAAGCATCAACAGAAACAGCCAACACGTGTTTCGTCGGTACAACAAATCCATACCACGACTTTCTCAAGGCTAAATAGATTAATAAAACCATGACAAAACGGGGCCTGGCTTGTTGATCAGAATTCGAAGAATCTTGTCTTGAACCTATATTACATATATTGGTGATGAGCACTGGAAAGCTGTCTTCAAGATGATAATGAAAAGTAAATAATAAATCTATCTTGACAGAAGCTGGTTCCAACCCATCCAATGTAAAGGAACTAAGCTGTCTTTGTAGAATGATCGTGATCCACAGACATGACACGTAACAAAGTCTTAGTAAACGATATATGATAGATAGCAAGAAAATATTTGTAGTATAAACTCCGATATATAGATAAAACACCAATCACAGGTAATAGAATGGTATAGGTGAGCACATGTTTTGAAGTCAATACTTGAATGGCCGAGTGGCAAAATTGTCTAAGGGCTAGGAACGAGCATGACGGTCCGCATGATAACACGACCAGAAACGTTCACTATTTGAAAGATTATGAGGGCCCTGGGGTGCCGGGGGTGCGGGGTGCGATATTTAACAAATTTTTCTTTTTTTTTGCCAGAAACCTTTGCGGGAGTGTACTCAACAACTTTTAACACATTTGGGTTTATTTGTGTTTTTTTAAATTTATTTATGGTTTTTTTTAGCCAGAAACCTTTGCGGGAGTGTGCTCAACAACTTCCCAAAGTGTCATGCCGATCGGATAATTGGTGTAGTAATGCATAAAGGACAAATGGATATACTTTGGTTTTTATATATATAGATGTTGTAGAAGAGAGTCCTATGGCTTGCAATTGAAAAAGAAAAAGTTGCAAAAGGAAGAAAGTGTAAAAGATTTAGGACGATTGTTGTGTGTGTGTGGCGAATGAATGAGAACACAGTATGAAGAGAATATGACACGGTATAAATGGTAGAATGGCGGATGGATGTTGAATATTTTATTAATTAAGAGTTTTGTGTAGGTGTAATGTTAAAAGATTGAAGGATTTGCATAAAATGTTAAATTTCGATATGTGAAAAACAAATAAAAGAAAAAGATTTGTTTCAGATAGAAAAAGAAGTCTTTGGTACATGTTGTTGTAATTTCAATATGGCCTCTCGAAAGAATGAGTAGGAGCAAGGTAGCAGTATTCGCATTCATATAGTTCGTTTGTAAAACATAGGGCATGTGTTTTTTAAGTTTTACATGTCCTGATAGTGAAAAATTCCTAAACTAATTTTTCACGAATATAAGGCCTATATCTCCCATTGGATAACATTGGATTTTATTACATTCAATAGGTTTGATTGGGAACAGATAGAAAAGTCAGGCCTCAAATGAATTGAAATTTAAAATCCTCTTTAATGGGAAAGTCGGATTTTAAGTCACAAGCCACCACTGAAGACACCGCCACGGCCATGAAGAACACCCACTCAGGAGCTCACACGGACCACTACCTGCCGCACATCTTCCACAGAGCCACCGCCGCCATAGCACCCGAACACAGCTAGACCATCAAAACCTCCCTCCAAGCCAGCATCTTCCCCAACGACTGGAAGCAGGCTGAGGTCAAGCCCCTCCTCAAGAAAACCTCAGCCGACCCGACCGACCTGAAAAACTACTGGCCCATCTCTCTCCTTCCCTTATCAGCCAAAGTCACTGAAAGATTCATTAATGCCTAGCTGACCACCTTCATCAAAGAGAACGCCATCCTTGACTCCTTCCAGTCCGGATTTGGCAGCAACCACAGCACCGAGACCGCCCTCCTCCCTGCCACCGATGACATCCGCATGCTACTCGACCAGGGTCACACCGCACTCTCGCAGCCAGACTCAACAACGCTGGTATACGAGGAACCACCCTCTCCTGGATCCGTTCCCTTCCCTCTGGCAGAACCCAAAGGATCAGACTCCCTCTCATACTCTCCAAACCTACAGAGATCAACTGTGGGGTACCCCAAGGTTCCTCGCTTAGCCCCACGCTCTTCAACATCTACATGGCCCCCTTCGCCACCATCGTCAGACAGCATAGGCTCAGCATAGTATCTTACACCGATGACACCCAGCTCATCCTCTCTCTCACGAAGAACCCCAAAGACACCAGACTTAGCTTCCAAGAAGGAATGAAAGATTCACAGCCTGAATGAGCAACAGCTGCCTAAAACTGAACTCGGAGAAGGTAGAGGTCCTCCTGCTGGGACCCTCTCCCACTGCGTGGGGCAGCACCTGGTGGCCCCCCGCCCTCGGAAACCCAACCACGCCCGGAACCTTTACATCATTCTAGACTCCTCCCTCACCCTGACCCACCAGATCAACGCTGTCACCTCCACCTGCTTCAACACCCTCCGCATCCTCCGCAAGACCTTCAAGACCACCCAAATACTGAAAGACCATCACCCACACACTCATAACCAGCAGACTGGACTATGGTAATGCCTTCTACACCGGAAAAAAAGGGAGTGGTGATGGACGGAGCATCTGAACCAATCAAACACTCACACCCAGTCAAAAGATCTGGGTTTAATCCATCACCGTTCTTCAGCCCACTCTGCCACCCCAGTTCAGACATGGCTATATGCAAATCAGTCTGACCCTGTGCCTCATGGGAACAGTCCAGCCCGAACTGCAAGGCCATGCCTTCCCTGGAGCGGAAACAAGCTTCCGAGGACCGGTTACTGGCATTCCAGCTGTCTTCAGCCCGGCTTGCTTGAATCCAGTGGCAAAGTGAGCAAGGGACTCACGTCTGAGCATACCCTGCCACACTTATGGCGGCCAAAGCGGTACAAAAGGGGGTGGTGAAGGACGGAGCATCTGAACCAATCAAACACTCACACCCAGTCAAAAGATCTGGGTTTGATCCATCACCGTTCTTTAGCCCACTCTGCCACACCAGTTCAGACATGGCTATATGCAAATCAGTCTGACCCTGTGCCTCATGGGAACAGTCCCGCCCGAACTGCCAAGCCATGTCTTCCCTGGACCGGAAACAAGCTTCCGAGGACTGGTTTCTGGCATTCCAGCCGTCTTCAGCCCGGCTTGCTTGAATCCAGTGGCAAAGTGAGCAAGGGACTCACGTCTGAGCATACCCTGCCACACTTATGGCGGCCAAAGCGGTAAAAAGGGGGTGGTGATGGATGGAGCATCTGAACCAATCAAACACTCACACCCAGTCGGGCTGAAGACGGCTGGAATGCCAGAAACTGGTCCTCGGAAGCTTGTTTCCGGTCCAGGGAAGACATGGCTTGGCAGTTCGGGCTAGACTGTTCCCATGAGGCACAGGGTCAGACTGATTTGCATATAGCCATGTCTGAACTGGGGTGGCAGAGTGGGCTAAAGAACGGTCATGGATTAAACCCAGATCTTTTGACTGGGTGTGAATGTTTGATTGATTCAGATGCTCCGTCCATCACCACCCCCTTTTGTACCGCTTTTGGCCGCCATAAGTGTGGCAGGGAATGCTCAGACGTGAGTCCCTTGCTCACTTTGCGATACAAAAGGGGATGATGGACGGAGCGTTTGAACAAATCAAACACTCACCCGAGTCAACTGATCTGGGTTTAATCCATCACCATTCTTTAGTTCACTCAGCCACCCCAGTTCAGACATGGCTATGTGCAAATCAGTCTGACCCTGTGCCTCATGGGAACAGTCCAGCCCGAACTGCCAAGCCATGTCTTCCCTGGACCGGAAACAAGCATCCTGGGACCGGTTTCGGATTCATAATCCTCATCAGCCAGGCTATCTTGAATCCAGTGGCCAAGTGAACAAGGGACTCACGTCTGAGCATACCCTGCCACACTTAGGGCGAACAAAGCGATACAAAAGGGGATGATGGACGGAGCGTTTGAACAAATCAAACACTCACCCCCAGTCAACTGATCTGGGTTTAATCCATCACCATTCTTTAGTTCACTCAGCCACCCCAGTTCAGACATGGCTATATGCAAATCAGTCTGACCCTGTGCCTCATGGTAACAGTCCAGCCCGAACTGCCAAGCCATGTCTTCCCTGGACCGAAAACAAGCATCCTGGGACCGGTTTCGAATTTTTAATCCTCATCAGCCAGGCTATCTTGAATCCAGTGGCCAAGTAAACAAGGGACTCACGTCTGAGCATACCCTGCCACACTTAGGGCGAACAAAGCGATACAAAAGGGGATGATGGACGGAGCGTTTGAACAAATCAAACACTCACCCCCAGTCAACTGATCTGGGTTTAATCAATCACCATTCTTTAGTTCACTCAGCCACCCCAGTTCAGACATGGCTATAAGCAAATCAGTCTGACCCTGTGCCTCATGGGAACAGTCCAGCCCGAACTGCCAAGCCATGTCTTCCCTGGACCGGAAAAAAGCATCCTGGGACCGGTTTCGGATTCATAATCCTCCTCAGCCAGGCTATCTTGAATCCAGTGGCCAAGTGAACAAGGGACTCACGTCTGAGCATACCCTGCCACACTTAGGGCAAACAAAGCGATACAAAAGGGGATGATGGACGTAGCGTTTGAACAAATCAAACACTCACCCCCAGTCAACTGATCTGGGTTTAATCCATCACCATTCTTTAGTTCACTCAGCCACCCCAGTTCAGACATGGCTATATGCAAATCAGTCTGACCCTGTACCTCATGGGAACAGTCCAGCCCGAACTGCCAAGCCATGTCTTCCCTGGACCGGAAACAAGCATCCTGGGACCGGTTTCGGATTCATAATCCTCATCAGCCAGGTTATCTTGAATCCAGTGGCCAAGTGAACAAGGGACTCACGTCTGAGCATACCCTGCCACAATTAGGGCGAACAAAGCGATACAAAAGGGGATGATGGACGGAGCGTTTGAACAAATCAAACACTCACCCCCAGTCAACTGATCTGGCTTTAATCCATCACCATTCTTTAGTTCACTCAGCCACCCCAGTTCAGACATGGCTATATGCAAGTCAGTCTGACCCTGTGCCTCATGGGAACAGTCCAGCCCGAACTGCCAAGCCATGTCTTCCCTGGACCGGAAACAAGGATCCTGGGACCGGTTTCGGATTCATAATCCTCATCAGCCAGGCTATCTTGAATCCAGTGGCCAAGTGAACAAGGGACTCACGTCTGAGCATACCCTGCCACACTTAGGGCGAACAAAGCGATACAAAAGGGGATGATGAACGGAGCGTTTGAACAAATCAAACACTCACCCCCAGTCAACTGATCTGGGTTTAATCCATCACCATTCTTTAGTTTACTCAGCCACCCCAGTTCAGACATGGCTATATGCAAATCAGTCTGACCCTGTGCCCCATGGGAACAGTCCAGCCCGAACTGCCAAGCCATGTCTTCCCTGGACCAGAAACAAGCATCCTGGGACCGGTTTCGGATTCATAATCCTCATCAGCCAGGCTATCTTGAATCCAGTGGCCAAGTGAACAAGGGACTCACGTCTGAGCATACCCTGCCACACTTAGGGCGAACAAAGCGATACAAAAGGGGATGATGGACGGAGCGTTTGAACAAATCAAACACTCACCCCCAGTCAACTGATCTGGGTTTAATCCATCACCATTCTTTAGTTCACTCAGCCACCCCAGTTCAGACATGGCTATATGCAAATCAGTCTGACCCTGTGCCTCATGGGAACAGTCCAGCCCGAACTGCCAAGCCATGTCTTCCCTGGGCCGGAAACAAGCATCCTGGGACCGGTTTCGGAATCATAATCCTCATCAGCCAGGCTATCTTGAATCCAGTGGCCAAGTGAACAAGGGACTCACGTCTGAGCATACCCTGCCACACTTAGGGCGAACAAAGCGATACAAAAGGGGATGATGGACGGAGCGTTTGAACAAATCAAACACTCACCCCCAGTCAACTAATCTGGGTTTAATCCATCACCATTCTTTAGTTCACTCAGCCACCCCAGTTCAGACATGGCTATATGCAAATCAGTCTGACCCTGTGCCTCATGGGAACAGTCCAGCCCGAACTGCCAAGCCATGTCTTCCCTGGACCGGAAACAAGCATCCTGGGACCGGTTTCGGATTCATAATCCTCATCAGCCAGGCTATCTTGAATCCAGTGGCCAAGTGAACAAGGGACTCACGTCTGAGCATACCCTGCCACACTTAGGGCGAACAAAGCGATACAAAAGGGGATGATGGACGGAGCGTTTGAACAAATCAAACACTCACCCCCAGTCAACTGATCTGGGTTTAATCCATCACCATTCTTTAGTTCACTCAGCCACCCCAGTTCAGACATGGCTATATGCAAATCAGTCTGACCCTGTGCCTCATGGGAACAGTCCAGCCCGAACTGCCA
This sequence comes from Lissotriton helveticus, assembly GCF_964261635.1. Lineage (NCBI taxonomy): Eukaryota > Metazoa > Chordata > Amphibia > Caudata > Salamandridae > Lissotriton > Lissotriton helveticus. Next base: position 492,522,302 of record NC_136057.1, on the reverse strand, counting down.
AGCCATGTCTTCCCTGGACCGGAAACAAGCATCCTGGGACCGGTTTCGGATTCATAATCCTCATCAGCCAGGCTATCTTGAATACAGTGGCCAAGTGAACAAGGGACTCACGTCTGCGCATACCCTGCCACACTTAGGGCGAACAAAGCGATACAAAAGGGGATGATGGACGGAGCGTTTGAACAAATACAACACTCACCCCCAGTCAACTGATCTGGGTTTAATCCATCACCATTCTTTAGTTCACTCAGCCACCCCAGTTCAGACATGGCTATATGCAAATCAGTCTGACCCTGTGCCTCATGGGAACAGTCCAGCCCGAACTGCCAAGCCATGTCTTCCCTGGACCAGAAACAAGCATCCTTGACCGGTTTCGGATTCATATCCCTCATCAGCCAGGCTATCTTGAATCCAGTGGCCAAGTGAACAAGGGACTCACGTCTGAGCATACCCTGCCACACTTAGGACGAACAAAACTATACAAAAGGGGATGATGGACGGAGCGTTTGAACAAATCAAAAACTCACCCCCAGTCAACTGATCTGGGTTTATCCCATCACCATTCTTTAGTTCACTCATCCACCCCAGTTCAGACATGGCTATATGCAAATCAGTATGACCCTGTGCCTCATGGGAACAGTCCAGCCCGAACTGCCAAGCCATGTCTTCCCTGGACCGGAAACAAGCATCCTGGGACCGGTTTCGGATTCATAATCCTCATCAGCCAGGTTATCTTGAATCCAGTGGCCAAGTGAACAAGGGACTCACGTCTGAGCATACCCTGCCACACTTAGGGCGAACAAAGCGATACAAAAGGGGATGATGGACGGAGCGTTTGAACAAATCAAACACTCACCCCAGTCAACTGATCTGGGTTTAATCCATCACCATTCTTTAGTTCACTCAGCCACCCCAGTTCAGACATGGCTATATGCAAATCAGTCTGACCCTGTACCTCATGGGAACAGTCCAGCCCGAACTGCCAAGCCATGTCTTCCCTGGACCGGAAACAAGCATCCGGGGACCGGTTTCGGATTCATAATCCTCATCAGCCAGGTTATCTTGAATCCAGTGGCCAAGTGAACAAGGGACTCACGTCTGAGCATACCCTGCCACAATTAGGGCGAACAAAGCGATACAAAAGGGGATGATGGACGGAGCGTTTGAACAAATCAAACACTCACCCCCAGTCAACTGATCTGGCTTTAATCCATCACCATTCTTTAGTTCACTCAGCCACCCCAGTTCAGACATGGCTATATGCAAGTCAGTCTGACCCTGTGCCTCATGGGAACAGTCCAGCCCGAACTGCCAAGCCATGTCTTCCCTGGACCGGAAACAAGGATCCTGGGACCGGTTTCGGATTCATAATCCTCATCAGCCAGGCTATCTTGAATCCAGTGGCCAAGTGAACAAGGGACTCACGTCTGAGCATACCCTGCCACACTTAGGGCGAACAAAGCGATACAAAAGGGGATGATGAACGGAGCGTTTGAACAAATCAAACACTCACCCCCAGTCAACTGATCTGGGTTTAATCCATCACCATTCTTTAGTTTACTCAGCCACCCCAGTTCAGACATGGCTATATGCAAATCAGTCTGACCCTGTGCCCCATGGGAACAGTCCAGCCCGAACTGCCAAGCCATGTCTTCCCTGGACCAGAAACAAGCATCCTGGGACCGGTTTCGGATTCATAATCCTCATCAGCCAGGCTATCTTGAATCCAGTGGCCAAGTGAACAAGGGACTCACGTCTGAGCATACCCTGCCACACTTAGGGCGAACAAAGCGATACAAAAGGGGATGATGGACGGAGCGTTTGAACAAATCAAACACTCACCCCCAGTCAACTGATCTGGGTTTAATCCATCACCATTCTTTAGTTCACTCAGCCACCCCAGTTCAGACATGGCTATATGCAAATCAGTCTGACCCTGTGCCTCATGGGAACAGTCCAGCCCGAACTGCCAAGCCATGTCTTCCCTGGGCCGGAAACAAGCATCCTGGGACCGGTTTCGGAATCATAATCCTCATCAGCCAGGCTATCTTGAATCCAGTGGCCAAGTGAACAAGGGACTCACGTCTGAGCATACCCTGCCACACTTAGGGCGAACAAAGCGATACAAAAGGGGATGATGGACGGAGCGTTTGAACAAATCAAACACTCACCCCCAGTCAACTAATCTGGGTTTAATCCATCACCATTCTTTAGTTCACTCAGCCACCCCAGTTCAGACATGGCTATATGCAAATCAGTCTGACCCTGTGCCTCATGGGAACAGTCCAGCCCGAACTGCCAAGCCATGTCTTCCCTGGACCGGAAACAAGCATCCTGGGACCGGTTTCGGATTCATAATCCTCATCAGCCAGGCTATCTTGAATCCAGTGGCCAAGTGAACAAGGGACTCACGTCTGAGCATACCCTGCCACACTTAGGGCGAACAAAGCGATACAAAAGGGGATGATGGACGGAGCGTTTGAACAAATCAAACACTCACCCCCAGTCAACTGATCTGGGTTTAATCCATCACCATTCTTTAGTTCACTCAGCCACCCCAGTTCAGACATGGCTATATGCAAATCAGTCTGACCCTGTGCCTCATGGGAACAGTCCAGCCCGAACTGCCAAGCCATGTCTTCCCTGGACCGGAAACAAGCATCCTGGGACCGGTTTCGGATTCATAATCCTCATCAGCCAGGCTATCTTGAATACAGTGGCCAAGTGAACAAGGGACTCACGTCTGCGCATACCCTGCCACACTTAGGGCGAACAAAGCGATACAAAAGGGGATGATGGACGGAGCGTTTGAACAAATACAACACTCACCCCCAGTCAACTGATCTGGGTTTAATCCATCACCATTCTTTAGTTCACTCAGCCACCCCAGTTCAGACATGGCTATATGCAAATCAGTCTGACCCTGTGCCTCATGGGAACAGTCCAGCCCGAACTGCCAAGCCATGTCTTCCCTGGACCAGAAACAAGCATCCTTGACCGGTTTCGGATTCATATCCCTCATCAGCCAGGCTATCTTGAATCCAGTGGCCAAGTGAACAAGGGACTCACGTCTGAGCATACCCTGCCACACTTAGGACGAACAAAACTATACAAAAGGGGATGATGGACGGAGCGTTTGAACAAATCAAAAACTCACCCCCAGTCAACTGATCTGGGTTTATCCCATCACCATTCTTTAGTTCACTCATCCACCCCAGTTCAGACATGGCTATATGCAAATCAGTATGACCCTGTGCCTCATGGGAACAGTCCAGCCCGAACTGCCAAGCCATGTCTTCCCTGGACCGGAAAGAAGCATCCTGGGACCGGTTTCGGATTCATAATCCTCATCAGCCAGGTTATCTTGAATCCAGTGGCCAAGTGAACAAGGGACTCACGTCTGAGCATACCCTGCCACACTTAGGGCGAACAAAGCGATACAAAAGGGGATGATGGACGGAGCGTTTGAACAAATCAAACACTCACCCCAGTCAACTGATCTGGGTTTAATCCATCACCATTCTTTAGTTCACTCAGCCACCCCAGTTCAGACATGGCTATATGCAAATCAGTCTGACCCTGTGCCTCATGGGAACAGTCCAGCCCGAACTGCCAAGCCATGTCTTCCCTGGACCGGAAACAAGCATCCTGGGACCGGTTTCGGTTTTTTAATCCTCATCAGCCAGGCTATCTTGAATCCAGTGGCCAAGTAAACAAGGGACTCACGTCTGAGCATACCCTGCCAAACTTAGGGCGAACAAAGTGATACAAAAGGGGATGATGGACGGAGCGTTTGAACAAATCAAACACTCACCCCCAGTCAACTGATCTGGGTTTAATCCATCACCATTCTTTAGTTCACTCAGCCACCCCAGTTCAGACATGGCTATAAGCAAATCAGTCTGACCCTGTGCCTCATGGGAACAGTCCAGCCCGAACTGCCAAGCCATGTCTTCCCTGGACCGGAAACAAGCATCCTGGGACCGGTTTCGGATTCATAATCCTCCTCAGCCAGGCTATCTTGAATCCAGTGGCCAAGTGAACAAGGGACTCACGTCTGAGCATACCCTGCCACACTTAGGGCGAACAAAGCGATACAAAAGGGGATGATGGACGGAGCGTTTGAACAAATCAAACACTCACCCCCAGTCAACTGATCTGGGTTTAATCCATCACCATTCTTTAGTTCACTCAGCCACCCCAGTTCAGACATGGCTATATGCAAGTCAGTCTGACCCTGTGCCTCATGGGAACAGTCCAGCCCGAACTGCCAAGCCATGCCTTCCCTGGACCGGAAACAAGCTTCCGAGGACCGGTTTCTGGCATTCCAGCCGTCTTCAGCCCGGCTTGCTTGAATCCAGCGGCAAAGTGAGCAAGGGACTCACGTCTGAGCATACCCTTATGGTGGCCAAAGCGGTACAAGAGGGGGTGGTGATGGACGGAACATCTGAACCAATCAAACACTCACACCCAGTCAAAAGATCTGGGTTTGATCCATCACCGTTCTTTAGCCCATTCTGCCACCCCAGTTCAGACATGGCTATATGCAAATCAGTCTGACCCTGTGCCTCATGGGAACAGTCCAGCCCGAACTGCCAAGCCATGCCTTCCCTGGACCTGGAAACAAGCTTCCGAGGACCGGTCATCCTGCCAGGATGGGTAGTGCGGGATGCATCTGTTCACTGCAGCACTTACATTTCAAAGGCCTGCCTCTAGAACACCCTAGACTTCTTAAAGCCTTGATAGGGGAAGGACTACATTTTTCAGAATCAGATGTGAGCGTTGTATCCCCCTACGTAAAAGCAGGCACCAGGTGAGGGAGTGAGTGAGTGCTGGTATTTGTAAAGCGCACTAATGCAGAGGCGTCTTGGCGCTGTGTAGGGTAACATGCTGAAGAACTTGCCACCATTCTATTTAGTAAAGAGCCATGTTTTAATTTTCTTCCTGAACCGCAAATGATTGGGGATTTGCCTTAGCTGTTGAGGTAATGCATTCCAAAGCTTCGAGGCCAGATGTGAGAAGCTCTTCCCTCCCCAACGTTGTCTGTTAATCTTAGACACCACCACCAGCCCGCGAGAGGCAGACCTCAGCGGACGGGTCGGCGTGTACCTTGAAAACAGATGTTGGAGATCGGAGGCCCCCCTCCCGCCAATGCTTTGTGCACTAAACACAGCGCTTTGAAATCAATCCTACTCTGGACTGGAAGCCAGTGTAGCTGCCTGATGGCCTGTGAAGTAGAATGGTATTTGGGCAGACCGAGTAGCAATCTGGCAGAGGCATTCTGAATAGACTGGAGTTTGGCCAGTTGTGCACACCCTGCTATCAGATAAAGGGCATTGCCATAATCTATTCTTGAGAAGATAGTGGCGATTAAAACCGTTATCCTAAGATGGTAAGGGATAAACGGCAAGATCTTTCTCAACCCTTTAAGCACAAAGAAACATGCAGACACTACCTGGTTCACCTGGGACTTCCAAGCCAGATCTTTGTCAAAAATGAACCCAAGCTTCCTTGCTTTCACCACTGGTACCGGACAGGCTCCGGCCGTCGTAGGCCACCAGTTTTGGTTCCAGATGGAGGCTTCCTGTCCAAATTCCAGGACTTCTGTCTTCTCTGTATTCAGTTTAAAAAAATTAGAGTTCATCCACTGCATGACAGCCGACATACAGCAGGCGAAATCAGCGGGCTTGGCGTCTACAGAGTGGGACATGGAGACAATCAGCAGAGTGTCATCAGCGTATGACACCAGCTTAAAGCCCAGGTTCTTTGTTATCTTGGCCAAATGGGAGACATAAATATTAAACAAGGTAGGAGATAACGCAGAGCCCTGAGGAACTCCTCCCGGTAAAGTAAAGATGTCTGACCGATGGCCATTCCAGGAAACAACTTGCTCCCTGTCCGACAGAAAAGAGGAGAGGAGATCCAACGCTAGTCCTTTGACACCGATATCCTGCAGCCGTTGGATAAGTACCTCATGGTTTACGGTGTCAAAGGCCGCCGTTAGATCCAATAGAATCAACGTGACCCTGCCTCCCTCATCCATTCCCATCCGGATTTCTTCCGCTGCCCTCAGCAGGGCAGTTTCCGTGGAATGATTTGCCCTGAAGCCATGTTGGGTGCTATCAAGAATATGCCATGTCTCTAGAAATGAGGATAATTCACCGTTCATGGCTTTTTCCACTAGCTTGGCTGGCAGCGGCAGGCAGGAAATGGGACAGTAGCTCTTCTCATCTGAGGGGTCGAAGCTTGGGGTTCTTCAACAAAGGCCGAATACAGGCCTTTTTCCAGGTTAGTGGAAAAACTCCAGAGCTCAGGACCTGATTCAGAACCGGCAGTAATAGAGCACTTGATTCTGCCGGTGTCAAGTGGAGCACAAAAGGTGGACAGGGATCCATTGGAGAGCCTGACTTGGTGTTCATCAGTGAGTCGACCACCATGTTGGCATCCAACAGGGAAAACGTTGAGAGAGCACCTTGTGCTTTACATACACTGTTGCCCCTGCTTTGCTCAAGCAGTATCTTATCTGCTGATGTGGACAGATCATTATAAACAGCTAGCACCTTATTCTGAAAGTAGGTCGCCATTTTGTCAATGAATGCGGTTGAAAACTCTCACTTCGGGGGCAACTCAATAAAGTATTGACTGTGGAGAATAACTCTCTACTTGAATGGGCGGCGTCCTGTATCTTCCTGGAATAGTAGGAGGATTTTGCCTGTATAATTAGGCTCTTATAATCCTCAAGTGCGGCGCAATAATTTTTTCTATGACCTGGATCATAGTTCAATCTCCAGGTCCGCTCTTTCTGCCTGCAGATAATTTTAGCGGATTTTAACTCTGGTTAAAGAGGCGCGGACACCCGTTTTTGCTGCACTTTAAGTGATTTCTCCGGTGCTACCAGGTTGGCGGTTTTAAGAAGGCTGGCATGAAGAGCCAGAGCCGCCTCATTAACATCTGGGCAAGCTCCTACTCTTTCCCCGAGGGCACCTAGTAGGTCAGACCTTGTGACTGACTTCCAGGCTCGGTATTTCCTAGTGGGAGACCTAAGTCGTCTTCTATGGGGGGCAATTTGATGCAGGGCAGTAAAGAAGATCGCATAGTGGTCAGACCATGCCATAGGAATTATCTTGTTTTTAGCAACATGAGGCATGCTGGTACAGATGGCATCTAGGGTGTGACCTGCCTTATGGGTGGGTTCATTGACAATCTGTTCCATAGTGTGGCAGGAGAGTATGTCAAGAACCTTGATCGTATCTAAGTTATTTGTGTCCTCCATATGAAAATTCAGATCACCCAAGATGGTATAGTGATCATGCTCCAAAGAATTTTCAAGATATGTTTGGATTGCTGCTAAGAACTGAGTTCTTGGGCCCGGGGGTCTGAAGATAAGTATTGTCAAGTTTCAATGTGTAACTCATAGCTTCCGCACCCTCAAGTCTTTCGGGCGCGACCTGCAACGAAAGGACTTGTAAATGATGGCTAAGCCACCCCCCCTTCCTTCAGTTCTATTGATATTAGCAACTGCGTAGCCCAGAGGTACAGCGATATTCCAATCGGGGTCGCTACTGTCGTTGGCCCAGGTCTCGGTAAGAAACAGTACATCCGGATCTTCAGTCTGGATGAGACATTCAAGTTGGTACTTATGTCTAACCATAGACCTAACATTCAGTAGCAAGCAGCTAATAGCCCTGTTGTTCTCAATCGCTGGCTTCGAGGTATAAATATTAGACCTCCTAAACCACTTCTTCAGCACACTTTTGGATCTGTGAACTACAGAACATTGAATTACCTTGCTGCCCAGAGGACTGCCCTGCTGCTATCAGGCTGGCACCAGGTTTGAATATTGTAACTCATGAACCATGCTGTCAGAATACTCCTCAACCTGTGGACAACAGAAGAAAGACTGCCTTGTTCCCCTTGTGCCTTGTTCTGCTGCTTAAGGCCTGCCTTGTTCATCAGAGGACTGTCCTGCTGCTACCAGAGGACTGCCCTGCAGCGTGAGGACTGCCTTTTTCTCAAGAGGACTGCCTTGCTGCTTGAGGCCGTCCCTGCTCCCTGAAAAGGAAGTCTGATTCTGTTCTCTTCATCCCCGGCTAATATCAATGACTCCAAGGGTCAGTGGGCTAACCTCCTGTTCTGAGCTACAGGGACGCAGCAAGTTCCAGAGGCTGCTGCAACTGGTCCTGCTTGGATCTGCATCTGAAGCTGCCTGAGCCCTGTTGGCCTGTGCTAGAGTGAGTCCCTGATCCCCAAGAGTGATCCCAAAGTCCTGGACCCTTGACTAGCATTAGAGTACACTCCTCTATGAAGAAAATAGAAATCCTGAAGTTTTGGGCTATTGATGACCACGAACAGGCCTGTTTAGTGCCTTGGGACTGCCGCCCAGGGTGATCACCAATGCGAAACTCCGGTGAACCCAAGTCTTTGAGATACAGTGACCCTTAGCAGTGACCAGCAAAGCAAGGTCTGCAGTTCATGCTACAACAATGACAGCAATGACAGCCCACATTTAACTCAAACGTGAAGCTTCAACAATGACCGTCGGTGACGCCCGACCGGATATTCATGCCACTGCAGCAACGGTCGTTGTTGCAAGGCCTGCTCTTCGCACTCTTTGCAATGATCATCTGTGACTCTATTCCTGCTCCTCGCAACTTCCTCCACTGCGAACCGTGAACAGTACTCTTCACACTAAACCATGAGAAGGTAACTTTTTACATCACTGTCAGCTTGATCCTATGACTTTCCCCTGGTCTGGCATGACCAGCTCATCATGAGTGGCACTTTCTAGTTTTAGGTGTTATACTTACCTATATCTTTGAATTTGCATAACTCCGATTCTACATCTCCTAAGCCCTGCCAAATGCATGCAGCCATGTCCCTCCTGCTCTCTAAATTCTTGACATGAAGTGTTGGAGGGGGGCCCAACCTCAAAACATTTTGCTTAGGAGGGGCTCCGACCAAAAAAGTTTGAAGACCTCTGGTCTAGAATGTCACAGATCTTGTGTCTGTAAGCAATGGCTGATCTAGCATTACACCGCATCAGTTAACAGTACTTTGTGATCTTTGCCTGATTGCATTGTTTACTGGGTTGGATCATTCTATTGTTGGAGTAACAACAATCTTCGAATTAGGCAGTGTTGTGCTGCTAGCTAGTTCGTGAAGTTTGTCAGGACAAGTTAACCGCCTACCATCAGAAAGTTGCTCTGTAGACTGGTGGGCAACATGGCCAGGTGTATCAGGGTGCAGATGATCAGCCTTTGGCTTTCCTTCGGTGCACTAGTGGTGCACTTGCTGCAATCGTCCATGCTCTGCTGCTCCTTAAATAGTAGAGTTGACACAAAGGAATGGTGTCTGACTGCTCAGAATTTCAAAAACCTCTTTGCAAAATGGTGGTGCTAGTAGAATTACTCCTTGTGTTTGCTTTTTTTGCCCTACTTTGGCAGCGTATGTGCAGACGTGGGTCCCTTGTTCACTTTGCCACTGGATTCAAGCTACCCTGGCTGATGAGGGGTGGTACCCAGAAAGCGGTCCCAGGATGCTTGTTTCTGGTCCAGGGAAGACCTGAAATGGCAGTTCGGGCCGTACTGTTCCCATGAGGCACAGGGTCAAGACTAATTTGCATATAACTGGGTCTGAACTGGGGTGGTGAAGTGAGCTAAATAATGATGATAGATTCAACCCAGACTTGGGACTGGGGGTGAGTGTCTGAAAAATGTCAGTGCTCCCTCCATCATCTCCTTGTGCTTGCTAGTAGAATTAAAGACATTACTAAGGGGCTGATTAGGATGGCGGGCGGACGTCAGAAAACGGGACCGCCTGACGAATCTATGACATAATATCGACAGACAGAATATCTACATACAAAAATATCGACACAAAAATATCGAAATCAAAAATATCGGAGTCATATCTTCATAAAGGTAAGTACAAAAATATCGAAAAATTAATATCGTAGTACAAAAATATCGCAATTAAAAATATCGTTTTTTTAAATGTATTAATAATAATGTAAAAATAATTTTAAAATACATATACATTTACAAATATTAAATAAAAACATTAAAACATAATTAAAAAATTAAAACTAATACATATACATTTAAAATAAATTAAAAACTCTACATATAAATTAACACAAAAACTATAAAAACGCATGTATTTACAATTCATGTTTTTACAACGCAGGTACCTTTACAACGCATACCATTACAACGTAAGTATTGGTAAGAATATATTTCTTATTTTAATTTAAAAAATTGAAAATAATATAATTTAATTTAATATAATTTAATGTAATTATTTTTTTAATTTTATTTAATTGATTTAATTTAAATTTAATTTTATTTGATTTTTACCCTGTACCGCTGTACCCCAAAAACCCAAAACTGACCCTGAACCCTAAAAATACCCCTGTACCCCAAGAACCCAAAACTGACCCTAAACCCTAAAAATACCCCTTTACCCAAAAACCCAAAACTGACCCTGAACCCTAAAAATACCCTTTTACCCAAAACCCCAAAACTGACCCTGAACCCTAAAAATACCCCTTTACCCAAAAACCCAAAACTCACCCTGAACCCTAAAAATACCCCTTAACCCAAAGCTGACCCTGAACCCTAAAAATTTCCCTTTACCCAAAAACTGAAAACTGACCCTGAACCCTAAAAAAAACCATTTACCCAAAAACCCAAAACTGACCCTGAACCCTAAAAATACCCCTTTTCCCAAAAACTGAAAACTGACCCTGAACCGTAAAAATACCAAAATCCCAAAACTGACCCTGAACCCTAAAAATACCCCTTTACCCAAAAACTGAAAACTGAGCCTGAACCCTAAAAATACCCCTTTACCCAAAAACTGAAAACTGAGCCAGAACCCTAAAAATACCCCTTTACCCAAAAACTGAAAACTGACCCTGAACCCTAAAAATACCCCTTTACCCAAAAACTGAAAACTGACCCTGAACCCTAAAAATACCCCTTTACCCAAAAACTGAAAACTGACCCTGAACCCTAAAAATACCCCTTTACCCAAAAACTGAAAACTGACCCTCAACCCTAAAAATACCCCTTTACCCAAAAACTGAAAACTGACCCTGAACCCTAAAAATACCCCTTTACCCAAAAACTGAAAACTGACCCTGAACCCTAAAAATACCCCTTTACCCAAAAACTGAAAACTGACCCTGAACCCTAAAAATACCCCTTTACCCAAAAACTGAAAACTGACCCTGAACCCCAAAAATACCCCTTTACCCAAGAACTGAAAACTGACCCTGAACCCTAAAAATACCCCTTTACCCAAAAACTGAAAACTGACCCTGAACCCCAAAAATACCCCTTTACCCAAGAACTGAAAACTGACCCTGAACCCTAAAAATACTCCTTTACCCAAAATTAATTAACATTATTTAATTACCAATTAATTATTAATTAACAATAACAATAAAGTAAATATATTAGCACATTAGCTATAATTAATTTAATTTACTAATTAATATGAATTTTACCCAAATAATTAATTAACAATAACAAAAAATTATATATATTAAAAAATTACTGTAATTAATGTAATTAACTAATTAATATTAATTAATTACCAATTAATTAATAATTAAACATATGTACAAAATTATATTAATTAATTAACTAATTAATATTAATTAATTACCAATTAATTAATAATTAAAAATAAGTACAAAATTATATTAATTAATTAACTAATTAATATTAATTAATTGCCAATTAATTATTAATAAAAAATATTTACGAACATATATTAATTAATTAATTATTATTAAATTACTTCCCACCCTATTCCCCTATAAACCCACAACCCGCTCTGATACTAAAACGCAAAATGTAAACAAATTTACAAATTTTCAAACATACATTACAAAACATGTTTAACAAACATATAAACAACATAATAAAATACATAACACTAAACAAAATTTCGCTATTAGTAAAATTCGATATTAGTAAGATACATACCTTAAAAAACGATATTCTGTCTGTCGATATTTTGGACATCGATATTCTTTACTATCGAAATTAAAACATTGATATTATTGTATATCGATATTTTAATTTCGATATTTTGTCTCACTACCCGCCTGACAGGCTATCGGCGGTCCTGACAGAGGCATTATGTTGCAACCTCCACTACAGTGGTGGCAATGCCTATGTTTTGCATTGCTGCTGGTTACAGCACCGGCGGCAATGCAAAATGGGGACCCGTCATATATCCCTGCACTACGTGGCAGGCACTATGCAGTGCCTGCCACAAGGTGCAGAGATATGTAGTGGGGCACCGCAGAACCCACAGCTTAGGGCCAGGGGCAAAGGGGGACTGATTCGGGCCCCCAAAGTCCCTTTCAGCCTGCCTTCTCATGGCGGGTTAACCACCATGAAAAGGCGGCCGGAAAGGGACATTATGATCCCTACGGCCATGCATGGTCAGATACGTGGCGGTCAGTCTTTCCAACCATCACCTATCCACCCACCATGGTGATATGGCGGGTGGATAGTATAGTTCCGATGGTGGTGGGACCGCCACCGACGGGCTGTCGTTGGTGGTCCCACTGTCATCATTATCAACCCCTAAATGTTGATGGTCTTGGGGGTTTTTCACTAACAGGAGGTAACAACAATTCACTTTAGGTGAAAACATTCGCAAAATACAATTTTAGAGTGAGATTAAAGTTCATGCCTCTTAATTAGCTTGGACATGTACTCAACCAGATTTTTAAAAGATAAGAGCTGAAAATATTACTCTTTTCTAAACCTGCATATGCTTAAAATATGCCTACTGAGCTTAATGTCTAGACCAAAGGTTGATAAAACAACTTGTACATTTGTTGACCTGGCGATATTAATGGCAGAGAGAGCCTTCACCATATCATTGCAATCAGCACTTGTCCCAGATAAAAAGAAATGGCAACTAGACATGCGCAGATGGGCTTTGCCTAAAGAAAGTGTATGTAGACACCTGAGTTCAAAAGAAGGTAGAGCAGCAGAGATATCTGATTGGGACTTTAGAGTTTGGCAGACAGGGTTATTCATCTTAAAAGCCAAAGTTGGCTGCATCGATGGAATACTTCTCCTAACATCTTGATAGAGTAGAAGCATTCGAAGGAAGAATATTACACTGCTTGCCCTATTTAGGGTGGACTTTTATCTCCTGTGCGTCACCACCAGAAACACCTGGCTGTGCAGGACAGGAGAACATTATTATGAACCCCACTCTGGGAGGGAGCTCCCAGGGTGTGGTTATAATTATTATTATTATTATTTTTTAAAACAAATAAATCTAAAAACTGTGGTAGAAGGCCGTCCAAATCAATGGGGGTTGTCCACCAAAATGCAATGATGGCAGTACCTTTTAATTTACAGACCTCTGAGCAGTGGGTGATCTCTACATTTTGCAGGCAGAGTACTATTGAAACGGCAGAGGTAATGTTCTCTGCCATTCCAACAAACACTGCTTTGTCCGTAAAACCCAAAATCATACCCTTAATTTTGTTCAAACTTGAACTGAAAGCCAATGAGAAATCCCCATTAGAGCATGTAACCTAAAACAGAATAGGAATTACATATGATATTTGTTTCACATACAAGTCAATGTTCACTCTACCAGTAGTATGAAATACCCAAATAGGATGACTAACAGGAACAGTGAGCCATTGCTATTCATGATATTGAGGAAGGGCGCTTTCACGTTTTTTGTTGTATTGTTCAGAGCTTTTGTTTTATGGTTATCTACAGTGGTAACTGTGTCACATAATCTTTGTGTTCATGGTGATAAAAAGAAATGCATATTCTACAAATATGTATATGACTAAAACTAACAAACATATAAATAAAAAAAATAGGTTGAGTAACGCCAATTTGCACAATAAATGTATTTGGAAAATACAATGGGTATTTGTTTCAAAGATCAAATTACTTCAGGAAACTTTTAAAATATGATTTCTATAAGAATGCAAATGTGATGGAGAAAGAGAGTAAATGAAGCGCCCACATCAGATGGCTGTGTAAGACAGGGCTAGCTATGAGTAGCTCCACTAACAATACTGAGAGGTGGATTTGAAAAAGTGTTGTATAATCACAATTTTATGTTGTCTTAGTACTATTTAAACTATATATGGGCTATTCACAAACGTATCTTACACGTGTGAGTAAGTTACACATGTAAGTTCAGTTGTACACTTATAATTAACTTTAATACTTTTGTCTATTCACCATTTATCAGTGTAAGTTATCGAAAAGTGGAGATTTAAATGTCTCCAGCCAATGAAACAGGGGATGGAGACAAATTTACAAGTGTAAGTTGTTACTGCTGCCAAAAAGGAGCAATTGTAAATCCAGCACTATACATGGCCACTCATTGATACTGCAGCAACCTCTCTTCGAAAATAATGGTGTCAAGGAATTACATAATAATTTCATTTCACTATATATTATATTTTTTTCACTGAAGAAACACAAAGGTTTCAGAGATGTTATAGTTAGACTCAGGATTCACTCGTACAAAACCAGAGAAATTCAGCAGTTATAGTAGGCTGACCTAACTATAACTCGTACTCCCGCAATGCACTGCTTATGACCTCACATATTACATCACTTATGACATGGTCAGTGATATCACTGATGACATCACTGATGACACATCAAATGACATCACTAATGACCTCATCCAGTGAGTGAGTGTCTTTAACAGGTTCATGAGTGTAAAATATATATTGTGCATTGGTGAATCAGTGAGTGTATGAGTGTCTGTATGGATGATTCAATGGTTACATGACTGAGTGTATAAGTGAGTGATTATGTGTCTCAGTGAATGTATGGGTGAGTGACTGGTTGTCTCATTGTCTGTATCAGTGTGTCAGTTGGTGTCTAAGTGGCTGTACGGGTGAGTGATTGGTTATCTGAGTAACTGTATGGGTGTCTGAGTGTCTGTGCTGGAGGGTGACAGGGCGTGTGACTACCTGTATGGATGAGTGAGGGGGTGAGTCAGTGGCTCTATGGGTTAGTGAGAGCATGTGAGAAGGCTTGTATGGGAGAATAAGTTAGTGTATGGCTGTGTCTGTGAGTGAGTGGATGTGTCAGTGGTATAAGGTGAACAACTGCATATGTGAAAGGCAGCATAGGTGAGTGTTTGGGTGTATGAGTGACTGTATGGGTGAGTGAGTGGTTGTGAGAGTGGCTGTATGTGTGTGTGATCTTGTGTCAGTAGTTGTTAAGATGAGTGAGTATGTGTTAGTATCTGCATGAGTAAGTGAGTGTGTGTAAGTATATGGGTGAGTAAGTGGCTGTGATTGACTGTATGGGTGAATGAGTAGATGTGTGTGTAGCTCTATGGGTGACTGACAGTGTGTGAGTGGCCGTACGGGTGATTGAGTGGATATGTAAGTGGCTATATTAATGAGTTGGTGAATGAGAGGCTGAATGGGTAATAAACAAAAAGATGAATATAAACATTTAACTTCAAGAGGGATATTTATTTTTCATTAATCTTAAATAATTGTTAATTTCATTCAATATATTTAAATAAACTACATATTTACTTAAAAGTTAAGTTAATAGTGCTGTAGCATTGTTTTACATTTAATCATTAATTGACACTAACATTTAGCATAATATATTCTTACACTTTTTTTAAGTTTAATAAAGTTTGCTACTTTTCCCTACACGAAAGCTTAGGCAGATCTCTACCCCAATATGGTGTGCATATGTGTGGTGTCTGCATCAAAGGCTTCTTTTTTATTCTTTACGCATACTGCACAACATCTGTGATTTTGTGCAGCATGGCTTAAAACATTTGGCAAGACATATTGGGTTTCCTAATACTTGTTTCCTGTAGTAACTTTAGAAGTACAGTTTATGAATAGCAAAGGACGTACTCTTTTGTGTATGAAAATGTTCCTCCAAAACCCTCTCCCTAACTCCCTCCTTATTCCTCCCGAAGTCATCCCATTCAGTAGTAAGTGTCCCCCTTTTCCAGCCGCTCCCCTGGTCCCTCCCATATGTACAACTAAGGGCTCGATTTCGATCCAGGATGTCTGGAGTCCGACCCACACGTACACGGTCCATACGACCGTACGAGTACGATGCCATGAGTGTGATTTCCAAATGAGTCTCACAGAGCGCAATCTGCACGCCCGAGCTGCACGGTAAAGAGTGACTCGCCCGTAAAGGGAATGCGAAACGTATCGACCCACACGGACCTGTACTGGACCCGAACGATACTGATACTGTACAAGCATACAAGTACGATGCAATGCGTGCAAAAGAAAAACGACTCGCAAGGAGCACAATCTGGAAGAACGAGACGTACGGGAAACAGTGACTACCATTGAAAACAGCCCGTCGCGATTGACGCGCACGCAAATGCTCCAACAGAGCACATTGTGAGTCAGCCAGACTCGGAGCACCTCTCAATTGCCCCTGTCAGCGCCATTCCCAGTCAACTGAACGAGTCCATCATGCACAACAAAAACTACGTTTAAATCCTGAGAAAAGAATCAAAAAAGCAATGTCCAAATCAATAAAGAAATAAGAAAAAAAATCAGGAACAAAGACACACCCACAACTCCACCTAAGGCCCAAATCCACTACCATGATCCTTTGCCATTTCCAAACTCATCACAGCAGAGAAGACAACTCCACTGCTCTCTGAGCCGCACTCAAAACTCACTCACCACACAACATCCACACCATTATCACCTCCTAAACACACTCAAAACAAGCAAGAGAAACTGTCACCCACTCACCCTCACTTACACCCTCACACTCACATCAATCTCCACAACCACCCAGCACCATGTCCCCAAAGAAGAATCCAAAGTACACAGATAGTGAGTTGATAGTCTTGGTTGATGAAATACTCAGAGTAGAGACACATTTATTTGGAACCTTGGTCCAACAGACCCCCATGTCACTGGAAACAAAGATGTGGGAGAGGATCGTCGACAAGGTGAACGCACAAGCCGCTTGCCTGCGCACAAAGGATGACATCCAGAACAGGTACTTCGATGTGAGAAGGAGGGTTAAGAAGCTCATAGCCAGAGAGCATGCCTTGAGCCATTGTACTGGCAGTGGCCCTCCTGTAAAACCAACATACTTCACGTCCTGGGAGGAGAAAGTACGGGCCATACTCCGACCTGAGGGCATCCATGGATTGACAGGAATACCAGAGCCTGGTGAGAGCACAACCAATCGAGTCAATATTGTGTGGCAACATGCAAACATCACTGCGAAGGAGACATTGAAAACAAGTAGTGTTATCAAAGCCAAAGTAAGCCCGAAAAAAAGTTATTCTGTGATGTGTATGCCAGTTACACAAACGCAATAGCTACTAACTCCGAGTAATATAGAATGAGGTCATAACATGTAAAAACCTAACAACAAATACAGCAAGGCATTGGTACTAAACACCAACAAACACTGTCAGCTATCTTGCCAAACCTGTCACACCCCCTCACAGGGAAGCTGAGTCACAGGAAGGAAGGGTGGGGGTAGCTAAAAACTTGATGGGAGTTATAGTCACAGACACCAGAACCCCTCCCACATAGTCTATCAAGCCCACCCTGAACCATGTTCACCTCAAAGGGAGTCGAAAAGTCTTGGCAATATGGGCAACACTGGCCCCTGCTATGGGGAGCACAAGGGCCTGGTGGGGGTTGTGCTCCATTATACTCCAGGACACCACTGCCTGACATCCAGAACTTTAACTTGGACTCCCTGCAATAGAAGCATCCTACAGGGGGGATAAGCTGGGCTCTGTGGGAGAAGGTAGACCTGCAAGTACACCAAATACCAGCAATCCCGCTATTACACAAACCTGCACAGCAGGAACAAGTACACCCCTTGGGACCACTCACACAAAAAGTAAATGCCCTGGCAAGATGCCTGACACATGGGCCAGATGTATTATTGGCTGCAAGTCCCACCTATGCACTTGCTCCCTCAAACCCTTTCACACTGACAGCCATCATAACTGTATGTATCCTCTCACTGTCTGGGCCTGCAGTGTGGCAGGGGTGCCCCCTGGCCTAGCTGTGAAGGTGTGTGCCCTCTATGACATTTAGGGAGGTGCAGACAGACCACATACCAAAACCTAAACCCCAAACCACATACACACCATTTACAGGTGGCACATGACCGTGAATGGAAAGGCCACAACAACATAGCTGACACCGTAGCATGGTGTCATTTACACAAGGCACTGTGGTGATCTGCATTCCACTCCTACATTGTGCAGCGTTGGTTGCATCACTCACACAACACTCCCCTTACTGTCATTGTCACTTGCAACACAAGGAGTAACCTGGCCTGGGTAGGAGTAGGCATACAACTCACAGCAGCATAAGTCAAACACACAAACCCTTGGCCCTCACTCTCATGAGCATGGGAACGTCTGCGATCTGCCGTGTTTAATACCCCTTGTCATTGATAACATTGACCATATAAATGACATCATCACGCCCAGAATCTGCCCCAACATCATTAGCTATGGATAACACCATCCAATGTGTGAAATGATATGTGAACCAGGGACACACACAACAAAATTGTATTTCCACAGTGAATGCAGCCATACCGTACTGTGACCATGTTGTTCAGACACAACAATGTTACTCACAAATACAAGCACAAATGCCAGCACACATCATCCAAATGTGCTACACATCGGAAGTGGAAGTGTATGTATGTCATTGTTGAAGTACTAATGTTGAGAGGAGGGACACACCTGTGTCAGGCACATGAGGGCACATGAGTAGCAATGCCCATGTACAGTCAAGCAATCATGAAATGAGATTCAGGCATCAAATGAAATTGTGCTAGACCAAAATAGACACCTGTCTCTGACAATGTAGGACAATGCAATGTACATACACTCATCATGATGTGCAGTGGCAACTGTAAAATGTGTGAACTGTTGATGTGTGTAGAAACATTATATACATTGTGTGTCTCTTCCACCCACAGGGTATGCTGGGGAAACAGCAAGAACAGAAGAGGAATACCAGTCCCAGACTCTAGATGAGCCAGAGCTCCCCAGTGTGAATGCCTCCATGTCCTCTTTGGACGAGGATGAACGACTTGGCACCTCCGGTGTGGCTCCGCTTCCAGCCCCAGCAGATGCATCATCAGTACACCCTGCCACCACTCGTGGACCATCTGCAAACACTTCAATCACCCCTGCCAACACACACAGACCAATGCAACAGGACAACGACAGCACAGGTACACAGGGCACCCAGGAGCTGACGGACAACAACACCAGTGCCAACACAGACAGGGGCCCTGTGTCACCTATGCCTGCCAGGGCTGGTCCTGCCCTTGTGGGTATGGGTGGTGTGAGGGTGGTCAGGGCAAGGCCACAGCCTGCAGATGGGGCTGAACTGTAGGAAGGTCAACAGTTGGGACACATCATAGATGCATACCAGTCAAATTAGAGGCTCATTAGGCATAATCGGAATTCACGGTGATCCCAGGAGGATACGCATGGCGAATGGTTCGGGAACGGACGCGTATCCGCCGATATCCGCCCGAGTGAAACTCTTGGGATCACCGTGAATTCCTATTATGCCTAATGAGCCTCTAATTTGACTGTGGGAGTGTGCCTTTAAGCCGACTCAGGTGTTGTAGAATTCTTCACGCCGTGGAAGTCCATTGGATAGGATTCTTAATCCTTGCCGATCTAATATCGTGCCCCGAATTCTTACGGAAGCCAGCCTCAATATGGATTGCACCTGCTGAGATTTTGAGCCTCAGCTGAAAACTTTATTGTACCTTCTATATCCAGAGAATAGATATCTCACGCCCACCATGCCTCTGTATATTTACGCACTGATGAAGGTGTAGCCCCGGCTGGGGCTATACACCGAAATGCCCGTTGGTGTTTTTTACAATCTGGGGATCAACCAAGTGATCTTGGACTTTGTTGTTATCAAGACCGAACCAATCAGTAGTTATGATTTTGCTGCGGAGTGGTGTTTTGTTTGTGACTAGAATTGGATGAGTGTTGGTATGAAAGCGTGGATTGGCATGTGGGTCCCTATGGGGATGTGATTGTGGGTTTTTATGCATATTTCTTATATTGAATTAATATGATTCATATTTAATGTAATGATCTAGATTATAAACATGTATTGAAGCAATTACTGTCATATTTAATAACATCTTTATAGCTTTGTAAATACATTGTGCGACTCTCATGTGTGGTTTGAGATTTAACATATAAGGACCTCCTGTGAGGCTTTTTTTTATCGTCCCGGGCAGGTAACCTTGTTTTGCCTTGGCATAGGTTTATTACACCAGCACAAGTCATAAGTCCTCAACAGATGGGAGGTAACCTCACGTGACAGTGAGCACAAAGTCAGCCACTGGTAAAACATAAAAGTCCAGGGGTGTGTGGCACATCATGGTTAGGACAACGGCAGCCTGCAGTCTGCAACATGAATATGTGATTTGGGGGCTCACACGTGACCAAACAACAGCCATAGGACACTGTGGAGCACAGACATACAACACAATTAGAATCACAGAATGACAGCCTACATCTGCAATACACATGCCTGACACTAAGCTCGAAATACCTGGACACAACACACTTACAATCCCAGCACTGTTTGGTAGTACATACTCAATAGTAGGACACATCACAGCAAGCAGCCTGTCAATGAGCACACAGACACACTTAAGCAGCAACATTGCAAAGCCTACACAAAGCAGCCAATGACAAAACATAGACAACATATCACTGTATACTCACTATCATGTGAAGAAGATGTTGATGAGCTGTGTTCGTACATCCCCCTCACCCTCATCATCACTGGCAACATGACCCAGAGTAGGATTCTCCATGGCAGGCGGCTGTTGGTCATCATAATCCCGGATGAGAGGCAACTCCTTCCTCACTGCCAGGCTGTGTAGCATGCAGCACACAATAACGATTTTGCACACCTTGTCAGGGCCATATTGGAGGGCACCTCCGGTCTTGTCCAGGCAGCGGGATCTGGTTTTCAGTAGGCCAAATGTCCGCTCTATCACTCTCCTGGTCCGCCCATGTGCCTCATTATAACGGATCTCCGCAGGTGTAACAGGGTTCCTGAGGGGGGTGGGGGGTCAGCCACCACGTCATGTTTGGGTATCCAGAGTCACCTACATACAAACAAACAAACATTCAATGGGTTGGAGAAGTGGGTGAATCTCTAAAGTTGCCAGAACACACAAGGGCAACAGATATTACACACCAACAAGCCAGGCACCCTGGAAACATGCATACACATGTGAGATGGTCATGTCTGGCAGACATACTACCAGAGCATTAATAGAGTGGAAATGTTTTTTGTTCTGGTATGTCAGCTCATGTGCCTGTCGGGGGAACAAAGCAACATGTGTGCCATCTATGGAGCCTATGACATGTGGCATTCGTCCCAAGGCATAAAAGTCACTCTTAATCGCAGTGAATTGTCCTGGGGTTAGGAATTGGATGTACCAGTTCAGGAATAACAATATTGCCTCCAATACATTGCGAAGCACACGACTGAACATGGTCTTTGACATCCCACCAGCACTAGCCACAGTGTACTGGAAGGTACCGGTGGCAAAGAAGTCTAGGGCTGCTATCACCTTCACCTTGGGGGTCAGCGCTGATGGATATGTCCGGCCAGCTTGCAAATGTGGTGCCAATCGCTCCGCCAAATCCTCAATGAGTGGCTTGGTGAGGCGGTACCGCCGGACGCAGTCACGTTCAGACATGGTTGCAAGGTCTGTGAGTGCCTATGGACAGCTGGTCTCCTGCAGTACAAGTGCTAAGCTGTGCTGTGAACAATCAATGTAGTCTCTCCAAGTACATCATCACACATGTCATGTACCCAAAACACACCTCAGTGACTGGGACGGACAGATGTGTTGCCCACATGACCGGTGTTTGTCTGTCACACACACAACTATCTTGTCTTGGCACAAGGGCACTGACATTATGTAGCATCTGATGTACATGTAACAACACACCCACAAAACCCACATCGTGTCCTACAACATTGTTGCACAGTCAAAAAATGAATGCCTGTGATAGACAGGCACAACAGCGACTCACATGTCAAAATCACATGGATGGTGATGACAATTGCCAACTACCACAAATAGACATGTGTGTAGCACAATAAGCACATACTCTGTATCAACACCACAATGTCAGCTGTGGGACACCCAGTGACACATAGTCCTTTTCACCTATGAGTCAGGGTGTATGTAACATGTCAACACTCAATGGGCACCTAAAACTGTGTACATGCCACGGGTGTGATCTGCACAGTTGTAAATAACAGTGGTGATGTGCATTACACACAATGGTGTCCGTCCCCGTCACACTTTGCAAAGCCTGGGAGTGTGTGCCACTAAGTACAACATACAATATCCCATGTGGACCCACATACTCACACAGGTAATACATCCTGAGATGTCACATCATACACTGTGTGACAGGCTGTTCATATGATGTTGAGCAACTGAGTCCATGGTAAGGTATTTTGTGTGTGTCATCACTTAGCAATTGCCTGCAATGGTGACTGATGCGTGCGAGGTCTCAGGAGAAGCGTTGTCCACCTAGGGACCAATCTGTGTGCACGCCTATGCTAAAGCCTGCAATGGTGACCGATGTGTGCGAGTTCTCAGGAGACGCGTCGTACACTGACCGAGCGAGACGTGCGGATGCATATGCTATTGACTATCATGGAGACAAAAACAGGGGATTTTTTAAAAGACGCATCGCACACTCACGGCCTGAGCCGTGCACACGCTTTGGCTTCTTGATGTAATGGAGAATAGTGTCCAAATAAAATTCAGTTGGCTCCCTACAACAATGTATGAACAGCAATGGGGTGATGTAGTTGATTTTTTGAATGATGCTGGAGGCACGTACGAAGCGTACCATGCAATTTATTGGCCATTTTCATAACATGCAAACATGTCGGACCTATCACATAGGTCGCCTGGGACTGATTAAGCTCTGCAGCACAGATATAAGACTGTCTGTTCCCCAGAGACTTCACTTGCCTACACCAACTGCTGCAGCATTACATCTCCGCTACCACTGCTGCTTTATCTGCATCCTCTGACTTCAAGAATGGCACGTACTGTGGCGAGAGCCCCAGCCTTCACCGAGGAGAACCAGGCCCTGCTGGACAGCCTCCTTCCACAGTACAGCAAACTGTATGGGAAACCAGGGGAGCAGGTGAGTAGGCAGTCCACTGTCTTTCTAGTTGTGCACAGAGTCTGACTAGCACTACCAGCATTGTGTTCAGCAATGCCAAGCATGCTCACTGAGTATTTGTAACTCTCAAACTTTGTGTATACAATTACTGTACAGGTGCAGTGATGCCAATGTGTACAATTTATTTCTTGTCTGAATGTTCATGCTCAGGTTCCAGTTTGTTGATGCAGGCTTGCACACAGGACAAATGCCCATGACCATAGTTTCTCTACCTGTATACATCCTATTCCCTTGTGATGACAACATGTATGGTCAAATGAGTGATGTACAAACATGTTGCATATGTAGTAATGGCGTCTTACATTGTCGCCCTTACAGGTTGATGGCTGGACCAGGAGGATCGCCAGTGTCCAGCTGAATGGTTGCCTCCACGCCGGACACTGACCCCCCCACATGCTGAGGATTTTGCCAGTGGCCTTCCCTGACTTGGATGGGCAGTAGAAGGCCAGACAGCAGCAAGGAGTGGGTAAGTTCATTCCTCTTTGGTGAACTATGGCTAACATGCTATTTGCACTCCCTCAGCCTCCTAACACTCCCACAGTTTGTGTATCTACTGAGACAACACTAATGTGGACACAGTTGGTGAATCCCCATTCTCATCTGTTGACCAGGTGTGGGCCTTTTGACCTCTGAGTAGTGTCACTAGTGTTGTGTGTCCTTGCTGTTGTCCAAGGATAATGTTGGGGCTGGCATCTGCTATAGGTGCCTCGTTCTGTGCTTCATGAGTGTGGCAATTGCTTGACATGTGTCTGCACATAGACAGATGTCTGACATGGACTCTGTGTTTGCAATACAAAGGTGTTATAATTGCTGATCTGGGGCACCATAAGTGTCGGAGGTATTTAGCAGACACATACATAATGTGATATAAATGTTGGTGCCTCTGGTGAATGAATACCATGGTTGTGACACATGCATATCCACCTTCCTACTGTTTCTGATCATCACCTGTTGCACATGGACCAGGACAGGTATGCCAACTCCGCACAGATGAGACACTCGTACCTCCAATCCTGGCTGTCAGCCAACAATGTGAGCATTCTGACATGTGCAATGGGGTGTCTGCCTCTGTTTCCTTGTGGACTGGAATGGCTTTTTTTACTTTAAGAGTGTTACAATGTTCGTAACGGCTTACCGTATGATATGTGGCTGTTGTATCAGCGCCTGGGGCAAAACATAGGTGTGTAATTACTTGAGTGTGCCTAATGGTGGATGGAAAATTAAAGTGCAAGCTGCTTCACTTTCTTCCCGACAGGCTGTGATGTGTTCATTTTTACTGATTTGTGTTAGCACAAACTCAAATGTCTAATTTGGATACCGTGTGATCATATGATTCTTGGTGAGGTGGGTAGCAGGGGCTGTACATGTGTACCTGAGAACTACAGAGTTTGCATTGCCAGCTAATGCATTGGTGTGACACACTGCACACAGTTGGTTTCTGTATGCACTGCCTCTGTGACAGGAGACAGTACAGAATAATTGGCCACAGGCAAATCAGGGTACTGCAGTATTGTCAGTTGTCCTGCATGCACCCTGTTGTAGCATTGACTTTCCATCATGTTAACAGTGACTTTGGCCATCCCATTTTTGGACACATGTACAGAGTTACTGGAGAGCGATGTGATATGTGCGTAATGACACATTACACTCACAATCAGTGCAGATCTGACACCTAGCCCTTTGTGGGGCATGTTTGCACATATACTTACTGACATCATACATGCACCAGGCAGATGTGTCGCAGCAGCCAGCAGCCAGGGCGACTGACGCCGGACGCTGGGAATCACAGTTTGATCCCCGGCACCGGCGGCAGGGGTCCGCCCAGCACCATGTGACTCTGGGCAATAGCTTGCTTAATCTTCCCGACGGTCCCCAGTGCAGGGAAACCTACGGGTAGCTGTGCGCTTTACAAATACAGGATTATTTTTATTAATATTATCCCCGGGATGGGTACTTGGGGCATGGTTGACTGGCAGGATGACAAGAGGCTGGTTCACATATGTGTCAGTCATTTTTGCTGTGCTTATCAGTTGATGCCAAGACCTGCTCTGTGAGGTGCTGCGATTACAGTCATGTGTCATCTCAGGACAGGTGACCAATGTGAATATGTTTTTCTTCATTGTTTGCAGCAGCATCAACGACTACAGGAGGAGACAGCTTCATGGACCAAGTGGAGCGGCAGAGCCAGACTGTGTCTTCCGCGGAGGAGCTGGAGGGACCCAGTGGCACAGAGGTTGAGGGGAGCCACACTGAAGATCACTCAACCTCCCCCACTTCAGCTGGGGACATATCCAGTTCCAGTGATGACTCCCTTATGGAGGCAGTTGTCTGCAGCCCTAAAACAACAGCTGGCATGTCTGTCCCCGCCACCACCACCGTCTCCACCTGCCTAGCTGCTCCCATCCCTGATGTCTGTGGAGGCTCCAGTGTTAAAGAGCATGTCTTCTTCAGTCCAGGCAACGCACCCCCTGCCGCGGGCTCCCCTGCTGCCCTGAGTGTGGAGTCTGTGGACCTGCTTAAAAAGATCCATGTGGGGCAGACATCGATGCTGAATGTCCTCCATGCTCACACCAGTCTGTTGACACAATTGGTGTCCTTCATGAAGGGCATCCCATCAAACATGTCTGCCCAACAGCGGGCCATTCAGTCCATGGCCTCCTGGCTGACGGCAGCAGTGTCCCTCCTCTAATAGTTCCTCACCCCTCCCACCTCGGCCCCATCCACAATGCCCACTACCCTACCTACCCAATGTACACTCACACAGGCACAGGCACGCACATCATCAGACCCAAGCAGCACAGAGCAAAGCAAGACAAAGTCTAGATGCGCAAGCACGCACACTTTGGGGATTGACAGGAGACACAGGGATAAGGGACAGACACACCGACAAGCATCCACAACCACTCGGCAGTCCTCAGATACCTCTCCCTCCAAAACCCCTTCCCTTGCTTCACTTGCAACACCCACTTACCAGCAACTCTTCTACTGTGATCTTGGCCTCTTCCCCAGCTCTCCATCTGATCCCACTCACAAGGGGAAGAGCCGGTCACCACGCACAGAGGGGAGTTGCCCTTCCACACGGACACCCTCCCCCAGGGGCCGGGACACTGAGGCCCAGGAACAGGAGGAGCAAGACTCCTCCCCATTCACGCACCCCCACCTCACAGTCTCCGTCCTCCAGCCCTAAGCCCAACACTTCTACAGTTCCCCCACCACACCATGCCCCACGTTCCCCACACACAGATACACCATCCCCAAAATGATTAGGCCCTCCCCCCTACCACATGCACTTCACCCCCCACTTCACACCCTCAGCCTGTTCCTGCAACTGCTGTAGAGTCCATGTCTCCATCTGTCCTACCCACATCACCTTTGCCCCAAGACACTACTTTTAACATTGGCACTGCAGTGGAGACCCCCTCCACCCCATCTGACTTTGGCACTGATGTGGTGACAGTGCCCACTGTATCAGACACCCCCACTGCAGTTGCCACTGACACTCCTGCACCCATCACCCCTCTCCTGCCCCATACTGCTATCTTCTGATCCGGTCCCTGCGGTGCCTGGCCTGACCCTATGTATGCCCCTTTAAGGGGAGATGTTCCCTGGCTGTAGCAGTGCAGGCAAGCAATGTGTGGCACTCATTTCCGTAGTACACCTAATGGACAAAATTAATGGACTGGCCATAGGCCTTTATGGTCTCTCTGGTTTCACCACATCACTAATTTGAAGCTGAATAAAGCTAATGTTCATTGAAATGTTTTGCATATGCTGTACATGATGTTGTTAATGTGTATCCTGAGTTGCAGTTGTAATACTTGTAATGTAGCTATTGATTGTTTTTCGATTTAGATGGACTCCATGTGGTCCCTGGTATCTGAGTACTATTTCAGTATGTATCCATGTCATCCTTTGCTGAAATTAGAGTGTGTCATGACCCATACAATTTGGCACAGGGAGCATCATAATTCCTTTGATGTTTCACATCTGTGGCTTGCACTGATGCACTTATGTTGTACTTACACTTGTGCACAAAGTCATTCTTAGAACCGTGGACACTGGACATGCAGGTTTTAGCAAAAATGGTGACCAAGTCATCTGTGGTGTTAGTGCAGCTTGTCATACATGTTAATCGAGAATGTGCAGATGACCTAAATACCCTCCTGCACACAGACTGATTGTAATTGTTGGCTCACTATTACTAACCACAATTTAGGAAGACATGACAGGGCCCTGCACAGACTACTTTATGCACACCTGACCTTCCACAGGAGTGGAGTCACCTCATGGCAGTGTTTCATTCCGTGAAATTGCCTGAGCCCATGGGGTATGTTCTGTGAGCGTGTCTTTGTGTGTTACATTCTATTTTTGTACACAGCCTGTAACCCCTACAGATGTCCCTGTCTGTGATACTTGATGAGTTGGCCTGTGTTCATCCAAGATTTTTGCCCTGTATTTTCTGGGTTGTAGGTGCATGAGAAACTACTGGCCATTAGCGTGTCATTCCGCAGTATGTTTGTTGTTAGGGCCTGGGAGGTGGGCAAAAACAAGTGTGACGTATTAAGGATTTGCAAAGGCAGTTTAGTGTTTCCAACATCACATGGATTTCCCTATGTGGTATCTTTCTGTGACTGGGTCACTTGTATGTGTGTGTGACTGCTCCTACTACTCATATTCAAAGGTGCACGTTTTTAAGGTTTCAACATGTGTTCTTTGTGGGTCTCCTTGTTTTCCTCATTGTTCTGGGACTGTGGCAGGGATCCCAATTATTCAGATACATTTCATGTCAGGCGCATGTACCGCATACTGTGCAGGGTGGCAGACATTCACAAGGGTTTTTGACTGGCCATGTGTGACGAGTTGGTGCACCTTGGATCCCCCCTACCACCCTTGGTATTGTCATGGTGCAATGTCCACAGGCCATGTGGCATTTGCAGATGCATTTTGGCGCAGTACACGGTGTGTGGTGTTGGGAGTGTCCTTATGTGAGTTGTGGCATGGCTATTTCCCTACCTACATTTTGACCTTGGATTACAGGCCATGACCTGTGTTTTGTGTTTGTGTAAGTGTGAATGTAGTTGGTGTGTCAAGACACATGACCCAGGGTGCACAGGTGACTGAGGTCTACAGTAGGGGCAACATCCCAATTTGTCTTCACAGAGTGGTTATCATGCAGGCTACTGTCACCTCAATGTAGGGTCCTTGAGGTTACAGATGGAGTGGGTCTGTCTCTTGCTGTGTTGGTTGCTGTTCCATCCAGCTTGTATCACCTGAGTCTGTTAGGATCCAACTCATCTAACGATGCCTTCTTGCCCACAGAGGGGTAGCCAATTCATGATTTACTTTTGTATGGCACTGTGTACACAAATGTGTAATTTGAGCGCAGCACACCATCATGTGTTGCATATGAGCCTGGGTACACTGACACACACGCATACATATTGTGTTTGAGATGTAATGTGAGTCAACCTGTTTGTGTTTGTGCATCTGCACCAATGCATTGGTATGGCTTTTGTGTGCTATAGACTGGTTCTTGTTTTGAGGTTCTCCACTGCTATCCCTGTGTCTCCTACATCATCAGTCAGCATATTCATCCTGGTTAGTATGTCCCATTGCTACCATGGTATGTGCCTGTGTCACCTCACATCTACAGTTGTGTGTCTGTCCCTGCAGATATATGTGTGTGTATTCTGATGCTCACTTCTTACATAGTCTGATTGCCCACAGGAGCATTGTCAGCCCCCTTGGGCAATGCTTGTCTGCAAATGGCTGAGTGTATATTTGTAAGACACAACAATCTTTCCATCAACAGATCTATGTTTGCCACTACATTGCTTGTTGTGTATGGGCCAGGTATGATACTTGGTGTATTGAAGTTGTAGCAGAATTTGTGACCACACTCACCTTTTGGACACTGTAGTGATGGTGTGTTTAGACCCCATTACCATGATGTTCCTGATGTGCTTGATTATTGAACACCACAAACACCTTTGGGTCACTATAGTGAGGGGCTTTTTAGACCCCATTGCAACACTGTTACGGTGACAACTGTGTGTTCCCTTTAAGTGTCACAGTTGCAGGCAGTTGACACACAATATACAATCTTGACATGATGGTAGGGGTGGTATGTGTGCCTAGCAATGCCTATGTGTGGGGATTACTGGTAGTGATGGGCATCCCCCATTTGAGTAGGGATACTGGTAGTGATGGGCATCCCCCTATGAGTAGGGGGGACTGGTAGTGATGGGTATCCCCCTATGAGTAGGCACTGCTGGTAGTGGTATGTATCCCACCTATGAGTAGGAACTGCTGGTAGTGGTAGGTATCCCCCTGTGAGTAGGGACTGCTGGTAGTGGTAGGCATCCCCCTATGCGTATGGGCTGCAGGTAGTGGTAGGTATCCCCCTATGAGTAGGGACTGCTGGTAGTGGGAGGCATGCCCCCCCTATGAGTAGGGACTGCTGTTAGTGGTGGGTATCCACCCTATGAGTAGGGATTACTGGTAGTGATGGGCATCCCCTCTATAAGTAGGGACTGCTGGTAGTGCTAGGTATCCCCCTATGAGTAGGGACTGCTGGTAGTGGAAGGCACCCCACCCCCATGAGTAGGGACTGCTGGTAGTGGTAGGTATCCCCCCTATGATTAGGGAGTAATGGTAGTGATGGGCATCCCCCCTATGAGTAGGGACTGCTGGTAGTGGTAGGTATCCCCCCTATGAGTAGGGACTGTTGGTAGTGGTAGGTATATCCCTATGAGTAGTGACTGCTGGTAGTGGTAGGTATCCCCCCCTATGGGTGGTGACTGCTGGTAGTGGTAGGTATCCCCCTATGAGTAGGGACTGCTGGTAGTGGTAGGTATCTACCACCTATGAGTGGTGACTGCTGGTAGTGATAGATATCCCCCCTATGAGTAGGGTTTGCTGGTAGGGATAGGTATCCCCCCTATGAGTGGTGACTGTTGGTAGTGGTAAGTATCCCCCCTATGAGTAGGTGGTACTGATAGTGATGGGCATCCCCCCCATGATTAGGGACTGCTAGTAGTGATAGACATCCAAACCCTATGGCTTGGGCAATGCTGGTGGAGAGGGCTATCCACCCCCTATGTTTGTGTTGCATTTTGCTGGTTCGTGACATTTGTTTGTGTAGTGGGTGCCTGACTTACCTTCTGCGACGTATGCGTCGATTCCTGTTGTTGATCCGGTCACAGATGTACAGTACAGGGATGACCTGCGCGATAGGATTCATGGTTGGTTTGTCTCGTAGGCGTGTATCGTTGGTTCGTCTCGTTGGCGTTGTGAGTTGTTCCATCTGGTAGCCGTGGATTGTGTTGTGATGCGAATCGGACCTGAAATACTGTTCTTCCGGATGCCGAGACGTGCTGTGGGTGGAGACGCATTCGGTGCGTAGGAAGTACAAATCGTACTTGCCCTCCCAGAAACTACTGATGTTTTGACTCTGTGCAACTCGTTGCAGCATTTCCAGATCCGGCTCATACGGGAACTGTGGCTGGAATGGGAACATTCGGCTCGTTCGGGTTTTGAACAAATTTGCGAATCGTACTTCCTCGCCCGGATGAACCGTCTGCCGGAACATGTCGTTTGCAAGGTAAGCCCACGAGAGGCTCTTTGGGGGATACTGAGCGAGATGGAATCAACCCTTAAGTAGTAAAATTCCCATGGGTAAGGATCTCTCCATACAAAAGATAAGAGAGGTGGAGATTTAGCGCCTGATTGCAAGTTTGGTGGTGTGGTACCACGCCAAACCCGTGTGCACACCGCCCTCCAAATTACAACTTTCTTTGTCACTGGCGGGCGGTCCTTTGGAAGTCTCACGGAGGTGCCTAAAGACTAGGCACTGTAATGGGAATGTCAAAGCCAGTACCTGTACTGGTGCAGTCCATGCCGTGCAGGTCCTGGGGTGCATGCACACAGGTGGGCACAACATCTGCCGCCCTGTCTGCACACCAATGGCCCTGAGGCAACAGCTCCCTTTGCTTTCTCTCCACCATGGTTTTCATGGAGTAGGAACCACAATGAAAACCGCGGCAGAGGAGAAATTCGTAAAATGCTTGTCAGGACCATGGTGGTCCTGCGAAGCATATTGCGGCCTCAAGACTACAGCACCACTGCCAGGGATCTCTGAACCCTGGGGATTGCAGCGGTGCAATGGCAGTCTGATTGCCCTAGTTGTACTAGGGTGGTCGGACCAATGATGTGGTGATGGCTAGACCTCGGATTTCCAGATTCGTAAGCAGGTTCTTACTCTAATAGGATTTTGAATTGCATTTTATAGTACTTATGTAGTGCTATAACATACTACACAATGCAGTTTGTGAATCAGGTCAGAGTTCTATTATTTCTGCAATGTGGTAGGTGGTGGCAAGAAGACCCTAAAATACAACTGAGGAGGGCCAGAAAAATTAAAAAATTTCAGAATATCCGCAAAAGATACATTTGTGTCCAACACAGCTGAAGAGAACTTGTTGACAATCTTGGTGGCAAATTTGACACACTGTGGGTGATTTTGTAGCCTCAAACTTTTAAAATAGTCTCTTTTCAGAAACACTCTGAGGAAGCCATTGTGTTGTTGTTTAGTGTATTGAAAATCTGCCATGTATCAGACATTCTAATACTATAGTTATCTTCAGAAAGCTTTCTCAATTACATCTGCTCTCCATTGCATAATTTACTGCATATCCATATATTAAGGTGTTGCAGTCAAATAATTCAGGGAATAAAAAGACTTTAAAAAAAGTTGCATTTAAAATGTTGGCGACTGAAAAAAAAGAATGAAAAAAAAGTTGTGACTACATGAACTTGAAAAAGGTTGTGCTTTACATGGCAAAGGGAAGTGCACTGTAAGCAGGGTTGGGGGACCGCCCGCTAAAGTAGAGAGGAGCATTGACAGTGAGTTAGTGAAAGGGAAGAGTAATGTTAAGAAGTAGCAAGGTTTTTTTAGGGCACATGGATGGGTAGCATTAAGAGGTAGATACAGATTTTTTGTGCTCAGGGAAGCGTAGTGTTAAGGGGCAGTTATGGGGCTTTTAGGGTTGAAAAGGAGGATAGTATTATGGGGTATTAGAGAGTTTTTAGGATTCAAGTAACAGTAGCAGGGGTAGTACAGGAGGGTTTTTAGGGTTCAACGAAGGGTAGAGTTAAAAGGTAGCAAGCATTTTTACAGTTTTAGGGAAAGGTAGTGTTAAGGAGCAGTATTGGATTTTTAGCTTTCAGGGATAGGTACCATTAAGGAGCAATAAGTAGTTTTTTTAGCGTTAAGAGGTAGTACAGGGATTTTAGGGCGCAGGGAATGGTAGCATTAAGACATAGTACTGGATCTTTAGGGTTTTGGGATGGGCAGCATTAATTTTACATGTCATGGGAAGGGTAGAGATAAGGGGTAGTATGGGTTCTTAGGATTCAAGGATGGGTAGTGTTAAGAGGTGGGAAGAGGTTTTAGATTTCAGGGAAGAGTAGCATTAAGGGTTAATAATAGGTTTTTATAATTTAAGGATGGTCTGTATTAAGGGTTACAGTGGACTTTTAGGGTTCAGACAAGGGTAGCCGTATGGGGTAGTAAGGGTTTTTAGGGTTAGGGAAGGGTAGCATTAAGGGTTAGTAACCTATTTTTACGTTACAGTACGATAAATTAAATAATGTATGTAATAAATACAACTTTATAAATTCAACATTTTTGGAATTGTCAGAGGTAATAATGAAGAATATGACTTTATTAACTTGTCAATTCCAACTCAACTTTAATGCACACTTTTTAAAAGTCGACTTTATTACATGCACCTAGATGAAGCATGCGTCCGTATAGTTAGGCGTCACAAATAATTTTCCGTGCCTTTTGCTTACATCAAGACCTGTAGTATTATTTTGGTGTTAAGAAACCTATGACCCCGAGTCAACACAAATCCAGCACTGCGTGCATATCCTGATAAGCTGTCTAGTGACTAGAAAGAGAGCAAGACTCCACAGTTACTTAGTACACTGCAAACACCTTTATGACAATATATATATCTTACCTTATGTTCTTTAGAATAGCCTGACAAGGGGCAAGGTAACATTGAAACTGGAGCGCTTCATTTAACTGTAATTTTCTCTTGTTCACTTTTGCTAATCTAAAAAGATGCAGCTAGAAAATATTGAGTGCAGGGATTTAATTAACTGCTAATGCTCCTGCAACATAAATTATACTGGGAGGTTGTGTTTATTTTTCAAGTTTAAAATGTCTAGACATGAAAACTAATTACACAGAAAACTAATTTCTTCTTTTGTAAGGGACGTCTTTTTAGTTTAATGTTAAATGTGTGTTCATTTTCTTTCATGTCTCTGAATCCCATAATTGAATGGTAATTAGAAATTGTGAATGTGCTTTAAGTGCCAGTCTGCCATCAATGGAAAGAGCATGGCTGGGAAACTGCTATTACAGTATGTACTGTACTTATTTTCGCTTTATGATACAATCATTGTGGGACTTTCTGAATGTTCACTTTTGGAAAATTGAGGCCCAAATTTACTACAAGATCACACAAGCAGCACAGCAGCTAAATTTGCGGTGCTGTGTTATCTGAAAGGGAGAGATGAGGACAACAACATTTCTACTAAGATATGGTGCTGTTGCTCTCTACCGCATGGTGGCACACTTTTTTTTTAATGTATTGAGCAGAGCATCAAGGGCAGTACATGATATATACGCAAACATATTAGACTTCGTTCATGCTAAATCATTAACTTCATCATTTCCGGATATCAAACTGTGGTACATAACACAAAAAATTAGAAAAACTATCTATATTTACTTTTAACAGACACGGCCATCCAAAACACGTCTATAATATCAAAGTGCTAAAGTGCAAGAGAGAAAGTGCTAGCGCAAAATATGTAAAACAATCACAATTTTAAAGTGCAAAAATGCGTAGCAGCATACATTACTAAGTCCTCCAAATACGTTAGTCCCAATAGACCATCAAAACAATTCCAAATCCCTACTAACAATGTCCCACTATTGGGTTTTCCACCTTACTTAAAAGCCTGCGTCCTTTTCATTTTGTTCAACCATTTTTCATAAGTGGGAGCTACCCTAGATTTCCAATTTTGTAAAATTAAAGAGCGGGCCACAGAACAAATGAATGGAAAGAAAGTTTGCTTCGGCTTCCGTTAAGAGTGTTCTATCTTTGCACGCATCAAACAGGGCGGCTTCAGCCTCCGGCAATAGCCTCTTCTCAAATGCCCGATTTAAAGCCAAGAAAATTGCCTCCCAAAAAGGCCCCAATCTGGGACACAAAAATATGGAGCCAACCCCCTTCTCCACCTGCCTGACACCGAAAACATCCATCTTTGGCATCTGAATACCTTTTCTACAGTACACTCGGGGAGAAGTAGGCCAGCCATCGGGATAAAAAAGCCATCATTTTGTAATTGGCTGCTCTTAAAGACTTACTTCCCTGAAGGCATATAGCTTCCCATGCGGGGATAGAAAAGGTACATTGTGTTTCACGGGCCAACTTTTCCAGATGGTTTTCAATCAATGGAAGTTGGCCTTGATTCCTCAATAACCGATACCAATTCCCTACCCGCCTTAATTTGGCCCCAAAGAGCGCTATCAACAGTTTATTCGAAGTGTCAAAATTTCCTTTCACACTTTTAACAAAATAGACAATTCGTAAGTATTCAAACAAGGTGGGTTTCCTTTGGCTCCCATCCCTCAATGCCACCTCCTGCCAAGAGATCATCCTATTCTGTATTGAAAGTCACTTAGCGCCCCAAGTCCGCAACCTTCCCACTGCTTCAAGTGACCTGTTTGAATTTGGAGGCTGAGCCTCTTACATTCTTGTAACTTTAAAAACTGAAATCCAGTAGAGCCCGTCATTTAAAAAAAAGCCTGGAGTCTGAAAGAATAGTCTTTTAGTGTCTTATACTTTCAGAAGCACCAATATTGTTGACCATTGTGACTAGTGCGAGATATATTTATCTGACTTCATTGATCCATAGCTATTCGAAATTATGTCTCTTTATTTTCCGATCCTCATAACAAGCTATTTTTTTTGTTTGTTTTGAGATAAATGGTAGCATAGTTAGTATTTCCTATTTTTATATGAGAGTTTAGAGATGCTAACTTTTGGATATTTTTCTAGAATTGAAAATTCGGTTGTTTAGGACGACCGAACCGGGGTGACGAAACCTAGTGAGGACTATCATTCTTCAAGTATAAGCTTACGTCTTAAGTGCTCTCCACGTAAGGTGAGAGACCATGGGATGAACCAATCTCTCCTTTTACTGATTCACATATGAGGACTTGGTCGCCATTTGTTTTTCACTTTCCCCTCTTTCTTTCTTCTTCTCCTGTATTTTCCACTTTCTTTCTACCTTTTTCTACTTTATTCTATATATTCATAACAATTTTTTTAACTGGTTTACCTTTTGGTAAAGCCTACTTAGGTACGTGATGATTTAATATGATTTTTTGTATTGCTTGTATTGTGTGTATATATATATGTTTTAGATATGTATATTTATGTTTCCATAGACCATGATTATTGCAGCCCTGACGAAGTTCCCGTGGTACTGGGGGAACGAAACATGTTGGCTGTGCCATTTTTCACGAAAAGAATAAATAAAGAGAAGAACTTTCACACAAACTACTTGCGCAACTGACTTTATTAGAGTGCACCTCCCTCTTTCTATGAACAAATAAAAAAGTAAGTAATGGTAATACGGACATCTTAATAAGGGAAACTCTACCCACTAAAGTCAAAGGAGGCAGCAGCCAATGATCTAAAAGACCAGCATTCTTACATAATTCAAATTATATAGCTATTGATGCTCATTAGACACAAATATCCCCAGATATCCAATTGGGTCTGACTTCACAGCTTGCACCCTAAGACAAAGTAGAAGAAAATTCATATCTGCATTTAAAAGCAGAACTTTTTATTGGAGTTTATTTTATAGCCCCCAATTAACTCAAACTTACTAAATTCACTGTGCTGTGGCACACTTGAGAAAAACATTTGCACCATAGTGCAAAGGTGTTTGCATGATGTCTATCATAGGTTTTGTACTGGAAGAGTACATTTGCAGAACAATATATTATACCTGGACTTTTACAAGCCTGTATGTATGCTGTACAATACAGCAAACATGCAAATTTGGAAAGGTTGGGAAAAAATTTAAAAACGTTTTCTAACTCTACACCTGCCTCAAGGAGGAGAATTGCTTGGCACCAAGCCCTGCCAACTATTGTTAGTAGGTATGGGTTTGTGTCATAATTCATGGGTGGTAGTATGGTAACACCCATGCACCACCCATAGGACATCCCCTTTACGCAAAGCAGCACAAAATAAATTTACTTTAGGGCTAGCTTGTAACGAAAAGCATTTTTTGCACTGGGAATTAAATCCCAATTCAGACTTTGCACTGATTTACATCACTTTTTGTGACACTGCACCTGTGAAAAGCTGTTGCTCTCTGCTCTTGCTGTGGCACACTCTAGGCTGCCATGCACCACACAACTGCACCATAGTGCAAGGGTGTTTGCATGATGTCAATCGTAGGTATTGTACTGGAGGAGTACATTTCCAATACAATATACTATGCCTGGACATTTACAAGTCTGTATGTATGTTGCACAATACAGCGCACATGCAAATGTGTGGAAAGGTTGGGGAAAAAGAAAAAGGTTCTCTAACTTTACACCTGCCTCAAGGAGGAGAATTGTTTGTCACCAAGCGCTGCCAACCATTTTTAGTTGATATCGGTTTGTGTCATCATCTATTGGTGGTAGTATGGGAACACCCATGCACCACCCATATGGCACCCCCTTGACACAGAGCAGCACAAAGTAAATTTACTTTAGGGCTACCCTGTAATGAAAAACATTATTTGCACTGGAAAGTGAATCCCAATTCAAGACTTTGCACTGTTTTACTTTTTCTTAGTCTATTTTTTCTTTTTGGGATTCTGTGCAATACAACAAATATTTGTGTTATCATTCTAATATGAAATAATCTTTGCTTACTTTTTGATATGTAATATATAGTAATATATATTTGTGCTTCAATAGTTTTTATTGCTTAAGGCTTATTTTGTCCTGTGGTATTGCACTCTATCAATGGTGTATGTATTTTTCTTTTTAACCTCTTCCATGCTCATGACGCATTGACGACTCCCGGCCATCATAAGTCACGGTGAGGGTGTGCTGATGACGGCCGGGAGCCGGCATGACCACGCCCGCGATCCGAATGTTCAGCACTGTGGCAGAATTCGCGTCGCAGTGATGAGGTTAAAACTAATAAAATTATTGGAAAAAAAGACATTGCACTGGTTTACGTCACCTTTTTGTGACACTGCACCCGTGCAAAGCCTTGATAAATTTGACCAACGGTGTTTGTTGAAAAGTTGTACGAAAGCAAGGGAAGTGTTGGTCTGGAAAAACGTATGGAGATGTAAGTATAATTTTTTGGAAAAACATTGAAGCTTTAGTGTTAAATGCAGTAACCGAAGAGAAGGATGGGGGATGATTTGTAGCAAAAACTGAAGACACAACATACATGTTTGTGGTAAAACTTACATGGAATTGTAAATGGCATAATCTTGCTGTATTGCCTCATTGTAATTGTTAGGGTGATTTCAATCTAGACCCGAATTGTCTAGTAATTAAAAGCGAAACAGTTTTTGACTGGTGTGCTTCTGACAGAACTGTCCAACGGTGTATAAATTACAATGATTAAATGAAAGGTTTGAATCCCAGCAATAATACAATATTTGTTATTCTGTTCACAACTCGTATTGTAGAATTGACCACATATTTGTAGACAAAATAATGTCCAATTCCCATCTTTCATGAAAAATTCAAAACATTGTTGTGTCTGACAATGACGTATGAAATCATAATGTGTCCTTGGCAGGACACCAAAAGAGAGTACCAATGGAAATGAAACGCAACATAATTCGGTTACAATAGTTTTAAATCGCTGAAATTATATCCATACTAATATTATATTTTTTTTAATATGCTTTTATTTCCCTTCCCTCACCTCCCTGCTGCCTGGGCCACTCGCAGCCGAGTGTTGACGCTGTCGAGTCGGTACCGGCCAGGAAATCACGGCAGACATATTGGGTGTGCTTGAGTGCTCTGACGCGCTCTAGTCGCGCATATAAAGGGTCTCCCTGAGCCAGGCGCCTGATTAGCTGCTTGTTTGTTTGTTTCCTCTTGAGGCGGAAGCCGGGAGGTTGTGTTTGTTCTTGCCACGATCATAATTTTAAAACCGATTTTAGAAACGTAACTGTAAGGGCTTAGGCTTGATTTGAGAAGCTTTTATTTCCCTTCCCTCACCTCCCTGCTGCCTGGGCCACTCGCAGCGGAGCGTTGACGCTGTCGAGTCGGTCCCGGCCAGGAAATCACGGCAGACATATTGGGTGTGCTTGAGTGCTCTGACGCGCTCTAGTCGCGCATATAAGGGGACGGGCATGCCTCCGCGCAGCAGACGCGCCGGATCTGCGCCGGAGTCACGCCAGAGTCCTGCCCGTCTGCGCCCGTCCGCGCCAGTACGTCGCCTCTCGCCAGCAATTATGGCGACACAAGAGAAGAGGTGATATCTTATTCTAGGCAATTTATACTATCACTAAAAGGCTCGGACAGCGAATGTGCCAAATTAAATCCCTCATGTAGGAGAGGTTATTCCTCATGCCCTTGTGGCTTTACCCTCCCAAGTCCTTCACGACTACCGTCCCTTAATAAAGTCATGCCCCATCAAATCAGAATGGGCCAGCTGAACGTCAGATCTATGCAGAAACACTACTCAGAAATCCATGAGCTACTTTCCAACTACTCCCTAGATATTCTATTTCTGACAGAGACTTGGCTCCAAGATGACATGAATTCAGTCATCAATCTTGCCACCCCCATGGGGTATACCACACATACGCTGAATAGGCACTCCAGAGGAGGGGGGATAGCAATAATGGTTAAATCCGATTTTATTTGCCAGCTATCGAGATTAGGAATCAAGGATAGTGAATGTGCACGATTCAACATCAAGATAAACTCCCAACTTAGCCCCGTAGGTCTCTTGATATATAGGCCCCCGGGAGCAAGCATGAGTTTCACTAGCTCGCTCCTAGAGCATATATGCTCTTTGATCACCGAAACCGCTAATTTTACCATCATAGGAGACCTGAACATTCATTTTGATCTCACTTCTGATACCAAGATCAACACCTTGCTAGCTGACCTTGATGCCCTCCAGCTCTGCCAACTTGTGAGGGGCCCTACACACAGTGGTGGGCATCTTTTAGATCCCATCTTCTCGAACTTAAACAATGTTAGTGTCGAACCCCCTATCCCCATAGTATGATCTGACCATTGTCTGATGATAATGACTATTCCTCTTAGTATTGACTCCAATTCAAAACCCACCCAGCAAGTCCTGAAAAGACCTTGGAGGAAGCTTCAGCTTGAAGGCTTCCATGCACTCCTTATAATGAATCCCCCGCAACCAAGCGAAGATCCTGATCAAAACTATGATCAGTTTTGTGAGTGGATCAGTAAGGCCTTAGACTCCCTGATACCAGCTAAATGGATCAAGGCACGCACCCATGAATCCAGCCCCTGGTTCAATGAAGCGCTCTCCCTGCAAAAAAAAGAATGCAAAAAAGCTGAACGAAGATGGAGGAGAGAATATGATCCCACACTTAAAGCCCTCTATATCCAAGCACAAAAAAGCTACAATCGCAATATTTGTAGGACTCGAACGGAGTTTTATACCACTGAAATTAAGAATAGTGACAATGCTTCGCAAACCATCTTTAGGATACTGAAAGAGCTCAGTGCTAAGAAACCGATAAACAATTCCAGTATATCTTCCCCATTCTGTGATAAGATGGCGTCTTTTTTCATTGATAAAATTAAGAAAATCTATAGTACCTTCCCAATGAATCCTCACCTCATTCCTCCAGCTGACCTGAATAGGCCCAATCTTTTAGATATCCCAGCACTCAGCCAAGAAAATTTCCTTAAACTTCGCAATAAAATTAAGTCAGGTTCTCCTGCAGATCCCCTGAAACCGGAACTATTTAGAGAATCAGACTGGGCGGTCCTGGGCCCTCTTAGAGACATGATAAACTTGTCCTTCTCCACAGCCATTATACCCATAAGATGGAAGCAAGCCTGGGTGACTCCCATCATGAAGAAGCCCACGCCAGACCCTACCCTACCTGAAAACTTTAGACCTATATCACTCCTCCCCTGGCCAGCAAAAGTAGCGGAAGCCCATGTCAATTCCATCCTGACCAACTATTTGATATCCAATTCCATTCTGGATAGGTCCCAACACGGTTTCCGCGCTGGCCACAGCACTGAGACAGCTCTTCTAAGTGTGACAGAACATCTCCGTACCATATTAGACTCTGGGGGGACGGCAGCACTGATTCTTTTAGATCTCAGTGCTGCCTTCGATACGGTGTCACATGAGATTTTGCTGTCGAGGCTGGAGGGGATAGGAATAACAGGGCAGGCTCTCAAGTGGTTCAAAGCTTTCTTTTCTTGCAGATCCTTCAGAGTTTCTACCCCTCCTTTTCTGTCTAAAGAGTACCCCATTGAACAGGGTGTGCCCCAGGGGTCAGCTCTGAGCCCTACCCTGTTCAATGTCTACGTTCAACCCCTGGTAGAAATAGCCAGGAGCCATGGTCTCTCACTAGTGACCTACGCCGACGATACCCAGCTGGTGGTGGCACTGGACAACGAAGGCGGTCTTAGTGCACAAAATTTCAAACTGACGCATATTGACATCACCAGCTGGATGACGGCGAATTATCTCCAGCTAAACGCCGGTAAAACGGAGGTGTTACTGGTGGGCAAAGAAACAACTGCCTGGGGAAACAACTGGTGGCCAGAAACACTCGGGCAACCTCCTGAGTGCAAAGGCCATGTAAGAAACCTGGGAGTTTGGGTGGACGCCGCCCTGACCTTTACCCATCATACTAAAAAGGTGGCAGCTACCTGCTTTGGTATTTTACGCAATCTTAGACTGATTTTAAAGTTTTTTGACCACCAAACCTGCCAAATTGTGGTACAGTCAGCAATTCTGTCAAGACTGGACTACGCTAGTTCCCTCTTGTTAGGGACAAATGTAGCAGGGAAAGCTAGATTCCAATGAGTTCAGAACGCTGCTGCCAGAGCGCTAACTGGTCTCCCACGCTATAAGTCAGTGTCCACGGTTCTTACGAAACTCCATTGGCTTCCCGTGGAAAAAAGGATCCACTATAAAACTCTCTGTCTTGCATTTAAAATCCTTAAAACTGCCCTCCCCCCATGCTATGTCCACTTCTCACATCGTACGTCCCCCGACGCACGCTGCGTTCAGAAGGTCAGAACTTGGCAGTAGTGCCCCGCTTCAAACTAACAAGAATGGGCGGCCGGTCATTTAGATACCTCGCTGCAAGACTCTGGAATGGACTCCCTATTCAAATTCGAAGAATCGAGGAGCTATTACCCTTCGGAAAGCCATAAAAACCTACCTCTTTTGTTAATGTACAATTGCCTCATTATGACAGCACAAACACCTTCTACCTGTACATCTTCATGCAGCTAGCGCCGGGACGCCCCTTGGCTGGGGCAGCCATGCGCGTTACAAGTTCATTTAACATTTTAACATTAACATAAAGAGAGAGCCCAAACCTTTGAGGCGGGTAATCTCAGTAACCACAGCACCAATCACAACACCCAATACAGCGTTGGAAAGGGCAGTTGCAGCAGAAGGATATAGGCTATGCAGACGGATAAAAAAATGTATACAAAAAATTGCAAAAAACTACATCATCCAGAAGGCCGAGGGCCAAAATAACATCAAACAGGAAATGATGTAATAATGTGACTCACTATATTGAGACTGAGAGCCTGGAGCCAAATTGATCGTGAACAAGGGATATGCTATCCCGAAACGCGTAGATTTGTGCCTGCCTGCTTGAGAAACTCCATGCTGTGAGGATTAAATAAAAAAGCACATAAGTGAAGACAAACGCGAGTTCATCCCGTTTTTCTCCCAGCTGGGGGAATTGGTTGTGGATTTAAATGCGGCTTGGTTCTGCCGCGGGGATTTACGAACCGGCGGGAGAGCACTGTAAATTCTGGCGAAAAGGAACCGAGGGGTATCAATATATATATATATACATACTAATATTATAAAGAGAGAGCCCAAACCTTTGAGGCGGTAATCTCAGTAACCACAGCACCAATCACAACACCCGATACAGCGTTGGAAAGGGCAGTTGCAGCAGAAGGATATAGGCTATGCAGACGGATAAAAAAATGTATACAAAAAATTGCAAAAAACTACATCATCCAGAAGGCCGAGGGCCAAAATAACATTAAACAGGAAATGATGTAATAATGTGA
Organism: Lissotriton helveticus; assembly: GCF_964261635.1. Lineage (NCBI taxonomy): Eukaryota > Metazoa > Chordata > Amphibia > Caudata > Salamandridae > Lissotriton > Lissotriton helveticus. Next base: position 492,479,620 of record NC_136057.1, on the reverse strand, counting down.
CTCACTATATTGAGACTGAGAGCCTGGAGCCAAATTGATCGTGAACAAGGGATATGCTATCCCGAAACGCGTAGATTTGTGCCTGCCTGCTTGAGAAACTCCATGCTGTGAGGATTAAATAAAAAAGCACATAAGTGAAGACAAACGCGAGTTCATCCCGTTTTTCTCCCAGCTGGGGGAATTGGTTGTGGATTTAAATGCGGCTTGGTTCTGCCGCGGGGATTTACGAACCGGCGAGAGAGCACTGCAAATTCTGGCGAAAAGGAACCGAGGGGTATCAATATATATATATATATATATATTCACTGAAAAAACCATAGGTTATAGACCATATATAGTTAGGAATTAGCATTTACAAAACCTTGAAAATTCACTGAAAAAACCATAGGTTATAGACCATATATAGTTAGGAATTAGCATTTAAAAAACCTTATTTTACTCACACAAAACCATTGAAATTCCATATATAGTTAGTTGCACTAACTATATATTGCGCACCCGCAATCCACTGCTGATCATGTCACATATTACATCATTCATGACATGGTCAGTGACATCACTGATGACATCACTGATGACAACATCCAGTGATTATGTGTTTCTGTAAAGTTTAAATATGTTTTACATATTGAAGAATGAGTGGATGTATAAGTGTCTGAATGAAGGTTTTAGTAGGTGCGTGATTGACTGTATGAGTGAGTGATTAAATGCGTCTTACTGAATGCACGGGTTAGTGACTAAACTGTCTGAAAGTGTGCATCAGTATGTCTGTTGTTGTGCAAGCTGCTTCATGTGTTGATCAGTAGCTATATAAGTAGCTATATGGGTTATTGATTGGTTGCACAAGTATTTGTATGGGAGACTGAGTGTGTGTATGGCTGGCTGGGAGGTGTGTGACTCTGTGCAGATCAATGTGTACTTGTATCAGTGATTCTATAAGAGAGTAAGTATGTGTTAGTATATGTTTAAAAAATGTAAGGTGTTCTGTGTTTAACTGTATAGATGAGAAAATGGAAGTGTGATTGATTCTTTTCAGGACTGACTAGGTGTGTGAGTAACTCCATGGATGAGTGGCAGAGTGTGAGTGTCTGTATAGGTGTATGAGTGCATATGATAGTGTTGTCAAGATGAGTGATTGTATGTATGAATGATTGTATGAGTGAATGTGTGTGTAGACATAGGAATCAGTGAGTGCGTATGTAGTAACTAGTATTGGTGTGTCAATGGTTTCAAAAATTATACTCTGTATTTAACACTGGGTGTAACGGAGGTTATATTAGAGTGTGAGGAGATGCATTGTATTATCACATGAATGATATCATCAGTGATGTGATCATTGATGTCAAGTGAGATGTCATCAGTGATGTCATTTGAGATGTCATCAGTGATGTCATCAGTGATGTCACTGACCATGTCATGAATGATGTAATATGTGACATGATCAGCAGTGGATTGCGGGTGCGCAATATATAGTTAGTGCAACTAACTATATATGGAATTTCAATGGTTTTGTGTGAGTAAAATAAGGTTTTTTAAATGCTAATTCCTAACTATATATGGTCTATAACCTATGGTTTTTTCAGTGAATTTTCAAGGTTTTGTAAATGCTAATTCCTAACTATATATGGTCTATAACCTATGGTTTTTTCAGTGAATTTCAATGGTTTTTTAATAGCAAATATCATAAGCTGTCGAATGTCAAGTACGTGGTAAGTGAAAACATTTTCGTGTTTATGCACACTGATCTGCTTTGAATGGTGCCCCCCCCCCTCATTTCTATTAGGAGTACTCTCTCTTTGCAGATAGTGAAAGGTAGTTAACGCAGGCCTTTGCCCCCGTTGTAATCCGTCGTGCCTGCTTCTCTCTCCATTTGATTGATTGTTATCCAAGTATTTACTGTTTTAGAATTAGTTCTCTTTGGTTCATTCTCTATTTACAAACAAACACAGAGTCGCAATACTCTGTTTAGTCTTTGCAGATAACGAAAAATCGTGTAAAAAAACAAGAAAAGGAATCGAGCAAAATCAGTAGGCCACTAATGGGATCTCTTTTTGACCTCGCTAAAATAGAAACATTAGGAACAACCCCTCATGACAAATACAAAACTAGTGAGATGAACTGAACTCCACACAATGATGGCTGCAAAACAGCTCGGCTCCGCCACCCACCCCGCCCAAAATAACGATAAAGAGCGGCTGCCATGATTGGTTGCGGAATGGCCACGACGGAGCTACGAAATGATGCTGCTCTCATGCTAACCCCAGCTTCAGTCTGAAACATCCAGAAACACTGTAGACTACCAATTCGATCAGTTCCGGTAGCGCCCCAATGTAACCCGGTAGAGAAGAACTAGCCCTCCCCTCTTTGACTGATGGTTCTTGTTGCCTGTCCCTTCTGTTCTCATTTAACAGAACTATTTAGCCTGCTGAAAGGGGTTGTGTTCCGACCGCTGGTTGGTGGAGACATTTTGACTATATTCTGGACCTGCGTTGTCGCGTAATGCGTCATATGACGCGCCGCGTTAGCGCATCCGGAAGTCATCCAGGGCGCGCAGCGCGTAACGTAAGCATAACAAGTCATGTGACTTGTTAATAAAACTTTTCATTGGTTCATTTTACTTTTCTTATTGTAATGATGAAAGGCTTGGTCATATGACCTAAAAATTACGCTTTTCATTACTTCCGAACATTATTTTTTCTTAAATATATGTTATAATGTTCCAGACTAATGTACTTTCCCGGAAATTTTACAACTGTCCTGCAAGTAAAATATATTCTTTTTTCGAGAAAAAGAGCGTTTCTTCGTCCCATGATGGAGCCGTTGAGCAAAAGAGGGTCGACCTGCTGTCTTAGTCGCCGATACGCCTGAATATGAGATTCTTATCGATCACTTTATGTTGCAGGAATAGAAAACACAACAGCCCTTGACCATTTATCTTTACTGCGTTCCTTCGTATTATACCTTTTACCCTTCATGTAATTGGTCTGCTTTATTTCACTTGCCTTTTAATGATTCTAAAACAGTGACTATTATTACAAACTTTACCAATGTATATACTACTACCATGTTTTCTTTTAAAAACCTTTATTGTGAAAATTTCATTATACAAATACGAGCCTATAACCACGTGGGCCGGCCACGGAGCAAACTGTAATCGTATGTGATGAGTAGACATTTACACTGTAGAGGAACGTAACGGGCGGGCCATTAGGTTGCAAGAACTAAGGTGTCTAACAGTTACGGAATCGGTGGACGTACATTTTATAATTAAAATACGACAGGGCCAGTTACAATAAAATTATCTAGATATACATTTGCGGGCAAGTACCATGGGTGACGTTAATTCGAACTTTCAACAGTACAGTAATCAATAACACATCAGAACTTAATATCAATAGGGATGTCGAAATATTCAATCAATTCTCGTCCCCGCCCGCCATGTGCTTCAAAACTGCATACGTATCTCGTGATTTCAAGGTTCTGCAACCAGTACACAACAAGGAGTTACGAGTCCCATTTATTCCGGCGCCATTTTGGGCGAGGACGGGCAGGTCCAGGATATAGTCAAAATGTCTCTACCAACCATCGACTATGATGATGTTCATATGCTGTATTTATTAGAGTAACACTCATCTGTCCACATGAAATTAATTTGCCACAATCTAAACATGTCATTTTAATCTTTCCAAAGTTCTTCTAAATATTTGGGACCGTTTCCCTTGCCTCTGAAGCTCTCAGTGCCACTTCTTTGATGAATGTACTAGCAGGTCAGGGGTTCTCCTCCAAATCTCTCTTTTATGCAGCACTATAATTAATTGGTGCCACCTCTCCATATGACGATGCATGGTATAGTTACCACAACTATATTTTTTTTCGGTTCCTCTGGAGAGTTCATCGTGGCAGATGAAGCGTGTAACGTACCGGGCATTTACCTTTTTTTGCATGTACAGGAAAGGAAAAAAAAATCGAGCGTCCGAGTTCTAAGGTGTCCCAGGGCCATTTTAGTGGAGGACATGATACAGCGATAATGCCCTGGATAAGGACACTTCCTTCGGGCACCCCACGCCGTCTTTCGGCGCAGCATTGTAGGATGGCCACACCAGTGCGGCAACTTGCTAGACACCACCTCGGTGCCATCCGGATCTCGGCGCCCCACTGCAGATGAACTGCCTCCACATGGAGAAGCGGGAGAGGCTCGTTTGCGCCGCCTCCCCCCCCCCCTTCGGGCACCCCACGCCGACTTTCGGCGCAGCATTGTAGGATGGCCACACCAGTGCGGCAACTTGCTGGACACCACCTCGGTGCCAACCGAATCTCAGCGCCTTGTGTTGTCTTCCATTCCGAAAATATTGTTGGCAGCATTTTGAAAGGAAAGACAAACAGCCGTTTGTGGCCCTCACTACACCGTTCTCCTAGTGAGTCTCACATTGTTACATTTAGGAAGAATGTTGAAGAGTAGTATGTTGAAAATCTGAAGCCATTGTTATACAAACTCTCAACCAGCCTTGGATGGAAAAATCCTGAAGAATGTACAAACTGAAAACCAGTTTTTCTCTGTATAGCATCAGCAGCAACGCTTGAGTCAGCTTTGTGTGAAGCCGCCATTTTGATTCAATCAATAGCGTCCCCCTGCACACATTCAGGGACCTGGTCGTGTCTTCAGGTCAAACGGATTGTGGGACAAGATGCACAAAGGAAAAGGAAAAAAGTTCCGCCGGACCCCGGGAGGTGGCCGCCTATGTCATGGGCGATCTTAGGCCACACCAGGGCAATAGTGAAGCTGCAGCAGGTGCAAATAAGCTTCAGACAGTGTTACAAGCGCTGCTCAGAACTCTCAACTATGACACCACCTCGGTGCCATCCGGATCTTGGCGCCTTGTGCTGGTTCCGGCCTATTCACACATCGGTCCGCTACTGACGCCACCTCACAGGCCAACGGGGCACCCCACGCCGACTTTCGGCGCAGCATTGTAGGATGGCCACACCAGTGCGGCAAATTGCTGGACACCACCTCGGTGCCATCCAGATCTCGGCGCGTTGTGCTGCCTTCGGCCTATTCGCCACAAGTGCGCACGCAACTCAGCTGCATAGCGAGTGAAACACCAAGGGGCGCCCCACTGCAGCCGAGGAACCTCCATCTTGGGGGCGACGCACAGCATCACATTGCTTTCCAATGCAGTCAGATCCTCAAACAGCCCCCACTGACTGACGCGAACTCACAGGCCAACGGGGCGCCCCACGCCGACTTTCGGCGCAGCATTGTAGGATGGCCACACCAGTGCGGCAAGTTGCTGGACACCACCTCGGTGCCATCCGGATCTTGGCGCGTTGTGCTGCCTTTGGCCCCATTCGCACATCAGTCCGCTACTGACGCCATCTCACAGGCTAATGGGGCGCCCCACGCCGACTTTCAGCATTGTAGGATGACCACACCAGTACAGCAACTTGCTAGACATCACCTCGGTGCCATCCGGATCTCGGCGCCCCACTGCAGATGAAGTGCCTCTCAACTATGAAACCACCACTGTGACATCCGGATCTTGGCGCGTTGTGCTGCCTTCGGCCTATTCGCACATCGGTCCGCTACTGACGCCATCTCACAGGCTAATGGGGCGACCCACGCCGAGTTTCAGCATTGTAGGATGACCACACCAGTGCAGCAACTTGCTAGACATCACCTCGGTGCCATCCGAATCTTGGCATCTCAACGCCTAGTGGTATCTTCCATACAGAAAATATTGTTACGCTACCTTTGGCCCCATTCGCACATCAGTCCGCAACTTAGACATCACCTCGGTGCCATCCGGATCTTGGCATCTCAGCGCCTTGTGGTGTCAGTCAGAAAATATTGTTGCGCTGCCTTTGGCCCCATTCGCACATCAGTCCGCTACTGACACCATCTCACAGGCCAACAGGGCGCCCCACGCCGACTTTCAGCATTGTAGGATGGCCACACCAGTGCGGCAACTTACTAGACACCACCTCGGTGCCATCCGGATCTTGGCCCGTTGTGCTGCCTTCGGCCTATTCGCACATCGGTCCGCTACTGACGCAAACTCACAGGCCAACGGGGCGCCCCACGCCGACTTTCAACATTGTAGGATGGCCACACCAGTGCTGCAACTTGCTGGACACCACCTCGGTGCCATCCGGATCTTGGCGCGCTGTGTTGCCTTCGGCCTATTCGCACATCGGTCCGCTACTGACGCCGCCTCACGTGCCAACGTATTTTCTCCGCATTTTATACCCTATGCCGCATAACAGGTCATGTGACTTGTTTATAAAACTTTTCATTGGTTCATTTTACTTTTGGTTTCCTAATGATGGAAGGCTTGATCATATGACCTAAAAACAACACTTTTCATTGGATGAAAACTTTTTTTTTTTCCAAACGATGAAAGCCCCACCTTGTTTCTGGATGTTTCAGACTGAAGCTGGCGTCAGCATGAGAGCACCACCATCTCGTAGCTCCGTCGTAGTCATTCCGCGAGCAATCATGGCAGCCGCTCCCCACCAGAAGCCTGCAGGAGTCGGGGCCCCCAAAACTTTTGATGAATTCTCAAGGCGGAGGGGACGCTTTCGAGAATGGGGTCCAAGACCTAGCAGACAAGCGTCCGATTTCCAAGGTGTCCCAGGGCCATTTCAGTGGACCAGGCCCAAAAAGGAAAGAGCCTGCCGCCATTTTGAGAGTCCTGTGACAGCCGCCTATCGCTGCACCGCAAGAGTGGGCGCAACTCAGCTGAATTGCGGCTTTTGACACAGTGGACCAAAAACGGACGGAATGGCAACTGAAACGGTAAAGGGGCGCCCCACTACAACAGATGACACTCCACCTGGAGAGGCCCGTTCACGCCGCCTCCCCCGGGGCGCCCCACGCCGTTATTCGGAGCAGCATTGTAGGATACCAAAACCAGTGCGGCAACTTACTGGACATCACCTTGGTGCCATCGTTCTGCTGCCTTGGAACTATTCGCACAACAGTTTGCTACTGATGACCCACCCCCCGCGACGCCCCACGCCGTTATTTGCTGGGTGGCAACTTACTAGACATCACTTTCGTGTCATCTAGATTTCAGCGCGTTCTGCTGCCTTGGAACTATTCGCACAACAGTTTGCTACTGATGACCCGCCCCACGCCGGAAATCTGGACGTTGTGCTGCGTTGGGACTATTCGCACAGCCGACCGCTACTTCGTTGTTTTTCCCTAAAAATGTTTATATGTTATTACTATTTTTGTTTTCTTGTATATATTTATAAATTATTAAAGTTTTATAATCTTACTACTTTGTCGGAGTGCTATATATTTTTAATGTGACACATAATTGTAAAAACTTTGATGTACAAAGAGTCATCCCTGGAATCTTCCGCTTCACGCTCGGTCCCCTCCCCAATCACAATACAGGATGGTTTTCAGATAATAGCAACGCTTCTGCTGTGACGGATCTCATCGAGTGTGGGCCTTGATCTACTATAACTCCTTTGAAGAGGGGTGAATCTTTACAGCTGTGGCCATAAACTACATCTGCAGGGCTAGCTGATACCCTAGGACCAGCCTGGACAATCGGACACAGAGGAAAAGGAGTGTCAGAGGGTGCAGTAGTGAATAGGGCGAAAGGGAGGTGTCGGGCGGGCACAGGGTGTGATTCTCAGGAAAGAGCAGCGCAGATGGGGGGAGGTTTATTACCCATGCATAAGACAGAGAGCGGGGGTGACCACTGCCTGGGGGAGATGCTTGCGAGGGTGGGGAGCCATGCTAAGGATCGACAGCGTGCACAGAGTGGGTCTGGTCAAGGCATCTAAAATGGCTGCCGTGCACGACAAAAGTGTGGCATTTGAAAAAAGACAAGATGGCGCAGACAATGTTTTTCAACACTTCCTGATTTCCTTCGAATCGAACGTTAACAGACGTTGGGGCATATTACCAAAGTTAAGCGATATTTATCCCTAACGATGCATTGCAAAGATTTTTTTACCGTCAGAAATTATCGCAGATAAACCTTGCTATTATCAAAGTTTATCGCAAATACGATAAAAACCGACCGCAATGCATTAATATCGCTGAAAACTCAGCGATATTCATGCATTACCGAGCTAATCCTCTTAGCCATGTTATCCACCTCCCATAGGATAACATGGCTAAGAACTGCTCAGGGCAGCTGTTACTTTTTGGAGATATTCGCGCTTATCTCGAATATTTCCAAAAGTTGATAATAGGAGATAGCGATGTTAGCGACTGTTTCCAGTCGCTAACATCTTGGCATGCCCACTTTGCATGTCATTAGTGATAAATATCACTCACATGCAAAGTGGGGCCCAAGATGGTCGCTATCTCCTACTAGCCGTCGCTAACTGGTGTTAGCAACAGCTAGGTAATACAGATATAATTTTATCTCCGCGAAGCGGAGCGCTGTTACAGATATATATCTTGTTTTTGAACGTTAATTTCTCAAAATGCACTGAAGCACATATATTGAGACCTAGCAAAGGCACATCGGGCTACCAGTCCCTAATATTTTACCAAGTTTCGTGCAAATCCATTCAGCCGTTCGATTATTATTATTATTTATTTTTTTTGCCCCGCGGGGCCCTTTTAAAACCTCCACATCAAACCTAGGGGATCAGCGAGGATCTACTATGCCCCCTTATGGTCATTTGCCCCTTCGCTTTGGCCTCCTCTTGTCTCTCGATCCTACCGAGAGACAAGATGGCGGCCGCTACGGACTGTTTGGAATGTTTACAGACACCGGAGAGCCAATCAGCTTCGCTTCGCAAAGCTCCGTAACGCGAAAAGTACGCGAAGCGGTGCGCTGTTACAGATATATATCTTTTTTTGAACGTTAATTTCTCAAAATCCACTGAAGCACATATATTGAGACCTAGCAAAGGCACATCGGGCTACCAGTCCCTACAATTTTGCCAAGTTTCGTGCAAATCCATTCAGCCGTAAGATTATTATTATAATTATTTTTTTTTGCCCCGCGGGGCCCTTTTAAAACCTCCACATCAAACCTAGGGGGTCAGCGAGGATCTACTATTCCCCCTTATGGTCATTTGCCCCTTCGCTTTGGCCTCCTCTTGTCTCTCGATCCTACCGAGAGACAAGATGGCGGCCACTACGGACTGTTTGCGGCCACTACGGACTGTTTGGAATGTTGACAGACGCCGGAGAACCAATCAGCTTCGCTTCACAAAGCTCCGTTGCGCGAAAAGTACGCGTCCTAGGCCGCTGCCCGGTCCGCGCTTACAGATATATATCTTTTTTTAAACGTTAATTTCTCAAAATCCACTGGAGCACATATATTGAGACCTACAAAAGGCACATCGGGCTACCAGTCCCTACAATTTTGCCAAGTTTCGTGCAAATCCATTCAGCCGTTCGGGCTAAAAGTGAGGCCAACCGCCCTATGGAAATTAACATGGGAAAAACGCGTTTTGGGACCCCCCTTTTTTCTCGGCCCCCCCTTGACGAACCCCCCCCAAATTTTCAAAGGCTGCTCAGAAACAAAATGTGCCATTTTCCTGAAAATTTCAGCCAATTCCGTCCACAAACGGCAAAGTTATTAGACATAGAATTTTCAAAAATCCCATAGAGAAAAAATCCTAACTATATATACCTACTGGCGACCGCCAGTAGGTAATATATATATATATATATATATATATATATATATATATATATATATATACATACTAATATTATAAAGAGAGGGCCCAAACCTTTGAGGCGGGTAATCTCAGTAACCACAGCACCAATCACAACACCCAATACAGCGTTGGAAAGGGCAGTTGCAGCAGAAGGACATAGGCTATGCAGACGGCCACCATATACATTTAAAAGGTAAAAGAACCGTGCCAGCAAAGTAGTCCCTTGTGGGCGTGTCTGCGTTCTGCTGTGGGCGTGTGCTGGGGGCATGACAAACGCTGGTGTCGTGTGGTACGTTCCGCCCTTCATGCCATGTGAGTCGTAATTGCACCACATCAAGGGGCACGCTGGGGTCATGACACGCTGGGGCCGTGACAAACGCTGTGGGCGAAGTGTCTGCGCTGTGGGCGTGTGTCCGCCCTTCATGCCATGTGAAGTGCCAATTACGCAATTGCGCCGCATCAAGGAGCACCCTGGGGGCATGACAAACGCTGGGGGCGTGTGCTACGTTCCGCACTTCATGCCATCTGGGTCGTACATTAACCAGATCGTCTGCTGTGGCCGTGTGCTGGGGCCGTCACAAAGGCGTTCACCTCGAAGCGTGGTAAGTAACCATTCGCAAGACTCCCTTGGGGGACTGCCCGTTGTCTCACACATACTGGGGGTGCCGAATGCAGTGTGTGCCTTGGCCTGGGTGCGTCTGAAAGGGCCGAACGCAGTGTGTGGCTTTGCCTGGGTGCGACTAAAAAGCACTCGGGCCGAAGAGCGTCGGTGTGGGTCATAAAAAAATAAGAACAGCGGGAAACAATCATTCAAGACTCAAACCATTCTAGCTGTTAGACAGTCGCCCCTGGCCCACAAGCGGGGGCACACGCGACTGAGCGTGTCTGCGGGGACAAATACTGCAGCTTCTCATGCGCGCTGTTACTGAACTATCACATTAAACCAAATTACACGCGCCTGCTAACATCAGCCAGAGCTGTAGCCGGGCTCAGGCGGCGGATCACTACACTAATTACATGCGCCTGCTAAGATGAACCAGGGCTGCAGCTGGGCCTTAAGCGGGGGGACACGGCCTGCTAACATCAACCAGCGCTGCAGCTGGGCCTCAAGCGGGGGAACATGCGAATGACCGTATCTGAATACACACATTACACACATTCTATTTCATACCCGGACAACGTCGGGACGGGCTGCTAGTTCTTTCTAAAGGTAAACTCAGGAAGAATGGCAGATGTAGCAAAGTGAGGGAAATCATTGTTTTCTGTATGGACACCCCTGATTTATATTGACCTTTTTCAGGACCATATTTGTTGATAGGTATTAGGACTTCGTGCACTGGGATACCACTATTCAGTGCAACAGTGTGTGTGCTCTTGATCTACACATTATTGGTAAAATAGTTTTTATCCAATTGGTCTATTTAACTTTCTTGTAAGGCCATGGTCAATGGCTCACAAAATGCACCAATGACATGGAAGTTCAATGTGGTGTGCTGATGCAGTGCATATTTTACACCACCCACATAAAGTACAAAAATATATATGACTGTAAAAAAGAATCACTGTCACATGCACCTGTTTGCTAGGGCTGTGCTGCACTTTAAAAGTACTGCAGTAACACATGGCAAGGAAAAGTGCATTGTCCTTTTAATAAACCTATTTTTATACAGCAATAAGGTACTCTTAAAGTGTTTTTTTAAGTCTACAATGGCAGGGTACTTAGTATAATTTAAAAAACAGCACAGTAGACATTTAAAATAGGTGCCTTAAAGCCTAAAAGGTGTTTTTGCTGTACAGGCTGGATTAGATTTTCGATAGGTAGGGCTAGGTGTTATTAGAATATTTATTTCACATCTCCGCAGAGGGAAATGCTAGCAAAATATTTTACAGCTCTCCTCCATTTAATTTTTCGTTTTCAAAATCTGATTTAATGGCAAAATCAGGTTTTGGTAACTTAAGTGAAAGAGTAACTTAAAAAAAAATGTTCTTTGGGCTGAAGCATTAGAACTGGCTTAACATTATTTAACTCTTCGGAGGCCAATACATATTTGTGGCTAGTATTAAAAATCTTGCTCTCAAGAGAACAAAGACCTGTCCTCTATGCCCAGGAGGGCATAGATGTTATTAACAACTGGCCACATAGCAGGGATTGGCCATCTGGGAGGGGTATATCGTAGGTGTCAGGACAAATGACAGCCTTAACAATTCTTTTTTTGACTTGCTGGTTCCAAATGGGTCTGACCTTATCTTCTCCAATTCATTCCCCGATTCCTCCTCCAAGACCCTGTGGCTCCAACCCCAGCAGAAAGGATAACAAAATGGGACCCGGACAGAGAGGAAGTGGTCTTATCTACATCAGTAAGTTTCCAGGCTCCTGCTTTGAGCTCTGCCTGTGGATGAAGTGTTAAGCCATCTTGAATGTGGGGATTTGGGGAATTGGTAATAGTAAAGCAAAGAGAAACGGCTGCATAAGGTGAGAAAATAGACAGGGTTAGGTAGGGGAAAATCCAATCATTGGTTAGAACATAGAATAATACTGACACTTCACCACCACCTCCTCAGAATATTCCTGAACCTGGGACAACAATACTTGAAGACAAATGGCCTGCTGGAAGGAACCAAAGCTCCTGACTCCTCCTGGAAGAAGAGAACTCAAAAACTACTGACTCTGGCTTGCTACAAGGTTCAGATGGTTGATCTCCTATTTCCTTCCTCCAGAGACACAAAAAGCAGGCATACTCTGACAACAAGGCCTAGATGACCACAGAAGACTAAATGCAGCATGAGCTCTGGCTGGAGAGAGACGTAAGTGCTCAGAAGCCTCGACCCGCTGGAGTATTTTGAAGCCTAAAAGGGACCGAGTCCTAAGGAAAAACCTTGGGACACTGCAAGGTCGAGAGTCCAGCAACAAAATGTTGCAACTGCCAAAGTAGGGACTGACTTCACCGCCATCACAGGTGGGAGGGGGTTCTGTAGAGGCAAACAAGTTAAGTAGGGGTGGAGAGCAGCAGTGAGAAAGTGTTGTAGGAAATTAGCACTAATTTGCAGTGACTTTAGCCAACATCAAATACTTGGTCAACTACCTGAGCTAAGCGGCTATGCCTGCAGATGAGAACAGCCCTAACTGGCTGGTGCTGCAGACTGGTAGGACCCTGAGGAGGTGGTGTTGTTGTTCGCTCAAAATTAAGTAACACTAAGGTCTTGCAGGAATAGCAATCTAGAGAAGAAAGGAAAGAATGCCTGTTCGCAAACTGCCTCTGCTAGACTATAATGGCTCAGAAATAGTTTATTTAACAGAAGGCACCAGATTTGTGGGGCGGGATTTCGAATGCATTGGCTACTAGGCTTAGCAATTGGTGCTCAAGCCCTGTAAAGAAAAAAGGCAATATAAATTTAGTGAATCTGTTGGCACAATTAATAGACAGTGTGAAGCAGTGATTCACAAGGTGGTATCACAAAAATTCAGAGTACCTGGCATCCCCAAATAAACAACTGTATATACTTCAACAGATTTGTATAAAAGATTTACAAAATGAAAGTTGTGACACCTTTAATATAGCAATAATAGGTACTACATACGAGAAATACAATAATTACCTTGTGGAGCAATAGGAGAAAGAGAATTTGGATACATAAGTGTGTGCAATGCCTCTAAGCAATTTATGTTACTTTTAGTGAATTAACCCAAGAGTCACTTTAGAGAATGTTCACCTTGATCCTAAGTCCAAAGTAAGGGGCCGATTAGGATGGCGGACGGACCTGCGTCCGTCAGCCACCCCAGAGGTGGAGGGACCGTCCGCAGGGCAGCGGTGGTCCCTCCGTGCAAGTTAGGATGTGACCGCCACCCTGGTGGTCACATCCTGTTTGTTTAACATTTACATGCACAAAGCGGCAGGCACCGTGCGGTGCCTGCCACTTTGTGCATGTAAATGTTGGGGGGTACCATAGGTACCACCCATGTGCACCCCCCAACACCCTGGGGGGCCCGCAACGGGCCCCCAAATGCCAAAGTCCTCATGCTTTTCCACAGCGGAAAAGCCGCCGCGGAAAAGCATGTGTCCGTCCAAATCCTAATTTGGCTGACGGTGTCTTGCAGACACCGTCACCAAATAGCCCTCCCCACCCCGGGTATCAGCGGCGGACGGACCAGCCGTCCGCCGCTGGTCCCACCGCAGCCCCACCGCCATCCTAATCTGGCGGTGGGTGTTGTCTGTGGCCGCCGCGGTTAATCCGCATCCTTCAGGCCGGCGGTGGCTTCCGCCGGCACGGGGGATGCGGATTAACAGCCATCCTAATCGGCCCCTAAGTTTGAATACTGAGCAACAATAAGAATAAGATAAAGAAAACGAAATTGTTTACTCAATCTTGGTAAATGAGAAAAACCCTGATTTGAGTGATTGTTGCTAACTTTTTGTTTCTCTCCATTCATTTTTGAGTAAGCAGGATAACATGTTTTGTTCTTGGTGGTGGCTGAATTTAACATACACTTCTCTGAGGAACTGCCTGTTGTTTCAGCTATAGCTTCCAAGGTTTGAGCAGATTACTGAGTTGAGACCTAAAAATGTGTGTTTATTAAGTCGGCGAGTGCCCCAAATTATAAAATTAATTACCCACATTTTTTTTTTATTAGTGTTTATTATCAAGGGGGTCATCACTACAAAATAAACAGTATAATCTACAATTGGCAAATTTAAATAAAGTGTTTAAAAGAGACTGAAATTATAAAATACAAACAAAATCTCAATATCTAATAATAATCATATCTCAAAAGATTCTTTTAAAAGAAAATCTGAGGTTTTTTTCTGAAAACTAAATAAAAACTGAAGTCATTGGAAACACGCCAAACTTATCACTCCGTTAATCCTACAAAGGGTAACATTGACTGCATAATGAAAGAAAGAAATACAATGTTTCAAAACTTCTATTCAGATCTTTTTTTAGGAAAGTTATTGAAGCAGATAAGAAGAAGGTGTTTCAGGATACCTTGCTTTCTCTGACCTATTACTAACAGTGCCAAACAGAAGTAATTGTTCATGATTTATCAAAGCCAACGCACAATTCTAGGCTTACTACAATAAAGTGGAGGTCAGATACATCAAGCAGGTTATCCTGTCAAACATTTTACCTTCTGACTTAGTCTCGGAATAGAAGTTGAAATCCTGCAGTGGGGCAAAGTTTAAGGCTGTATCCGGGGAAGTACTCTTGAAGTCGGACAGCTATTAGACAAGGTCCCACTGAAGCTATTTTGGCAGGAAAAGCTTTAAGTAGGAGAAAATCAAATGTCAAGACCAGTGAAGTAGTTGCATCAGGTCCTTTTGCACCTTTGCCGGGTCAAGATTTCTGTCTTTGGACATATGGCCAGATTTATCAAAGTGTTTTGTTGCCTTTGCACTACGCAAGGAAAGGCAAGGACAACCTAACACTAAAGTCAGATTTACCAAGGTACCCAAGGATGCCTTGTGTGGCCCAGTATTGCTTGATAAATCTGGAGTACCGCAAGGCAGCCCAAGTTGCTAACTTGCATTACTCTGCCCCTAGAAAGTGTTCCATGGGTGGAGCATGGGTGTGCCCACACATCCATCCAGGGATTGAAACATTCCCAGATTTACCATGAGTGGTAAACCTAAGAATATGTCAAAATGCTATGCCTTCCCAGAGGAGGCATAGTAAGGAGAAATATCTTTATGCCTCTTTGTTTTTACCTCTTTCTATATGTGATTTATTCTGTACACATTTAGAAATAGAAAAAACCTCAGAGGAAGGTGTAGCTTCCTGCACCAAAACAATCCTTCCTGCAATGCAGGCACTCTTGCACCATAACACAAGGGTGCCTGCATCAACACTAGGCAGGCAAAAGTGCACCATCGCAAGGCAAGGAAAGGAATGCACCACATAATGTTAAATATGGAGCATTCCTGTCCTCTATAAAGTAAAGAAGGTACCCCCTAGTATTGATTTCAGGTCCAAGAGGGAGGGGGAAAGAACAGGCAAAGACTAAAAAGAGTCCTCTAGCTGACCTATATTGCTTTCAAAGTAGGCTGTGGCTTACAAATGCCCCACACGGAAAAACCATGTTCTATCTATAATGCAATCATAGAAAAAACAATGGTGATTAAACAAACATTATTCTTTATTTTTTTATTTTTTTGTATATGTGTATTTGTTAATTTTCATTTTCAAAAATCACACACAGAATTCATTTAGTAACACACTAAGTTCATAAATGACAAAATTATTTTTGACATAAATATACACAAAAAAAATATTTAATACATATCAAATCTGCGTGACTAACATACCCCAGCACACGCATACTGAATCACAACATACTAACTCCATACCATACCACACATTCAACTGACATACAAAATGCAAGCTAAAAATACAATGTAAACAACACAGTGGGAATCCAACAGGACCGAAAGGGAAGAGAGACTTTTTAGAAAATCTTTTCATGACAGGCATTTCCTAGATTGCAAGCGTGTATGAAAATCACTGTAGTATTTCATTTATATGTGACCATCATCACTATTACTTTTCCTGAATGTGTCTGTAGGCGGATTCCCAAAGATAAATGGTTGACATATGTTTCGGTGGTATACAGATTCTTTTCACCACCTTCATCAGGACCAGTGTTTAAATTGTACAATAATAAAAAGTTATACATTTAGGAGCAGGGGTATCTGTAAAGTTAAGAAAAAATGTATATATATATATTTTAATTGATATGTTTAACTGTGGGGGAAAATACATGCTCAAGTCATGTCACATCATGAGAATGTGACCAGAATTAAACCCCAAACATAAAACAGGTTTTAATACGGCTCATGTCACCAGCGGCACATGGTGCTGCAGTGTATTTTAGCATAGAAAAGTTCCTAATTACCACTAAGATATCTACTGTGAAGAAAATCAGAGATATGTATGGGAGGAAAAGGTTGAAGATCCCACACTTGCCCTAATTGGACATATCATGGAAAGTGGTATCAGCCTTTCGTTAAGGTTCCACCCAAGACAAATGGTCTGAAAATCAGAGGTTCTATAACAATCAGAGAAAGAAAGTAGGCCAAGCCCAGAGTGTTACCAATCACCAAAGTGTGTGGATCGTAGGGACAAAACTACAGAAAAGGGGAAGACAATAAATGGGAGGGAGTATCTTTATAGGAGTTACGCACCTGAAAAAACAATTGTTCAAACCTAACTGTGGCTCTTATCCTTAAATGCCACCGTCTAGGAGCTGCGGACTCTTCTGCAATTTACTCCAATCCAATCCATAGAGATGCAAAAAGTTCTATAACGACATCAGAAACAATATAGACTGTCTGGGTAAGGAATGTCAAACAAATGCAAAATCTAAGGGTTAGATGAGGGCTCTAGTCCTAGTCCTTACGATGGGTATAAGACAGCTTCTCTCATTAATTCAAGAAACGTCAAGCATCAGGAGTATATCATCATATAAAATCCTTTGCTTCATAAAGTTCCAAATGTTCACAGTTTCCTGCACCTGTAAAGATGTCGAATTACTGACCTAATGGCAACAGCATGAGATTCTTATATTAAAAATGTGACAGTTACAAATTAATTCTAGGCATTATATAGCTATAAAACCTTCCCCCATTGCGTGCTGCTAGCTGTGTACCCTAACACTAGAAAAGGTTTCGAAAACTTCGAAAGTTTGGAGCGCTCAGATGCTGGTGAGAGCATTGCTCAAGAAACTCTTGTGTATAAAACAGAGAGAACGCTAGTACAGAACCTCACTTGTAATAACATAATGGTTACTAACTAGCTACCTGAAACCTGAAAACATCATTGAGTATGGTGCAGGCTCTACTGCGCAAAACAAAGAACTTCATACGTCTTCCATTTCACACAGCATAGCAAGGTTGCTTGCAGTGTTGTGTGAAATATTGAAAATCTGTCCCTTAGTCTTTTTATGGAGCTCAAAATCTTCTAACAGGGCAAGCCTGGAGCAGTAATCAATAAAGTCCTCTCAAAATCTGATATCTGTGCCAGTAGGCCCTATTGCAGCTCCTGAAGTCTCGGCACTCCAATTTGTTTTCACTTCCCAACTTTTAAGATTTTCTGGGGAAGTTCCTCTTGGTCTCTGCTAATGATCCCAGGACCTCAAGAACAGCACTTAGAGGTCAGGACTCAATCCAATGGATACACTAGCATGGTTCACTCGAGGCCAAGTTGCAACTGGTCAGCTTCTAACTCCAAGAAAAATGCCTCCTGTAACTTGTTGTGTCCAAGTACACACACAGAATGTCAACCAACTGACCCTTGTAGTTGACTTCTCAGCCCTGGTTACAAGTTGGAGAATATCCAGGCCTCCAAGTTTACACACAGGCCACAAGACAGCATTGCCAGTCCTCTTTTGTTCTCCTGCAGGTCCAGTGCTTATTCGAGTGCTTGTGGATACACGATTTTTTGTTTTTCCGTCTAGTGCGTACATCAGTATTCAAAAGATTACGAGGGCCCTGGGGGCCGATATTTAAAGAAGAAATGTTATGCCAGAAACCTTCACGGGAGTGTACTCAACAACTTCCCGAAGTTTCATGGCGATAGGATGAATGGTGTTTTAATTCTATTTATTTATTTGAGTGCTTGTGGATACACGAATTGTTGTTTTTCCGTCTGGTGCGTACATCAGTATTCGAAAGAATATGAGGGCCCTTTCGTTTTTATATATAAAGATAAGAGAAAGCACTGATGGGGACCAGCTGCTGGAAGGCTAATGGCAAATAGCCTACTGAAGCTTCAGATGGACAAAATCTATTAACTTTTTAAAGTTACTGTTCCATAATAATAATTTTAAAAAATCATTTTCTGGGGGCGTGGCCAAGATGGCGACCTGGTAGGGTGCATCACTGTGGCTCTCCGCTCCTGCCTGGTGCAGCCCCGCTGAATTAGTGACGGAGGGGGCCCCTCTGTTGTTGGAGACCCCCCCGGGGGCTGTGTGGCAGCTGAGGGGGCCATCGGAGAGAGTCAGCCCAGAGTCAATAGCAACTTCCCAGGGCTGTCGTAAGGTGGCACGAAGTCGGAAGGGTAAACAGACACAATATCGACTACAAAATATTGAATGGTCATAATATCGAGTTCAAAATATAGGCTGGACAAAATATCGAATGGACAGAATATAGACATCAAAAATATAGTTTTGAAGGTAAGTAATGTAATATCGAATGTTAAAAATATACAAAGTTAAAATATCGAAGTATATAATATAGGTTAATAAAATTATCGAATTTTTAATAAGATTGATTTTTTTAGTGTTTGTTATGTTATTAAATGTGTGAAAAGTGTGTATTTATGTTATAATTAAATTTAATTAATTAATTTTGTTTTTCTAATTTTTGCGTAATTTAATTCTGTAGCGGGTTGTGGGTTTATAGGGAAATAGGTAGGGAAGTAATTTAACAAAAATTTATTAAATATGTAAATGTATTTATTGGTATTCATTTTTAATTAATTGTTAATTAATTTATATTTGATAATTAATAAAATTTTAATTGGCAATTAATTTTAATTAATTGATTAATTGCTAATTATGTTAATTTTACTAATTTATTTTCTGTAGCGGGTTGTGGGTTTATAGGGGAATTGGGTGGGAAGTAATTTATTTATAATTAATTAAATATGTAAAAATATGTATTGCTATTTTTTTAGAATTAATTGTTAATTAATTTTTTATGGGTAATTAATTAAATTTTAATTGCCAATTACTTTATTTTAATTGATTAATTGCTAATTATGTTAATTTTACTAATTTATTTTCTGTAGCGGGTTGTGAGTTTATAGGGGAATAGGGTGGGAAGTAATTTATTCATAATTAATTAAATAATTCAATTTATTTAATTGTTTTTAATTTGAATTAATTGTTAATTAATTTTTAATTGTTAATTAAATAATTGTTAATTTGTAATTAATTTGAATAGGTAACTAATAGTAAAAATTAATTGTAATTTGTAATTTTAATTGATAAATCATTACATTATATTAAATTGGTAATTACTTTTAATCAATTTTTTATAGATATTAATTGATACTGTTTTTAAAAATTATAAGAAGTATTTACTTTCCCTACTGTTGCACTCTCTGGAGTGGGAATAATATTTTTTACCCCTACGCTGTCCAACGCTTTCCCTACTGTTGCACCCACTGGAGTGGGAATAGTAATTTTTACCTCTACGCTATCCAACGCTTTCCCTACTGTTGCACTCTTTGGAGTGGGAATAGTAATTTTTACCCCTACGCTATCCAACGCTTTCCCTACTGTTGCACTCACTGGAGTGGGAATAGTAATTTTTACCCTTACGCTGTCCAACGCTTTCCCTACTGTTGCACCCACTTGAGTGGGAATAGTAATTTTTACCCCTACGCTATCCAACGCTTTCCCTACTGTTGCACTCACTGGAGTGGGAATAGTAATTTTAACCCCTACGCTATCCAACGCTTTCCCTACTGTTGCACTCTTTGGAGTGGGAATAGTAATTTTTACCCCTACGCTATCCAACGCTTTCCCTACTGTTGCACTCTTTGGAGTTGGAATAGTAATTTTTACCCCTACGCTATCCACCGCTTTCCCTACTGTTGCACCCACTGGAGTGGGAATAGTAATTTTTACCCCTACGCTATGAAATGAAAGGGAGTTTTATAAAGCGCGAACAGTTGCCCTGAGGCGTCCAGGCGCTGGTATCCAACGCTTTCTCTACTGTTGCACTCACTGGAGTGGGAATAGTAATTTTTACCCCTACGCTATCCAATGCTTTCCCTACTGTTGCCCTCTCTGGAGTGGGAATAGTAATTTTTACCCCTACGCTATCCAACGCTTTCCCTACTGTTGCACCCACTGGAGTGGGAATAGTAATTTTTACCTCTACGCTATCCAACGCTTTCCCTACTGTTGCACTCTTTGGAGTGGGAATAGTAATTTTTATCCCTACGCTATCCAACGCTTTCCCTACTGTTGCACCCACTGGAGTGGGAATAGTAATTTTTACCTCTACGCTATCCAACGCTTTCCCTACTGTTGCACTCTTTGGAGTGGGAATAGTAATTTTTACCCCTACGCTATCCAACGCTTTCCCTACTGTTGCACCCACTGGAGTGGGAATAGTAATGTTTACCCCTACGCTATCCAACGCTTTCCCTACTGTTGCACTCACTGGAGTGGGAATAGTAATTTTTACCCCTACGCTGTCCAACACTTTCCCTACTGTTGCACCCACTTGAGTGGGAATAGTAATTTTTACCTCTACGCTATCCAACGCTTTCCCTACTGTTGCACTCACTGGAGTGGGAATAGTAATTTTAACCCCTACGCTATCCAACACTTTCCCTACTGTTGCACTCTTTGGAGTGGGAATAGTAATTTTTACCCCTACGCTATCCAACTCTTTCCCTACTGTTGCACTCTTTGGAGTGGGAATAGTAATTTTTTCCCCCTACGCTATCCAACGCTTTCCCTACTGTTTCACCCACTGGAGTGGGAATAGTAATTTTTACCCCTACGCTATCCAACGCTTTCCCTACTGTTGCACTCTTTGGAGTTGGAATAGTAATTTTTACCCCTACGCTATCCAACGCTTTCCCTACTGTTGCACCCACTGGAGTGGGAATAGTAATTTTTACCCCTACGCTATGAAATGAAAGGGAGTTTTATAAAGCGCGAACAGTTGCCCTGAGGCGTCCAGGCGCTGGTATCCAACGCTTTCTCTACTGTTGCACTCACTGGAGTGGGAATAGTAATTTTTACCCCTACGCTATCCAACGCTTTCCCTACTGTTGCACCCACTGGAGTGGGAATAGTAATTTTTACCTCTACGCTATCCAACGCTTTCCTTACTTTTGCACTCTTTGGAGTGGAAATAGTAATTTTTACTCCTACGCTATCCAACGCTTTCCCTACTGTTGCACCCACTGGAGTGGGAATAGTAATTTTTACCCCTACGCTAACCAACGCTTTCCCTACTGTTGCACTCTCTGGAGTACGAATAGTAATTTTTACACTTCCGCTATCCTACGGTAATAATATTGGATATTATTTCATTATATTATGTTACAATATATATATGTTTTAATAAATATGATTGTAATTTTTTTTTTATATAACTTTCATTAATTATTTACTTATTATAAGGTAATTTAAGTGTTTTAGGTATATTTTAGTAATTAATTTTAAATATTAATTTAATTTAACATTGTTTTTAATAAAGTCGATATTTTTATAAACTATATTTTTGTAAACGATATTTTTTACTCAATATTTTTGTACTTACCTGTTTGTAGATACAAAGTCGATATTCTGTCTGTCGATATTTTGTCGCTGGTATTTTTGATAGTCGATATTATGTCCCTCGATATTATGTCAGTGATCCAGTCGGAAGGCGGCCATTGCAGAGCTATGGGTGATGCAGAGTCCCCTTTAGAGGCCACCCGATGGATAAGAAGACTGTCGGAGGGGGTGTGCCCGGTGGACGAGGCACAGCTCAGAGACGCTTTAGGGCTCCCGCAGCAGGCAAGCTACAACTACTTGTGGTGGTTTGTAGCGGCACTCTGCAGCGGAGTCCCGCAGACGAAGGCTCCAGGAGTAGCGGAGCCCGCTCTACTGAACAACGCAATGCCCCGGCCGCTCCAAATAGCATAGGCCCAACACAGCTGGGGCCTTCAAGGTTGGTGGCGGCATCCTGAGGGGCAGCCCTAGGGAGAATCAGGACCATTCAGGCTGAGACATACAGCATCCTCCCTCAGCAAGAGGTGAGAGAAGGAAATCTCACCAACAATACAGCAAGGAGACAGGGGGCGGCGGACTACAAAGCCATTGTGCCGGCGAAGGGAAGAACTCCCCCCATGCGGCGGTGGTGACTGGATGTCCAGGACAACATAGGCCCAGCACTGCTGTGGCCTCCAGAACTATGTGGCAGCGCTCTGTGGTGCCGCTTCTATGGAACCTGGGGCCAGCTGTGGGGTGAATGAGGGAGAGCACACCAACCATGAGGTGAGAGGCAGTGGCAGCGCCATTGTTGAAGCAGGGAGACTGGCGGTAGTGGGCCACGACACTACTGCACCTGTGAGAGTGTGGACCTTTCCCTGTGTCTGTGGAAGCAACGGCAAGGAGTGCGGGAGCTCTATTGATTTTGCTCCCTCAGGCAGCCAACTAAGTGGGGTTCCCCCGATCAGTTAATGCACTTGGGGTGTGTGCTGGCTGGAAGACAGTGTAGGGACGGAAGGACTGCGGCCCCCCTATGGTGCGGCTTGCTGGCGACCTTGCAGCACTAGTGTTCAATTGTCCACAGGAGTGGGGGGAGCTGGGGAGAGACTTTGGCAGGCCCGTACATGCCCCTTAGGCACCCTAGTCAGTGCCTTGTCCCTCTTGGGCTGGGGGCCAAACAACAGCGATTACGCCTCGCGGAGGCGTTCCCTGGTGGGGCTTCTGGAGCCTAGAACGTTCTTCATAGCAGCACAGGCCTGAATCCTCAGGCAGGAAGATCGGTGCCATTTGCTGGAGCCCAGGCCCATTAGTGGGAGGCCATAGCGTTCCCCACAGAAGAAGTGAGCATCCAGGTCTGAAAGCACAGCTGGTCGCAATGGCGGCCCCAAAAGGCCGGAAAGACCACTCAGTGAAAGATCTGCTGCTCAAGTCATCAAGCACACAGCCTGAGGGCCAGGCAGCCCCAAAGGCCGGAGAGGAGTTGGAGGGCACGGATGGTGCCCAGGTCCAAATTAGCTGTTCATTTCTTGAGTCCCTCCTCACCTCCCTTCGTGAAGATTTATCTGCCACGCAGCGTGACCTCTCGGCTGACTTGCCGGAGGTGCGTTGAAATGTGGACTCCCTGGAAGAGAGGGTTAACACTATGGAAGAACGTGACATGGGTCGCAAGAAAGAGCTGGAGAGCCTCCAGCAGGAAATGCCTAGGCTGCAGGAACAAAATATCGACCTTCAGGCTTACACAGAGGACTTAGAGAACATATCCCGGTGCAATAACATCTGCATCCGAGGCATGGCATACGAAACAGATGACTCTGGTATCGAAGCTCTGGTGGCTCATCTCTTTCGCTTGCTCCTGGGCGAGGCTCAAGATTTTCCAGTCAGCTTTGACCGCACCCATAGTGTGGGCCCCCGGGATACTTTCCCAGGCATTCTGACATGTGTGCATGATTACCAACTAAAATACCACATACCCCGAGCGGCCAGGACCAACCCCACCTTCAAACACAAGGTCCAGAAGCCGGCACTTTATCAGGACTTGGCTGCGTCTACCCTTGTGAAGCCTAAAGCTTTCCGTCCCATTACTTCACATCTCCGGTCAAATGGAATCTTTTACTCTTGGGGGCATCCTTTTCATTTGGTCTTCACCTTTCAGAGAGAGCACGGACAGATACGCTCCCTCACAGTGGCCTACAAGCCGCTGGGTATCGACGAACCCTCAACCGACAAGCCACAACAACGCACTTTAAGCAGGCAACGTGGAAGCGGTCACGGCTGGACCACCATCAAACCCCCGAGCCCTGCATCATGACCTGACTTTGACACCATGGCCAAGCAACGGCAGGCGCTCCTAGCATCTTTGGCTAGGGCCTCATTGGAGTAGACCTCAGTGACGGCAGAACTGTACTGGCGAACATTGGAATGCTCCTCACCTCTGTCTGCAGGGACTCACTGCTGTAGGCTTGGAGCAACCTTTGGGGGAGGAGGGGGCGGGATGTTTGCTGGCTGCTGGTACCCCACATCTTCTTCTCCAGGAGTTGATAGGTCCAGACACTAGTTTACCACAGGACATTCTTCTTGTTTTTCATGGTTTCTTCTATTTGGGGATTCTTTTTTCTTATGGGTCTCCTTCCCTGCTTACTTGTGCACTGGGCCCTACCAAAAGCAGCACACCTCTGGGCCAGTCCTGCCCCCTCAACCCACCCAGATTGCTCGCGTGGTGAGACTCCTAGTGTCTGCAAATGTCTTCTCTATGGGCCCGTTTCGACTCGGACCCATGTGGTAGGGAACATTAAAATCCTATCGCTAAATGTGAAAGGGCTCAATAGTCCTAAGAGAAGGGCTATCTCATCCTACCTTGAGAACTCGGGTGCTCACCTTTGTCTACTCCAAGAGACACACCTTTTGGCTAGGGACCCTCACAATCTCCAATCCAAAGCCATCCCATTGCAAAACTTCCCCTCTCTCCCCTCCAAAAGGGCTGGATTTGCTATCCTTGTCTATCGCAACCTCACAGGGAAAATAGGGGCACGGGTCTCTGAAATTAGGGGGCAGCTCTTGGCCATTTCCGTTTCTGTCGGAGCAATACTGTGTTTAAGAACTAGCTTGACCGTTCCATTCAGAGACATGGCCAAACTGGGGCACTGTTCGAGAGAGGGAGGAATTGTCTACAGGATATAGGTCTGGTTGACATTCGGCGTGCTCTATACCCAGGCAAAATGGATTTTACATTTTACTCCCATGCCCACAAGACCTATGTCAGGTTAGATTACTTCATAGTTTCCCAATCTCTGCTCCCGCTGGCGCATTACTCAGACATAGAGCCTCGCGCGCTTACAGACCACACAGCCTTGACACTAATGTTAGTGCTCCCTCCCATAGTTAGACCACCATACTCTTGACAGTTGCACAATACTCTCCTTCACCACACAGAGGTAGTGCAGCACCTCACCAAGACCCTGGAGGAATTCTTAGTAATTAATCATACTCCGGAAACCTCAATAGTGACCTTATGGGAAACACTTAAACTCATGGCAAGAGGGTAGCTCATCGCTGTGTCCTCGGCGGACAATAGGATCCGCCTGGAAAATAGGGAGTAAATCTCCAGGCAGGCGTAAAAATTGGAAAGCATTCATAAGCGGACTGGCGCACCGCGAGTGTGGCCTGCAGTTGGAGGCAGTGAGGTCGCAGCTGGATAGCCCTGATCTCGACAGAGCGGAGTACGCCAGCCTCCGTTCAAAGCATTCATTCTATACAGGGGGGACAGATGCAGACGCCTGTTGGCCCATAACCTACGCACTCAGTGTCAGGCGGCTACAGAACAGATGAGTAGTGACATGAAGGGCATTGAACTTACTCGAGACGTGGATATTTCTTGGGCATTTCGGGACTTTTACGCTAACCTGTACACTACACAGCAACTGCCCGAACAAGACACTCTCGAGTACCTCCAGGGGTTAATCCACTCCTGGCTGTCACCGGATCAGGCCTCCTCTTTGGATAGCCCGATCCATATAGAAGTGATGTTCTCTGCCATAGCCAGACGGTAACACCTAAAATCCCCGAGGCCAGACGGGTTTATCGCTATGTTTTTTTATAAGTCCTTTTGCACTCTTTTAGCTCTGATATTAACATGACTTTTTAATCCATCGGGGATACCTCTCATATCTCATACAATGCTCCTCGCCTTGGTGGCTGATTATGTGCCTCCTACCGACCTATCTCTTTGCTAAATGCCGACTTAAAACTCTTCACAGGGATTTTGATGGCCAGGTTGGGTCCACTGATGCCAGGTCTGGTAGACCCAGACCAAGCTGGGTATGTCACAACCAGACAATGCAGTGATAATACACGGAGATTACTCCATCTACTGGACAAAGCCCACCGCCAGTCCATCGAGCGAGTGATGCTGTCTGTTGACGCCGAGAAGGTATTCGACAAGGTGCACTAGCCACTCCTGCGGGGTTTTGGGGTGGGAGACCAATCCTGCAAATGGGTGTTCAGTGGCTACAGCCACCTGTCCGCCACGGTCCGGGTGAATGGATACACCTCCGAGTCATTTCCGATAACGCAGGGAATGAGGCAAGGCTGCCCGCTCTCGCCACTGCTCTTCACCCTATACATGGAGCCTTTGGCTCAAAGGGTGCGGGAGAATCCCCAGATTATTTGGATCCAATTTGGGGGAGAATGTTACAAAATAAGCCTGTATGCGGACAACATTATTGCTACACCGGGAGCCCCCAGGACATTGTTGCCAGCCTTTCTCGCAGAATTAGAGGCGTTTGCAGCAGCCGCTGGCTTCCGGGTCATTGTATCCAAGTAGCAGGCCTTGGGGTTCTCTCTACAGCCTTCCCCTAGAGACACCCTTCACCAGATGTGCCCCGTTTGTTGGGACACGGAGGCATACCATACCTTGGAATAACATTGGCAACTTCGGTTCGGGATACAGTCTCCTTGAATTACAACCATCTCCTGTCAGATCCGCCGAGACCTACAACATTGGCGATCATTGGGCCTTTCATGGCTGGGCTTAAAATGAATGTGCTTCCCAAAATACTATATCTCTTCCAAACGCTACCAGCAGAGCCTCCCCCTGGTATGCTAGAGTCTCTCCAGCATGAGTTTCTTTCTTTTGTCTGGGCGGGCAAAAATCCCAGGATGAATAGGGACCTAAGATTCCCCAGGGTAAGGCGGTCTTGGCATTCCCAATATTGAGCGATATTATCGGGCTACCTAGCTGCGGGTCCTAATGGAATGGTACCAGAAAGAGTCTAAGAAGCATTGGCTCTTCATGGAGTTTGCCCTGGCAAGCTAGCCTCTATGGAGAATTCCTTTTCTTTGCAAAATCCAACAACCAACAGGGCTCTATGGGTCACCGGTCGCCAGGGTGACCTTGAAGGCTTAGGATGTGACCGCCGTTTGCTGTGGCCTCACCACATTTCCGTCTCCACTCGTACCTATAACTATCAACCCCGATTTCACTCCCGGTCTGGATCCAGTGGCCTTCAAGCACTGGACAAGGGAAGGACACAGATTTATTGGCCACTTCTTTGATATAGAGGGTCCCCTAAGCTTTGAATACTTTTGCTTTGATTTTCAGCTCCTGGAGACAGAGCGATATAATTTTCAGCAGATACGTCACTGGGTTATGTACCCATCCATATGCAAGGGGGCACACAGGCTTGTCACCCCATATGAGAAGTGGTTACACACTAATAAGTCAAGTAAGCACCTGATCACGGAACTCTACCATCTTCTGAGACCCGCAGAGCAGAAGGGAGGGAGGTGGTACTAGTGGTAAGGGGCTGGGGAAGGGTCGGGAGGAGACTGGGGGAGAGGGAGTTCAGGGTTTGTTTTCTCTGATGCCATATTGTTTGGCTTCCTCGTACAAATTTAAACAGATGGCATTGTAATGTTTTATTGCAATATTGTTTGTGCCAATAAAAAAGATTTAAACCTAAAAATCATATTTCATTATTGAATTGGAGTTTTGATACATATTAAAACATATTAAAACAGTGACTGGATACTTTCTATCCCAAAGCAGAGTTGGCAAAAAGAGTATTTTAGTTTCACTATGATTCCTACCACCCTTAGTTTTCCTCATAGCACAGCTAATGCCCTTCGCAATGAAAAAAAGCATTTTCGGACTAATCACTGTAGATTTATGCCAATAAACATTAAGTTCTTGACTGTGCCGCTTTTAAATACTAGGCACCCTACCTTGTGGGTCACAATGCTTATTTAGGTGTGATTTATTTACACATGTAAGCCTGAAGTAATGTTTTCTTTGTCAGTCTAGTGTGACACTTCACAGGCCGCAGATAACTTATCATGCCAGTGATGTATTTTCCTACACCAGATTCTATCACCCTACTAAAAAGTTAAATATGCCAATTTGGGATTCACAAATTGTACCATGTTTTAGGAATCAGAACACATACATTGTAGACTGAAAAAGCAGAAATATCAGTTAGCAGGAAATGGGAGTGGTCATGCAAAGGTGCGTTTGTTTCACTGCCTCCCAGCTAAGAGGCAAGCAGCAACTTAGCAATTCCTTTGGCAGTTCCCATTGTTCAAGTGGAAGGGATGTGGAAAAGCCTTCTACATTGACATGGTCCGTTCCAGACTCGTCCTACTGTAAAGTCCACTCAGTGTAGGGGGAGGAACTTCAAATGTTTTTAACCTCTCATTTTCTGACTTTGAAAATACTGCCACTCTGTTAAGCTCAGCTAGCCGCCCTCCTTACCCATTGGAACCCCCCTTCTTTGAAGACAACAGTTAGAAGAGAACTATGCCTAGCCTACACAAAAATGAATCCCAGCACGTAAACAGTGCCAACATGGACAAGAACTTGATGTGGCCCATCCTGTAAATGTAAATGTGGGATACTTGTAAAGCGCACTGTTACTCTACCCAGGTGTCCTGGCGCTGTAGATCGCTGGGGAACCCGTCCTGGTTTTCCCTGTGAGATGGTCCCTTTCTGGGTATCTCCAGGGTGAAACCAGGCATCCCCGGCGTCTGTGGGGGGCCGTTGTAGAGATGAGGCAAGCTTAATGCCCAGAGTTACCGAGTGTGTTCCCTGGTTAGAGTAGGCACTGAGGCGAGAATTATCGAGTCCGTTGACCCTGGTCCAAGACCCTGCCGCGTCGGGAATTGAACCCTGGTCCTGGGCCGTTCTCTGCTTACAGGTCTGCCACCTCTAACCAGTGAGCCACACCTCTCCACTAAGTCAGACTTGAATCCTCCACTTTACCAGCTCTGTCCAAACGGCAAGCAGCCAATAGAGGCAACTGACAGCTACCAAGGTCAGGAACCAGGCAACTGGCTATCCACAGACAGGTTTATGTTTTATTCCAGTACCTTGGATAGGCATTAATCACAGGCTGCGGGTTAGCAAGGGGTCTCCCAATTTCTCCAAAGGTCTCTCTCAATTCTTAGGTTTCTCATTATAGAGGGCTACACGCTCAGGCTGCAGACACCCTCCTCCCACTCTTTCGTGTACCATCTCAGGGGTGACTGAATAATTGCCTGGCAGTCCAGGACATCTAGGGTGGACTCACAGACCCACCGCCCCCAAGGGTGACACACTGTTTGTGACAGGCAGGGGTCTGTCTGGTCCAGGTCTCCTGTCTCCTATCACTGTGACAGTAAAGGCAGCTAGTCCATGCCAGAGGTGTCATCCTCATTGCCAGTCTTTTGGTCCCTCCCGGGTCAGGCAGGTAGCCCATGGCCATCCCAATGCAATGGCAACTTTCCCCTCCTGCTTAGTTTCCCCTTGGGTATCTTTACCCTAATTTTAGGTAGAATACACACAGATCTGTGGTGGGCCAACCTGGGTGCTCCACCCACTGGTTCCTGACCTGTATGTGGTAGTTTACTGCCAAGGATGCAGTCTGGGGGAAAGAGAGCAAATAACTACCCTTCTTTGGGTAACTACCCCCCACCCACTACTCTAAGGAGACAATGGTAAAAGTGCAGTGAGGCTCCCCCATGAACATTCTTTAAACTAAGAACCTCTCCTTGCAGATACTGTGCTGAGGAAACAACATTTCCACCACCCTGGTCTGGCCGCAACATGTATCCCTCAGAGCAGTGACAGGGACCCCACTCACTGTGACTCTCTGGAAATGATTCCTATCACCCTCAGGAATCATTGGATTGCTGTCTGGATCCATCTTCAAATTAAGGGACATTAGAACCTAACTCTGTCTGCCATCCTGCACAATTCTACACTGGCCATCCATGCAGAATGCCAACTAATGAGTACCTTCTTCTTCGGGCATGGGGAATCTCCCCTCTTATGGTCTGGCTGCAAACCCAAAAGGCCTGTTTCCCCAGGGCCACCCCCTTCCTGCCTCCAGAAATTGTTTTGGAACTTTTTAGGGTCCCCGAAACAATAACTGTTTTGGGCAGACTTAAATCGAAATCAATTATGGCAGATACTCTGCTTTTCACTGTATCGTATACTTGAAGAACATATGCAAACTCTCTACTGATTGAAATAGCTTTTCTGATCTAAATGGATCTGCTTTGATGTGTTCTCTGTCAAACAACTAGTGGGTAACAATCAGACCTTAATCCAATTCTTCACTCTAAGTGGAAACTACCATGAGCCTCTGGGTGAGCACGCAACCTACAATAAACCTAAGCAATCCCTACATTAATGTCTATAGAATATGACAAATTTAAGACTAATTATTCACTAAGACATCGATGAGCCTCCACAATTTACAGAATCATACCAAATGACAACCTTCTTTTATCAGAAAGTACCATGAAGGATTGTGAAAGCAATCTAAATTTACAGCCAACATGTTCTGCTGAAAATGTATTGCTCACCAAATAAATTAATCAAGACTGTGTCTTCTGGGAAACTGTTGAAGTTGCAACTATCCAGACAAGAATCTGGTGCATATGATTTGGGACTGTAGGAAACTACTTCTTGATAGAATCAAATGACTGAAAAGTATTCATTCATTTAGCAGCTTCCTTTGATATTCAATTAACCTCTTTAATAATGACATGTGACAAAGTTCGAAATTATAATCTGAAGGTAAATGTGCATTATTGACAAACATCATGTTTCAGTATAAAAGACTAAGACGAGGATCACTGCGGTGTGAATGAGCTCAAATGTATTGAAACATGCTGGGGCCACTGTGTAGAACCTGCAAAGCCAAAGCACAACTTTCAAAAATATACTAAGACATTTCCTGAACACAAAAGAGTAGTCTGGAATTGTACATTGCCATCAATCCTCAACCTTCTTGAAGTTAGAGCAACTTCTAACAGAAACAAGAATGGGTTCAACACCTTGTCCCAGGACCATTTCATAAAATCGAGACTCCATACTGGTAAAATCAGGAAGTGAGGTGCTGAAAAAGAGTTTTCCACGCTGGAATACTCAACACTGTAGCTTCAGGTGATGAAGGCTTGATAAATGATGATGATGATGCAGCAAATAAGAGCACTGTCTCCACAATGAAAAGGCCTGAACCTCCATCAGCCAACCTTGTATGATGGGCATCATTAAAAGATGATTGTGATAAACCAGATTTTAGTTCTTGGGGATGTTTCCACAAGTGTGAATTTGCCAACATTGATGCAATAAATCTACCACCAGATTAATTTGAGAGAAATAAAGGCTGCTCAGTCAGAATTTAAAATTCTCATTAACCTAGTTTAAATAGGTATATATGGAGAACCAGTAATGTATGACAATTTTGCATATATTTAATTCACCAGCAGAGCCTTTGCAGTTATTCTGCATCATGAGTGACTCAAAGCTAAAATCCTTCAGCTTCTAGTATATTAGGGGAATTTGAACAGAGGGCTGCGCCTCATGACAGCACATATGAAGATGGTTTGTCTTGAGCATGCCTTCAACAGAGGTGTACTACAGAGGTTTAAGAACCTGTGAGAAGTAGGAGGATGAAAAACATTGTGTATGCCTATTAGTTGAAAATTACAAAAGAAGACACAGATAGCTCAGGACACTCCTTATGTGATGTTTAATGCAAAGTAATCAATAATAAGCTAAATGTAAGAATAAGGTATTTTGGCAGAATTAATACAAATTAAGATTGAGAGATTATGTCTGAGCCCCCAAAATACAATAAACAGAGAGTGACGTGTCCCGTATGAATATTGTTGGTTTTCACTAACTTAGCATGAGCCCGTTGTAGCTTGCCTATTGCTTTGCACACATTACTACACATCTTTATTTTTTCCAATAATTTCAAAGACTCTTTTCACATGAGAACTCATCGCTGTGTTCACTCTTGATATCTCCAATGGGTTTTACAGTCACAATGTGGCTCCTGAGAGCCGTTACCTTATAGCATTAATCGCCCTCGGCAATCACAAAAGGTATACATGTTTGCCTATGGGATACAAGAATAGTCCCAGCGCTTCCATAATTTGTGCCTTCACTCTCATATCTTTACTGATCGACAACGGAGAGTTTCCCTTCGTTGGAATCAAGTCAGGCTTAGCACTCCTGCCTCCTTTACCAAATTCAATAATTCTTTGGATACGAGGGAGAGAATTAGCCTTTCTGGCTACTCGACGGGAATAATTCCCGTCTGAATTATTGTCACTGCTTTAATCATAGGATTTGTTATGTTTACATAGATTTATTACGTGTCTTGTATATTAAATAAAACGTGGTTTTCCCAGATTTCCCAAAAATTTGATTTTTTTGAGGGCTTTCCTTTCCTGTCTAATTTATGTGTTTTTATTATAGAGTTTAGCCATTCTCCGTATGTTGGTGGTACTGGTTTAACCCATTTTAGACATATCTCCCTTCTTGCAAGCAATATTATTACAAACAACAAATTTTCCTGTTTTCTTGTCAATTTCACTTTACTTAACTCCGCTTTGGTGTAAATCCCAATAATAATTAAAGATGTACTTACTTCTAGGTGTCTTCCTATAACCCGGCTTGTCAACTTACCCACTTCTTGCCAGAAGGAATCCAGTTGGAACATGTGGAAATCGTCCGCCTTTTCGAGTCCACATTTGGGGCAGTGCTTTACACTGGTTCCTTTAAATTTGGATAGCCTTTTGGGGGTCCAATATGCCCGATGTATTGTGAGTAGGTGATTTCTCTTTAGGCGAGCTGTTTTGATGGTTGACCAGCATTTTTCTGATGATCTCTGCCATAAGCCTTGAAGGTCTGTCTCTACTATATCATTCTTCCATATTGTTTCTGGGATCAGAAAGTTCTCATCACCTGTAGCTATTAGAGCCCAGTACCTTCATAGTGTGTGTTTTATATGAAATTTACCCTGATGCTTTCTCTTACGTTGATGACATTTATTTGACGGATGATGAATTGATACCACATCTTGTGCATGTGGACCACATTATAATGTCTTTTATGGACTTGGGATACTAATTCAACTTTGCCAAGTCACTTATTGACTGTTTGGCAGTTCTTTTTCTGGGACATGAACTCACCAATGAAGGTAGAGGGTTGCCCACATCACTTTCTGGAGAAATGTGCCCAGTTGCAACCTCCTTCTACTCTTAAAAAATAAAAATTGTTGCTGGGTTATTTGAATTTCGGGAGGTCATACATTCCTGATTATGCCCAGCATATCAAAACACTTTACTCTTTGATACAACCTTCTTTCTCTGCTTCCTGTTGGCTTCCAGAACATACTGCAACTCTTCGGTCTTTACAGTCTGATCTGTTTGCGACCAACTTCTTGTTAACCTGTGACAATTCAAAAAAATTGGTCATAAGGATTGTACCAGAGGCAATCGGTTTCACATACTTGACGTTCAATGAGGGGGGCATGATCCCCATTGCATATAAATCATATTTGTACACTTCGGCTGGGATGCGTTTCGCTTCTATAGAAAATGTTTGCTGGCCGTCCAGATGGTGATTTTGAAAGAACACTCTCGGGCTTAGGGCAAATGCATTTTCCTGGTCTCGCCAGTATCTGCTTTGGAAGCCGTTACAAAGGCTAGTGTCCCCAACACTAAAGCCTTGCATCCACACAGGATACAATGGGCTAGTTCTTTGAAGTTGGCTGATGTCAATTTTATCTTTGACCCGTCTTTGCAGACACAGGAGTTTTTACAATATGTACATGTTCATCCATCTCCTCTGTCATTTCTTCCTATTGATCAGTACAAATGTGTGGTTTACAGTGATGGATCTGCGCAACCAGCCATTGGTTCTAAACATGCTTATTCGGCAGCATGCCCAATTGTGGCCAGAAAAATTGTTGATGGGAATTTTAAATCCTCCTTGGTGCACAGTCTCTTGGTGACTGCACGGCTCAATTGGTGGAGCTACGTACATTGGTTTTGGCTCTTGAATTTGCTGATCCAAAGGTTCCTAATCTTATAGGGTGCAATTCATTTTACTGTGTACAATCCTTCAACGACAACGTATTCTTTTGGAAATAAAATCATTTCTGTGATTATAAAGGTAGCGCGATTAAGCATAAGCCGCTTTGGGTCCGGGTGGCCACTCGTAAAGATCACTTGACACTGACACATGTTATCCATACTTTGGGCCAATAACGTGTGGGAGCACACGCTGTTTTAATTCTCTGGCTGATGAGGCAGCCAAATCTGCAGTAGTCACATGTTCTGTATCAGCAGTCACAAGGTCCATGACTAAAATTGATGATGTAATATTGGCAACTATTGCAGCGCCAAAGGAGGGTGAAGAATTTCCCCAAGGTTTCCCTTCATGTTATACATATCACTTGTTGTCTGATCAGATTGCATTTGTTACTATTGCGTCTGTAGAGGATAAGCTGATTCCCAACAAGGACCGCAGACTTTCTTTGATTATTGCCACACATGAAGGCGTTGCTTCTGCACATGTTGGTGTGAATGCGACTGTTTCCCTTTTGCTGCAGCTTCGTTTTTATCAACAGGCACGTAAATATGTTATTTCTCATGACACTTGTCAACAAATTAAACCTTCTACTGTTGCACGTCCACCACATACTTTGTTTTACATCTCTAATCAGCCATTTGGCTGTATTTATCTTGATCACTGTGGTCCTTTGACATCAGACACTGCTTTGAAACATATTTTGGTTGCAGTGGATTCATGCACTAGATTTCTTTGTGTTTGGCCTCAGCGTAGTGCTGACGCTCAAACTGTCAATAAAGATTTGCGTGTCCTTGTCGGGACATTTGCTTGTTGCACCTTCCATTCGGACCAAGGCCCTGTGTTTGCCTCTAAGGCTTACTGGGATACGATGAAGTCTCTGGGGGTGCAGGTGCAATTTTCGTCTCCATACCGGCCCGAGGGCCGGTTTTGGAGCAGAAGAACCGTGACTTAAACCAATCTTTGACAGATAGAGTTTTGGGAACTGGCAGGGGTTGGCTGACTCATTTGTATGGAGTCCTACGTGTGCTAAATAATCTCCCTAGAAGATCTCTGGGTGGACGGACCCCATACGAAATGTTCTTTGGCATTAAAGTGTTTGTGCCAGACTTTGATGGTCTAGACGTTATGGCGGCTGCAGCAAACCTTGACGTAGATAATCATTGTGAAGGATGTTTGGAATGGTGCACCATTAACGTTTCTTATCCATCATTATAAAGATAATGAGTCTGGCAATATGATCTTTTTTGTCATCAGTTTTATTAAATCAATTCAAGTTCATAGCATCATCCAGCCAACGCATTTCATTCAGTTGTAGCTTGCACTTTGTCAGGGCTATTAAATATCAAAATTGAGTAGGGAATCCAATGGAATAACAGGCCTCTTGGAATAGAGAGTGTAGCACCTGTGTACGAGTTGAGTACGCCGATCGTCATCAATAAAGCTCATCACTGTTGTAATTTCATGGCAACATATTTCGATCCGGGTTTGATAGCACGTAGCAAATGCCAGGTGAGACTGGCCGCACGACTTCACAGCGTGTTCGACCTACACGTCTTACGCATTTCCTTGGGAAATATGGTTTTGCCCAAATTCCATTCTGATGACTGGGATGTTCATGGCGTTTATTTGTTATTCTCCAATTTAAAATATTATGCTGCTTTTTACACTCAAGATTTGTATTTAAAAGTGGCTAATTAAACAGATGTATTTTGTTATCAACGTTATGGCCATCATTTTTTACACAAGATAAAAACGCAGAGACCATTTTTTAATCATACCGAAAAGGAGCATTGCCCAGCACTGTTAAAGGGTAGTTTGAAGACCCAACAAAGTACATATGTCTATTTTTCTGGTTACAACCTCTCTGACCCACAGTCCTATTTTTATAAATAGAATATGCTGCCCCAAAGAAAATGTATGTTAACACAATCTAAACTGGTTTACTCCCTGTCCTTCAGGAACGATTTGTCCGTGAAGGGTTATGAGCATTAGAAGGACACAATTGATTTAAAATCCATGTGGGGTAATCAGAATTGGCAGGTGCAGGGCACAGAAGCTTTGCATTGTGCATGTCTGATAGCGTCTCAAATCTTATTTTTAAATGACACAGTACAGCAGACTACTTGTTTGGGTTTAGCAACAACCAAAAATCTAAATAGTCCCTCCATTCCATCATTAGCTCCATATGATAAATGGTAAACGCACACTAATTACACAATTGAAAACGTAGCTGTCTTATTTCAAAATATTTTATTTATTCCACATTTAATACATTTTGGAGACTGTCTCAGATGGAAGCTGTGGTGCGTCTCTGCCAAATTGACCAAGCTACTTAGAAAAAGTCCTCGCAGTAGTAGATAACAGTATTATTACACTATCTTTCCGTATATATACTTTAGCTAATATACTTTAGATAATATTTTATCTTCTCTCATTGATATTGTTCAGCATGAAGTGTCTGTTTTGTATCATGGTCAAAATCAGTTACATTCTTAATGCAGTTTGCTTGAAAGTTGCAAACACTCAAAAATGGAAAAGTGCCATGGGATTATTTGAATGCTTCTGCACTGTTTTCTCCATTTAATTTGACTGATAAACATGTTGTTGATGAAAGATGCCACATACACATTGTTACATATTGAACAGTTAGAATGGTTACCATTTTCAGTAGCCAAGACTGATTCAGCAGTGTGGTTAATACATGGGGTTATTTCACTGCCTAGCTCACTTTTTCAGTTCACAGCATGTATGAAACATCATCCTGTTTGGAGATATGAAACCCTCAGCAATAATTTTAATCACAACTTAATGTCATTGCCTTTTGCTTACAGATGTTAACGCTCAGACAAGGAGGGTTTCCTTACAGGGGAGGACTGTGATTCCACAGTCGGACAGTCCCTAGTCTGTAAACAAGTTCAGCTTCATGGAGCCTGTAACTTTTCGGCACCTAATCTCACTTGTTTTTGAGAGGTACTCTCCCGTATTAACTTTGCTTTTTAATGGTAGTTATCTTATTTTGAATAACCACGATTTCTGCGGCTTGAGAGTTTGCATTTCGTATAAAGTAACAGTTCTCAATGAGTTACATGTTGCAACAATGTCATATTCCCACCCCCTCATGGGATTGCACATAGTTCGCTTTGGCCTTCCATTCCAACCTTGAAATAAATTTTAATAAACGAAGAAGACTCAAAGCGCTATTGTTTCAACAAGAAGTGGCTCTCACATCGGCTCGAGAGACCTTCGAAATGCATGTGGCAATAACCGCAAGCGAGATACACTCGCTGCTAAACACAAATCTCCCACCCCACTTTGGAGAATTAATACACCAAATATTTAATATGTCTGATACGGAGGACCTTGCTCACTCTTTTAAACTTGTGGGATCCGACCTTGTTTCTTCCTTTCAGACTATTTTTGGAGTAATTCCGGTCATTATTCATTCTATTTTTTCCAGCGCATGGTGCTCCTGTTGGTTTGCAGAGTGCTGGTTCTCCTATAAATGCTTCACAAGGGAGGCTCGATCTGTGGAGCTGCCAAACCCGGTTCAGTTACAGCTGTACTATGATTGAATGTGGAAGCTCTTTGGTTCTATGCCAGTGGAGTCTTTTGCCATCGACTACTCGCTGACCTTCCGTTATGCCTACTTCACCTGCGTGCCCCCTGTGTTTCACTACCTCCGGTGCCCTTTTCAATAGGCTATGATTGTCTGCCTGTCCAATACCACACACGCTGCACTGGATTACGATCTGTTAATGGGTCCATTGAAGGCCCATGACCGGGTGTGTGCCAGGGGTACGTGTTAGGTGATCCTCTACTCGGCACACTTGAGTACCTGTGCTCTTGCGCAGCACCCCATAGATCGCGGTTTCATCGAGGTTGACGTAGGTTGCCCTGAGATGCTCCTATCAGCTTCCAAATATGAGGAGCATGTGTGCTTGTTTGACCTACTAAACTGAATGACATGCCTTTGTTCGATGGAAGGAACTGACAACATTCTGGAGTTCACGGCATTCCACTTTTCCCACAACATTTTTGACTTTGAAGACTAACTGTGAATAGTTAGCATTTTTTGATCACCCACTTCGCAAAATTTTGGAACATTATACCCTGGCAGTACAAAAGAATTTGACTTCAAAATTACATAAATTGGCTTATGACAAAGGCGCTTTGCCTCTGCTTACCTCTGATTTTTGTTTTTTGCATATGGCTGACGTCCTGACAAAGGGGAGGGTGTCACTTAGCCCATATGGACTTAGTGGTTTTTCACTAACTTAGCATGAGCATGTTGCTGCTTTGCACACGTTACTACACGTCTTTATCAAAACATTCAAAGACTGCTTTCACATGAGAACTCATCGATGTGTTCACTCTGCATAATCCTGGGATTTTCACTGAACATTATGGTTGAATAACAATGCCCCTTTTTATTTTGTTCTGTCCAGTCCTTAGCCCTTAGACAAAACATACTGATGCAGCTGTTGTTTGGACAGTGCATTTGGGTTTTTAATGGGGTGCACAAATAGGTGAGATACACTTGGAGAGGGAACTTTCCAGGGAGAAGAACACCCATAATGTAGATCTACCATTTATAGGCTAAGGAATGTGGGGGCATATTATCAAGGGGGTTTATCTCCACTTTTTTGGCTTTAAAAGCCAAGAAAGCGGAGATAAAATTATCTCCCTATTACCTAGCTGTCGCAAACACCAGTTAGCGACAGCTAGTAAGAGATAGCGACCATCTTGGGCCCCACTTTGATATTTATCACTAATGACATGCAAAGTGGCCGTGCCAAGATGTTAGCGACTGGAAACAGTCGCTAACATCGCTATCTCCTATTACCAACTTTTGGAGATATTCGCGCTAAGCGCGAATATCTCCAAAAGCTAACACCTGCCCTGAGCAGTTCTTAGCCATGTTATCCAATGGGAGGTGGATAACATGGTTAAGAGCATTAGCTAGGTAATGCATGAATATTGCTGACTTTTCATCGCCTTTGCAATAAACCTTGGTAATACCAAGGTTTATCTGCGATAAAAATCGCCGCAGCTCAGCTGTAAAATTTTGTCTCTAACCAAGCAATAGCGATAATTATCGCTATTGCTTGGCAATATGCCCCCTGGTCTGCTGACAAAGCCCAGAGATCTTCCATTATATAATAATAGTTCTTATTAGCAAGGGGAGGGAAGTTAGGCACTATTGTCCTTTCTCCATTGTCTTTTTATGATTAACCCTGGGCACGAACTACGCTCCGCTGGCGAAGTTTGTGGAATTTTGCAGAGAAGCAGATTTCAGCCCAGAACCTCCCGCCTCCCACACCCGCAATAAATATGTTTTAAATAAAATGTACAATTAAAATAAAATAAAAGCGAACTTATCTTATCGCGTAGTCCCGGGCTGCCCTCCTCCTCACCATAATCCCCTACTTCACACTACGTTATGGTAGGACTGCGCATGCACGCGCATGCGCAGTCCTACCATGACGTACGGGATTACGACAAGGAGGAGGGGGGCATCCCAAGACGCCACGATAAGGTAAGTGTGCTTTTATTTTTCTTCACTTGTAAATTTTATTTAACAAATATTTATTGCACGGGTGGGAGGCACGGAGCGGAGCTCCGCAGAGTTTTTGGCCAACTCTGTAGAGCTCCACGTAGAGCAACTCTGCCTGGGATTAATTATGATTACATTGCCCTTTATGATTTATGGACTGACTACTATGCTGACAATATTTGTACTGCATTTTCCTGCTTGTGATGGCACATATACTGCATGTTAGGGCGCGTTAGTTAAAATAAATATTTTAAACTGCTTCATGTCTCCATCAGATCTTATTGTGGATAAGTACAAGAGAGTGAGCGAAAAGGTGTTTCTTGTTACATCGATTCCTGAGAGATCTAGGAGTATTGTGTTCTGTGTCTAATCATTTGTTTCTCTGTGAGGGAGTAGTAGAGCATGTGTGACACTATAGCTAATCGGTCCTGGGTTCATGGGTACTAAGGTGGTGGGAAGAATAAGTACCTAAACACCAAGGTCCCATTCCCTGCGCATAGTTCTGTATTTGTGCAGAATCCCTGCAACAAGAGAAGGTTGACTTACAAACTCAAAACACATCATCAACATATTTTCAGAGCGCTTGTCTTTGAAACATTCTATTGCTGTGTGGGCATACTTTCCAGGGAATTAAATGATGAGCACACCAGGAGCAGCCAGAAGTATTATGGTGCCTCAAATTGGGCCTTTCAGACAGCAGACCAATAATAAAAGACGACCAGGAAGTTACTAAAAAAAATAGGACACCCCCTGTGTAAAACAGTATGAAAGTGGAACACCAACCAGCAAAATGAAAGGCAAAGACCTATCAACAACATTTATAGAAACTATTATACACAAAGCCCCACACAGATAGTGCTACATAAAATTAAAATAAACTAACTAAAGTACAGAGATGATGTATGCCTATAGTGTTTGTCAACAGGAGAACTCTGAAGTGAATTAAAGAAAGGAAGGGAAGTAATATCCGGTTTCACCTTACTAGCAAAAGAACATGTTTACTACTGAGTGAGGAGGAGTCTAGATTGCACAGCTGTATCTAAAAGGAAATGCATTCAAAGTGTAGTGGCCTTCAAAACTTCTTTCTCTTCACTGGAATCACAAGGAGATGATGGACGGAGCGCTGAAACTTTTCAGACACTCTCCCCAGAACCAGACCTGGGTTGAATCCATCATCGTTCTTTGACTCACTTACCCAGCCATATGTAAATCAGTCATGACCCTATTCCTCATGGGAATAGTCCAGCCCAAACTGCCAAGCCAGGTATTCCTTGGACCGGAAGCAAGTGTCCTGGGACTGGTTTTGGGTTAACACCCCTCAACAGCCAGGCTAGCTTGAAACTAGTGCCAAAGTGAGCATGGGCACGATGCATTTAGGCCCAGATTTCTGTACAGGGGTGAATGTATGTCATTGTTCTGCATTCTGTCCATCAATTGTTCTTTTTGCATTTGTCACCCCGGGTATGCCCAGAAGTGGGTCTTGTGCTCTCCACACCACTGGAGTGAAGCTATCCTGGCTGATGAGGTCCTAGGAAGCTTGTTTCCAGTTCAGGGAGGACCTGGCCAGGCAGTTCGGGCTGGACTGTTCCCATTAGGCGCCGGATCAAGACTGATTTGCATATGGCTGGGTTCAAACTGGAATGTCGGGGGAGCAAAAAAACGATGGATTTAAGGCCAGATCTCTGTACTGGGGTGAATTTATGACATTGTTCTGCATCACATCCATCAATTGTTCTTTTTTCAACTGTTCTTTTTACACCTGTAGAGAGGAGGCCTTGATAAGAAGACAAACTGAAAAGAAGGTAACAAGGCAGGAACCACAAGCGTAGGTTACTGAAGAGAACTTAAGAAGAGAAAAAACAAGAAAGGTAAAGGAATTAAATAAGTCAAGTGTGAACTATAGTGAAAAGAAAAGTTGAACAACAACTGTTGCCAAACAAGGGAAGTCTACAAAGGTGGGGTTAAAATACATGGTTTGCCACTATTGACACCGAAGTGTGCCTGATTGAGCTGGTCCTCTAGGAAATGACACTTTTACATGTAAGCCTGGGAACCGGAGTCTTTTGAGTGATATTACTTATTTTTCACTGTTCTGTTTGCGGTCTCTTCCAAGTTCCCAGTCTCCTGTGTACTGCAGTTCTGGGTTGAGTCTGTTTAGTGACAGTGCCTGAAATCAACTTTTGTCCTTATAAAAGAGTGTGAAAACGGTACCAGATAGAGATGTGAACTACTGTTAGAAAGTCTTTTGTCTACTCCTTGAAATCATCATACAGCAGCTTAAAGCAGTGAGTAGTGAATGGAGAGGGGCATCAACTGCCAATGACGTTGGCACAAGGACAATGAGAACAATGTAATTTTGAGCTGCAGCGCATGACATTCAGTTGTTAGTAGCATGCTCAGCACAGGCTTCAGCATCACATGTGCAGAGGTGGACAAAGGCATCACAGGGTTTGTAAGGCGATATCCACATTACTATTGTCTTTGATCTCGGTATTTGAGATGTCACATAATCTCATCACCAATGTGATCGACTTATTATGTCCTTGATGTTGTTTTTGATGAGGTCATGTGCAGTGAATGGCTTGGGAGTAGTATTTGCATAGCTGTTCTCTTCGATGGCTTTAGTGGATCATTCACATAACTAACTGAAGTTTAGGTCTGTAATAGGGGGCCCTTTATGGTACCTCCCTTTAGGTGAAGGGATACTACGTTTACCAGTGTGCATCCAAAACCAGACCTACACTTTAAATCTACCCACCTCAAATGTGTTAGTAATGATATCATGTTTTTGTCATTTTTCATCCTGGTATAGATAGCCCTCAAGCTAAAGCTATGCTTAAGGACTTTGCTAAAAAAGTAAAAATTAGTTGTTTCTTTCCTAGCTTTGTACAGATAGCAATTGAGCTACTCCTAAATCGAAAATATCTTCTTGGAAAATAGATGTTTCAGGTGGGCAGATTTAGAGAATCAGTGGTGGTGTAGGTATGGTTAAATAAAACAAACAGCACTCCACCGAATGGAAGGGAACTGCACAGGGTTTGCTTATAGATGTTCCACATAATTTATTTGATACTGTAACTTTGTGAGCATTTGACGTTGACTATACTGGTTGAACCCTGGTGCTTGGACAAAGCTTTGCTGCTCTGATGATCTCCAAACACTCAAATGCTGCTCTACACAACCACAGGCCACGCACACCTGCACCACGGGGAAGGATTTGGAAAAGACATGGATGCAGCAGGTCCTGTTTCCATAGCCGAATGCTTGCAGCCAAATACATTTACCACTTACTTGATGACATGGGGGCTGATCATGTCTAAATGTATGGTGTCATGTGGTCTGGAGCAGGTCCTGGCCCAGTGTGTACATTCCAATGATGTGTGTGTACTGAGCACAGTAGTATGGGTGGTGGCACAGTCCAGAAATGTCCTCCACCCAAACTCTACTGCTCATGGCTAAAAGTGATGTGCAGCTGGTGTGGTGGCATGGGGTAGAAGTAAGGATTTGCTGAAATAACATTGAAGGTAAGTTATAGTAAACTTTGCTCACAGGACTTTAATGTAGGATTATAAAACCTTGTAAATTCTTTGAAAAACACAGTTAAATTGACATTATGATTCCAACACAAAATCTAAAATAGCTTAAATTCGCTAGGAATGTTATGCTACACAAACCATAATTCCTACATTACTCATGACCTCAAACATGACTTCACTGATGACATCTTAACTATCATCTTCAATGACATCCTTGCTGACATATCAAATAACATTACTGATTACATTACTCACTGGTGAGCTCACATTCACCTTCACCAATTACATTATCGCTATTATGGCCGCATTATATCAGTTGTGTTGGAAAGTGGATTATTAGTAGTGATACATAGTGACTTACCAATAGCAATAAGGCAACACACACAATAAAAGGGTCAAGTAAGGTCTCAATAAATTATTCCCTTGCTCAACTCTTGGTAGCTGGCAACTAGGCAGGCATAACTTAAGAGACAGGAGTGTAAAGCATTTAAAAACAGCAATCCAGGGGCGTGGCCAAGATGGCGGCGAGGAAGGGTGCTTAATTTCTTGCTCCTGCACGTTGCCCACGCCGTGACAGCACAGCACGGCTCCCCGGAGACACGAACAGCGTGAGCCGGCTGCATAGCCCCTGGTTACAGTCACTGGACCTGGCCTGAGTCCGAAACTGGATGAGCGGAGACGGCCTCGAAGGCAGGAGCGGCTGCGCCGGGAGACAGACCGGGCCGCCCTACGCCGGGGCGGCCCGACAACGCGTTTGTTCTGTCCGTACTGCCAACGCCAGCCACCTCTCTCCCAGCGACCACCACCATCTCATCGGCCTGCTGACCTCCCGGCAGATAAGCAGTTCGGGCGGCAGCATCAGGACGATCGACTTGACCACTCGCTGGGACGCTGAGGCGGGAGCTTGCGGTAAGGGCTAACCGCAGCCCACTGAGGGCGGGGAGTCTTCCCAGCGCTGGCGGCACCCAGGGCCCCCTCTGCCGTGGCTGCGAGGTGAACGAAGGAGGTCCGTGACCGGCGAGGTGCCCGGTGAGTGGAGCAAGACAAGGGCCTCTCCGACGCCATAGGCCGCAGCAGTCCCCAGTCTTGGAGGATTGCAGGCCCGTCACTGCGAGCAGGCTTGAGACTAGCTGGCGGGAAAGGCGGGCCGCAACCCCTGCTGGGGGTGGAGAGACTACCTGGCATTGGCGCCACCCCTGGCCCCCGCCGCAGCACCGGAGTGAGCAAGGCTCAGGCCTACCTGGCACCCTAGGCCGCGGAGATCTCCGGTCTGGGGTGGACTTCAACCCATCAAGGTAGCGAACAGCCCGGTGACGATCAATGAGGGCCCGCTGGTGTGGAGGGGGTCCGGTGCTACATCTGCATCCGGCAATACTAGTTCTCATCCCCTGGATCCCCCGCCCCCCGTACATGGTTGTCACTGCTCTTCCTCCATTGGGGCCAGATTTCCCAGCCGGAGTGGATTTGGGGTGGACCTGGGGGGCCCCCACAGCTGCCACGCGCTGTCTGGTGCCCAACCTAGAGGCGCAATGTCCAGAAGATGGAAGGCTTTGCCTGCCGCAGTTATTGGGTCTCACCTGGAGTACTTGGTTGGGGGAGAATGGCTGTCCCC
Organism: Lissotriton helveticus; assembly: GCF_964261635.1. NCBI lineage: Eukaryota > Metazoa > Chordata > Amphibia > Caudata > Salamandridae > Lissotriton > Lissotriton helveticus. The sequence goes on along the minus strand of NC_136057.1, from coordinate 492,434,695 downwards.
AGGGCCTTCCACTGCTGTCATTGTCTGCTTTAAGCATCTGCGTGTTTGGGGGGCCCAGGCACGTTCTGAGGTCCAGGACTCTGCTGGCCTGAACGCATTGCCCCCTCGCGTGGCGCAGTGGAGACCTGGGCTGACGGACACACACTGAGAGACTGACCTTCTGGCCTCGGAAGAGACAGGATCCTAGCCCTGGAGACGCAGTCGGAGTCTGGGGTTTGTGGATAAAGAGACACTGGCGTGCATCGCATCGATCCCACCCCGGGCGAGACACAGCAGAAGCATCACCCCAGAGGGCCCATCAACTTGAGGAGGCGGCGGTCACCGCAAGCCGCGCCAGGTAGCACACCCCTTCTGGACAAGTACCAAGGGCCACTAACGCTTGGGCTGGAAAGCGGGGGAGTGCCTCTCTGAACAGCGGAGTCGGCCATCTTGCTAGTGGTACCCTCGTTGATCCAAGGTCAGAACAAACAAAGTGAAGCCCCTGAAGGACATCCTTGGCTGCTCGCAGTCCATACCCAACATGGCGTCCGTGACCCTCGAGGCTGCGGCGGTGGGTGGCCCAGCGACTACCGGAGACAAACCAATCACAAAAGCCTTCCTGGCGTCCCTGTTCCTCACTCTCAGGGAGGACATTCCATCAGTAAAAACTGAATTTGCCACAGAAATCAGAAAGATACTCTGAGACATGGATGGCGCGGGAGAACGAGTGGCCTCCCTGGAGGAGAAAAGCGATGCCACGATATTGGATTTAACCTTACTCCAGCAGGAGGCTATTTGACTCCAAGACCAAAACGTTGACATCCAGACTCAGATGGAGGATCTCCAAAACCGATCCCGACGGCATAACATCCAGAACTGGGGACGACACTGCTGTCTTCTCCTCACGCTGCTTCCGCGCCCTGCCTGCTTGGCGCCTACTTAAGCTTAACCCTGCTTCACACTTTAGATGCCACACAGTCCGCTTAAGGTATTGACCCTCAATGTCCGGGGCCTGAATAACCCCATCAAACGGTGGGCAGTCCTAAATTTTCTAGAACATTCAACAGCCGATATTTGCCTCCTACGGGAGACCCATTTATTACACAAAGATCAACACAGGATAAAGTCCTGAGCCTTCCCAATACAGCTATTCTCCTCACACTCTACTAGCAATACTGGTTTCCCGCTCTTTCCACAGCAAGGTACTTCAGAAAGAGGCTGAGATCAAGAGGCGCCTGCTCACGTATCAATTCCTAGTGTCGGGAGTGTCCCTTATAATAGGCTCGGTGTATGCTCCCAACGCAGGGCAGGACAAATTCTTACACAGGGCACTCACTGAAGCCACAGTCAACTCCGAAAGGCGCCTGCTGCTGGGGGGAGACTTGAATCTTGTCTTTGACAACCTCACCAACCGCTCCTACCAATGCACTAGTCAGGGAGGGGCCCTCTCACAGTCTGGTTTGGCACGTATCCAAGACCTGGGTCTTGTTGACCTATGGCTACACTTTCACCACATAGCAGATCCTTTACCTACTATTCAGGAGCCCATAAGACCTACGCCAGGCTGGATTACTTCCTTTGCTCCAGCCCGCTGCTGACATTAGCTACTGACGCCGATGTTCTCACGGCGTCTCTATCAGACCACTCCCCAGTTATGGCCTCTTTCTCACTCCCACGCACGCAGACACCGCAGCGGCACTGGTGACTCCGTGACTCGCTTTTGCATCAGGCTTCTATAACTGACCAAATCAAAACCACTATCTCGAATTATTTAGCCCTCAATGCTAACCCGGACACCTTACTGGCGACACAGTGGACTGCCCTTAAGGCAGTCTTGCGGGGAGAATTCATAGCCATTTCCTCTGCCATTAATAAAGAACAAGGCCATAAACGGGCTGAGCTTACACAGCAAGTTGCGGATCTGGAACAGATGCACCAGCGCACTGGGGCAGCCAGGGCCTGGCTCCGGCTCTGCGCGGAGCAGAAGCAGCTCGCGGCGTTGGATCAAGACAAAGCTGAGTACACAGCCCTTCGCTTATGCCACTCCTCCTACATCGGCGGTTACAGGTGTGGCCGTCTCTTAGCTCATAAGTTACGGGAAATGAGACAGCGGCAAGGGGTGCAAGCCATCCACCTCCGATGATGTAGCTATAGCAGAAACCTTCCGGGATTTCTACGCTAAGCTGTACTCGGGTGACTCCCTTGATATGCTACATAGCTTGGATTACCTGAACGGCATGCAGCTTCCTCCTCTAAACCCTGCTCAGGCTGCCCACCTGGATAGGGCTATTGGACTGGAGGAGGTCATAGCGGCTATCTCACGCCTTTGGCTTGGGAAGTCCCCTGGCCCGGATGGCTACTCCGCAGCCTTCTATAAAACCTTTTGTAACCAAGTGGCCCCCTTACTGCGTGACCTTTTTAACACGATTGTCCAACCTGGTGCAATCCCGGAGGAAATGCTGGAGGCTTCGATCATAGTTATCATGAAGCCCGGGAAAGACACAGCTAGCTGCAGTGCGTATAGGCCAATCTCCCTTTTAAACATTGACATTAACCTATATACGAGTATTCTTGCGACACGACTGGCCCCTTATATGCCCCAACTGGTGGAGGCGGACCAGGCGGCTTTATCTCCCAGCGTCAAACCAGTGACAACACAAAGAGAGTACTACAACTCATGGAAACGGCGTCACGCATACAGGGGGAAAGTATGTTGTTCGCTATTGAGGCTGAAAAAGCCTTTGACAGGGTTCACTTGCACTACTTACAACAGGTCCTGCAATGGTTTGCTTTGCGGAAGTTCTATGCACTCGCATTCTCAATTGTTATCGCTCGCCCCGTTCCACGGATCGGGTCAATGGCCAGACATCCTCCCGCTTCCCCATAGGTAGGGGCACTCGGCAGGGGTGCCCTCTCTCCCCCATACTCTTCGCGCTCTATATGGAGCCACTCGCGCGGAGAATTTGGCATCATCTCTGCATTACAAGGATTACATTCGGGGGGACGCCCACCAGATTAGCCTGTACGCGGACGATATTTTGCTCTCCATCACTGACCCTGCCCAGACTCTTTGGGCTCTCTTTATTGAGCTGCATAATTTCATGCAGGCCTCGTGGTTTAAGATCAATACGGACAAATTGGTTGCCCTTAATGTCTCACTATCTGCGACCACGTTTGCCCACTTGCAGGAAGAGCATCCTGTCCAGTGGTCCGACACTACGGTACCCTTCCAGCCACTATCACAGCTAACTATGATAGGCTTCGCACTCAATCCGCAGAGAATTATGCAGATGGAAACATTACTCCTTCTTGTGGTTGGGAAGGATAGCATCTGTCAAAATGACAATTCTCCCCCAGATCCTTTACCTTTTCCAGACACTCCCTTTGCGCCCTACCGCAGGCTGGATTCAGCAGACCCAGTCAGAGTTGGCACACTTCATTTGGCAAGGTCGCAAGCCACGGTTCACGCAGGCAGTCGCGGTCCTCCCCCCAGAACAGGGTGGGGTTGGCATACCAGATCTGCAGCTCTACTTTTACGCGGTGCTGCTCCGCTATTTGGTAGAATGGCACCGCCTAGAATCCGAAAAATACTGGCTGTTCCAGGATCAGGCGATTGCAGGCATGCCCCTACTGTTAGGGTTTGTGCATAGCAAAGAGCATGTCCCCTCTCATTGCACTAGTGGTCTCTGTAATAGCTTTCTTTAAACATACTATTGAAGTCTTTCTTGTTTTTTATGCCCCTCCCTAAGACTTCTGTGTATGTTGCTCAATGTATTCACAAGTTTGGACATTGCTGTCTTGTTTGCACATTGGACCTTACTTTTACCAAGGCTTATTTAGAGCACTCCTCCCTAGGCCATGTGTTACTTCAACTCATTAGCATAATAACTGAAGCTCTGCACACCTGCTTGTGAGAACCACACCCAGTTCTTCGAACCACACCCAGCTCTTCGAACCACACCCAGCCCTGTCTATAAAAGGCAGCCCCTGAGCCTCACCCAGTGCTTGTGCTCGTCTACCTCCCACTTACATGAGAACAGATCCTTCGGCGCTGGCACTCCTGCTCTCTCCAGACCTTCATTGGCTTCAACGGGCGCGGCTGCTGGCTCTTCCTTCTTCCGGTTTCCGGCTCCTTCTTGCCTCAGCCCCTCTTCTGTCCACTGCAATCGACCTGCAAAAGAGAAAGAGGACAAGGTTAGACTGATCAGTATCCCTTTTCAGCAACAAGTAAGTGCAAAACTTTTTATTACCTGAAAGAACTTTGACAGTGATTTCTGGATTCATGTAAAGACAATTTGGAACAAGATATCTCCCACGAACTTTGTGGTTCAAACCATTTGTTACAAGAATACTTTGTGGAACTTTGTGAAATAAACATTGTTTTACTTGGAACTTTTAAGAATCGAACAGAGAAAACCATTGACAGCAAGGCAAACAGTAAATCAAGGACTTGCACAAATTACCTGCTGTATTTTGATGTAAAAGTATAGTATTTGTTTTATAAAAAGTCTGGAAATGTGTGAAAAGTGAGTTTGCTATTAAGAATTTAGGCTTTAGTTATATTAAGGTAAATGTTAGATGTTGTTAATTCTGATAATGATATTCGTTTGATTTTACAGAAGTTTTACAGTAATAGAAAGCACATCCCAGAACAGTAACACATTCCAAACCTGGAAGCTAGAGACCAGGATCCAAGAGGTACTTTTAGAAGAGAATTTCTAATAGATTAAGGGTTAGTCAGGAACACATTTAGGGATAGGTTGCACTTACCTGTTCTTTGTTTATGTTTCATTAGGCACCAGTTTCTACAGAAGTCAGAGAGGGCCGCAGATTTTAGCAGCACTTCAACAGTGGAAACGCAAGAACGGTGTTGTCTCTCTTTTTTTATTTTATCCACTTCCCCCCTTCCCTTGAGCTTCTTGTTCTTGTGGCCACATGCATCATTGTTGGTATTTGCGATTCCTAAATTGCGAAAATTAAGGAATCGCAATTTAGAAATCGCAAATACCTATACATTACAAGTTTGCATTTTTTTTTGCGATGTCTTTTTTTTTCCTTATTTGCGATTCCCAATTTTGCGAATGGCAAATAAGGAATCACTTTACATTGATTCCTATGGGCCTAGAGGCCCATAGGAATGAATGGGAAGGCATTCTCATTTTGCGATTCGCAAATCAGGAATCGCAAAATGAGAATGCAATTTCTAGGGTGCAGGGGGGGTCCAAAGGACCCTCCCCTGCACCCCTGAAATGTAATATACAGTCCATTTTTCACACATACATGCCCAAGGGCATGTGTGAGTGTAAAATGAAAGTGTTAAAAAGTCACTTTTGAGCATTTGTGAAACTTTTCTAAAATTAGCATGAAGGTTGACTTCATGTTAATTTAACGCTTCTAATGTGCGAATTCGCAATTTTTTTAAGATGATGCATTGCATTTAAGAAATCCCAAATAAATTGCGATTTCTTAAATTGCGAAAAAGCCAAATAGGTTCATGCATCCCAAAACAATGAATTGCATTCGCAAACGGCCGAAATTTGCGATTCGCACCGTTTGCGAATGCAATTCAGTTAGATGCATGTGGGCATTAGTGCACTGTTTAAAACTAGTGTGCTGGAACAAGCAGTTTCAGGGTGGGGTCGGACTGTCTTCAACCTCCATCAGAACTGAACAGAAACTCAGGTGAGCTGGGCTTTCACAGAAGCACAAGCCTTTAAAATATTCAGTTCTATTGGACGATGAATGCCGGGGAAGAAATAGAGGGCATTGACGCCACGGATATGGCGCAGGCCCTAAACGAGGACTTGGCCCATAATGAATCAGTGTCTGGCATCTTGCAACATATGCAAGAGGAAATAGAGAAATTGAAGTTGGAAAACACCTTTTTAAAACAGGATTTAAGTAGGTATAACCCTAGGGAATCTCAGTGGAACACAGCTTTTACGCCTTTGTTTAAAACCTCCTCAGAGACAGGGGCGCGAGCAAAACATACAACTTTCCCTCCCCCAGTTGAGGTTACTGTTAATGTTCCTAATGCTGTGCCTTTAGCAGCACCTGAACGTTTTCATGGAGATAGTAACAAATTCCATGTTTTTATCAATCAATGTCAATTAGAATACGTTTGTAAACCACAACAGTTCCCTACTGATGCTACGAAAGTGGCATTCGTCTTGTCTTATTTGGGCGGTACAGCAGCCAATTGGTCAATTCCTTTCATGTATAGAGACGATCCCATCCTCCATAATTGGAATCATTTTAAACGTACTATGACCAGCCTTTTTGCAAAACACACTTTTATGCAGGCAAGTGATAATGAGCTTTTAAATCTTAAACAAGGTAACAAGGATTTATTGACCTATCTCACTAGTTTAATCGTTTACTCACAGAGACACGTTGGCCAGAAGAAAAGCGTATCTCCCTTTTTTATAAAGGTTTGAGAGACGAGTTAAAAGACGCGCTGGCTCATATCGTTTATTTGCCAGAAGACTACTCTGACTTTGTAGATTTAGTCGTGAAATTGGAACACAGACTAGGAGAAAGAAAGGGAGATAATTCCAAACTGGAATCCCGGTTAACTTTTATTAGACATGAGAAGAAAGACACAGATAATAAACTCCCTGAACCTGAGCCTATGCAAATAGGGACACTCAGAGGTCCACTCACGTCAGAGGAAAAAGAAAGAAGGAGAAAAATTCAATTATGTTTATATTGTGGCAAGGCAGGACATTTTGCCAGAGAATGTCCAGTAAAACCTAAAACTTCACAAAAGGGTACTGTTTCCTCTATCTCCTCAACTGAGTCGGGAAACGATTAAGCTCGACAAGGGGGGAGGTTACTTGTTCGAGAAAACATCTTAATCAAACCTCTAATTCTGCAGCCTTCATGGTACCGCACATACCTAGACATTTCATAATTCAGATCTTTTTAATTGTTACTACCCAAGTTAGACATTCTCTCCCTGTCCTACTGGACTCATGAGCAACAGGAAATTTTGTGGATAATAAGTTAGCTAACACATTAGGTCTTCTTATTTGCCTAAAGCCTTGTCCAGAAGCAGTATGTGCAGTGGATGGGTCAGAATTGACCTCTGGATTAATCACAAAACAAACAAGTCCCCTTGTCATGGTCTGTCAAAACGGGCACACAGAGATGATTAGCTTTGATCTGATAGATACCCCTAATTTTGGCTTGATTCTCGGGGTACCCTGGTTAACAACTCATAACCCAAAAATTGATTGGGTGAACAGAACAGTTACTTTGGATTCCTCATTCTGTAGAACCAATTGCTATCAAGAAGCAGGTACAGAACAGAGCACAGTAATTCTCTGTGCTAGTGTTACAGAAGACGAACCAAGTCTCCCTCCTGAATATTCTGACTTAAAAGACGTTTTTGATCCAGTGAAGGCTAGTGTGTTGCCCCTACAACGGTCATATGACTGCCGTATAGATCTTATCGCTAATAACAGAGTATATGCTTTGACTGACGAAGAGACCAAATATTTAAGAACCTACCTAGACGACCTACTACAGTCTGGGTTCATCCGACATTCCACATCTCCGGTGTCATGTCCACTTTTTTTATCCCGAAGCCGGATAAATCTCTGCGCGCGTGTATCGACTATAGAGGACTAAATAAGGCTACAATAAAAAATAAATATCCTCTTCCTCTAATACCTGTGTTGTTGGATCAATTAAGACATTCTACTGTATACACTAAGCTAGATCTGCGGGGAGCTTACCACCTGGTTCGAATAAAAGAGGAGGATGAGTGGAAGACAGCTTTCAAGACAAAGTTTGGTCTATTTGAGTACACAGTAATGCCCTTTGGGTTGTGTAATGCCCCTGCGGCCTTTCAATTCTTTATAAATGAGGTCCTACACAAATTCCTGGACGTTTGTGTCATAGTATACATAGATGACATCCTCATTTACTCTAAGAACCCGGAAGAACATACCCAACATGTTCGTGCAGTATTATCAAAGTTAAAAGAAAATCATAACTTTGCTAAATTAGAAAAATGTACTTTTAATGTCAGCAAAGTGGACTTTTTAGGATACTGCCTGTCACCTCAAGGAATAATTATGGATGAAAAGAAAATTTGTGCTATTACTGATTGGCCAGAACCATCATCTGTGAAGGATGTTCAGAAATTTCTGGGTTTCGCCAATTTTTATAGGAGGTTTATTTCTCATTTTGCAGACATTGCGACCCCAATAACCACCTTGTTGAAACAAAAGTTCACTTCAGCCCCAATTCTGAAACATCCTGATCCTGACTTGCCATTTTTTGTTGAAGCAAATGCTTCACAAGTAGCTTTAGGAGGAGTTCTCTCTCAACGGGATGCAGTAGATGGCCAATTACATCCTGTAGCCTTCTATTCCAAAAAGTTATTACCAGCTGAACGAAATTACACTGTGGCTGAAAGAGAACTATTAGCTATCAAAGTAGCCTTTTCTGAATGGAGGCACCATTTAATGGGAGCCAAGTACCCTGCTATCATCTTTTCTGACCATAAGAACCTACAGTTTTTTGGATCACTAAAAGCAGTAACTCCACGTCAGATGCGCTGGTTAAATTTTTTTAGTGTATTTGACTTCGTTATAACCTATAGACCAGGTGCACAACAAATTCAATCTGATGTGTTATCTAGATACGGACATACCTCAGACATGAAACAAGACAAAATAGGAGAACCCATTATTCCTCCCCAAAAACATTTGGCACCAGTATAACAGAAGGATTTCATCACAGATCTATATAATGCACACATGCAAATAGCACCTCAAGAATGGTTAAAGGATTCCCATAACACAATACAACGAGGTTTATTGTATCACGACAACATGCTGTTAGTGCCCACCACAGAATTACAAACACAGGTGATAATTTGGCATCACGCCTCACCGTTGGCAGGTCATCCTGGCTGGGTAAAAACCCTGGAAAATGTGCGAAAACACTTTTGGTGGGATAATATGAGTAAGGACATTAAGCAATTTTCACTACCTGTCCAGTTTGTGCAAGACATAAATCTTCTCATAAGGCCCCTGACGGTTTGTTAATACCAATGCAATCACCCATACAACCTTGGCACACTGTGAGTGTAGACTTTATTGTAGGTTTACCACCAATAAAATCCTTCACAACAGTGTTAGTGATAGTGGATTTTTTGTCTAAAATGGCACATTTTGCACTATTACGGAAATTGCCAAGTGCGGCAGAATTTGATGATATTTTTATTAGAGAAATTGTGCGTTTACATGGTTTGCCAAGTAAAGTGGTGTCAGACCAAGGTAGCCAGTTCAACTCTAGATTTTGGAAAAAATTATGCTAAAAACTGAAAATAGATGTGGCATTATCCACTGCTTTCCATCAGAAACAGATGGACAAACTGAATGACTGAACCAAACCTTACTTCAAACGCTACGTTGTTTATTGGCTGATTATTCTAGTGAATGGTTGGAAGCTCTCCCTGTAGCGGAGTTTGTTTATAATAATACTGAGCATGCAGCTCTACTTTGCTCCCCATTCTATTTCATGCAGGGGTATCATCCGAGAGCTATGCCTATTTTGTTAGAAGATTCCCTGTTGCCTACAGTAACAGATAGACTAACGAGATTAGGTGACATACAAGACAAGGCCAGGAAACATTTATTAAAGTACAAAGAAAGCATGAAAAGACAAGCAGACAAACACAGATCTGAGGACCCAATGTATAAAATCGGTGACAAAGTATGGCTCTCCACAAAGAACCTAAATATAGAGGGATCCCGAAAGCTGCAACCACGTTTCATTGGACCCTTTAGTATAACTGCCATAGTAAACCCGGTAACAGTAAAATTGGACTTACCAAAAGAATACCCAGTACATGCTACATTCCATGTGTCCTTGCTTAAGCCATCCAACCCAAAAATCAAACCCGAACTACCACCTCCACCCATACCAATTAAGGGAAATGTAGAATATGAAGTGAAAAGCATAAAAGACGCAAAAAGAATTCATGGACGTCTGTTTTATTTAGTAGAATGGAAAGGATATGAAGAAACTGAGAATTCATGGGAACCAGCGTCCTATGTACATGCCCCACGGTTGATTAGACAGTTTTATCTAAAAAATCCAGGGAAACCCCGTCCAGTAGGAGGGCCTTTGAGGGGGGCGACTGTTAGGGTTTGTGCACAGCAAAGAGCATATACCCTCTCATTGCACTAGTGGTCTCTGTAATAGCTCTCTTTAAACATACTATTGAAGTATTTCTTGTTATCTCAGCCCCTCCCTAAGACTTCTGTGTATGTTGCTCAATGTATTCACAAGTTTGGACATTGCTGTCTTGTTTGCACATTGGACCTTACTTTTACCAAGGCTTATTTAGAGCACTCCTCCCTGGATGTATGACGGTACCACGCGTTCTTTTACAACGCGTACCGTTACAACGCTACTTTTACCACGCAAGTCGTTACCACGACTTGCGTGGAGGGGCGCTGGATAGTAAATTTTTTAATTTACTATTCCAACTCCAGTCCCCGTGGACTCTAGGGAAGGAGTTGGATAGTAAATTAAACAATTTACTATCCTGGAGCGCCCCCCAGCGCAAGTCGTGGTAACGACTTGCGTGGTAAAAGTAGCGTGGTAACGGTACCGCGTTGTAAAAAATGCGTGGTAACCGTTGCATACCCTCCTCCCTAGGCCATGTGTTACTTCAACTCATTAGCATAATAACTGAAGCTCTGCACACCTGCTTGTGAGAACCACACCCAGTTCTTCGAACCACACCCAGCTCTTCGAACCACACCCAGCCCTGTCTATAAAAGGCAGCCCCTGAGCCTCACCCAGTGCTTGTGCACGTCTACCTCTCACTTACATGAGAACAGATCCTTCGGCGCTGGCACTCCTGCTCTCTCCAGACCTTCATTGGCTTCAACGGGCGCGGCTGCTGGCTCTTCCTTCTTCCGGTTTCCGGCTCCTTCTTGCCTCAGCCCCTCTTCTGTCCACTGAAATCGACCTGCAAAAGAGAAAGAGGACAAGGTTAGACTGATCAGTATCCCTTTTCAGCAACAAGTAAGTGCAAAACTTTTTATTACCTGAAAGAACTTTGACAGTGATTTCTGGATTCATGTAAAGACAATTTGGAACAAGATATCTCCCACGAACTTTGTGGTTCAAACCATTTGTTACAAGAATACTTTGTGGAACTTTGTGAAATAAACATTGTTTTACTTGGAACTTTTAAGAATCGAACAGAGAAAACCATTGACAGCAAGGCAAACAGTAAATCAAGGACTTGCACAAATTACCTGCTGTATTTTGATGTAAAAGTATAGTATTTGTTTTATAAAAAGTCTGGAAATGTGTGAAAAGTGAGTTTGCTATTAAGAATTTAGGCTTTAGTTATATTAAGGTAAATGTTAGATGTTGTTAATTCTGATAATGATATTCGTTTGATTTTACAGAATTTTTACAGTAATAGAAAGCACATCCCAGAACAGTAACACATTCCAAACCTGGAAGCTAGAGACCAGGATCCAAGAGGTACTTTTAGAAGAGAATTTCTAATAGATTAAGGGTTAGTCAGGAACACATTTAGGGATAGGTTGCACTTACCTGTTCTTTGTTTATGTTTCATTAGGCACCAGTTTCTACAGAAGTCAGAGAGGGCCGCAGATTTTAGCAGCACTTCAACAGTGGAAACGCAAGAACGGTGTTGTCTCTCTTTTTTTATTTTATCCACTTCCCCCCTTCCCTTGAGCTTCTGGTTCTTGTGGCCACATGCATCATTGTTGGTATTTGCGATTCCTAAATTGCGAAAATTAAGGAATCGCAATTTAGAAATCACAAATACCTATGCATTAAAAGTTCGCTTTTTTTTTGCGATGTCTTTTTTTTTCCTTATTTGCGATTCCCAATTTTGCGAATGGCAAATAAGGAATCACTTTACATTGATTCCTATGGGCCTAGAGGCCCATAGGAATGAATGGGAAGGCATTCTCATTTTGCGATTCGCAAATCAGGAATCGCAAAATGAGAATGCAATTTCTAGGGTGCAGGGGGGGTCCAAAGGACCCCCCCCTGCACCCCTGAAATGTAATATACAGTCCATTTTTCACACATACATGCCCAAGGGCATGTGTGAGTGTAAAATGAAAGTGTTAAAAAGTCACTTTTGAGCATTTGTGAAACTTTTCTAAAATTAGCATGAAGGTTGACTTCATGTTAATTTAACGCTTCTAATGTGCGAATTCGCAATTTTTTTTAAGATGATGCATTGCATTTAAGAAATCCCAAATAAATTGCGATTTCTTAAATTGCGAAAAAGCCAAAAAGGTTCATGCATCCCAAAACAATGAATTGCATTCGCAAACGGCCGAAATTTGCGATTCGCACCGTTTGCGAATGCAATTCAGTTAGATGCATGTGGGCATTAGTGCACTGTTTAAAACTAGTGTGCTGGAACAAGCAGTTTCAGGGTGGGGTCGGACTGTCTTCAACCTCCATCAGAACTGAACAGAAACTCAGGTGAGCTGGGCTTTCACAGAAGCACAAGCCTTTAAAATATTCAGTTCTATTGGACGATGAATGCCGGGGAAGAAATAGAGGGCATTGACGCCACGGATATGGCGCAGGCCCTAAACGAGGACTTGGCCCATAATGAATCAGTGTCTGGCATCTTGCAACATATGCAAGAGGAAATAGAGAAATTAAAGTTGGAAAACACCTTTTTAAAACAGGATTTAAGTAGGTATAACCCTAGGGAATCTCTGTGGAACACAGCTTTTACGCCTTTGTTTAAAACCTCCTCAGAGACAGGGGCGCGAGCAAAACATACAACTTTCCCTCCCCCAGTTGAGGTTACTGTTAATGTTCCTAATGCTGTGCCTTTAGCAGCACCTGAACGTTTTCATGGAGATAGTAACAAATTCCATGTTTTTATCAATCAATGTCAATTAGAATACGTTTGTAAACCACAACAGTTCCCTACTGATGCTACGAAAGTGGCATTCGTCTTGTCTTATTTGGGCGGTACAGCAGCCAATTGGTCAATTCCTTTCATGTATAGAGACGATCCCATCCTCCATAATTGGAATCAATTTAAACGTACTATGACCAGCCTTTTTGCAAAACACACTTTTATGCAGGCAAGTGATAATGAGCTTTTAAATCTTAAACAAGGTAACAAGGATTTATTGACCTATCTCACTAGTTTTAATCGTTTACTCACAGAGACACGTTGGCCAGAAGAAAAGCGTATCTCCCTTTTTTATAAAGGTTTGAGAGACGAGTTAAAAGACGCGCTGGCTCATATCGTTTATTTGCCAGAAGACTACTCTGACTTTGTAGATTTAGTCGTGAAATTGGAACACAGACTAGGAGAAAGAAAGGGAGATAATTCCAAACTGGAATCCCGGTTAACTTTTATTAGACATGAGAAGAAAGACACAGATAATAAACTCCCTGAACCTGAGCCTATGCAAATAGGGACACTCAGAGGTCCACTCACGTCAGAGGAAAAAGAAAGAAGGAGAAAAATTCAATTATGTTTATATTGTGGCAAGGCAGGACATTTTGCCAGAGAATGTCCAGTAAAACCTAAAACTTCACAAAAGGGTACTGTTTCCTCTATCTCCTCAACTGAGTCGGGAAACGATTAAGCTCGACAAGGGGGGAGGTTACTTGTTCGAGAAAACATCTTAATCAAACCTCTAATTCTGCAGCCTTCATGGTACCGCACATACCTAGACATTTCATAATTCAGATCTTTTTAATTGTTACTACCCAAGTTAGACATTCTCTCCCTGTCCTACTGGACTCATGAGCAACAGGACATTTTGTGGATAATAAGTTAGCTAACACATTAGGTCTTCCTATTTGCCTAAAGCCTTGTCCAGAAGCAGTATGTGCAGTGGATGGGTCAGAATTGACCTCTGGATTAATCACAAAACAAACAAGTCCCCTTGTCATGGTCTGTCAAAACGGGCACACAGAGATGATTAGCTTTGATCTGATAGATACCCCTAATTTTGGCTTGATTCTCGGGGTACCCTGGTTAACAACTCATAACCCAAAAATTGATTGGGTGAACAGAACAGTTACTTTGGATTCCTCATTCTGTAGAACCAATTGCTATCAAGAAGCAGGTACAGAACAGAGCACAGTAATTCTCTGTGCTAGTGTTACAGAAGACGAACCAAGTCTCCCTCCTGAATATTCTGACTTAAAAGACGTTTTTGATCCAGTGAAGGCTAGTGTGTTGCCCCTACAACGGTCATATGACTGCCGTATAGATCTTATCGCTAATAACAGAGTATATGCTTTGACTGACGAAGAGACCAAATATTTAAGAACCTACCTAGACGACCTACTACAGTCTGGGTTCATCCGACATTCCACATCTCCGGTGTCATGTCCACTTTTTTTATCCCGAAGCCGGATAAATCTCTGCGCGCGTGTATCGACTATAGAGGACTAAATAAGGCTACAATAAAAAATAAATATCCTCTTCCTCTAATACCTGTGTTGTTGGATCAATTAAGACATTCTACTGTATACACTAAGCTAGATCTGCGGGGAGCTTACCACCTGGTTCGAATAAAAGAGGAGGATGAGTGGAAGACAGCTTTCAAGACAAAGTTTGGTCTATTTGAGTACACAGTAATGCCCTTTGGGTTGTGTAATGCCCCTGCGGCCTTTCAATTCTTTATAAATGAGGTCCTACACAAATTCCTGGACGTTTGTGTCATAGTATACATAGATGACATCCTCATTTACTCTAAGAACCCGGAAGAACATACCCAACATGTTCGTGCAGTATTATCAAAGTTAAAAGAAAATCATAACTTTGCTAAATTAGAAAAATGTACTTTTAATGTCAGCAAAGTGGACTTTTTAGGATACTGCCTGTCACCTCAAGGAATAATTATGGATGAAAAGAAAATTTGTGCTATTACTGATTGGCCAGAACCATCATCTGTGAAGGATGTTCAGAAATTTCTGGGTTTCGCCAATTTTTATAGGAGGTTTATTTCTCATTTTGCAGACATTGCGACCCCAATAACCACCTTGTTGAAACAAAAGTTCACTTCAGCCCCAATTCTGAAACATCCTGATCCTGACTTGCCATTTTTTGTTGAAGCAAAATGCTTCACAAGTAGCTTTAGGAGGAGTTCTCTCTCAACGGGATGCAGTAGATGGCCAATTACATCCTGTAGCCTTCTATTCCAAAAAGTTATTACCAGCTGAACGAAATTACACTGTGGCTGAAAGAGAACTATTAGCTATCAAAGTAGCCTTTTCTGAATGGAGGCACCATTTAATGGGAGCCAAGTACCCTGCTATCATCTTTTCTGACCATAAGAACCTACAGTTTTTTGGATCACTAAAAGCACTAACTCCACGTCAGATGCGCTGGTTAAATTTTTTTAGTACATTTGACTTCGTTATAACCTATAGACCAGGTGCACAACAAATTCAATCTGATGTGTTATCTAGATACGGACATACCTCAGACATGAAACAAGACAAAATAGGAGAACCCATTATTCCTCCCCAAAAACATTTGGCACCAGTATAACAGAAGGATTTCATCACAGATCTATATAATGCACACATGCAAATAGCACCTCAAGAATGGTTAAAGGATTCCCATAACACAATACAACGAGGTTTATTGTATCACGACAACATGCTGTTAGTGCCCACCACAGAATTACAAACACAGGTGATAATTTGGCATCACGCCTCACCGTTGGCAGGTCATCCTGGCTGGGTAAAAACCCTGGAAAATGTGCGAAAACACTTTTGGTGGGATAATATGAGTAAGGACATTAAGCAATTTGTCACTACCTGTCCAGTTTGTGCAAGACATAAATCTTCTCATAAGGCCCCTGACGGTTTGTTAATACCAATGCAATCACCCATACAACCTTGGCACACTGTGAGTGTAGACTTTATTGTAGGTTTACCACCAATAAAATCCTTCACAACAGTGTTAGTGATAGTGGATTTTTTGTCTAAAATGGCACATTTTGTACTATTACGGAAATTGCCAAGTGCGGCAGAATTTGATGATATTTTTATTAGAGAAATTGTGCGTTTACATGGTTTGCCAAGTAAAGTGGTGTCAGACCAAGGTAGCCAGTTCAACTCTAGATTTTGGAAAAAATTATGCGAAAAACTGAAAATAGATGTGGCATTATCCACTGCTTTCCATCAGAAACAGATGGACAAACTGAATGACTGAACCAAACCTTACTTCAAACGCTACGTTGTTTATTGGCTGATTATTCTAGTGAATGGTTGGAAGCTCTCCCTGTAGCGGAGTTTGTTTATAATAATACTGAGCATGCAGCTCTACTTTGCTCCCCATTCTATTTCATGCAGGGGTATCATCCGAGAGCTATGCCTATTTTGTTAGAAGATTCCCTGTTGCCTACAGTAACAGAAAGACTAACGAGATTAGGTGACATACAAGACAAGGCCAGGAAACATTTATTAAAGTACAAAGAAAGCATGAAAAGACAAGCAGACAAACACAGATCTGAGGACCCAATGTATAAAATCGGTGACAAAGTATGGCTCTCCACAAAGAACCTAAATATAGAGGGATCCCGAAAGCTGCAACCACGTTTCATTGGACCCTTTAGTATAACTGCCATAGTAAACCCGGTAACAGTAAAATTGGACTTACCAAAAGAATACCCAGTACATGCTACATTCCATGTGTCCTTGCTTAAGCCATCCAACCCAAAAACCAAACCCGAACTACCACCTCCACCCATACCAATTAAGGGAAATGTAGAATATGAAGTGAAAAGCATAAAAGACGCAAAAAGAATTCATGGACGTCTGTTTTATTTAGTAGAATGGAAAGGATATGAAGAAACTGAGAATTCATGGGAACCAGCGTCCTATGTACATGCCCCACGGTTGATTAGACAGTTTTATCTAAAAAATCCAGGGAAACCCCGTCCAGTAGGAGGGCCTTTGAGGGGGGCGACTGTTAGGGTTTGTGCACAGCAAAGAGCATATACCCTCTCATTGCACTAGTGGTCTCTGTAATAGCTCTCTTTAAACATACTATTGAAGTATTTCTTGTTATCTCAGCCCCTCCCTAAGACTTCTGTGTATGTTGCTCAATGTATTCACAAGTTTGGACATTGCTGTCTTGTTTGCACATTGGACCTTACTTTTACCAAGGCTTATTTAGAGCACTCCTCCCTGGATGTATGACGGTACCACGCGTTCTTTTACAACGCGTACCGTTACAACGCTACTTTTACCACGCAAGTCGTTACCACGACTTGCGTGGAGGGGCGCTGGATAGTAAATTTTTTAATTTACTATTCCAACTCCAGTCCCCGTGGACTCTAGGGAAGGAGTTGGATAGTAAATTAAACAATTTACTATCCTGGAGCGCCCCCCAGCGCAAGTCGTGGTAACGACTTGCGTGGTAAAAGTAGCGTGGTAACGGTACCGCGTTGTAAAAAATGCGTGGTAACCGTTGCATACCCTCCTCCCTAGGCCATGTGTTACTTCAACTCATTAGCATAATAACTGAAGCTCTGCACACCTGCTTGTGAGAACCACACCCAGTTCTTCGAACCACACCCAGCTCTTCGAACCACACCCAGCCCTGTCTATAAAAGGCAGCCCCTGAGCCTCACCCAGTGCTTGTGCACGTCTACCTCCCACTTACATGAGAACAGATCCTTCGGCGCTGGCACTCCTGCTCTCTCCAGACCTTCATTGGCTTCAACGGGCGCGGCTGCTGGCTCTTCCTTCTTCCGGTTTCCGGCTCCTTCTTGCCTCAGCCCCTCTTCTGTCCACTGAAATCGACCTGCAAAAGAGAAAGAGGACAAGGTTAGACTGATCAGTATCCCTTTTCAGCAACAAGTAAGTGCAAAACTTTTTATTACCTGAAAGAACTTTGACGGTGATTTCTGGATTCATGTAAAGACAATTTGGAACAAGATATCTCCCACTAACTTTGTGGTTCAAACCATTTGTTACAAGAATACTTTGTGGAACTTTGTGAAATAAACATTGTTTTACTTGGAACTTTTAAGAATCGAACAGAGAAAACCATTGACAGCAAGGCAAACAGTAAATCAAGGACTTGCACAAATTACCTGCTGTATTTTGATGTAAAAGTACAGTTTTTGTTTTATAAAAAGTCTGGAAATGTGTGAAATGTGAGTTTGCTATTAAGAATTTAGGCTTTAGTTATATTAAGGTGAATGATAGATGTTGTTAATTCTGATAATGATATTCGTTTGATTTTACAGAAGTTTTACAGTAATAGAAAGCACATCCCAGAACAGTAACACATTCCAAACCTGGAAGCTAGAGACCAGGATCCAAGAGGTACTTTTAGAAGAGAATTTCTAATAGATTAAGGGTTAGTCAGGAACACATTTAGGGATAGGTTGCACTTACCTGTTCTTTGTTTATGTTTCATTAGGCACCAGTTTCTACAGAAGTCAGAGAGGGCCGCAGATTTTAGCAGCACTTCAACAGTGGAAACGCAAGAACGGTGTTGTCTCTTTTTTTTTATTTTATCCACTTCCCCCCTTCCCTTGAGCTTCTGGTTCTTGTGGCCACATGCATCATTGTTGGTATTTGCGATTCCTAAATTGCGAAAATTAAGGAATCGCAATTTAGAAATCACAAATACCTATGCATTAAAAGTTCGCTTTTTTTTTGCGATTTCTTTTTTTTTCCTTATTTGCGAATCCCAATTTTGCGAATCGCAAATAAGGAATCACTTTACATTGATTCCTATGGGTAGAGGCCCATAGGAAAAAATGGGAAGGCATTCTCATTTTGCGATTCGCAAATCAGGAATCGCAAAATGAGAATGCAATTTCTAGGGTGCAGGGGGGGTCCAAAGGACCCCCCCTGCACGCCTGAAATGTAATATACAGTCCATTTTTCACACATACATGCCCAATGGCATGTGGGAGTGTAAAATGAAAGTGTTAAAAAGTCACTTTTGTGCATTTGTGAAACTTTTCTAAAATTAGCATGAAGGTTGACTTCATGTTAATTTAACGCTTCTAATGTGCGAATTCGCAACTTTTTTTAAGATGATGCATTGCATTTAAGAAATCGCAAATAAATTGCGATTTCTTAAATTGCGAAAAAGCCAAAAAGGTTCATGCATCCCAAAACAATGAATTGCATTCGCAAACGGCCGAAATTTGCGATTCGCACCGTTTGCGAATGCAATTCAGTTTGATGCATGTGGGCATTAGTGCACTGTTTAAAACTAGTGTGCTGGAACAAGCAGTTTCAGGGTGGGGTCGGACTGTCTTCAACCTCCATCAGAACTGAACAGAAACTCAGGTGAGCTGGGCTTTGACAGAAGCACAAGCCTTTAAAATATTCAGTTCTGTTGGACGATGAATGCCGGGGAAGAAATAGAGGGCATTGACGCCACGGATATGGCGCAGGCCCTAAACGAGGGCTTGGCCCATAATGAATCAGTGTCTGGCATCTTGAAACATATGCAAGAGGAAATAGAGAAATTAAAGTTGGAAAACACCTTTTTAAAACAGGATTTAAGTAGGTATAAACCTAGGGAATCTCAGTGGAACACAGCTTTTACGCCTTTGTTTAAAACCTCCTCGGAGACAGGGGCGCGAGCAAAACATACAACTTTCCCTCCCCCAGTTGAGGTTACTGTTAATGTTCCTAATGCTGTGCCTTTAGCAGCACCTGAACGTTTTCATGGAGATAGTAACAAATTCCATGTTTTTATCAATCAATGTCAATTACACTACGTTTGTAAACCACAACAGTTCCCCACTGATGCTACGAAAGTGGCATTCGTCTTGTCTTATTTGGGCGGTACAGCAGCCAATTGGTCAATTCCTTTCATAGATAGAGACGATCCCATCCTCCATTATTGGAATCAATTTAAACGTACTATGACCAGCCTTTTTGCAAAGCACACTTTTATGCAGGCAAGTGATAATGAGCTTTTAAATCTTAAACAAGGTAACAAGGATTTATTGACCTATCTCACTAGTTTTAATTGTTTACTCACAGAGACACGTTGGCCAGAAGAAAAGCGTATCTCCCTTTTTTATAAAGGTTTGAGAGACGAGTTAAAAGACGCGCTGGCTCATATCGTTGATTTGCCAGAAGACTATTCTGACTTTGTAGATTTAGTCGTGAAATTGGAACACAGACTAGGAGAAAGAAAGGGAGATAATTTCAAACTGGAATCCCGGTTAACTTTTATTAGACATGAGAAGAAAGACACAGATAATAAACTCCCTGAACCTGAGCCTATGCAAATAGGGACACTCAGAGGTCCACTCACGTCAGAGGAAAAAGAAAGAAGGAGAAAACTTCAATTATGTTTATATTGTGGCAAGGCAGGACATTTTGCCAGAGAATGTCCAGTAAAACCTAAAACTTCACAAAAGGGTACTGTTTCCTCTATCTCCTCAACTGAGTCGGGAAACGATTAAGCTCGACAAGGGGGGAGGTTACTTGTTCGAGAAAACATCTTAATCAAACCTCTAATTCTGCAGCCTTCATGGTACCGCACATACCTAGACATTTCATAATTCAGATCTTTTTAATGTCCTACTGGACTCATGAGCAACAGGAAATTTTGTGGATAATAAGTTAGCTAACACATTAGGTCTTCCTATTTGCCTAAAGCCTTGTCCAGAAGCAGTATGTGCAGTGGATGGGTCAGAATTGACCTCTGGATTAATCACAAAACAAACAAGTCCCCTTGTCATGGTCTGTCAAAACGGGCACACAGAGATGATTAGCTTTGATCTGATAGATACCCCTAATTTTGGCTTGATTCTCGGGGTACCCTGGTTAACAACTCATAACCCAAAAATTGATTGGGTGAACAGAACAGTTACTTTGGATTCCTCATTCTGTAGAACCAATTGCTATCAAGAAGCAGGTACAGAACAGAGCACAGTAATACTCTGTGCTAGTGTTACAGAAGACGAACCAAGTCTCCCTCCTGAATATTCTGAGTCTAAAGACGTTTTTGATTCAGTGAAGGCTAGTGTGTTGCCCCCACAACGGTCATATGACTGCCGTATAGATCTTATCCCTAATAACAGAGTATATGCTTTGACTGACGAAGAGACCAAATATTTAAGAACCTACCTAGACGACCTACTACAGTCTGGGTTCATCCGACATTCCACATCTCCGGTGTCATGTCCACTTTTTTTTGTCCCGAAGCCGGATAAATCTCTGTGTGCGTGTATCGACTATAGAGGACTAAATAAGGCTACAATAAAAAATAAATATCCTCTTCCTCTAATACCTGTGTTGTTGGATCAATTAAGACATTCTACTGTATACACTAAGCTAGATCTGCGGGGAGCTTACCACCTGGTTCGAATAAAAGAGGAGGATGAGTGGAAGACAGCTTTCAAGACAAAGTTTGGTCTATTTGAGTACACAGTAATGCCCTTTGGGTTGTGTAATGCCCCTGCGGCCTTTCAATTCTTTATAAATGAGGTCCTACACAAATTCCTGGACGTTTGTGTCATAGTATACATAGATGACATCCTCATTTACTCTAAGAACCCGGAAGAACATACCCAACATGTTCGTGCAGTATTATCAAAGTTAAAAGAAAATCATCTCTTTGCTAAATTAGAAAAATGTACTTTTAATGTCAACAAAGTGGACTTTTTAGGATACTGCCTGTCACCTCAAGGAATAATTATGGATGAAAAGAAAATTTGTGCTATTACTGATTGGCCAGAACCATCATCTGTGAAGGATGTTCAGAAATTTCTGGGTTTCGCCAATTTTTATAGGAGGTTTATTTCTCATTTTGCAGACATTGCGGCCCCAATAACCACCTTGTTGCGGAAAGGGAAACGATTTCTTTGGTCTGATGAGGCGGCACACACCTTTCAACTCCTGAAACAAAAGTTCACTTCAGCCCCAATTCTGAAACATCCTGATCCTGACTTGCCATTTTTTGTTGAAGCAGATGCTTCACAAGTAGCTTTAGGAGGAGTTCTCTCTCAACGGGATGCAGTAGATGGCCAATTACATCCAGTAGCCTTCTATTCCAAAAAGTTATTACCAGCTGAACAAAATTACACTGTGGCTGAAAGAGAACTATTAGCTATCAAAGTAGCCTTTTCTGAATGGAGGCACCATTTAATGGGAGCCAAGTACCCTGTTATCATCTTTTCTGACCATAAGAACCTACAGTTTTTTGAATCACTAAAAGCACTAACTCCACGTCAGATGCGCTGGTTAAATTTTTTTAGTACATTTGACTTCGTTATAACCTATAGACCAGGTGCACAACAAATTCAATCTGATGTGTTATCTAGATATGGACATACCTCAGACATGAAACAAGACAAAATAGGAGAACCCATTATTCCTCCCCAAAAACATTTGGCACCAGTATAACAGAAGGATTTCATCACAGATCTATATAATGCACACATGCAAATAGCACCTCAAGAATGGTTAAAGGATTCCCATAACACAATACAACAAGGTTTATTGTATCACGACAACATGCTGTTAGTGCCCACCACAGAATTACAAACACAGGTGATAATTTGGCATCACGCCTCACCGTTGGCAGGTCATCCTGGCTGGGTAAAAACCCTGGAAAATGTGCGAAAACACTTTTGGTGGGATAATATGAGTAAGGACATTAAGCAATTTGTCACTACCTGTCCAGTTTGTGCAAGACATAAATCTTCTCATAAGGCCCCTGACGGTTTGTTAATACCAATGCCATCACCCAAACAACCTTGGCACACTGTGAGTGTAGACTTTATTGTAGGTTTACCACCAATAAAATCCTTCACAACAGTGTTAGTGATAGTGGATTTTTTGTCTAAAATGCCACATTTTGTACCATTGCGGAAATTGCCAACTGCGGCAGAATTTGATGATATTTTTATAAGAGAAATTGTGCGTTTACATGGTTTGCCAAGTAAAGTAGTGTCAGACCGAGGTAGCCAGTTCAACTCTAGATTTTGGAAAAAATTATGCGAAAAACTGAAAATAGATGTGGCATTATCCACTGCTTTCCATCAGAAACAGATGGACAAACTGAACGACTGAACCAAACCTTACTTCAAACGCTACGTTGTTTATTGGCTGATTATTCTAGTGAATGGTTGGAAACTCTCCCTGTAGCGGAGCTTGTTTATAATAATACTGAGCATGCAGCTCTACTTTGCTCCCCATTCTTTTTCATGCAGGGGTATCATCCGAGAGCTATGCCTATTTTGTTAGAAGATTCCCTGTTGCCTACAGTAACAGATAGACTAACGAGATTAGGTGACATACAAGACAAGGCCAGGAAACATTTATTAAAGTACAAAGAAAGCATGAAAAGACAAGCAGACAAACACAGATCTGAGGACCCAATGTATAAAATCAGTGACAAAGTATGGCTCTCCACAAAGAACCTAAATATAGAGGGATCCCGAAAGCTGCAACCACGTTTCATTGGACCCTTTAGTATAACTGCCATAGTAAACCCGGTAACAGTAAAATTGGACTTACCAAAAGAATACCCAGTACATGCTACATTCCATGTGTTCTTGCTTAAGCCATCCAACCCAAAAACCCGACCCGAACTACCACCTCCACCCATACCAATTAAGGGAAATGTAGAATATGAAGTGAAAAGCATAAAAGACGCAAAAAGAATTCATGGACGTCTGTTTTATTTAGTAGAATGGAAAGGATATGAAGAAACTGAGAATTCATGGGAACCAGCGTCCTATGTACATGCCCCACGGTTGATTAGACAGTTTTATCTAAAAAATCCAGGGAAACCCCGTCCAGTAGGAGGGCCTTTGAGGGGGGCGACTGTTAGGGTTTGTGCACAGCAAAGAGCATATACCCTCTCATTGCACTAGTGGTCTCTGTAATAGCTCTCTTTAAACATACTATTGAAGTATTTCTTGTTATCTCAGCCCCTCCCTAAGACTTCTGTGTATGTTGCTCAATGTATTCACAAGTTTGGACATTGCTGTCTTGTTTGCACATTGGACCTTACTTTTACCAAGGCTTATTTAGAGCACTCCTCCCTAGGCCATGTGTTACTTCAACTCATTAGCATAATAACTGAAGCTCTGCACACCTGCTTGTGAGAACCACACCCAGTTCTTCAAACCACACCCAGCTCTTCAAACCACACCCAGCCCTGTCTATAAAAGGCAGCCCCTGAGCCTCACCCAGTGCTTGTGCTCGTCTACCTCCCACTTACCTGAGAACAGATCCTTCGGCGCTGGCACTCCTGCTCTCTCCAGACCTTCATTGGCTTCAACGGGCACGGCTGCTGGCTCTTCCTTCTTCCGGTTTCCGGCTTCTTCTTGCCTCAGCCCTCTTCTGTCCACTGCAATCAACCTGCAAAAGAGAAAGAGGACAAGGTTAGACTGATCAGTATCCCTTTTCAGCAACAAGTAAGTGTAAAACTTTTTATTACCTGAAAGAACTTTGACGGCGATTTCTGGATTCATGTAAAGACAATTTGGAACAAGATATCTCCCACGAACTTTGTGATTCAAACCCTTTGTTACAAGAATACTTTGTGGAACTTTGTGAAATAAACATTGTTTTACTTGGAACTTTTAAGAATCGAACAGAGGAAACCATTGACAGCAAGGCAAACAGTAAATCAAGGACTTGCACAAATTACCTGCTGTATTTTGATGTAAAAGTACAGTATTTATTTTATAAAAAGTCTGGAAATGTGTGAAAAGTGAGTTTGCTATAAGAATTTAGGCTTTAGTTATATTAAGGTGAATGTTAGATGTTGGTAATTCTGATAATGATATTCGTATGATTTTACAGAAGTTTTACAGTAATAGAAAGCACATCCCAGAACAGTAACACATTCCAAACCTGGAAGCTAGAGACCAGGATCCAAGAGGTACTTTTAGAAGAGAATTTCCTAATAGATTAAGAGTTAGTCAGGAACACATTTAGGAATAGGTTGCACTTATCTGTTCTTTGTTTATGTTTCATTAGGCACCAGTTTCTACAGAAGTCAGAGAGGGCCGCAGATTTTAGCAGCACTTCAACAGTGGAAATGCAAGAACGGTGTTGTCTCTCTTTTTTTATTTTATCCACTTGCCACCTTCCCTTAAGCTTCTGGTTCTTAGTGCACTGTTTATAACTAGTGTGCTGGAACAAGCAGTTTCAGGGTGGGGTCGGACTGTCTTCAACCTCCATCAGAACTGAACAGAACCTCAGGTGGGCTGGGCTTTGACACCTACAGAGTGTCCCTTTTCTTCTGAAGAAACACAGATCGCCCAACCTCTACGCATCTCATATCATGAGTACAATACTGGAGTCCTGGGACCGAACTGCTATCACGCACAAGCTGACGATGTTTCCATCCCCTATGACTCCATTGTTTAATAACCCTGACTTTACTCCAGGACTGGACCCTAAAGATTTTATGAACTGGTGCCCCTCCCTTTCTGGTCCCTGGGACACCTATTTGACTTGGAGGGTATCATCCCGTTACCACAAATTAGAGCAGACTATGGCATCCCAGAGACGGGCAAAATGCACTACCTACAACTTAGACACTGGGCTGTTCAACCACAAATTAAACCCAGAGCTCAGCGCCTCGTAAACCCTTATGAGAAGTGGCTGATTACCCAATCTTCGGATAAAAAACTAATTTCAGATCTGTGTAAACACCTTCTTGCGACCTCCACCCACACATATAATGCTGGTAGGGTACGTTGGGAGCGGGAGCTGGGTAGGACTCTATCCCACAAAGAATGGAGTGGCATATACTACAGGGCCCGGAATTTAGCATACCATGCAGGGCTCATGGAGACACTGACCAAAGTCGCCACCTATTGGTATTATACACCAGAACGCCTCCACCGCTTCGACCCTCACATTAGCGACCGGTGCTGGAGGGAGTGTGGGGTGGTGGGCACTTTAAAGCACCTGTTGTGGAGCTGTGGTCGAATCCAACCCTACTGGGCTACAATTCTCAACGACATAGACTCTCATCTTGACACACAACTCCCACGCGTTCCAGCTTACATCCTCCTAGGGCTGCCAATCCGCTGAAATACACTTTGAAATCCCGGAGAGGCTGTCCCATCGCCATTGCCCTTGGGGCAGCCACCTAGATCATACTCACACATTGGCGCTCTCCCCAGGCTCCCCCACATTCGGGCTGGCTACAGAGTCTATGGATGGTGCTTCGTATGGAGAAATTATCCCTTACACTGGCGGTTAGAGGGGCCGAATTTCCGGAGCTGTGGTGCCCCTTCTTGACTTTGTTTACAGCGGAGTTCAGGGAACTGACCTGCCCCCGGTACCTAAGGCTCCTCCGCCTAGCGGACACGCAGATACCTGAGAAGCACGTTCCCCGGAGGCCACGGTAACTCGTGCACAGCTGGCATTATTCCCTTTCTTTTCCTTCCTATCTTTATGGTTTGTGAACAGGGGGTAGGGGGTGGATTTTGGGAAGTGCTTGTTGTTAGATTCCCCCTTTCTTTTTTCTCTGTGAGTTTCCCCCTGTTGACCCACTCCCAGCAGTTTCTCAGTAATGCTACCATTGCTGACATTTGATGTCTGTATCTCATTGTCTTTCAGGAGCAGGAGGTCCTGTTTTTCTCTACTATGTTTGAAAATTAATAAAAGATTTAAACAATCAGCAATACAGTAAATAAGTAAGACACAACACACAATATAAATCCAACTCCAATTTATAAAAATAGATGATGTTTTTATGAAAAAATATACACCAAATGACAAAAATTCAAAGTTAGGAACCGTAGATAATAATTTTTATAGAAGAAACACTTTCTAGTGCTTAGAAACATACAGAGCAACTTTGGGACATCTGGTCGTGATTTACGGAGACAAAGTCATAGTTTGAGGTCGATTCCAATGGAGCCCCGGTTGGATACACTTATAGGGAGGACTGGGTCATACAATTACCTTTGGAATTGGAAACATTTCTAGAGGATTTTTCTCTCGACATCGAGGGGTCCCCTCCAAGAGGCCGATTTTAATGCTTTATATTTGGATTGCTTCTCTGCGAAATCCTGGAAGTCTGGAGCTCCGTAGCTTTTAGCCAGACAAGCCTGAAATCCAGGTCGGATCACAGTTGAAGGTAGCCTGCTTGACTCTTGGCGTCCAGTCAGTCATCTTATGGAGCTTTTTCCAAAAGTTGCTTCAAACTTCTTGAACTTCTTCCTGAAGTTCCTCTTGATGGTTCAAAGTGTCCAAAACACAAATCCAAGGGTATGGAATCTCCTAGATGGTCCTTTGGATGTATGAGCTACAACTCCCACAATGCACATGGCCAATCCTTAAAAGTTCACTGCACACACTCCAGGATGGGAACTCTTGGTGGGGATGAAGAAAGTTGGCTTTTTTAACCAATACCTTGCAGGGAGTCCACTCCTTAATCCTTCTGAGGCAAGGAAAAGTGCTTAGGGCTATAGTACCAGATTGTGCAGCAGATGCAGACCTTTCAGAGTGCAGTCTTGTGGGTGCAAATCCAGATTCCAGCAGGGCAGTCCTTCTTCTCCTTGTAGTTTTAAGCAGCAGCTCTGAGGAACTATGCAGCTCATATGTATCCAGTGTTTCTGGGTGTTAAGCAGGGGGACACCCCTGAATAATGGGATGCAGGTTCCCACACAGGTGTATGGCCACTTTCTCTAAAGTGTGGCATATTCTATTCCCAGAAAACACTAGTCTCTCAAAATCATAAATGGAGCTGTATCAGACTAGCCCAACCTACTGGTGTGGCTAATTTTCCTAAACACTTCCTTTCCAACCCTCTTTCTAATCTAATTACAGGGGCTCCTGTGTGGCTGGCGTGGCAGGATGTGAGGGTCGGTCTGCAGCTTGTACTTCTCTGCACACAGGAAGCCCACTGTCTCTCTGGCAGGTCTTTTCACACCTCATTAGAGCAGCCTTGGCAGAGGTTGGCCAGTCAGGAAAGAGCAGCTGAAAGGCTGGATTTTGGCTCACAGAAAAGGAAGTTTAATAACCTGCAAGGCAGAGCTGGCTTTTAAAACGACAGCAGGCAATCCATCAGTGCACCCACCAGTGCAGGAAATCTACTGGGTCTTTAAACCTCCCTGCCTTAGTATATACTAGGAACCTATTGGTAGTTTTAACCCCTCTTGCCTTATTATATAATAGGGACTTACATGGCACATTCGGAGTCAGAAAACCAGCACCAAGTAGTCAAAATGGGGGCATAAAGTAGAAGAACACTGCAAACAGTTCCTGATTTCTCACAAGCCATAAACTAATAGGGAAGTATAATAGGGCATGTGGTTTGAACACAGAAAAATAGCAAATGTGTAATGAGTGCATGGGTAACTAGAGTCCAACTTGGAATCCTGATTCAGAGACAGATTTGAGGACTAGGAATGTTTTAGTTGTGCAGGAGATTATTAATTATCAATTGTGTTATTTTACTTTATCTCTGTCCTAGTATGAGGTTCAGAGTTGGTCATTACTCTTTCAGATCTCCTTCACAGACATCAGTCCAATTGTATCAACCCATTTCACTCAGGATGATTTGTGGTCAACAAGAAATTCTCACTTTAGACCCCTGCCAAAACGTAGGGCTTTGTAATGCCTACCTCTGCTAGAGTCACTATCGCTTCACCCATCTGCTCTCAGCTCCTGAACTCGGGTCACTTAGCCCTTCTCTTAAACTTTCAGTCCCCGGAGAGAGAACAGTGGAGGGTGGCTTCTGATATTTGTAAGATAGCGGCATAATACAAAGCATAGACTTATAATGCATATAAAGGTCGACTGCAGTGCACAAACATTACTGTGTCCTATTTTAACAGATTTTTATATGTAATGTTAGAGCAATATGATCAAATGCAAACTGCACACCTTACAAACCACAGACAGTCCTCAAATACAATAAATGTTCATGAAAACAATTTCAGAGAATGGAAGAATATGCAAAATCTGCTTTTATTCTTTAATTATTATGTCCCTTCTGTCTTTGTTAGTTTGTATTATTTTTGTTAAGTTAAATAAATGAACATCATTTGTTTGGCACCTGGAGCTTGTGTCCTGGGTTAAGTTTATAATTCTATATCTAATATCCCAGACTTCTTATTGCATCACTGTCTAAAAGAAAACAATGAACTGCACTCGTTGTAATGCTCTGATGTGAGCAGCGATGTTTAATAAGCACTAGGATACTCTTGTGGGTAATATTGCGCTTTATAAATACACATACCATCAGACAGCCACCAATACTGCAACACACTTGCATAGAAAACATTTCAAGCTAGGAATCAGAACTAATGTTAAATAAAGAAAATGAGTTTGACATTTAAAATTGTATACGGCAAACACATTGGTTATTAGTTGCAGAGGACGTAATACCCAAGTAATAAGTCCATAATCTTGTCAGGACAAACATACGGTTTCAATACATAAACCTTGGCTCAACCCCTAGTAGCTATGGCACAGAGCAGACAGGCTTATCTTATGAAAAATGAAAAGTATCCAGCAGTACAAAATCAATTAAAGTCAATACACAACGCAATAAAAATCATACAGATAATTGAAAAAAAAGAAACTAGAACAATGGCACAGAAAAAGATTAACATCCTGTAAGGGGAACAGGAGAAATGTTGATTTAGGTGAAAATGTGCCAGGAAACAGCATGGTGTCTATGGGTGCGGTTCATCTGTGAGTGCACATAAAGAAGCTGCCCTGAATGAAATAGTCGTTTGGGACAAGTGACCAAACATTGAAGACAATTAGTGGGGTGCTGGGCATCTCAAACAATGTAAAAGACTGTCCTCACACACCACCATGTGACATGCTTCATCACTGGCCGTCTCGCTCTCTAGAAACTGTGTTTGGTAGAGAGCGGGCCTACACCTGGAGTCAGGGAGTCACTTCTAAGATCTTTGTGGGGGCCCGTGAGAGAAGTGATTCTTAAAAACCAATATAAAAACCAAAATACATTTATTCGCTTGGTATTTACTCGGTATTAAAAGTTAAGTGTGGGGATTGGGGGAGCTAGTACCCCATCACCACCGTAGTCAACGTTGTCAACACGTTTCTGCCAAGTTGGCCCAGAGGGTCTGTGTCATTCATCAGTATGAAAAAACTAGGGCTCCTATCCTGCCAAATCTGCTCAGATGTTAGCACTGTGTAGGGTGACCTGTGTCATCCTCCAACTAAACGGTATTCCTTAAACCTGTTAAACAAAAGTAAGACTCTGTCAGAATGATGTCTGAGTGATGTCCTGTCACATAAGAGAAGAAACATACACACTATGCATATCTCCAAAAAAAAATGCTGCATGTGAATGTGAAACACGTGTCACTCCAAACGTGAAACACATAATACAATGCATTTCAAAGGTTTAGTAAGACCAGCTCAAAATCTTACCCCAAGGGAGGGTCCACCGTGACCCATGGAAAGGGAGTATGAGGGACCCCTGTAGTCACACTCTAAAAAGGATGATATTTAAGGAAGGTAAATAATCACATATGCAAACCATTTAATAGCAAGGCACAAACTCCAAAGTGAATTATTCACAAGTTCATATTCACACTTCCAGTCACACCCTTACTGCCTCAAGGTGCGTCCCTCACCATCTGCATCCCTCACCGTCTGCGTAGATGTGTCTACTCCTCTGCCCTGATGATGGCAGAGTGGATTGAGACCATCTTGTTTTATAGGCCATTGTCATCTGCTTGATTGGCCCATTAGAAGTTTACTTGCACTTATGTGCTCAATTGTTTTTCAGATCCTGTGTCCGCACTGCTGCCTGGAGACTATGGCCCAGATTCATAAAAAGGAAAATTTGGTCGCAAAGGGGCAGATTCTCAGAATCGGCCCCTTTGCGACCAGTATTTTTGCATTTGGGATGCATCATTCCAAATGCAAAAATCGCAATTTAAGGAATCTCTAAATTGAGATTCCTGAAATTGCGATTGCATTTAAGGAATCCCAAATTGAGATTCCTTAAATGCAATTCAACTAAGTAAAAAAATTAGCGATTTCGCTAATAGGAGTAGCAAATTACCATGAAGTTGAACTTCATGGTAATTTGCAAAAACTTTGAAAAATGCATGTATGTGTGCAACATATGTGCACAGATTACTTTCAGGGGTTCAACAGGGTGTCCTTTGGACACCCCTGCATGCTTGAAATTGCATTCTCAATTTGCGATTCGCTAATTGCTAATCGCAAATTGAGAATGTCTTCCCATTCATTCCTTTAGGAATGAATGGGGAGGTATTCCTTAATTGCGAGTCGCAATTTGCTTGTCGCAATTCAGGAATATTAAGAAATCACAATTGTTTTAGCGATTTCTTCATGCATAGCATTTTGCTATTCCTTATTAGCGAATCCTTATTTTTCGCTAATAAGGAATCGCAAAACGGATGCCTGATGCATCTGGGGGTATGTCTTGAGATGGTGCTAATTGGACAGCCTGGCGGTTGTGTGAAGTGAAGCCGCCAGGTGAGAAGCGTAATTGATTGTGGGCAGCCACAGGTGCGTTCTTTCCGGCGTCCCATTTGGGAATGCCTGGGGGCCGCATTGTGAACCGGCGCTCACAGGCAAAAAGGATTTGTGTGTCCCCGGCAATTGCGTATGGTGCGATGGAACCGGGGGTGTGGTTAAATTGCACATCTGCACTTGCGAGCAGCTAGCCTAGTGGGTTGACCCAGTTAAGCATTTGTACCTTCTGATTAAGGGTCTGATTCTGACTTGGAACAAAAGGCATTTTGTCACAAACTGAACAGAGTCTGCCAAACCATGGGCTTGCCCTCCTCATTTAGAGCTGGGCAGACTGTCAGCATTCTGTTGACCTATGCCCTGTTGGCTCCATCAACGGAATATTTACTCCGACAGCCCGAAAGAGTGAGGGCTGTCTGACGAAGGACTTTATATCATCTGGCCTCCTTAGGGCGGATAACATAAAGTTGTTTTTCATGTCTGTCACTGCCAGAAGAAACATGGCGGGATGGAATAGGAAAAAAACAAAAATGACACCAACCCTCTAGCCCATTATTGGTTTGTTTTTCAAAAGAAAAAAGCCCATTTTGTTTTTAGAAAAACATCAATCTTTTGAACAGGTTGGTTGCTTTCCATCAAGGCTGGTGCTACCATAAATTAAACTTCTCCTAAATTCAGTCAGTCAGTCAAAATACACTTTATTCGACTTTTGTTAAAATCATAAAAGGCAAGAATAATACATACATTTAAAACATTTTAAAAATACCCACAATACACTTATTTTGCACAGCGTCCTTAAAAAAGTCACTTAAATAAACACCATATTGTATAAAAAGAGAATTAAAATTGATATATTGATTCACTTTTAGTTTAAAATAATACAGTTCTAGGGATTCTTTTGTTTCTTCCTCTATAAGCGGCTGTTAGAAAACTTGCAACACAGAAAGTGACATGTGCATCTGGTAACCGTTGAAGAAAAAACAAGGCTGGTCTCACTTGTATAAAGCCCATAGTTTTCAGGAGAGGTATTAGATATTTTCCCCTCTCCAAATTGTAAAGCCCACAGAAAAACATAAAATGGAGAGTATCCTGATTAGAAAACTGGTCACACTCACAGGGTGGTGCATGCTCTGGTTTTCCCCACACAGGGAAACAGCCTAGTGAGTAGTGGATCAGGTTCATTCTAAATCTGGTTAATAAAAATCTATGCAAGGGTTTAGTAACAAATTGCAGGTAAGGTTCCATTGAGGGGGAAGAGGACAAGACCAAATGTGCTCTTACTAATGGTTTGTTGACTTCAAACTCCTCTCTCTCTAAATTGATAGGAACCACAATGACGGTGGTTCCGGTTGATGTAGAGAGTTGTCCGAAGGACCAGTGGAAAACTCTAAATTTGGCAGGCAGAGGTCTCTCGGGATAGCAGAGCGAATGTCCTCCGCCATCTGATCAGACTAAACTAGGTCAGGGTAACTCTAAATCAGGCATTTATTCTTTTTTAAGGCTGTAGAAATCCTTCAGTGCTGTAAAGCTGAAGGCAGTATCCATCTTTGGCGAGCGAAGGAGCAGGGTAGGTGTGGCAAGCAGCTCACACTCTTGAGCATGCCATTACGAGGCACCTCTGCCGCAATCTATGGGGCACTATAGCATCTCAATTTAGGTTGGATATTCAATGATAAAACAAGTAGGTACCACTATTAGGGTACTACTTTTGACACAAGTGTGGGGTAGGAAAGTTACCCATATTTAAGGTCTTGAAGAAGCTCCACGGATCATTTTTGACCACCAGGGGCGTGAAACATGGTGACCAAAGTTTGACCCTAACAAGGGTAACAAACTAGACTAGGATGGCACATCATAATGCGTCAAGTAGCACTAACCTATAAGCTTTTTTTTAACCTGACAGGGGATCCATATTTTAAAAGTTTAAGCAATATCCTCTAATCAGTTTTAGCTCATTCCACACCAACACGTTATACCACCCCACCAGAATTCCCTTGTACTCATCAAACGGCATAAACAAAAGATCTCTGCTAAAGTGACTCTTTTGGGGACCGGTAGGGCAGTGCAGCCCCGTCCCAATGAGAAGCAATTGCCCTATGATGAAGCATGACATCTTTCGGGATGTGTGAGGGCAACATGAAACTGTCTCATTGACTGTCCCTCACAGTCTGCCCAGTTCTTAGATACTCCTCCTTTCCTTCCTCTCTAGAAACAGTGACACCTATTATTGCATTGAGTATACAAGAAAGACCTGTCGAAATTGATATCCATTGGCCAAGGTCTCACTGAATGTTTGGGGGACAGACTCAGAGTGATAAAAATACTAATTTTGCCCCCCTGAAGTTTTCTTGTCAGCCAGATATTTCCACAACATTCCCTGGTAAGATTTCTGTATTGGGACTTAGTCTTTTTTTTGGAGCTCAGATCAAAAAACTCCAAGAAGACAGGCCTAGAAGCTTGATACAGGTAGGATGCACTGAAGCTCCATCCTTCACCACCTCTGCCCACTGACATCTTCTTTTGGGTATCAAAAAACTTTGAGTGGGACATACCAACTTGCCGAAGTGTGCTAAACTGGATACACTAAGCAAAGGGCCTGCACGATCACCCACTTGTGTCAGTTTATACTGCTGAAAAAATGTATATCTAAATATACTGGTGATAGTGGGGAGTAAAAGTCATAATTTTAATAGACATTAGGCCACAAGTATATAATGTATCTCTTATTTTAAGATCTAGAAGAACGAAGGAAAAGAATCCATATATTTGTGCAAAACAGTATGTATAGTCACAATCGCCAACAAAATTGTACAGAATCGGACACTGAAATTAACAGCACGGTCTCACAAATTTAATCATTGAACCTGCAAGGTTACACAAATATAGAGCACTGAAATTGCCAACACATGTTTTGCGGAATAGTCTACCCGCTTCTTCAGGGCTGTGAGGAAAAGAAGAAAAAAACAAAATGGAAAGATAAAAAACAAATGATGGCTTAGAAGCCACACGAAGAGAATAAAGAGCGTATCGGGAGACTTATAAAAAATTATTGAAGAACTGTTAAACATCGACAAAAAAGTGTAAAAAATAAGTTTACATGGGCACATTTAAGAGCACGTTTAAGATCTAGCACACACTGTAAGATATGACGGAGGAGGAGAGCGTATTGCTAGTTACTGCAGCTCCTCCTGCAGAACTATGGAGAAGATGGCTGTACATTTTCTTGAGAAACTTTAAAATGGATAAGATCACTTAAAAACCTAAAAGCGATTAGCACCAAAAAACAAAAAAATTATATAGGGTTAACGTAAACAAAGATTTAAAAAAAACATGAGCAGCATGGTGCTACGCTCTAAAACATGAATTAAGAAAGAGATAAGAATAAAGAAAAAGACCCAGCTGAAGACAAGTTGAGAGTCTCATGTGTACCTTTGACTCATACAGCAAACACACAAAAAAAGATCGCAATCACGGTCACCAATGAAAAATATAAAGGACAGATTTAGAAGTAATTTGTAACAGCAACAGAATTCTTTCAAAGTATACACAAATATCCAATGCTGAAAAATACATAATAATGGGCGCAATTTAGTACCTCAAACCGAAACCATATTAGACTGTTCATCCGTGAGAAACGCACATCCCCACATGGGTTACCTAGAGTAACAGAGTCAACGTTAAGTAAATCACCTCCAAGGGCACGCGTCAGTGTAGAAATATCGCAGTTCAGGAACAGAATTACAAGTCTGCAAAGACATAACATTTTGTGCTATTAAATGCCTCGAGCGAGAGCCATGACCAGCCATTTATCCAATTAAAATGACAGATCCTTACTTGTCGGGCATAGAGTTACAGTATCGGCATCGGCTCCATCGAAGAAACTTGTGGCTATAAATCTAACAGTAAAATGGCAAAGAATCATACAATCAACTAAAAGAAAAAAAGGAAAAAAGGGGTAGATGGAATGGGAGTGAAGGACAAAGAGATACATGCCAGGCATAGTGGCATCAGAGAAAATCACACTAGGGAAACATTCCCTTGCTGTCCACTAATACTCCCAAGTGTTTCCGCCGGTCTGATACACAAGAAATGTCAACCTTTTATAAATGTCCCGTCACTTATGCTGCAATAATGACAGGTGATGTTGCTACAAATCATAATGTACAGGCCTGTGAAGGTGTGCTACCAGGCAGGGAAGGAAATCTCTGATTATAAAAGGCACAAGCTATCTGTCAAAGCCGTAGTTCCAAACTCTCCTTTCTCACCCAGTATTTTGTCAAAACTCCTTGTTATATACATCCAGAAACATCAGCTAGGATCAGCAAGTCATTATGCAGACTCAATTGACCAGCTACAAGAGAGAGAAGAAAAAAAGACTACATCTTGCTTAAATCCATTTAAAAAACGACAGTTCCTAAAAAAGTTCCATCTCACACATGCAAACTTACAATTGAAAAGACACGTTAGCACCTACAATCTTCCCATTGGGCAGACCAAATATGCGTTAATATATAGCTCCATCAGTTGTAATTCAGGGGCATATCAGCAACACCCAGCGATAATTATGGATGAGGGCGCTTAGCACGAGGATAAGTATCGCCGGCTATCGCTGGATTTATCGCAGAGATAGTGCGCTATCGGCAACGCTTATCTACAATGCGATAATAAATCCAGCGATAGCTGCAAAATGTGCGATTATCGCTTGAAATCCAGTGATAATCGCACAGCGATAGGCGATACGTTTCATAATAGGGCAGGGTGGTCTCATCATTTTGATCCACCACCCATAGACTATAATGGCTTAGTTAGTTTACAAGCAGGTGTAAGCAAACCTGCGATAAGCACGGTTAGTGCTACTTTTCTCGTCACTACACAGGTTAGCGATTGGCTTGATAATTGGAGAACTGTCTGTTAGTGACATTCTCCACGTTAGTTCAGCAGGGTAGGCCCACTTTGCATATCATCGGCGTTGCAAAGATGAGTGTTAGGGAAACTGGCGCAGAGGCCTAGGAACACGCGATAGCGTGTCCTTGCTTTTAGTGCGATAAAATTATTGCTGCTTTTCTCCCAAAAACGGATGCTAAAGCGGCGATTATTTTATCGCGGCGCCTTGATGATATGCTCCTCCGTACTCACAGCTGAAGGCACAGCATGGTATACGTCAGCATGAATTTAAATGGACCAATCTGCACAGGACCTAAAACACGCAATTAAACCCGGACTAGAGGTAAAAAACAAACTAAATACAGAGCCCACATACGTCTTTTTAAAAGAAGTCAAGGCACATAATGTCAAAGAACCAATCTAGCTAAAAATAAAAAGGGGAATATTCCACCAAGATGTACAGTGAATAAATAAATGAAAGTGCAAGAGCAAGCTGGAAGGAGAAAAGAAAAAGGAAAACCATTGGAGGGCTTTTAATCCGTAGTTGGGTATTGAATCTGCACGAGGACATACCTACATATCACACTTCCAATCCAAGCCAATGCACTAACCTGCGATTACAACTGTACCAATATCGTACATACCCGGAAGGGTAGTTAAAGTGGTAAAATTATACTGCACTGTCATATTATTAAAATCAGGGGTGGCTCCTCCGCAATGGCGGAGGAGCGTCGCCCCACAGTCCGTGCCAGCAGACATTAAATAAAATGACAATAACTCAATATTATTTATCATTTTATTTTTGCTGTTCGAGCCCAACAATATAATAGGTATAGGGCGGGCCGGGAATTGTAGAGGATTCAGAAAAGGGGGTGGTGATGAACAGAGTGTCTGAATTAAGCAGACCACTCTTACCCAGTCCAAAGATCAGGGCTTGATCCATCACCGTTATTTAGCTCACTGCCCCATCCCAGCTCAGTACCCGGCTATATGCAAATTAGTCTGTCCCTGGCCCAGTGCATCATGGGAACAGGGCAGACCAAACTACCAAGCCAATTCTTCACCAGAAAGGAGACAAGCTACCGGGGACCGGTTTCTGGCATTTCAGCCTCGTCGGCCCGGCTTGCTTGAATCCTGATGGAGCAGTGAGCAAGGGACTCATGTCTGAGTATATCCTGCCACACCTATAGTGGCCAAAAACGATTCAGAAAAGGGGGTGGTGATGAACAGAGTGTCTGAATTAAGCAGACCACTCTTACCCAGTCCAAAGATCAGGGCTTGATCCATCACCGTTATTTAGCTCACTGCCCCATCCCAGCTCAGAACCCGGCTATATGCAAATTAGTCTGTCCCTGGCCCAGTGCATCATGGGAACAGGGCAGACCAAACTACCAAGCCAATTCTTCACCAGAAAGGAGACAAGCTACCGGGGACCGGTTTCTGGCATTTCAGCCTCGTCGGCCCGGCTTGCTTGAATCCTGATGGAGCAGTGAGCAAGGGACTCATGTCTGAGTATACCCTGCCACACCTATAGTGGCCAAAAACGATTCAGAAAA
The DNA here is from genome assembly GCF_964261635.1 of Lissotriton helveticus. Classification (NCBI taxonomy): domain Eukaryota; kingdom Metazoa; phylum Chordata; class Amphibia; order Caudata; family Salamandridae; genus Lissotriton; species Lissotriton helveticus. The sequence continues at coordinate 492,396,806 of NC_136057.1, read as the reverse complement.
GGGGGAGGTGATGAACAGAGTGTCTGAATTAAGCAGACCACTCTTACCCAGTCCAAAGATCAGGGCTTGATCCATCACCATTATTTAGCTCACTACCCCATCCCAGCTCAGAACCCGGCTATATGCAAATTAGTCTGTCCCTGGCCCAGTGCATCATGGGAACAGGGCAGACCAAACTACCAAGCCAATTCTTCACCAGAAAGGAGACAAGCTACCGGGGACCGGTTTCTGGCATTTCAGCCTCGTCGGCCCGGCTTGCTTGATTCCTGATGGAGCAGTGAGCAAGGGACTCATGTCTGAGTATACCCTGCCACACCTATAGTCGCCAAAAACGATTCAGAAAAGGGGGTGGTGATGAACAGAGTGTCTGAATTAAGCAGACCACTCTTACCCAGTCCAAAGATCAGGGCTTGATCCATCACCGTTATTTAGCTCACTGCCCCATCCCAGCTCAGAACCCGGCTATATGCAAATTAGTCTGTCCCTGGCCCAGTGCATCATGGGAACAGGGCAGACCAAACTACCAAGCCAATTCTTCACCAGAAAGGAGACAAGCTACCGGGGACCGGTTTCTGGCATTTCAGCCTCGTCGGCCCGGCTTGCTTGAATCCTGATGGAGCAGTGAGCAAGGGACTCATGTCTGAGTATACCCTGCCACACCTATAGTGGCCAAAAACGATTCAGAAAAGGGGGTGGTGATGAACAGAGTGTCTGAATTAAGCAGACCACTCTTACCCAGTCCAAAGATCAGGGCTTGATCCATCACCGTTATTTAGCTCACTGCCCCATCCCAGCTCAGAACCCGGCTATATGCAAATTAGTCTGTCCCTGGCCCAGTGCATCATGGGAACAGGGCAGACCAAACTACCAAGCCAATTCTTCACCAGAAAGGAGACAAGCTACCGGGGACCGGTTTCTGGCATTTCAGCCTCGTCGGCCCGGCTTGCTTGAATCCTGATGGAGCAGTGAGCAAGGGACTCATGTCTGAGTATACCCTGCCACACCTATAGTGGCCAAAAACGATTCAGAAAAGGGGGTGGTGATGAACAGAGTGTCTGAATTAAGCAGACCACTCTTACCCAGTCCAAAGATCAGGGCTTGATCCATCACCGTTATCTAGCTCACTGCCCCATCCCAGCTCAGAACCCGGCTATATGCAAATTAGTCTGTCCCTGGCCCAGTGCATCATGGGAACAGGGCAGACCAAACTACCAAGCCAATTCTTCACCAGAAAGGAGACAAGCTACCGGGGACCGGTTTCTGGCATTTCAGCCTCGTCGGCCCGGCTTGCTTGAATCCTGATGGAGCAGTGAGCAAGGGACTCATGTCTGAGTATACCCTGCCACACCTATAGTGGCCAAAAATGATTCAGAAAAGGGGGTGGTGATGAACAGAGTGTCTGAATTAAGCAGACCACTCTTACCCAGTCCAAAGATCAGGGCTTGATCCATCACCGTTATTTAGCTCACTGCCCCATCCCAGCTCAGAACCCGGCTATATGCAAATTAGTCTGTCCCTGGCCCAGTGCATCATGGGAACAGGGCAGACCAAACTACCAAGCCAATTCTTCACCAGAAAGGAGCCAAGCTACCGGGGACCGGTTTCTGGCATTTCAGCCTCGTCGGCCCGGCTTGCTTGAATCCTGATGGAGCAGTGAGCAAGGGACTCATGTCTGAGTATACCCTGCCACACCTATAGTGGCCAAAAACGATTCAGAAAAGGGGGTGGTGATGAACAGAGTGTCTGAATTAAGCAGACCACTCTTACCCAGTCCAAAGATCAGGGCTTGATCCATCACCGTTATCTAGCTCACTGCCCCATCCCAGCTCAGAACCCGGCTATATGCAAATTAGTCTGTCCCTGGCCCAGTGCATCATGGGAACAGGGCAGACCAAACTACCAAGCCAATTCTTCACCAGAAAGGAGACAAGCTACCGGGGACCGGTTTCTGGCATTTCAGCCTCATCGGCCCGGCTTGCTTGAATCCTGATGGAGCAGTGAGCAAGGGACTCATGTCTGAGTATACCCTGCCACACCTATAGTGGCCAAAAATGATTCAGAAAAGGGGGTGGTGATGAACAGAGTGTCTGAATTAAGCAGACCACTCTTACCCAGTCCAAAGATCAGGGCTTGATCCATCACCGTTATTTAGCTCACTGCCCCATCCCAGCTCAGAACCCGGCTATATGCAAATTAGTCTGTCCCTGGCCCAGTGCATCATGGGAACAGGGCAGACCAAACTACCAAGCCAATCCTTCACCAGAAAGGAGACAAGCTACCGGGGACCGGTTTCTGGCATTTCAGCCTCGTCGGCCCGGCTTGCTTGAATCCTGATGGAGCAATGAGCAAGGGACTCATGTCTGAGTATACCCTGCCACACCTATAGTGGCCAAAAACGATTCAGAAAAGGGGGTGGTGATGAACAGAGTGTTTGAATTAAGCAGACCACTCTTACCCAGTCCAAAAATCAGGGCTTGATCCATCACCGTTATTTAGCTCACTGCCCCATCCCAGCTCAAAACCCGGCTATATGCAAATTAGTCTGCCCCTGGCCCAGTGCATCATGGGAACAGGGCAGACCAAACTACCAAGCCAATTCTTCACCAGAAAGGAGACAAGCTACCGGGGACCGGTTTCTGGCATTTCAGCCTCGTCGGCCCGGCTTGCTTGAATCCTGATGGAGCAGTGAGCAAGGGACTCATGTCTGAGTATACCCTGCCACACCTATAGTGGCCAAAAACGATTCAGAAAAGGGGGTGGTGATGAACAGAGTGTCTGAATTAAGCAGACCACTCTTACCCAGTCCAAAGATCAGGGCTTGATCCATCACCGTTATTTAGCTCACTGCCCCATCCCAGCTCAGAACCCGGCTATATGCAAATTAGTCTGTCCCTGGCCCAGTGCATCATGGGAACAGGGCAGACCAAACTACCAAGCCAATTCTTCACCAGAAAGGAGACAAGCTACCGGGGACCGGTTTCTGGCATTTCAGCCTCGTCGGCCCGGCTTGCTTGAATCCTGATGGATCCAGAAAAGGGGGTGGTGATGAACAGAGTGTCTGAATTAAGCAGTGAGCAAGGGACTCATGTCTGAATATACCCTGCCACACCTATAGTGGCCAAAAACGATTCAGAAAAGGGGGTGGTGATGAACAGAGTGTCTGAATTAAGCAGACCACTCTTACCCAGTCCAAAGATCAGGGCTTGATCCATCACCGTTATTTAGCTCACTGCCCCATACCAAGCCAATTCTTCACCAGAAAGGAGACAAGCTACCGGGGAGAATTGGCTTGGTAGTTTGGTCTGCCCTGCTCCCATGATTCACTGGGCCAGGGTCAGACTAATTTGCATGTAGCCGGGTTCTGAACTGGGATGGTGCAGTGAGCTAAAAAACGGTGATGGATCAAGCCCTGATCTTTTGACTGGGTAGGAGTGTTCTGCTTAATTCAGATTCTCTGTCCATCACCACCCCCTTTTTTAACCGGGAATTGTAGAGAGCAGGAGTAGTGTGCACTCAAAAGTGCAAATGTGTGTTTCGCCGGCCGTTCTTGGCCGGCCCTATGGAGCTCCTCCATAATGGTGGAGAAGCGTCGCCCCACAGGCCATGCCAGCAACAATGAATAAAATGAAAATAACACAATGTTATTATCATTTTATTAATGCTGTCTGAGCCCCCTAATTTAATAGGTAAATGGCAGGGGGACCAGCACGGCAGGGAGGATGAGTAGTGTGCACTCATAAGTGCGCATGTGTGTTTGGCCTGCCGTCCTAGGCCGGCCAAACACATATGCGCACTTATGTTTCTCCAACCAGCTGTTTTACACTGTCGGTGAGAGAAAAGCCACAGGCTCCAATTCACTATCTGAGTGGCAGACGAGCCAGCTCACACCAATACTGGCGCTGCTGCAGTGTCTGGATTGTGTGTGGAGCCTTTGTGCTGAGGGCTCATCCCCTTTCAGTCGTCGGGGAGAGTGGAGTGGAGCAGCGGCTGTCTTTTTTATTTTTTAACATATATTTTATTTCCCCCCTTCCTCAACCTGCCGCCATCTCCACCCACGGCCGCCCTATCACTTTCGGTAGGTGGCTGCTGCCACTGATTAAATTCAGTGTCTGAGAACCTAGCTACTAATTACACTTGCAATCGCATATACAGCTTAAGGGAGGAGCAAAAAAAGAAAAGAACCACACAAAATAAACACACAGTTAAGGAACTATCATCCTAAACCGGGTATCGAACACTTTACAGAATCCCCATATCGTTCTCAGACTCTCAGACGTTATGCTAAACTCACTAGATGATCACAATAACACCTACAGCGCGTACAACCTCAAGATAACCTCTAAATGGTGGTATTGGGCTACACTGCCACAACGTCGAAGTGGATTACAGTCCTTTGTAAATGCAAAACACTTTTCAGCATGTCGACAGACTATACAGCAGGGGAACAACCATTACAACGCGGATTTTACCACGCGTTGCTTTTACATCGCATGTATTACAACGCATGTGATGTTACAACGCGTGGTAAAACCACGCATACCATTACATCGCATATTATATATACCATTACATCGCATGCGCTTTTACAACGCATGCGATGTAATGTGTAATGGCGGCGGCGGCGGGGGCGGCTATTCACAACGACGTGAACTCAGCAGGAAGGAGGAAGCAGGATCCGTAGGCGACGTTGGAGAGGAGACAGGTAAGGGGTTTTGCGCATGGGGTGGGGGTTACTTATGTAGGGTTTAGGGCAGTTTTAAAGTAGTGTGGTAATGTTTGTGTTTTTTTAAAACGTTTTAGTGTGTGTTGTGGTGTTGTGTTTATTTAGTGTAGTGTATTAGGGAGGGTAGTGTAGTGTTTATGTAGTGTAGTGATTTAGGTTTTAGGGTAGTGTAGTGTATGTTTATTGTAGTGTATTAGGGTTAAGGGTAGTGTAGGGGTGGGAGTAGTGTGGGTAGCGTAGTAGTGTTTTAGGGTTTAGGCTAGTGTAGGGGTGGGAGTAGTGTGGGTAGCGTAGTAGTGTTTTAGGGTTTAGGGTAGTGTAGGGGTGGGAGTAGTGTGGGTAGCGTGGTAGTGTTTTAGGGTTTAGGGTAGTGTAAGGGTGGGAGTAGTGTGGGTAGCGTAGTAGTGTTTTAGGGTTTAGGGTAGTGTAAGGGTGGGAGTAGCGTGGGTAGCGTAGTAGTGTTTTAGGGTTTAGGGTAGTGTAGGGGTGGGAGTAGTGTGGGTAGCGTAGTAGTGTTTTAGGGTTTAGGGTAGTGTAGGGGTGGGAGTAGTGTGGGTAACGTAGTAGTGTTTTAGGGTTTAGGGTAGTGTAAGGGTGGGAGTAGTGTGGGTAGCGTAGTAGTGTTTTAGGGTAGTGTAGGGGTGGGAGTAGTGTGGGTAGCGTAGTAGTGTTTTAGGGTTTAGGGTAGTGTAAGGGTGGGAGTAGTGTGGGTAGCGTAGTAGTGTTTTAAGGTTTAGGGTAGTGTAGGGGTGGGAGTAGTGTGGGTAACGTAGTAGTGTTTTAGGGTTTAGGGTAGTGTAAGGGTGGGAGTAGTGTGGATAGCGTAGTAGTGTTTTAGGGTTTAGGGTAGTGTAGGGGTGGGAGTAGTGTGGGTAGCGTAGTAGTGTTTTAGGGTTTAGGGTAGTGTAAGGGTGGGAGTAGTGTGGTAGCGTAGTAGTGTTTTAGGGTTTAGGGTAGTGTAAGGGTGGGAGTAGTGTGGGTAGCGTAGTAGTAGTGTTTAGGGTATTGTAGGGGTGGGAGTAGTGTGGGTAACGTAGTAGTGTTTTAGGGTTTAGGGTAGTGTAAGGATGGGAGTAGTGTGGGTAGTGTAGTAGTGTGGTAGTGTTTTTGGGTTGGGGTAGTGTAAGGGTAGGAGTAGTTTGTTGTGTAGGTGTAGGGATAGAGATGTAACTTACCTTGCATACTTTTACCATAAGTATAGCTTTACCACGCATGCCTTTGCGTTGTAATGGCATGCGTGGTAAAAGCATACTCGTGGTAAAAGTATGCGATGTAATGGCATGCGATGTCATTGTCATCACGTTGTAATACCCGCGTTGTAATGTTCCATATCATCCCCTCTGTGTGTGTGTGATCATTACCCATCAAGGAAATCTGACTGATCTGACCTGATTGATGTGTATTTGTGAAAAGAACAGCTAAGGGAGATTTTGGGTCTGCGTGTATAATAGCCCCAAAATGTTCTTTCCAACTTTCTTTCAGAGCTCTCTTAATTAAACCAAAATAATGTCGTTCACATATGCAAGTAATCAAATAAACACAATAGCTCATATTACAGTTCACGAAAGCCCTAATCTTAAACTGTTTAGATTTATTGTAGTTGAAAAACTCCACAACTTTATCATTGACAAGTTTACAGCAAATGCAGCCCCCACATTTGAAACTTCCTGTAGGCTTCATATCAAGCCATGTTTTAGTGGTATTTTCTAAGTATCACGTAGTGTCACTTGGACTAAAAATAGTCTTAAGAGCGTCTGCCTTCCTAAATGTAATCAATGGTATAGTAGGCAACAACCTGCTAAATTTTTGATCCAGTTTTAAAACCTCCCAATGTTTAGATAGAATTTTAAAGATGTTTTAGTTCTCCACAAAAAATCTCTGATATTATAGGCATGCATGGTAGATTAGTTCCCCCTTTGAGCATTTTAGGCAAAAAATAGATGATGGATATGATGGGATTATTCACCACCAGATAGCTCTATTCTTCTTAAAAAAAAAAAACCTCTTCAAGCCATTGGGATAATAGCATATGACATCTCTGTATGGCTCTCGTAAACTAGTAACATGAATATGTCATGTAATCAGTAATTACATTTAGTTGTCTGAGAGCTTCCTTTTCATAGTTCTCAAAATTCATCACTACAACATTTTCCCCTTTGTCAGCTTCAAGTATTATGACTTTTTCAGTCATTACATACGTTTTGCATTGCCAGAAACTCTTTATTAACAATTTATTATTACAGGCCATTTTCTGCATCAAATCAAAGTATCTGACAACCAAATCATGAAAGATGTCATTCACATTCTCTTTTGGGAATAGAGGTGTAAAGGTGGTTTTCCTGGCCAACCCACTGTCCTGAATGATATGATCCTCAATGAAAAGATCATCCTCTAGATCTTGAATGTCTAGTGTTCCAGAGTCATCAAGGCCCATAAGCAGATGTGTATCACAAAGTTCTTGTATCGTGAGTGTGAACATATTAGGTTCCAATCTACAGATGTATGTCACACGGGCTTATTGTTGAAGACTTTTTTCAAATTCAAAACTAACAAATTTGCAGAGGTCAGTTTTCAATTCAAAAGTATAATAATGACACGTGGGGGGAAAAGACAGACCTTTATCTAGAATACTTATATCTTCTTGGCTAAGCAACCCAGATGCTAAATTGACAGCTAGGGAGAGTTTGAGGTTCTCATACTTTCCTCAGTCATTGATCAGGTTTGTACCAATATATTAGGAAGCCCTTCTCCTTGTACGTTTCCGTCCACCACTGCCACTTACCTTAGAGCTTTCTCCTGATACTGTTTTCTTTCAGTATTCCAAGGATTTTCTGTTAGTCAAAAAAACGATTTGCTCTATGATCCAGATTTGGATTAGACTCAATATTAGAATTTCTATGATCAACACTAGAGGAGTACGAAACGGAAACACTATCTTGTGACATAGTTTAGGTTGTAACCCCTCTTTTGAATCCAGAATCAGATTTTCTGTCATATGAATAAATACATTTCATCACACAAAAACGATACTTTCTTCTTGTATTTAATCTGTTCTTGATATTGTTCTAATAAGCCAACTAATATTTTGTCGTTTTCGTTCCCTTCCTATTCATTTTGTTCTGCAATAACTATCATGGTCTCTTCAAGCCTCTTTTATTAAAACATCCATCTTGATTTCAGCTTGCACTATGAACATCATCATAAGATCATTGGAAGTAGCCATTAACTTTTCCTCCCACTTAACTGCCTGTTCAGCATCTATTTCTACTATGACTGGAAATATATTAATTCACAACACTCTTGGGATTCTGCCAAATTCTAGATAGCATTTTAATGTATCAATTTCCACCATTATTGGGACTTTTTCTTGGTAATTCTTTCTGGTTCAGGGAATAGATTTCGTAATCCCCTTTGTATGGTGGAACCAATAGTTCTGACCTCACCAACTTTTTTGTTATAAAGGTCATCTGTTAGTGTATCCAGTGTCTTCATGAAATTTGCCATTCTCACAAAAGAGAAGATATTATAAAAACGCGTCACACTATACAGCTTTAAACATGAAACAATCAAATAAAACAATGTTGTCTATGACAAAAAGGATCAATACAGCTCAATAAGTTGTATTGTGAGGCACTAGTGCCACTCAGTACAACTTGTGCTAAATTGAACTAAGTAGAATTCAGTGGTTAGTCCTCATCCTCTGGAGGTCCCAAATCCAAGTCCGAACTTTAGCTTCTGTTAAGAGAAGTTTCTCTTGGTCACTTTTAGAGCTCCCATAACCTCAGGGACAGCACTTAGACTCCAGGACCCCCTCCAGCAGAGGTCACCAGCACAGTCCAGGCAGGTTCTACTTGCCACTCGTCAATTGGTCACTCTAGGACAATGCCTCTTGTATTTTCTGCCACTCCTGAAACCACACAAGAGATCAGCACCTGTTCCTTGAAGTCCACATCCTAGGTTTGAGTAAACGTGGGAGCAAGTTCAGCCTTTAAGATCGCCATACAGGTCACAAACAGCAGGAGTCTTCCTCCTCTTTCCTTCTGTAGATCCAGGTGCACTATGAGGAGCTGATGGTGCTACTTTTGTACAGTGGGTGTGATCACTCCTGGCACTCCCTGATCAATGATTAAAAGGTTCTTAAGGGCAAACATTTTTACCTTTTTTCAGTACAATGTGTTTTTGGCTTACGGAAAAGTATTACAGAGTGCACCATTCTCAGTGAAATGTAACATGGCATACCTGTTCTGCCCCTGGAGGTAGCTGGTGACCTAGCCAAGGGAGTCTTCTCAGTAAAGCACGTTCCCTCCTACCTAGCCTCACCAAAGTGGTTCTGAGACCAGCTTCCCTCTCGATGTGAATGGAGTAAGATAGCTGTAGTGATAGCTGTAGTGTACCCTCTAATCAATGAACCCCTAATTCTTAGGTCTCATTTATCAGCTAATTGTGAATGGAGAGGCCTCACCCTGATCCCTGTCAAGTTAATGATATTCCTGGGCCCTCTCAAATCGGGTTGCTCAGATAAGCTAAAACATTTCACAATCAAGCAATTCTTCTAAAAGGGCCATGCAATAGCTTGTGCTCTAGGAGCTGTTTCTGGGAGGGCAGCCACAGGCAGGTTCAGGCTAATTAGCTGACAGGAAAGGTATAACTTTTTATATTTATCAAAAGCCCAACTTCACAATGGGTTTGGATGTTTCATAAATATCAAAAACAGAGGTGGAATGGACATTGTAGCTTTTTCAATGCTAGTGTTTCGAAAAATTGCACTTTAAATGTCCTGCAGCCTTTGTAGTAGAAAAAGCTACAACACATACACTGTGAAAACAGCTTTTGGGGACTAATCACTGTAGGAACATGCCAACTTTAAATTCATTCAGTTTGAATTTCTCCGTACAAGTCACCCTACCTAGAGGGGCCTAGTGGGTTTAGTGCCTACTTAGGAGCCATTTAATATTTGAAAGTGGGCTTCTCTCCTGTGAAAAGGGATATTTTGACAGGTTTAAAAGCGGCCGCAGCCTACAAATGCAGGCCGGAAGCCATGTTTTCCTTGTTAAACTAGTAGGTTGAACAATATGTGCAGCAGCCCACAGGTGGTATTTAACTTGTCTGACATTGTGAATGTTCTGCTGCAGTTCTACTGACTCTTTTTCCCATGTTACCCAAGGCACCCCACTGAAAATATATGCTTTTCTGATGGAAAAGACTCTTAAGGATGGGAGTATAAATGAAGCATTCTCCAAAACATAGATGAATTAGTCAACAAAGATGTAATGGAGGCCCGTTAATTTACGACACTTGTAGAAGAAGGAACATTAAATACACTATTAGGAGAGTTATAAACAAAGAAAGTAAAGCCCAGTAAAATGGATTTGAACACCCTATAAAATACAACAATGTGAGACACCAATGATGGTATTCATCAGATAGCAAGTCCTTCATAAATACATGTGTAGCCCTATCTTTGAACGTTGTTCATCCTATTCTTGTAAACGCCTTACATTCACTGGTCACTGATTGTTCTATAAATGTTATTACACACTTGTGGGAGTACAAGAGTTAGCTGCAATTCACTAACCATGTGGATTATGCCACAGGTGGATTGAAAAAAAAACCTTTTTCCAAGGTGATGATTCTGGATATGTAGCTTAAGCAAATTAATGGCATCAAAACAACCATCCAGAAATGACACCTTGATAAAAAGATGAAAACAATAATTGCAGACATGGGCACCGTCACAAGAGATTAGATAAGAAATAAATAAGATTGGAGCATTAAACATAAAGCTGTACCAATCACAAGACTGGTACATAGTATACTGGTAGAAAAAAACTTTTCAGATGAGGCCAGTAACTGGAGTTACAAGCCCCATTGAGCATGACCAGTAGTGCGAAGATGCCATAGGTCTGACGTTTTTAACCCAGCATTTCACCTACAGAAACAAGACAACATGTCCAGTTGAGATTTCATCCAAAATAAAGAAAAGCATGCAGAATTGTTGCAGAAATTAATATTGCAAGGAATTCACTAGAAAAGAAGAAGGGTGCAGTTGGCATTTGGGGAAGTAGTTTCTCTAAGTGATGATTATGACATTCAATCGACCCTTAGAAATAGAAGGCTGGTAATGAGAAATGTGTTCTATAAACAAGCTGCATCTTAAGGATTATTAGAACAAGCTATTTAGCTCAATAACCAGAAAGGTTCATAAATCTGGTACTAACCTCAAAACTAATCATAGGAACACCATCTGTTTCCATTTAATCTACTGCCTATCAGGGCACTACACATTATTCCTTTACCACTGCAGCCAGCCCATTACATCCATGTTGTTACACTATTCATCTAGGTGACTTCAAATTCCCAATGAGCATGAAGAAATACAATTTATCCTAAACAAAAATAAGCACTGTCTTGCATAATTCATCTCTCACCAAACCGACAACAAAGGCAATGCTTCTGAAATCATTATTTCCCCATATCACCTTTAATGTTAAAAGGTCAGTCAGGCTTGACTGATTACACCACTCTGCTGTACCAAAACTATTCTTTCATACATGACATCTAAAATAAAAGTCAACTACTACCAATAAGAACCTTATGTGGAAATCACTGATAAACATTTCCATCAAGCAACTATCTCATCAACTCAAAGACTCAAGTACATTTTAAAGCACTGCTCACTCTACCTATTAAGGAACCCAAAATTATAACCTGGTCACCCAAAATATCATAACCAAGATGGCCTCTCTCACTCCAAGATCCATCAAGGAAAACCCTGCCTGCCCCTGTTGATTACCAGACTCAACCAAATACAAGTACAGTGGGATAACTGGACAAAAACTAGCATTTGCAATGCAATCGATCTCGCCTTTGCGACCTTATATGTATTTGGCTATGCAGGACATTAGCCTGGGTGCTGAAACATCTACTGTTCTTCAACATGGAGGGAAGATAAGCACCAAACTGTGTGACACGCCGGGTATGGGAACACATAGAGTGAAATATTGCCTTTCAGCAGAAAATAGTATAGTCCAAAGCTCTATTTTTAGCATAAAATCAGGGCCTTCAGTGGTCATATCACTGAAAATACAAGATTTGAAAGAAATATTATTGTCTACGGGTGCTCTTGGAAGACAATTTCTATGGACTGGAATCTAGAGAATGCTAAAATGATTTTGGTATTTTACTGACCTCTGCTGGTCGTTTTCTATCAAGATTGGTAAATAGAGCCAAAAAAAAAGTCCCTAACAAGAAAGCAATTCTGGTATTTTACTGAACTCTGCTGGTCGTTTCCTATCAAGACAGTTAAATAGAGGTATTTAACAGAAAAAAAAGTCCCCAAGCGGAAGCAGACAAGTTCTAAGGCTGATCTCCAGAAAGTACCTACACATATAAGTATATACTAAAGTATATATATAAGAGGTCTCAAATGCTCGACCTAACTAGTGAAAACACAGATTTTCTGAAACTCTGCAAGTACTAAAATCCCAGAGATAAAAACACAAGGACCTAATTCTCAACATTAAAGCTTTTTAGGTCTCGCGCCTGTGACACAGGGTGAAAGCCCTGTCGCAGCGAGACCCTATTGTCGTCGGCTCTGCTTACAAGGAGCCAAGAGGGAGACAAGAGATGGGCATGCGCAGCATGCCAGAATCGGATCAGGTCGCGCACGTGAACACGCGCTCCGATTCCGGCATGCTGTTCCCCGTCACAATGGAGTGCGCACGCAGACAGACGCGCGCGCACACACACATACACAGACACACGCACATACAGACACACGAGCACACACACACAGACACGCACACACAGACACACGAGCACACACGCGCGCGTGCACACACACACGCCGCCCCCCCAGCAGCCTAGACAAGCAAGTTCTGAATGCGTAGACACACACACGCATTACCTGGCATACGCGGGGCTTCCCTCACTTATGGGAGCCCCGCACTTGCATCGACGGCCTCATCCGATGCCATTTCTGACCCTGAGCTTCTTCTACAGCCACAGCGGGGCTCTCCCCTTAGGCATGGGAGCCCTGCAGTGGTATCTGCTGGTCTTCACCCGGGCCCCCTCCTGGGACCCGGGACTTCAGCTTTGGCGCTGGGGCTCGCTCCTCATAACGAAAGTGGAATGGCGCACATGCGCGGGTAGCCCCCACCCTCCCAGGTGTCCTCACAACTGTCCCTGCGCGTGTCCACTTTGAAGAGCAATGTCGGAAAACAGTGTCGGACTGCCAATGTTGCGAGCACGGCTTTGACCTGCAGTCGGCTTCAGCCTGAGCCTCTCTTGCTCTGTAAACCGGGGCAGGAGCCTAATGGGGAGCTCAGCCTCGTCCTTGCCATACATATATACAGCTCTTGAATTAGGGAGAAAGAAAGCCATTTTGCTCAGGATCATCCCTGCTCCCCATTTGTAGACACCCCTGATGATTATGCGATCAGATATAAACATTGTTTCAGATGAAAATGAAGCAGAACAGGTTCCTGCTAATGGTCAACAAACCTTTTGCGGAAAATGATTCATGCTGCCCTAACAGCCCTCCAATCACACAGACATATTGCTGCATAGGGATTTACTTGCATTTCAAAGGCACCTCAGTCTTGTTGCATCTTGTACTGTGTGTTCTCTTGGCACGTGACAGGGTTTGTAACCAAAACCACCTTTTACTCTGGCGAAGCTAAGCCTGTCCGGAGGTTCACATATGGCGTTGCAGCTCTCGGCGCGCACAGGCGTGAGGAAAGGAAACACGACGGGCTTGTGTATGGCACACAACCTGTCTCTGGTATGGCATCAGGGCACTTGCGGTTCAGGGGTCTCTCCCATACGGTTACCAGCTTTCCGTCACCAAGTGGAGTCTAGTGCACCTTGCACCATTAATAGTGTGAGTGGATGTGTCCCTGTGTCAGATGAAGTGCCATCTTCAATGAGCCGTGGGTGCACACGAGTGCGCGTGTTAATATGGTATGTTGCCCGGAATCACTAACACATCTTCCTGAACAGCAAGCATGCTTGTTGCCGGACTGTTGCAAATGTGTGCATATCTGGGCATGTGCGGTGTGTGGCCTTCTAGTGCACGTTGTGCATGGTTCAGGTGGATGAGGGGTCTGAACAGGTAAGGAGTGTGTGTAAAACTATCTACAGATGGAGGGAGGCTGAGTAGAAGCAGAGTGCGTAGATACAGATACAGGCATAGAGGAGTGCGCAGATACAGGCAGAGCAGAGTAGTGTGGAGGGCCAGGTCAGGGCCTGACACGTGGTTGTTGGGCTGCTCACAACAGGGACACGGACACTGAATGGAGGGTTAGCCGGAAAGACCCAGAGCGGTCTTCCGCCTTGTTTATTTATACCCCGGTACGAGCCCGCCCCGGGGTATGCATGGATGCGTGTTAGTGTGGCAACATTGTATGGGAGAGCCCGTGTGGCTCTCTACAAGTAGCAGTTACTGAAAGGTGATACTGGCATGCAGAGACGAGGAGAGGGTCAGGCAGACTGGACGAATATACAGACAGACCGGAGGAACAGGCAGGCAAAGCGGGACTTGGACACCAGCACAAGCAGAAGAACCAAGTGTGGGGCGCGGGCACAACAGGCAGGGTAAAACCGTGCATAATTTGCAAGACTGATCAGAACGCCAAAACAGACAGGGGAAACTGGAAGTGAGACAACTGGGCTGAAACCTTGCTATCATCCGGGGCCCCTAAATATTTCACAGCGAGCCCGGACCGGAAACACTGAGGGGAGATGTTTCTGTGTCCTGTGTAGTCAGAGAGGACCGGGTTGAAGGCAAGCCAGGATCTCTAACATGTGGGACAAGCACACACATGCATGCACACGCACACACATGCAGACGCGGACTGCCAAGGAGACTCGTTTATGTGGCGTGACATGACATTCTCTCCTCGTGGACCGACTCTTGGGAACCCAGAGCAAGGGACCTGGATGAAACGGGGCACATTTCTGCATCTTAAATGTAGAGCTTTATGAACCCCAATCCGATGTATACAAGCTAAGCGACAGAACACAACACAGATGGGGCATGGGTGCTGGCAACTCTTAGGAAGAAGGGGTGGGTAGGTTCAACAGGCGGTGGAAGGTGGGGTGGGGGGTCATTGGCATCTCTGGCAGCAGACACCAAATTAGTGCCTTGGTTGGTATAATGCACTGGGATCCGCCCATCTATCCACAGACTGGAAGCTTCTGGCACATTCATGACACATGGGTTATGTCAAAGAGAAAGGTGAAAGTGCTTATCTCCCGTTTATCTGCAGTCCACTCAATGACATATGAGGAACAAGCATTTGCAATGCAATAGGTCTCACATTCAAGCGAGTTTAAGCTAATGACATTGTAAATAACAATGCCTTTTATTTACATTTTAAAAACCAAAGCATAATTAAAAGTAGTTCAGTAAATCTTTATTTCGACAGTAAAAAACCATCATAAAAGTACAATTTATACAATAAAAAAATTCATTAAATTACATTTCTGAACTTTTTGACATTAAAAAGGAAGACCAAAACAAGTAAAAGATACATTTCATATGAGGAGGTAATATTCCTGTTCAAATGTTTGCTAATCCCTTGTATTCCTCAACCTTACTGCCACTTTAAAAAAACTAGTAATACAACATAGAGTATGCATATCGCTAGCTTTCTGCAAAAAGAGTAATGCAGCTTTTGCCTGGCGGAATTTCTGTTTCATGATGATCTCAACCAAAAATCTGCGCCTCGGATTCCGGTAAAAGGGACATAAAAGTACAAAATGAAGGGTGTCCTGCGGAGACCTATTGTCGCAGCCGCAGGCACCCTTCTGCTCAATCGTTACAGTAAAACCTGAGGGATACGCTAAAATATTAGGTAACAGATTGAGCCTAAAACGACATAATAAAAATCTATCATATTGGTTGTACATCAGGAACAGATAAGCTTCCATACCCTCCCCATTGCTGACTCGACAATGAGCTGCAATCGATCCTTTCAACATATCAGCATCACGTCTTGCAGTTTTAAATTTCTCTTCAAGCAGCATTTTGACCCTTGCTTTACATCTAGCAGAATTCGGTACAGGGTCATTAAAGAGGAGGTGCTCATCTATACTTTCTAGAGCGTTCTTAACATATTTTAGCCACGGGATTTTTAATCCATTCTCTCTATGCAGGCAATCCAGAATAATTTCCCTAGTCAGTGCTGCCATATTCTTATCCATGCCATAATTGGCCTCATCTTGACATGGTCTGAGATGTATTGGGTCCCTAGTTCTGTGTGCACTATTTCAGCAGGGATGGAGTGTGGGACTTTCAATACTCTGCGGAAAAATTTGTCTTCTGCTAGTTGTAGTTTTTTAGGGTCCCTGAAACCCCACACTTCTGCTCCATATAGGGCCTTTGCTACACTAATTGAGGAATACATGGTAATAATTTGCCACCATCGTCCTAGCCTACTTGCAAAACTTAATATTGCACCACTCGAGGAAACTAGCTTTGTGCAATGCTCCATCACAAGAGGATTACATTCGAGTTTACCATCCATCAAAAGGCCCAGGTACGGGAAGGTGTCCACTGATTCCAACGTATGTGTCCCTATTTTGTATACAAACTTTTTTGAGGGATTTTTCCCGGCCATCATGACGAATGATTTCTTCAAATTTACGCACAGTTCTAGACTGGCCATAAACTGAGCAAATCCGTCCACCAATTTTTGTAAGCTCCTTGGTGTCCGGGCGAGCAGGACCGCGTCGTCCGCGTACAATAGTACAGGGATTTGACGAGATCCTCTTCTGGGGCAATCCACCGCTAGGGCAATTAGTGCACTTTCCAGGGCATTAATATAAAGTGAGAACAGGAAGGGGGCAAGGATGCACCCCTGCCTTACTCCTTTTGTGCATGGAAATTGTTCTGTACATCCCCCTTCCTGATTATAGCGGACCACAGCCGTCGTATTCCAGTGTAACTCCTTTAAAATATTAATTAGCCCTGCCTCAATGCCCATATTAAGCATCATTGACCACAGTTTTGACCTATTTACATTGTCGAAGGCTGCCGCTAGATCCATAAAACCCATGTAAATCGTACCATTGCTAGCTTTAGTATACTTAGCAGTTAACAGGTATAAGTTTAGGCACTGATCACTGGTCGACTTACCAGCTCTGAACCCGTACTGAACGTCCACCAAGGTACGGTGCTCTTCTGTCCAATCCATCAGCCGATTCAGAATTACGCGGCCAAGTATTTTAGCAGACACGTCAATTAATGAAATCGGTCTGTAGCATTTTGGGCGTCCTTGCTCCCTTTCTTAAATATCGGAACGATCAGTGTGGTGGACCAAGAGCGTGGTAGACCAGAACAAATGGCTGCGTTCAAAACCCTTGTTAGAATCGGGGCCCAGAGATCTATATTACTCCTGTATAGATCTGGTGGAGTACCATCAGGCCCGGTGCTTTATTTGGGGTTAGCTCCTCAATTGCTAATACTATCTCTTCTAATGAGAGGTATGATTCCAGGCCATTGACTTCTGCATTAGGGTCGCTATAAAGGCCCTTAAGATGAGCAACCCATTGTTCCGGGAGGATGTTTGTACTTATCACCGGGGCAGTGTGATCTTGAAAGCATGGTCTATTTACGATCCTCCAGAACTCTGTAAAATCCCTATTTTCACCTGCCTCTCACAGGTCTGCCCAAACTTCTGTTTGTAGGGTGATCTTTCTTGCTTTCACCTTCGATTTATAGGTTTGCCTGAGTTTGGCCACTTCAGCCTTGTCCCTCGGTTTAGTTTTTAAAGACAGTTTTAGGTTCCTCAGTGCTTTTGAACAACTAGCATCAAACCATCTTGGTTGATCATTGCCTTTTCTTGGCCCCCTAGTTTTCAATAGCTTGTCGGCCAGTTCTGTCAGGGTACTGAACACTGCCACTAAAGTGGGTCCTTCAACTTGGAAGTCCAAACACTCCTCAACTTGTTTGCTACCCTTTTGAATTAAGGTTTTATAAAAGTCCTGGGGATTTATTTTTGCCCACCTGAGTCTTCTCCCCTGATCTGTTGGCTGCAGGCTAGTGTCCCCTAGTTTAGTTTTACCCCCCCAATATTACAAGATATTTCCATGGTTAGGGGGTTATGGTCACTGAAGGTGCTCCATTCCGTGCTAACCTTAGTAATCCTCGCTTTAGAAAAGGAAGATATCATAATGTAATCTATGATGGTGGAGCAACCTCTCCCTTTAAATGTTGGGACATACGTATCCTCCACCTCTTGGACAATCAGGTCAATGGTGTGAACTAATAAGTGGGTTTCTGTTAGTGCAGTTAATAGTGAACCTTCACTATTATGCTCAAAATGCGGGCCATTTTTTAGAGGGCAGGAGTCCCATCCTGTGCCAGCAGATGACAAGGTTTGGCATAGGTGACAATTAAAGTCTCCCATTAATATTACTATTGATCCTCCCCCTCCTGTCTTCTGTTCTGACTCTTGGATCAGTCTTTCATCTATCTCCCACAAGACAGCATTCTCTCCTTCTACGGGTCCTGAATTATAAACATTGAGTACAAATAACCTCAGCCCTCTACCTTGGAACCTTATTGCCTGTAATGTTTGTGACGTCCATGCTGGTACTGACCATCTACCTTCTAAGGTTAGGCTGACATAGAGGGCTAGCCCCCCTTTTGCTCTTCCCATTCTACTTTCCTTTGCTGGCACAAAAAAGCCTTTATAGCCTTCTATTTGATACTGCGAGGGATCAACTGCCCATGTCTCCTGCAAGGCTATTATATGGAACCCTTCTAGTTGGTTCCGCCAATCTATGTTTTCAAATTTGCCTGCTATGCCCGCTATGTTCCATGACATGATGTTCAGCTTTCCACCTAATCCTATTACTCTTTTCGCATCCAGCTTGGTTAGCCTGGGGTTAGCCCTATTTACTTGCCCATCCCTATCTCTTTCCACCTTCCCAATGGGAGTACATTTTGATCCCCCTCTAGTGCTTCTATCTCACATTCAGCAGTTGCCCCCCTACGATCATTTTTCTTGCTTTGTACCCTTCCTTGTAGTCAATCATTCTCGTTCAAGGATTGTAGGGGACTAAATCCATTTAGCCACTGAGGCCCACCCTGATGTAATAATGGTTGGGCACCTTTCTCCCTAAGCATTGCCCAGTGTCCCTCAATTGGCCTTCCCCTTCCCACCTGTCTAAATGGTGGCTGCTGTAAAACTGATTTCCTGGGATAGAAATACCCTAGCGGCATTGTCCTTATTGTGCTAGTTACATTTCTATTGTGGTTGTCTACAATGTACTCCACTAGCTTAGGGTTTCTGAAGTTTGCAATGATGCAGTTACCTTCTATGTCCTTTCTTCTGGAGCCAACCCAACTTGCCCTCCGTAGGTGTAAAATTTCTCCTGGTTCTCCCCCTGCAGTGGTCTGTGTATGTTTAACCAAGTGGTAACTTTGCTTTTGAGATCTGTGTAGGTTTCCCTCTGCCCCTTTCTAAGTTCTGGTACCCCCGCGAAGATAACAACATAGGGGCTTGCTTCTGGTGGTAAGTTTACACAGGGTAAGGGATCCAGTGGTATATCACGCGGCTCCCTGTTCAGATGTGAAGTATACATTTGATTACTTGTGGGGGGTATATGTGGTTGCCTTTGTATTATTTGTCCCTGGGCTGTTTTCCCGCCCACATTTCCATTTGCTTGTACCCTTTCCTCCCCCAACTCTGTAGCTCTTTTAGGTTCTGCATGCACCTGCACAGTAATGCTTTGCTCAGTGCTAACACAGCTGTTAATTGCTGGGGTTGGTACGGTTGTTGCTGGCTTTACTTTATCTGGATGTTTAGCAAGTATAGTATCAGTGGCCTTACCCTGTTTGTACAGTTCACTGCTAATTTTATCTAACTTTGCTTACTAAGGGTTTAATTTGATTGGTTATGAATGCCTCCAGATGTTTTTGCAGGTCTAATATTACGGCATCAAGCCATACTGGTGGGTTTAAGGGGAATCTAGGTTTTATTATCAGTTCTTCATCCTCCACCGTTCTACACTCGTTACCTCTATTACATCTTTTCCTCGTGTTTGATCGTGTACTCTTGCTACCACTTTTTCTTCCTCTCTTCCTGGGAGTTTTGTTTCCCCCATTTCTTCTCTGATCATTATTCCCTACTTCTGGCTGAGCACAGGGTATTGTTTCAGCTGACTTTTCTAGGGGGCCAATGTCTGGGGTGTCGCTAAGATTTAAATCTGCAATTTGTATGGGAGTCAGAGGCAAATTTATTAAAGTGGTTGAGATACGCTTCTCCGTTCGTTCTATCTCCCCTGCTACTTTCCGTAACATTAAATCAAGGACAGTCGGGGTATTTTTATGCATCGCTACATTACTTATCTCAGAACCTCCATGTTTTGTTGACAGTGGGGTTCCTGGGTTGCCTTTGTTGGAGCGATTTTTTGGTTTGGTAGCCATATCCGACCCTCCCCAATAGTTTGTGGGGTGTGTTACTAAACAAATCAAGATTATGGGCCCCTATATCAAGGATCGCTTTACTATCGGTTAATACAATACCCAGGTCCAGCAAAAGTCAGAATGTTTTTTCAGTTTCAGTTTCAAAAAGCAAATCCAAGGGGGTTAGCCCGTCCCGTCCCTGGTCGTCCCCTGATGGCCACAGATGGCCCGCCCTCTGCCCGGGCTCCGACGCGGGAGGAGCGCCGCGTTTAAATGCGCCTCCGGGCGCGGGAAAGTGGCGCTGCTGTGGGCGTCCCGTCGTCCCAGCAAGGGACGCTGGGGAATGTAGTCTTTTACTCGCTCCCCCCTCTCGGTGGCCGCGATGAGAACTGCGGCGGCGGTGGAGAGCGGCAGGATGCAGGCGCGGTGTCCGGTGGTCAACAAGGCTGCCTGGCAGGATGGATTTCAGCCAGTGCTCCCAAAAGATTTGGTCCCCCGCTCCTCTGCTGGAGCGCCGCGTTTAAATGCGCCTCCGGGCGCGGGAAAGTGGCGCTGCTGTGGGCGTCCCGTCGTCCCAGCAAGGGACGCTGGGGAATGTAGTCTTATACTTGCTCCCCCCTCTCGGCGGCCGTGATGAGAACTGCGGCGGCGGGGGAGAGCGGCAGGATGCAGGCGCGGTGTCCGGTGGTCAACAAGGCTGCCTGGCAGGATGGGTTTTAGCCAGTGCTCCAAAAAGATTTGGTCCCCCGCTCCTCTGCTGGAGCGCCGCGTTTAAATGCGCCTCCGGGCGCGGGAAAGTGGCGCTGCTGTGGGCGTCCCGTCGTCCCAGCAAAGGACGCTGGGGAATGTAGTCTTTTACTCGCTCCCCCCTCTCGGCGGCCGCGATGAGAACTGCGGCGGCGGGGGGGAGAGGCAGGATGCAGGCGCGGTGTCCGGTGGTCAACAAGGCTGCCTGGCAGGATGGGTTTCAGCCAGTGCTACCAAAGTAATATTGTTACGCAGACAGTGTCTCTCTTTGAAAAGAATAACATTAAATAACTGACAAAAAAAACATATTCAAACCGTGCCGACAAATATACGCAGCCAGTGAACACTCAGGAACACGCGTCGCCGACGCCCCCAAGCAAAAGTAATTGTCATTTACAATGGCAATAGCTCAAACTCAAGTAAATGCGAGACCTATTGCATTGCAAATGCTTGTTTCTTTAGGGAACAATGCCATATCTTAAGAGGGGATTGCATTTCAAACTAATAAACATGTGTAGCGAGTTCCTACATATGCCCACTGTAGTTTTCCCTTATTTTAGCGTAACTGCACATTGTAGGCCACATTTGCTTTGCACAGCCACACGTCACACATTTATTTTTGTGCCACGATATTGTTTGAGAAATAGGCTGCACATTTTATTATTGTTATTCAGCTCTTCTGCTGGGATTCAGTCTGAACATTGCGTACAAGGTCAAACAACATTGTCCTCTGTGTTTCTGAGTTCAGTAAAGCAACATCAGTAAAAAAAAAAGGACGATTCATGCAGAGGGAAAGATCTTGCATAAACTGAGTTCACATCCACAATGTGAATCACCTAATTACAAGATACCAGGTATGGGGTCAGTCGTAAATCCCAGAGATCACTGAATTTGTTCTGTGCTCACTTAGTGAGGGTAGGATTAGGGAGACAGGTATACAGTTTACTTGTAATGCTAATTAGTCTGCTCAGTTGTATATGTTTTCTAATTGCTAGACACTTGCTTCATAATAGACAGCTGTAGTTTTAATACATATTGTAAACTTTCCTTGTGTCTTTCTTTTCTTATTGTGGACATGCATGAGTGAGAAAATGAAAGGTGAAGATCTGTTTCCACGGTTCCCCTGGGGACTAGAGAGTTGTGTTCTGGGTTACCAACTTACCTTTTACTCTGGGTAGGTTAGGAGGGCAGGTAAGGCACTATGAGCTAGTCGAATTTGGTTCTGATGTTGTATGGTGTCTCTATCCCTACATAAAGACGTCATTTGATCCCAGGCATATTTCTGTTTCCAAACAGAATCCCTGCAACAATTGCACCCATTCAACGTAAAAGACAAAAGTTCCAATCTCAGCTGCTACCAGCATGTGCTAAAAAGAATCTCAAAAATGTCT
Organism: Lissotriton helveticus; assembly: GCF_964261635.1. Taxonomy (NCBI): domain Eukaryota; kingdom Metazoa; phylum Chordata; class Amphibia; order Caudata; family Salamandridae; genus Lissotriton; species Lissotriton helveticus. The sequence goes on along the minus strand of NC_136057.1, from coordinate 492,374,530 downwards.
AATATTCTTCTTTCCCTCTCAGCATCCTGAAAGGAAGATCCCAAACTGTTCATCCTTTACACTGTTTAATACTTAATCTCTACTATAAATCATCATCACCACCACCAAACCCTATCCATGTGCTAACACCTCCATTCCAGGACACATGAAAAAAAGATGTGCCCATCAGTTCCCTTGCTTTCAATGTCATTGTTCCTCACATGAAAAAAGCATATTTTCCTATGCTCTCAAATATAATCAAATCATCAAATAAACCTAGCCTTGACAACACTACCTTCAAAAATATCATACAAATCTCTAGGCTTTCCTTCATGTGAAGACTTTTTTCCCTACAACTTCTCTTTAACTCCCTCAGAATACTTGTTGATATCCTAAATATTTTTTCTCAAATACAGGTCTTTGTCTTGCATCAATACACAGAAAATGTTCACTTGTCCCTTAGAATCTCAAACTGTGTCAACATTAAGCCTAACATCTGCCTGAATAACCATTCAAATCGGGTGTCCTCTTTGAACTTGACTCCATAGACTGTCCCTGTCAAAAGTGGCAGGAAACACTCACAGAGTTTGACATGTCACACTCCTTTATCCCATTCTAAACAGCACTTGGCTACAGCACCAACTAAAAACTAACTATGATGTCATACATCTCCTAAATCAGCAAAACGGCCTACTTTCTACTCCTGTAAGTTATGAAGCTGGAACCATACATCCATCTCTTAGACTTCGGAACTGATGCACAAGCATGGGTGCTTTTCCAGACAAATGGTGGGATTTTCATAATAGCTGGCTTTCCCAAAGTGACTACAGCATCTTGTAGCTGCTGGCCTTGTCAAAGACACTAAGAAATCACAACACTCCCTTCTCAAAGACCTCCAGTGGCTACTAATAAAAGGTAGACTCTGTTTTAAAATGGCACTCATCATTCACAAGGCCTTTCATCTTGGCCTTTCCAGGGTTCAGAATGACAAACTCCACCTAAAAGATCACAAAGAACAACTGCCTACTCCTGTAAATTTGGAAAACAAGAATGTGTAAAACTATGAAGCACTCTGCTACCCAAAAACTGAGGCCCAGATTTAGAATGATGTCATACATCTCAGCGCAGCACCCAAAGTTGCTGCCATGTGTGACAGGGAGAGAGCAGGAAAACGTCTTATTGATAGAGGTATGGCACTATCCTGCTCTCTCCACAGAACCTTGCTGCAAAGTGCCATGCACACACCTTTGCACTGGAGTGCAAGGGTGTGCATGTGTGTGATGTCTAGCATAGGTTTTGTACTGGAAGGGTAAAGCAAATTGCACTGTTTTGTGTTATTTTCAAGTAACTTTTTAGAGCTAAACGAGTTTTCTGCTGGAAAGTAAAAAATGAATGCACTGGTTTACGTCACTTTTGTGGTACAAACGCAGAGCAAGATGTTTGTAAATCTGTCCCAGAGAATCCAGATCTGTGTACCATATAAACTAAGAGGCTTATTAACAACCCTCTTGTGCCACTGGTGCATCAATTTTCATATTGGAAAAAGAGATGTAGCAGTGGCGAAGGGGGCTTACAAATAAGCCCCTAAGACTCAACAATAAGCAACTGCCCTTATAGAAAGAAACCTGTTTAGAATGTACCCCGATGTCTAACTCCTGACTAAATCTGTAATAGGTAAATGAATACAGAATTAATGAGAAGTGGTGGACACGCTTCGCTCTCAAAATACTAAGATACTCCAATGTCCCATATTCATATCAAACACTGAGACACATGTTTCTTGGTTTTGTGTTAAAGAGATCAGTCACAGTGCAAGATGACAAAAAGCTACTGTCATCTGCCCTGGCTTTATTATTAGGATGCGAATCATCACTCTCCTTCAGCTTGCTGCAATCAGATGGTTGATCATCTGTTAAATAACTAATGTGCAATCTCCAATTGCGTATCTTGGGGAAAGGAAGTCAAAGGGACCTCTTGCACTACCTCGGAGTGCTCGGCTGGAGCTTATGATGGTTATAAGGGCACTTGTTCTTGCATGTTTTGTTAGTTCCCAGCTCCTTTGAAGCCATAAAAACAATAGGCACATTACCACTTCTAAATGCTTTGCACTAATCCTTTCATGGTGTAAGGCTATCATGGGTTGCCACCAATCTGACCAGCACTGCTAGAGATCGTAAGGGGGAAATGACTTGACTTTGGATTTACATGGCACCCTCACTGCTCACCCTGTGGACTGCACAAGGAAGAAATGCCCACTCTTGTGCACACCTCTCACGCCTCATGTACAACCACGACAGGATTCCACACGAAGATAGATTCAGCATAATTAAAGACTGCTCACATCACAGAATGAAGAGGGATCTTGGTGTACAACTGTAAGGGAAAGAGAGCCACTTGGCAGACCAGCCCTTCTACCTCAACACTGACAAGCTTTGTGGACTTGCCTCAGCACGCTACAAGCAATCCTACAGCCTAGAAGTCTCTCAATGAAAGCTCAAGATCTACCGCGGGGAACTGGGATACACAAACCTGATGAAAATGAGTAAAACACGTACTTGATGGAGCCACATGTCACGCCTAGACAGGCTAAAGGATGAATTAAGCTGAACCCGAACGATCCCCGAATGCTCATAAAATTGGAGGAACTTATTTAAAAAAAGAGGGAAACGTAATTTATATTTATTTATTTATTTATAGCATTTGTAGAGCGCTCTGTAACCCTACGGGCATCCTGGCGCTTAGGTACATAGCTAAAGCTTTGTGGGGGCAGGAGCATGAACGATATGCTAAACCAGGTGGATTTTATTTATTGCGAAGGGTTTTAGGAGGATTTTTGGGGAAAAGCCAAGTTTTAACCTTTTTCCGAAAGGTCAGAAGATCATTAGTTTTTCTGATGTCCAAGGGGAGTTTATTCCATAAGTGGGCTGCAGCAATGCTGAAAGCTCGTCCGCCACAGGTGGCTTTCTTGATCCTGGGGATACTGATGAAGTTCAAGGATGAGGATCGAAGAGACCGGCTGGGCTCATACCACTTAAGTTTGTACTGGAGTGGTCAGGGGCCTAGCCCATGAACTGCCCTGAAAACAATACATAGGGATTTGAAGCAGATCCTTTGGTGTATAGGCAGCCAATGTAGGTCAGCCAGGGCAAGAGTGGTAGAAGATCTACGTTCACGGGAGAGTGCCAGTTTGGCTGCAGCTGCCTGGACACTCTGGAGTCTGGAGATGAGGTAGGCAGGGGATTCCAGCAGGAGGGCATTGCAGTAGTCCAGGCGGCTGAGGATAGTGCTCCTGACTATGTCGGCTCTGGTTTGTGGGGGCAGGAGAGGTCGCAGTCTTCGGAGTCCTCTTAGTAAGGCAAAACAGCAGCTAGCCTGCTTGTTGACGTTGGTCTCTAGGCTTAGTTTATTATTGATAGTTACTCCAAGGTTTTTTACAGAGCTCACTGGGGTGGGCGAGTCCCCTAGCGATTGAGGCCAGAAATCTGGCGGTAGACTTTTGGAGATTTTTCCTACTGTGCAGTGTAGTATTTCAGTTTTCTCACTGTTGAATTTTAGTGAGTTCTGACTGAGCCAGAGAGACATGTCCAACATACAGGTGTGGAAAGTTTCCATTGAGCTTGCTCGGGTTCCGTCCAGCGAGATTATCAGCGGGGTATCGTCTGCGTAGTTTGTCACGCTGATGCCATGGCTTTTGATGATCCGCAACAGGGGTTGCATGTAAATATTAAAGAGTATGGGGCTGATGGCAGACCCCTGTGGGACTCCGTGCGGGACTTTCGTGAACTCGGATTGATAGGGAGGGATGGATACTGCCTGCCACCTGTCCGTCAGGTAGGAGCGGAACCAGTCGAGCGCGACCCCTCTGACTCCGATGTTCCTTAATCTTTCAATCAGGATGCCGTGGTTCACCGTATCGAACACTGCGGACAGGTCAAGCAGAATCAGAGTAGCTGATTCTCCCCTGTCCGCCCTCATTCGCAGGTCATCCATAACTGTCAGCAGGGCTGACTCCGTTCCATGAGCTGGTCTGAAGCCAAACTGCTCCTCTTCCAAGATGTTGTTGGTTTCTAGGAAGAGGGCTAGAGCTCTACTGACCCATCTCTCTATGATTTTTATAGGATATGGTAAAAGGGATATGGGTCGGTAGTTCTTTTGGCAGTTTGGGTCCAGATTAGGTTTTTTTAATAGCGGGGTGACGATCGCTAGTTTCCAGTCTTTGGGAACGGAGCCTGTGTGCAGAGATTGATTACATAGTTGGTGCAGGGCTGGTAAAACGTCATCCTCGAATTTCTTGGCTATTCTATGGGGAAGAGGGTCTAGAGGAGAGCCTGAGGACGTATGGAGGGCTGTTGTGATGAATTCCTGTTCCGAGGGAATCATAAAGTATAATAAAGGGTGAATGGTTTCCCGTCTCCAGTCAGAAATGAGCTCAGCCATTGAAGCCTGTAACACAGAAGAAGGAAGACGAGATAATGATTGCACAGGCTTAGGAAGCTTAAAATGTTTTTTTAGGTTAGAGACCTAAGTTCGTCAATAGATGTTGTTAAACTGTCTTTAGAGTATTGCAATGAGGGACCGTGATGCAAATAAAAGAGTATCCTTTGGTGGGGGAGTGCTATAGAAGTTCTTTTCTGGTGGTAGGTCTCAGCCATTAGATTATATCTCCTCCGGCAGCTAAGGGCAGGAGGAGTCATTTACGGAAATCAGTGAGAGATGTGCGGTATTACAGTCTCACCTTACTAGTAGTTTGCTGCCATGAATTTGATGCCTCAAAGCAGGTAACATCTGCTCCGCAGCATTACAAGCCAGATCTAAATAACATTTTTAGTGGATAATTAGATGAATACTGAGTTCTATTGCTACTGTTTTTGCTATTTCTCCTTTTTATGACGTATCAAAACTACAAATCCTAAGGGTATAAGATATTGTCCATGCATGTATGGAAATATCATGTTGGCAATATATGGCACTGTTCATATGTGAGCAGCCTACAAAGCCCTTCACAACACCAGACCTGCATATTGTCCATACAAGTATGGAAATATCGTGGCAAATTATGGCATTGTTTATATGTGAGCAGCCTACAAAGTACTTCACAACACTGGACCTGCATTCCTCAACCACTGCCTCTCCTTCAACAATCCCACCAGACATCTCCATTCCTCCCAATTGGGCCTAGCCACCATCCCATGGATCTGCAAGACCCTGGCTGGAGGAAGATCCTTCTCCTACCTCGCTGCAACAACCTGGAACTCCTTGCCTCTTCACCTCAGGCAATCCCCGTTGGTGCCGCAATTCAGGAAAGAATGCAAGACCTGGCCCTTTGATTAAACCTCATACCCAGCCCCCTACCCCCCACCTAGCACCTTGACACCCTCACTGTTGAGTAGTTGAGTTTTATAAGAATACTGATTGATTGATTGATTGAGTAGGATTGAGATATACACTGCCCCTTGAACCCTGATGGACTTCGTTCCTTGTTTGCATTTTATTTTTATCGAGGAGAGAGTAGCGCTGGAGCCTGCAGCGTTGTGCTGCACAGCCGTGGAGGAGGGAATCCCTGGGGTAGGGATTCTCCCACGTTGCTGATGAGGTGGGAGCCCACCCAGCTTTTATGCCGCAATTATTCTTTATTTTATGGTGGGTGACCAGCCGCTTTATGGACATTCTGAGAGGGTGCCCACGCCACAACTGTGTGTTCCTAGGCGGGTACCCATCCCGCATTTGTGCCTTTTAGGCGGGTGCCCACCCCGCTTTACGCACCGCTGATCGGTGGGTGCCCACCCCCGCAGGGTCATGCCTTTTTCGCGGGTACCCAACCTGCTTATGATATTGACAGCGGGTGCCCACCCCGCAAGGGTCCTTGTGTGAAACAGGAGCCTACCCATTATAGCTGTGGCAGATGAGAAGTGCCGCCGGCAGCCGCATCGCAACCAGGAAGCCAGGTGAGCTGCCTGACTCTGGGCGGAGCAGCGGCCAGAAAGAGGAAGTCCCGCCCGCTGAGGAAAGCCTTTCAAAGCCTTGTGGGCTCCACGCTTGAGTCCCAGCCCCAGGAGAGGGACCGGAGGAAGAGGGGCAGAGTCATCGTTCAGGAGAAGAGCAGGAGAGTGTGGGTCCAGCGGGAGTCCACCCCGCCTTTGTGGTACTGCCCTGAAAGCCTCACACAGAAGTCGCGGGTCCCAGGAGAGTACCTGGGTGAAGTTTTTGTTGTTTATTCCAAGCTGCACCGCACCAGCACGGGCAGCTACAGCAAGTGGTCATACTTGTTTAAGTTAGAATCCCAGTGGGGCTCATCAGGCACAGTTGGTGCCAGTGTATATACCTCATCACAGCTGCACGGCAATTAGCGGAAGCTGCAACGTATAGGCTGACATTCCTTTGGGGGCATTTTTAGTGAGTCAGGAGTGATGTACACTCCTATGTCCCAGAGCAATTACGCACTTGTGGATGTTTTTGCATTGGCAGCTGAGTCCTGACTTTGCTTGACATAGGGCATTGGAGCCCTAGAAAAGGCCGTTTGGCCTGGCGGTCATGGTAGGGTATGATTGGGTTATATTGGGTTTATGCTGGTGATGCTTATCCCCTAATGTGTTTTTATGCCTCATGTGATTGTGAATGCATAATGTGATTTATGTGAGGGGATTTATGCACCCTGATTTATGCCTCTAATGATGTTTATGCTCATGAGGTTATTGCATAATGTGTTTATGCTGGTAAGGCCTAATGTGTAATGTGCTTCTGCTTAGGAGGGCGTCTAACGCTAACGTGAATATGCCTAATGCCATGCTATGATAATTTAGGATGGTGTCTAACGCTAATGTGATAATGCTTAGGTCATTATTGTACCAGAAGTTACTGGTCGTGGTTTACATTTACTTATGTGTTCTGATGGTTCTGACCGTGGCTTTATTGGCCTGGCCCTGTATATAATCCCCTGTAAATATTGCCTAGTGCCAGTTAGCACAGTGTAAATGTGTGATTACGTTTCTAATGTGTTTATGATAATACAAAGGCTATTGTTTATAGAACCTTGTGTGGAGTTCCTTTTGTGGTGTGCCTAGTGTGTTGCTGCTGTGTGTGTTTGTTGCGCACACGCTTTACACGTTGCCTCTGGGATAAGCCTGACTGCTCCTGCCAAGCTAGCAAGTGGGTGAGCCGGGGTTATCTTCAGCGTGTAACTCCCTTACCCTGACTAAAGTGGTGGTTTCTGCCTGGCTTAAGCGCAAGCCCTAGCCAACTGGAAATCCCATTTCTAACGGTTTTTCACTGCTGTGATGTAACAGCAGGGAATAATATATAGAATTATAGATGGATAACAGTGAATTATGAAGATGTTTTTCAGCTATGGGTTCTGAGTGACATCAAACAGACAACAAGAGCAAAGCTCGAGCTGTCTATGTCACTCAGAATCCTTAGGTGAAACACATTCCAGCAATTCAATTTTTACCCTTCTATAATTTTGTGTTATGTATGGGTCTTCAAAATCATCTTTCCCTGCTTTCAACTGTTAAGCTGAGGCAGAGGAGTAATTGGGTGCCCAACATAACATGGCCTCTCCTCCCTGTCCCAAAAATACCTTACTTGCCACTCTTAACCAACCACACCACGATCCCTTCCCACCTTCTCTGTCCTGCAGCAGCGCCTTCTGCTTCCCCTCAAAGCAGACAATGAAAGATGTCATAGAGCCCTGTCAGCATGGCCTGGGAGGTTTTATGACATCACAACAGAGGGTAACCAGTTTCGTTATCGACTATTGCTACATCATGGCAGTGAGTTATCAGTTTCTGAATCTGAAATAAATGATAAAGGCTCACTCTATGAGAGCCTCACATAACATATAGAAGCATAGACAGGTAGCTATAATAAAAGCCTTAACAAATAGTAGCAGGTATTAGAGTACAGAGATCTATTAAGAAAGGATAGGATAGGATAGGATAGGATGTTGATTTATAAAGCGCGAATTGTTGCCCGGGGGCGTCCAAGCGCTGAAAATACCAGGACCGACCAGATAGACAACAGAAGGAGGAGGAATTAGACTGGATGGAATAGGAAAGTTTTCAATTGTTTGCGGAAAGTCGTGAGATTAGAGTTGGATCTTAGGTGCAATGGGAGGGAGTTCCAGGCCCTCGCCGCGTTGTAGGCGAAAGACCTACCTCCAGATCTGGATCTCCTTACTCTTGGAGTGACTGCCAAGAAGGATTGGTTGGATCTTAGATTCTTATTGGGTCTATAATGATGGATTAGGTCCTGTGTGATCATGGGGCCAGAATTCCAGAAGGACTGGTGGGCTATGCACATGGCTTTGAAAAAAAACCTTTGGCGTACTGGTAGCCAGTGAAGAGAGACCAGCCCCGACCTAACTGACTGTCTGCGAGGGATGTCAAGTAGCAGACGTGTGGCGCAGTTCTGCACAATCTGTAGCCTCCTCAAGGTAAATTCCGGGGCTCCGAGATAAAGGACGTTATTAAAATCGAGACGAGATTGAATCAGGCCTTGTACCGCTGCTTGCTTGGCTTCCATGGGGAGGAGGGGGAGAATTTTCCTAAGCATCTTCATGATACCGAAGCAGGTAGCCGAAAGTTTGGTGGCTTGTACGTCAAAGGAGAGAGATTTGTCCATCCATATTCCCAGGCTTTTTATGCTATTTTTGGGGGTAGGTAGGGGGCCCAAGCTGAGAGGCCAAAGGGTGGGCGGGAGGCTGGGGACCGAGTTGCCGAGGACCATGAGCTCGGTTTTATCTCCGTTTAATTTTAAGGATGATTGGGACATCCAGGATTTTACCTTCTCTAGGCACTCTCTGAGTCCGCTCTGCACAGGAAGATTGGATTCCTGTGTCAGGGTGACCACCAGCTGCGTGTCGTCCGCGTAGGAAATGATCTTGATCCCAAACGGACGAACGACATCAGCTAGTGGTCTCATGTACAGGTTAAAAAGTGCCGGGCTCAGAGAGGATCCTTGGGGGACGCCGCAGTTCAGAGAGATGCTGGTGGAGACTGAGTCACCATCAAACACCTGGAAAGATCTGTCTTCCAGGAAAGACCGGAACCAGGTCCACGCTTTACCCTTAATCCCGACCTGGGCCAAACGGTCCAGCAGGGTGACATGGCTGACCGTATCGAAGGCCGCACTAAGGTCAAGGAGGATCACTGCCACTGATCCTCCCTGATCTAAGATTTTCCTGGCCTCCTCGGTGACCATGAGGAGGGCGGTCTCGGTTCCATGTTTAGGTCTAAATCCGGTTTGGGTGGGATCCAGGAGAAGATGGGATTCTAAAAAGTTGGTGGGCTGGAGATTTATGTATTTCTCCAGAATCTTGCTCGCCCAGGGGAGCAGGGATATTGGGCGGTAGTTGCTCATATCCATGGGGTCTAGGCTGGGCTTTTTCAGCAAGGCCCTCACCATGGCCTGCTTCCAAACTGTAGGAACTATGCCCGTAGAGATGGAGGTGTTTAGGACGTCCCTTAGTGTGGGTAGGGTAGTTTGTGCAGCCGCCATTATTATCTCTGGGGGGGCAGGGTCATTAGGAGAACCAGATTTGACTTTGCGTGCCAGAGACTCCAACAAGACAAGTTCCAGTGGAGGAAAGAGGGAGAGCGTGGGTGGTTGAGGATTGTACACTGGTTCAACGGGGTGTGTAAATGTAGTGGACGGAGGAGGGTTAGTCGGGGGGAAGGCCGAGTAGATGGAGCTAATTTTCTGATGGAAAAATTCGGCAACTTTGTTGCAGTGGGAGGTGGGTTTGTCCACTGGTAGGCTAGGGGGGGGTTTGGTTAGCTGTTTAATGATTTTGAAAATCTCCTTCGGTTTAGATTTTGCAAGGACAATTTTCTCCGAGAAGTAGGCGGCCTGGGCTTCCTTTATCTGGCTTTTGTAGTTGCTGATAGCTTCTCGGTAAAGAGTTTTATGTACCGATGAGTAATCGGTACGCCAGCGTCTTTCGAGTTTCCTACAGCACCGTTTCTGGTCTCTCAGATTCTCCGTGTACCATGGGGCAGTTTTGTGGAGGCGTTTAAGAGTGATTACCTTTTTCGGGAGTGCAATGTCTAGTGATTGGGAAATCCAATTGACGTAGGCCTGGTTGGCCGACTCAGGGTTATCCGTGATCAGGGGTCGGGTCTCTGTAAGTGCATTGGTCCAATTATCAATCATAAGATGAGACCAGGCTCTCTTAAGTCTTGTGGTGGGGATAGGTTCGGGGGGTTTAGGAATGGTCCAATTGATGGGGATCAGAAAATGGTCCGTCCAGGGGAGGGGTATGGGAGGACAAGTTAGAAGGTTGGGGCAGTTACTAAAAACTGGGTCGAGCAGATGGCCTTTTTCGTGTGTGGGCAGGGTGACTAGTTGTGAGAGCAGCAAGGCTGCTAGGTCGCCTGTTAGAGTCGATGCGGTGAGGTCAAAGGGCGAGTCGAAGTGAAAATTGAAATCGCCCAACAGGATAAAGTTGGGTGAGGAGTTAATGCGTTCGGAGACACAAGTGGGTAAACTGACGTGGAACTGCCTCGGGGGCCCTGGAGGTCGGTAGATCAAGGTGCCTGAAAGGCACTGATTGGGGGACAGTTCAATGTTGAAAGTGAGGCTTTCACAGTCTAGAATGGTTTCGACGACCGCTCTACAGTTGAACTGCTCTTTATGTATTATAGCTAGGCCTCCTCCCCTCCCTTTTGGCCGGTCCTGGCGCAGGATTTGAAAGCCTGCGGGAAGCGTAGCTATTATGGCTGGGTCGGCTTCCGGGGAGAGCCAGGTTTCTGTCAAAAACAGAATGTCGGGGGAGAGTTCTTCTATTAACAGCATTATTTCGGCTGTATGTTTAGGGAGGGAACGGCAGTTCAGCAAGAACATCCGAAAATGGTAGAGCGGTTTGGGAGTGGTAGTGGGTTTAAGGAGCTTGTGGCACTCTGGACAGAATTGGGGTAGGGTGTCCGCAGAGTATCTTTGACAGCTATGATTGACCGAAAAGGCCCTCAAGCTGTGAAGGAGGTCCACACTGTAACATAAGCGGTTGGTTGGTCGGGGGGCAGGGGAACTGGCCCTTAGCCCGGACTCGGCGCGGACGAGCGCAGACGAGCTTGCCTTATGCGCGCCTTCGGCGCGCATTCGTCGCGCCCGCTGCGCTCGTCCGCTGCGCTTCCTGTGCATGCACATAGTTATAGGGAGGGTTAGGGGGTGTGTCCCTCGCTTCCTCGTGGCCGATGGCGGCTGAGGAGGGCTCTCTGAGACACTCCCTCTGAGCGCTAGCTCCGCTCTGAGGAAAGCAGGTAAAATACAAGTTTTTTAAAAGCAATTAAAAGCAGTTTTCAAGTGTGCAAAATCGACAATTTAGCAGCGTTTTTCCTCTCCCGGCTGTGCCTCAGGAGGGAAGTGGTATACAGAAAAGCCATATGATTAGCCCATGTTAAAGCAAATAAAACCAGCGGACAAGGCATAACTTGGAATGCTGAAGGAATATATATATTGCGGAGTTCAAGCCTAAATATAGGCAGTTAGGAGAAAGTTAGAGATTCTCTTGCAGAGGACTAGCCCGGTGCATTTCAGGCTACGCAGAGAGAGCCAGAGTAAAAGTGCAGCCAGTGCATAGCATCGTGCTTGTTAGTCAAGTTTCAGACAGTCCATTGTCTGAAAGTGGGCAAAAAGGATGGATGTCTAGTTCCAGTGCGCAAGCTGGTCCGGTACGTTTGATTGGGGTGTTTTGAGTTTGTTGACCCAGAGCGGACTAGCATGAATGTGTGGACACAGCATAAGATCTGAGAGTATTGAGCCATCTACAAAGGTTGCTAGTCATGAGCATGATTGTGTTCCAACAAGTTTAGCACACTAGGTACACGTTTCACAGTCCATGAGTCTTGGTAAGAGCTGTCGACCAGATCGGAAATGCGAAATCTAGTTTCCAGTTACTTGCCTGATGCAGTCCGGACGATAGATTTTGAATTGATTTGGTAATGATGATGGTTGCAGCGGGCAATGAAGCTGGTCTAGTGCAGACCGAAAAATGTTTTTGGAGTTCTACACAGGGTATGCTGAGGGAGTAAAGTTGAACCAGCGTTTGAGCATAGATTTGGAAGCTGAAACTGGTTTCAGGGGTCCTAGTACGGTCCAGAAGGGGGATTATGTAACAGGTCCGGTAACTATTAATAATGTGGATGTTTTAAATCAAACTTTTCCAAGTGACATCAGATTAACAACAAGGATAACAAATGAGTTATCTATGATGCCATTTGCTGCCCCAATATGGAACTCCACAACATGCATCTAAAATTTCAGCCATGGATCTATGCACAGCTAGGAGCGGTGCTGCCAGCTGGTGGTGTTATAACACCGTGGTACACAAATCGAGCGAAATGAATTACTCGCTCGGTGAAGGAATTCAAGAGGGGAGTGCACCCTCCCGTGTTGAAGCACTGTTTCACAAAAAGTACTCCCTTGGTTACTTAACGGTTGGTACTAGTTAAGTTTTTAGGACAAAATCTGAACTAACACTGGTGGAGATTCCTATGTTAAGATATGAAAGTTACACCACTAGTGATAGAGCGCGCAGGCCACATCGACTCGTCTTTTACCAAAAATAGTCACCTGGGCCAATAAACAATAGTTTTCCCTCACAAATTATAAACAGGTAACCTTCGCTCTACTATCAGTGTGTTTTATTCATCTAGGACGTTTGACCTTTTTTTTATACCTTGGCTTACCAAATCCATGTCACCGGTACCTAAAGTCCTAAGGGATCAAGGGTGTTAGCATAATAGGAAAAATAACATTTGCACTCGTATAATAACCGCAAACTCGGGAACGGTTTAAACTCTTTATCTAAATTTCTTAAATGGTCATGATCCAAAGATTAAACACCAAAAGACTTTCAATTATGAAGATCAGAATCAAAATGTAACTATGCAAAAGATGAATTAAACCAATTTCAATCATTTAGCAATAGGGAGGGTAAAGAAAAAGGAACATAAAATACAATCAAAATCTTTAAGCATTTAACAAAAGGGAGGGTAAAAAGGGAACATATGTCAAACTTTAACAATAGGAAGGGTAAAGAGAAGGAACATGATATGCAAACATACATCAATGAAATCATGTAGCGATTATGAAAGGTAAGAAAGGGAACAAATCAATGACGAACCCACATAGATTTATATTTACCTAGAATGGTGTGAAAACTAACCCTGGCCACAGGTCAGTTTAAAGGACAGAACCCCGAATGTTGCAGGCGCCAATAGGCTAGCAGGTGCAGATCAGAATCAGGACAGGTAAAACCAAATTGGATCAGGACAGGACCACGAAAGGTTGAGACTGGCACCCGCAGTTAAGTTGCAACGCCCCGACAAAGTGCTTCGCCAGCACTTCAGCTCCCAGAACCCCGATTGGGTTATCGAATCTTCTGACAGAGTGCTCCGCAGCCCTCTGCTCTTGGTCATCTATGGAGTGCGTTGGGTCAGTGACAGGTCAGCTAGCTAAGCCTACCCTAGTTATACTGTTTTCCAGGTCAGTGGACCACCCCCCAATGTTGCAAGTGTAAGGATCCCCAATTTTGATTGGACAAGGAATGAGGAGAGGTCATCACACCATTCCAAAATGAAACTTTCTGCATGTCATATTTAAATTATTGTTCCCGCCCATCAATTTATTTTTCTCATGACATCTTTATTTCACCCAACAATGAATGTTCTCTTAGTAAATACATTGTATTAACATTGTACGAATGAGCTTCCTTCGACAGAGGTAAAAGGTCAGCTTCCCAGGCGCATCTTGGATGAGACTGTTCTTTGGCAATCATTCAATGTCATTTCTGAAGCGTCCCTTAGTTTCTAGTGCGCATGTTCAAAATGGATGCAGTGGGATCTCATCAGGCCCAAATGATTTATATGTAAAAATAGAAAAGAAACAGTTTGAGAACACAGAATAAAAGAATGCATGGTATACCACTTATTTCTACTCTATTTCCATTACTTTATTTTTAACTATTGCGTTAAGGTTAAGCAGAACGAACAGCTTAGCAAAAGCAGCAGTGCAAGCTTCATGCATGCTGTAACACAGAGCAGCCATCTTTAGTACTACTGTGTAGAAGTGAAAGTTTCCCTCCAAAGCAAAGAGTACGTCATGTCACGTGAGTATGACAGACGCATGTGCAGTAGAAAATCCCGCGTAGCAGCAGCCATTTTAATGCTAGCGGATTAACATTAGTAAAAGCACATATGCAAGCTTCCCTCGGATGTTGTGTAATGCGATGTTAGTAATACGAACATGTTGATTAGTATTTTTTAACGTTATGTCGAGAGGACTGAATACAAGCAAGTCGCGTTTCGTGTGAATCCTTGCTCCATCACTAGGATTTGGGAAAGGCGGCACGTCCTTTTGTTGTATATTCCCTCACACACCCTAGTGGTGTCATGCTTCATCATCGGTACACCCTGACGCCTAGAAGTCATGGTGGGCTCGACCATATTTCAGGGAGCACTTAGTGAGATGTTTTTGGCCAGGGGGATAAAGATTTAAAAATCCACTGTCAGATCCCTGTTTCCCTTTATTCTTGGATCTGCCATTGACGTTAAAAAAGAAAATTCAGGTCAAAAAGGATATTATGGTCCTAAGACCCTATTGCCAACATGTTTCAGTCCGCTGGTGCCCCATGAAGGGTGCTGGACTTTCTTCGGGGGGGAATGGTTACCCCCTGGTTAAAGGATTAGTAAGAGAATTTCCCTATAAATTCTTCACCCTTCATGGGGCACCAGCCGACTGAAACATGTGGATCCACTGACAATGGATTTTTAAATCTTTATACCCCTGGTCAAAAACATCTCACTAAGTGCTCCCTGAAATATGGTCGAGCTCACCCTGACTTCTAGGCGTCAGGGTGTCCCGATGATGAAGCATGACACCACTAGGGTGTGTGAGGGAATATAAAACAAAAGGACGTGCCTCCATTCCCACTTCTTAGTGGTGTAACTTTCAAAGCTTCACATAGGAATCTCCACCAGTGTTAGTTCAGGAATTGTCCTAAAAACGTAACTAGTACCAACGGTTAAGTAACCAGGGGAGTACTTTTTGTGAAACGGTCGTAGAACACCATCTGCTCTCTCACCTCCCATCATGGGATCTGCTGAGCCTGGATGCAGCTGCGAAACCCCGTCCGCCAGAGCCAGGGCCAACTGGGAACAGAAACAGGCCCTGGCAAACTGCTCGGCTGCCCGACTGGGGGGCACAGGGGGTGCGGAGGAGCTTTTAGCTAGGGCCGGTTTTGTTACCTGGGGCCAATATTGCCAGCCCTGGTAACAAAAACAGCCCTCAGGGGGCCCAAAACCGTCTCCCACCCTGGCGGAAATGCCTGATGCCCGCTATGGCCAGTCTGGCCCTGGCCAGAGCACAGGCCTGGGAGCCTGGTGTTTCCCTGGTCTGACATTAGAAAAGCGAATAATCAGGTTCATGCTAATGACAAGCAACGAGAGCCGTACACAACAGTGCAATTCGGAACACAGTCACGTATTCAACAAAGGCGCTATGAATTCCATAACATGTTTCCCAGCATATACAGTTTTTGAGACATTTAACAAATGCTCCCTTTTTACTCTCCTATGACACTCACTAATATGCTTCCTTTGAATGAAAAAATGGCTGCAGAACAAATGCTCTCCAGTTCCCTGATGTAATAAAAAACATAGCTGCTGCTGTTACAGAAAGCAAGTGCTGAGTATAAATGAGCACGCGAGACCTGCTGTTTCCTCATTAATCTTGTTCCGTTTTTGTCCTTGTGAGTTAGTCATGTTTTTGTCAGGTTAAATAAATGAAGAGCATTTGTTTTTCTCCCTGGGGCCTAAGTCCTGGTTTGAGTTTGCTGAGCTATCGCCACTGCTCGCGCGTTCTCATTGCACCTTGCACTGCAGCTCTAGTGGGGGATATAAATGTGCCATTGATGATACCGGAAATAGAAGATGAATGGCACCTGTGATCCCGCCTCTGTCTCTAGTGGTTCTCAGAGAAGCTCCGTGTAGGCAGCCGCCGCCTACACGCTTGTTGTCTGTTAGCAATCAGCTTGCAGACAGACTAAAGCCGCACGACAAGGAAACTTCACATTAAAAGTGCAGGGCCGGTGATGTGAGTGTGTGCTTGACGGCGGAGTATTAGGAAAATGGAAGGCAACTGCTGCAATAAAAAAAGATTAACATTTTGAATCTCACCGCTTCTTCATGCACATAACATGAGTGTCTTTTCCATTCTGATTGTAGTACACAGAGGCAGAACAGAGTAAGTATATACTTTATTAGGATCACGCACAGAGGCTTGACAACAACAAGGCAGGTAACAAGTTCAGTAGCTAACTGGCCGGAACTTAAAACCTCAGTTGACCAACATCAACAAGGGCCAATAGAAAAGTGAAAACACTGAAGATATAACATTCTAAAGAGGAACACTTATTTGCATTACTTATAGGTTGAGACACAGGCCAGGAAGGCAAAGCTGGACCCAGTTGGGGCCCGTGTAGAATGCCTCCTGGAGGCGGCCCCCACCAGGCCGGGCAAGAGGGGGCCAAGATAAACAATGCAGCCCCCCACACGATGAGGAGGCAGGTGGTTGCAAGCCTCAAACCAAGAAGTCGGGCAGGAAGGGGCAGGAACACAACGCCTACACCACTAGAAGAGGTCGATGGCACCAACACGGAAGGCTACAGCAGTGGGGATGGCAAGGTAGGGCCTGCAGCCAGGATGGCAGTCCCTGTGGAGGCACTCAGTAAGCCGAGCTCCAATGCAGCAGCCACAAATGGTAATCAACAAGGGCTGAGTGAAAGGGGTGGGTGGCGCGATGAGGGTCAGGGGCAAGCCCTGTGTTCTGCCGGGGAGCCTGGACACAACTCTGGGTAAATAACTTTGCAATGCATGGGATATGGGGCCCCCGGGCCAACGAACCGGAGGGGAGGTCAGAGAGAAAGGGAATTCCACAGTGAAGCATTAGGGCAGATGCCCTTTCAAAAGCAACCCCCACACCCAGCATCATAGATGTCCTTGTAATGGCCCAGGCACGCAATACGGGGGGTCCACACCTGGGGACGAGATGCGCCAGGGATGGCAGGTGTCCTGGTCAGGCTGAACCTCAAAAGGAGGGGTCCAGGGAACAAACAGGGTCAGCAAGGGAGAACCCAAAGGAAGCTGGGAGCGGGAAAAACGGCGGTTGGGGGGTGGGCAACCCAAGCAATCAAGGTCGGGTGGCGGTGTCCAGGGAAACCCAGCTGGGCAGGGCTGGGACAGGGGATGTGCAAATGCCGGCTGGCAAGCCCTGCCAGTGAATACATACACCTATCCACAAGGGACCTGCCCATCACCACCCGTCTAATGAGGCTAGCCAACCTCATACTGATAGCAGTGAAGGAGTGAATTTGGTGTAAGGAATACATCAATATATTTTCCTTACTGGAAGTGTGCCAGGCGGGGTTGGATTTGACAGTGCAGGATAGGAAGGATGAGGACAGGAGAGACATGCACAAACCCAGAAAAGAGAAATCAATAGAAAATTGACTGCGGGCCTTTATGACCCTGGCATGCATCTTCATAGAAACACTACCACAAAGCGCAGCAGTCTTGTTCCTGCACGAACAAAAAGTGCACGAGGCACACCAGTAGTACCAAGGAGGAGCTTGGTTACGGTACGACGAGAGTTTCAGGGAGAAGATGCAGACCTGGCCAGTGAGAGAATGGGACCACCAGGACTTAGACGGCTTCAAAACTCACATGGTGACAGCCAAGGAGGAGTGAGGTGTGCGAGAGCACAATTTCCATCCCTCAGGGTTCAAAGGGAAATATGAGGGTCAGAGACAAGGGCCCTAAAGGCATAGGCCAGCCGGGAGGGAAAGCTGGGAAAGGCCACACTGCAACATACTGGAAGTACGACAAGGATGAATGCAAATGGTGGCACTTCTGCAGATTTAAGCACAGCTGTGGGAACTGCAGCGGCAATCACCCTGCTGCCGCTGCAAACAGTCACAAGGGTCAGGAGACAACAGAGAGAAGGGCAACAACAACAAATAGCGGAGGATGAGAACAAGTGCAGGAAAGGACAGGGGGGCATGGGGAAGGGGAAATCATGACGCACCCCTATCAACATAAGGAGATTAGTGGCACTACTGAATACGGGGCGTATCGCTTATGGAACCAAGTAGGTTACCAGCCTGAGGAACAGAAGCCGCAAATTATGCGAGCATCGCCTTTGGACCACGAACGCCCATGAGGCGGAAACATACCACTTTATGAGTTTTTCTTCCAGAGTGGGAAGAAGACTACATTTTGTATAGGGAAACAATTTTGTGTTCCCATTCACCATGGACCGAGGGCAGGGCGCTCCTTAGCGTGTGCGTACCACCTAGGTCCTTCTCTTTTTCCTTTTGGTGCTGACGAAAACCCACAATCACAAGAGGTTGAAACATGTAGACCTAAGACTTTTAATTGAAATCACATAGGGGAACCATTTCCGGAGAAAATCAGCCAGCAGAGGGAGAGCCCACTTACCCGCCATCTCGCCGCAGCGGAGACCGATTCCGCCAGTGACGGAGGAGGAAAGAGCCGAGTCCCCCCTGCCGCCGCAGCTCAACATCTTCGCGGAAGCAGAGCGGGGGGACTCCAACACCCAGGAGCCTGTGCGGGGGCGCGCGATAGTGACGCGCAAGAAGGCGGCCGGAGGCGCCTAAAACAGCGGTGCCTCCGTAGCGCCTTGGGAACCATTTCCGGAGAAAATCAGCCAGCAGAGGGAGAGCCCACTTACCCGCCATCTCGCCGCAGCGGAGACCGATTCCGCCAGTGACGGAGGAGGAAAGAGCCGAGTCCCCCCTGCCGCCGCAGCTCAACATCTTCGTGGAAGCAGAGCGGGGGGACTCCAACACCCAGGAGCCTGTGCGGGGGCGCGCGATAGTGACGCGCAAGAAGGCGGCCGGAGGCGCCTAAAACAACGTCCCCACCTCCGCGTAGCGGGACGCGAGCGGGACGCCCGGGGCGAAGCCCGGGCAAAGGGCGGGCCCTCTACGACCCTCATCGGCAGGAGGAGGCAGGGGCAGGGCCAGAATCCCTGTCAGAAGCACAAGAGGCAATCAACGGACCAAGTAAGACTGTATTGTTTTTAACAGCCCCACGTACTTTTTATTTAGTTGCCTAGGCTCTGCGCTACATTAACTATAATGTCGAAAAAGAACCAAGGTCCACAAGCTAATAATATGAAGAACTATTTGGTCCAGACTGTGGAAAAAATCAACTCCCAAAGGAGAGATTCATTGGGTCTTAGTCAGTCACCTGACCTACGTTGTTTATCCCCCTCCCTAATCCCATTACCGGATGATATAGTCTCTTTACAGACCTTCCCTGATGCCAGTTATATGTGTCCGAAACCACTGGAATCCGGCCCCATGACCAGTAACGTACCATCTGGATCTGGCTCCGAGGTTCTCTTAGTGGACCTTGGGAATCAAGTGGTCAGCGATGAGGACCAGGAAATTCTTGCATCCCCCACCGATGATGACACCTCTATTACTGAATTTCCCTCCTGTTCGGATTCCGGGAAAAATAAAAATCCACCTAGGCGAGGTGGTCTGAGATCTGGGACTAGGAGGAAGAGGGTTAATACCCCAAAAGTTCCCCCTAAGGAGACTCGAGGGGGGCGTGCAAAGTCTACCAATATCATTGATGAGGACTTATTCGATAGACTCACTGAGTTAATTGATGTGAAAATCAAAACCATCGTCAAGCCTTTGCTTTCTAAAATCGATAAACTTCAATCCGAGATTAAAAAATTGGGAGGGCAGATGAACAAACTAACTGAGGGGGTTGATTGTGTTAAGACAGCTGTGGTAAATATGGGTAAGAGTAGAAGTCAGGATGATGATCAAGAGAGGGTGATTCCAGTTGTAGCCCCTAGTAATTCACCATCCCAGCTTCCTGACCAACCTTTTGGCAGTTTAGGTACCAGTAGAGGGGAGGGCTCCTTAACGGTTGAGATACCCCCTGCTCAAGACCAGCCAACTGACCCACTTCAATTTATAGTTGAAGCCTCCCCGGTCGTCCTAGTTCTGGCGAACGTCCCACCACTAGAAGCTGGTACTGAGGAACTTCCATCGTCCCTGTCTAATAAAGCCCTACAGTGGCTAACAACAAATATGAGATTAGCTCCAGGGGGTGGGCGGCAGCTGGCCCAGGAAATTAAAACAGCCAAAAGGGTCTCATGGCTGGGCAATCGCCCTAAAAAATTTAAGGGGGATTGCGTAGCAGTAAGTTTTACTCACACAGGGGTGTTACCCAACATCCTAATTAACTTACTCCCACCACAACGCAGGCAGGGTTCTGTTGTACCATTGACACTTAAATTCTTTTATGGTGAACAACAGAATGTCACATACCCTAAAACACCAGCTTTTGCCTGGGATTCTAACCCTGACACACACCAGAGATGGGGTTTTGAACAAACTCGCAATACAGTGAATCATTCTGTACCCCAAGGGTTTCAGAATCCTTTTGCTCAACCCCTCTCACTGTCCAACCGCTTTGCACCCCTTTCATTTTTAGACCACAATGATTGACTTCAGCCAGAACAACCCGTAAAGCCTAGGATCAATGTGCCTGTTTTTAGTATCCTTACCTGGAATATTGCTGCCATTAAGACAAAGGCAGATAATGCAACCTGGTTAGATTTTATATCCACGTATGACGTTATCGCCTTTCAGGAAACCTGGGACACTAACAACACCTTTTCTCTTGATGGCTTCAGCTACTTTAGTATTCCTGCCGTGGCTAGCTCAGCAGGAAGGGCTAAGGGGGGCTTGATTAGCCTGTTTAAACTTGATATTAAGGGATGCCTTAAGGTATTAGCCTCAGGTTCAGAACACTGCCTTATCGTTGAATTGTCTCATACTGAGTCTCCTAATATTTTGTTTATTAATTTTTATAACCCCAATGCTGCCGATTGTACGTCATATAGTCTCGGTAGATTGGATGATTTCCTGTCAGTCTACAGTGAGGATGTTAATGTATTCGAAATTATTTTTTTAGGGGATTTTAATATTCATCCGTGCTTATTATCATGTGTTTGTGATGACGTTGAATCCCCCCCGAACAGTGCAATGGTTCATCTGGCGCACAACAAGCAGGGGGAATGTCTAGAAAACTTTCTTGCTAGATGGAACCTTTATGAATCTAGTTGTGGGGAGGAGGATAGGGCCCCTACTTTTAAGGGCTCAGACAATGGCTCTATCATTGATTATATTTTTATCTCTGCATGTTTTTTATCTAATGTTTTTATGTATAGAACTGTGATATCTGTTTTTAGTGACCACAACCCAGTTTCTCTGGATATAGGAGAGGGTGGATTATTAGGACGCATCCATGGTTCAACCTTTATGGATGGACCAATTAAAGTTAAGGACCAAAGACGCAGACTCAAATGGGACAGTATAACCCCAGAACCATTCATTCAGGAACTTTTGTTAGACTCTGAGGAAGAGGTTGGGGTCTGCTTATCGAATGATGCTAATGATGGGGATGTCATTCTCGCATTTACCAATATATGCTGTAAGATAAGTGGTAGGCTCTCTGTGATCAGTAAGATCAAGACAAAACCTCCTAAAAGATGGTTTGATCACAGTTGTTCCCTAGCACATTCTGTGCTGCTTAACGCCCTCAAATCCGATCCAAAGGATCGTGATCTTATTAGGACTAGTAGGGCCTTATATAAAAAAGCTATTGCAGCCAGAAAGAAAGAGCTTAAAGATGAAGCTTGGGCGCAACTTACAGATTCAGCCATATTAAAAAATAGTGGGGAGTTCTGGAGAATTGTTAATCAACCCCTTCTCACAGGCGAGGATAACTCCCCTCTGGAAGCAAATATTCCAGATCAGGACTGGATTCAACACTTCAGAGAGATATACTCAGGCCAGTCTCTAGCTAAGAATAGTGCTTATGAAGAGTTTACTATCACACTGGGTAACCACTTGCACTTTGAAGTTGAGGACATTTTAGACGCCATTAGTCGAACTCTGACAAAAAAGGCACCGGGACCGGATGGTGTTCCGGCCGATGCTTTTAAATGTTTTCCCAACTTCTGGTCAAGATTGCTTTGCAGGGTTTTTAACGCCTTAAACCGTGACAACATCCCGAAGTCCTGGAAAACTTCAACTATTATTCCGGTTTTTAAAAAAGGCAATAGGCAGGACCCTGTATGCTATAGGCCCATTTCACTGATAGACTCCTCAGTCAAAATCTTGGGGAGAGTTCTATTAGCAAAACTGAATACATGGGCCACCGAGAACAACATCTTGAGCAATGTGCAATACGGGTTTAGACCCAAGAGAAGCACCCTGGACCAGTGCCTCAATCTCCACCTACTGATTGAGAAATACACCAGAGCTAAGGATGGGTCCATGTACCTAGGGTTCATGGACCTCTCCTCTGCATTCGATATGGTCAATAGATCTAAGCTTTGGGGTAAACTGGTTGAGATGGGTCTGGACAGATCTATAGTTAGCTTACTGTCCGACCTGCATTCTGGCCTGTCTGCTAAAGTTAGAGTCTCTACTGATGGAAGATGTACTGAAGTGTTTGCTTCGGAAAGAGGTGTCCGTCAGGGATGCATCTTGGCACCTCTACTGTTCACGCTGTATGTGAATGCCTTAGAGCCCGCCCTAAGAGGGGTCACCTGCGATATTCCACGTGCGGGGGAACAGGGTATCCCAGTTCTCCTGTACGCGGATGACGCGGTGCTTCTGGCGCGAACAGGAGTGGGGCTACAACGGCTGCTGGATGCTTTCGAATCCTTTATGGGTTCCTTAGACCTGAAAATTAACGCAAAAAAATCCCAGATTATGCTTATGGGTCTGGCCTCAAGGAAATCCGCCCATAAAACCTTTCTTTGCGGAAGGGAAAAACTTGTTCGGGTTACTACTTTCCCCTATCTAGGGATTACTTTTGACGAAAAAGGTAGTTGGGGCCCTCACGTAAAAAGTAGAGTAGCTACACTGGCTAGAACTTCCGCGGCCCTTCATGGTTTTTCAAAAAGATTAGGGGGCAGGCCTTTTGAAGCTATTAGTAAAATATACAAAGCCAAATGTATCTCTGTAGCTTCATATGGGAGCTCCCTTTGGGGGCATAAAAGAGTTGACCTCATACAGACCGCGGAAAACAGATTTTTCAGATTAGTTCTGGGCGTCCCGCAGTCAACCCCATCCTATACTGTCCACCAGGAGATAGGAGAAGGCTTCATTAGCGATATGGTTAGAATAGCCCCATTAATCGCATGGCTCAAGCTGTGGCTTAATCCTGAAATTTCCCTAAACCATTCCATAATAAGGGACTGTTTGACCCTGGATAATGTACATAAGATTGGATGGTTAAAGTACATTAAGGACAGTTTTTGTAGGTTGGGGAGGCCTGAACTGTATACAGCCATTGACTCCATAACATCCAATGACGTTGTATTCATCAAGGCTGCCATGAAAGACCTTCTTTCCTTGGAGAGGGAGGAAGTCGAGCTACAGAAACCCTGTGTTAGGGCCAGCCTCCTGCTGGCTATACCTAGTGGTCCTGACAACTACCTTAATGTGGTGACTAACCCTTATCACAGGTTCATTTTAACCCGTTTTAGACTTAACCTAATTCATTTTAACTTGGGTTTTTACTCTGAGTGGAGTACCCCGGAAAAGGCCCCGCCATGTTCATGTGATCTTTTTTCAGATCAGAGCACAATGCACTTTATAATGTTTTGTAGCCATTATAACGATGCCCGGAGGCAGTTTCTCGTTCCTATACTTAAGGAAGCGGGATTCATTCTGGTCCGACCTGCTCTTATATACCTACAAATGTTGCAAACTCCCAGGATCATGTTTTTCGTGGCAAATTTCCTGGTAAGAGCAATAAGAAGCAGGAATACCAGACTCAAGAGTGCAGACTTGCTTATTAACTAGTCGGGCTGATGGCAACTTCAGGTTAACGAATTTTAGATCAAAGTGTGTATCTTAGTAGATCAATTATTCGGGGATTATTCCTTGGGATATTGCACTTTATCATGTACTTTACTATTAATGTACTTTAATACCACGCAATTACAAAGTCTTAATGATTTGTACATGGTACATTGCTTTTTATCTGAAATGCTCTTTTTTAAAGTTTTAACTGTTTTTTAATTGTTTTTAATCTGTTTCTTTTTATTCATGTTATTTGTTGTTTTTTATGCCATTGTCTTTGTATGATATTAAGTTATCGCAATAAAGAACTTTGACTGACTGAAATCACATAGCACACGTCGCTATTTTATGAACACTACACGTCTTTAACACCGAAGTCTACTTAATTAGACAAAGGTGCTACAGTTCTTTTACCAAGGTGTCCAGTCACTCAGGAATAAAGTCTTGTAGTGAGTAGATCTGGCCCCTTTTTAAACCACTTACCCCTTTTTATCACTGCACATATAAAAAGAGAAAAAATACCCGCTCCACTGTAATCAGGTGTCGCAGCACACCCTGTTGGCACTCGGCCTTCGGGGTGGGACCCCGATGATGAAGCATGTCACCAACTAGGTTGGTGAGTGAGGGGTCTTCTAAAAGGACATGCTATGTCCTATGATAAGGTTGGGCACAAGTGCTTGAGTAAGCCTTAAGCTTCAGGCGCAGAGACTTTCCCGGTCTCGCCATCAGGGGGCACTCCTCCAATTGTTTTTGTTATACTACTGAATAATTACCCATAGGAGACAGACAGACAACAATTAGCGGAATGGTTCACACACAGCTTCCCCATTCCTTACAAGGGCCCGTTGGCCCCACGGGTTAGCCGCAATCTGAAATCCATACGGGACAACCCAGATGCAGCCAGGCAGAAGGTGGGGAAGGAGGTTCAACTGGGGAGGGTGGCTAGCCCCTTCACTTCCCTCCACTAAAGAACCTCATGGTCTCTCCCGTAGGGGTGGTACCGAAGAAGGAGGCAGGGAAATGCCAACTCATACACCACCTGTCACACCCTCAAGGGGTTCCATAAATGATTGGCTGGAGCAGGGAAGCTGCTCAGTGGCATATGCCTCATTAGACGATGCGGTGGAGCTGCTTAAACAGGCAGGGAAGGGGCAATTTTAGCCAAAACAGTTATTGAATCGGCTTTCCGCTTACTGCTGGTGCACTTAAAACAGCTATCACCTTTTGGGCGTCCAACCGGACTGGGGCTACTATTATGACAAATGTCTACCCATGGGTTGCTCCATATCATGTAACTATTTTGAGTCATTTAGCTGCTCCCTGGAATGGGTGCTGGGGACGCAACACCCAGAAGGAGGGCGTGTCCCCTACCTGGACGACTTCCTCTTCATTGGCAGGGCAGGAATGGGGGAATGCTCGAACCTCCACTGCCACTTTGAAGGGCTGGCAAAGGAACTAGGAGTCTTGCTAGCCCCGGACAAAACAGAGTACCTGGGCACCAAGCTATCCTTTCTGAGTATTGAGCTGGATTTGGTGGGGGGGCACATGCGAGCAACCACCAGGAAAGGTCGCCCAGCTGTGCCAAATTCTAGGGCAGTTACTGCAGTGAAAGAAGGTGACACTCTGGGAAATACAGCAGCTGCTGGGGAAACTGAATTTTGCTAAGAGGTTATCCCTGCAGGGAGAACTTTTACCAGGCAACTGGCCTGGTTCACCAAGGGGAGGTCAAAAAGACACCACAGGGTGCACCTTATGCAAGGGGTGGGGCACTTTCTTGGTCAACTTCAATGGCATCCTCTTGTGGCGCGAGCTGTGGGTGCCCGCAGAGCAATTGGAACTCTACACAGACGCAGCAGGCAGCCATGGCTTTGGGGCTATCCTGGGGACCGTATGGGCAGCAGCTCAGTGGACAGACAACTGGCATAACACAGGGATCACTGGGAACTATACCCTGCTAGAGCTCTTTCCCATTAGAGTGGTCTTTCCCATTTAGGGACACAAGGTGGCTAATAAGCAAATCACACTCTGGTCGTACAACCACACAGTTGTCCAGGCGATCAACTTGGGAACGGCAAAGTGCTCAACGGTGGTGAGGCTCTTGCGGCACTTAATCAGTTGGCAACTGGGAGCAAACATAGCTATTAGGGCAAGACACATTGAACGTCTGGATAACTCAATTTCTGGCGCATTTTCTCATTTTCAGTGGGGCAGATTCAGGTAACTGGCAGCTCACACAAACCAGTGCATGACGCCAGTACCAGAAGAACTGTGGGAACGGTTGGAAATGACATAATGAGGCTGGTGTACAACGCTCTGGCTCCCAAGATAGAGAAAAGATATTGTAAATGCTGTGAGGCCTTCAGTAACATACCACAGGCTCGAAAGGGGTGAGGGGCACCAGGCCGGGCGAGGTGACAGCATTCATCAACTGCCCATTTGGGAGCCGAAAAAACAAGTCATGGGCACAGACACACCTGGGCGCAGTGGCCTTACACCAAACTAGCAATGGGGTATCTTACAGGGACTTTCCTCTGCAGGATGGCAATGAAAGGCTGGAGTAGGCTACAGCCCACAGCACCAGACAGGAGGAGGCCCGAGGTTCTAAAAAAGACACAGCACATTAGCAGGCATATGTACAGGGTGACACAAGTTGGCGTTATTTAGGGCAGTGTTAGACCCGGCATCCTTGGCGTGGTTTCCCCCTATCGTTTTGCCTCTACCTCCTGTATTTTTGATGCTGTGCTGGATTTCGTTTTTGCTGGTTTAGATGCTTTGGATACTCTGCCACTGCTGATCAGTGTCAGAGTGTAAGTGCTCCCTGTGTAAATTGTTACTGTGATTGGATATACATGGTTGGCATATTTGGATCACCAAGAAGTCCCTAGTAAAGTGCACTGAGTGTGCCAGGGCTGGTAATGTCAAATGCTACAAGTGGGCCTGCAGCACTGATTGTGCCACCCACATGAGTAGCCCTAAAATGGTGTCTCAGGCCTGCCACCGCAGTGCCTGTGTGCAGTCTGTGAACTGCCATGTCCTCCTGGTCAGTGTCCCACTGACCAGGCCTAACCCTTCCCTTTCTGTGCACATTGGTCACACCTATGGAAGGCCCAAGGTACCCCCTTGGGCAGGGTGTAGTGTATGTGAAAGGTAGAGCATGTACTGGTGCAGGTGACATGCTCTGGTAGTGAATTACAGCCATTTTCGTTTTTCACTGCTGCAAGGCTATCTTGCTCCATAGGCTATCATGGGGGATGCTGGCTACAGTGACTACCAGCATATCTTCCCATAGGAGCAAGGTAGGACATAAAAGTATGGTATCCCTGAACTCAAAATGTAATAACACATCTTTTAGGAAAGGTTGTTTTTACATCCTGTGTTTGAGAACAGCACTTTTAGAAAGTAGCTGTTCTCTTGTCTGACCTTTCTGTGTGCCTTGGCCGGTTTGTGAATTGATTGTCTGGTTTGAGAGTGACAGGGGCTGGGGAGCCCCCAGGAGGCTGGCTGGGACAGCCCTGGGCTGAATGACTGCATTTGCAACTTGAGTAGTGGGAGGAGATAGCACCTGGGCCTGACTAGGGCTGTGCCTGCTTTCCACAATGTTGGCTCCACCTCCTGCTGGGCGGCTGACGACCCTGCCCCTCACTCTGAAAGGAAAGGAGAAGCCAGGAAAACAAAGTGCTCGAGGAACACCCAGAACTGGTTCATACTGGGCTTAGGACCCACTTGCACAAAGAGAACAAAGACTTTTAGGGGTATAAGTACAGGACCCCTGACAACAGAAAATTAGATCATCCTGGAATCAAGAAGAAACCTCTGCCAAGGAGAAAGCTGAAACTGAAGAAGGAAGACTGCCTTGCTGTTGCTCTGATGGACTGACCTGTTCTTGCTTTGCTGCCAAGGAGAGGGGAAGGACTTTGCTTTTGGTGCTGTGTCCCCTGTCTTGAAGGAATCTCCAAGGGCCTGAGAAGAGCTGGCTCCCTGTTCTGAAGTCCCAGGAACAAAAGGACTTCACCCCCAGCTTCCCGGAACTCTACCGAAAGAGTTCTGTGGCCCATGTGTGGTGCCTCTAGAAGTTGTACTTGTGTTGGGCAGCTGGAAACTAAGCTTTTAAAGACTTTCTGCAAAATGTGTCGCATCGCTCGCTTGCGGAGCTCATCCCAGACAGTGTGAGGAAATTCCCACCGCTACGAAGGTCGAGATCGTCGCAGCGCCTGTTACCGCTGCCAGAGCCATCACATCCTTCGTTTGCGGGACGCATCAGACCGGTGCGGGAAGATTACCATTGCTGTGAGTGTCGTCGCAGAGCCTGTCATCACTGGGTGAGATCGCTGCACCGCTTGCTTGCGGACCGCATCACGTCGCTGCGAGTGTCGCCGCAGAAGTCATCGCATCGAGGAGCTGCGAGAGAGAGATCAACGCTGGTCCGTGCATTGTCACCCTGGAGATCGTCGCAACTCCAAAGATCATCGCATCGTGCATTTGCGAGAGAAAACTTCCTACGGAACCTACGCACCGGAATCCATACAAGTCCGCCTTCCTCCCCATACAGACTGGATTCGTCGCAACATGCCCGCTGCTGCAGTGGGGTTGTCGCATCGCCTCCCCTGGGTCTCAGGAGCAATGCATCACTTGTTTTCCACCGCACCAGCTTCTGCTTTGGAACTTTGTCGCATTTAAAAGGTATTGTTGGCTAAACATGATGCAACTGTGAACTTTTCACGCAACTGTGGATTATTTTATCGCAACCTTAAGAACTCTTTTGCGGCCATATTCTTGAACTGTGTATGGTGGATTTATGTCGTTTTGGTCTTGTGTAGTTTAGATTAAATACCTTTATTTCTCTAACTGTTGTGGAGTCAGTTTGTGGTGTTTTCACTGTGTTACTGTGAGTGTTAGTACAAATACTTTACGCATTGCTTTTGGATAAGCCTGATTGCTTGTGCCAAGCTACCAAGGGGGTGAGCAGAGGTTATCTAAAGAGTGTTTTCTCCTTACCCTGACTAGAAGCAAGGGTCCCTATTTGGACAGTGGTACCTACCTCTTCCAACTAGAGACCCCCAGTTCTAACAGGCAGGATTTGCATTAACTTTCTTTGGAGCTTACAGAATCAGGCAGCTAGTGGCCCCAATGAGGGGGGACCCGGGGAGAGCTTGCATGCGCATACATTACCTCCACATGGTTGGGAACACATGTTGGTCCACCTGCGTCAGACAAAAACAGACCAAATAGGCAGAGGGAAACACACAAGGTTCAACTGCATTGAGGACAGGGCATGCAGCCTCATTTGCCTCATGCAGGAATACATGGATCAGGGCAGGCCAACACAGAGGCTGCTGTTTATGCTCGAGGACAGGTCCTGCCTCAGCCACTTTCAGTTCATAGCAATAATATGGAGGGCCCTGGAGAAGGCAAGTTTCTCACCTAGGGAGTTCGGATCACACTCATTCTGCATAGGGGCAGCAACCACCGCGGCCAGCCGGGTGTTCAATGTGGAGCAGATCAAGGCAGTGGGACGCTGGCCGTCAAGAGCTTTTAGATGGTAGATATGCCCCATGTAGCACTGAGAAATGGTTTCTCTCCTACCAGGTCTGCCAGAGAGCTGCTGCAAGGTGTGAATCCTGGGGCACTCGTACATAATGCAGGTGCAACAGTGGGCAGCGGTGCTACAAGAATTCAAGGGGTACTGGCTCCGGAACATGGCAGTGACCTGGTTAGGACAGCCGGGCATGAGAGGGGTCCAGCTGCTCTCCGCAGTACAAGGGGCACTGCGCCAGGGCGACTGGTCAAAATAAAATGAACAAACAATATCCCAAAAGGTATCAGTGTATAGACAGTTAAACATGTATGCCAAAGGCATTACTTTCAAAGAAAAAGGAGACTCAATTAGTTTTTAGAATGTGCTTGTAGCATCATGTATTTTAAGTACAGATAAGACATACAGTTATCGCAGCACTGTATAGAAGTGAATCGAACAGCAACCCGATTTGTACGTGGTGCTCAGTATGTACAGGTGACACAGGTGGCGACGCAAGTGACAATAGTGAACAGCGTGAACGGCGCAATTTGTGAGAGTGAAATAATATATGCAGTGTGGAGATAGAAAGCAATGGCTCTAGAATATAATTCAATCTGATTTGGTACAATTACAAATGACAATTCAAGTGAGCCACTGTGTGGAGTTACGCCAATAATGCGCTGCGCTGTCGACGACGTTTCGATCCGCGTGATTTGGGATCATCTTCAGGACGGCGTTGTGATGAATAAATGGTGCTGCGGGAGGGAATGAGAGAAGTAAGGGGGGCAAAGGAAAGAAAAAGGGCATAGCGCGCAGGTGAGACACGGATATCTGGTCTAAGTGGCGCTGGTTCGAGGTTGGGCGTGTGGAAGGTCGGTCAGGCATGGTGGGAGTGGAGATAGCTTGCAAGCAATTGCAGGCTAGAGCGAATCGCATCTGGACCGGATGCGGTGTTAAGGGGAGAAGGAGCGTTGGTTAAAACGTGGGTTAAAACGTGCTGGTGCCCGTGTGGGTGACTCGTTAGGAGCCGTGCGAAAACGCGTGGTGGCCGGTGGTGTATTGGTATGGCCAGGTTAGGAGCAGAGGGGCCGGGGGTGGTGGAGGATCCAGGGGTGTGCCGTGGTACTGGGCGGGAAAAGGGGAGTGACGCGGCTGGGGTGCGGGGCTAACAGGAGCTAATAATATGCAAGAGGTCTGAATACCTTGGTTCGTTGTCAGTAGGGGCCTCAGAGCGTGTGCTAAGGTGCTGGTATCAGGGGGAGGTATGGGCGAGTCCCAGTATCCTCGTGGCATCTGTGGGACATGAAAGAAAAGTGAGGGTGGTGGTCTACCTTGAAGTGGGGTGGCAATCTTGCGGCTGCGTGACTAAGGTATACCTGTAAGAGATACAAATTTGTCTCAGGGGGAGTGCGGGCTTTGGCAGAGGGTGACGGCTCAAGGATTGCCACGTAGGTTCTGAGGAAAAAGGAGGGAGTAAGCCTTGGTCTGCTGCGGTGGGCGGAGGAGCTAGGGTCGCAAATAGGTGGTGGGAACAGTTGTACCTGAGTTATTGTTACATGGCGTCAGTCATGGTGGTTCCTTGTCACAGCTGGCAATTTAGCAGCATGATGGGCTGGGGAAGGAAACAAGGGGTAAATAGGGACCGGCGAGAGGACCGGGAAGGGTCGAGCGGTCACAGAGCCAGGGTACGAGGTTACCTGAGTGGATCAGCGGGTGGATCAGGGAATCGATCCAAGGGCTGGTAACACGGCGTAGAACCAGAAACGCTGTATGGAGTCCCCGCGAGTATAGCGTTGCCGGCGTGTCACGTGCTGGCCGAGTAGCCAGTGGGAGCGCGCGGGGGCGTATGCGAACTAAGGGGTGGGAGGGCCGAGATGGGGAAGGAACGAATGGAAACACTGTCAAGGACCTAAATGGCTAATGAGCCAAAAGTGGTGCGCAAAGTGTGTGCAGGTTCAAAGGTTGGCAAGGGGAGCAACAGGGACTGTGAGGAAGCGAAGGGAACACTGTCAGGAGCGGCAGTGTCTGGACTAATAAAGAGTTACTATCGGAATTGTGGAAAAAATTGGTAGACCTAATGGACACAACAACGGGGCAATTGTCCACAGTGGGGAGTCTGAAGTGAAGTAAACAATTTATGGCAAAACACGGAATTAACAGGTCCATCACATAACAATTGCAACTTTGTGATTGTCCAGAGTTAAGGGAAGCAAATATATACATGGGGGAGAACCAATTGAAAAAGGGAGATAAGAGGAGTGACATGAAAAGACATTAGTGAAATATATGTACCAGGCATCCTGAAGTAACCAAAACACAAATATACATGGGGGAGAAACGGATAAATAGAGAAGTGACAAGAAACGACATTGGTGAAACATATGTACCAGGCAACATGACGTAGTCAAAACAATTTGACGGACTTCTAAACACGGTGGGGTAACAGGCGTGTATATCCTGGGCAGCGAATGGAAGGGACAGGACTACAGCCTATGTGAATATTAGTATGACGTAAATCGCCTGGGGAGGAGCTGCAGGTGGTCATGTAGGGTCATAGGTATGTATTGAGAACAATGTGGTAAGGGGGGACATCGTATGGTTACATGGGAAAGGTACCTCAGCCTATGTAAGTAACAGCATTGAGGAATAAGTGAGGTGACAGGCATGTATTGCGAGAGTTACAGCAAGAGGGAGGGAACAGTGTGTGGTTAGATGGAAATGGTACTGTTCCACTCGACAATGGTGTTTAGTCCGTGGTTGACTGTGTTGCACAGAGTCATCCATTTGCATTCTGCCCTGTTGAGGAGCGTCCTGATGTCACCGCCCCTCATGGGTAGGGTAGGTTTGTCGATCACCTGCCATGCGATGTCCGTATCAAGGTGATTTTTCTCCAGGAAATGTGTAACCAGTGGTGCGATCAAGACCTTGCAGTTGATTCTGCTTTTGTGTTGTATGATGCGTTGCTTCACCATCTGTGTGGTTTGTCCGATGTATGTAAGGCGGCAAGGGCAGCAGATGGCGTAGATAAAATTTTTAGACCTGCAGTTGGTGTGTTTTTTGAGTTTGTATGTTTTACCACAGTAGGAGAAGTCCTTGGTGTTGGTTGTGAGGTCACAGACACTGCAGCTTTGGCATTTGTAGTGTCCTATGATGGGCTCCAGTCCCCATGATGCGGTAATGGTGTGTCTATCAGCCTGTTTTTCAGGCCACGTGATGGCGTGGACAAGGTGACTGGCCAGGTTGTCGCCACGTTGGTAGGAAAAGAGGGGTGGCTCTCGGAAGGATTTGTAGGGGCGTAGTATTGGCCAGTTTCTTTTAATGATCTTGGTGATTTTTTTTGCTGCCAGGATTGAACTTTGACACAAAGGGTATTCTAGTCATGTGTTTTTTGGGTTGGGGTGTGAGGACATGGTCTCGGTGGCAATACCATGCCCTCTTCCGTGCACAGGTCACCAAACGTTTGGGATACCCTCTCGAAAGTAGTCTTTGCGCCATTTGCAATTGCGTCTAATGCATAAAAACTGGCCATATGGGAGACCATCTCGCAGTCCACGTGGGTGATAGCTAGAGTATTGGAGCAGAGTGTTCCTTTCAGTAGGTTTACGGTATAGGCATTTTCCAAGTTTACCATCTTCTGCGTGTATGGTGACATCAAGAAATGGTAGGTCATTGTTTCTGCAGTCACTGGTGAACTCGAGGTGATTCTGTGAGTGGCTAAGCCAGTCAATGAACAGTTTGAGTGTTGCAGTGGTGCCGTTCCAGAGAAGCAAAATGTCGTCAATGTATCTCCGCCAGAGATCTATCTGGTCAAGGAAGGGATTGTCTATCGAGAGAATGAGTGTTTTTTCCATATGGTGTACAAACAGGAATGACAGAGTTTGGGGCAAATCAGGCGCCCATGGAGACGCCCTTGACTTGGAGGTAATAAGTGTCTTGATACAGGGACTAGTTGTTCTGAAGGGCAATTTGAAGGAGGTCCATTATGAAATCAGTTGGGATCTGTGAAGGTTGAGGTCTTGTTTGAAGGAGTGATTGATGACTTCAAGACCCTCGTGGGGCGGGATGTCCGTATATAACGACTTTATGTCCAGCCCTGCCATCAGTTGTGAGTCTAGATCGAAGGGTCTTTCTTCCACAATGTTGATGAGATCCATTGTGTCTCGGATGAAGGTGTCAGTGATGGGCACAAATTCGTTGATGATGGCATCTAAGTATTTTCCCAAGGGCTCCAGAATGGATCCGCAGCCAGAAACAATTGACCGTCCTGGAGGGTTAGTGCTGTCTTTGTGGACTTTGGGGAGTACATAGAGTACTGGTGTCCGTGGGTGTGGGTTATTCAGAAATTCGTATTCTTTCTTGGAGATGATGTTCATATCTCTTGCTTCACTTGTGACAGTTTGTATTTTGGTTCTAATTTCATGCATGGGGTCTTTTGTCAATGGGCGGTAGTGATTGGTGTTGGAGAGTTGTCGAATAATCTTCTGGTCATACTGATCAATTCCCATAACGACAATCCCGCCCCCTTTGTCAGCTGGCTTGATGATGATTTCAGGATTGTTCTTCAAGGTCAGTAGTGCCTGTTTCTCGACCAGTGGCAGGTTGTAGGGAACATATTGGAACTGTGATTTGAGTTCTGTAATGTCTTGCATGACCAGGCGTTCGAAGGCCAAGATCTCAGGAGGCTTGGTGTGGGAATGGGGGTTAAAGGTAGAGGCGGGGTGGAACTGAGATCGCGGGGTTAGAGTGGAATCCGGTTCATCAGCAAAGAATTGTTTCAATCCGATACGTCTGAAGAATCCTAAGAGGCTGGATTGAAGTTCGAGGTAGTTGGTGCTTTCAGTGAGGACAAAGCTCAACCCGCGTGATAGGAGTGTGGTCTCATCAGGGGTGAGCACGTGGTTGGAAAAGTTGAATATGGGTATGCAGAGGTCTTGTGCAGGGGGCCTGGTCTGGAGTGTAGGTGGTATTGTAGCGGTGTCATCGGTGTTCATTGTGGTGGGCCCCATTGGTAATACCGGTTGCGCGTTTGTCGCTCGCCTGCAAATTGTGGTTGGTACTGGCAACCTCTGGTTGGTCTGGTTTGGGGTTGGCCGCGTCCGTGGCCTCGTCCTAAAAAAACGGGTGGAAGTAAAGGTTGAGGACTGGTCAGACACAGTGGTTGTTTACCTTGGGGGCAATGACCCAGCGAACATTGGGAGGAGGAATTTGCTGGAGAAAATGTTCACCGGGCTGGCATCATTGGCAAAACTAACCCGCCCAGCAGATATAATCTGGTCAGAAATAATCTTGCGTCCGGTATGGAGACCAACGGGAAGTGGAGAAGTTCAGGCACAAACTGAACATCACCATGGCCAAGATATGTAGGTAAATGTCTAGGGTTTTGTACAACACGGGTTGATCAACCTTAGGTCACCAGGCTGCCACTTGGAGGACGGGGTACACCTGACCGGGGTAGGCATGGATATGTTCCTACTCAACATAGTGGGGGTTCTGAAGCAGATGAATTTCTCATGAGCAAAAGAAAAGTGGGAAGCAAAGGGGGGAGCAGCCTCCAATCAGTAAATCGTCAGCAGCATGGCGTAGGCCACCCAGAGAGTTACTCAAAGGGGAGTAACATAGGTAGAAGAGCTGCTCATACAGTATCGTTGGGATGCCTCACAGCAGGGAAACAGGGTGAGCCAGTGACAGTAAACAACCACAGCCAGAGAAGAAGAGCTGCTCACACAGTGTCCTTGGGATGTCACACGGCAGGGGCACTGGGGAGCAGTGAGTGGCCAGCAAGGGTCTAGGGAAAGCTGAACGGTATTGCAGCCCGGGCCAAACCTAACGGCCGCTCACAGAGTCAGTAACAAGGGAAGACCAGATCCCGCAGACCACTGAGACACAAGCATAAGGGGACCCTCGATCAGGGTAGTGCTGTCAGCCAGGAACAGTGTTGTGAATACTTAGTTAACACGGCGCAATTTTCCAGCAATTGACTGTGATGTTGAAAGTTGCGTTAAGCTAATTTTGCGATACTTATCACACGTTCTTGAGAATATCTCCCATAGTGTATTAAATCAGAGGAGCCTTGTTTGAGATTCAGTAACTCATTATCTGCAGATTGAACAAAATCACGATTTTTGAATAATCACTTCATACTTTCTTTAAAGTGTCTACATTTGTCCAATAAAGGATAGTCTCATTCAATTAAAGGTACAAACCATAAGGCTGCATCTCCGCCCAATTAAGATAAAATAAAGGTGATTTTAGATGCATCATCAGGAAAGGCACTCAGTTTTGCCATATAGTGAAGATGGCATTGATTCAAAAAGATACTAAATTTATTGCTAACTCCATAAAAAAGTTTAGGAGGTGCTAACGGAATAGGTGTAGGGGTGCACCTGTATCTGAGCGGGGGTAGGTTACTAGGCTCAGTAGCTCCTCTTGGCATTTGAAAACTAGGAGGCTTTTAAGGATGGGTTTATTAGGCCATGGTACGTCACATGTCTTACTCGTTTGCATTTCAGACTGAAGGGCAGAAAGATCCTACAGTAAAGCAACATTTTCGGACCGGATATCAGCCAATACAGTGGCTATATCTTGAAGGGAGATTGCCTGTTCTCTATCCATAACATCTGGGCGAGTCGATTGTCATGGGCTTAGACTTCTGTTAGGTGGTTGAACAATGCATTCTTACCTGAAGTCGGCACTGTTTGATACACAGAGACAGAATGGACCAGCTTCCTAGTGCGGAAGTTGTAACACAAGAAACATGTAGTAGAGTTCAAGGAGGAGGGCCGGATGATGGACGCTTTAGGATTCCTTATTGTCGACCTGCGAGGCAACAAGAAAGCACTATTACATTTCCAGTTTTGTGTGTGCAATACACACCCTATTCTCTCCCTGTACACCTTGGCTAAAGGAACAATGTTTTTTGTCTATGTCCTACCTCCGATCAACGTTGTGGTCCATTGAATGGGTGGGTGGAAATAAACTGTTCATTAAGGAAGTCTTCATGAGTAGAACGTAAAGCGTGTGGAGTTGGAACAGAACTGGAAACAAGAATAGAGACAATAAGACGATTAATCACCTACATAAACAATCTTGTCTTTAGCTCTTTCCCCCTCTCTGAAATTACAATATTACCACTGGCAGTCATACTCACACATATGCTAAGGCTTTGATGAACAAAGTGTATTGACTGCCTTTGCTGTCACTTAAACAAAACACTGAACAAAAGGTCTTTTGCAGAAAAATAAAAAGCATCTTACAATTTTAACATTAGTAACATAAATAAGGAAAATATAAATTATCTTTAGTCCATGGTGTCTTCCAAAGTCATTTTTTTAAATGTTCCAAAAATGATTTCTTACTTGCGTTGGGCACCATAACTCATGATACTTTTTACAGGTTGTGTGGTCAATGAAATACAGACGGAACGTTGTTGCCAGGAAACCCAAAGGAAGATCTGACGAGTCAGAAGTCAGGTAAGCCTCCATGGTTACCAGTTTGTATCCACGGGGAATTTGGCAGGCTAAGCACTATCTGGAACTGGGGTGTAGCATTAAATACTCATGCCACACCCAAGATGGCTACCACCACATTTGACGTTCCGCATAACGTCTTGCAGTGATGCACCATGCATGCACGTATGTCATTGTTCTAAGCACTTTAAGCACGGACTGCAAAGGAAAGGAGAGGTAGCTTGAATACGTAAGAAGCCAGTTTTTATGCAAAAACTGATGCTCGTTTGTACATTATTGTTCATTCGTTCGCATACTACAGTTTCAACAATGCAGTAACCCTATAACCGTGGTTGCCCATGTTCATGATTAGTAAAGAAATAACCCTAACACATACAGATTCAATATACTTTTTGGCAGTGCTGGTTGCACAGGACGGGGGTGGGTTTTCTGGTTTGGAAAAGGCGAGGAATCTCCTAAGCACCACATAGCACGTATGGAGGGATATATGAAGGTAACCACAAGAGGAATCTTGGCAAGTGTGATGTGCAGAGGTTGTATTAATTCCTTTATGAAGGATGATAACTGAAGTAGTAAAAGTTCTACCTGAAATTGATATTTGTCCAGCTCTGAAGTTTGTAATTTGAGTTTCGGATTTAAACCCATCTGCCCTGCATCATTGTAGCATCACTATAAGGTATTTCATAGTTCTTATTAGGATTAACATAAATAACATCCGATCTGCAGTTTGGGCAGGTCATATTTTGGTTAGTATTCTTCAACAATTAGTCAAAAGGCACACATATAATCTGGCAATGTTAAATAAAGAAATTGCTCAGCATTTCTTTGAGAGGTAGATGAATCATTATATTCTTCACTGTCATTGTACCCCGTGTAACTAACTTATCAATCTTTATATCTTCTTCATCTAAACCTTCAACATGACCATAATAAATTCTTATGCATCTTGTTGACTGGTGGCAGTAAACATTACTGATCCACTGCATATATCTAAAAGATCTTGATTACTTGAAGAACAATGTACCACAGTTCTGTCACACATTAAACTTTGGAGTAGGTAATACAGTGCAGAACACAATCTCCCATCTGTTTTTTGTTGAATTTGGTTGACTAGATGTAGTAAACGAAGCAGTACATGCAGAACAATATTTACATAGCAGTTGACACCTGATTTAATCAGCAGTAACCTTCTTTTTATCAAAAACAAACCAGACAATGTTCTAACTCATGACAATGCTGCACATGTTATTTCATTTCAAAACACAGTACTTCTGATATTAACAAACACTGCACCTACACTTAAACTTTGTGATTTATGGACAGTTACAGCATATGCTAGAGACAGTGGGAACTGCTGGTGGTGCACATATAAGTCTTTTACTAACAAAAGACATACAACACAATGGCCAATCTGCTTTATGCCATCAATCAAATCAAATTTTATAGCCAACTATTCAACCTCATCTCTATTTGGGAGATTAATAAAACCAATTACTTTACCCATTGCACTATTTACTAACCCATCCTCTACATTTAAACTACTGCGCAAAATATATCTGCTGTTTTTACTGACAGGTAAAATCTTTTCTAATCCTGCAGTTTTCGAGGGAGACTTCTACAAAGCATCCAATAGTTTATCTGCAAGTCGTATTATTACTCCCTGATGTTCCATTTTATCAATGTCTGTACTTTCCAAAATATCTTCTTAAAACAGTTGTAGTAATTGTTCATTAAAGTTGGAGTGTTGGCAGTAAACAAACGAATGACTTCTGTTTGTCAATGAAATTATGCATTAGTTCAGCTGCTGTAAAATTAAATGGAAACAGTTTCTTGATTACACGACTTTCCAAAGCATATTTATTCTGTGTTGTTAGAACTCCTATTATAATGTCCTTGAGTATATCTGCATAATTTAAACCAGACGTTTGACGCATATTTTCACTAGTTCGGTGTATTCAAAGTTTAACCAAATATTGACATTGACAATACTCCCCAGAGAATTTTTTGTTTCATTATGCACAAGTGTTTTGAAAATAGGTTGTCATTTTACAGGGGTGAGTTGCTGTAGGTCACCAAATACAATTAAATGGTTGCCTTTGGTAACTTTGTTATTAAAATCTTCTGCATTCTTAAGTGCCTGAAAACAAGCAGTAAGTTGGATACCGTGATCACCTCATCAATGATTAAAAGCTTCCATTTCTTCAATACTCTTGATACCGTATGGCAAGCTTCACCAGAGAGTTTCTGGTATTCCAGTTTATTGCCATGTTCAATAGGCAGCATTAGTTGGTGATGTAAATTAATACCTCTAACGTTATGTGCAGCTAATCCTGTTGGTACTGTTACTACATGTGGAACATTTGATTCTGTAGTTTTCTGAAGATAACCAGTGAGAACTTTAATTAGGAAGCTTTTTACAGTGCCAGCTTGACATCTGATGTATAGTAATATTGGTTTCTATGAAGAATTATCACACTGTTTCCTCTCATGGAGAAAACCATGCTCTATGTTATCTTTACCTTAATTGTAAATTTCCTTTTGTTCATTGTTCAGTTGTTCTACTAAGTGTTTGAAATCCACAGTTTCCTCTTTTGCTTGCCGCATTGCAGTCTCCACCTCCTTCATAGCTATAGCTGCTTCATTTTGAATGATTGATTCTCCAAGAGGATCTCGAAACCCTGGTCAGACCTTTCGCAGCTTTGTGAATTGTCCTTGGCTATCTCAGTAGCAATGGTTTTTTCCTGTTTAATCTCATCTGACTGAGCACTCAATGGTGTCTTTCACAACATTGAACGAGCCTTCATAACAGTCATAGTGTTGTAGTAATTCTGGTTCTGCAAGCCATGGCTTGATTAACTGCAAAAGTGCCAAGTAGAAAAACTCTCTTCCCTCTGGGGATTGGCAACTAAGCTTTTGGTTTTTAATAAGTTTCCCTTTCTTGTGTCTGACCCAAAAAGTCACATCCAATTATTCCATATCTTCCTTCTTCTATGTTTTAAGTAACCTTAGTTCTGTATGTATAGGACTGAAGTTCTTCATAGAGACACATGTTTTAAATATGAGACTCCTTCTTGGGTAGTATGTATCCAGCATGTTAGTTTTCAAAATGTCTCTAGTTGCTGGATCGAATTCTGCTAGATACTTTATTACTGGAAAATACTTTAGTACTCTATTTTGACTGCTTGCAAGGCCTAGGCACACTATTCCCTTGAGGAAGAGAACAAACTAGACAAGCTCAACTTGTCTGAACATTCATAAGAACCTATTTCTCTGTGGAAAAGCATTTTGAAGCTGAAGCTGTACAATTTCTTGGTAAGACTCTATTCAGCAGAAATGTCCTCCCACATCTCTTTCATCTCAGTTTTTTCTGATTTTGTTATACATGAAGTCACGTGGCGAGCAACAGCGAGTTGCCTGCAAAGAATTGTAGATACAATTTTGCATTACACATTTTCAGAATCACAGGGTTGTAATCATTGATACATTTGGAAGCATCTGTTTTGCTCAGGTTG
The DNA here is from genome assembly GCF_964261635.1 of Lissotriton helveticus. Classification (NCBI taxonomy): domain Eukaryota; kingdom Metazoa; phylum Chordata; class Amphibia; order Caudata; family Salamandridae; genus Lissotriton; species Lissotriton helveticus. The sequence goes on along the minus strand of NC_136057.1, from coordinate 492,334,138 downwards.
TATGTATGTTTGGGGTGATTTCCATGTCAGGGTATGTCTGACTGCAGACAAATAGCTGATGACTCTTCCTTCTCATATGACATGTCGTAGGAATCCAAAACGACTTATTGTGTAAAAGTTTCCTCTGTATCTATATTTTTGACAATAGTACTTCCCAGATCTATGAGAACTTGTTGCCTCAAGCCCTTGTCAACACCATCTGTTGGGATGGTGCATTTCACATATTGTTGCATGATAGACAACACAGACTCATCAGTGTCTGGTCCAAATTTTGGGGCATGTTTTACCCATAACAGCATGTGAATGTGTGGAGCACCTCCATTTTGGCTCTCTTTGTACCAAAATAAATCAGCTTCATGACCAAGTGGAGGATTAGTTTTGTTGTAAATGAAATTCTTCATTACTTGAAACCTATCGGTAAAATATCTGCAACTGTTTGCAGGGTCCAATGAGCAAAGTTCTCCTGGTGTCCTCAGATTGATGTCTATCATGGCTGAGTTTGCTTCATGCAGGAATTCAAGCAGGTCATGTCATTCAAACTCAGAACAACTGAGTGTTGGAAACCAAGTAGGTGCTCCTAGGGTTCTCTACATGCATGTTAGCTCCCTGTGACAACGATACAACATTTTCACACCATCAAATAATCAAGTTGTATTCCAGGTTCTCATCTTTTCTTTGAACTTTGTTTACAAATTCCTTTGAAGTAATATTTTGCAGATTCACTCCTGTCTTGAGAATGCGGTTCACTGCATAAGATAGGCTTGACAAGTCGCTCTCAAATAAAAAGTGAATTGTAATGGGAATACACTGATGAAATCTTGGATCCTCTGAGTATAGTCTAGTTGATCTGTACTCAGCTGCTGATATCTGTACAGGCCGGTCCTCATACCTATCACCCATTCCTGTGGGGAAGAGAAGTGGAAAACATTGAACTTCTAAACTTTTCTCCCATTTTGGCATGGGTGCTCCTCTTGCTTCTTTCATTCGCCAGAGATCAATTGCATCACCAATAATCTCTTTAGAATGCAGAGGGTATATACTGCAATGTTTATAAACAAATTCAGATTGGGATTAAGCCACCTTTGCAATCTGAACTGTTGATGTTGATATGTCATCCTCCATACATGCTACAATTTGAAGAACATCTATATCTTTATAATAAATATTATTTTGTACCTGATACAATGCTGCTTTTTTACTTCACTAACATCACTACCTCTTGAAATATTTTTTTGTTCTTGGTAGGGATAGCATTGACTAGAATAATATATGCTTCATCCAAATCCTTCGGCACCCCTACATTTTCAATATTCTGCTTGAAATGTAATGGCAAGTGCACATCTCTGCCTTTAAGACCTTTCTGTAACTCTTTTGGAGGTAACTTTCCTGTCTTAGGCTCCATATGGGCTATAGCTTGAAATATATGTATGACTGTACTAGAATTGATTCATAAGCATTTAAATCTTGTATTCCTTGAGGGACTGAAACAAATCCCAACGTATTGTTGACTGCTTCCACTTGCATTTTATTATCCTCTAACTTATTCTAACAGTACTTACATATAAAGTGTCGTGTGGAAAAATCCAAGGGCTCCTCTACAAATAAATAAACTGCAAATTATTGCCACTTATCTGTGTTGTCTTCTTCAGTTATTGAGGAGATAACAACATAATGAGTTTCAGTTTTGTGTTGAGTGTATTTACAACATATACAAATAGAATCCAATTTGTCAGAATACACAGTGTTAAACCTTCTAATATCTTCTTGACAGTTATCAACAGTAAAACCTGTGTCCTTTTCTGCTGCAATTGCAGATACGAAGTCCTCATTTTCTGTACACTACTCCGCAGGACTAAAGAAACAAAACTGAACACCATCACAAACTTTTTGTACCTCTGTTACGGTATCATGCAAAAGAGCTCTATTCATTTTTCCTAAGCATAATGCAGGAGTTTTAACATAGTAAAGCCTCCTAATTACTTTTCACATTTCAGACTGGTGAACAGCAAATATTCTAAAGTAATGAAAGGTACTTCTGCACACTTTCTTCGACATGCTACCTTATGCCCCTGCAAATTAGTATACTTCCTTACTTTGCATGGATCTAATCCTTACAAAATCCCAATTTTCTGTTTTAGACTTTTGCATGGAAAGTTATGTAGGACACTTCTCAATATATACCTGCCAAACACTGCAAATACTACTAAGGTCTCAATTATATACAGGGGCTTGTCTACGCCTACCCTGTACCTCGTCTGCTAAGCTACCTCTACATTTCTAGCTCCCATCACCTCTTTTGAAACAGGAGAACTGTCTTTCATCTCAGAACATCATCCAAATAAGTCAATTGCATGCACTAATGTGTTCTTTTGCATGTAGCTTTATTCATTAAGGAAAGGCCCAGTACTAGATGTTTGTATCCATTCATCACGGAAAACTTTGCAAAAGTTAGTTCAATTGAGAAGTCTTTTCTTTTGGCTTCTTCTTCTCATACACACAACTATTTTATCCAGTGCCTTTATCCTGTTTAGAATCAAAATAAATAGCTTTCTCTTCAGAGGAAACACCCTGTCAACTATACCTTCCACACGTTCACTTGTCTGACTGCTTCTTTTCTTTTTTTATACTTCTTCACAGTTCTACTTAGATTATAACTTACACCTCTGATTCCCCTAAACTGCTTCTGCCTCCTGGTTAAACTCTCTCCTTTATTATTTGATTTTTTACTCTTCATATCATGTAATTTTTCTACTTTGTTAGTTGATCTCAAACTTAGTTTTTTCTTTTTTTTTATGGTGGTATTAAGTTCTGAGCATAGTATTTTAAGAAATGTCTTTGTTCTGTTACCAGCAGCTCTTTTCTCTTTCATAACTTTTTCCACATTTTGCCCCTTTCATTTTTTAGTAGTGAGGAGATAGGATCCTTGTCTTTTTTCTTTCTTCTCTGATTTTTTAATGGCATTGTAGCTGTCTGTTCTGAAGTAGAAATTGTTGCCTTAAAATAACAATATTTATCTTTTCATTATGTTCTATGAGATTGAACTGCAGTTGCAAAACAGTCTCAGCGTACCACCTATTCCATGTTGGTGGTAAACCACTCACATACAGGAAGGGGTCCCCAGGAGACCCCTTCCCCTTTGTGAATGTGTGCGAAAATACTTTTTAGTCCACTGCCTGCCCTTAAAAAATAAAACTGAAAAGTTACATTTCTCTTTTATAAATGCATCCTGTTTTCCTTTAAGGAAAACGGGATCCATTAAAAAAAATGCTTTATTGAAAAAGCAGTCACAGACGTGGTGGTCTGCTGACTCCAGCAGACCACCATTCCTGTGCGTGTTAGCTATTCCCAGTGGGGTCGCAAATTGCGCTTGCCTCATGAATATTGATGAGGCATGCAATTTGCGACCCCATTGGGAATTACAAACAGTGTCTGAGAAACTGTTGTACATTCAGTTTAGCAAGTCAAAAATTGTGAGTCGCAATTCGACGCAGTTTGTGACTCGCTAAACCGAACAGTCGTACATCTAGCCCATGATTTTATTCACCTTCATATTCATAGCATCTAATCAAGTATCCTTTTTTAAAAACCAGGAGCACACCTTCATTTTAATTGCCTTCCATTTTGAAAACTGTCTCTTCCAGCTCCAGTCATCTCTTGTCTGTTACTGCTGCTTCACTTCAAGGTTAGAGTGGGGATTGTAGACCACAGCTATGTCTTTTGGGCTAGAGAGTATGCTAGAAAGAGTGGTATTGACAGGGACTTGGGTTTGGCTAATGTGGACCTTGCTTGGAATGACCAAAGAGGGTTGAAGTGGAATTATATGCTGCCCATGATTAAAAGCATTATCGATTCCCAATCTCCTTACCTCATGATTGTGCACTGTGATGGCAATGATCTAGGCACACTGACTGGGCTAGCACTGGAAATCATAAAGAAAGATACCTTTACACAATTAATAACACTTTTCCCTCACACTGTCTTGGTGTACTCCAACATATGCTGAACGCAGAAATGGAAGTGGTCTAATTTAATTCTGTCCACATATTTACAAAGCTAGGAAATATACTCATTAAACAGTTTCTGCATTCCTCAGAGAACATAAGATCTACAACAGCCTGTGTTTCAACATGCATGGAATCTTTAGAAGTGATGGAGTTCACTTCGCAGATGAAGGCAACAGGGTGTTTCTCAGCAACCTGAAATTTTGCGTCTGGTCTTATGTGTATCTTTCATATGCACACAATGAACGCAAAGGCTCCTCTAGCCAATCAAATGCCCACAATGTTGTTCATTTTTGTAATGAATATCTTTTTTTCCAACGGTTTCAAATATTCCTGAAGACGTTGTGATGATCATGAATATGGCACGAATATGCAAAACAAAAGCAGACATTCAGTAGCCTCAAGCTCATTCAAAATTTATAACCATCACATTAGTTATATTACTATCTAAATAACTCTATTAAAAACATGTATAAGTCTCCGAATGTGTTCATGCAAGTGTATATGAGTATTTTAATGGGATGTGACTGGGTGTGGAAGTGTATCAGTGAGTCTTTGAGTAGGTGTATGAGTGTCTGAGTGGGTCTGTGAATGGGTGTATTAGTCTCTGAGTGGGTCTGCAAGTGGGTGCATAAGTGTCTGAGTTGGGTCTTTAAGTGGATGCATGAGTGTCTGAGTGGAACTGTGAGTGGGTATGTGAGTCTCTTAATGGGTCTATAAGTGGAAGCGTGAGTCTCTGAATGGGAGTGTGACTGGGTGCATGAGTCTCTGAGCGGGCCTATCAGTGTCGTGCTTCAGTGCTTTAGTGGGTCTCTGAGTGGGTGTCTGAGTCTCTGACAGGGTGTTTGACTGGACGCATGAGTCTCTCAGCGGGTCTCTGAGTCTGTGTATGAGTGTCTAAAGGGGTCTGTGAGTGAGTGTGTAAGTGCCTACATGGATCTCTGATTGAGTGCATGAGAATATGACTGTGAGTGTCTGAGTGCCTCTGGGAGTGAATGAGAGAGATTCACTGGGACTATGACAGAGTGTGTGAGTATCTGACTGAGTCTGTGATGGTGTGCATAAGTCTCTAAGTGCATTTGTGAGTGTGAGCATAAGTCTCTGAGTGTGTCTAGGAGTAGATGCACAAGTCTCTAAGGGCCAGATGTAGGAGCCCAAATACCGGTCGGTAACGGCCGATTTCGGCCGTTACCGACCGGTATTTGGGTTTTCAGATGTAGGGGCATGTAAATTTAAGAATCGGTAATTTTACCGATTCAGTAAATATACAGATTCTGTAAAATACCGAATAGGTATATTTACCGAATCGTTAAATCCATATGTGGCTGACACTCCTGAGAGTGCCACAGGCCCTTAAGAGTCGGTATTTTACCACACAATCCTAATGTGTGGTAAAATACCGAATTCAGGTGTGCATGTACATCGGTGCATGCACACCTGTGCAATGTGACACACAGACATGCCCTTAGGGGATGTATGTGTGCCACATGTCACACAAGTCTGTACTTGGGGTGCTAGAGGGTGTCAAAGTGACACCCCCTGCACCCTTGCAGGATTCGGTATTTACCGATTCGGTAAAAACCGAATCGGTATTGCCCATTGATTCCTATGGGCTTCAAGGCCCATAGGAATCAATGGGCAATACCGATTCGCTATTTACCGAATTACAGATTCGGTATTCCTGAATTCGGAATTACCTAAATCTGCCCCCTTCCCATTTACAGACTCTTAAAAACCGAATCGGTAAAATTCGGTATTTAAGAGTCTGTAAATGGGAATTATGAGGGCATACATGAGTTTGTCAATGGGTCTGTGAATGGGTTGCATAAGTCTCTGAGTGGGTGTGTGAGTGGCTGCATGAGTGTCTGAGTGGGTCTGCGAGGGGGAAAGAGTCTTTGAGTGAGCCTGTGAGTGGGTGTGTGAGTGTCTGAGTGGGTCTCTGAGTGGGTGCATGAGTCTCTGACTGGATCAGTCAGTGAGTGCAGGAGTACAGAGTGGGTCAGTGAGTTGGTGCTTGAGTCTCTATGTGGGTCTGTGAGTGGGTCTGTGAGTGCCTGAGTGGATCTGTCAGTGGGTGAGTGAGTCTCTGAGTGGTTCTATGAGTGGGTGCATGAGTGTCTGAGTAGGTGCATGAATGAGTGGGTGCATGAGTGTCTGGGTAGATCTACCAGTGGGTAGGTGATTGTCTGAGTGGGTCTATCCCTGGGTACATCAGTGTCTGTGTGGGTCTGTGAGTAGATGCACCACTCTCTGAGTGGGTTTGTGAGTGGATGACTTTCTCTCAGTGTAGGTCTGTGACTGGGTGGAAGAATGCCTTATTGGTTCAGTGAGTGGTTGCATAAGTGTATTAGTGGATCTGTGACTGAGTGCACGAGTCTGTGACTGGGTTTGTATTATTGTCTGAGTGTGTCTGTGAGTAGGTGCATCATTATCAGAGTGGGTCTGTGAATATTTTATTTTTAATGTTTTTTGCTGATGTAGGAGGCTGGCACTCTACATAGTGTACTAAAATGAAGTACTCTGTGCAGAGAGTCCAGTGGATAACTTACTTGTATACAGAGGCAAAAGTAGATACTACAAATTCTTTTTAGTGGTATTGTGGGTGAGCAGTTAGGCTTATCAGAGGGTAGAGCTAAGCATTTGTTGTACTCACAAAGGCAATAAATGAGACAGACACTCAAGAATAAAGCTGATACCAATTTGTAAAAATAACATTGATTTTTATATAATTTTTCAGACCCAGAACTTTGCTAAATAAATCCCTGTTGTGCACAATTAGGCACAATAGAAGTCAATGGGAGAATATAGGAAAAAGCATATAAAATCACACAGAAGGTTCTCGAGGTCCACTATATCGAATTGAGTTAGTAGCAGGGTCTGGTTTAATGTTTCAGCAGCGGAAGATTGGGAGCATCCTGGATTTGTCTGGGAGCAGTGTGCTGTGGGTATTGGTAACCGGGGCGATAGGAAGAAGGAGTCCACCTTCAAACATGCTGCACAGAGGGATTTAAAGGTAAGTCCGGTGGGATTCAATGGTAAGCCTGAGGAGTCCTACTCACTGGAGCAGATGGCAAGGGGCCCAGGTTCACAACTGGTTTGTAGGTACCCAGGACTGGCAGGGTGGGTGCAAAGCAGATAGGGCAGCCAAGAGTCGTGCATTGAGATTGTCCTCGCGATCAGGGGCATGCAGATTGCAGGGACAATTCCAGGAAGGCTTGGCCACTCATGGAGTAGGTCGCAAGTGTCTCCAAATCCCTTGGTGGGTGTCTGCATCCTGGGCATTTGTAGTCCAGATTGGACTCTTTCTTCCCAGTCTTCGATGTAGGAGGTCCGGTACCCTGGGTATTGTCACGGCGCAGCTTTGGTAGGTCCTGGTGTCCCTTCACTTGGTGGCGGGACAGATCTGACCCTCTTAAACTGATCTACCTCTTCTGGTTTGGGTGCTGCATCGGAGTGCCAGGGAGCAGCAGATTGGTAAACTGGACTTTGCTGTTTGGTGCCTGCAGGCTGCAGAGGAGTAGTTCCTTTCTATTGCACTCCACCTCTGTTCTCCATGGAAGGTTCTTTGCAATTTTTCAAAGGCTGAAAGTGCTTCACAGCTGCAGGATAAGACAGCATGCCACAATTGTCGAGTCCTTGAAGCAGCCATCAGGGTTTGGCGCAAATGTTTTTGCAGCAGGTCTTTCGTTCACGGGTCAGCAGTTCTTATTTGTCCATTGCTCTTCTAAGGTCCATTGAATCTAAGTTCAGGATCTGGGAATGCCACCTCAATACTAAATTTAGGACGTTAAAAGGGGGGACAGGTTGTAGCCAATGGGCTACCTATCTTTAGGGTGCCTTCACATTCTAAGTGATCACTTCCTATGGGTAGGGACACTACACAAGCCATCACATACCTAGAGAGCCTATCATTGGCGAGGTATGTTCCAGGATAGTGTTCTACCACAAAGTTCATTCCCTGTAGGTAGATGGACCACCTCAAAACTTTGTGATTCTCAACCCTCATCTGCGTTAGCTATCTGAGGGGTCTGTGGTCTGTCTGAACCCAGAAGTGACACTAAATAGGTATGTTCTCAACGTCCTCAGTGCCCACACCACTGCAAAGGCTTCCCTTTCTATTGCACTCCACCTCTGTGCCCTGGAAAGCTGCAGATTGATCCAGACCCTCCTTGTTTGACTGTGAGAGCACAGCCACTATGCGATGCTTTGAGGTGTCTGTCTGATCAATGAATTCTCTGGAGAAATCGGGAGCCTTGAGCATGGGTACAGTGCACATGGCCTTCTTTAGGGTGTCAAAAGTGTTCTGGCATGCTGTCGCCCAGACCGCATGTCTGGGCTGCTTCTTAGAAGTCAGCTCTGTCAATGAAGCAACAATGGTGCCATAGCCCTTGACGAATATTCTGTAGTATCCGGTGATACCAAGGAAGGCTATCCCCTCTGTCTGGGTCTTTGGGGGTGTATCACAAGCCAAAACGGTTTACATTTTGGCCTGAAGGGGCTGCACTGTGCTTCCTACCACTTGGTATTACATCCTGTAGCTCACACTCGCATTAGTCCTCTCTACATTGCATAATAGATCTGAACAGAACACACATATTCCTATCTTTCTTGTTTCTATCCCTTTTATTTTAGGCTTTGTCTCCTTTAGCAGTTGGCGCTTTCTATTTCTTGACTCAGCTATGCAGGACCGTTCTCTGAACCGCTGCAGAAACACTTGCATAGCGAGGGCAGAGAGTGAGAGGATCCACTCTCCCAAACCTTTGTGCTTGATTTTGTTTCCGGTCCTTGTCCTAGAAAGGAGTTCCTGCTACCAGCACTTCCGCTGGTTTTCTTGTTTTCTTGCCGGTATCGTCTTGGGTTGCTATGCTCCTTCGGCAAGCATCGCATCAAGCTCACTTTCCTCCGAGCCCTATTGGACACTGCATTTATGAACCATGCCTTTTGAATGCCTTCCTGCTATGGTGGCTTCTCTTAGCGATTCCGGCTTTTCATCCCTGACCCCAAGCACACCTAAGCGAGTGTTGGAGCACAGCAGAATAAGGATACATTTTTGGGGCTTTTGTTTTTGTGTTGGTGAGTGGGTCAGTGCACTGTTTATTCTTTGATTTCATAATATAATGGAAAAGTTTCCCTTTTCATATTTTTCGTTTAGCGGGTATTTTCCACTAGTTGTGGTTTTTCCTGTATTCCTTTATTTGTTTGATCTATTTTCGGCTTATAGAAGTGATGGCGCCAAGATTTCACCTAGAGCTTTAGGCATTGCTAAATGTCAAAAGCTGCTTTGAGTTTCAGACATAAAACTGCATTTATTTAAAGAACAAGCATTGAAAATGCAATAGGTCTCTCCTTTGATTAAGTTAAAGCCATTTGCTTTGCTAATGGCATTGTATAGCAAAGCAAATAGCTTTAAGTTAGTCAAAGGCGAGACCTATTACATTTTTAATGCTTGTTTTGTTTGCAGTGGAGTGATTATTTGACCTATCTAAAGAGATAGGAAGGAAACAGGATGGAGAGGAAACATTGGAAATCAGGGGTGGTAAAAGTAGTGCTTTAGAAGAAAGAGGAAAGATGGAATTTGTGCACATGTGAAGTGGCCCTCAAGCCCTGCAATTACACCAGTGCATGAGACAATAGGAAGAGCGCACATGGGCGAGCACTTACCTGAATATTGTATGCGTGCTCTCCTGTTAGCAAATTAGTAAATGATAAACTATAAATATTATATGTCTTTTATGTGTATGTAAGCGCTCCATTGTCTTATTTGGACGAGAAGGCGCTAAGACCAGAGTCAAAGGGATGTGACAACGAGGAAAGGGGCAGAGAGGGAGGTGGGGGGACAGAGAGAGCATGTGATGGGGTGCAGTGAAAGCAAACATAGGCAGCTGTTCCTATGCACAAGGTGTCGGATGTTAGTCTTTAGAAATGGCAATGGAGCGAGTCAACCGGCCCCACCTCAAATGGAGTAGTTTATGATATAATAATGAGAAACTCAATGTCACAAAATCAACCACCTGAAGCGGTCTCTTTATTTGCATTCACATTATAGAAGAAAACAAATAGAGAGGGAAGGGAGGCCTGGGAAGGGAATGGAACTTGAGAATGGGTGAGGGGGAGGGACAGTCGCTGATCTTAGTTCTGTCCCACCTCCTACAGGCTAGAAGTGGGCAGGGAGTCGCGCTGTGCTGCGAAGAAATTGGGATCCAGGGAGAGATGCAACTAGGAGGCTGAAGACCACAAACCAGTTCCTGCGTTGGCAAGAGCTGTGCTTATGAAAAGTGCAGTTGTCATGTTAAAAGATGACGTGCAACAGGCGCTGGGTTGATTACAAAAAACACGCTGCGTGCCCCCTGAAGCGGCCAGCACAGCGTGCCTTTGGCTGACCCCTGGTGCTGGCCCCATTGTCTGTGAATGCGCCTGTCCGTGTGCCTGTGGCTGGGTGTCTCCTCTGAGAGCCTCACTGAGTGACTTTGGCTGACTCCTGGTGCCGGCCCCCATTGTCTGTGCATGCGCCTGTGTGTGCGCCTGTGGGTGGGTGTCTCCTCAGAGAGCCTCACCGCATGACTTCGACTGACCCTTGGTGCTGGCCCCGTTGCCTGTGTGTGTGCCTGTGGCTGGGTGTCTGTGCCCTTACAGAGCCCCACTGCGTGCCTTTGGCTGACCCCTGGTGCCGCCCCCCGTTGTCTGTGCGTGCGCCTGTCCGTGTCTGTGGGTGGGTGTCTGTGCCCTCAGAGAGCCCCACGCATGCCTTTGGCAGACCCCTGTTGCCGGCCCCTGTTGTCTGTGCGTGCACGTGGGGGTGGGTGTCTGTCCCCTCAGAGAGCCCCACGCGTGCCTTTGGCTGACCCCTGGTGCCGGCACCCATTGTCTGTGCCTGTGGGTTGGGGTCTGTGCCCTCAGAGAGCCCCACCGCATGCCTTTGGCTGACCCCTTGTGCCGGCCTCAATTGTCTGTGCGTGTGCCTGTCAATGGGCGTCTTTGCCCTCAAAGCCCCACCGTGTGTGTGCGCCTTTGGCTGCAGCCCCTCAGCCTTTGCGACAGCAGCAAAGCAGGCGAGCCAGTCCAGCTCGCAAGCGAAAGAGCGTGAACCAAAAACCCTCATTTCAAATGGCAGGCCACCGTTTAGCAGAAACGGTAAAACCAGCCAATGGAAATGAGGGACGGGGCTACAAGCTCTCTACTGCAAATCCTGGTTCACAATAAATCTCGCAGAGGTGAGCAGCGCTTTGTGCTGCAACGTCACGCAAGACCTAAAAAGAGTGGCTCGCAGAGTTTTGGTGCATGAAAAGTGAAAAAATGTATGGGGCCTGCTCAGATGCTTTCAGTCTAATGAATCATGTAAAACTATGCTCAATAAATTAATTCACGGTTGTTTTGAATGGTTTTAGTTTAGATTTGACATCACTATAGAATATACATTTAATTGGGACAATGTGTTTTGATTTGAACTCTCAAAGTAGCATATATTTGTGCCGAATTAACACGCATTGTACAGATCAGAAAAGCTGAAATACACAGCTCATGGTTTAGTTTGCGTTGGAAGGTTCACTGTCAGGCCTTGAGATACGAATGGAATGAGCTCTTTCCTCCCTGTTTACGTCTCTTTTATCTCAATACAGTTTGTTTAGATAATGCTTTATTCACTTCATAACGTAGAGTGAAAACTGCAAAGCATATCTTTTTATTAAAATATGTATTCTCTGTTTCTGCATACTTAATACTTTCTGTTCGAGGAAATGTAATTGTTTTCAGGATGTTAGGAGATGAAGTCATTTAGCACAAGACTCAAATGTGTTACAAGAACTCGCCTGATTGGTGAAGTGTTCAGTCAGGCCATGGGGTGTCGATGTGTTCTGAAACTCCGATTGGACAAACTATGAAGACCAAGTCACATACATATTTGTTAGAAATATTGATTGCTAGCTAAGAGGTGTGGGGCTTTTCCTTATTTTTTTTAGCAGGACGCTTGCAGAACATACAGCTTTTTTTTAGTTCTGCAGAGAGAATGGAGAAGGGGCCCATGAGCAGCTTCTGTGAGAGACACAGAGAGGCAGAAAGAGATTAACAGTGCGAAGAGAGAGAGAATCAGCTGAGAGAACGAGGACAGATTTGAATACTAAAATCCTAAGTTGTATGCTTTGACTAACTGGCTTTGTGAAGATGTATTTGCCTATGCATTTATTTCTCTTTATGGGAGATTTTTGCCAATTATTAATTATTGATTTAGCTATGCAAAACTCATTCTTGCATTATATTTCCTAAAACTTTTTAAGAGTTCTGACTGACATTTAGGCCTCTTTTTTCCATAGAAATAGGGATTTCTTCATTTATGGAGTGCTTTGTATGCAATCTATAGTATGTTCTGTATTAATTCTATATTTTCCTATTTTCAATTCTGTAACCTGATTAATATTTGACTAATGAATAAATAGTTAGAACCCAAAATTTGATTAGAAAATAACACCATTTAAAACTACTCACAACTCTTATTATTGCCTTAAATATTTATTTGCATCAGATTTTTTCATGTTTATGCAAAGTCTCCTTATGGTGATAACTCGGTGGCAAACAAGAGGTAATGATGTTTTGCATTGAGAAATTACTGTGACATTTCCGCTCCATCAGAGGGATTCATCAAAAAGAACTGTTTCAACTAAGAATTGGGATAGTGTCTACTCCTCTAGGTGTTGTGCTTGGCACTGTGGACATCTGGTGGAAGTCTTATTCAATTGTTCAAGGGTGAGCAGTGCTTGTAATTATGTCATGTAAAATACAACAGTCTGCAATTCATTCCTAGGTTATATTTTCTGTTTTATAATCTGCATCTTCTTCTTCTTTCTTTCTTTCTCTCTTTCTTTCTTTCTTTCTTTCTTTCTTTCTTTCTTTCTTTCTTTCTTTCTAAGATATTTGCAGAATTCCCAGACTCCCCAGTTACTCCTGGATATTCTGTCTCCCTCGTGCCAGCAGTAATTGGTTTTGAGAAACCCAGACATCTTTTCCTTGTTCCCTTGTTTACCTACCTACCCTCAGTGTTTTTTTCCGCTCGTGTCTGTTAAAATATCAGCATTGAGGGTAAAGGCACTGAGTGAGTAGTAAGACATTATCTGTTTCCACAGTATCTGGTTTCCAGGTGAGTTGGGGTTGGAACACTTGGTATACCAAGTAGACCAATGAACCCTGCCCTATCTGGCACTTACTATCCTTGATAGTCAGGCCTGCCGTCTGTAGAGCCTGAAGCACTTTATTAATGTTGCACAGGTGGGCCTTTCAGCTAGAAATGAATACCTTAATGTTGTCTAGAAAGATGGCACTTAAGTGCTCCAATCTAGCCAAGACATGGTTGACCCACCTTTGGAGCGTGGCAGGGGCGTTCTTTAACCAGAAGGGCAGTACCCAGAACTGGAAGTGTCCTCCTGGGGTACAGAATGTGGAACTCTGTCTTTCTCGCTTAATCAATCTGCCAGTACCCAGATGGTAAATCAAATGTGCTGAAGAACTTGGCAGCTCCCAACCTATCTCTGAGCTCATCAGCTTGGTGGATGGGGTGTGTATCAGTCTTGATGACAGCAATCATCCCCTGGTAATCCACGCAGAATATACGTTCTGGGGTGGTACCTCGAGGAGCAGCCTTGGGGACCAATGCCGCTGGGCTGGACTAAGGACTGTTTGAGGGCTCTATGAACCCTCTTTCCAGCATTTTGGAGCCTTCCTCCTTTATGTTGGCTCTCACCTTATCAGGTAGGCTGACAATTTTATTCTTCACAGGCATACTGACCCCCGTGTCAATATCATGGCTGAACCATGTAGTGAGTCCTGGAATAAGGGAGTAGAGAAGGGCAAACTAGCCCAGCAACTGGCAGCATTCTCTCTGTTTCTCTACGGTCAGGGTAGGGGAGAAGCTGGCACCATCAAATGACCCATTCTGCTCCTTGGAGGATAGGAGTTAAGGGAGAAGTTAGCTTGCCTCCTCGACTCTATCATCCGTGATCAGAAAAATGGTTACTTTGGACCTCCCGAAGTGGGGTTTGCGGCGACTGACATGCAACACCCTGAAAGGGTTCCTGGGAGTCTTAAGATCTACCATGAAGGTGACCTCACTGTTGTGCTCTTTCACCCCATAGGGCCCAGACCAGCGGTCTTGCAGGGCCCGGGCTCCACATGCTCCATCACCCACACTTTTTTGGCTAGGCTAAACTCAACCAGAATGGCCTTCAGGTCATGCTACCATTACAGGACCTCCTGGATGGCTTCTAGATTCTCTTTAACCTTCTACCAGAAGCACTTACTTGCCAGCCTGTAGCTGACCACATCATGTGAGCTTTTTCTTGCTCCCAGATGTCCTTCACCAGACTGAGAGGGCCCCTCATAATGTTCTAATATAGAAGTTCAAAGGGGCTGAATAATACCCACTTCTGTGGTACCTTCCTGTATGCAAACAACAGGCATGGCAGGAGGACATCCCACTGCCACCTCAAGGGCTCTAACAGGCCCATGATCATGTATTTTAGGGTCTTGTTGAACCTCTCAACAAACCTCTTAGTTTGGGGAGTACTCAGACATGACGCAGGTACAACAGCCACAGGGCCGTTTCTAGGTGTTTTGCCACCCTAGGCGAGAATTTAAAATTGCCACCCGCTCCCTTTTACTACCATCACTCTCTCCCTCTGTCATCCAGGTGTTGGGGAACAGAGGTCTGCTTTGGTGCCTCTCTATCTAATCTGGACTGTCAAATCTGTATTAACCCCTACGCTGCGGGGGTAATTCCCCCATGGTGCGGGGGGGGGGAGGTCCGCGGCGCTACTGTGCTCTTTATGAGCCCCGCTCATCATGACTCACAGTGGAGCTGTGCTCATGACGAGCTAGGTTCGTCACAACCCACCCACTGATTACTTCTCCCACACAGTCGGGGAATTAACCACGTAAGTCATCTGTGTTAGTTGTTGCTGCTATGTAAGTTTTATTGCCCTGTTCTGAGGGTATTAACTCAGTTATGCTATCATGGGCTTGAGTTGGGAGAGCAATAGGGCTACTGGCCTCTTCCACCTCCAATCACAACCAACATAGGCAGAGACAAAGAGCCACGCAGAATCAAACCAACCCATAGAATGCTGCTTTATGGGGCGAGAAGGAGTGGGCCGACCATAGAGGGATTCTAATAGAACCCTGCACGCCCAGGATGTGGCTCATTGACAGAGTTGCGTTCCTGTGAGCTCGTCTCAGCCTGAGTTTTGGGAGAGGGATGCCCTATATCTTAGTTTCACAGTGGCCCATTGGTTTGCAGTGGCCAATGGAAATACGTTTTCTGACCATTGGGACATGTGTAAGCCGCTACAGGTGGGTGTGTGGGTGGCATTGCCAAAGTGCTTTTATCTCTTGTAAGCTGTACCCTAGGCTTGGCTTTTGTTGTGCTTTGTTCCGTGCAAAATCTAATCAAAAATGTTATAATAAAAATGGAGGGTTCTGAACACAAGCATCAGGCGAGTGTCTGAACTCCCAATGCCATTACTAAGGTTCACAGATATCTGCAGCACATCATAACCACACTATTCTTAAAGATGTGGGCCACAGACACCAGAAGCAGTCGGAATCAGAGACTGTCATTACTACTGAGGGCTCCGAGCATAGGAATCAGGCTCCATGAAGTTAAAGAATATTTTCATCTGAGCTCCCATTGCCATTAATTTTAAGGGTTCCAGACACCGCCAGCATGCCAGAACCATGCTATTCTTAAAGCTGAGGGCCTCAGACACTGGCAGTAGGACAGAATCCCCCGTCATTTAATCTGAAGATCCCAAACACAGACAGGAGTCCAAAATCTCACTGCCATTAAAATTGAATATTACATGGGGATTATCCCTAGCACTCGGCCACACGTCTCCATTTCCCCTTCCTTTCCCCAGTAAGGTCTGCATCCCCCCTCCCCCTACAACAACCTTCTTGCTCTTTCCCTGTCTCTCAGCGACCTGCTCCTCTCTTCCATTCATCTCCGTCCTCCACCGCCCCCCTTAATTCAATATAATATTACCATTTCCCCGCTCCCTCCTCCTTTCCTGTTCAGCTCTGCCCCTCGCGCCTCCCCCCCTCTCCATCAATCCTGTGCGTGCAGGAGTAAACTACAAGTCCCAGGATCCCCCGCGGAAGAAGATGGACCGCACACCCCGGCACCTGCTGGGTCCAGTTCTACACAGGCCTCTTTGGATGGCTCTTGGTCCTGCAATGTACAGGGCCAAGCTCGAGACAGGGTGACACCCGATATGAGGCACACTAACTGGAGATCTGTGACTTTAGAGCAGTGCTGTGTGCAGAGGAGATGCAACTGTCAGGAGTTGTCTATAGATGAGATGTGCCAGACTGTCTAGGCTCGAGCTCTGCATGGAATATGTCTAAGACTGTTTCTAGAGCTTTATGCAGATGAGATGTAGGATTCTTCAGAGCTGTACATGCAACATTCTGTGGCTGTCTCTAGCAATGTATACAGATGATGTGACTGTCAGGAACTGTCTCCTCTAGATGAGATGCCAGACTGTGTAGAGCGAATGAGACTGTTTCAAGAGCTGTATGCGGATGAGATGTAGGATTCTTTAGAGCTGTACATGCAAAATTCTGTGACTGTCTCTAGCAATGTATACAGATGTGACGTGACTGTCATGAACTGTCTCTAGATGAGATGCCAGGCTGTCTAGAGCTCTTTGTGGAGTAAGACTTTCTAGAGCTGTATGCGGATGAGATGGTAGATGGTTTAGAGCTGTTGATGCAATATTGTGCGACTGCCTTTAGAGATGTATACAGAAAAGATGTAGATTGACTAGAGAGCTCTTAGTAAAAGATTTCTGTGAGTGTTTCTAGAGCCGCATACAGATTAGATGCAATAATCTCTATAGCGCTGTCTATGCAGTGATTTCACTGTCTAGAGCTCTAAATTGAATATTTGTTAGACTGTTTTCAGTGCTATTTACAGATGGTGTGAAAGCATAAGAATTATGAAAAAAAACGACGAGATGCGATAAATACGTTTTGCCGATGGTAGCCGCCACATTTCACTCTAATCACAGTCCCTCCGGTATGCTGTATTCTAACGAGTACAGCATAAATAAAAGGAGTACATTTATTTACCAAACCTTCACACCTGCATGCTTTTTGCCCCCCTCCCCCTTTTGCTGCCCTAGGCGACCGCCTAGTCTTACTTAATGGTAAAAACGGCCCTGAACAGCCAGATACTACCCTCTTGGGAAATCCCTCATGGGCAAATATCCCCATCAGTGCCCTATCCACTGTGAGCACAGTCACTGTCCTCCGGAGCAAGCCTCCTTGTACCAGCTAGCATGGTCCACCAAGGCCCGGATGGATCTGTTGCCATGGGCTCTCTTGGGGTGTAGGGGCCTAACAATGTTAATGCAAGCCCTTTCAGAGAGAGTGTCAATGACAGGGACTGGCTGCAGGGGAATCTCCCAATAGATCAGGTGATCAGCAGAGGTGTTGCCAGCTGTCTGGGCCTCAGTCTGCTGCCATAGGCCCTCCAGAGTAGGGCACTCCATCTGTGTCTTTCATCACTCCTCCTTTGTGGGGCCTCTTTCCTTCTGCCAGTCGGTCAGGTCAGGTAGGTTCCCCCGGGTGGCAAAGTCCTCCCCTGTAGGTTCATGGGCATTTCAGGAGCGGGTTTCCCATGCCCCTTGCCCTTTCTCTTTTTGGCAGGCATCTGGGCAATGCCCCCAGGCTCCAATTTCTCCTTACTACCTTTTTCGGAAGCCATGGAACGAGTTGGCAGGCACACCAATTCAGGCGTCCCTAACATCACCAGGTGTGATCTGAGCTCCATCTCCCTCCATATGGTGTGCGCTAGGTCACCGCAAAGCAGATAATCCAGAGGCATGAATGGACCAACAGATACCCTCAAGGAACCTGAGACCCTCTCCCAGAGCCACAGGATAGTGATTTTCATGGTTGTCAGCTACAAAAACCTGGTAAAATGCATTTGGGACTACCTGCTCAGAGGTCACCAGATGACATCTGACAGTTGTCATGTTGGCTCCAGTGTATCTCAGAGCCTCGACCCTCTGCCCATTGAAGGTGACCCACTGCCAGTATTTCTTAGTATTAATAGGTATGTGAGACCATTGTACCCTCTACTGGTCACCGGGGACACTAGGTTAACTTCAATGCCACCCCTCATACTATCTGGGACAATCGCTTCCACAAGCATTACACTAGCAAGCCCTGGTGTCCGCCCACCATTGGGAGACTGTGCCTGCTTGGGATACTTGGTATCCTGCTTGTAATGCCCACCTTATTGGAACTCATAGCACTCAGGGGGTTGGTTGCCTTCTATGTGGACATATCATCACAGAAACACTTATTTTTCTGTTTAGGCCGGATTAGAACTAGTTTAAGGACAGTTAGAGAACTCCTACCCACCCTTGTGGTGATCCCGTAGATACCTTCTTGTGGACCCTCGTGGACCGTAGTGCTTAGCCGCCTCCTTATCAAGCTCCCCGGGGTCACTGTGCTTACTATAAATTAGGTGTTGGTGTAGATCTGCAAAACAAAGACTGAACATGTCCTTTCTTCCAATCAAGTTATACAGCCCTTGCTAATGCTTGACTTCACTGCCCCTCACCCAGCCATCTAGTGCCTTGCAAAAGGGATCCATTCAATCTACCCAAGACTGATGGGTCGGCTTTCCCCAAACTTCTGCCTGTACTTTTCAGGGGTGAGGTCATACTTCCTCATAAGGGTGTCTTCCATGGGAGCATACCACATCCTGTCCCCCTTCTCTAGGGCCAGTATGACATCCCTTCCCTCACTAGGGATATGTTTCTAGAGGCTAGCCACCCCAATCCTCCCCAGGGACCCTATGTATTTGTAAAGCCACCTCATAAGCATCAAACCACTAGTCAACGTCATCCTATAACCAAAGTCAGGCACCAGACCTTTAGAAATATAGTCTCTAGAGTGCACAATAGGTATGAAGGCACCATCCCATCACTGCTGGACCCTGCCTGACTGGCCTTGTTGTATAGCTCCGAGGGCTGGACTGGCCGTAGCGGGCATTGGGCATTTCCCTGGGAGGTTGGAACTGTACGGGCCAATTTTGCAGTGATAAGGGCAGTTTTTTAGTTACTAGAGGCCGCTTTTGCAGCGATGTTACTATACCGGCCTCCAGTAATAAAAGCAGCTGGGAGCTTGTCCGTCATAATTGCTAGGCCTGCTTTGGGTTCCCAGTCCAGCCTGCCAGCTCCTTCAGACTCAGTTCACGAGCCAGTAACATTTACCTCTCCTTCAAAGCTCACTCAGTCTCCATGGCTCTCTCAGTCTCCATGGCAAGTTTCTTTCCCTCCATGGCCAATTTCTTCTACTCCAAGGCCGTTTTTTTTTGTTCTGCTTCAATTTTTAACAGGGCCACCTGCAGCCTGAACTCCCTCTCTGCCTTTCTGTCTGCCAGCTCTTCTGGGTACAGGCCTCAAGAAGACACACTGCTCTCTGCTCTGGCAGGAAGTTCCAACTCGGAGATCAAGTCATCTCCCTCAGCTGACTGCTGCATCTCAGGGCTGGGCTCCTCCACATCTTGTCTTTATCCTGGTTGTCTGTTTTGTCTGGCAACTGTTGGCCATCCACCTGCGGCCTTAAAGCCTTTTGAGCTGTGCCTCCTTGGTGCTTCTTTTGCCGAATAGCTCCCACTCCTAGCAAATTTCCTTGAGCTCAGACAAATTGTAGCTCTCTAGATTAAGGAGTTTGAATTCCATCTTTGCAAGTGAAGCCACAAGCAAAAACAGTCAGGCAAAGAAAGGGTTACTTTGTAAAAATGCACAAAAGAGCCAATGATGGAGAATTTCAAATTTGAATTGGTCTCAGATTATCAGGGATTTTTAGAGTAACACAAAATCACTGTTTGGCGCTGCACAAACACAAATCCTAATCCTCACCACGGATCACCAATGTGAGAAACTGGAATACTGGTCCGGGAGGTGAAACCCTATTAAAGCAGGTATCATAATCCTTGTATGGGGGAGATACAAGCAAACGCCAAATTAGCTTGCGCTCAACCATCTGGTAGCTTGGCACAGAGCAGTCAGGCTTAACTTACAGGCAATGTGTAAAGTATTTATGCAGCACTTCATACTGTAATAAAGTGAAAATACAACACAAGGAAAATTCCATACCAATTATGAAAACTACAAAAATCCAATCAATAGAACAGGAGATATGCAATTTTAAAGATTTTAGTAAATATAGCACCAAAAAGCACAAAGCGCAAACTGTGGATGTCTGGTCGTACAGGATCAAGACAGAGTCACAGGTTAAGACTGACCTGGATGGATGCGGCTGGGCTACAGAGACCCAGGTTGGCCCTCTCAACAACAGTACCTTAAATCCTGGTTGCAGATTGATGTGAGGTCCCGTGTTGAGGATGCATTGTGCAGCTGAGGCGATGCATCGGTTCTGAGGAGCTACAAAGCTGCGATGCGAAGTCCCACATCATAGTCAAGGATCCCGTTGATGAGGGGTTGAAGTGCGAAGTCCGGCATCAAGAATGCACTGTGCAGTTGAGACGATACGTCAGTTCCAAAGAGTTGTGAGGCTGCGATGCAAGAACCTGCCTTGACGTGCAGGCTGCCATCAATGAGAGATCTGTGATGAGAGGGCGTGCGTCTGTGATGCTTTGCACCATGGTCATTCTGATGCAGGCTGCGAAGTAGATACAGAGTCCTTGCTCTGGGAGAATCCTTGCAGGCGATGTGTCTGTTCTGCTTGGCTTTGCACTGTGGAAATGTTTTGGTTCTGTGGGATCCCCTATTGGGCTGGCAGAGCACCTTCAGGCCCACTTTTAGGGGTACAGGACTGGGGAGCACCACTTGGCAGGGTAGGTCTCACAGATGTCAGAGTCCAGGTGCAGAGTTCAAAGTTGTTGGAGCCTTTTGCCTTGAGGCTCCAGTCAGGAGGCCAGCCAACTAGCCGATGGAGTCACTCTGGGGTCATGGCTTCAGCAAATGCAGGTCCAGTCATTCTCACCCAGGCAAGAGGGAAAGGTCAGCACAGCCGAATAGCAGTCCTTCAGAGCAGCAGTCCAGCAGAGTGGTATAGTCATTTCAGCAGCACAGCAGTCCTTCTTCCTGCTAGAGTATTCATAGCTCCAGATGTATACCAAAGAGTTGGTGCCTGGAGTCCAATATGTATACCTGGGCCTTCATATGAAGTGGAAGAAACTGCTAGAGGTTTCCCTTTGAAATCCACAAGTACCCTGCCTTCCACTTCCCCACTTCATACTAACTACAGGGGTATACAGCCCTTGGTGTGGAGGCAGTACATAGCCTATTCAAGTGTAAGTAGGGCTACTCCCAGCTCTGCCCTCCCATAGTGCCAGTGATGACCCTTATAGGAACAACTAAGCTCTCTATTGTGTTTGACTGTCTAGGAGGCATACACCCAGCCCAGCTATTAGCTTCACCCAGTCATGTGAGCCAGAGGCAGGCTGAAGGCACTAAATGGATAAGGCAGGAAAATGACAAGTTTCTAAAAGTGGCATTTCCAAAATTGCATAATTTAAAATACGATTTCACCATAAGAGAGGATTTTTCATTGCAGTTCCAAAGACACAGATATAGCTAAATAGATGAAAATACTGATGTTTTCTGTACTATGTTTCTGTTAAAAA
The DNA here is from genome assembly GCF_964261635.1 of Lissotriton helveticus. Taxonomy (NCBI): domain Eukaryota; kingdom Metazoa; phylum Chordata; class Amphibia; order Caudata; family Salamandridae; genus Lissotriton; species Lissotriton helveticus. The sequence goes on along the minus strand of NC_136057.1, from coordinate 492,312,490 downwards.
TTGATCGTTAGCCCACTTTTGAATTCGTGCTGAATCAAACAAAAGAAATGTAGGTCCAGAGGGAGTCTCTTTTCTTGTCTTGTTCCAAAGTCACAAAACATGAACTGGTTACCAGGCTCTCATCACTTATTAAATATAATAAAGCAACTCCAATGTTATCCAACGGTAGATGTAGGCGTTGCAGTAGTGAAAATACAATTAAGAATTTTTCACTGCAAGGAGTGGTAGACCTAAAAAGTACATGTCAAACTTTTCATTGCATCCTGTCTTCTAGGCTGTCCAGGGCCTACTCTAGCTGTGACTTATGTGTATCTGAAAGAAGGTGTGGGCCATGCAAAATCTTTGTTTCGCCAGGTCGAGATGGCAGTTTAAAAATGTACACACAGGCTGCAATGGCAGACCTGAGACATGTTTAAAGTTCTTCTTAAATGGGTAGCACAATCAGTCTCTTAATTTTTTCACTATCCAAGCCTCCATTGCCGGAGGTGAGTAATTACTTCTGCACAATACCACGGATTTTTCACAGCGGTGGGCAATTCACCAAAAGGCTTTTCCTGAAGGGTTGTTCCCGGGCATTATTTTAAAAGAAATTATCCCCCAGATGCATCAAGTATCCATTTTGCGATTCCTATTTAGCGAAAAATAAGGAATCGCTAATAAGGAATAGCAAAATGCTATGCAAAAAGAAATCACTTTAAAAATAGCGATTTCTTAAAATTCCTTAATTGCGACTCGCAAATTGTGAGTCGCAATTAAGGAATACGTCCCCATTCATTCCTATGGGCCTAGAGGCCCATAGGAATGAATGGGAAGACATTCTCAATTTGCGAGTCGCAATTAGCGAATCGCAAAATGAGAATGCAATTTCAAGGGTGCAGGGGTGTCCAAAGGACACCCTGTGCACCCCTGAAATTGATCTGTGCACATATTTTGCGCACACACATGCCCTTAGGGCATGTGTGTGCGCAACCTGAAACTTTAAAAAATGCACTTTAGTGCATTTTTCAAAGTTTTTGCAAATTACCATGAAGTTGAACTTCATGGTAATTTTTGCGAGCCCTATTAGTGAAATTGCTATTTTTTAGACTTTCATGCATTGCATTTAAGGAATCTCAATTTGAGATTCCTTAAATGCATGTAATCGCAATTTAGCAAATTCTTAATTTGCGATTTTTGCCCATAGGAATGAATGGGAAGACATTCTCAATTTGCGAGTCGCAATTAGCGAATCGCAAAATGAGAATGCAATTTCAAGGGTGCAGGGGTGTCCAAAGGACACCCTGTGCACCCCTGAAATTGATCTGTGCACATATGTTGCGCACACACATGCCCTTAGGGCATGTGTGTGCGCAACCTGAAACTTTAAAAAATGCACTTTAGTGCATTTTTCAAAGTTTTTGCAAATTACCATGAAGTTGAACTTCATGGTAATTTGCAAGCCCTATTAGTGAAATTGCTATTTTTTAAACTTTCATGCATTGCATTTAAGGAATCTCAATTTGAGATTCCTTAAATGCATGTAATCGCAATTTAGCAAATTCTTAATTTGCGATTTTTGCATTTGGGATGATGCATCCCAAATGCAAAAATACCGGTCGCAAAGGGGCAGATTCTGAGAATCTGCCCCTTTGCAAGCGGTTTTTAGCTTCATGCATCTGGGCTCTAGTTTTTAACACAGGCTCACAGGGAGCAGGTGCCCCTGCTACCTATTGAATATTTAGAATTTGGACAGTGTAATCTTTATTGAACTCATGCGACAGGGGTCACAAGAAATGATCCAGGCCCTATTATTATAATTTTTTAACTGATGGACCTGTTTCTTTATGAAAGTCTAACAGGCCCCAAGAAGAATTTTCCAGTCCATTGAGAATTCCAGAAAAGCCCGACTGGGCTTCTTTACCCAATTTCAGAAAGTTGAGCGTGGATGCGTGATTTTTCATTGTGACGTGCACCCTTTTTTTGCACACACTGAATTCTATATAAGCCTTATTTCCTTTCTCTCTCAAAACAGGGCATCCACAACTGTCTCTTGTCCTGAAGAATGTTTCAAATGTAACAGGGGTCAAAACAGGACCAAGACAAACGTCGACGTTAATCGTCTAGCAATTTTTTCCTACAAGACCCATTAAAGAAAAGGGAGATTTTGCTACGGTGTTACTCTGTTGCTAGGATTACAATGAAATTGTAAAGACCCAATAATGTTTTTTTTTTTTGTGTACATTCTTTAGTGCCGTGATGTGTCACAATATATCACCTTTGTATGTTATTATTGTAGATAGTCACTCATGTTTGTTGTGTATGTCAGATTTGTGTTTAGTTTAATAAAGTGTTCAAACGTATGAGTTTTTTCAATATAGCAATATATTTTGCTAAACAACTGTCTTCTGGTTTCAGTGTTGTGCCAATCTAACATTTGGTGTGGGTACCACCTGAGGGGGACTAAACAAAAGAAATAAGTGTTGAGGTAGCAAAGCAACTGTTCTTATACTGTAATAATCCCCAGGTTCTGTGCATTACTGGGTTACCCCATTAAGATTAATGGTGGCCCCACTAGTAACATTTAATTTACAGGCCCTGGACACAGTTAATGCCACTTTACTAGGGAGCTACAGGTAAATTAAATATGCCAGTTGGGTATAAGCCAGTTCTACCATGTTTTAAAAAGAGATCACAATCACATTAGCACTAGTTAGTAGGGGTAAAGTATGCTGACTCCTAAAGCCAGCAAACACAAAGTCAGCAAAGCAGGAGGGTTGCATGGAAGACGTTTGGGAGAAAACCACATCAAGTATGCTAGGTCTAACACATGTTCTAACCTGCAGGTAAACAGATGAGGCTGGGCGCTACCAGGCTACACGTGGCAGCTGTGAGGTACACAAACATAAACAAATATATTTAAAAGGGACAAATTCAGTCCACCTACTTGTTCTTACATTCTCTCAATATGAGGATAAATAACAAGTGTGACATCATCCCTGAGCTCTCTTTCTCCCTTTTTGTATTGTCGAACACAATTTTGAAACCTTGAGAAATTACATTAACTGGAACCATAGCAGTAAATTGATTTCAAGATTTCACAGGTTATACTTAACCTCCAGTAATTCCACTTCTTAGCTGCTTTTCTTGGTATTATTTTTCAAACTGCTTGTGTCCTTTCTGTCTTCCATGTGGCCTATTTCTTGACAGATTTTTATTTATTGCTTTACCCTCTAGCTTGTGTGACCTTCAACATACAGTTGCTCTTTGGTTTCCTCTTTTTCTTTACAGACTTTCATTAAAAGACATCTCGTTTTCTGGGTCCCCCAAATGTTTTTTTTAATTTGTTCTCGTTAGGAATGGAGGAAATGGACCTGGCTTCAAATTCAATCAAACGCATAATCTTTGTGTTGTCATATAATGTTTATGAAGAGACCACAAGACAAAAAGTGGCACATAAAGTGGCACATCATTTTTCTGCAATCTCCCCTGACTCATACAACCTGGCCTTCACTTGTGTGTGCCTTGCGCTTTGCAAGTGAGTCGAAAATGCACACAATTTGCTCAGAGGCCCGTGTGTGTGCGCATGTGAGTGTGTAAATTATGCTGTGCATGCGTTGGTTTCCAACGAACATGATTTAGGAATTTGCAGATTAGCTGCCAACCTTTGAGAAGCAAATTATTTCTTAGGCACATGTACAGCGTTTATTTTGTGAAGTAGAAGGTAATGAATAAGGATCCCACATGCAACCTGTCCTCATGCATCAGATGCCCAATGAAGTCTGAGCAACCAATGCAGGACAGCAGCATAGGCCATAAAGCAGCAATTGAAAAGGAAACATAGCAACGGGAATGCATTTACTTTGTATTTGTTTTTGTAACACATATAGTAATCCTCACATTTAGAAGGCATACTAGTGTTGTGTACAGCTGCACTGGAAGTAATGCAATCATTAGATTGTTCAGGAACAATGTCTGTACCAGGTTACCTTTGTGTAAGTAACAAATCATTCCCATTATTAATCTGAGATGATCCTTGACTGTCAGTTGAAAGCTCTTGTATTGTCTCCTGCCAAGTGCTTTCAGGAGAGGAATTGTTGGCATCATAGCCTTGAACAGCTAGAATTTTATCAGCCTGCGCCTAGGTATTTTTGACCAGATCTCTCCTACTCCACCAGCCTTTGTCCTTTATAAGTACTGAGCCTTTAGACACTCTTTCAACACAAACTGGTTTAGAAAGTTTTGATAGGCCCTTCTTGACTTTAGTGCAATTTCTGATCAAAACTCAATATCCTTTTTTCAATGTTAATTCTTCGGCATGGTGTGTTTTGTCAAAATTTTCTTTAACCTGATTTTGTATTGCTTCAACTCTACATGCAAGAATCTGCAAGTCAGGTGTGCTCTTTTCGCGTACCTCTCTCACCCAGTCGGGACAAACTGAAACCCTTGGAAAAATTTTGCGTAACATCATAAATGGGGACATACCTATTGTACTGTGTGGATTTACTAGGTATGACTAAAGTTTCTCCCTGAGAAAAGATTTGATTTCAAGACCTATGGTCAAGGCTGTTTGCACACTCTATTTTAGGAATGTATTCATGCATTCAACCAGACCATTGGCAGAAGGTGAGTAAAGCGCAACTTTGAGATGGGTAATAAGAAAACCCTCATTCATTCATGTAAGCTGATGTGAAGTTGGTGCCATTTTCTTTAACACAATCTTTGGGTGCTCCTTCTACATCAAAAATTATTTAAAAATATATATTATTGCGTCAGTGTTGGGAACAGAGGTAAAAACCCAGGGTTATCCCCAAACTTGTTGCCTTCCTCCACCTTTTTTTCTGACATTATTTTAGTTGGATTTAGGACCATGGGCACTTTACCACTGCTAATCAGTGCTATTGGCATAGTCTCTCTCCTCCAAAACATAATATGATTGGTTTCTCCATGACTGACATATTTGATTTATTGATAAGTCCCTAGTACAGTGCACTACATATGCCCCGCAATATTATGAGACTTTTAGGAGAGGTGAGAACATTACAATGTATTGAAACAACAGATTTACTCTCGGTCAAGTACGTGCCAAATATACATAATCCACTCACAGAGGCAACTTTATCTTTATGGAAACCGGAAAAAAATAGCAAATCAAATCTTAGATGCTAAGGAGCAATTTGAAACTTGGGGTATGAAAATAATAAAAACAGCATCGCAGCGCTACCCTGCTCCATTGGCACAAGGAGTCAATAAGCTGAGCGCACGTCCTCCAGTGTATTCGATACTGCACAATGCCAGAGGACCAACAAGTACAGATACGGTGTCCCCAACAAGAGGGAGGAGTAACTATATGTATTGGTCTCCCTTAACAAATGGTAGGCACTGACCAGTTACTGAAGAAGAACATGCTTGTCGAAATGAGAAATTAAATATACTTTCCTGGAACATTGTAGGTGCAATTACAAAACTTACGGATAGACCCTTATTGGAGACCTGGGCTTCATATGATATTATAGTACTTCAAGAAACCTGGTTGACAGAACTAATTCAGCTACCTAGATTCACAGTACATCAGGTGGATGCAGTAAAAACGAGTAATTATGGAAGAGCAAAGGGTGGTCTTTCGGTATACATATCGAATAATTTCAACTCAGAATCCGAACAAATGTCGACAACTTCAAATAATATACAGATAATAAAACTTAAATTTGCTAACGGTCACTGGGTAATTCTGTTTAATATATATGCTCACCCAAATGCTCAAGAAAAACTAAAAACATTCAAAAAGCTAATCCAGGAAATAACTGAAGTAAGATGTAATACTCCAACTTGGGATATCGCCATAACAGGTGACTTTAATACTCATCGCATCTTTACACCAGATGAAGACGATCAGTTAACTGTTGAAAATGCATTATGGTCAATAAAACATCAAACTGCCCATCAATGGAGGAAGCCAAATAAAGTGGGCAAGGAACTAGTGACAACCCTGGAACACATGGGACTGAGAGTAATCAACGGGCGAACGTTGGATGATAGCCCACCAAGCATAACATACTATGGCCCAACCACAGGGTCCGTTATTGATTACACAATTCTAAGCCTGCCACTAATTCAGCAATTAAGTTTGTTCAAAATTAAGTGTACCACAGAAAGTGATCACTTGATGCAGCAAATAGCAATAAATATTAATCTGGATAGATTTCAACCAGCACCAACATTGAATGAGGGAAGTTTAGTAACCGCCTAAAAAAGAGTGAACTGGTCAAGCGAACGACTACCGGAACTGGCAGTCAAAGCCAAAATAATACTGGAGGACTATATAGTGTTACTACCTTCAATGTTAACCCTTTAGGTGCTGCCGTCGGCCAACGGTCGTCACGGGCACTACCTCCCCAGTGCTGCGTGCGACCGCTGGACGTCCAGTTCAGCACTGGATAATGGACAGCGCAGCACTGGGGAGGTTTGTTTACGAGCTCCTAAGGTGCTAAAAGCTTGGAATAAATGTGTGCTTGAGGTAACGAAACAAAACTCAAAAACCGGATCATAAATCATAATTGCTTACCAGCACATAAAATTAAAGGGTTAAAAAAGGAATTGAGAAGAGAAATAAGGAAGGTAAAAAAAAAAACAAGGCAATAGATCAGATGCTTGGGATAAGCTAAAGATATTGAAAAAAGAGTTTAAGAAACACGTCTGGTTAGAAAAAAGAAAAACAGCCGAAGAGTTTTGGGCAAAGATGGTATATAATTGCAAACCATCAAACGCTAAAGCATTTTGGAAAATAATAAATGGCCTAAATAAGTCTTTTAACACAAAAATATCAACAAATGTAACAGAAGAAACTTGGGCTGTGTATTTAACAAAACTCGTTGTAGCTGAGAACCAATTAAGGACTAATGAAAATAACAAAACTAATCAAATGATTGAACCATCAATCCACTATGCCAATGTACTCGAAATGGATAATACATTGAGTATTAAAATCAAAAAGGTTATCAAATCAGGAAGAAGTGATAGTGCATTCCACCAGCCCTATTTAAAACTGACCCAAAGTATTGGGCCAATCGCATAATGCCATTGTTCAAAGAGGTGGAAAATACAGGTTCAATTCCTGATAGTTGGAGAGGATCGATAATAAACCCTATTTATAAGGCAGGTGATAAAACAAATCCATCCAACTATAGGTTAATAGCCCTTACTGATACAGAAGCAAAATATTATGCATAAATATTATTGGAAGAGCTTATAGAGTGGTCAAATGACAAGAATCTGATTCCTTCTCAGCAAACAGGATTTCGGAAGTATAGTACCACAATTAACTTGCTAGCAGTATCAGTTATTGCGGAAAAAAGCAAACGTCTAAGGAAAAAGTTACAACTCTGTTTCATAGACCTGAAGGATGCCTTCGACCGGGTGGATCGTTCACTTCTTTGGGCCAAATTAAGAAGTTGGGGCATACAAACAAAGTTACTAAGAGCAATCCAATCATTATATACAGATACATGGATTCAAATTAAAGTAGGGGATGGAACCAAATTGTCAAGGAAAATACCAACGGCTAGGGGGCTTAAGTAAGGCCGTGTGCTAGCCCCACACCTGTTTAAACTATTTATGGCGGATTTGTCTCTCCAATTGGATTCTGTAAACGCACATGCACCAAGACTAGGATCATTGACGATATCCCATTTAGCTTATGCTGTCGATATTGTACTGTTGAGTCACACAGAAATTGGTCTTCAAAGACTACTTCAAAAAACAGCGACCTATACAAAACATAACAATTTGGAAATAAATATCTCTAAAACAAAAGCTATTCGTATAGGGAGGAACATTGGTGCATCTCTAAAGATCAAGCTGGAAGATCAAATCATAGAAGAAGTTACTACCTATAAGTACCTGGGGTTTCACTTTGATAAAAATGTAAATTTTTAAACACAACATAATTACATGGCTGGGAAAAGCAAAGCTCTGATACATGCATTTAGCGTGTTGGCAAAAAAATTAGATGGACCTTCCTATCAACCACTGCTTGCAGTAATTAAAGCAAAGTTCCTTCCTTCGCTAACTTATGCAAGTGTGGTGATGTATGGTAGAGATGCTAAATTATTAGACAGCTTACAAACAAAAATATAGAAACAGGTTTTCCATCTTCCATCTAATGCTTCCCCAGCCCAAATCCATTTAGAATTTGGCTTATTGCAGCAAAGTATAGCAAGAAGATATCACTTTATCAAAACTATGCATAAAATAAGAAATAATGAATCAAGTTTATTAGTTAAAGCACTATGGGAAACCATAATCCATGATGCTAAGTCAACCTATAGTAAATATTTATATTCATCCATACGTTTAACAAATGTGGGTGATTTGTGGGCCCTAAAACTGTCTCATCACACTTTTAGCAAGGCTATGAATAAAGCAGCTAAAAATCACTCATTGATAGAGGATAAAAGTCTCTTTTCACAACGAGCTCATGCATGGATGACAATTCAAACATATGTCACATTACAACCTGCAATTTATTTTCAATTAACTTATTCAGTGCGCTTTAAGAAGCAATTAATGGCTATGCGCCTAGGGGGCCTGCCGTCTTTATCTGAAAAACCGTCTTGGCGATATAATGGACCAAAAACATGTAGATTATGTGATGCTGCGGAAGAAGATTTTGTGCATTTGGTTTGTATATGCCCGGAAATTATGAATGCATGCCGATTTCTTTTAAAGTTTTTATTTAATGAGCGAGGGATTCGTACATGTAGAACAGCAATCATGAGAAGCTTGGACTCTACCGATCCTCCCCTAAATTGTAACTTGCTGAAATATTTGGAAATTCACTGCAAAGCAGTAAAAGAGACAGTAGGAAGCATCCATAAAGGCAGGCTCTAACTGTATCCTATTGTTATGGTAGCAAAAGTTATGGTAATTGACGCCATCGTGAACAACATAACCATGCTTGTCATCTCCTATGTACCCCCCCATACAAATCTGTTGAAATACTGTAAAGTACTTATAACCCCGCTCTGATGATATTTTATAAAATTAGAATATAACTGTTCTTTAATGTATTAATATATATAATGTTTTAATGAGATGGAGTGACATCCTTTTTAAAGGAAAAATGTATTTAAACTGTATTTTGTATTGTGATGGTTTTTATTAACTAAAAACAATAAACATTTCAGTTTAGTTTGTACATATGCCCCGGGCCTGCCTGTAAATCAAATACTACTAGTGGGCCTGCAACACTGATTGTGCCACCCACATGAGTAGCCCTGCAAGCATGTCTCAGGCCTGCCACTGCAGTATCTGTGAGTGCAGAGTTAAACTGCCATTTGACCTGGCAAGTGCACCCACTTGCCAGGCCCAAATCTTCCCTTTTACTACATGTAAGTCACCCCCTAAGGTAGGCCCAAGGTAGCTGCATGGGCAGGGTCTGGTATATTTAAAAGGTAGGACATTTACTGGTGTGTTATATATGTCCGAATGGTGAAATACTGCTAACTTCATTTTACACTGCATCAAGGATTATCTCTCCAATAGGGTAACATGGGAATTGCTTGGAAATACCTTGTAAGTGCAGATAGAGATTTGGAGTTTGGGGTCTCTGAACTCACAATTTAAAAATACATCTTTTGGCGAAGTTGTTTTTAATGTGCATGTTTGAAAATGCCACTTTTAGATGTAGTATCTTTGTATACCCAGATCCCGCAAGAAGAAGCATTGGAAACAATGGAATTCTTTTGGAAAACTATAAATTGACCCACAGAGTCCCCATGAGTTTCATTCTTCAACTACCTGAAGTGGTACTTAAGAAACATTTCTTCCGGTTTGAGGAGACATTCTACTGGCAAACCAAAAGGACTGCCATTGGTTGTCCCTTCGCCCCAGAAATGGCCGTACTCTACATGGCTAGGTACGAGGACAAATTTGTATATAATAACAACCAATACAGAAGACCCTTTCTCAATGGTATTGTTATATCGATGACGTGTGGTGTCTCTGGAGCGGGACGGAGTTAGAACTGAACAATTTTCATGAGTGGCTTAATCATCGGCAACCAGATAGCCAATTTACGCTAACTAAGAGTTGTACAACATTAACGTTTCTTGATGTAGAGGACTTCCCCCATCGGCATATACTTGACACTACGCTTCACAAAAAAGAGACAGACAATAATACCATCTTGCATTATCGCAGTTTCCATCCTAGGAACCTTAAAGATATTCTTCCCTATGGGCAACTACTTAGGATCCGAAGGAACTGCTCCCGCAATGATGATTTTCAAATACATGGAGAGGCATTTTGCAAACAAATGAAGGAATGAGGGTACCCGAAACAATTGCTGAAACATGCATTTAAACGAGCATGGTGTACACCAGAAGAGTCTTTGCTTATCAAAAAAGTCAAACCAAAGATGGAGAAGTTAGTTTGCGTCTCAAACTATGGACTGCACACTAATGCATTCTGGTCAATCATAAGAAGGAACTGGCACCTAATACAAAATTCTGAATTACGGATTGATGTCCCTCTCTCTGGGATGAAGAAAAACATGAGCATTGGAAAAAAAATCGTAAGAGTGGACTTACCCCCTTCCGGTAAAAAAGATTTCAGATAATTTTTCAACATGAAGCCATTGACGGACCACCATAAATGTGGCACCTGCACAAACTGTAGCAGAATGATTGCAGGTAAGTACTTTACACACAATGGCATTAAGTGTATAAGGAAACAGTTCTCTAACTGTAAAACAAAAAACGTCATTTACGCAATTGTGTGTCCCTGCCCAAAGATTTACATTAGTAAAACTACATAGAAGTTTCCTCAACGCGCCACATGGTTCACGAATTAAAAATAAGATGCAAACAGCACCTATGATAAACCCCTTTATTGGGTCACAAAACCACTGCCAAGAGGGGGTGACACTGAAGTTTCACTATTAAGAATAGAAGCTTATATGATAGCCCGTTTCAATAGTATCACCAAAGGACTGAAAGAAATGTCTAAAATGGGTAGATGCTAAAACCGTTCTGGTCCAGGTTTTGTATTTCCAATGTGCACCATGATCCATAAATTCATAGGAAATCAAAAGATAGATCTTAATATCAATGCATACATAACATTGTGATAGAGACAAATAGGGTTTCTCTCCCCGTTTACATGTTGTACCTCCCTTATACATTGTAAACTCACTTAACAATAATGCAATGTGAGTATGTCAACTGCCTTTAAAAAAATAAAAAAATAAAAGTTCAGTGACCAGGAAGTGATTTTAGTGATTGAAACTGGGAATGAAGCACCACTAGAAGACTCGCTTAGCTGAATATATTTTTATATAAAAAGGGGCGTGGCAAATGTCTTAAAGGGGTGTGGCTTGTCCGAGTAGGGGTGTGGTCTAAATTAAGATAACTAGCATTGTGTGCTTTGGCACAATGATAAGACAGCGCAAAGCGCACTTTGCTTTTCATGACTTCGACGGACCCAGTCTGGCCGCTGTTCCATTTACTCCTGTCCCAATGTGCGGCAGCAATCGCAGATGAGCACTGCTTTTAATCTAGTCAGACTGACTTATTTCACATGCTGCCTTGACTGCTGGCCACTTGGTGGCTGCCGGGGGCCGCACTGGTCTCCCGACCGTGACACCTGTCTTTTCGTAATGTAGGCTTGTTTCATCTATGCTAAGGATGTGGTTTTTACCACAAACCACAAACCGGAAACACTAAAGAACCTCTTTTGTCCTTTAAGATTTCAGATTCACCGGTAAGATGCCAGTGATCTTATATATGTATCTACGTACGCGCACGATAGCCCATACATTCACCCTTTTTGAGTAACTGCATTTTACATAGGGTACATTATTAGCCTTTCACTGTGTCTCCATTTTATTTATATCTAGGGGCCCACATCTTCATCCATTCCCCAGCAACAAGGCACACGCTGAATGCCCAATTAGGTAATTGTCTTTACACATTGCTTGCACATCTACTACCGTGGGAGAAGAGTGTCTTCACCCTAACACATAGTTTCCCATTGCCTCTAGGTGCTCTACCACAGTCCTGATGAAGACTCCACCCTAAGGTTGAATTCATCTATTTAAATATAGAGGGGTCAAAACATCGACAACTATTTGATTACAAGCGAGGTCAACTGTGAATCATTAACAGTGTCCATGCAAAGCTATGTAATATATGTGGAACAACTGACCTTTGTCTAAGGCCGGATCAGTATCACCATGCAAATGTGATGGATATATGTCACACTACCCTGTCCTTGTCCACTACCCTCACAATTCCACTATGCTCACTAGCACCCCATTTCCCGTTACCCTACCCTGAGCATCAAATAGCGTAAATATTTGTAAATATTCATACCAGTACAGGAGTATTGAGCAACTGCGTTGCTTCAAACCGAAACAATAATTGCATTGTATAATAAATTGGATTTCCAATGTATTGGACTCTCAAAACTATGTATTGTTGATGTAACTTACTGTGTGTATTCTATTGTATACTACTTGACCATTTATTTGAACTGTGGCATAAATAAGTGTAATTTGTTCTAGACTAAAACATATCTAACTTCTGTGACCCATGATTCAAATGTGGAGTAAAGTACATAGAAATGAGCAGCAAATAAATGCCTCAAGCCAATATCAAATGAATTGTTGGTTCATAGTCTGTTAAATTAATGTAGCAGCATTTGAAAGGTGATGGCTAGGACACTTCTTGCTCTTACTTTTAGAAAGTAGGCATTTTCTTGCTTAACTAGTCTGTGCTTCTGTAGAATACACGTCAGGGTTGGCTGACAGTTGGGCTCTTGGGCATTTACTAGACAGTCACACAAAGGGAGCTGCTGTGTTCCTTGCATATCCTGAGGGCCCATCACCAGACTGATGGGCCTTCCTAAGCTAGAGTAATGGGAGTAGTTGTCACTGACACCTGTATAGGGCAGTGCCTGTTGTCACACAAAGGTGTCTCCACCCCCCGTAGTGTGTCTGGAGCCAGGTCAGGGAAAGGCAGGTTCTTGAGCACTAGAAAGACTTTCCTTTGAAGTTTGCCTACTTCAAAGGCATAAAGGGGTATAAGTATTGGACGTCTGACACCCCAAAATCTGAACACTTCTGGACTGAGGGCAATCTGCCAGGAAGAAGACCTGGATGCTGTAGGAGGGTCTGCCACTCTGCCTGTTCCCCTTGTTGTGCTGTTCGGGTGCTAGCTGCTTCTATCCTGTGAGTGAGAGGACAGGACTTTGCTCTCTGCATCTTGCTTTCTAATGTTTCTCCAAGGGCTTGAGTTGAGCTCGCCTCCTTGGAGGTCTCTGGCCATCAAAGATTTCACATTCAGCACCTGGGCTCCTCTGCTGAGAGCCCTACTCTGCCAGGTGGTGTCAAATCAAGTTCCTGGGCCAGTGCTAAAAAGAAGAGCTTCATCGACACTGCATCGCCATTGGAACTGATGCCTCGCCGCAACTGCTGCATCACCTACCCTGTGCCTCACATCATCCCCAGACGTCAGCGGCTCAACGGCTTTGCACCACCTCCAGGAACTGACGCCTCACTTGCTTCAGTGATGCCTCACCTCTGCTTTGCAATGCACCATCCCTGAACACCGATGCGGCAACAACGTGCATAGCAGTTAAGAACTGACTCAGCAACTACCTCAGCGACGCCTCACCTCCTTGGCGCATTGCATCACCTTTGAGTCTCAACTTCCAACGGTACTGTACTGTGGTCTGCACGACTCTGTAACCAGCCCGTACTCCATCGCGATTGGCCTGAACTTGTGGATTCATCCTCGTCAAGCACGTTGACATTGCCCAAACCAGAGCTTTTGTGTTTCTAAGCGCTATAACTGCATTTAATCCCCCAAAAATAATATTTTGACTTAAGTATGTTGGATTTTTGTCGTTTTAGTATTGTTTTACTCAGATAAATATTGGCTATTGTTCTAAACTGATGTGGAATACTTTAGTCGTCTTTTCACTCTGTTGCTGTGTGTGTGTGGACAAATGCTTTACACATTGACTTTAGTGTAGCTTGACTGCTCTGAGTGTAGCTATGAGAGGGTGAGCACAGGAAAACCCTGACTGGACTGTGGGTCTCTACTTGGACAGGGTATAACCCACTCCCAACTAGAGACCCCATTTTTTTCAGATACTGACCCCTGAATGGCCCTTGCGTGCCTCCTTTATATTATAGTATCTCTGATTGTCACAGAAGGCACACACAGATCATTAAGTAGTACCCCCCTTCAACAATTGATAGGTCCTCTGAAATCTGTATAGAAGATCTCACAGAGGCCCAATTTTTTTTCTTTCGGCCAACCTTCTTTCTTGAATTTGAAAGCAAACTGTGGCATCCTGTTTGGAAGCTTCTAACCATTGTTTATGTATGATCATCCCTCCACAAAGCAATCACATGCTCATTATCTTGCAGCGTGTTCGATTGTCCCCCTCCAGTGGGTAACATGGAGACAATCCTCTCTTATGTTTTTCCCACCAGGTATGGTTTAGCTCCATAAAATTAAATTCCTGCAGCTTTGATGACAATCTGACCAATCGTGATGATCCTTTCCCTAAACTATTGCCACTCAACACGTGGAGCAATGGTTTGTGGTCTTTGAACAGATTAAAATAGGAACCTCGAATAAAAGTCTTGAACCTTTCCACTTCCCAACAGCATGTCAATGCCTCTTGCTCAATGGTGCTTTCATTGGATTACACACTACTGAGAGAGCGAGAGGCAAATACAGGGGTGTTTTCTTTGTCCTGACATAACTGTGAAAACACAGTCCCCAACACTTTCTGCCTGCTACAAATGAAGTTAAAACTGGGGCTGATATAATGAGATTCTTCATTTTCTTAAGTTTTGCAAGGTCCTTCTAGCCAACTATATTACTAACCTTGACTGAAACATAGTTGTTAGTTGACATTGACCTGCCAAGACAAGACACAGTATCTATGAAGAACACATCCATATTAATATCCTGATCACCATGAGCTTTAGGATGTATGTTCAGGATAACATTAGACCGTTGATAAAATAAAGTATCAGACATGATAGTAATTGGTGCATCTGAGTCACACATCATGTTAATAGTCATTTCGGAACCTAGAGTTACCTGACATAAAGTTTACATCATTTTGTTAGTAGACAAGGAGTCAATCTCCAGATTCAGGGCCATATTTGATAGATCTACAGGACATTCCCCTTCATTTAAGTCAGGGTTCTTCAAA
Organism: Lissotriton helveticus; assembly: GCF_964261635.1. Classification (NCBI taxonomy): domain Eukaryota; kingdom Metazoa; phylum Chordata; class Amphibia; order Caudata; family Salamandridae; genus Lissotriton; species Lissotriton helveticus. The sequence goes on along the minus strand of NC_136057.1, from coordinate 492,297,280 downwards.
GTCAGTCTGGGAGGGCTGGATCCTTGCCAGATTTTTAAGACAACTACATTTATTTAAATGGAACATGCTAAAAACCTGGCATGGATCCAGCCCTCCAGGACCGACTTTGGAGAATCTGGATTTAAGTCAACAACGTGTATTTTAACTTGGTATTTACCAGATCAGCAAACACTGTGAAAGTGACTTAAATTGTTGCACTTATTACATCATTTACCTACGGCTGGACATCGCGTATAATCGTTTAAATGGGATTTAGATACACACCTGAAACAAAAAGTGTTAGTATCATGTTGAACATTCTTAATGACTGGAAATGAAAAAGTTGAGAACACCCCACATCACAAACAATTGGAGTAGATGTCTAAGTGGATTCAGAGCCATCATTTGACAGAAGATTATTGAATGTTCAATGCTTCTGACCAGATAAACAGCCTCTGGCAATGGAGTGTCTCTGCAACTGAGTAGCCTTTCTTGTATCTTTTTTGAAAAGCAGCTATATACCACCGAATCTCGAATGTATTTGTCAATGGACGCCCCAAAAATGCATGTAGCAGCTAATGCCTTAAATGCTGATATGAATTCTTCAACAGTTTCATCAGTTGTTTGTTTCTTCTTGAAAAAAATTAAATCTCTCCAGAAGAATGCTAAATTGACTTTAAGTCTTGTACTTGCTTCTGAGCACTCATTTGAATCTCTGGATTGTCCAGGTGTGGTAGCAACTAGAGTAAAGTTATCAAGAATGTGCTGTCCTTCATTTCTCAAATAACTAAACAATATAGCAGCCTTTCTTTTAGGCTCAAAGTCATTAGCTCCAACTGTGATTAAATATTTCTCAAAGTATCTTGACCAAGCATTCCACTTAGCACAAGGTTTGCCAGGAAGTTGAACAAATGGTGCGATCTGAGCTAAATTATTAGAAGTCATAAAAAACAATTGTTATGGATGCCACTATCCAATAAAGAGTTGATACATGTAATGCCACAGAACTTAGAGGTCAATAAATGTTTCCACATTCACTTGAGTCAATACAAACAAAAGCTCTCAACTTATAAAGAAACGCTGCTGTAAATATATAAAGCAATCCAGCACTGGCATTGAAATATGAGCGTATTGGCACAATACCAATAATTGTTTAGGATAAGATACTTTAATGGAGTGATTATTTAAAATCATTGCAACAATATACATTAATAAAAACATGGGTAAATGAGAGGGATTTCAGGTTATCCGAGTTTTAAATGTGCCTTAGTTCCCATATGAACTTCAAAAGAGAATGGTTAAATAAATATTCAAAGTAACATTGGTAGTGTGTTATGGTTGCAAGTCCCTGGCTTGGTTGAGATCAGGAGCCAGTTCCATGTACAAAATAATCGCAGATCCAGAAGGGAGTATAGTGCAAGTTCTGTGTGCCAAGTTCACAGGTGAAAGAATTTCCAGAGCAGTTAAAACCCAGAGAATGGAGGCTTGATTGAGATCGGGAGCCAGTTCTCTGTGCAAAAAATTGCTGATCCGTAAGGGAGTAAAGTGTAAGTTCTGTGTGCCAAGTTCACAGATGAAGGGTTTTCCAACACAGTTAAAATCCAGAGATTGGAGTAGTTTTTGGTTTATGGCTTATTCAGGTCCCAATCCCTAACTAGTGGTAGGTAAAGTGCAGTTTCTGTTGCGGAGTTCAGAAATCAGAGTAAGAATAGAGTCAAAGCTCTGTGTGCAAAACACCCCGCAGTGGCAAACGTACCCCAAGAGCCCCGGATTGCTGACACCGGCCCACTGACCAGGAGAACGACACATGCCTTGAAGCCTGGTCATATAACTCCAGCACGGCCGCCCGTCGTGTTCCTGATAGGGTTCTACGCCTCAACTGCTGTTACCCAGGGCCCCTTGGTCCCTCTTCATTGGCACTCTGGACGCAGGGGTCATACCTGCCCGTTCGGCCACCAGTGGACGTACAGACTCCCCACCAGCAGTGCAGAGCGCATAGACCCTGCATAATCTCTGCCTCCCTGACCACTGCATTCTGTACACTCGGTGGACGTGGTACTACGTTCTGGTTGGACACTAGAGTAAGCAACGGCACTTGGAGGTGCCCATTACAACGCCACCCTGCTAACGAGATCCATGGGCAAGCACAGGGGCAGAACTCATGACCAGGGAGCCGCAACGGACATGCAGTCCACGGGCTCTGAGGACCCACTGGCCTCCTCTAATGTGGACATCATCCCACCGACCGGAAGAGGATCCCAGGACGCAAAGTTGGACCTCATCCTCAATGAAATACGTGCGACACGCGAAGCCCTGGAAACACGAATAGACAACATGGCGACTGGCCTGTCACTATTGCGGGCTGACCATAACAAGCTGGCAGAGCGTGTAGCGGAACAGAAGATCACTTTGAATGACCTTGTGCCACAACAGACGGAACACTCCACGAAGTTAGAGGGTATGGAGAAACAGCTTAAACAACTGTGGGATAGAGTGGACTATGCCGAAGGACGGGCCCGCCGCAATAACGTCCGCATCCTAGGCATTCCGGAAAGAAGCGAGGGGAGGAACCCTACCCAGTTTGTGGAGGACTGGCTGCGGCAGTTAGTGGGCCAGGAAGACCTCACTGCCCTATATAGTGTGGAGCGGGCACATAGGATGCCACCGCGCCCCCCCAAACCTGGGGTGCCTCCTCGTCCCCTGATCGCGCGCCTTCTTCACTACAGAGATCGTGACACTGTCCTAAGGGCGGCCAGGGAAAAGGCGCCGATACGTTTTGAAGACAAGAACATCTCAGTCTATCCTGATTTCACTCCTACTGTACAGCGCGCCAGGTCCACCTTTATGGGTGTGAAACGCAAACTAAGGGAAAGAGACATGAAATATGCACTACTGTTCCCAGCACGGCTCAAAATTATACATGACAACAAATCCCACTTCTTTGATTCACCAGAAGAAGCAGAGGAATGGATGGAAGTCACTTTAACACCACCGACCTCACAGGACCCGTTTGAAGATCGCCACGGCGGAGACCGCAGGAACCCTCCGGATCAGCGGGGCGACGCTTCTGGCCCAGGACAACACTCTTCACATGGTACATCATTCAGCGCAGCCGCACCCTTCTAGTACCCGACTGGGCGGACACCCGTCCTCATCGCGGCGTCAACAACTAACAGAGGAGGCACTGGCCGCACACGACGCGGAAGCGATCATAGATGGACATACAGTCACCACTGACACTCACACCGAGGTGTCCGGATCGGTTGACAGCTTGCCGCTTTTTCCAAAGGTCACGGCCCAGATGGCGGAGGAGTTCTGAGCTGCTACACGTGTGATCCCCTCCGGGTGGTAACGTATAACTGTTCCCCCCCCCTCCTTATATAGTATGTGGTGGGTTGCATGGGGGGCCCACGGTATGGAGGGCTATTGAACCGATACAGGCCGTCCAGTGACTATTGACAGTGGCCTGTCACCCCCGAAATGCACACAAACTTAACTGACTTGTGCCCCCGTTGGGCACCATGGTTTGGATCCCAGGCACGTTGGCCTGGGGACCCTTCTGTTCAGGGAATTCAGGGTTACAGGACACTCTCATCTTTTCATGGAACTGAACTGACATGGGTACCTGGGTGTTTTACCTGGCAGCACCACATGGATGGAAATGGGGCCGCTTAATAAATACCAAATGTGCACTTGGAACGTGCGTGGCATGGGGGCAGTGCAGAAACGCCATAGGATATTAGCACAGCTTAACCGCAGGGGGATACAGATAGCTTGCCTACAAGAGACACATTTGAATGCTGCTGAGACCATGAAACTGCGCAAGAAATGGAGGGGGCAGCTCTTTGCTACCTCCTATTCTGCGTTCTCAAGAGGGGCAGCGATCTGGTTCCGCAGCTCTGTTCCCTTCCAGATGTTGGAGCAAAGAATAGATAATGAGGGACGATATGCATTTGTGCGGGGGCTGTTGGACGGGGATGCTATTGTATTTGGGTGTGTGTACTCGCCGAACTCCAATCAGTCGGAGTTCCTGATGTCAGTAAATGGGTACTTGCAGATTGGGCGGATTATCGCTTGTTGATTGGTGGGGATTTTAATGCTGTACTTGATGTTTCGTTAGATAGGTCACATCCCCCTTTGCAGGCAGCTGAGAGTAAGAAACAGACGGAGGCTCTTGAGAGATGGTCTGGGGGCTGGGACCTGGCAGACGTGTGGCGTAGCGCACATCCACGAGACAGGGAATATACTTTTTTCTCCCCGCCCCATCAGCTCCACACCAGAATCGACCACATTTTCTGCTCCCGTTCCCTGGCGGATTCCATAATCCAGACCCAACACATGGGGAAAACCCTGTCTGATCACAGCCCTGTCGAACTCATCTGGCGGTGGGGTAGGCGTCTGGCCCCCATCCCAACTTGGAGACTGTCTCCAGATCTCCTTGAAGACTCTGTATTTCGGGCCTCCCTATCAGATGCTATAGTTACCTACTTCTCCACAAATGCCAACACAGCCAGTACCCGGCTAGTAGAGTGGGACGCTTTTAAAGTTTGCCTGAGGGGGGCGGCAATGGCCACAGGGATGGGTAGGAAGCGAGAGGTAATTGCTCGACTGAAGGAAGTGGAGAACTCACTTGCGCCCTTAGAAAATGAGGCAGCCGGCACCAATGCACCCTTCACACCACTACAGGAGGCTCACATTAGGCACGCGGAGCTGCTGGAAGACCTGAGGCTCCTAGACTACAAAGAATACACGAACAGGCAACATACACAGGCGGATAGGGCTGGTCCCCTTCTAGCTCGTCTTCTGCGTGACTCCCCAATTCACCATCCCATTCTGACTATCCTAGACCAGGCGGGCAACCCAACTAACACCCAACTCGGGATTAACACAGCGTTTAAGGACTACTACACTACACTTTACAGCCCCCCGCAGCCCCTACCCGAGGATGCATTCGAGACCTTCATGAGGGACCTGACTCTGCCTCAACTCACTGAGAGGCAGGCCAAAGATCTAAAGTGCACCATTACGATAGCCGAAATTAAGCAGGCGATAAGATCTCTTCCAAAGGGCAAAACTCCTGGTACAGATGGCCTGCCGGCTGACTTTTATGCGACATTCATAGACCTTCTGGCGCCGCAGTTGCACGCTGTTTATATAGAGGCCCTACGGACGACGTCCCTTCCACAGTCCTCCATGCAGGCGTTGATCACGTCCCTATTGAAGCCTGCCAAAGAGGGGCTACAGATGGCTGACTATAGGCCATTATCCCTTCTCAATACTGACTCCAAGATTTTGAGCAAGGTAATGGCGGCGAGGCTCGTGCAATACGTACCGCAACTGGTCCACCCGGATCAATGTGGTTTTATTCCGGGCCGCAACACGGCCATGAACCTTAGACGTTTAGCCCAACTAATGCTCGGAGACGGGAGGGATGTGCACTCCGAGGGCTGCATATCTCTGGACTTGAAACAAGCGTTCGACTCCCTTAGGTGGGACTATATGTTCGCCACTCTGTCCAGATTTGGGATACCATCTGAATTTCTCGACTGGGTCAGATTACTGTATACCGCCCCCACGGCTAGAGTGTGCACCTCTGGCCATATATCGGCCCCTATAGCCATAGCGAGGGGCACCAGGCAGGGCTGCCCGCTATCCCCGCTCCTCTTTGTCCTTGCCCTCGAACCTATGCTCTGTCGGCTTCGGTCGATGGCTCCCCGCCATGGCATACGTAGACACGGGACGGCACATATTGTGTCTGCTTACGCAGATGATATTATATTGTATCTCCGAGACTTGAGGGGAGACCTGAGCCCGGTTTCCCAGGTCTTTGAGGACTTTAAGTCGATCTCTGGTCTGACCATAAGCGAATCCAAGTCCTATGGCTTCACATTTGCGGACACAGGTCTGACTACTCCACTACCCTTCGCCCCTCACGAGTTCCAGATAGCGGAAACCACCTTTAGATACCTGGGGATGCAAATCTATAGAGAGGCTGAACTGATGATTGACGGTAACCTTGGGAGGGCCATCAGAGCTCTGAAGTCGCAGATACAATTCTGGTTGACACTGCCACTTTCCATACCCGGCAGAGTAGCGATATCGAAGATGGTGATGCTTCCCCGTCTCCTCTACCATTTCACCAACTTACCGTACCTGATCCCGGCGGCGACATTTAAGACCCTTGACACTCTCCTCACTGAGCTAGTATGGGGACACGGCCGCAGACGTATAAGCTTGTCCAAGTTACAGCTCCCCTCTGACGCTGGTGGTATGGGCTTGCCAGACTTTAGAGCTTACAACTATGCGTGTCAGCTTCAATGGCTGGCTTTCTGGGTGGCTGGTCGCAATCTCCATGAGATCGACATGTCGGAAGAGGATCATGGTAGGGGGAGACTACACACACTGCTCCTGCCCAACTCAGATTTGCCGAGAGATGCCGCACCACTTCTTAGATTGGCGATCCTTTATTGGAGGAAGGCACTGACATACACTTCCCCTAAGTCATCTTATGCCCCCACGATCCCTCTCTTGGGCATCCCATTGGGCACAGGGACTCTCACGACGACCTCGCTAGCCACCTGGCATAGAGAAGGAGTAACGCATGTGGGCGACCTGTTTGCGGAAGGACACTTGTTGTCCTTTGAAGACTTCAGAATCACACAGGGCGTACCTGGGGGCTCATTCCTGCTGCACGCTGGTCTCCGCAATTATGTCACACACAAATGGTCACCTGAGGGCCAAGAACCTGACACGAACCCTCTCACCAAGATGCACTACCTAATGGGATCGGGTGCACACCTCACGAGATGGCTTACTGCTGGCATCAGAGAAGGGAGAGCGTTCTCTCTCTCGCAGCTTAGGGAGACATGGGAGGAGGATATTGGTAGGCCCATGAGAGACAAAGAATGGGACCGCGTCCTGCAATTTCCCAAGAAGGTGGCTAGGAACCCCAAGTTCAAATTCATTCAATTAATGCTGCTGCATAGAGCCTACCTGACCCCGCACCGCATACATACGATGTTCCCCGATGCGAAAAGCAATTGCCCCCGCTGCGACACCGAAGACGCATCACTGATACACATGCTGTGGCAATGCCCCAAGCTAGGATACTATTGGACCACGGTCCATGCATCACTTGAGAGTGCAGGGGCTCTGTCCCGATCTCCTACACTAGAAGGCACTCTATTGGGGCTGGGGCCCTCCCAACGCAGTAGGACAGTGGCGACACGCTTTGCAGACCTGGCCCTATTATTAGCGAAGCGAGCAATCACGATGAGATGGAAGTCACCCAAGCCACCCAACCCTGAATTATGGAAGGCGGAAGTAGTGCGCTGGGTTAAGGCAGAGGGAGAAGCACTGCAGCGCGAAGAATACAGAGGCCTACGGAAAAAACCGATCTCGTTGGACTGGTTTGTCACTCTGGGCGCGTTTGAATCTGGAGACGATGGGGAAGAGGGGGATACCAGTGACACACAGAATGTGGAATAAATGTGTCCGGAGCCGGACGTGCATGCACTGTTATTGGCTGGGATGCATACCTATGGGAAGGGGGGCACCCAAATGCTGACCTGTGGCCTCGCACCGTCTATGTGTACAGTGAGCAGTAGTTACACGTTGTAATACCTGGAGTGACCCAGAGGAATGTTCATCCAATTTATTCAATTAGATATCTGTCATGAGAGTGTCGGGTGGGTTGATCGAGGGTGGTGGGAGGGTTTGAACATGCCGGGGTTTGTTTCGTTGCGACAGTTACGATCGCCACAAAATGTAAATTTAAAATGGTGATGCAAATATATGTTTTAAGCAGGCACATACATGTTTTACTCTGCTTTCCGGGACTTGGAAATTTATGTAACTGCTTTAACCACTATGCTAATAAACAGATTTTCAAAAAAAAAGCTCTGTGTGCAAAGATCGCAAATAGAAGGATTTCCAGTGCAGTTGAGGCCCAGAGATCATGTGTTGCTGAGTTGTTGGAGTCTTTGTCCTCTATAGATCGCTTTGAGATCATTTGATTCGTAGAATCCGTAGTGGGCCCAATTCAATTGTGGGTAGTTGTCTTGGGACTTTCAGGAGCCTTCCAATGCAGCTTGAAATCATCAGTTGCTGTTGAAGCTCATCTGTTGCGTTTTTTGTTGTTGGCGCTTCCTTCCGAGATCGCCTGTATGATTGATCGTACTGGTCGTTTAGGTGGCCATTTGTTTACTAGTTTGTTTACTTGATTCCACAGCAGTTAGGAATTTTACCAAACGGCAGCTTAGTTGGACATCCTCACTGAAGAAGCATATTAGCACCGCTTGTCTGCAGGTCCATATATTTTTCCTATTAAAAAGTGGTCTAAGTAAGGTCCGGCACTCCCGTATTAGTTCCCTGCAGATGGTTAGGAGGTTCAGTATATCTTTTTTTTTTTTTTTTACCTCCATCGATGTAATCTTCCAGGTCCCCTCCAGTCGATACTCGTGGGGGAGGCAAGGGAGAGTAGTCTCAGAGCTTTCGTCGCTCAGGGAGGAATACAGAGCCCCAAAATGCACTTGCCAGGCCGCGGCAGCTATATTTGGTTCATTGGCCAAGGTGCCAGCCCTGCTCCCACAACTAACAATTGTCCAAAAGGATTTAGAATCTTTGGACTTAAGTGCGATTCTAAGGTCTTCCCAGTTGTCAGCCTCCCACTCTTTTCTCCCCCTCTGGATAGCCTGCTTATATAGGCGCCGACAAAGCTGGATTCTGGTTTGTCCTTTGACTTGACCGCAAGGAGCAAGTCCTTTTTGGCTTCCCTACAGTGTACGTTATACCAAGGGCTCGCTATATCTGGGTTTGCCTTTGGTCTTCCTACAGGACAAAACACATCAGAAAAATTCTGAATGAGCCCCTGATGTATTTTTAGGGGCTCTCCTCCAGTCCCTGAGTGCATGGCTTTATCCAACACCTCACCCATGTCACTCAGGCAAGGCAGGGACCTTCGGTAGACATCAGCAAGTTTGTCTGAGGAGCCTATTATCTTTGGCCACTTAACTCTCCGCCTATTTTTGGTTAGAAGGAGCGGCGGACCAACTGGGTTTTGGTCGGGGACTAGATTTGGGATACCCAAACTCTCTGGTTTTAACATCATGACCAAGGGGTTTAAGGTCACTATCTTTTCTGTCATATATTTTAAAATCCAGGACCATCCCGCAAGATCAGTGTTCAACCAGGATGTAATCCAAGATAGAGTTGTGACCTTCTCTATTAAATGTCATATGCACAGGTCTATCAGATTTAGTCCTCCCATTGCAGGCTCTAAGAGAGGACACAAGTGTAAATGAATTGATTTGTAACACTAGGTTTCCTGGAAAAGACAGACATCGTTTTCCTCCACAAATGCTCCCCATTCTGGGCACAACAGTTTGTTTTTAATCCCTGCCACATTCCAGGAAAGAATTTTAAATAGATCCTTTGTCTCACCCGCCCTGGTTTCGGTTAACACTGGGTCTGCGTCGACCCCTAAGGTGGTCAGATCCTCAGTAATATTTCCAATGCAGGTTTGACCGGTCCCTTCACCCTCACACTCAATCGTCCTTCCCCCATCCTCCTGGGACGCTGCGCCTCTAGCACCCGCCTGAATAGCTAGATAGGGAGTTCCAGTCTCTTTGCACATCCCCTGATTGACAGTCTTAATCGCCTTAACAGCACACTCTAGGTCCTTCCTAACTATCCAACCCTCCTGGGGACTAGGTACTTTAGTGGGCCACATACAGGAGTCTGGGTGCTATGGGCAATACGCGGGCCCTCTGCATCGTCATTAAGGGGCTGCAATAGGCCAGTGGTCTGCCGTCAATCTGTCTGGTCTAGGACGCTAAATCTATTGCTCAGTGCAAACAAGTCACAACTGGGGGGATTGTTGTTGTATTCCAACCACGCAACTTGAGAGTCCTGAGTCCTTGACCCCTGAGTGTCACGGCCAGCCCTTAACTGTTGCCCTCTTGTCCTAATAGTAGTCGGATAAAAATAGGTCAGGGGGAGTGTTTGAATTTGTATGCCTGGATGGCATAGGCCCCAGTTGGAGATGTAGTCCACCACCCTCCTGTCCCTGAAATTAACAACTATGCAATCTCCCTTGATGTTTTTCACCCGTGGGCCTACCCATTCAACATGTCGCGCAGAAAGATTTTCACTTGATACGTGCAGTGGTAGTGGCCTGTTATGGTTGAGCCAATGGGTACATTTGTTTTTGAGGTCCCCATATTCCTCCCTTTTCCCCCGGTCCAAAACTGGAACCCCCGCGAGAACTATTACATACGGGGCGGACTCAGGGGGGAGATCCAAACATTTTAATTCTTAGTAGGACTTGGGAATTTAATGCCCCTCCACCCCTCTCACACCCAGAAGTTCTACTCCTATTATATTTTTTTGTAGAGTTCTCCCTAGGCTGGTCCACCTGACCCAATAACGGGATGCTTTCTGGGATCTGGGCGTCTAAGTTGTTTATTTGCAAAACAGGAGGGTTACAAGAAGCATTGGCACTCCCTGGGGGCATTGCTATAATGTCATTTGCATCTATGATTTGAGCAACCCCCCGTTCCCCTGCAGCGGCTGGGTGCAAATGTTCCAAGTATGCAAGTCTGTTCTCGATTGCATTTAGTCTTTCATGTAGGGGCGACAAGTCTCTAAGAAGATTTTTTTCCATTTTTACCCAAAACTCCTCTCCATATTCATATTCATAAAGTGGTGTAGAATTAATACTTGGGGACGTTCCAACCACTGTTCGATAACTGGTCTTTCTGTGACCGTGGGCATTTGGCCATCTACAACGTTGTTGCATTTCTGCATTTTAGCCTTCCTCTTGTTTAGCGGAACACCCCCTTGCTTCCTTTTGGCCACTACTGCCACAGCTTCTGCGCCCCTCCTAGAGCTGGTTGCTGATCGCGTTTGTAATTTCCCGAGAGACTGACCCAAAGGGTCGGTCCTATTTGCCAGTCCCATGGCAGATGAAACGACAGGTGAGGCAGAAGGTGATACAGCATCGAACTTGGCAGGAGGACCCGGGGGTCTGGTTTCTACTTGGACCTGGTGTAGACCCTCGGTACCAGCCTCCCCAACAGATGTACCAAGAGAGTCTACCTTATTTGGCGATGGTACCTGCGCCAAACGTCCCAGAGATGACCTTTTATCAAAGTTAGGATCCAGGGATAGCCTTTTTTCCATAATGTCAATTTGGTGGGTCAGCATGGATGATGGCCTAATGAGGAATTGGTCCAACGTTCCTATGAACGAACCCCCTGGGATCGACTTTCTTCCCTTTCCCACATTTACGGTCGCCATTACGGAGGTCAATACAACACTAGCTACTCAAAGAGCACAGGGTAGATCTAGCACTATGGAGACCCTCTACAGGAGATGTCACAATGTCTTGAAACTAACCTTGTCCAGTGCCGTGGAATGGAGGCGAAAGAGGGTGGCCCCGTCCCATCCTCGCTCGTCCTTGAACGGGCTCAAACGGGCCCACCCTTGGCCCGGGTTTCGCCCGGCGCACGTCCGCGCGCGTCCGCGCTGCGGAAATCAGAACTTCCTGAAGTACTTCCGGTGCGTGTAAGGGAGAGAGGCGGGGCAGTTTCCAGACGGCCCCTGCGGCTCTCTGGGCTTCTGAGTCCGTCCAAAGGGCAACCACAGCAGGAACCAAGTGCGCAGCGTCTCCCGCAAAGCGGGAGATGCAAGGTGTTAGGAAGAGCCCGGTGCGTGTGAGGGAGAGAGGTGGGGCAGTCTCGAGATGGCCCCCACGGCTCTCTGGGCTTCCGAGTCCATCCAAAGGGCAACCACAGCAGGAACCAAGTGCGCAGCATCTCCCGTGAAGATGCAAGGTGTTAGGAAGAGCCCGGTGCGTGTGAGGGAGAGAGGCGGGGCGGTCTTCAGACGGCCCCCGCGCCTCTCTGGGCTTCCGAGTCCGTCCAAAGGGCAACCACAGCAGGAACCAAGTGCGCAGTGTCTCCCGCGAAGCAGGAGATGCAAGGTGTTAGGAAGAGCCCGGTGCGTGTGAGGGAGAGAGGCGGGCGGTCTCCAGACGGCCCCCGCGGCTCTCTGGGCTTCCGAGTCCGTCCAAAGGGCACCCACAGCAGGAACCAAGTGCGGAGCGTCTCCCGGTTCAGTATATCCTCCTCCCTTTCCCCGCAGAGATGACAGATTGCTGGCATCGGTGGACGTAGCCACAGTGGCAAATGGTACGCGGATGGTAATATGCCTAGGAGAAATTTCAGGAATTTCTCAGTGTGGAGGTATGTTTGGGATGAGGCTTTGCTGTATGACTGTATGGTGAGCCAGCCGTGTGCACGCTCTGACAGAGTAGCTTTATCTTGAATGAGGGATTCTTTTTAACAGTGTTGTTAACTATTTTTTTAAAGCTTGCATAGGTCCCTGATATCTCCCAGAGGTGTTTTAGCCCTAATTGATAAAGTGAGCTTTACAGGTAACATCTGGCTGGACATGCCTCCCTAGCTTGCAGTTCTTCCTACAAGTAGGCGTTTAATGATTCTGGCTCCCCCTTTCTAATTTTGAACCAGCTTTTGATGAATGCTCCTTTGCGGGCCAGATCTTGTCTCTGTATCCCAAACTCCAGTCTTGGTTAGGTGGGGATGTGTATCCTGGTAGCCCATAGATCATTCACAGTGCTCTTGCTAAAGTGCCGGCCAGTGTTTCAGCATCTCTCCCTCTCATGGCTTTACTTACATAGGTGAGGGATGGAATAAGTTTCACCTGGATCACCCTGGTTAGTAAGGAGAAACTTGGGTCAGAGATCTTGTTTTTTAGGTTTCTTAGTGTCAGTGCTGTCATTGTCCCTCTTTTTTTATGTCCTCAATTGAGCTGCATAGTTCCCTGTGTTATTAATGATAACTCCCAGATATGTGTACTCTTGTACGGCTTTCAGCTTACATGTTGCCAGATGCCAGTGGAGGCTTGACTTTGTTTTGCGAGTGTTCACGCTCATGACTTTTGTTTTTTCTTGGTTAATGCTGATTTTGTTATCCTCAAAGTATCGGGAGGTGATGTTGAGCAAGCGCTGTAGGCCAATGGGTGTCCGACTAATGAGCACCAAGTTGTCTGCATAGAATAGATTTGAAAGCTGGAGGCCCTCAAGTTTTGGGGCGTGCGAGTCGCTTTCGTTCAGTGTAGCTGATAGTTCTGCCATGAAGAGGATAAAAAGTATTGGGGCAAAAACTCAGCCTTGTTTCAAACAAGAGGTCGTGGGGATCTTCTTTGTTAGGTGGTCTCCTGCACCCAGTTTTACTTGCACCCAGGTGTTGCTGTGTAAGTGGATTAGCTGTTTTAAGAGTATTCAGCCTTTTTAGTTTTTGTCACAATATTTTTCTATTTATATGATTGAAAGCTGAACTGTAGTCAATGAAGCACAAATACAGGGGCTGTTTTAATGCAAGAGCAGTGTCATTAATGAGGGGGGTGAGATATTGGTAGAGGTCCCCATATTCTTGCAGAAGCCTGCTTGATTTAAGGGTATTGCTGCAGTTTCTGTTGCCCATTACGTTAATACTTGTGATAGTAATCCTGCATATTATTTGGCTTCATTGTCCAATAGAGATATCAACAAGTAGCTTTTTGGGTAATTCCTATTGCCTTTTTCTATAAATAGGTGAGATGATCGAGTCCCTCCACGATGATGGTGTCATTGATGTTTGCTCGATTGATTCAAAAATCAGTTTTTAGTGATGTGACCCAGTATTCTGGATCATGTTTAAGCAATATTCCATAATATTCGCCATTGTCCATAAGAACACCATCAAAATCACGACCAGCTCCGACGATAACCTCACAACCGCCGAACACCTCCACTTCCAGATCCACACCGACCCCAGAACCACACTTAGAGGCACCCTCATCTACAGACCACCAGGAACACGTAAACAATTCAGCGAAGACATCACTGACTTCATCAGTCCACATGCCCTCGCCTCCGAGAACTACATTCTACTAGGAGACCTCAACTTCCACCTGGAAAAGAAAAACGACAGCAACACCACCACCCTTCTCGACAACCTGGCTAATCTCGGCCTCAAACAACTTGTTGACACCCCCACCCATGTAGCCGGACATACGCTCGACCCAATCTTCACCTCCAGCAAACACATCTCCTTCGATCACACCACAGCTCTCCACTGGACGGACCACAGTTGTGTTCATTTCAGCTACACAACCACCTCGACCCACAACCCCCCACAACGTATTCCCCGAAGAAAATGGAACAAAATAACCACCGACCAACTCCTCACATCGCTCAACCAGAACCCACCCGCCCTCTCACTGGACCCAAACCTAGCTGCCATCAAATTCAAACAATGGATCACTCACAGCGCTGACGAATTAGCACCCTTGAAAAACCATCACACCAAACAAGACAGCAAAAAGGCCCCCTGGTTCAATGATGACCTCAAGAAAGAAAAAAAAACCAACCACCGACAACATGACCACCTTCAAGGCAGCCACCCGCAAACACCACCAGCTGATTCGATCCACCAAGAAATCAGCACTCAAGAATCGACTCGACAACAACGCCCATAACAGCAAGGAGCTATTCAACATCGTCAAGGAACTCACCAACCCCACCACAGCCTCAAACGACATCACTCCCTCCCAAGACCTCTGCGACTCATTATCCTCCTTCTTCTACAACAAAATTGCAGACATACATAACAGCTTCGAAAACAGTTCCAACGAACAATCCTCTCCACCGCCCTCAGAACCTAAACCGCCCTCCAACTACCTCAACGCCTGGAACCCAATCACCACTGAAGACACCATCCGCCTAATGAATTCCATCCACTCTGGCTCGCCAACCGACCCATGTCCCCACCACATCTACAACAAAGCTGACTCCATCATCGCACCCCATCTCCGGGATGTCATCAACTGCTCCTTCAACTCTTCTACCTTCCCAGAAAGTTGGAAACATGCCGAAGTCAGCGCCCTCCTGAAGAAACCCACAGCAGACCCCGCTGAACTTAAAAACTACCGCCCCATATCCCTCCTCCCATTCCCGGCCAAAGTCATTGAGAAAGCCGTCAATAGCCAACTCGCCACCTTCCTGGAATCCAACAACTCCCTCGATCCATCACAATCCGGCTTTCGAGCCAAACACAGCACCGAAACCGCCCTCATCGCAGCAACAGACGACATCCGAACACTACTGGATAACGGAGAAACAGTGGCCCTCATTCTACTCGACCTCTCCGCCGCCTTCGACACTGTCTGTCACAGCACCCTCATACAATGCCTCAGCAACATCGGCATAAAAGGTAAAGCCTTGGACTGGATCATCTCGTTCCTTGCCGGAAGAACCCAGAGAGTCTGCCTCCCCCCTTTCAAATCAGAGGCCAACAAAGTCATCTGCGGGGTACCACAAGGATCATCACTTAGTCCCACCCTCTTCAACGTTTACATGAGTCCACTCGCTTCCATCGCGCGCCAACACAACCTCAACATCATCTCCTACGCTGACGGCACCCAGCTGATCCTTTCCCTCACCAAAGACCCCAACACCGCCAAAACCAATCTCCACGAAGGCATGAAAGAAGTAGCCATATGGATGAAAAACAGCCGCCTAAAACTTAATTCAGACAAAACGGAAGTGCTCATCCTAGGATCATCCCCCTCTGCCTGGGACGACTCATGGTGGCCTTCGGATCTGGGCTCCGCTCCCATACCCACAGACCACGCACGTAACCTAGGCTTCATCCTAGACTCCTCCCTCTCGATGACCAGACAAGTCAACGCCGTCTCATCCTCCTGCTTCAACGTACTCCGTATGCTCAAAATTTTTTTCCATTGGATCCCCACAGAGACAAGAAAGACTGTCACCCACGCACTGGTCACGAGTCGACTAGACTACGGAAACACCCTCTACGCCGGAATTACAGCCAAACTACAAAAAAACTCCAACGCATCCAAAACGCATCGGCGAGACTCATTTTAGACATCCCCCACCAAGATCACATTACCGGCCACCTGAAAGACCTCCACTGGCTTCCCGTCAACAAGAGAATTACATTCCGTCTCCTCACCCACGCACACAAGGCCCTCTACAAACTAGGACCCGAATGCCTCAACACTAGACTATCCTTCTATACACCCACCCGCCAACTAAGATCCTCCAATCAAGGCCTCGCCAAAGTCCCGCGTATCCAAAGGTCCACCATGGGAGGTAGATCCTTCTCCTACTTAGCGGCCAAGACCTGGAACTCACTCCCCACTCATCTCCGCCTCACTCAGAACCACATCTCCTTCAGGAAAGAACTTAAAACCTGGCTATTCGATAAATAATGAACCCCCTCCCCAAGCGCCTTGAGACCCTCTGGGTGAGTAGTGCGCTATACAAATTCTTGAACTTGAACTTGAACTTAATATTGGCAGGATCCCATTTGGGCCTGGGGCTCCCTCTCGCTTGCCCTTGGAAGTTCTGTTGCAGATTTGGTTATTCATGATTGTAAGAAGCTGTTCCGGTGTTATGTTGGAGTCAGTTTGGAGTGATGATACTTCCAATTCGAGCGAGATGTTGTTTGTCTAAGTTTGGTTTCCTAGGTCTTTATTGAAATCGGCTTGGAGGAAGGTTGTACAACCCTCTTCTGTCACATGTGAGTTAATGCCTTCGCTCAGTGGATTGGCCAGAGTGTTAATCCTTTGCCAAAATCGCAAGCTGTTGTTAGTCTTAATATTGTGCAAAACTTTTGCCCAGAGATCCTCTTCCGCTTCTCTTTTGAGGCACCAGTTTAGTTTCCTGCGAGTAGCTTTCAATGTCCTCAATTCTTGCAATGCTGTAGGGTTTAGGCCACCTTTCTTCAATCTCTAAAGCACAGGGTTTATCGATGCTTTGAGCTTTTTTACTTGTACGTTGTTTCCAATAGTGAGGTAGAGGCATCTGTTTTGAGGATGACTGTTCCCCTGTTTTTTTTGTTGTTTTTTTTTTAAACCTTTTATTCAGCTTTTCAACAAATTACACATCACCAAATACATTTAGAAGTAATTGGTCAGTTATACATTAGGTCGCATCTCCATTTCTCAATACATTGTTAGTACATCAATCATGACTATCATCGTATATACGTATATTGTTCGGGTCCTAGCGCTGGTCCCACCCTCCCATCAGTTCTTACGTTACATATGTCTCAGTTTTAGACCCCATCAGTGCGGGAGTACGTCCCCTCCCTCCCCTCTAGAACAACATAAATCTTACACATTCATAATAATCTGCTTCTAGTTCAATCCCTCATGGACTAGTTTCTGGGTCCGACAGTTCCGGTGGGGGAGCACATATCTGTCCTCGGTGTTCGTTCCACTTTCCCCAGATCTTGGACCATTTCTTGGGGCAACCCCTATCTGTTCCCCTTGTTTGATGGTTTTCATTTTTGGCCCCATATTTTATTTCCTAGATATTTTGTGAATGTCTCTCAGCATCTGTTTTGCATTTTACTCTTTTCCCATTAGTTATATTAGTTGGGACCCACGGAGCCACGTGTAGGCAGAGTATGCAGAGTGAGGGAGTAGCTTTGAAGAAAGTGTGACCACAAGCATCCCTCCCCTCCAGTGCAGAGCTCATGGGGCACAGTTAGAATTATTAAAAAATGAATTAAGTCAACTTACGAAGTAGGTAGTATTGAAGCAACATACCAATTGGGTATTATTTAATGCATAATAATAATCCTTGAATAGGCACTAAGGAATACATGAGTCATTATTCAGGAGTGGTATTAAGGGATCAACTTATTTGGTCCTGACGAAAAGCCGCAGGGGAAGGCTTGAAGCATGTAGACCTGAAGCACACATATACATTCTGTTGTGCACCTCCCATCACCCTGTTTTTAACCATCCCAGCCACAAGTTTCAATAAAATGTAGGTTCCTAGTGGCCAGGTTTTTTAAATGTTGTTCACTATCTCACTGATCCTTCCACTCCTAATTTTAGTAATATAGCCCACACTTTCCAACAAGGGCTCCCACATCTCCGTCGGTCGCAGCACGCCCGTCTTTTCCCTCAGGGAATATCAACGCATCTGGAATGATATCAGTTTTTACTCTCTAGTGGATTTCTTGTGATTGATTTTTATGGTACAACAGCACATTTCTCTTTCATAAAGGGAAGAACAAAATAATAGTCTAATCATCTGAAGGCTGGTGCAATGGAAGTAAAGAACAGGCAGAGGCCATATGTCCTACCTCATCCATATTTCTTGCCCTAGTGAGTTACTCCATGGCTCCTGCACAGCATTCACCCCTATAAGCAAAAAACAAGAGCACACATGTCTCAATCAATATAACTCCTGCAGGAAGTGACACTTTTTTTCTGTTTTTTTCCTCTGTGTATTCTTATAGTTCACCCCTTTGAGTGGTCTTCACTTCAGGTATGTGAGTCAAATTCAAATTCAAGAAGCTTTATTCGATGTTCAATAATGAATTCATAAAAGCATACAAGTTAAAAAGAAACAACAATCACAGCATATCACAGAAATACAAAAAAATAAAAACATACAAGGTTAAAAAAAGCGGGCAGATCCGGATTGAATAAAAAAACAAGTTCTTTAAGCGCTATATAAATATACAAAAATGGAAAGCTTTACATTGAATTTCTGAACCTAATCAATAATTTTAAAAAGCTAGACATAGCCTGAGCCACAGAAACGTTTTCCAGCTGTTGCAATCTGTTATAGGCTATTCTGCAAGAGCGGTGGCCTCATGCTTTAAGGATTGGTTTCAAAATAATCCTCCGTGGAACAACATAAAATTTACAAAATAAAATACAGTGTAGGTTTTTTTGAGGGGATAAATCATCACAGGGGCAGGTGGGCAAATCCCTCGACCAAGTGTTACAAGATGGAAAAGTGATAATACGAAAGAATGTTCCAAACCTGAATCGTGTTAATAACATTCTTGAGTAACAGGTTAGATCACTTACAAGATACAGTTGAGGCCCTGGATTAATAGTAATTTCCTGAAAGGCCAAGACTGTGTTTTTAAGTTTTTCTACGGAACATCTTTAATTGGTTAAATGATTCATGGACAGTTGTTTCAATGATTTTCTAGTGATCATTTCCATACTAAGCGGTCTAGAAAAAAACTCAGGATGGCCCAATTCGATCATCAGGGATTGGACGTGGGACAGCCATTTTATATTTCTAACACCATCCGAGGTAAGACAGTCAGAAATTAAGTTACGATTAAAAGCTGTCTCCGGGGTGACCCACACCTTGTGCCATAAAAGGACGGGTGCAATTTTTATAGTGTCAAAAATACATAAAAGGATGGGTGCAATTTTTATTAGTGTCAGAAATATGAGTCTTTATTGTTATTGTTTCTAAATTATGTTGTGAGGACCGACGGCCTGCAGTAGCGTCCATTGTATTTTGTGAACATGACTTCGGCGCACCTTTATTAAGGGCTGCCTCCCAGCTGAATGACTGCCATGTAAGGGCTAGTTCCTGAGACTTGTTTTAGCAGCCTGCCTTTGAAGCTGCTTGTGCTTGGAGCTATGCTGTGCCACTTCCACTGGGTTGCCTCTCCGCAGAGTATTTGGGAGCAGCCATGGTGCTTCAAGGAGAGGGCGGGCGCTGAGCACTGTCTCCTTTTGATTATATTGTCCTGGGACTGCTTACCTGTTTTCTGAATGGCAACGGTCTCTTGGTATTTTCATGTAACACGTCTGATAGATGCCAGAAGTGCTACACCTATATATTGGTCGCTTGTTTCTCCTCTATGTTGGGCCGCCATGGAAGGAAAACACACTTTCAGGAGAAAGCATTCATCTGACTCGACTCTGGAGGAAGAGGGGCCGGGCCCACCACCATTTTATTTATTTTTATTTTATTTTTATTTTGATAGTTTTATATAGCGCGAACAAGATCTTTGCAGATATCAGAGCGCTTTACAATGCGTGGAATACCAACAAGAGAGTAAATAACATGTCATTGGGTATATCGAAATTATAGGTAGTAAGTGATATGGGTAGGTACTTGAGGGAGCATAATAGCATAATAGCACAAGTAAATCAGTACTGCAAGTATAAAGTCAGGTATGTGAATCAATAATACAGGTAAAACACAAAGTCGTAGGGATCGAGCAGTAAAATACATGAAAAACACATAGTCGTAGGGATCGAGCAGAATAACACAGATCGGTGCAGTGACTTTACATATCCACGTTAATAGGTCAAGTGTATTTGGCCATGAGAATAGCTTTTACTTCTTTCTTAAAAAGTGTGAGCCTGGTTTCAGGCGGGAGTGAGTTCCAGATCCTGGGTGCCATTCCTGAGAAAGAGCGTTTATACGTTTTTTCCTTCCGGAATCTTCGAGGTTTTAGCAGAAGATTGTTTGTGCCTCTAGTGTATCTAGATCCGCCAGAAATCGACAGCTTCTGCGTGAGGTATCCGGGAGAGCTCAGGTGTACAGCCTTGTGTGTCATGCAGGCGATTTTCAGATGTATTCTGGCTTCAAAAGGCAGCCAGTTCAAGGATTTCAGGTCAGGGGAGATATGCGAGTGTTTTTTTGACCCAGTGATGAGTCTCGCTGCAGCATTTAGAGAGGCTCTTAGGGGTGCAGTAGTGGTTAGCGGGAGACCGCAGAGGGCGATGCTGCCGTATTCAATTCGCGGGATTACTAGTGCTTGTACTGCAGTTTGGAAGTCTTTGGCTGGTAGGAAGCGTTTAAGTTTCCTCAGGGTATTGATTTGGAAGTTCGCTCCCTTAGTAGCCTTGCTGATATGATGCTGCATGTTGAGATTGGAATCGAGAGTTATGCCTAGGGATTTTGCTGAGTCCACGATGGTGGGTAGGACATTGAGTGCAGTTAGCTGTTTAAGCCAGGTTTTGTGTGGTAGAGATCTTCGCGGGAGGTGAGATCAGAAGGAACTCTGTTTTCAGAGCATTGAGTTTGAGATGATTATTGGCAAGCCAGGATTGGGTGCTTCTGATCGTTGAGTTCAGGAGTAAAATGTCATTGGGGGATTGTAGTTTGAGATATAATTGGGTGTCATCTGCGTACATGTGAAAAAGTACATTGGATGCTTGCAGCAGGGTGGTGAGAGGTTCCATAACTAGGTTGAACAAAGTTGATAGGGAGGATCCTTGGGGGACACCTAACGAAACAGGTATTGGCGAGGACATCAGGTTGTTACTCTTGAATTTCTGCGACCTGTTGTGTAAGAAGGAGGTGAACCACTTGAGAACCGTCCCAGATAGACCCATTCTTGTGTTCAAAAGTTCGAGTAAATTCTCATGTTTAACAGTGTCGAATGCTGAGGAGAGATCAAGAAGGATGAGGAGGCAGGTTTCATTTTGATCTAGCATTTGTAGGGCGTCGTCAATTATGTGAGTCATAGCAGTTTCAGTACTGTGTCCTGCTCGGAAGCCTGATTGATGAGCGTTGAGGAGATCAAAGTGATCAATGTGTTTAGTCAGCTGTAGTTGTGCGCATTTTTCCAATAGTTTGGCGAGAGTGGGAATATTGGTAATGGGACGGTAGTTGTTTAGAAAGGAGTGACTTGTCCAACTTTGAGGGAGTCAGGGATGGATCCTTGTTGGAGCGAGCTGTTGATAATTTTAGTCCACAGTGGAAGGAGCCATGGGGTGAAATCCTTGACAGCGTTGGCAGGGAGGGGATCCGTGAGGTGATTGGAAGGTTTCAAGGTGCTGAGCAGTTTGCCTATTTCTTCTTCTGAGTAGGTGTCGAAGGATGACCATGTAGCATTGTTTTTTAGTTCGGTGGGTGTTATGTAGTTGGGCGTGGTGTAGCGGCTTGCGTCAATGCGGAGATCACTCTTTATGTTGTCAGTTTTTTGGGTAAAGAAAGTGGCGAAGTCTTCACAGGAGGGTGCTTTGCCCATAGTACTGAGAGGTTGGGGTTGTTCCTTGGCTTGTGTTCTGATTAGCTCAAACAGTTTTCTTGGACGGTTTTTTGCTTGGTCGAGCTGGAGGCTGAAGAAGTTTGCTTTTGAGCGCTTTATTTTCCTGAAGTAGGCGTTTCTCTTTTTCTTCAGGGTTTTCAGGTGCAGTGCAGAGGGAGCTGTTCTCCAGGTGCGCTCTGCCATTCGCATGGCTCGTCTATCTTCATTGAGACTCCCATCGTACCATGGATTGGAGATTTTAGCGGAGACTCTTTTTAGCTGCATGGGAGCAGCCTCATTAATTATCGAAGTCATGGCGTCGAGATAGTGGTCAGTCAAAGATTGGACATCTGTGGCACCCGTAGGAGGGAGCAGGAGGTCGCGGCTGTTCGGGGGAAGGGAGTGTGGGTTGAGTTTTTTCAGGTCTCTTTTCCATATTTTGGGTCTGGTGGGTTGAGTCGAGTTGAGTTTGACTTTTTCATTGATGAAGAATGTGACGATATGATGGTCTGACCAGTCACAAGGTTGGATAAACTCAAGCTGAATAGCGTCCTCTTTGGTGATGATAAGGTCGAGGATAGAACCTTTCTCATGGGTCGGGCTGTTGCAAAATTGTGTGAGGTCCAGAGCGTTGAGGACATTTTTAAGACTATTTACCACCGCATCATTGTGATCATTCCAGTGGAGGTTGAAGTCACCAAGGTATATTTGGGTGAGCTGTCGTTTGGCATTAGTTGAAATCATGTCCATGATTTGTTGGGCAAAGGTGAGGTTGTCTCTGGGTGGGTGGTAAATGCCGTGAAGAGAGCATATCGGTTTGCCCTCGCTGATAATATCGAGGCAGATGTATTCACAGGAAGTTGAGTAGGGTAGGGAAGGTGCGGAGACTTTCAGAACAGAAAGGTTGTTCCTGTATATGCATGCAATTCCACCACCTATCTTGCCAGACCTGTCAAGCCTAATGATGTGGTAGTTGGGGGGAACCAGAATGTCCATTATAGGTGTAGAAGATTCGGTTAGCCAGGTTTCAGTCAAGATGATTAGGTCAAGGTCCAATGTTAGGATGAGATCGGCAATGGCGGAAGAGTGTCTAGAGGCCGATCTGCAGTTGAGGAGAGCGCATTTGAGACGGGTGTGTCAGGTGAGGTAGAGTTTACTAGCGAGAGGGGGACCTTTCTAAGGTTATTCGGGACGGAGATTCTGTTGTTTAGTGTGGAGGGTCTACGGGGATTTGCGTGTATCGTGGGAATGGGGAGGTGCGTGTCGGTTGTGTGGTTTAGGGGAGCTGGGTCGTAGGAGCGGAGAAGGGTGAGAGTGTCGAGATCCGAAAGAGGGTTGCATGTGCGACGGGGCGGTTGTTGCGATTGTGGGCAGGGATCGCGGTCCAATGTGGGCGGCGGGTGCGGTTGTTGCAATTGTGGGCATGGATCACGGTCTTGTGTGAGGGGTGTGGCTTTGGAGCGTCATCAGGACGGGTGCGGAGCCAGTTTAGAGGGGGGGTGGTGGTGAGTGGGGTGTGTCTGGGGGGTGTTATGAGTACCTCTTTGATGGTGTGAATGTCTTTTTTGATGGTGTGAATGTCTTCTTTGAACCGGAGGAGGTAGGACATAATCTTGTCCAGCGTGGGATGGGTGTTAGTGCTAGGGGAGGAAGTCATGGGTGAGTGGCTGACCTGGGAATTTGCGTGTGGGTGAGGGGGTGGGTTGGTGCTCATGCATGGCTCCGTGGTGCCGGCGTACAAGTTAGTGTCTGCACTCTGATGAAACTAAGTATGCACGATTGACTGAGTGAAATAGTTGTCTATTGTTTTCACACAACTCTAGAGATATACTCTTTATTCTGAGGGAGCAAAGTTGTCATGTTTATGCGGTTGTCAGAAGCTAATCCCTTCTTGTCTACATCAGGAGAGTTAACTCTTTCCTGAACATTCGAGAAAGTTTCTAGTGACCTCTGAGCTAGCTGGCAAAACTAATTAAGTCTAATATAGTCAGTAGAGACCTAGAAAACCTCAGTCCTACGTCTACACTGCTGTTTATATTATTCCAATGCGCAGAGCCTATTGGGAATATAGGAACTACACTACATGGCGCCCAACGTTTGGTAAGGCGATAATCTAACGCAAGACATTAGAGTAACTCAGTCGTGCTTTTTCACACAGACCCCTTTTCCCGTAAAAACTCCAATAGACGTCTGGAGTGGGTAAAAGGTTAATATCCGCCGGAACTTAGTAGGAAGAGATTCCTATGTATTAGTTTTTGGTTTAGTCAACGTTGAAGGATACAGGGGCATATTATCAAGCCTGGGAGATAAAATTATCGCCGCTTTATCGGCCGAAAACGGCCGATAAAGCGGCGATAATGGGCTTGATAATATGCTCTATGGAATTCCGAATCGAAGCCCATGTTAGATGTGAATACATCTAACATGGGCTTCGATTGGAGTTCCATAGAGCATATTATCAAGCCCATTATCGCCGCTTTATCAGCCGTTTTCGGCCGATAAAGCGGCGATAATTTTATCTCCCAGGCTTGATAATATGCCCCACAGTGTTCCAAAATATTGTGCACCTAATCTTTGTTTCCTTGAAACTTGCTCTGCAACAAAAAACTTTCTGTCAGTAAAATGCCGGAAGGTGACGAAGAAAGAGGTGCTTTAGCAGCTCAACTTATAGCGGATGACACAAGTCTCCAAGATGAAGACCCGAATGCTATAATCATTCCGGTAAATGTAAGAAGAACTATAACTATTAAACTTATAGAAAATGGACTATCACCAATGAGTGGTAAAGTCATATTCGTGGTAGAGGCCCATGAATATCGGCAGAGAGAGGTATTCTATTCATGGATACATTTTCCAGCAGCACACGCTGTGACACAAGATTTCCACTATTACAAAATAGGGGGACCTCTGGATGAATACGCTCCTTTCGAGGACGTTGAAATCCCACTAACTTACCAAGAGCACCTGCTCTGGTTTAATGGCGCCCTAAAACATTAAAATCACATCACCAGGCTCGGTCCACTAGGTAGACCAGGAGCCACGTGGCCGGTTCTAGCCAGCTACACACCACATCCCGACATTGAAAAAATGTCAGACCGAGAACTTTTAGCTCAACTAAAACTATTAATTAAAATACATAGACAATTGGTCCAATATGTCATGCGGACTTCAACAGTCCAACCAGCAATTAAAATTCCACAGACCACCCCTCACCAGGGGAACATAAATAAAATCACACCACAGAATATACAATCAGCCATTGGCAAAATACCCGCAAAACGGGAACAAATTCCATTCTGGTTAGCCCAGAAAATCACTCAAATAGAGGAGGTATTTCCGGATAACACACCTTATGAGAAACACAGAATTCTGACTATCTGTCTTCCAATGGGGATCGCACCACATGTGGAGGACTGTGACACTTAGGGCACAGTCTTTGCTTCGATTTACACAAAAACACATGGTGTTCCGTCCATGGCGGTTATACCAGACGTACTAAGACAGATTAAAAATGAATACGGTCCAGAACCTGCTTTAACTCTGGGTATGAAATTACTGAAAGACTTCAAGCAGGTCTCGGCTATATTATTAGCCAACATAAAAGGAGAAGCAGCATCTGTGGCTATCCGCCAGAAATTGAAAGAAACAGATATAGCAGAACAACCTTTTGAACTTGCCAGAATCATAGAAAAATCCTATGAGGAACTAGGTAGAGATAGTTTGGGTGGGAAACCAGTAAAACCCCAACTACTTGAAAAT
This sequence comes from Lissotriton helveticus, assembly GCF_964261635.1. Taxonomy (NCBI): domain Eukaryota; kingdom Metazoa; phylum Chordata; class Amphibia; order Caudata; family Salamandridae; genus Lissotriton; species Lissotriton helveticus. The sequence goes on along the minus strand of NC_136057.1, from coordinate 492,271,697 downwards.
CCTGAAAAAACATTTATTAAAAATAATCTAAACACTCCAAAAAAGATTTGGGATGGAAATAAACAATCCACTCCCAAAGAAAAACAATTCCAGCCCAGAGGAAGGTCTCCTCAACGGAGAGATAGATCTCCAGAACAAGGTGGCAAGTCTCCCCAGAGGGAGCCCTCTGAGAAAAGATACAACCTTAGAGATAGGGATAAATTAAGAAAACCTGATAGATATCAAGATATTGATACACGTCCCTCTCGATCTTTTCAGACTTCCTCACACAAATCGGAAAGAAGAGGACGGTAAGAACACAAGGAAGAGCACGTCAAGTCCAAAGACAAGGAACCTGCTCATCAAAGTAAAAAATTACAATATCCAAAGAAGAAGGTAGCTAGTATTAAAATAAAACATGGCGAGGATTCTAGGGCACAACTGAAAAACGGAGAGTTGGCCCAGACAATGCTAGACAGTGCAGCAGAAGTAACCATAGCTCACAAGATCTTGATGAATCTTCTGTAGACAGTGGACACGAATGAATACATTCAAGTGGAAACTGCAGACACCAGAGTTAGCAAACCCCATAAATTATATGAAATAACATTATGTATAGAGGGGGACAGGACTAGGAAAGTAAGAGGTCTGTTTTGGGATAACCTTTTGAAAGGCTATGACATCCTGTTAGCTGAGAAAGACTGGCCACCAGAATTTGTCAGGGAGTGCCCTCATGGCGAAGAAATGATTATGCCTGCCTTCTCAAATCACATTCCAATTAATAAAAAATATACATTTGCAAGAAAATGGGCAGTGGCCAAAGCTCCTGCATTATATAAAAATCATGTAGGATGGGATGAGGATTCTCCTCCTCACAAAATCCAGTTAAAAAATTAACCCACTGCACAAAGGCAGTACCCAGTTAAACAAGAAGCTAAAAAGCAAGTCCGGGAGATCTTAGATCAACTTGAATATCAGGGGGTGATTGAAACATGCACCTCACAGATGAACAATCCTTTGTTTCCTGTCTCCAAGCCAGACGATTCATATCCTCTAGTTTTGGACTACAGACACCTAAACTCCTGCTGCAAAACATTTGCAGTACAAAACTCACACAGTGCAGCACTAATGAATAACATTGTGCGCAAAAAATATAAAACAACATTAGATATCTCAAATGGATTCTTTTGTCAAAACATTGCACCTGAAAGCAGGTATTTGACCGCTTTCTCAATAATGGGGTCGCAAAAACAATTCTGTCGACTCCCACAGGGGTTGAAGAATAGCCCAGGATTATTCTCAGCAAGAGTAACATAGTTACCACAAATATATGATGATGAGGCATTATCTTATGTCGATGACATCTATCTTACAGATGATGACCTGGACACTCACTTTAAAAAGAGTGAACACCATAATACTTGGGTTCGCAGCTGAAGGGTACAAATTCAACTTTAAAAAGTCACGAATTGCTCACCTAACTGTCCTGTTTTTAGGATATGAATTATCAAGTGAAGGCAAAAGCCTAGCAGACAATTTCTTAGAGAAATGTGCTGTACTCCAAGCTCCAAAAATGCTGTAGAATTTACAATCAATACTAGGATTCCTGAATTTTGGAAGAACATATATTCTAAATTATGCAGAGAGGGTTAAACCTCTCTATGACTTAATAAAACCTGATTTCAAACCAATCAATTCTACTCAGAAACACACAGAAATTTTAAGATCATTACAAACAGACATGTTAACTAAAACAAAACTGCAAACACGCGAAATCATATGCAACCTTGTCATCCGAGTCATCCCAGGAAGATGTGGATTCACGTACCTAGCCTCTAATGAGGGAGAAACGGTACCAATAGCTTACAAATCACATTTGTACACACAAGCTGAAATGAAATTCAGTTCTACTGAAAAACTTCTAATAGCGGTTCAAACGGCTGTAGCAATAGAAAGAACCCAAGCCTGAAGATGATATTTATTAGCTGCAGCTAGTACAGTGGTCTTAGAAGTCGTCAGTATAACGAGGTTCAAAAGAGACTGCCACTTAACTCCGTGGCGCACAGGTTTATATACGGTACAATACAATGCAAAATACAATTACACAAGAGCATGCGACATAGGCAAACGTTATAGACAATGCTTTAAGTCTAAAAACAACTCAAGTTTCCCGGTATGTTTGTTATTCGACCCCTTGAGTAAATTTCAAGTGAATCCACACAATTCGATTTACAAGTAGAGAAAACACAGCTGCATGTTGTAGAAGGACAATCGTGAAACAGGAGAATACATGAGACATGTAGCGAAGGACAGCAGATAAGATAGCCTGGAGGAAAGAATGGTGTGAGCCAACAAATAGTCCGGACGGGGATTAATCAGCTCAGACAAGAATTAGTGTACTCGGCCAGGCCCTGACACTCGTTAGTAAACATAAGCAAAGAAGCCACCTGACACGTGAATGCAGAAACGACAAAAACATCGCGCTTGCCGCGCTGCCTAGGTGAGGGCAACACAAAATGGCGGCAATGTACAAAATGGAGGCTGAGCACGAACGAATTCGTAATTTACAGAACCTTAGACCCTCCTTTTGCCATTACTCAGGCAAAGACAAACCAACTCATGCTAATCTGAGTCGGACTCAGCATCGATGTTCATAAAGTCCTCAAGCTGCTGTTGCACCATCATCCTAATATTCTCTGTCCTCGGAGATTCAGGACGTGGAACACATAAAGTAGCCAGTAGGCCACAGACTGCGGGACCACATTGAACGCACAGACAACAAGAGAATATGATGGCCAAAATTGCTCCAAGGAACGTTAGGATCGTCCATCCCCAGGTTGACAATACTCTCCAAAACCATCCCATAAAAGACCAATCCCCTTGGAAATGGTATGCAATTGGAAATGGCTTGATATACTGCCGGAGCATCGTCTGGAATATAAATGCAACAGCTAGATCCGATCAATTTACAGACACCTCCTCGGTCTGCTAGGATCAAATCTAACGCAATTCGATTTTGTAACGTCATAAGACGATCAGCCTGAAGCTCTGCTGCAATGTTACCTATCGCACCTGCAGTAACATTAATAGTGGTCTCAACCATATGAACCAATTGTCTGATGTTTCTGCTGTTGACCATTGGGCCCCAAAAGGGGAGGAATCCTTTAAGGAAATCCACTCCCTCTTGTGCTGCCATGTCCTTGGCATCGAATATACCTCGGCTATATCTAATTCTGTGGTGGTCTGACAGAGCCGAATATGTAGGGGGAAGAACGAAAGCTATATAACAGGTTCCAGAAAAGTTGGAAGGGAGCCAGGTGTAAGCTCTATCTTTACAAACAAAATAAGTTCCTTGTGACGGAACCAATGGAGGGAATACAGGGGACGAGAAAATGTAGGTGTGTAAACAACCCTGTTTATTGTCAGTTTTCTTACTGTTGACTTGGAGACAGAGATTACCTTGATGGGGTACAGTCCATACTGGAGAAGACTCACCCTTCTTAGTTTTGTCACCAAGACTAGAAACATAGTGGGTAACAGTCCATCCTTCATAAGCTCTCTTCTCATCTAACGGAATTTTTCCCTTTTCTACAATCTTAGCCATCACCACTATACCTTTGATCAAAGAGCTGCGACTGAAATCCAATCCAGTCCCAGAAATCTTTACAGGATTTCTAAGTCTGTTGTGGTATGCGGCCGAAAACATAGTCAGGTAGGCCCAAGCTGAACCTTCATATGAAAAAGGGAGAACCAAATACGGCATCCCCTTTTGTGTATTGTGTGGCATAAGACCGCACACCCAACAGTCAGTCATATTAATGGCCAACTGGTGTTGGTGTAACAACTGGATAAACGTATTATTCATATATTCAGCTCTCCTTATCTGTTCATGAGGGGGTAAAGTATGCATTTTATGTGAAAAGACAGAAAGACGAGAGGGCAAAGAAGTTGTAAAGTTAGCAACATTTCTCGGATGTAGAACATGGACAGTCCAACCAATGCAGGCTAATAAAATACACAAAAACATGAAAATACACAAAGTCACGCCAAATCGACTACGCAATGATTTACAATATTTCAATCTTATTTCCTGCTTCCTATTTTCCCTACCTATGGTTATTGTACCATCCATCTTTATCTAAAAAAAATGTCGCTCACGGCAATCTTCCTCGATCACTCAGCTATATACTTCTGTATATCCAGAGGCACTAGCCGCTTACTAAAAGAACAGAAAATCAGGTTACAGTCTGAGTCTCCTACCGTGACCCTGCGACGGAGACGGATGGCACTTCTAATACTAATACTACACAAAAACAAAAAGGACAACAAAAGGACAAAGCAACCAAAAAAAGGTCTTTAAGTGGTATGAGAAAGAATTTTTTTTAAAAGTGTTCAGTTCTTCTGGTCAACTCTCGACCTCTGGTTATAGCGTGTTTTGCTCGGCACGGTCTGGTCTTGAAATAGGGCTTTTGGATTCGTAGTGTCTATTCGAAGGTGCGCAGGCACAGCGGCTTGAAGAATATCGTCATCTGCTTTCTCAGACTGAGTCCCATAAATTTGGGCATCACTGAAAGGCACAAAACAAGGAACCGCTGCAGTATCTGATTCTCTTACACCACTGCGAATCCAAAGGGTAATGGCAATGGCACTTTTTTGCAGTGCACGCCATGCACCCAGTGTCGCTTGCTGACCACTTTCACAGCCGTGCGGGTGACGAGCAAAACTTGCGTAGGCGTAGACCAACGAGGCTCCAGATTCCTGGTCCGTTGAAAATTTTGATGCAGACCCAGTCACTGGGCAAAATGGTGTAACCTGGGTCCGTGGCGGCCTCTGGCAAAGCACTTTGTACCTGTTGACGAATAATACTTAATTTAGTAGTCATATCATGCAAATAGTCAATTAACAAAGGATATGGTATGTCAGAATATCTCTTGGGGCGAGGGACACCCCAAACATTAGCTGGGCGTCCAAATACCACTTCATATGGGCTAAGTCCCATACGAGAGTGTACAGTGGTTCTGGTTGACAAAAGAGCTAGAGGCAAGGCATCTGGCCAAGCAAGACCCGTACTGGCTTGAATCTTAGCTAGTTTAAGTCTGAGCGTACCATTATAACACTCAACCAAACCTGCTGACTGTGGATGGTTTGCCGCATGGAATTTTTGTCTGATCCCAAGACCAGAACATACTTTCTGCATAATTTGACCCACGAATTCACTTCCATTGTCACTCCAGACAATTCGCGGCAAACCAAATCTGGGGAAGAACTCTTTAAGTAACACTTTAGCAGTTATCTTTCAAGGGGTAGGCCTCTATCCAACGGGAAAAGGCACATACCACCACCAGAACATACTTAAGGTTGCTGCATCGTTCCATATGAATGTAATCGATCTGCAACACTTCAAAAGGATACAACGGGGGAGAAAAATGACCTGCCGGAGTCGGGGTACCCTTTCCTGGGTTATGCATTAGACAAACAATACAATGCTTAACCACGTTCTCTGCACATTTCGGAATTCCTTCATTCTGCCACACAGGAGCCAAGAGCTTACAAATGCCTTTCGCACTAATGTGGGCTGGACCATGAGCCATAGTTTCAACCGGCAATACATAAGCGTCCGGTAATAACCATAGCAGATGTTCCGACAATTCCGTCCAACAACCCGTCAAGTCTAACATTCCCGTACTTTCTTTCCACGTTCTTAATTCCTTCTCAGTCTCTTCTCCCTGAATCGTTTTCACACTCTCAATCGTATCTTCGCACATTCCAATTTCCTTAACCCAGTTTGCAGGACCTGCCACATACATTCGACTAACTGTGTTTCTAGCTGTAGTTTTTGCTACTTCGTCTGCAAACGCATTTCCACGACCCACATCATCTGTGACTTTCCTATGTGTGCTGCACTTTATGATTGCTATCTGTGCAGGTAAGGTAAGTGACTCGAGAAGATCAGTCACTAACTGGCCATGCTGGATCTTTGTCCCGTGAGAGGTAAAGAATTCTCTCTCCCTCCATAACCTACCAAAGCTATGTGCAACGCCAAAAGCGTACTGGCTATCTGTGTACACATTCACTCTCTTTCCTTTTGACAACACACACGCTCTAGTCAAGGCTATCAATTCAGCTGCTTTGGCTGAATTATGTCCGATACGCGCCGTCTCAACAATTGTACATAAGGTGGTAACAGCATAGGCAGAAGTAGTCTCCCCATTTGGAAGCTTGAAACAAGAACCGTCTACCCATAGGATCCCATCCGGGTCCTTGAGCGGAGTGTCCTTTCTAATCAATTCTACCCTTCGTTTCTTCTTCCGTTCGAAGAAAACAATCATGTTTCTCCTGAACATCTTTCTCATCTGGTAGTGGCAACAGTGTAGCTGGATTTAACGTGTTACATCTTTTGATGTGCACATGACTCGCCAGAAGTGTCAGCTGGTATCCAGACAACCGAGCACTCGTAAGATGCTGTGTTCTGGTTCTATTCAACAAAGTATCCACTGCATGCGGAACCATATCAATGAGTTTGTTATCCAATACTAATCCAGCAGATTGTCTGATAGAAATCCCTGCAGCTGCTGTGGCTCTAAGACAACTGGGCAAAGCTTTAGCTACTGGGTCTAATGTAGCGGAGAAATAGGCACATGGTCTCTGCTTATCTCCAAATAACTGTGTCAAAACTGACAATGCGCAACCCTCTCTCTCATGAACATACAGTGTAAAAGACTTGCTATAATCTGGGGTACCCAACACCGGAGCAGAACACAAAGCAGCACGTAGGTCAACAAAGCTTTTCTGACATTCATCCGTCCAAGGGAGCGGATGTGGCGTATCTTTCAACGTTAGGTCCAACAGTGGTTTAGCCAAAAGTGAAAAATTGGGAATCCATTGTCTACAGTAGGAAGTGATATCCAAAAAGGCACGCACTTCTCTCTGAGTGGTGGGTACAGACATCTGCGAAATAGCGTGAATACGTTCTGGGGTCAATCACCTTCCCTCCTTCGACAAGAGATGACCTAGATAGGTAACCTCTTGGCGGGCATATTGCAACTTAGAGGGGGACACCTTATGATGTAGAGCAGACAAATGGTGCAACAATGCAACAGTCACTTCCTTACACACATCGTCGGTATCAGCAGCCACCAACAAATCATCCACACACTGAATAAGTGTAGCGCCAGGAGGCAAAGAAAAGGCATCAAGTTGTGACTTAAGAGCCTTGCTATAGCTAGAGGGACTTTCACAATAGCCTTGAGGAGCTCTCTTAAATCTAAAACTTCGGCCACCGAGAGAGAAACCAAAGATATCCCTACTTTCTTCAGAAATAGGAATACTAAAGAAAGCATTCTTGAGGTCTATAACTGAAAACCAAGCTGCCGAAGCAGGAATCATTGTCAACAAGCTGTAATGTCCGGAACAACAGGAAACTGTGGCACCACAATTTTATTGACCTCTCTAAGGTCAATAACAAATATGTAAACAGGTGGTTGTGAAGGATCAGTTCTCTTAAGGATCGGAAGAACAGGACTGTTACAAACATTGCCTCTTGTTTCTTCAACTACGCCTTTCTGTATGAAATCATCGACAAGAGCCAAAAGTGCTCTCTCTCCATCACTAGAGATACGATACTGGGGAATGCGTGGCATTCTCACATTCTCCTTAACTGTGACAACATATGGTGGAATCGCAAGACAACCCACGTCATTTGGGCCCGTAGCCCAAAGACTTTCAGGAAGAGAAAGCAACTCAGGTGGAAACTTGTCCCGTGACAGATACACGGAAGATGTCATTTTCTTCCCCAACGTAAGATGCACACCTGAAGGGGAACAATACAATGTCGCATGTAATCTTTTCAACAAATCCAGACATTCAAGTCATAGGGACCAATCGAAACAGGTAAGGGACAAGAAACCGGATTACCAACTGGGGCGCCAGAAAATCCTACAGAAGTATTTATTAAGCCAGACAAAGGTGCCCCAGGGAGTTTAGTATGCATAATAGAACTTCTCATCGCACCAGTATCCAAAAGAAACGGTTCTGAAACACCCATAGTATTGATCGTGACATATGGCCCATTTTGATCTACTGGAATCGACACAACTCCCTCACTTCGTCCATGGCTGTCCTATTCGATCTGAAAATCGTCAGCCCTTTCTTCACAATAATCGTCATTATAATACTGTGTGGACTGAACTCTCTGTTGATCAAAATAGTTCGTAGTAGATGGAGGAATAGAACGCTGCTCCTGAGAGGACACACCGTGTCCTCTACCTCTAGATCCTGACTGGGAATTAATACGACCTCGTGGAGCAGACATCCCATTATTACGCTGTAATAGAACCAGACAACTATTCTTATAATGTCCCTCTTCTCTACAATACGCGCATTGATTAGGACCCAACGGAAGACGTGGTGCGAAGTACTCAGGTTTCTGAAACACTTTCTGGAACTGTGGGGGTTGAGAAAACTGAGGCTGCGCAGATCGCGGAGGATAAGCTTGCTGTAAAAGCACCTTCATTTTCAAATCTTTATTTTTCTTCTCTTGTTTCTCTTTCTCCTCCTTATCTCTATTCTCATAATACTGTGCAGTAGCCAGTATTTTAGCAGGGGAAGAGACAGCCCATGCACTTTCAGAACTCTTTAGTTTATTCGACAATTCAGGAAGCAAGTTGTATACAAACTTGTCCACAAACAACCGTTGACCACCCTCTACACTCAAATCATGACCACTGCCATCAATAAACGTCTCTTCAAAACGGGTGAAGAAATCCGAAACGCTTTCGTCTTTCTTTTGCTTGCATGCGGCCAGCTTATCCCAATTAACTCGCACCGCGGGTATCATAGTTTTCATCAATTCTACTATTCTACCTGGTAGGGCCGTAATCAGATCATCGGGTTTCGCACCACCCACTTGACCTGCATCAGCGGCTCTAATAGCAGCCATCTAATTCAGCATTATGATTTTCCCTACAAATCCGTGCCCACAATGCTTGTGGAACAACATTCCCAAACAACATATCGATATCGGCCAAATTCATAATACAGGCGTCAACTGTTTGAGACAATTCCTTATAATATCCAGCCGGATTTTTATGAGGGTCCGGAAGAGTTTGTTTAAGCGCCAATACTTCAGACCTTTTTCAGGGTTCGTGGACCCATATATGCTGGAAATGAGCAGGGACAGGAGGTGGACCAACTACTGCGTCTCTCCATACGGGAGGAACTTCACGCATCGGATAATTCTTAATGCCTTTGTTTCCGGCAGGATCAGTCTCGGAAAAGGATAAGGACAAAAACATTGTCCGAAACGCAATGACTTTATTCACTGTGTCTTCAACTCGTGGCCCTACAATAAAACCTTTATCGAAGTCGGCTTGTAATTTCAATAGCTCTGAAGGAACTGTATCTAACTCCATATCTTCCCAACCTTTAATAAGAGTCTGACACATGACATTAAAAACATATCTCTGCGTGGGCTCTACCCATTGGTGAAAAGAACTCATAATATCTTCTGTACTATAGTCTAGTCCTCTCTCAATCCATTTACGAGCGAGGGAACCCAAAACTACCTTCTCATCCGTAAGAGGAAGCTGACAACGGGATTGTCATCTAGAGAAAGCTGGAGACAGATTCAAAGACCCGAGAAGAGGAGAAAAGTAATTTGAGACAGCCTCAGCTAGTCTCCTGTGTGATGTAGGGGAATCCCTCGAGAGAATGGGAGGCAATACAGATGCAGAAGGTAACGGAGACTGAAATGTAGCCGACTCGGGGAAAGAGAGTGGGAATTGGTAGAGGTGGGGGCTGGATTGTAGGCTGTAAAGGCGGAGCAGAAACAGGCAGGAAAGCATTAATGGGCTGAGCCGGTTGCTGAAGAATCGGCAATTGAGCAACCAGTGGTTGAGCGATAGGAGGGGGTAACAAAGGTGCGTTAGGATTTTGGGCATAGGGCGGAGGTGAATTCAGTAAACAAGACATTAGGGAATCTTCTTCTAATTCCTTACTTTTATCTAAAGAGGAAGTAGGCAACACCGGATAGCATCTATCTATCGCCATGCGATGTTGTCTCTCTAATATCTCATTTGCACCATCTGCTTCATTATTTTTAAACTGTTGAGCAGCCTCTATAATTGACATATTTTGTGCTTTCTTACCCTTTTTCGCTTGCTTAATTTCTTTCTGTTTGGCTTCCTTACGCCAAAGGCGAAAAGAGTCAAACATTGCCGGCCGGGCTTTTCTTCTAAACAGAATCGTTTCTAAATTATCTAGTATGGCGGAATCAAAACTACCAATTTGGGGCCAACTCAAAACTCCACTATTTAGTACCATGTTTAGAATAGAGCTCATAAGTGGGAGTTCCAACTGGAGGAATCGGACATGAATCTTCCAACTGGGAATCCCTTGTACAACCTAAACAACAAATTCTTTTGAATTTCTCAGTCCAGGCATCGTTACTTCTCTAGACTGTTTACAAACAACAAGGGGTATAATTCACTGAAACAGTACAAACGTACTTACCCCTTGGCTTCGGGTATTGCAATACCTGAATAAAACCCAAAAACAAAACAAAACAAAGGATTGTGGGAGCAACCCACCAAATACTTAACTAAGGATCGTCCTACACCTGCGAAGGTCCGTCTATCGTCTTGCTTTACCAAACATCATCAGAAGGGTCCAAGGCAGGGCGACAGTCAGGGCAGCAGTCTTCAGTAGCCTTCGGAAAGGAGTAGCCGCGCTGTCAAAGACCTTCGGTCCACTTACGACATACAGGGGTCGATCACGTGGTGCGCGTCCTCCAGAATTTTCTTGCGGGGCTCCTCACGATCCTCGGGCTTAACCGCTACCTCTGAAGTCGCCCCACGTTGGGCGCCAGTTGGAGAACCGTAGCCTTAAGGCCCGGCGGCGCAGGGTACGCCTAAAATCCCCGGGATTCACCTGCCTTGTCATTACAGAGACACAGACTCTTCGTCTGGCGTAGAAGATGATATTTATTAGCTGCAGCTAGTACAGTGGTCTTAGAAGTCGTCAGTATAACAAGGTTCAAAAGAGACTGCCACTTAACTCAGTGGCGCACAGGTTTATATACGGTATAATACAATGCAAAATACAATTACACAAGAGCATGTGACATAGGCAAACATTATAGACAATGCTTTAAGTCTAAAAACAACTCAAGTTTCCCGGTATGTTTGTTATTCGACCCCTTGAGTAAATTACAAGTGAATCCACACAATTCGATTTACAAGTAGAGAAAACACAGCAGCATGTTGTAGAAGGACAATCGTGAAACAGGAGAATACATGAGACATGTAGCGAAGGACAGCAGATAAGATAGCCTGGAGGAAAGAATGGTGTGAGTCAACAAATAGTGGGGACGGGGATTAATCAGCTCAGACAGGAATTAGTGTACTCGGCCAGGCCCTGACACTCGTTAGTAAACATAAGCAAAGAAGCCACCTGACGCGTGAATGCAGAAACAACAAAAACATCGCGCTCGCCGCGCTGCCTGAGTGAGGGCAACACAAAATGGCGGCAATGTACAAAATGGAGGCTGAGCACGAACGAATTCGTAATTTACAGAACCTCAAGCCCAAGGCAGGAGGATATCTGTTTTAACAGCAGAATCAGCCCTTGAGGCATTAACAAGCCCACGGAATCTAAACGCAGTGGCATTAGATCCAAAATGGATACAATGGGAAAATTCTCTTGCTGCAGAAGACGTGAAGCACTATTTTGACCCGAAAATGAGAAAACTAGAAAATCTAGAATATGAAGAAGAATATCCTCTGCCAATCGAAATTCTGCCTCTCGAACAGTACACATGTGTTATCTACATGGACAGATTTGCACAACACTACAATGTAGAGGAAAAATCCTACAACGCAGCGTGCGTGATTGTTAAAGGTCGCTGGCGCTTAGGTAAATTCAGACCGATGATTACAAAAACTGAATCACTCACAAACTGTACAGCTCAGCGAGCTGAAATAAGATCTTTAAAGATGGCGCTTGAAAATGCCGATCGCGAAATCCCCACACTAATAGTGTGCGATTCGCATTACTGCATCAAGTCTTACAATAATGACATGCAGACCTGGATTCAAAACGGTTACAAAGATGACATAGGTGCCACAATAAAGCATAAAAAGCTCTGGGAACAAGTAGTTCTTTTACAGAAAGAACTACAAAAGACTGACATGATACATACACTGAGTTATCAACGTGATGGCGTTCACGTTGCAGGGAATTCATTGGCTAACAGAGCCACAGCGGAGGCGGTTCAACCGGCTTCCGTAGCCACAAAAAAAAGCGTTCTAAAAAACACATAGACGGAGAAACCATGCTGGCAGTAAAAGCTTCATTAAAAGGCGACTATGCAGCATTACCTCTCGGCTATCCACTCAATAATACATACATAATTGATGCTAACTCCGTTCCTTTTGCTCAAATCCCTGGAGTGGGGGATAGAGTAATTCTAAACACGAACCGGAGAGTCTTATTAATAGCAGACGCACACATGGGAGAGGGTCTAAGGCACCAAGAGATCGTGAAATCTCTAAAAGAATTACAATCAGAATACTGGTGGCCGGGATGAGCCTGCAAAATTACAAATTTGCAAAGGATTGTCCAGACTGTAACCGAGATCGCAGTCATGAACCGGACCAGACTACTGCCAGGACACCTCTATTAGAAAGCATAAGGGTATCTATACGCACAAATCCAACAGGAGAAATGCGATCCCATAAATATTAAGACTAGATTCACTTAAAATGCAGACACCAGCGCTCGGATGACGCCAGAACTCTTATAAAAGATTTGCGAGTCTTTATCGACACATACGCAATTCAATTGGCATGCTACATTCTGACCAGGGTCCCGCGTTTAGCTCTCGAGCTTACAAAGAGGCCATGACCTGCATGGGCATTGCATTGCGGTACTCTTCTCCCTTCCATCCTGAGGGAAATGCGGTAGTGGAAAGAAAAAACCGTGACATAAAGCAATCTATACCGGCGAGGGTATTAGGTTCGGGTGATGAGTGGGTCAAACATTTAACAAGTGTCCAACGTAGTCTTAACAATCTGCCAAGAATTTCTCTGAAAGGTCTCACTCCCTACAAACTATTGTTCCACACTAGAATGCACATCCAGGACCTAGATTGTCAGACTTCAGTGGTAGAAGAAAAACCCTTTGATATCAAAGATCGTTTGGCTGTTTTACAGGACTTAAATGAAACAAGAAGAAGTCTGAGTAATATAAAGTTAAAGCCAACAGCCACTGAAGAGAAACCACCTGTCCCAGCAAGACCTGTCTGGATTTCAAAGATTGGGGATCTAGTCAGAGAGAAAATCGTGGTGAAGAAGGAATTTGGGCCTTCTTACAGAAAAGCAGTACCTGTCTTAGCTGTCAGCGGAACAAGATCAGTTGTACTACCGCCCCTTGCTGGTAAAAAGGAGAACCGAGTTGTATCCATCGACCTGGTAAAACCACAATCATGTGGCCAATAATAAGTAGTAGGCCCAGTGGACTCCCAAGAAATAGCAGAAGACCAAATCTTGCTACAATCAAAGAGGTTCAAACTGAGAGACTAATCACATTTGATAAACCTGCAGTGAATAAAAAAGGACTATGCAACAAAGCCATGGAACTTGTGCCTCTTGAAACCCAAATTGCAACAGTTCGTCAAGAAACACCTGTCTACAATGATGTAGCCTCAGACTATGCTAATGAAACAAAGAAAATTCCAAAAGCAAATGAAAATCCGGAAGCAATTCCAACAATTGACAGAACTGCATCTGGCTACTTCATCAATTTCGATGACTTTTCTGAAGATCCAAGCGAACATGAAGAAATGCCAGCAACAAAAACTTTCAAAGACAAAGAAACTGAACTTTTTCACCAACTAAAAGAAACATATCTGATTTCACCATGGATTGAATTTTGGATTGTGTTAGGTGTACTTTTCCTCCTACTTTGGCTCATCATGGTTCTATGTTTGGGAAAATGCATTGAAGTACAATAGACACAGCAAGTCAGAACATCAACTTGGTCCTAAAGCCTCACACATCCTCTCATCTCAAGAAAAGAGAACTGTCATCAGTGAACATCACAGCCAATCCAATACCCGGTGGGGTAGCATGGGACAAAACGGATTATGAAATCTATGGTCCGATTGAGCTCTTGAAATATCCACATCAATTTAAGGTCTCCTTAAGTTACTTTGCGACACCAAGTACTTTCTCTGATGATTGGGACTTTGAAAATATTATTAATATGATGTCAGATTTAGTAATGTCAGCCAACTTCACAGAACATGATTACTTGGAGGGTTCATCAAATTATGAAGAAATGTACTGTTACAATCATTATGGTCATCACTATTTGCATAAATCTGCTCAACCTAGAAATGTTTTTAATTATAACCAATGGGAACATTGTGCAACACCGCCTAAAGGCAGCTCGAAAACATTTTATGAGAAATTCCCATACTTCTCAGGGTTTAACACAAGTGATGCAGAAACGTTTTATTTTAAAATGTTAAATAAGACAGGAATGAAAACAATGTTGACAAATACTAAATTGATTTATTCTGAAACATTTTTGAAAAAATGACTACATTAGGTTTTGAATTTTGGAAAAACAACATTGAAACAAAAACCAACTGGGGTACAAAAGACTGGCAGGTACAAGGTCTAGAAGCATTATTTAGAGCCTGCGTGATCCCAGAACAGATAATATTCTTGAATGACACCATTCAACAGGCAACCTGTCTTGGTTTAGCCAAGATAAAAGATTTAAACAAACCGTCTATTCCAAAGCCCATACCTGATAGTAATAGCACTACAGATGTGGAGATAGACGTATCCCATATTTTACACCAAAACAGAACAAATCATGATTGGAAAAAATTGTTAATCTGGCCCACAGACACAAATACCTGTCAAGATAGATTCCTGAACAAAACACAGGGTTTTAAACAGACCAGGCCAGACCCTAGATACTCCCAGAGACAACATCCAGGGATAGTTACAACATACAGTGTAGGGAAACTATGACTCGAATGGCTACAGAAATCCACACTGGCTGAAATTAAGCAACACTTGACTTTACTTAAAGACGGTGCTGACTTGCGTGATTTCATACTGGGACCACGCAAACAGCGTCAAAAACGTTTCATATATGCCGGTATATACGCTGCTTACAACGAAGCTTGGAAAGTAACACAAATTGAAACAGCAGAAAAAATACGAGAAATTGATCGTATAAATTTGGAAATATCACTTTATGTTGTGGACAATGAGTTAACGACTCTGTCCTCCAGAATATATTCACTGGACAGTATTGTATCATCTGCCATTGATATAATAGAGCAGGACTTACTAATGTTACAACATGGTCAGTCCCAATTACGTTCTATTGTACAGCTAGGCTGGACGTTGCAAAACCTGCATTCAGGCTACGTGCCATGGCGTCTAATCAACATAACGTCATTATTTTCTATCTTTAACCTTACTGATAAACAAATCAGTTTGGCACAAAAAGGAGCAGACTATACGATTCTGAGCATTGAAAAACTTGAGAGATTACCATTGACAATGTCAGAGAGACCTGTCATTGAATGGATAATACACGGAACAATTACAATTCCGATAACAACTTTCCAGTTTAAGTATTGCCAAAAATATATACCAGCAGGCCTGTATGAAAGGTTGGGTAAAGGATACATCAAGTCAACATGGAATTTACCTTATACACACAAATGTTATAGTGAAGGGAAGAAAGATGTATTCCTTAGTGGTAACAATTGTAAAAAATCACTAAGCGGTACACTCCTGTGTCAAGGTATTAACTTGCATGGAGCCTGCGAAGGGTCTTCAAATAACCTTTCATGTCACCTGCACGGCACTCCTGCAACACGAATAGAGCCATTTTTCAGACAACTTTCCAACAGCAGTTATGTTCTAATAAGTGACCCCAGCTGTTGTGGCATGTTGCCAGGAAAAGCCTATCTCGTGAGCGTTAGTTCCATGGTCACTTGCTGTATGCAAGTATTGTATCCAAACAGCAATTCAGACATGGCGGCGTCAATATGGCTTTCTTTGAATATCTCTTCTATTCGAATTGATACTTTAAGCAGAATGAAATCCATTCTTTTACAGACAACTGTGCCTTTAACCTCGTCCAAAGAGACGTATGATCTGCAAGTTGCAAGGACAGCAGCAGAGATACATTCCCTATTATCAACAAATTGGCCCGTGCATTTCGTAGAAATGTTAAGCCAAATTTTAAACATGTCTGATACCAGTGGCATCGCACATGTATTTAAGACAATTTTTTCGGGACTGTTAACACCCTTTGAAACAGTTCTCGGCATATTTCCGAATTTTGTCCATTCTGTATTCGGCGGCCTGCCTCTTCTTTTGGAACTCGTAGCAGGAATTTTATTTTTTATCCTTCTGCTCCGATATGGCAAGCCAAGCCACAGACAGAGCTCCAGCTACAATGGAAGAAATGATCTTAGCAATACGCTACCGAGACCAGATAACTAGAGTCCTCGGATTGGCCCGGCTAAGAGATCTAAGTGCAACCTAGTTTCTTTCATTCAGATCTATCTGGCAAGATTGCATCTTACCTGTGCTTCGATGTCTGCTATGCGGCGAAGAATGCGTGTTGCAACGTCTGTCTTACACTACCATCAGCAGTACCAATGGATATCGATACTTTGCTAGGTCCGGTAATGACTCATGTAACGTGTTGTCCCCAGCGGCTACCTATTCTGATGACGGCATTCGTTGAGACTTCACCATTACGATTAGGTGGCGGTGAAGTACGAGAGGAAAGCAGCGCCAAACAGGTACAACCTTCTGTGAGCATTGCTGATCCCGACATCGATGATAGCAATCATTCTCACATACGCACAATTTCAGCATTTTCGAACTTGGTCGAACTTTCACCTGATGTTGTAGACCAATTTTTTGCAAGCCTGTCTGATATGATATTCTCCCCTGAACAAAAAGAATAACTTTTTAAACAACGAGTACACAGCGTTCCCTGAACTCTGAATTCGGCCTTCAGTTTTGATAAACAGACCTACTGAAAAACATTTGGAACTCTTTTTCCCCTGAGAGCGAAATTATTTTTTCACTTCCAAAATATTTACCTTTTTTTGGCGCACAGTAATCTGCTTAAAGTAGAACTATTCTTAGAGAACAGAGCTTCTATTTTTAGAGACACTAGAGACAATATTTTACCTCAGCCTCTAGCACATGAACAGTATTGTATAAATATGTGATGAAATGGTCTCGACCTTCTTTTCTGTATTCAGAGCCATTTCATGTGTAATTTTCGCAATTCATTCAGCTAATACACATATGCATTTTTTAACTGAATGATAACACTGCTTGAAAAGCGTACAGTACCAATACTCATTTTAATGTATACATACCATTTCAAATGCGAATTATGTATTTTGGGGTGGGTTGTAAAACATACATGCATCGTTATATGTTTAATATTGCTTAGTTTTTAGTAATGATGGACATTAATTCGTGGAGTGGGTGTTGTGTTTCTATCTAGGAACCTAATTCGATATTCCCGATGTATGCCCTTATGTGGTTATAATAAATAGTATCCTTATAAAGGCATAAGAATCATATCCATATTTAGTAATAGCCCATGCAGTCCAAATACGGCAAGGCTACTCCCCTAGACTCCTAGAAAGTACAACGCGCTCTTTAAACAAACCAAGCCTCCAGCAGCCCGGGAATTCCCCCTGCTTTTGTTTTGATTTGCACAAGAACTCCTGGAGTCCAGAAAGAACTGTTAGTTCTTAGTGACGTCTTATGTCCAACCTTACGTTAAACCCGACACCTTTCAGGTATAAATATACCAACGTTGCCTTAAGCAAACACACGGTGGTTTGGAGTAGAGCGGCTATCTACTTGCCCGACGCATAGCTTATGCGAGAGCCGAAGGAAGCCGCCCCTCCCTTTTGACGCACTGAGAAAGACGCTGTCTTTTTCTACAGCCGAGAAAATTCAGCTCCGGTGTTTCCAGTCACCCTTGCGGGTTGCTGGGAGATCGAGTCCTGAGAGAGAGATGCAAGACCTCCTACATTCTAGAACCAAGGTACGGAGCTGACTAAACCCTTAAGAGATTTCTTGACTCAGATTCTTGGCAAAAACCAACTTAACTTAAACTGCAACTTACTCACTCCTTCCCACGTATTAGGCTTAGGTCAGGTACACCGGGGTAGGCATATATTAGAAACACCAGTTGAGTACGTTAGTCAATGTTTTTATGTATGTATATATTTTATCCGTTTTAAAGTATCATATGGCTAAGAAACAATATCAATGCTTTTACAGTATTATTTCATAATACTCCTTTTACTGTACGCACTTTACTTTTTTTTTTTTTTTTTTTTTTGATTAAAGACTTTTATTGGTCAAAGTACAAGAACACAGCCTCAGGCCTACAACCCAAACATGGGCCGGCCGCAAAATGCATCCATCGTGCATCGCATCCAAAAACGTATCATCTCCATTCATATGAGGAAGGTAAATAATAGCAGGTAATAATACGGAAGCTGAGTCTCGCAAGTATTCTAGTGCATATAGTAAGCAGTCTCTTTTCATAGGCAACCTAACAGTACGTAACCATAAAACAACCCCCCATTCAACATTTCAGGTTTCAGATCTAATCTTGGCATATTTCATGGTAAAGTGTGCATCCAGAGAAGGACATAGAACAACTCCTAGGGCGTGTTGAAATATCATTCCGTGAGGGACGACAAAGCAATGAACCATCTGTGATACTCCATCGGTAATCTTTGCACGGAAAAGTCACCTTCATGTCGCTCACATTCATCCGAGGCTGTCATTCATACCAGTCATGATCTAAGGGCTCCCCTCCTCCGCTACCCTTGACAACATGTACAGTGTATACGGTCCCCACACATCCCTAGGCCTTGAGGTTTCTGGCAATTCTTCATAGTAACAGGTCAGTTGGTCACGACAGTACGCCATGTCTTGCAACCATAGCTTGACAGTTGGTGCTCGCTTCCCTCCCCACGTCATAGCCACTCTATGCTTGGCCACCTGCAGCGCTAACACTATCAAACGTCGAGATCCTACAGACAACCCTGAAGCTATTCCCAACAAACACAGTCGCGGTTCCGCAGGCACCTCTAAGGAAGTCATCTCAGACAGTACGTTCGTCACTGCAGTCCAGAACTCGTATATCTTAGTACAGCCCCACGCCAAATGTATGAAATCAGCATTGTCTGCGCCACATCTCACACATCTGGAGTGATCACGCAGCCCATATCTCATCAATCGTGCAGGTGTGTAATACCACTGCTGTAAGTATTTATAGTGTATGAGCCGGAAATTCCCATTGGCTGCAAAGCCACCCGTCCCAGAACAGCATTCATTCCATTCCTCATCCGTCAGCGGAACTGGCAAACTCGTGTCCCATCTTGCCCTCGCTAGCGCAACACCTCCGCCCTCATCTTCCTGCGAAGCTCGATATAAACGCGATATCAGCTTCACACGTGTCGTTGATGAGTACAGTAACTGTAAGGCACTTAACACGGGTGGTTCATCCGGAAAGGAGGGATACAGGTCCCACAGCGCTGCGCGCAGCCTAACATAGAGGAACGTGGCCATAGCAGGATTAGTTGTGCTATCTAACAGAGTCTGCAGCTGAAGGAACGTAGCAGCAGGGAACATATGCCCCATGGTTTGTATGCCAGCTCCTTGGAGAAGCTGTAGCGCACCCACTTCGTTAGAGACCGAGATCTCATCATGATATAGCAGCGGCATATCCGGGGCATACAGCGGCAATCTATCCGACCGTTTGCCTAATTCTTGCCAAGCGTGGTGTGTACTACACACCGTGTCTACCTCCCCTGTCTCAAACACAGAGTACCGATTTACTACCACGGCCCTCAATGGTCGTGGAGTCACTGCACTAGCCTCAAGCGCGACATGTGGTGTGTATGGCGGTGCTGATATCCAGTAGGAAGCTAAATGAGCCTGCGCACACAGATAGTACAGTTCCATATCCGGTACTGCAAAGCCCCCCAGTTCGTATGGCTTCGTTAGCACATCCCATCTCACCCGTGCTTTCTTACCGGCCCAGGCCAGCGTGATGAGCAACGATTGGAGTTGCGCAAAAAAGTGTGTCGTCAGGTGGATAGGCACATTGACAAAATAGTTCAGAAATTTAGGTAGTACCACCATTTTGATGATGGATACCCTATCCGCAAACGATAGCGGCAACCTACTCCATTTTTGCACCTGATCTTCCAATTTCGAGATCGACACTCCGTAACTGGCTCGCAGGATTTCAGTACAGTCCCTGTGCACCCAGATTCCCAGATATCGCACCGGTTCCACTGCCCATTCTAATGGGAATTCTAGCGGGAATGGCATGGTGGCATCAGTAAGTGGCAACAGAATGGATTTATTCCAATTTATCGAGAGACCAGAATAAAGCCCAAACCTTATGAACTCCCTCAGTACTCTTTCCAGATGCTGAGCTGGATCTCTGATATATAGCACCATGTCATCCGCATACATGGATACTGCAAATGACCTAAGCGGGAACCTTAACGCTGCGTCAGCATATCTTTGCCTCAAAATGCAGGCCAACGGTTCTAGCATAGCTTCTTCCATTTAAACAAAAACCGAAAAGGTACTGGCTGTCTGGATGAATCGGGACACTGAAAAATGCGTTCTTGAGATCGATAACTGTGAAAAATGTAGCTTCAGAATCAATGGCTGTCAATAGGGAAGAAATATCTGGGACTACTGGGTACTGGGGTATGATACATTTATTAAGCTCTCGAAGGTCAATCACTAATCGATATACTGGAGGTGCATTTGGATCAGTACGTTTCAAGACTGGAATGATAGGAGAATTACATACATTGGAGTCAGTTTCTACAACCACTCCTTGAGCAATAAGCTCGTCAATATTTTGGATAAGGCTGTTACAGCCTCAGGTGGCAATCTGTACTGTCTGATTCGTGGCAAAACTATACCTTGTTTGAGAGTCACACGATGGGCAGCAGCGGTGCGTCCATTGGGGCGTAGGGGCGTAGCCCCACTAAGCCTGTGGACGCACCTGCGCTGCGTGACATTGTGAGAGCACCGACGATAATAAAATAAAGCGCCGCTTGAATCTGCTTGCGGGAAACACCCGATGTAATAGGGAGTGGCAGGGGGTGGGGCTGGCTGGCTGGTGGTCTACAGTCTGCGCATGAGGAATTTAGGAGGAAACTTTCCGGTGCATGCGCGTTAGCGTGAAGTTGCAGTTCCCATTAGAGGCTGGAAGGGGCCAGGGGGTGGTGCTGTTTTATCCGGGCCCCGTCATTGGTCATTTTAAAGGTTCCAGGGCGAGTAGTCTGTGTGCCTCTCTAGCCAATCCTGGCGCTTATGCAGCAACAGGATTGGTTGGGCCACCGCAGGCAATCCATTATTGGATGCCGCGTGGGTGGGGCACACTGGCTAGGCTCAGCACATCATGGCCAATCACTGTGACTTCAGGATGGGAAGCCATTCAGTGATTGGCCATTCGGGGACGTGCGCCGTGACATTGCAGAGAAGTTTGAGTTTCTAGTAGGGGCCGGGGCTCCCTCTCCGTCTCTCGTCTCGTGGCAGCACCGGCGGCAGTAGCACGTCCGTCCAACGGCATATGAAAGAACAACTCCTGCATTAGAAAGAGCGGCCCCTGGTTTCAGGAGGTGAGTGAGTGGGGTATATTGTTACGGAAAGTAATATAAGCGAAAGTTTGTCCATGTCCGCATCTCCTTATGCCTGCCTGCGGCCTGCCTTAAGAAGTCGGGCAGAAAGAGCTGTCCGTTACGTAGCACTAGGACAAGACGATAGCTGTGTTTACTTGTTTTTTAGTTATGGAAATTAGTCTGCTGCAGTACACTTGGCATCTTCCATTTTGCTAATTAAAAAGTTCCTCTCTATCGCAGAAATGTGCCAGTTGTGCTTCATTTTCGGTAAACTGACCTCAAGCACAGTCACTCTTAGTGGCTCATTCACTAAAGCACTAAAGTCTTCCCTTCAGTGTGCCTCTCTCCGTGTCAGACTCGCCCTTTACTTTTGTCTCTATTCTTCCTCCACACTGTCACTCCCCTCCCTCCTCACCTGTGCTCCCTGCGCTCCAGTCAGTAACCCGAGTGAGCTCAGCGCTGCAGTTACTTAGGAGGTCGTCTCGCAGTCAGTTGTTTCTCGCTCTAAGTCGCTGCTCGTCCCAAGTCCGGACCCCGAGGGGAGAAGCTGCCTGTGAGGATGAGGCGCCCAGAGACGATTCTGCTGTTGGGGGTCCTCTTGGCCGCCCTCCTCGGAGAAGCAGGTACCTGCTCACTTTACAGCTCATTCACAAAGTAATAGTAGGGAGGAATGGACAGTGGGTGGCACAACCTCCCCGCCCTACTTCAGGATGTTCTGGAAATTTCAATGACAGGCCATGGCTAGCTAAGTAGTACTATGCATGCACTAGGGTTCGTGTCTTTAAGGAGCTCGCTATAGCCCAATTTACTAACAACGTGGCGGCCACGGAAGCATATTTTCCTTGCTTGCATTAGGTCCTATGACAGTAGTACCACACTGAAATTGCTACGACGTCAGAGTTGCTGAGTCTGACTTAGCTTCATATCTATTTATATCTTTTATTTGCTCAGCTCCACATGTCACCGATCAAACAGCTTCAGAGCGCTATGGATGTTACTAGACAGGAAAAGCTAACCTGTGACAGGTCACATTGGTTACTACTCAAAGATAGGCTTGTCAGTTGATGCGTAGCCTTATCTTGTAGCTGAGCCATGAATAATCAAACGTGGTTTGATGTTCCAGCTGTTCTTAAGCAGGGCTTCACTGCACATGAACACCTGCCATGGTGTAGCGAATGGGAATCTGGATGGGTGGATGCTGAAGGGGGAATGTCCTTTGCCTGTTCTACAGAGGCAAACTCGAGCCGTGTAGGGTGTATTGTCCCTGTTTGCTCTGTTGCACAACTTCAAATGTGTGCACTGGTCTCAAATAAGGGCAGTGCGCCCTTATTACTGTGAAAATGTGTTCCCCGAAGGCAGACGCAAGCTCAGAGCTCCCCTGGAGGCAGTGCATTAGAGAAAGACGGAGCAGCTGCTTAAAGCAGCCATTTTATTATGGTCAGGCAGTGTTAGCTTGTTCAGGTCTCTCATCCTGCATGCCCTAGTTTGGGAACTGTAGTGTATAACAATGATAACAGAGGAAGGCAAGCTGTGCTCAAGATCAATACCCCGGAGTAACGTGCTACTTGCCGAAAAAGCACTTTGACGCCTCGTCAGGGGTAGTAAGTGCTAAATAAATGCAATTACAATACAATACACTGGATGGCCCCTTTAAGCAGAGGAGTTATGTGGAAGGATAGGTGAACAATCACAAGAGGACTGTTCAAAGGGAAAAGCGTATTTCAATTAAATAGATTGAAAAGAATGCTACCTATTAGTGATCTAATAGAAATGTTCCGAAAAAAGCTAAAGGGAAGTGTTCGCATTAACGTTAATAAACAAAAAAGCGAGAAAGGTGGAGGGGGAAGAAAGTAGGGCATGGGTAAGATGGCAGTTTCAGTTTGCTTATGGAATCAGTTCACATTTAAATAGAGGCGAGTGGGAGTAAGAAGACAGAAGTAGTGTAAAAGGAACAAATCAAAGGGTGTCTCCGTTTTCAAAAAGTACAGTTTTTCTCAGACAAACAAATCTTGCTTTAACCACTTGACTGTGAAATAATGAACTTTATTTGGCACAATAAGTTGCACAGACTCGGAATATTTTACACATGGTGCGCTTCCAGCTCGACCTTCCCATGAGCCATGTTTATATGTTACAGGGTCTGCTGATTTCAATGCCCATGTAAAATTGACTGCACAATTCCATGCATCAGTCTTGGAGGGCCTCTATAAAGTAACACATAAGCTTCCATTATGTGATCATCAAAGAAGGCAGTGGGCATTTATGTACCTGTCTGCGCTGCACTTCCCTTGTGGCAGAACTCTGTACTTCCAGATCTGTGATTGTGGATGTAATTGGCACGTATTTTGGTTCATCCCCCTCTGAATAGCATTTGCTCCATCACACCCTCTTGCATGACTGAGCCCCAATCTTCATCACGAGGCAGATACATGGGAGCAATGTGTACATACATAACACATTTGTTTGTGTGCAGATGTGTGAAGATTTTGTTAGTCATTTCATACCAACTGCACTAGTTATTCTGTTTCGGTGGTGTTTAATTATACATGTGGGCCGTGGCTTGTGGCATTGCACATTTTCACTGCTTCCTGCTCAGTACAACAGTAAATGTTGCTGCACCCACCATAATGTGCTGCATAGCTAAATACATATAAGGTCCCAAAGGCTAGACTGATTGGATTGCAAATGCTTGTTGTTATGGTGATACTTCCAGCCAGGGACAATGGCAGACCCGCCCAGAGTTTTGATTTGCGCTCCAACCAGTCCAAGAGTTTGACAAAGTTTATGGACCAGATGTCCAGATGTTGAACACGCGGGGTAATGTTTGCAGTATCATCCAGTGCAATACTACCGTGGCATGGTCCGATAACGTGTGCAGCAGGTGCAGTGCGTCTATGGTCCAGGATGCAATATCACTTGTTACAAGCCAATAATACAGTCTGGACCAGGTGCTGTGATGTAAAGTGATGCATGTACCCTCTCTGGCATCTGGATTTCTGCTACGCCAGATATCAATATGACTGTGGACCAGAATGATAGTGTTTAGTTGCTGAGCTGCCCTAATATGTGGAGAGCGTGATATATTCAGACTCAAGGCAAGAGAGAAAGGATAGAAGGGTGAGGAGGAAAGGTTACACGGCCAGTGGTGGGGTGGGCTTTAGTGACTGGGTCTGTCAGGTTCCCGCATCTTCTATCCCCTGGACTCCCTCCTCGCAGAGGAGGGCCCTGGCCTCTCTGCTCTGCTGCACCTCTGGGCCAGAAGTGACCTCTGCTCTTTTTCACCTCTCAAGGTGAGGTACCACCGGGGCAGGACACCTGTGTGTTTATTGAGGCCCGGCTCACCTGTGTGCCTGTAACACACCTAACGGGGTCTGAAGAGGCCTGGCTCACCTCTGTGTGCCTGTAACATCTACAGGGTCTGAATAGGCCTGCCTGCCTGGCTCACCTCTGTGTGCCTGTAACACACCTCACAGGGTCTGAAGAGGCCTGGCTCGCCTCTGTGTGCCTGTAACATTTACAGGTTCTGAAGAGGCCTGCCTGCCTGGCTCACCTCTGTGTGCCTGTAACACACCTTACAGGGACTGCCTGCCTGCCTGGCTCGCCTCTGTGTGACTGTGTAACGCATCTCATACATTATAAAGATGCCTGTCTGCCTGGCTCACCTCTGTGTCTGTAACACGTCTAACAGGGTCTGAAGTCGCCTGGCATGAAGGGTGTGAGCATAAGATGAAGTCATCTCACACACAAAAGGGGAGAGGGTCTAAATACCTGTCTACCACCCCGAACCCCCAGTAACAACTACAATAACCACACAAAAGAGGGGTGGAGACAACAAACAAAAAACACACTCAACACCCCGGTGCAAGTACTGGCACGCTTCTGGGTGGTGAAAAACTGCCCTCACTCACACACAATGTGTGTGACATGCTTCATCATAGGGTCTGCTGCGACGTCCGAGCGTAGCCACACAACGGACGGAGCATAGGGAGGGGGAACAGAAAATGTATATACACACAAACACAGACACTGGACGTGACCATAAGGTCCACATGCAATGACTCGAGACTGGACACAACAAAAGACAACTCAAATTGCAGTAGGTAATATTAAAACTGACTCATGGATACCAAAGGCAACTTTATTATTAGGTTCCACGGACAGGATTAAAAAATTATAGGATGGTGGTGTTATAAGTGGTAATTAAGACCCACTAACACCGCACTCTCACTGCTTGCGTCATAAGATGTAGGCCTGCTGATGCAGGGTTACATGGAACCATTCTTATGGGGCTGTGGTACAGAGCGGGGCTGTGTGTTATGGAGCAGGCACTCAACATCACAGGGCTGATGCAGTTTGCTTTGGAGCTGTAGCATAATGCGGCAAGGAGCTCTGGCCAGTGCCATATGACGTTGTGTAGAGGGAGATATGGGGCTGCTTGCATAATGTATCACTGCAGTGTATTAAGAGGGCGTAGCACAGTTACTTAGGGTGGTACAGCTTGTTACAGAGTAATATAGAATTGATGAGTACAGTATGCACTTCACGTGGCCTGCACCCTGTTGACTTTTTCAAAGGCAACTGCATATTGCCTACACCACCTTCTCTGCATTTGTGGTGCATTGGAATGTTAAAAACAAGTATGCTGTTTGACTAGTGATGCATGAGTACGGACTGTGACTGTTTTACCATGTTGTTAATCCAATAACTGATATTATGACTTTATAGAGAATTTCCAGCAATGTTTGCTCAGAAATACACAGCCTATACTAGAGGGTCATTATGATATACATTCCCGCAGGGGCATTTGAAAGGTGTATGTTCTAGTCCGCCTTTTTGCACGTGGCTTCAAAACGCTGTTATAATATGGATTCTTTAATTCTGCGTTTTGCGCATCTGGGGCCGCGTGACCAGCCCTGGCCTGTCTTACTTTTAAATGTTGTTCATGTGCCCCGAGGTTTATTCCCTTATAGATTGTTACTTGCACTTTATCATACATTGGTGCTGCGTGTCGTGAACTCTTTACACACATTTGTAAGAGTAGTTTTTATCTAATGAAATATTGTTTAGCCTGTATCATTCACAAAGGCAGTGTAGTTGCTATTCTCTTCTGCTTTTAATCATGATGCTATTTTAACAATGTTTTAATTGTTTTGATGAATTATGAAACTGTACTGTATGTGGTGTTAAGGATTTTTTAAATCCGAAAATAACTTGAGGATGATGACTAATAGTCGCTAAACAAACGATAGTCTGAAAAATGATAGTGGTGAATTCACGGGTTGGTTTTTTATTGATTTGTTTTTTATCTGCGCCCTGACTGTTGGCCCTATGGTGTCGTTTGTCAGTGTTTTCTTTCTGTTTTTCTGTCTTGGCCCAAGTCTGGCTTCTGATAGGCTTTCAGTGTTAGCTGTTAACTTGCTGATCTGAAGGCTCGAGTACCCATTAATGTTTGCAGCACATGGTGGTTTCTCACAGTACACCACATGTCGACTGCCCCTCCACATTTATTCATGTTTAAGGGTAGGTTATGTGTATTTGTAGAGCGCTCCACCGCCCACGAGGGTATCCAGGCGCTGTGTACGGGTCCAGCCACGCCTAGAGGACCTAGGGAGAGTTATTCGAAGGACCAGTTCTTCTTCAGCTGTATGTGTGGTGGGAGTAAAACACAACTTGTTCTTTATCCATCACATCTTTTGTTTTTGATGTGCGTGTAAGCCACTGCTAATCGCCCAAAATTGGCCTCCGAGCACCTGAGGAGTACATACAGAGCCGGCTTTAGGGCGGTGAGACTGGTGCAGCAGCACCTGTTGCTGACCTTGGTGGGGGGCACAGTTTAAATTACTTATGGGTTTAAAAGGACTCTGATTTTGGGCAAATCACTTAATCTCCCTGTGCCTGAATGTGTCCCTGTGTAACATAACCGGTGCTCATGTAAAGTGCTCCAATACCTTTGGGTCGAGTTCGTGCTATATAAATCTGCATTAAAAAAAAAGGCTTATTGTATGTTGATGGCAAGGAAACCAGTCGCACCTTTTCTGCTGGTGCGTTTGAATTACAAGGCTCATCTCTCCCGTTTTGTCGCTTTCACTCAGAGTTTTTTGGGAATATCCTGATTAAGTGATTTGTAATGAATCTGTCACACATATATTCCTCATTGCTTCCCCAGTGACTTCCCAGCCAAAAGACAACTGGATCCCCTTCCAGCAGTATCTGAGTCTGAAATGTGTCTCTGTTATGTAATGCTCACCTTAAATTTAGCCTTTACTACTCACATCAGTGGCACCTCATTGTTTTGGTTGTGGGCAAAGTTTTATAATTGGGTAGCTCATGTGCATTTTCATGACTAATGGGTGGGACAGATGCTAGTCTATAAGCGATCCTTGGGGATGGTCTGAGAACGGTTCAATACATTTTACTCCTCTGCATGTACCATTGTTGCTTGCTTGGCATCAGTCATGGGTCATTGACATCCCATTCTAGTTGCTAAATGTTCTGATTTAAAGCTGTGAAAACACAAGGAATCTATTTACTCCACATCAAAAACTGTTTATTGGTAATGGGGTAACAGTCAGTACCAATGTTGTAGGACAGGATCTTGATATGGCTGCCATCCTTCCATCATGCTGCCTTATCCATGGTTGCTGAGTCCATCTTAGAATATCTTCACTCTGTCAATGCCACCAATTGCAATGATTTGATCTTTCCTTGTGTCATCACCCACAACAACTTCTTCTACTCTTAGAGCTGAGATTTTCATGAAAGTCTTATAGTCTGAATTCAGCACCTGAGCGTTATAGGGCGGAATGTATGAAGCTCTGTGGTTATACTGCATAAGCAGCTACCTATGTTATGCCATCTATTAATGTAAT
The DNA here is from genome assembly GCF_964261635.1 of Lissotriton helveticus. Classification (NCBI taxonomy): domain Eukaryota; kingdom Metazoa; phylum Chordata; class Amphibia; order Caudata; family Salamandridae; genus Lissotriton; species Lissotriton helveticus. The sequence goes on along the minus strand of NC_136057.1, from coordinate 492,243,113 downwards.
AACAGCACTTTCACAATTGCTTTATTAACCTTCCTGCTTTCTCAATTTTGCTTGAAAATGCACGATTTTTCTTCTTTTTTTTCAAAATTTTCGTGGGGGGGGTTATCCCCCCAAACCCCCCTTTTGGGGTTCGGGCTCGCTCGCTGCGCTCGCTCGCTACGGTGCAGTATGCAAGTCACTTTGCGCCCCACCACTTTGAAATGTCACCCACCGCCCCTGACGATGGGGTGTGATATTCATACAACCTACATCAGTTGGACCTTGCGCCCATAAATGCTGTGGTACATTCAGTAATCTTGGATCAAAATCACGTAATACATAATGACCTTTAAAGTCTCTGAGAAACAAACGGACTCCTTCTGGGGAGCAACAAATTACTGCACCTAATTCTTTTAACGTTTTAATGCCTAACAAATTTTCTGGACATGATTTCGTGAGTAACAAATCAGTAGTTCGGGACAATGGACCAACTTCTAGGGAAACTGGTTTCGAAATTTCATTAACAATCGGCTTTCCTGAAAATCCAAGGGAAACATTTTTAGAGCCTGAGAGCGGAGCCCCCGGAACCTCGTCATGACTGATAGTAGTCCTACTTGCCCCTGTATCAATCAAAAACTTTCTGTCTTTCCCTAATACTTGACTGTGTACATAGGGACCCTCTTGATCTACAGGTATCTCGATGAGAGGCAAGCCTACCTCCCTCTCTAGGCTGTTTCATGAATACGGCTGATACTCTGGATACTCTGACTGAGCATACTGGTACATTTGCTGTGTAACATGCTGTGTTGCAGCGATAGGCTGCGGTGCTGGAACTGTCTGTTGTGCATTCTGTGGTGACTGAGAAGTCTGTGAAACTTGTTCTTGTCTTGGCGGACGTGGTCTTTCTTTAGTCTTACCAGTAGCTATGTTGTGTTTCAGAACTGCACACTCGTTTATAAAATGACCTGGCTGTTTACAGTAATTGCAGGTCCCTTTAACGGGAGCTGCAGGATGACTGGCTTGATTCGGACCCCTCTTCTGACTGTCTTGTGGAACAGATTGTGCAACTAATACTTTCATTTTCGTGTCTTTCATACGTCTCCTTTCGTGTTCTTGCTCTTCCCTGATTCTATTCTGGTGATACTGGAGCATTTGTAGCATTTGTGACGGAGTATTAGCTTGCCAACTACTTTCGACTTTCAGTACTCGATTTTTAACTTGTGGACTTGAATTCTCGACCAGTTTAGTAACAAAAAGATGAGGGTACGATTCACTACTCGTTTTCAGACCACTGTTAATAATAAAACATTTTTCAAATCTAGAATAAAAATCACTAGTATCTTCATCCTGTTTCTGTTTACAAGCTGAGATTGCATCCCAATCTTCCTTTTTCGTGGCTAGTAACCTTGGCAAAACCTGTATCAATAACTCGGGCAATTCTTTAACTTTACCCCCAAGACCAGTACCTGGTACTCGTGAATTATCTTCAGCTTCTAGAGCTGTCCAATCTATCTTTTTCTCTCCCACCTCCCATTCTTTTTCCTTGAGTTTTTCATATACCCCTGCGGGCAACAGGACTTTCAACATTTTAATGATATCAGGATACGTGTATTCTCCCATACGGAGCATGTCTTTTAATTCTCGATGGAACCCTGCTGGATCTTTGTCGTGACAGGGAATTAACTTTTTCATCTCTAAGAGTTCCATCTTTGTGATAGGGGTGTAAACAAATACTCGTTCTAGATCACCACCCGTTGTCCTAACTGGGTGTACTTCTCGTAACGGATGCTGTCTATCTATGTAAAATGATTTACTTTCTGGAGGTGGGACATGAACAAAATGCGGATTCAAAAACGTTCGATATTTGTGGCGTTGTTCTAGAATGATACTAATTAAATCGGTACTTAGACCTCTCCATCTATACTGGAGTAACTCGTTCAGAACATCATGTAACGGACCTGGATCAGAATGCTGTCCCTCATACAGTGTAATGAGGTGCTGGATCATATACATACCCACCAGTCGCTGCTCGGCTGGGGGCAGTTTCAGAAACATTTGTGCCACTATTTCATCTGGAAAAGTGGTAGAATCAGTAGTCCATCGGACTGCCGATCGGGCTAGTTCTTGTTCATGCATGGTACTAAGTTCACTATAACCGATTCGTGACTTCAGAATGTGATCGGTAGCTTGAAATACTTGTTCAAGAGAACCTTGTTCTGGTGCTGGAGGAGGGAAAACTTTCTTGTGTTCTAGGCGTGAATGTCGGTCGGGAAGTCTAGTTCTACCTACATACGCTATTCTGGAGGGATTCTCGTCATCTACCTCTTCAGTAGAAGAGTTGTTTTCTTTCTCGGTTACTTGTGCTGCTTCTCGTTTCTCGTGTATCTTTATTATTTCCTTACGGATTTTCTTGTACATACTCTCTATACAGTTCTGTGTCTTGTGTCTTCCCTCGGCTATATAGTCACTCCATCTGGTCAGGACTTTTATTTCTTCCGGATCTTTATCCGGATAATCTTGTTCTCTTATCAAACAATTAATTAGAAACTTCAAAAGCATGAGCTGAATCTCGACTTTTCTTTGAGCCATGGCATCGCCAATACTTCCTGGGTCTGCTCCTGTACGGATGAAACAATATATTCTGTCTAGATAACCTTTCATATTCGGTAGGGTGTCCAAATATTCGGTCACCCGTCTTACACGCAATGAATACAGGACCATATCATCATCGCCTGGGACTGGATCATAACGGCATTCGGTAAGTGCTCGCTTGATATCTGCAACTGACTGATGTTTGGGCGAACGCTGTAACGCTCGGGCATGTAGCTCGAGTAACGTCACACGTCTGTGTTGAGGCGGGGTTCCAGGAGGACTTCCCCCCGCGGCCCCTAGACTAGAATCGTCTACTGGTATTGTACGTGCTGGGAGAGTGACTGATGTAGCGGGTACATGTACTGTAGGCTGGACCGGGGGTACCGTAACAGGTGCTGCAACGGGTGCCCCGGTGGCTGGAGGAACAGGAATTATATTATTTACGGGAGCAGGCGGAGCAGGATTTGCATATTCTGGGACTGTGTCGTCCAAATAGGACGAGAGAAAAATATCAGCTGCGGTCGGTTTGTGACGTAGCTTAATCAGAACTAATGGCGGCGGAAAATTACATGGTGCTTCCGGGGTTGCTTTTGGCAAACCCTCGGCGAGAAGAGGATACATACCCTTAATAAGGACATTTCTCTGTCTGTCTGACTGTTCGGCTTTAACTCGTTCACCTACTTCGATTAATTCCCTTTCTTGGGCTCTTTCTGAGGATTCCCTACTTAATTCTGTTTTTCTGATTTCTTTTTCCGCTCTTCTATGAGATTCCTTGCGCCATAACTCAATGGCATCTTTCTGGGACTGTCTGGATTTCTTTTTCCATAATGCTTCCTCTACTCGCATGATGCACTCGGCATCCCATGTACCTGACATGGGCCATCTATATTTCTCTTCTAATTCCTTGGTATACTCCACCCATAAATCTAGATATAATATGGCACTTAAGCCATGCTTATGATACATAAAATGACCTGGACTGTCCCTAGGCGGGACAGGAACTGCTTCCTCTAATAATCCTTTTCGGGTTTTTAACTGACGTAACTTCGAGAATAGAGGCATAGTTTAGGCTGGAGTCTGGACGCAATGCAATACACGATAAACACAATAATAACTGGAAAAACAAAATCACTCATACCACGACATTGAAAACACATGAAATAACATTTAAAATAACAGTTCGGACAGGACACATGAATTTCTCGAGAACAGAACTTACTAAAATGACTAGATGCACTGCTAACACAGCACGAAACTTACCGGTCCCATAAAGAGACACGTCAGGACCCGCGTCCACCTAGGTGAACACTTCGTGTTGGATCTGTGTACCCAAACCCACGGACCAGAGACAAATTAATTTGACCCTGTCTAGATACTACCCCAGCAACGGTACTCACCGGGCAGCAAGAACGGAAGGCCTCGGACTGGACTGGACTGCTACGACGACGGACTACGAACTTCGGACTTCAGTTACAGGTGGGCCTCCGGATACCTCGGACCTTGGACTCTCGGCTTGGGCTCTGGTCGGGACTCGCCGCGTTCCTCACCGCCTCGTCTGGATGCTGGACCGCAACCTCCGTCTCCTCCGTGGGCCTGAGGGATACTTGAAGCAGAAATATCTGCACGTGCACGGTATGGTTCCGTCACGGCTGCAGAGGATCAGGGGGCCTGCGTGGCTTCTCCGGCGCGTGGGGAAAGGGCATGACCCTATTCGGGCGCCATTATGTGGTAAATAAATAATTAATTACCGGTACTATTTTTCAGTATAATCAATCAAACAGGTAGCTCAATAAATAAGAGTCAGGATTCGAGGTATCTTGAGTCGACAGGCTTTAATCAGGCAAAAAGGACAGGAACAGGACAGCCTGTACGGGAAAGAAATGAAGGCAGCTGCCGGAGAATGGAAATCGGGGCTTGGACAACTTTCAGTAACAGTTCACAGTATATATATCAAAACAATTGCATTACATTCAATACAGTAGGCGTAGCAGTAGGCGTGACTTGTAGCAGTCGCGAAAGATAAAGGCAAAATGATGTAACAAGAAGGCGTGTACAGGGCGTATACATAGACATGTGATGTAAACGTAATAGAAGTGTCATAAACGGGGCGGAAACATGGAGGGGGCTACCTGAGCAGCTGGGACCTCTAAACTAGTGGTGCGCGCAAACGGGCAATGACGTGTTACCAGGGAGAACTGGGGCTATGACTTCTGTGCTAGAAGAGGAGACTAAAGTCTGGAGTGTCAGAGCGACATGTACCCAAGGCATATCTAGTATCTGGTGTTTAGAGTACATGTTGATAGAATCCAAAAGTTATCAGGGTAAAGGCTAATAGACTCTAAGACTGGTGCATGCATAATTCTACATGTATTGCGTGTGCGAGGAATATTCTATGAATATTAATACAGTATTTCTCTTACATGGAGACATAAAGGCTAGACCATGACGGAAACTATTGATGCGATTTAGTAGCTTAGGAATGCAGAGAAGGAGGGCTGGACTGATAACTAGAAACATAACATACTCTTGGCAGACTGGGAGGCAGAGCCAGGCCGGGCCGGGCACTGCGAGGCATGAAGTAAGCTAAGGGTCAGGGATGCAGGTGGGGGCTGTATCGCTCCTCGGAGAGGGTTCAGAAGACAGGAGCTGAATCTGAGTCCGGGCCCTTTTGAGGCCTAGAAACGGGGACAATTCAATGAATTAACGTGCACACTGTAAAATGTGGCAACGTAGGTTTACATAGGCCTAATATTTGTTGTTTTCACGAGGACTGGAAACTGGCATACTAGAGATGGACACAACTGTAATTGCGTCTTTAATCGATCAGAGGGGAATACATGCATATCGATCATGCACATATAACATAAGATGGGGAACACGTAGGCACATACAACATGTCAAAATTTACTTTTCCACATTCCCTCCTTGTGCCCTACGTTTCCATCAGGAAACATCAATATTCATGATACCATCTATCATTTCATATAGCATCATTTGTTCGTCTCGAATTGTCTTGGAACTGGACTTAGGACTAGGAATACAAGGGGTAGCACACATGCCGCAAATCGCAGGGCCACATTGTATACAGAGGCAGCAACTGAATATGATCATTACTGCAATACCTAGGAATGACAATACTTTCCATCCCCAGGCAGATATAATACTCCAGAGCCAACCGGACCATGTCCAGGTGCCTGGATTCTGGTGTAACTGATGGGCCATTTTATGAAGTCTGGTTATAGCTGAATAAACAGACGGCGCGTTATTAGGAATGAAAATGCAGCAACTAGATCCGATGACTCTACATGCTCCTCCTCTATCGGCCAGTATGACGTCAAGAACGAGACGATTTTGGAGCACGACAAATCTCATAGCAGATTGCTCTTCAGTTAAGTTACCTAGAGCAGAAGTAGTCTCATTCACTACAGCTTCAAGGGTTCTGGTTAACCTACGTATTAACTTACTATTCTGGATAGGTCCTATAAAGAAGAAGAAACCTTTATTAAAGTCTTGATACTGTTCTAGAGTAGTTTCAGTTTGATCGACAATTGGGGACTCGATCTCCCTTCTAGGTCTGACGTGTACTAGATGTGTATTTCTGTGATAATCAGATGGGGCTAGAAAAACTGGTGGCAGTAGGAAGGCAATATAACATGTTCCATCCCAATCGAGGGGCAGACGAACATATGCGGTCTGACCACAAACAAAATAAGAATGACGTGAGGCTTTGAAAATAGATTTCCCACTGTCACTATACTCGACAGTAGTAGTACAATCACTATGTCCTACATGTGCGGAACCATTCTTTCTGACACATAATTCGCCTTTGACTGGTAGTACTGAAATAGCAGGTAAATCTGGAGTAGTATCAGACTGAACATTCAAGACCATGAAATTCGAAGAATAATTACCTAAATCATATACTTCATTTTCTAGATCTAACCCTGTTCTATGGGAGAGACCTTGCTTGTCTGGAAAACATGTTCTATTCAGAAGGGACATATCATTGGAGGATGACGTTAACGTGGACCATGCTCCACACGAACCATTATGTGAAAATGGATAGGGAAAGAGTGGCAGAACTCCCTTCGGTGTCTGAAAAGGGGGGAGTCGACCACACACCCAACAATTAGTGGCATTGCTGGTCTGGTGTGAATAGTGCAACATTCTAATGAATGTGTTATTGGGCATAGCGAGACGATAGGATAACTCGTGAGGAGGCAGATCACTAAATGTGTGCTCTACTGTATCATTAGAAAATATATGTACGTGTGAAACTGGAAAACATAAATGTAAAGCATAACTTGTGCAGGTAACCATAAGACTCAAAAATAACAAAAAACTTAGAACAATAATACATATTTTAGAGTTTTGACTAACTCTCTCACTGTGGTGGTCTATCTCATACATGTCAGGAACCTGTCTAACCGTTTCACCCGAGAGGGACTTAGACAATTAAACTGGCTGACTTATTTTACTAGACCGGAGCTTCTGTTTATACTCCTGTTGCGGAGTTTTCTCTAACAGGGGAACTTTGAGTTCAGAGTCAAGTTCAGAGTCTGTTTTTAGGCAGTTTTTAGGAATAAGGCAGTCCTTAGCAAAAGTCTGTTTACGCACTCCATGGAATTTCTTTATATGGGTCAGGTAGACCCACCCCTTCCTCCCCTCGAGCTTAACGGCGGTCCTTGTTGTTAATAAAACGAGGCGAGGCTCCTTCCAGCGGGGCTCCAGTGGACTTGAACGATCAAAATTCCGGACGAATGCGAAGTCACCGGGGACGACTTCATGCGGTTTCACCTCGGTGTTGTCTGGAAATGCGGCGGCAACCTGTGAACGACAAGAGTGTAGGGCAGACATCAAGGAAGCTGGGTAATCTGTCAGCATATTACTGGAAACATCGGTAATACTGCGGGGTCTAGGTGTACCCCACATGTTTGGGGGGCGGCCGAATACGACCTCATACGGGGACAGACCTGATCTGGAATGTGCAACCATCCTCATATAGAATAAAGCAACTGGCAGAGCCACTAGCCAGTCTACACCTTTCTCTTTACATACTTTTGCAATGCGTATTTTCAGAGTCTGATTATGTCTCTCTACGAGACCGGCTGCTTCAGGATGGCGCACACAATGGAACTTCCACTGGTACCCTAACAGAAGGGAAACATGTTTCATAAGCTCAGATGAGAATGGCTGGCCGTTATCAGAATACACGACCCTAGGGAGTCCATAGCGGGGAAAGAATTCACGAACCAACTGCCTGGCAGTGGTCGCGGCTGTGTAATCTGGAACTGGATATGCTTCTGTCCACCTGGACAAAGCGCATACAACTACGAGGACATACTTGAAACCTCGACATCGCTCCATCTGAATATAATCCATCTGGAGGACTTCAAAAGGGTGGTCAGGAGGTTGGAATCCCCCTTGTTCCACCGGGACACTTTTACCTGGATTGAACTGACAACATATCATACAGGTACGGACTTTCTGCTTGGCTGCAGCTCGTAAATGCTTGTTGAACCAAAGGTTCTGAATACTGTCTAACATAGCTTTTTCTCCTAGATGTGCTGGACTATGTGCGGTATTAATAATGACTTGAACCATGGAGTCGGGGAGAAACCATGTGGCTTTTCCCTTCGTCAACCATCCTTGATCTGTCTGGACCCCTCCTTGTTCGGACCATTTCTTGATTTCTTCAGGAGTAGCATGTAACTGTATGTCTATGACATCTTGTGTAGGGTCCTTAACTGTCATACAAGTAGTCGAATCTGGAGTGAGTGTCTGTGTCGTGTTAACTGGAATGTCTGGGGTCTGAGCTGTAAGCTTGGCTGTTCGATCTGCTAGATCGTTACCTTGGGAAATGATGTCAGTAACTTTCGTATGTGCCTTGCACTTCATGATAGCAATAGCTGTCGGTAAATGTATTGCATCTAACAGAGCTTGAATGAGGAGACCATGCTGAATCTTGGTTCCATGAGAAGTCATGAAACCTCTCTCCTGCCAGAGCACTCCAAAGTCATGTACGACTCCGAATGCGTAACGTGAATCTGTATATATGTTTACTTTCAGGTTTTTGGCACGTATGCAGGCTTGGGTCAGAGCTACTAGCTCTGCTGCTTGAGCAGACAGAGTGTCAATACGATGTGTTTCTATAACTTCAGTTTCAGTAGTCACTGCATACGCGGCTATTAGTTCTCCTGTACTTGTTCTCATACATGAACCATCCACATAAAGTGTCAGGTCGGGATCAGGTAATGCAATGTCTGTCAGGTCTTGTCGTGGCTTTGTCATAATGTTAACAACTTCCACACAGTCATGTGTGGTAGAATTTGAAGTAACTGACGGTAACAGTGTAGCTGGATTTAGAATATTGCAGCGTCTGATTTCTATGTGTGGCTGGAACAGTGTCAGTTCATAACCTGTTAAACGTGCAATTGTCAAGTGCTGAGTCTGTGTTCGGTTTAAAAGAACTTCCACGGAGTGTGGAACTTGTACTGTCAGGGAGTGTCCTAACACTATGGAATCACTTTGTCTGATTGCTAGAGTTGTGGCTGCAACTGACTTGAGGCACGCAGGCAGAGCCTGGGCTACTGGATCTAATGTGCTCGAAAAATAAGCACAGGGCTTGTACTGTCCTGCTTGTTCTTGTGTGAGAACAGATAATGCAGTACCATCACGTTCTGTGACAAAAAGTGTAAAAGGCTTACTGTAGTTCGGTGTTGCTAGAACAGGTGCTTGACATAAGGCTTTCTTTAATTCATTGAAAACAAGTGTATGTTCCTGGGTCCAAGGGAGGACAGTCGATACGGCTGCCTCCTGTGTCGTTAACTGTATCAGTGGCTTGGCTAGAAATGCATACTGAGGAATCCATTGTCTGCAGTAAGAAGTGAGGCCAATAAAAGCTCGTACCTCCTTCTGTGTCTTGGGCTGTGGAAGACTCGCTATTAACTGGATACGGTCTGGTGTCAACTGCCTACCCCACTTGGACAGTAAGTGTCCTAAGTATATCACTTGCTGGACACAGAATTGTAATTTGGAAGGGGACACCTTGTGCCCCTGCTCGGCCAGAAAATACAGAACCGTAAGTGACGCACGCTCGCAGTCACGTTCAGAACGGGCTGTGATCAGTAGATCATCGACATACTGGAGCAGGGCAGTGTCAGTTGGCATGTGAATATTGTCTAGTTGTCTCTTAAGTGCTTGACTGTAAATACTAGGACTTTCTGTGAAACCTTGAGGAGCTCGTGTGAATTTATAGCTTCTTCCATTTAAACAAAAACCGAAAAGGTACTGGCTGTCTGGATGAATCGGGACACTGAAAAATGCGTTCTTGAGATCGATAACTGTGAAAAATGTAGCTTCAGAATCAATGGCTGTCAATAGGGAAGAAATATCTGGGACTACTGGGTACTGGGGTATGATACATTTATTAAGCTATCGAAGGTCAATCACTAATCGATATACTGGAGGTGCATTTGGATCAGTACGTTTCAAGACTGGAATGATAGGAGAATTACATACATTGGAGTCAGTTTCTACAACCACTCCTTGAGCAATAAGCTCGTCAATAATTTTGGATAAGGCTGTTACAGCCTCAGGTGGCAATCTGTACTGTCTGATTCGTGGCAAAACTATACCTTGTTTGAGAGTCACACGATGGGGTGTGATATTCATACAACCTACATCAGTTGGACCTTGCGCCCATAAATGCTGTGGTACATTCAGTAATCTTGGATCAAAATCACGTAATACATAATGACCTTTAAAGTCTCTGAGAAACAAACGGACTCCTTCTGGGGAGCAACAAATTACTGCACCTAATTCTTTTAACGTTTTAATGCCTAACAAATTTTCTGGACATGATTTCGTGAGTAACAAATCAGTAGTTCGGGACAATGGACCAACTTCTAGGGAAACTGGTTTCGAAATTTCATTAACAATCGGCTTTCCTGAAAATCCAAGGGAAACATTTTTAGAGCCTGAGAGCGAAGCCCCCGGAACCTCGTCATGACTGATAGTAGTCCTACTTGCCCCTGTATCAATCAAAAACTTTCTGTCTTTCCCTAATACTTGACTGTGTACATAGGGTCCCTCTTGATCTACAGGTATCTCGATGAGAGGCAAGCCTACCTCCCTCTCTAGGCTGTTTCATGAATACGGCTGATACTCTGGATACTCTGACTGAGCATACTGGTACATTTGCTGTGTAACATGCTGTGTTGCAGCGATAGGCTGCGGTGCTGGAACTGTCTGTTGTGCATTCTGTGGTGACTGAGAAGTCTGTGAAACTTGTTCTTGTCTTGGCGGACGTGGTCTTTCTTTAGTCTTACCAGTAGCTATGTTGTGTTTCAGAACTGCACACTCGTTTATAAAATGACCTGGCTGTTTACAGTAATTGCAGGTCCCTTTAACGGGAGCTGCAGGATGACTGGCTTGATTCGGACCCCTCTTCTGACTGTCTTGTGGAACAGATTGTGCAACTAATACTTTCATTTTCGTGTCTTTCATACGTCTCCTTTCGTGTTCTTGCTCTTCCCTGATTCTATTCTGGTGATACTGGAGCATTTGTAGCATTTGTGACGGAGTATTAGCTTGCCAACTACTTTCGACTTTCAGTACTCGATTTTTAACTTGTGGACTTGAATTCTCGACCAGTTTAGTAACAAAAAGATGAGGGTACGATTCACTACTCGTTTTCAGACCACTGTTAATAATAAAACATTTTTCAAATCTAGAATAAAAATCACTAGTATCTTCATCCTGTTTCTGTTTACAAGCTGAGATTGCATCCCAATCTTCCTTTTTCGTGGCTAGTAACCTTGGCAAAACCTGTATCAATAACTCGGGCAATTCTTTAACTTTACCCCCAAGACTGGTACCTGGTACTGGTGAATTATCTTCAGCTTCTAGAGCTGTCCAATCTATCTTTTTCTCTCCCACCTCCCATTCTTTTTCCTTGAGTTTTTCATATACCCCTGCGGGCAACAGGACTTTCAACATTTTAATGATATCAGGATACGTGTATTCTCCCATACGGAGCATGTCTTTTAATTCTCGATGGAACCCTGCTGGATCTTTGTCGTGACAGGGAATTAACTTTTTCATCTCTAAGAGTTCCATCTTTGTGATAGGGGTGTAAACAAATACTCATTCTAGATCACCACCCGTTGTCCTAACTGGGTGTACTTCTCGTAACGGATGCTGTCTATCTATGTAAAATGATTTACTTTCTGGAGGTGGGACATGAACAAAATGCGGATTCAAAAACGTTCGATATTTGTGGCGTTGTTCTAGAATGATACTAATTAAATCGGTACTTAGACCTCTCCATCTATACTGGAGTAACTCGTTCAGAACATCATGTAACGGACCTGGATCAGAATGCTTTCCCTCATACAGTGTAATGAGGTGCTGGATCATATACATACCTGCCAGTCGCTGCTCGGCTGGGGGCAGTTTCAGAAACATTTGTGCCACTATTTCATCTGGAAAAGTGGTAGAATCAGTAGTCCATCGGACTGCCGATCGGGCTAGTTCTTGTTCATGCATGGTACTAAGTTCACTATAACCGATTCGTGACTTCAGAATGTGATCGGTAGCTTGAAATACTTGTTCAAGAGAACCTTGTTCTGGTGCTGGAGGAGGGAAAACTTTCTTGTGTTCTAGGCGTGAATGTCGGTCGGGAAGTCTAGTTCTACCTACATACGCTATTCTGGAGGGATTCTCGTCGTCTACCTCTTCAGTAGAAGAGTTGTTTTCTTTCTCGGTTACTTGTGCTGCTTCTCGTTTCTCGTGTATCTTTATTATTTCCTTACGGATTTTCTTGTACATACTCTCTATACAGTTCTGTGTCTTGTGTCTTCCCTCGGCTATATGGTCACTCCATCTGGTCAGGACTTTCATTTCTTCCGGATCTTTATCCGGATAATCTTGTTCTCTTATCAAACAATTAATTAGAAACTTCAAAAGCATGAGCTGAATCTCGACTTTTCTTTGAGCCATGGCATCGCCAATACTTCCTGGGTCTGCTCCTGTACGGATGAAACGATATATTCTGTCTAGATAACCTTTCATATTCGGTAGGGTGTCCAAATATTCGGTCACCCGTCTTACACGCAATGAATACAGGACCATATCATCATCGCCTGGGACTGGATCATAACGGCATTCGGTAAGTGCTCGCTTGATATCTGCAACTGACTGATGTTTGGGCGAACGCTGTAACGCTCGGGCATGTAGCTCGAGTAACGTCACACGTCTGTGTTGAGGCGGGGTTCCAGGAGGACTTCCCCCCGCGGCCCCTAGACTAGAATCGTCTACTGGTATTGTACGTGCTGGGAGAGTGACTGATGTAGCGGGTACATGTACTGTAGGCTGGACCGGGGGTACCGTAACAGGTGCTGCAACGGGTGCCCCGGTGGCTGGAGGAACAGGAATTATATTATTTACGGGAGCTGGCGGAGCAGGATTTGCATATTCTGGGACTGTGTCGTCCAAATAGGACGAGAGAAAAATATCAGCTGCGGTCGGTTTGTGACGTAGCTTAATCGGAACTAATGGCGGCGGAAAATTACATGGTGCTTCCGGGGTTGCATTTGGCAAACCCTCGGCGAGAAGAGGATACATACCCTTAATAAGGACATTTCTCTGTCTGTCTGACTGTTCGGCTTTAACTCGTTCACCTACTTCGATTAATTCCCTTTCTTGGGCTCTTTCTGAGGATTCCCTACTTAATTCTGTTTTTCTGATTTCTTTTTCCGCTCTTCTATGAGATTCCTTGCGCCATAACTCAATGGCATCTTTCTGGGACTGTCTGGATTTCTTTTTCCATAATGCTTCCTCTACTCGCATGATGCACTCGGCATCCCATGTACCTGACATGGGCCATCTATATTTCTCTTCTAATTCCTTGGTATACTCCACCCATAAATCTAGATATAATATGGCACTTAAGCCATGCTTATGATACATAAAATGACCTGGACTGTCCCTAGGCGGGACAGGAACTGCTTCCTCTAATAATCCTTTTCGGGTTTTTAACTGACGTAACTTCGAGAATAGAGGCATAGTTTAGGCTGGAGTCTGGACGCAATATAATACACGATAAACACAATAATAACTGGAAAAACAAAATCACTCATACCACGACATTGAAAACACATGAAATAACATTTAAAACTAACAGTTCGGACAGGACACATGAATTTCTCGAGAACAGAACTTACTAAAATGACTAGATGCACTGCTAACACAGCACGAAACTTACCGGTCCCATAAAGAGACACGTCAGGACCCGCGTCCACCTAGGTGAACACTTCGTGTTGGATCTGTGTACCCAAACCCACGGACCAGAGACAAATTAATTTGACCCTGTCTAGATACTACCCCAGCAACGGTACTCACCGGGCAGCAAGAACGGAAGGCCTCGGACTGGACTGGACTGCTACGACGACGGACTACGAACTTCGGACTTCAGTTACAGGTGGGCCTCCGGATACCTCGGACCTTGGACTCTCGGCTTGGGCTCTGGTCGGGACTCGCCGCGTTCCTCACCGCCTCGTCTGGATGCTGGACCGCAACCTCCGTCTCCTCCGTGGGCCTGAGGGATACTTGAAGCAGAAATATCTGCACGTGCACGGTATGGTTCCGTCACGGCTGCAGAGGATCAGGGGGCCTGCGTGGCTTCTCCGGCGCCTGGGGAAAGGGCAAGTCCCTATTCGGGCGCCATTATGTGGTAAATAAATAATTAATTACCGGTACTATTTTTCAGTATAATCAATAAAACAGGTAGCTCAATAAATAAGAGTCAGGATTCGAGGTATCTTGAGTCGACAGGCTTTAATCAGGCAAAAAGGACAGGAACAGGACAGCCTGTACGGGAAAGAAATGAAGGCAGCTGCCGGGGAATGGAAATCGGGGCTTGGACAACTTTCAGTAACAGTTCACAGTATATATATCAAAACAATTGCATTACATTCAATACAGTAGGCGTAGCAGTAGGCGTGACTTGTAGCAGTCGCGAAAGATAAAGGCAAAATGATGTAACAAGAAGGCGTGTACAGGGCGTATACATAGACATGTGATGTAAACGTAACAGAAGTGTCATAAACGGGGCGGAAACATGGAGGGGGCTACCTGAGCAGCTGGGACCTCTAACCTAGTGGTGCGCGCAAACGGGCAATGACGTGTTACCAGGGAGAACTGGGGCTATGACTTCTGTGCTAGAAGAGGAGACTAAAGTCTGGAGTGTCAGAGCGACATGTACCCAAGGCATATCTAGTATCTGGTGTTTAGAGTACATGTTGATAGAATCCAAAAGTTATCAGGGTAAAGGCTAATAGACTCTAAGACTGGTGCATGCATAATTCTACATGTATTGCGTGTGCGAGGAATATTCTATGAATATTAATACAGTATTTCTCTTACATGGAGACATAAAGGCTAGACCATGACGGAAACTATTGATGCGATTCAGTAGCTTAGGAATGCAGAGAAGGAGGGCTGGACTGATAACTAGAAACATAACATACTCTTGGCAGACTGGGAGGCAGAGCCAGGCCGGGCCGGGCACTGCGAGGCATGAAGTAAGCTAAGGGTCAGGGATGCAGGTGGGGGCTGTATCGCTCCTCGGAGAGGGTTCAGAAGACAGGAGCTGAATCTGAGTCCGGGCCCTTTTGAGGCCTAGAAACGGGGACAATTCAATGAATTAACGTGCACACTGTAAAATGTGGCAACGTAGGTTTACATAGGCCTAATATTCGTTGTTTTCACGAGGACTGGAAACTGGCATACTAGAGATGGACACAACTGTAATTGCGTCTTTAATCGATCAGAGGGGAATACATGCATATCGATCATGCACATATAACATAAGATGGGGAACACGTAGGCACATACAACATGGCAAAATTTACTTTTCCACATTTTATGTGGTAAATAAATAATTAATTACCGGTACTATTTTTCAGTATAATCAATAAAACAGGTAGCTCAATAAATAAGAGTCAGGATTCGAGGTATCTTGAGTCGACAGGCTTTAATCAGGCAAAAAGGACAGGAACAGGACAGCCTGTACGGGAAAGAAATGAAGGCAGCTGCCGGGGAATGGAAATCGGGGCTTGGACAACTTTCAGTAACAGTTCACAGTATATATATCAAAACAATTGCATTACATTCAATACAGTAGGCGTAGCAGTAGGCGTGACTTGTAGCAGTCGCGAAAGATAAAGGCAAAATGATGTAACAAGAAGGCGTGTACAGGGCGTATACATAGACATGTGATGTAAACGTAACAGAAGTGTCATAAACGGGGCGGAAACATGGAGGGCAAAGAGCAGGGGCGAAAGAGGGCACCCCTGCCGAGTTCCCCTTTGAATACAGAATGACGCAGACACATGGCCGTTGATCCTCACCCTCGCCATCGGCTTTGTGTACAACAAAGTGATTAAGGACGTGAAAAAGTACGGCACACCCATTCGGTGCAGCACCGCTAGCATGTATCTCCAAGCCACCGAATCGAATGCCTTGGCTGCATCCAATAGAACCGCCACCGCGGAGAGCTCTGGCTTGAGAAGGTGCAAGACTGCAAACAGGGCCCTCAGGTTGTGAGCCGTGGAGCGCAGAGGAACAAACCCAGACTGGTCCGGCAGGACCATCACCGGCAGAACAAGCCTCAGCTGTGTCGCCAGTACTTTAGCAATGATTTTAACATCTGTGTTTATAAGCGACAGTGGTCTATATGACTCGCACAGATTGGGGGGCTTGCCTGGCGTCGGCAAAGCCACCAATAGAGCCTCCCTCATTGTGGCCGGTAAGTGTCCCCGTTCCAATGAGTCCTCCAGGACAGCCGCCAGTCGTGGCAACAACAGATCAGCGTATTCCTTATAAAATTCTGACGGCAAACCGTCTGTGCCTGCCGCTTTGCCATTAGGCAGAGCTGAAATCGCATCCCGGAGCTCCCCTTCGGTGATATGGTGCATTAAAAATTCTTGTTGCCCCTTGGACAGCCAAACTAGAGCAATGTCGTCCAAGTATTGCGCCAATTCCACCTCATCAGCCGTGTCCCTGTGGCTATACATCCGCTCATAGTATTGCGCAAAGCATTCTAGGATACCCGCAGCACCGGTGACCGTGTCGCCCTCGTGTAGTATTTCCTGAACTCCGCAGTGCCTCGCCCATGGCTCTCTAATTCTATCCGCTAGTGCTCGTCCCGCACGCCCCCCTTCACTGTAGTACCGCGCCCTGGTGCATTTGGATAAGAAGTTAATTTCCTGATCAGCTAGCTCGTTATACGCAGTGACTTTCTCTCGAATCTCAGCCAGCCCAGCATCTGTAGAGAATTGTTCCTGCTGCCGTTCTAATGCCAACAGTTCCTCCTCCAGTTTACTCATAGAGTTTCTCAGTGATTTAAGCACCCCAGATTGCATACCAATACACGCACCTCGAATCGTAACTTTAAACGCCTCCCAAACTGTTCCCATGCTCTCCACAGATCCCACATTTCTATCAAAAAAGTCTTCAATACAGGCTCTCAAGTCCTCCCGCAGCACCAGATCCTGCAGCATGCCTGGATTTAGACGCCATGAAAACGGAGCTGGAGTATGCGACGGCCAACCTTCCTCCAATAGCACCGGAGCATGATCTGAAAGGGTCCTGGGTAGATGGGCGCTGCGTTTGACCCACCCACTGACATCACGGGTAACAAGCCAATAGTCTAATCTCGACCAAGTGTCATGGGCAGATGTATAGCAAGTACCCTCCTGCTCGCCCGGGTGTCCCAGCCTCCACACATCCACCAAGCCAAAGTCACGCATCCCATCACATACCGCGTCAGCCGCTTACCTATGCACATTTGGCCTCTCATCCTTTTTATCCAGCAGCTTGTCTAATGTCACATTCCAATCGCCTCCACATAAAATAGCCGATGGCGGCAGGGCATACACCTTGTTCCACAGAGCAATATAGAAATCCGGATCATCCACATTTGGACCATAAACATTTACCAGTGTTATTAACGTGCCATAGAGTTTCCCCTGTAGAATGATGTACCTGCCTTCTTTATCAACCTCTTTATGCATCAAATCAAACTGCACAGTCTTCTTGATTAAAATCATAACCCCACGTGCATAGGTTGAATAGTCCGTCGCCACTCGCACTCCCGCCCATTGCTTAGCCACTGCATCAATAGCTTTCCCCCGGAGGTGTGTCTCCTGAAGAAAGACCACCTGTGCCTCATGTTTAGAGAGAAAGGACATCATTTGTCTAGATTTCTGCGGCCTATTCAGACCACGCACATTCCACGTTATCCAACAGAGTTTACCACTCTCAGCCATGAGGTCTGTTCATTTCATATCCCAGCAGCCTGCAAGTGAAGCTCGCCTCCCCACAGTAAAGGTAGTAACCCAGCATGCTAGGAAGTATAATCCTCATCCAGCGAATATTACGTATCATCAGCCCTCATCGTGTAATCACAGCCCTCCCCTTCGCACACACACTCACTTAGCAACGTATCCATCTGAAACCTTCGATCTGCCCCCAACCTCCCCCCACCCACTTCAGCACCCCCAACCTGCCAAAGCCTTCCCCGACCCCTCAGTCTCCCAACTAAATCCCCTATTCGTAACACACCGTGGGGAACTCCCATAAGTGGGGGCGCAGAGGTGCCCAACTTCCACCCACATGTGCAGTGGAAGAGGATCGGAGTAATCAGTCAAACCTCCGCCCCAGTTAACCAAGCCCCGCGGCCCACTTTCCAAAATGCAAGGCCAAAGCTATAAATACAGGTGTAACCCCGTTAGCTATCAGTAGCCACCAACAGGAATCATAACATCGCAATATCTAACAGTGATCTGTACCATGTTCCACCCCTCTATCAAGGAAGCCATAGTGGCTCACACCATTCGTATTCCAGCAGTCGAGCGCCACCAAGCACCGCAATCAAACATATTCACAGGTTATGCAATTCCATATCCCCTAAATCAGTGTACAGAGGACCATTACAGTTCGTTTCTCTAGTCCGGACTCCGCTTGCAAACAGCAATCGCCAAAGTCATAATATCCCAACTCAAGTTCAGTAGATCATTATGTATCAGCGCCACAGCTCAAAAGACGTCTAGCAAAGTCCATGTCCTCCAGAGGTATCCGATCACTCAGCCTCTGCCAGAATGTCCTCATCCCCGTTTCGTGCCGCATTCGCATCTCTCTTTCTTTTCTTTTGCTTTTTCGCATATTCCATAGCTGCCTTTGATGAGGTGAAGATCTTATTATCAGATGGTGATCCAATCCGGAGTCTGGCGGGGTACAGCATTGCGTACGGGATTTCCTCAGCTCTAAGAAGGTGTTTCACAGCCTGGAATTCTTTTCTCGCCGTTTGCACCGCCACCGTAAAGTCGGGATAAAACTCCAGTTTACTGCCTTGCCAGTCGATGGTGCCCTTCTCTCGCGCCAGCCGAAGGATCACGTCTCTGTCCTTATAATTCAGTATTCGAGCGATAACTGGTCGCGGAGCCGCCCCAGACACTGGTCTCTTAGCCAGGGAGCGGTGCGCTCGCTCAACTATGAACACTCGAGACAGTTGGTCCGTCCCAAAAATGTCAGTGATCAGCCTTCCATGAAATCTTCCATGCGACCAACATTCGTGGACTCGGGTAGGCCCGTGACGCGGATGTTGTTGCGCCTGGACCTCCCTTCCAACTCCTCGTTCTTGGCCTGTATGACCGCTAGGACGCGCTCCATGTTGAACACTTTCGTAGTCACTGTGGTCAGTCCTTCCTCCGTGGCTGACACCCTCTGTTCTACCTCCCCCATCCACTCATTTTGTCTATCGAATTGGGTAGCCATGTGGTCCAACCTATGATTAACCGCCTCCATGGTGCCCTCTTTGGATTGCAATGTCTTCTGCATAGCTACAAGTACCCCCTCCAAATTCGGCGTGCCGCCCGTTGCGCCCGCAGCGTCGGTGACCGACGGATCCTGCGCGGTAGACATGGTGGCCTTCTTCGCCTCAAACACCAACTTAGGCTGATTTCTCTCAGTCCTACCCATGGCGCGGTCCACACAGCAGCACTCACTGCAGCGGCAGCACAGTTTTTTACGGAGCCCTAGATTCAAAATGGAGGGCGCGCTTATATTCGCCTGTGTCTCTCACGATGAAATGCTGTCAGCACAGACCCAGTCCTCTCCTCCAAGGCGCCAATCTTGTATCTCCGGGCCGCTGCATGCGTAGCTTCGGCCTATCTATTCCCACAAAGTGCGCGATGCGCATCAGGCATACCAATCTTAAATAATGGCCCACACAGTCACAGCCTGATCCTTCACGATCGCGTGCAGACAGTTGGGGTTGTTATTTGCATCCCAGTCCCATAGTCAGCAGTGAGCAATGCTGCAGGCGATATCAATGTAATCTGCCAGATAATGCTTCCCCAGGGGTAGCCGTAGGTATTTTCATGAGCCAACGCAGCCCCCGCCAGCCCGTCCAGTCCCGCCCCGCCCCCACCAGTCACAGTGCGCGCGGCGCGGCCCAGCGCTGCCTCCGCAGCCTCGGGCTTTCCCAGGCCGCCACCCCACTCACCGCAACCGGCGGAAGCCGGACCGATCCCTGCCGTCTCTCGATTACCGCCGTAGTCTGGTTGCTCTCCCCGGCAATCCAATAGGTCGATGCAGCGCTCGGCCAGCAATCCGTCACCACCTCCGCAGTCACCAGGGCCCCTCACCGCTGTGAGCTCCGGGGAACGTCTCCTCTCCCGCACGTTGCTATGGCGGGTCTCCGGTCGGCAGCTCACTCGCCGCTGTCAGCCGCTGAGGACAGTCCAATCAGCCAGATTATCGGCACCGATCAGGCACCTAGCAGTTCTCCGTGTTTGGCCGCAACACTTGGCACTTCACCGGGGCGGGATCAGCAGGATATTTGAAGGATGTCGATCCGATCCAGCAGAGCCTCACATTCGTGCGGCCATCTTGCCCGGCGCCCTCTAGCGCCCCCCTGTACGCACTTTACTTCATGATAAGTATTGCAATTGTGGCAATTCATTTCTCTTGCATGAGAAAGAAGACTGCTCAATAAATAACACCTTTTATTGAAAACGCCCATCTCTCTATTTCTCTGCACTCTGGTGAAACTAAGTATGCACGATTGACTGAGTGAAATAGTTGTCTATTGTTTTCACACGACTCTAGAGATATACTCTTTATTCTGAGGGAGCAAAGTTGTCATGTTTATGCGGTTGTCAGAAGCTAATCTCTTCTTGTCTAAATCAGGAGAGTTAACTCTTTCCTGAACATTCGAGAAAGTTTCTAGTGACCTCTGAGCTAGCTGGCAAAACTAATTAAGTCTAATATAGTCAGTAGAGACCTAGATGACCTCAGTCCTACGTCTACACTGCTGGTTATATTATTCCAATGCGGAGAGCCTATTGGGAATATAGGAACTACACTACATTATCAATGGCAGGCGGACATCATCAGCCTTCAAGATTTAGCAAAACATAATAATGGTGCTCGTTATATATTGCCATCATAGACGTCTAGTCCAAGTACGCATTTGCAGAAGTGCTAAGCGATAAAAGTGGGGCCATCATCACGGCTGCTTTTAAAGCCATCTTCGAGAGGGGTTGAACCCCTCAAAAACTACAAACAGGCACTGGGAATGAATTCTTAAATAAGACCTTTCAGAAATGATTAAAGCAACATGTTGTTCAACAATATGTAACACATACAGTGCTTGTACAACAGTTTAACAGAACTCTAAAGTCTAAGATGTGAAGATATTTCACAGCCTAAAACACCTACTGTAATGTCGATGTTCAACAGGCTTTTATAGATGTTTATAATGCCAGCTAGCACCGAACCGTCAAAGCAACACCCTAGAGGTAATGCTGGGTAATTCGTTAAGTGTCTGGAAAACTGTGTACCGGTGTCATTTTGCTACATGGGTGAAGAAATCTCTTTTTAAAAAAGGTGATCATGTAAGGATTCAAAGTTGAAAGACTTCTTTACGAAGGGGTACCAACAGACTTTTAGCGATGAGATATTTATAGTGGAAAGTGTGGAGCTTAAAGAGGGGCTGTACATTTACAGGTTAAAGGACTACGATGGTGAATAGGTGTCAGGTGTCTTTTACGAGGAAGAGTTACAAAGGGTCACCGATGACCCGCATAGGGCGTATAGGGTTGAAAAATTCTGAAATGGAAAGATAGAGGGGCTAACAGCCAGGCGTTTGTTAGATGGCAGGGCTGGCCAGTGAAATCTAACAGATGGCTGTTGGCCAGCTCACTGAAGGGTGTGTGAGTTTTGGATGATGTCTAAAACTAGCGGTAAGATGGAGACAATGGCCTTTTATATTACCCTGCCCTCCAACGATTCTAAGGACATGTTCCCAGACAACAAGATTTCTAAAACCTGTTATACTTTGCATCTATTTTATGTTTCTTGTGTATTACTTTCTTCTGAGTTTTTACATTTGATTCTTTGCAGGCCATTTTGTGCATTGGATTCTGCCCCTTAGCATAGAGACCCTTTTTTAGCTTCTTAGAGACACTGTGCACTCACTATTATCCTTTGGCAGGTGACACCTCCTTAGAAGGGTATTGCTTTCAGAATCTTATTCCTGAAGCCACCTGCCTATATACTCATTTCGGGACCCCTCTCGTTGTTTTGTAGCTTGCTACCCCAGCACTCTAGGACAAACACCCAGTGGCAACACATCTTTCACATTATCCAAAGGCCTTAATGATGACTGGATTAAACTGCTCAACTTAAGAAAGAAAAAAGCTAAACAAACAGAATCCCACTGCAACTTTATGTTCCAATACTTCAAGTCAAGTACCATCCCTATTGGCTTTAGAGTTTGAAATATACCCGGTCTGTTCATTGAGATCAGAAAATTTCATGAAAAGTGGGCTCTCATTTCAAATTGATGTTCACGAGACTAAATGCTTTTAATCATCGAAACAGCCAGGGAACTTGTGACGATTCTTTTGAAAGAAATAGAAGAGCTTGAGGACAAACTCAAACAGAACAACCCAGTGAAGAAGCCAAAAAGAAAATAGAGGAGGTGAATCTGAAACTAGACTCACTTGCAGAATACCTGTTAAAAAGGAAAACAGAGAAGCTCTGGAAAGACATAAGGTTTTTCTCACAAGAACAAGTATATCAGTTCTAGACAGAGAAATATTATAATATCAGTGGAGGAGGTGTGTCCCACATGGACCAACAGTCGTGGACTAACAGAAAGATACTTATATTTTCTGACACCACAGCCTCTGAATGGGAGGGCTTGTCCTCCCATATTGACCCCTTCAACAATAGGATAGGAAAAAACTACAGACCTAATACTAGCAGTTGTTTTTTAGGGAACCAGAGAGGGAACTTTTGGCTCTGATACCGAAATCAACAGAGGGACCAATTTGCAGCCCAGGAACAACCTCAACAATATATTCAAATGAGAAGACAGCAGTACTGGCGCAATTGAATAGTATTCCTTTCTTTAACATCTGTAGTGACAACTTCGATCCCAGTACCGAAAGGTACCTCGTTTGTCTCCACTACGAGACATTAGATTTGATCTCTGTAAAGATCTGTTTGCCTTCTTTCGGAGGGTTAGACTCAAAAAGTATTTTTAAATAGAGACACCAATGAGGAAGCCAATTTGTCGGGACTGAAACCTCCTTCTTCTTTTGTCCCAGGCCTTGAGCACTTAGATCCGGAAGTTCAAATATTTGAAATGGCATTATTGTCAAAAATGGACAACATTTCCAAATGTATCCCAATTACGACATCTAATCTCACCAAAAGTGAGAATATGACCCTCTGCAAACTTCAGAACAAACCGCAGGTGACTATCAAACCATGCAATAAAGGAGGCGGGATAGTCTTATTTGACACACTGATGTACAAAACCAAAATGAAAGCTATGCTTTCGGTACAGGAACATTACTGCAAAATAAGAGGGGACCCAGAAATCAGAGTCAAAACTAAAATCTTTGACGTCAGTAGGAGAGCTGAACAGGAAGGTATTATTTGTGAAAACGAGTTTGAATTTCTTACTCCAGAAGTGACCCGTATCCCGGTCATATATGGGCTCCCCAAAACACACAAGAATCCGTTAGACCCACCCCTCCGACCTATTGTTTCCACAATAGGAGCAGCTACTGAACCTCTATTAAAGTACATCAATACCTTCCTCACACCCATGGTGAGTCACATACCCTCATATATTAGAGATACCGGTCATCATATCTCTAAGATAGAAGGTATTTCATTAAATAACAAGCATTGGCATAGCCAATAGTTCTCACCTTTGGGACCTTATAAGTGTTTAGCCATTCAACAGTTGATGTTGTTGCACCGAGGATATTGTGCTGCATTACTAAATACTTATAAGGTTCCAAAAGCGAGACCTATTGGCTATGCAAATGCTTGTTTTAATTCTTGGGAGTCAGCATTACATTTGCATATGTGATAACATCAGGGCTTAATGCGGCACACCCTTGCCATCAATAAAGACGTGTACAATGAGATCAGTACAATACGTTTTTAAAAAACGAAACTAAAAGAAAAATATAAAAATGAATAAACATCATAACCTCCGTAAAATAGATTCCTGAGCTACAATATCCCTAAATGGATTACAAATCCACAGTCTGCATGAAATCACGAATGCAGTTGTTCCGAATCACTGTGGGATGGGTTCTACAAAAGGTTCCTTTATGGTGCCTTGTCTTTTCCAGCTCTCAGGCAGTGTCGCCAGACAGGGCTAGAACATACATACTTGAGAATTTTTTCTCCAATACTGTTTGCAAATGCCTTTCCTATTGAGTACTATGATAATCCTACTACTAGGTTTATTATCCTTTGTTACCTTTGTGGCCCTACTTATTTTGTGGCTCCTTTAGATTTATTTTCTTCCAGTGCCTATTGAGTACTGGCGTCCACGAATTTCTGCATGTGTGAATCGCCTGGACTGCTTTAAGTGCTCTTTCCTATTGTAATGTCCTGAGTACAGGCCATACTTTACGTATTGCTTCACTCGCGACCTGCCCCATTTAATTACAGGTTGAGTGGTCTTCCAAATTATATATGTCCTGAGGATGACCTCAACATTCGCATAAAGGGTCAACATGCCATGAGCTACAACACAATTAGACTCCTATACCCACCTTTGCCCTTGAATTAATTTAAGCAGAGTATTTTCTTTTTCCTCTACATGCACACTTCTCACTATATCACGTTTTGCTGCATTGTGTACTCATCACTCTTTGAGCACTCCATTGCCATCAATGTATGAACAATGATTTCATTAGCTGTATTCTAATGGGTGTATTGAGTATATCAACTTTGGCCATGCGTGTTTATTCTCCATATATGATATATGTCACTATTGTGAATGACTCCTACATCTACCGAAATTGTTATTTGTTCCCTAAAATAAGTCCTCAGTTAACCACTGTTTATTGTTTCGTTGCTGGAGAAGAATCATTAAACACGTGGCAGAGGCCAAGTAAATTCTCGCACCTTGCCTCCAGACTGAGCTAGCAATCAGGAGAAAGAAAATTACACTGTTTTGTTACTAGGCAAGCTTGCCATGAGATAAACCAATGTGAAAGTGTTCTGATTTGACAACCATTAACAAAAAGACATTATTTACTAAGAAAGTGTGACGATATTATGTGCCCATAGCACAATGAAGAAAGACTTCTGATATGCTGTATCCTTCTTCATTAGTCATGGACAATAACATGTATGTAGATAATTGTGTACAACTACACTAACAATGACTCTTTCTATAGCATAAAATATAAAGCTTTTTTTAGTCTACAGAGTAGAAGTCTTAATTACCACCTAACTTAATTGCGCTCATTCCACTGATCTCACGTAAATGAACGCCCAATCCAGCCCTGCGAGGATTCTAACCAAGGCCTTCTACGTTACACGCATATAGTAGCAACATGCACCAATGACACTGAAGCCTTCACCACTAACTGCATGACTTGCTCACACAATTTTTTCCTAAACATGCAAATGAACTCACTGTGCTATCTTACTAGGATTTACACGTCATCTGCACCTAATGCACATTAAACGGTGCTCTGCACAGAGCATATTAACCCACCATCCCTTGCTTTATGATCATTTAAACCTGGTATTAAGAGTTGACAAACAAATCCCAGCAGCAAGTGCACAAAGCATCATGCAACATTATATCTGAAAATGTAACAGGTACACACACGTGTAGCCAGTGACATCGGGAGTTAGATCTACATGCCCAGCAGTCCAGAAACGGCTAGGTTAGTATGGTGCAGAGACTCAGTGCACCCATTGTGTCAAAGAAAATGCAACTTAATCTTGCTGTGGCAAACTCGCCCATTTAATCTTTAGGACAAATAAAATTAGCATAACCGAACGGCATTAATAATCACACCCATATTCATGCATCCCTTAGTTCATGTTCTTACACTGATGGAGCTACGTATGCACACACAAAAACAAATTAGGTGAAAAGAAATAAAACAAAAATACGGAGAACTAAGAACACTGAGCCCAACTCCACCTGCAGGGAAAAGAGCTGTAAATTCACTATACACTCACCATCTACGATTAATAATTATCGAAGTCGGTGGCCATATGAGAAAGCACGAAGGCCATGCAAAAAGTGACAATATTATCTGGAACGGAATCCCTAAATGTGCCCCATATAAAAATGGCATTTAAAAAAAACCTCATCCACACTCGGTTACATTCTTTGCATTCTGGTATCCAGAATGTTCCGACTCTATGAAACAGCATGTATCACTACTACAAATCCCAGATCACGCAGGAACAAAAATGGGTGATCTTCTCACACCCTGCATCGGACAAATCAAAGACTAGACTAGCATGTGGGACATCTGCAAGTTGGTTGAATTGGATACCAAGGTTTCCTGCCACCTAATTTTAAATGGGCTAGAAAAAAATTACCAACATTACATTCCTGGCAGATTAACGCTGTGTGTTGAGCAATTAGAGTCTCGAACTGGTAGCTATTTAAACAAGCACGCGCCTCGTGCTGTAGGGGGAAAAAAAGATGAGGAGAGGAGGAGGCAGCTGGGGGAGGGGACAGAGGAGGGGGCCTGTGCCTGTTTCCCTTGAGGGAACGAGCAGGAACCATATGTTTGTAATTAACACATGGTTTGAAAGCTCGCTCCCGCAAGGGAATCGCCAAACGTGCACGCGTTGCATTCAAAGCAATGCAATGCGTGCACGTTTTGGGCAGAAAAGCTGAAGCGATTGCTAAAGGTCTTTTCCTAAACAGCGCATGCGCTGGTTAGGCGAGACCTAAAAACAATGCAATACTGGTCACTGTGGACACAGACGCCTTGTATACAAACTTGCCCCAACAACAGGCTCTCCAGTGGTGGAAAATTATCTCAGCCCTACCGATTTGGAATTTAACCGTAATTTCATCATCCAGTGTTTAGAAATTGTCTTGACTGAAAATTTCTTTGAATTTGCTGGAGAACTTTACAAGCAGATTAAGGAGGTTAGCATGGGGGCGGCCTCCGCCCCCAGTATAGCCAATTTATATATGGGCAACTTCGAGAAACTGTTTATCCACAACAAGATTGCACCCTTCTACGAGAACATACCTACGTGGCATCGGTTCATTGATGACATCTTTTTCGTGTGCCAGGGGGAAGAAGATGATCTAGATCAATTCCTAGAATGGGTCAATCTGTGTGACAGCAACCTTAAGTTTACCCCAAAGAGAAGTAGAGATAGAGTCGAATTCCTCACATCTGGATTGAGCACAAAAACCAACAACTATCTGTGTGTCCCTACACCACACCTACTACGAGGAATATGTTACTCCACTACAGCAGCTACCGTCTGCGCTGTCAAAGAGATGACATCCCCTTCAGCCAATTCCTAAGCTTGTTTTTACCAGCCATGCTGACCTGCTCAAGAACAAACTTTTAGCTTGAGATTATCCCAAAAGATTGGTAAGAGACTCTTTCCAACGAGCCAAGTATTATGATAGGGACACTATGTTCGTTCCCAAGAATAAGATTACAGAAGAAAAACTTGTCTGTGTCACCCGCCACTCTAATCTTAATCAAACAGGCCATCTATTCGGAGTGGCACCTCCTCAAAATCAGAGAGGATAGTCCCAAATTACCTAGACCTACTTTTGCCTTTCGATGGAACAAAAATCTACACAATGTTCTAGTGAGGGCCAAACTTAGCTCAGAGGACTCTTTCCTTCAGAAACCTATTACTGGGGGCAACACAATCAAGGGTAATCATTGATGCAGCACATGCCAGGCATGTGACAATGCCATCATATCAGACCACCTAGTCATAGGGGGTAGGACAATTGAGTTGAAGAAAATGACCAACTGCAGGACTTCCAATGTTGTGTATTGTGTTCTCTGTCCATGCTATGTGGGTGAGACAAGTAGGGAGATTAGAACTCGCATCGGGGAACAGAAATCCAATATCTGCACAAAGAGAATCGCTGCCCCGAGGTTCCAACATTGGCTAGATATGGGACATAACGAGAAGGATTTTAGATGGACCATCTTAGAAAAGATTACAGCCAACAGAGGCCAGAACGATCATAAACTATGTAAAATGAGGGAGATATTTTGGATTTTTTTTCCTTAACACCGAACAACAGGGACTTAATGAAACTACATCATGGTAACAGGTTATTTGAATTTTTAACACTGTTCAGTCTCTTTTCCCCCTAGGGACTCTTGGTCCCCTCTGATCCATTGTTCATTTATTTGTCTATTGGCCCACTGTGTGCCTATTTCTGTGTGCCTACTTAATTGTTGGCTTTGTATATACATATTTTTTTTATTTTTTTTAGATTTTTTATTTTTTCAGGTCAATTTTTTACCTTGTCATTTCTGATTCGTTTCTTTTCACGCCACTATTTCTAGTCTATATATTTTCTTTCTCTATGGAGGGTCTGTTGTATGACATTGAGTTTCCTGCTGTTATCTATTCTGTAGTCTTTGGATACTGACTACCTGCATTATGGAGACATTTCCATTTTCCATTTGGTACTCCATATTTAGGATCCCTGGGGGTTCTTTAGAAAGCCCGTATTTCTTGATAGTCTTTTTCCATATGTCAGTGAGGGCCTTTTCCAACAATGCACCCATATATATCTTCCCCTTTGAATCGGGTGTTACTTTCCTATTCTCTGTCCGGTTCTTCCCAGATGGCGGCGTGTTTTCTTGAAATTGGGCCAGTAAATAGCCCAAGCCGGTTGGGCCTCCACCACGTCATCCGTCCTAAGCGACTGCATCCGCCGACTGCACAGATCGCTCACCGAGGACCGAGACGTTTCTCTGGTTGTTTTTCAAGTCGTTTCTTATCTGCTGATACCATCGACGTTGCTTATCCTGTTCCAGCCTTGAAGGGACTTCGCCCCTGATTCCGCCTGGAGAGTGTGGAGCTGTCTTTCGGCAGGTGAGAGCATTTGTCGACTCGTGTTTTATGTCCTTTATTCACGTCTTTTGCTCGCTGTGCATGCTTTCTGCCCTCCCTTGTTGCATTACGGGATTTCGCTTCTGCGACCCCGCTTTAAGTCTGCTTATTTGCACACCGGGTGGTCCTTCCCTTTCTTGTGTCTTTGGAGTAGGACACCACGGTCGGTTGTGCTCATCAGGCCTTTATATTCATGTCTGGACAATACTTATGACCACGATTGCGTGGCCTTAGGTTAATCTGTTTTATTGTTCTTTTCTTACCCAAGGCTCTGCCCTTGTTGGCTTCCATTGGCAGCCGTTAGTGACTTTTGTTGAACTGACGCTTGACTCCTCATTTTGGCCCAGTTATCCATTGGCTTAGTGTTTTGAGTAATCACTCCCTTAGAACCAATGGATGCTGCTCGACTAATTTGAGGTAATACTAAGTGATTTGCCTCTTAAACGGTTATCTTTAGTACAGCCGGCATAGTTGTCTGATACTAGCCACTTATGTGTTTTTACATATTTTTTGACCCAGTATGGTTTTTCTTTTGTTCTTTTCTATTTAGCATGCCAGCCTGACTGGACTGATTCCCTATCAGTGATTATCTTGCCTTGTAAGTCTATTGTTACCGCCTTCATTCTCTTTTATCACTTTTATTGTTTTTATAGTCTGTCACTTCTTGGGTTTTTGTGGAAGTTGGCTTCTTCATTTTTTTATCCAGCACCTTAACTTTTTTATTTTTCTTCAGGTCACCCCATACTGACAATATTACGTCTCCCACTAATCTGGAGGTCTAAGGCGACACAGTGTGCACGTATGTCTAGGCACTTGGTATTGGTACTGGAGAAATCTTTTAGCTTATATTTAGTAATTACCACAGTGATTGGTTCACAAGGGTGCAGACCCTGGGCAAGTATCCCTAACAGTTTTATATGCTTTTTTTTCTTTGGTCCACAGGCATGGAGCCATAGACACTCATGTACCTCAGATGTTGAAACCCCAGTCTATTGTCTCCCCTTTTTTGTTTACGGCTCCTCTTCCTGGATTGCATTTTTGTTGTGCCCTGAAGAAGGTGATGGCTAGACCACAGCCTACACTGAAACGCCTGTCGGCACTGTGCCTGTCGGGAACCTCATGTTTTGGTACATGCCTAACAGATATAGAAGTGAATAGAAAGAATCCTATAACTTCAATCTAAAATCCATGCTTTTCATATTGATCATAAAGTGTACATGATCTTAACTGATAAAGAGAGATTGATATACTGCTCCTACTGGGTTCAGACTGCCTATACTCCACTGATATGTTTACTCTAGGCTTCATTGAACCATTGTGCATGATACCACACCATCTATTATAGTATAGTGGAGGTCCCTTTTTTTGTCTTTTTTCTTATGCAATTCTTTTATATTTACGACTTTGTTAGTAAGGTAGTGGTATGAATGTGTTTGTGACTGTTTAAGTTGTGTCTGATTGGTGCAACCATTATGAGGATGTTTTAACCCTTTTTGCCACAGCTTATTCAGCTGGGGAACTATATGTCTATTTTTTTCTTTATTTGAATGTATCTGGATTTAATATATATATATGTCATTGTTGACTTTGGAAAAAACATCTTTTTGTATTTTGAAAATAAGTTTAAAACACATTAAATGTCTCTGAAACTGTATACTTTGTATCTATTTTATGTTTTTGTGTGTATTTTTTTCTCCTGAGTTTTTGCATTTGATTCTTTGCAGGCCATTTTGTGCATTGGATTCTGCCTCTTCGTATAGAGACCCTTTTGCAGCTACTTAGAGACGCTGTGTGCTCACTATTATCCTTTGGCAGGTGAACACCTTTTTGCCTTCTCCTTAGAACGTTATTGCTTTCTGAGTTTTAGATGTTGTTCAAAACTAGTGGTAAGATGGAGACAATGGCCTTTTATATTACCCAGCCCTCTAACGCCTCTAAGGACATGTTCCCCAACAACAATATTTCTAATTATACAGTGAAATTGGCTAAACCTGTGGGTCTGAAAGGGGATTGGGAAGTAGCCCTAACTGAAATCCAATACCCAAGAACATGAAATACATTAGTACCGTTAGAAGCCAAATTAAACATAAAGCGCGATCCAGACCCTTTGAGCTTACACACTGGCTTTCCATACAGATACTACCCCACCGTTACAAGTGTTGTCGACGCCATCAACAAATCCATATCCAACATTGAAACCTATTTGAATATTCACCTCATGCTAGATAATGTTAGAAGGTAGGTATTTCTTAAAGACCCAGGCTGCAATACATCGTTTAACTGTTCTGGTAATGTAAAAAGGGTTTTAGGCACCGTGCAAAATATGAGAAGTACGGTCGAACTTGATAACACGTGCCCTGATATTAATGAGGGGTTCTGTACACTCTATGTGTATAGCAATATTGTAGAGGCTCAGATGATTGGTGATAGTTATTTACCATTGTTAAGATGGGTACATGTGCAAGGGGAAAACGATACAATCGTCAAAATTCAATTTAATAATGCTGACTATGTAGCAGTTTCTTTTTTTTATTTCAGTAAAAATTTTATTGAAAATTATATTTACATGGTGCATCACGTATACATGGGAGGTCATTTACAGAGAAAGCAGATATAGAGTGCCCTGGGGGAGGGGGTGGTGGGTGTTACCGGGAGTTACACAAGTCCATCATCTTGGCATTTCTGACTGGCTGTGCCGTTCCTGGCAGTGTGTTCCGTTAGTTCGTGCCCTCGTAACAATATTCTTAGTTTGCCCTCCGCCCCTCCTTGATGTCCTTTCAATAGTCTCTCGCACATTTGTTGATTGCCCACTCCCCTAGTCCCAGCGGACGAGAAAGAAGGGGAAGAGAAGAGAAGAGAGTGGAGAAGCTATCGGTAGAGGGAGTATTTGTGGTACTGTGCGTGAGCGGTGTCTGTAACTCAGTTGAGGCTCCTGTGGCTGCGTTGCTTGTTGCCGTTACTACGGCGGCTTGTGTGAGGACAGGTAGTTGTCCAGTGATCGCCACATTTCGCATTTCTTGTGGGACGTCTGTGTGTGTTTGGCCGTTATGGTGTCTGCCCCCCCCCTTAGGAATGTAACCCAGTTGAACCATGCCTTAAAAGTGGCTTTCGCTGTGTCCTTCCAGTTGTTCAGTATCGACTTAGCTGCTGCCGTCAGGAGTAGGTCAATCAGGTCCCTGTCTGCTTTAGTTTTGATTGAGGGAGCCATGAAGCCTATGGGCAGACTGTGGAACTCAAGTTGGAGTGCGGCGCCTGTTATGTCATTTATCAGTGTGCCTATCATGTCCAAGAACTTCTTGACCTTGGTGCAGTGGAACAGGAGGTGTGCTAGATCTCCTGTTTGCTTGTTACAGTTCCAGCAGGAGTTGCTTTCTCTGATTCCCATGGAAGCTAGGCGGGCGGGGTTCCAGTAAGCTTTGTGTATCAGCCAGAATTTGGTTTGGTCTAGGGTGGATGTTACTTTCTTCCTCGACGTGGATGTCCAGAGTTCAGTCCCCTCCCCCTCGCTAAGCTCTCTACCTATGAGAGTTTCCCAGTATGATGTGACCTTGTTGTTAAGTTTTGTGGACTTGGGGCTTAGGACTTTGTACAGGTGTGCTACCTGGTGCCCTAGTTTGTTTAGGTTGGTAGCGTATTGCAGGATTGAGGGTGTTTGTTTGTTAAGGCCTGCCTTGCTAATCGCCACTTTGATCTTTGGGAAGTTGTATAATTCGATGTTGTCCAGTTTGTGTTCATCTTTGAGTGTGTCAAACGTGGTGTGTTGAACATGTTGATGTAGTTGGTTAACTGTGGAGATGCCATGTTTGTACCAAGAGTGTATGTCTAGTGTTCTGTCTCTGTATTTGATTCTGGGGTTAAGCCATATGGACTCAAACTGCGAGTTCCTCACACTAGACATACACTCTTGGTACAGAAGCCTGTCTATCCTAAGGAGGTCCTTCCTTGTGTTCTTTAGTATAGGGTTATGTCTGATTTTGGGGTGTTTGCTTGCCGTGAGTAGTGCGATGGGTTCCATGCCTCCCAGTAGCTTCCTCTCTAATGAGAGCCATGCCGGGGTGTATTCTTGGTCGGGGGTCAACCAGTGTAGTGCTTGTTTCGCTATACATGCTGTTTGGAATATCTTAAAGTTTGTTATATTGAGGCCACCCAGGCTCTTGGCTAGTCTGAGTTTCTGTAGGCTAAGTCTAGGCTTCTTGCCCTTCCACAGGAAGGTGTTGAGCAGTTTGTCTAGTTTTTTATGGAAGTCCGCTGTGTTGATCAATGGAAGCATATTTAGCATGTAGGTCACTATCGGCATGAGCATCATCTTGACCGTTTCCACCCTTCCCCACCATGTGGTGAATTTGGGTGACCACCCCTCTGTCCGTTCTTTGATTTTACGTAGTATTGCTTGCTCGTTCTGATCTAGGGTGGACCTGAGGTCCTTCTCGAAGAGGATGCCTAGGTACTTGATGGATTTCTTTTGCCATGTGAGCCCTGATGTTCCTAGTACTGTCTTCATGGTATGGATATTTAACGGTTTGCACTCTGATTTTTCCCTGTTTAGTTTATATTCTGATACGTGAGCATACTGTTCTATGGTATCCATGAGGGCTTTTATTGACTCTTCCGGTTTTTTCGTTATCATTAGGAAGTCGTCCGCGTAGGCGGCTAGTTTGAAAGTTTCTCCTTCTATTGGTATCCCCGTTTTGTCCTTGTTTGTTCTTATCAAGTTTAGCAGTGGCTCTATTGCTAGGAGAAAAAGGGCTGGTGAGAGTGGGCATCCCTGTCTCGTACCTCGTTCTAAGCATAGTAGTTCAGATGTCCCCCCGTTGACCACTACCCGTGCTTTCGGGTCATTGTAAAGAGCCAGGACCATCGTCCTATAGTTTGGTCCCAGTCCGAATTTCTGCATGCATTGGTCTAGGAATGGCCAGGACACTCTGTCAAATGCCTTTTCTGCTTCCAAGGCTATCATAACTGCCGCGTTGTTGCTTTTGCCTGCGTGGTTTATTATGTGACAGAGCAGTCTAGTGTTGTCGTGGGACACTCTATTTTTAAGGTAGCCTACCTGTGAGCAGTGTATAGGCTTGGGTAGATATGTGTTTAGTCTGGTCGCGTGTTTAGTATGTAGCAGTTTCTAAAAACCATTTTGATACTATTTCAATTATGATCCAAGATGACCAGTCAGAGCCAATGAAATTTAAATAAGGGAAAGTTATTATTAAGCTTCATTTAAGAGCAAGACGTGACAGGGGCTATTAAAAAGACATCATTGTGTTCGTGAAAACATACGGCGACCCTTCAATGTATAGGGACCATTACAGAAAACAGGCTGGGTATGGTGGACCGCCATACTTTCAAGGGTCCCCTGTTATGTACGGGGCAGGCTTAGGGGGCTTCTTCCGTAGTTTGTTTAGGAGAGCTATGCCATTCTTGAAAAGAGGCAATGAAATTGCAAAACTACATGTTAAGGCGGCTGCTACAAACATAGCACAAGTTGTGATAGAGTCAGCCAAGTTGGTTGTCGCTGAGCGCATGAACAACCAACCGCAAGAAGGTGCGGCGTTGGTATACAAGCAACGCAAAAGTATTAAAAGGAAGCGTCACTCTTTGAAGCATAGGGGCCCACTAGACCTCTAGAAAAAAGGAGGAGTTCTTCAAAAGGTGCTCATAAAAGAAGAACCACAGGACAGAAGAGAACAGCAAAGAAAAAAAGAACAACCTCTAAAGTGAATATTTTTTTAGAGCATTACAACCTATAGCATGGCCTTTGTACATTGCGCATCGAGCGAATGTGCCAAATCCGAGCTAGACTTATTTACTCTAAAACCCATGCAGGCCAGGATTGAAAACAGCTTTTTCATGGAGGTATCGCCTTTAGTCGCTCTGACGCCTCTGGCTCCTATAGAGTTCCATGTGTCAGGGTCCACGGATATGTATTTGGATCTCAACAACACAATGCTGAATCTTATGAGTAAAATTGTAAAAGCTGATGGTGCAGACATAGCGGCAGCCGGTTTATACGCTGTACAAATTTTCCCCATATGGAGTTGAGACAGAGTTTGGCTAACTGTCGTCTAGCGGGGTCCAGCTCTACCAAAGGGGGGACATAAGCGTATTCCCTCGTGAGCGTGGTAGTCATCGATGTATTTTTGTTTCGTATCCTGGATAGTGCACCAATCAGGATACCCTGAGTCCTCCTGTTTGTTTCTAAGAAACAAGTTAATGTACGGGAGAAAGAGTTGGGTAGTTGTCCTCTTAAAATGCCAAACTTTGTGTACTCTGCCCAGCCTGTTTCCTTTCTCTAAGGCATCCTGCACCTCAACACTACACCAGGTCCCTGTGAGCATCCTTTTGTCTTCAGTGTATCCCCACTGGGACTCTGTAAAAAAAATTACAAAACGTTGCAGCTGCCCGTGCTGGTGCAGCACAGCTGTGGATATGCCAGGAGGCACGGGCACCACTCTGCACTTTGGGTCCCCACTGGGGCTCTATCAACAAATATGCCCACGTTGCGGATGCCCACTGTCAGGCGGGGCAGCTGTGAAAATATTAACAAAGAGGCCCGGCACCACTGGGCCCTCTGGACCCCCACGGGATCTAATTAAAACAAATGTTGCCCACGTTGGAGTGGCCCACTCTCCTGCGGGTCCGCTCAGGACAGGTAAGCCTTGAGAGGCACCCACAGGACCAAGGTGAAGCCCTATTCACCTGGGCTTTCACTGGGCTCCGCTCTAAGCCCTGTCTGCACTGGGACTCTTCTTGTGGTGCTGGCGCCAGGCAACAGGAGAGCCCCCACTCCTTGGGGACTCCTCTCATCTTCACTTTGCCTGGTCTCCGTTCTGGGACTGGGACTTCAACGTGGAGCCTGCGAGGGTCCGGACAGGTCTCCTCAGGCTCTAGATCCGCTTGACAGAGGCAGGTAGGCTCCTGCCTTCCTTCCGGGACAAGCTCTGCCCCGGACAAGGCAACCTTTGCCTGATTTCCGGGTTGCATTCCCGGTGCGGTACTGCGACGTGGTCTTCTTCTTGACCCAGGTCGCGGCGGTGATTCCTTGTAGATGCGGGCTGGGCACCCACCATAATTATCACCAAAAGCAGGGTGGGCACCCGCCATTTAAGTAAGCATGAATGCGGGGTAGGCTCCCTCTCGGTGGTGCAAAATTCGGGGTGGGCACCCGCAAAAATAAAGGCAAACGCGGGCTAGGCTCCAGCCTCATTCGCATTCTGGGGGAATCCTGACGCCGGGAATCCCCTCCTCCACTATGGGCAGCTCAGCGCTGCAAAGCCCCAGCAGTCTCTTCTAGTGGCAATTCTAATATAATGCGCTCCCATGGCGCAAGAGTCCTTCAGGGTTCAAGAGGCATAGCTGGGCCCAGGGAGACCAGCACACAGGGCCCTCCAGCAGGGAGGCAAACCTCCTGTGGCGGCTCCTCCTGGGCCTCCAGCAGCAGCAAGCCCCCAACAAGTCCAGGAAAAAGCATTTTTTCATGGGGTCACAGCCGCTATCTTTATTCTACTTTTCCCCTTTGTCTGCAAGGACAGGGCTTGGGGAAACCAGTTCCAACTGGTTCTGGAGAACTCTGGTAACCAGGCTCCTCTGCCCTATTGTTAGTGGGGGGGCTCGTCATCAGACACACAACAGGGGGGCGGAGCCAGCATTCACTAGGGCAGGCACCATCCTATTCAGGGACCAGGAACTTCTCCTCCCACCACTCCAAATGCAGATGTCCCACTCAGCCTAGCGCTGACTCACCGTGCCCTCCCGGAGCCACACACACCTCTCAGCCCCTGTCTCTCAAAAGCCAGACATGCAATTCATATCAGGCAGGCAGACACATAGCACACAGAAATGCCAACTTCTAAAAGTCCCCACCAATTTACTTTGTGATTTATATCAATATAATTGATTTTCAATATAACCTCTACTGCTGTGTGTCTCTTTTCTTCTGCCATTCGATTGCTCTTTAAAAGAAATACTTGAGTAATGATTTAAGTAATCCTATGGATACACAGGTTCCAATTGTTTAATGGACCAAATTATACCATATATCTGAAATCTATTGAATTAATTCCCTTGTAGCCACCTTTTACCTTACCGATTGATTGCCCGAGCCTACTAGGGTTGATTGGGTTCCCCACGTTTTTTGACAACTTCTAAAAGTGGCATTTCTAAAATAGTTATAATAAATCTGCGCACACCACTGCGTCGCATTTATTATCACTATTCCAAACATACCAAACTTGACCAAGCTCAGCCTCTCATATCAGGAATTACAACTCAAACACTTATCAGGAAATCCCCAATGCATTCCTATGGGAGGGCAGCCCCACAGTAGTGAGAAACCAAAAGCTATTTGTCACTACCAGGACATGTCACACACTTAAGGTACATGTCCCATCTTTTACCTACAATGCACCCTGCCCATAAGGCTAGCTAGGGCCTACCTCAGGGGTGACTGACTTGTAGTAAAAGGGGGGTCATGGACATGGCTCACACTTTAGGCGCCAAGTCACAGCGGCAGGAACACTCCACGTACAGGCCCTACATTGGCAGAGGCCTGGGATGGGTTTGATAGGCTACTTTGGTGGGTGGCGCAGTCAGTGCTGCAAGCCAACCAGTACCATTTAATTTACCAGCCCTGGGCATGAGAAACCACTTTAAAAGGGACTGACAGGTGAATTAAATAGGCCAAACAGGTGTAGACCATATTTAACACACAGAGCAGACGCACTTTACACTGGACAGCAGTGATAAAGTGCACAGAATCCTAAAACCACCAACACCATATCAGAAAAAAGGTTAGGAGAAAGGCAAAAAGTTTAGGGATGACCCTGCAAAAAGCATCAAAGGCCAACAGGCTGCACTTAACATCATGGTTATGCATGCTCAAACATGCTTGCAAGCAACAAAACAGATTACAGGAGTGACACCTCACCTTCAACGCACCGTACACAATACAACTGTCCCTTTGACAGATCTTACAGTGCATTTCACACTGGTGATATGCCTGTGGGCTGTAGATGTGATCGCAATGGGTACACACATACTTGGCTCCTAGAAAACCTTTAAGGTTCAAGATACCGTAAAAGTGCTTTTCATGGTGGACGACAAACACAATCTTGTTTTTTACACGTTCCCCTGATGTAAAGTACTTACAAGAACCATCGCGATAAAGAACTTTCACCGTAATTGCAGAACAGTTCTCAAAAAGACCTACGTCCTCAAAGCCAACCATTCGGTCTGGAGGTATTTCAACCACCGCATGGGCTTCAACTGCTCTAGACAGGATTACAGCGTCTGGAGTTTTGCGATCCCTCAGCAACCCCACAATGCTGGCTGACAGACAGGTGTTGGACGCTGTGTTGTTAAAGTTGAGCAGCCATCGCTGTAACTTTCCAATAATTTTACTGTATAGGATGCTCTTTAAAGGTCGAGAAACACATCCCTCACATCCTCGTACAATAAGGGCTATGACTCTGAAGGTACCATAGGGGACTAATTCAGCCTTACTCTGTAAAAGCCTAGAGAGGTTTTCTAGAAATTCCACAGCGTCAAACACATCATGGGGCCGCTGTTTAGTGAACAAGGGACTGTCAAGGCCCTGACCCTGGAAGCGTAGTTTGAAAAAATCATTTGGACCCACAATGCGTAACAGTCTTTCAATTAGCGCTTGCACTGCCTGATGTATGAATAAAAGCCCATGATCAGATGAACTTATATGGTGTAGGTTAACAAACCTAAATTCCTCATAATGCTCTGTAGCTTCAAATCACTCTACGGTACGGCTGTAGCTTCTAACCCTCTCTAAAACACAGGTTCTGAATCCTCAGCTTGCGTAATAGTTCTTGCTGTGGAGCTCCTGAATAAATCATTTTGTTGGCTAGGGCTTGGCCTGGGCTCTGTTGTGCTTTTAAGCCGCCGTGTAGTGCATATTCTGGCTTTCTTTAGCTTACTTATTAAAACCCGGCATTGTTTAGTGCTATTATACAATTTTTGCTTTTTACTGGACCATCCATTTTTAGGTAACCTCCCAGAGCCTATTTTAACAGTTTGTCCTGTGTTTGTGAGCACTGTACTCATAGAGACCTGTGCTACAGGCCCTACACGTATCCCTTCTAACTGTTCAGGTTGTCGATTTATCGCTGCTTTACACCCGGAACGCTTCAAACTGCCTACCTTGGGGCTGTTCCCTCCTGAATTTATATGATGTAGTCTAATAGGTATTGATTTATTTGTTTCAGTCGTAGGGTGCTGTACTTTAAGACTTTGTTTGCGGGAGTATAGGCACTTTTTGCTCTTGAGGCAGCGTAAGAACCGTAGGGATTAAACAGTATGGTATAGATTTTATTTTTATATTTTGAATTATGTTTAGTCTTATTAACATCTGTGGAATAGTGATTCTTTAGGGACCATTGTGGGTCTAGTCATGACTGTATAGCGCTTATGTCTGTCGATGCTGCTTGACAAGCTTATAGGATCATGTTTTAACATAGTTCAACCCTCGGAAGTATCTTCATGTGTACGTCCGTCATGATCAGGCTACCGCTTATCATCTTCCCCAGTTTTCAGGTCCTATAGTCCTACTGGCGTTTTATTTTTCTAATCTTCAGGTGTATATCTTTGATGTGAGTCCCTAGTACAGATTTCGGATCTAGAGAATCATATTGGGGTGCATTAGGGATGAACATAGGGCGGGGTTGTACATTACCCTGAAGCATCAGGGGCCCCGCTCACAAATTACCCTCATCAATACCATTCTGCACTGCGGGGCTAGGCAGGATCAGCGAAAGAGGGTCCCAATGTGAACACCCCGGGGCTCCTAAGGATGGTTCCCCACCAGACACGACATCCAAACTTTGATTTTCTGTAACCGTTCCACCCCGTACTACTATTAGGGCCTGTTGAGGCTTATGTTAGGATATTTACACCGGACGTGGGACCGGTTGGGTCGTACGCTCCTCGGGGACCTAGGTTGCGGGGAGCTGAAATTCTGGTCAAAATAATCAAGGTTCTCAGCGGTGTAGTAATCGTTGGGTTGGGGTTCAGATGTGTGTCTAACCTGCGGCTGCAGCCCCCCATTGTCCATATTAGTAGGTCCAATGTGCATCGCTTCTGCGGGTGTATCGATATTCTCTACCATCCCTGCCAGGTTCTTGAGAAACCCTATTCACTCAGTATAAGGATCCTCTAAGTGTTGATCTTAACAATTAGAGGCCTGAGGGTTTGTGTGGCCATTCTGATGTTTAAAGGTCTTTTTTAAAGAGAGGTTCAAAGGGGATGTTTGCGGCTCTGGCACACTTGGTTTCTTCCTACTACATTTTAAGGATAACCGGTTCACTTTTGGGTTTTGCGGCTGCTGCATATGCATTTCACCGGTTTTACTCAAACCCTGTCCTGCCGCTTCTGGGACTGTAAGCATGAGGCCTCTAGGGTCTCCGAATTCTTGCAGAATTGGCAATCCTGTAGGAGTGTTCAATGCATTGGATGGTGGCATGCCTTGAAATATCAATGCAGTGTTGGGCCTCGGGATGATGTGTACATAGTCAGAGCATAGCTTGTCCTGGCGCACACACCTACTCACGCCTTTTGCTGTAGGAGGGATGTTCTGCAGGGGCTTTGTGATGTCGCTTAAAGTGGTCTTTGAGCTTTTGACCTTCCGTGTTTCTTCTCCAGAGAACATTTGAGGTGTTTCTAGGATGTAAACATAAATATATGTATTTAGTAAAAAAAACAAAAATAAGGATCCTGCAAAAAATTCTTACATTACCCAGACTCTCCCACGGACCCCATAACTTCTGCACAACCCTTTATACATCGGTGCTATATGCTGAAGGCCCTTACTGTCTGAGACAATCAAACCTAAGAGTTCATGTGGCTCCTTTTTAAAACATATCTATTATTGGTCTTTGCACATCTATTTTCTTTGAATCCGGGCATTTTTGAGGCATTGAAGACTTCCTTTTCAGGTGTTCTTTTTTTGCTCGCGGCTCTGCTTCATGCCCCAGACTACCGTCCTTTAACCCCTCTACTGGACCTGTAAAGAGAAAAAAAACAGAGTCCCCTTTACAGTATAAAGTATAGCCCCTACCAGCCCTTCTGAGGACCCCTCCTACAGTTCCCCAATTGGGTTTTGGGCTATCGCATCCTAAGGCTTACAAACCATTAAGGGTCCTTTTTATTTACCTGTAAGAGTAGGATCATGTTGTACGCAGTTCTGAGGGTCTTGCCCATCCAGGATCTGCTGTAGAACTTTGCCTGCCATCTGCACTTTGGCATCATAACCTGTAAAAACACCAATACATGAGAATGCAATTAGAAACACGGAGGTGCTGCGACACTCAGGTTAACAAAGAGGCTCAGAACTATAGAACTCTAATTAAACATACCTTGGTATAAAGTGAGCATTTCTTCATCACTTATATTTATTTCAGGGAGCTCCTGCAGGGGTAGAGCAGACAAGTTTGTTTTAAAAATAACTCTAATAAAACACAGAATCACCATTTGTTACTCATATTTTAGAAAGCGATAGAACATGTTGCATAAAGCTATGTCTAGATAAACATTCACCATGTGTAAATAGTTGGGACTCTGGTAATACAAAAGAGACATTTCACCCACTACAATCTTTCAGATGTACTTAGTTATATAATGACCCTTATACCATAGCAGTGTGTCTGGGCATTTCGCAACACATGTATGTTGCTTAGAGACAATCAATAATACTTGTTTAAAGCAACGCTTGGGCAATATTGCATAAGCCTTCGGTCTAAAATCTGCAGGAATACCTATCACCCCATACTGGTAAAAAGCATAGTTAAAGTCTGAGAAGAATAAACTCAGAATTGAAAAACAGAATCACCTAGTTGAGGGTGCTATTTGTTACCCCCATGACGCCCCTTGTGCAACATTAATCCAGGCTCTAATCTATGCAGTGACTGTGCATTCTGTTCTTTGACACCATTTAATAATTTAGCGTTCTATGTTGGGGATGTTAACTTATAAACTTCAAGTAGCAAAAGGATATCCCTCAGAAATACAGTCACAACCTGCCCTCTTTACACTAAATGCACTTTTAGGGAGACATCATACATGTTCTTTGCAGCATGTATATTATTCCCATGTGCAGTTTTATGAGCAGTCAAAACCTCCACTAAACAAAATGCCTATCTCTCATCACGAAGAACAATATTCAAAGGTGAAATGTGAGCAGTTATTATTATTGTTTTTTTATTTGGTGGGGTTGAAAATTGCTGCTGGCTATGTATGTTGCACCATGTGGTTTAAAATGGTTTAAAAATAAATAAAGAAAGAAAAAAATCTTAATTCAGCAGTACCCCTATACACAGCCTTTGAAGCAACTTCAAAATGCCTCAGTACACTTCACATTCTCATCATTCAGAATTGAAGCATTTTTTTATATTCTATACAATGACACCATATTTGTTATTTTATTGTATGCAACTAACATACAGTGACAAAAAAAAAACAGCCCTGGCTTGTTGTAGGTGCAATTTTACTTGTTGTGTTACATATCTGGGTGAATGGTCAGACTCTTTTTTTTTTCTTTTTTCTTTATTGATTTAATTTGGCAGTGAAAGTTATAAGGTACAGTTCTATAACAATGTTACAGACAGAAAAAAAGAATTACATAGAATACCACATAGCAAAAAAAAAAGAAAAAAGTACAAATTCATTAAAATTATAAAGTCATTATTAAGCAATTAGATCCATTTATGGATGGGTAACCATAATTTATCGCCAAACATTTTCTTCCGACGGCCCTTAAGTCTATATACTGCGCTTTCAAGCCGGTAAACACTAAGTAATTTTGACTGCCACAGATGGAAAGCTGGAGGATCTACATCGAGCCAATGAGACGTTATACAATATCTATATATTGACATAGCTATAAATAAAAAAACTTCTTCTTCAACCCTTCTAATACCAGTTTGGTCAGCTTGAATTCCCAGTATCATTAGTTCTGGTCATAATACCGGTGATGACTCTAAAATGCCGTCTAGAAACCTTTGTACTTCTTATATGAGTTGATTCAACTTTGGACACTGAACGAACATGTGGGTTGAATTGGCAGCTACCAGCCCACAACGACTACAGCTCGTGCCCCCTTTTGCTTTCCATAATGCCAATTTTGCCGGTGTATAGTATAGGTCAAAATGTTTGCTTTTAAATGACCCGTTGAATAATACCATATTGGCCATTTCTAAAGATCTAGATATATTGACCTTTTCAATTCCTAGATTTAATTGCCATTTATTACTATAAATCTCAAGATCATCTTCTATTCTGTTTAGCATTAGTTGGTATATTGTACCAATTCTGTTTCTCCTGATACAGCTTTCCAGCACATCTATTTTGTTCATAGAGCTAGTATTGATTAGATTTTTAGATTCTATAAAGCTTCGAATTTGAAGATATTTGCAAAAATCTCCCCTTATTAAAGTATAATTGTCCTGCAGATACGAATATGATACCATTTGTCTGTTCTGAAACAGATCTCCAAATCAACTGATCTTGAGATCGATCCATCTCTGCATCACAGAATCCCTGAATTTATCAGGAAGCGAAGATTTTTTCAGAAATGGTGTATAATAATTTAGCCTCATGTTAAAACAATTTTTTTTGTTAAATTGTTTCCAAATGTGAAATGCTGCGATCAGAACCTTGAACTTTGTTTTCTTGTAATAGCTTGGTTCTATTAACCTAAGTAAACACTGTCGAACTTCTACTCCTAGCAGCATCTCATAGATAGAGGGGGCCATTGCTTCGTTCATACAAAAATCTGGAAAGATCATAATACCCATAGCTTTTAAGAAGATTGCCCAATAGTATAGTCTAAAATTCGGGGCTCCCAATCCTCTTCTTCGTTTAGGCAAAGTGCACCATTTCAGAGATCTTCTGACTCTCCGATAACCCTAAATAAACCTAGAAGTAATTCTATCTAATTTACCAAAAAAAGCCGAAGAAAACAATAATGGTATAGTACGAAATAAATACAAAAATTCTGGAAATATGATAATTTTTACTGCGTTTGTACGGCCATATAATGATAAATGTAAATTGTCCAGCCTCTCGAGAGTTCTATTTACGGAGGATAATAACAAATCTGTGTTCAGCCGAACAATATCTTCAACTTTAGCAGAAATTGTAACATCGAGATATGAAGCTGTAGAGGAAAATATTAGATCG
This sequence comes from Lissotriton helveticus, assembly GCF_964261635.1. Taxonomy (NCBI): domain Eukaryota; kingdom Metazoa; phylum Chordata; class Amphibia; order Caudata; family Salamandridae; genus Lissotriton; species Lissotriton helveticus. The sequence goes on along the minus strand of NC_136057.1, from coordinate 492,198,878 downwards.
TCTGGTTTTCCTGCAGTCGAATGTATGAGCTGGGTTTTTAATATATTTATTTTATATCCCAAAAATTCTCCGTATTCTTGGGCAAGTTCTATAATTGTCGGTAACGCTAGTGCTATATCTGACGTGACGACAACCACATCGTCGGCATATGCCAAGACTTTGTGGGCAACATGATGTAGCGTAACGGGGATAATTCTAGTTTCTGTTATTAATCTGATTAAATATGGCTCAATGTAAAGCGCGAACAACAAGGGGGAGCAAGGACATCCTTGCCTTGTCCCCCTTGTAATCGGAAAAGGATCGGACACACCGTTAGCAATGCGTATTACAGCTTTTGGATTGTTATATAACGCCTGAACTGCATGGATATACTCTTTTGGAAACCTTTTCCATGCTAACACAGACCACAGGAATCCCCAGTCGACTCTGTCAAAAGCGTCCAACAGTATAACGCCGACTGGAGATCCTGTGGCCTGTGCCCAATCTAATAAAGTAATAATACGTCTAACATGGTCAGTTGTGTCCCTCTTTTTTATAAAGCCATGTTGGATTTTGGATACTATCGTTGGCATTATATCATTTAATCTATTTGCTAGTATTTTAGAAAAGATCTTGCTATCAGATGTAATCAGGGAAATTGGCCTATATGATCCCATTTACTATCCTTCCCCTTTTTTTAAAAATATGACCATGGTGGCCAAAGACCAAGAGATAGGTGGATGTCCTTGAAAAGCTTGTTGAAATATTTTAAGCAAATGAGGTTTAAGCATGTTTCGAAAAGCCCGATAAAATTCAAGAGGGATCATATCCGGCCCCATTGCTTTACCTGGAGCTAAACTTAAAATAGCCGCTTCAATTTCATCCAACGAGATCGGATCACTTAAGGACATTATATCCGCATCGTTGATAGGGTGGTTATCAATATTTCTCAAATAATCCAGTGGTACCCTAGCTTGGATACTATCATCGCCAATTTTATTATATAATATCTTATAAAAATCACTAAATGCCTTTAGTATCCCTATTTGATTTTCTTGGATTAGTCCAGCTAGGTCAACAATTTTGGTGATATCATTCATGACTACTTTTTGTCTAAGCCTCTGTGCTAAAAGTTTGCCTGGCTGATCATTTAATTTGTAACATTCAGCCTTGTGCTGTTTGTACTTTATGGCAACCTCGTCAGCTAAATAGGCATATAGGGCAGCACGCGCGATCATCAGAAGGCACTGTGCCTCCTCAATTCCATGGCCCCTCCTAATAGTACTAGCCAGCTTAAACTCTGCCCCCCTAACATGATCTGATTTGTTCTTAAATTCTTCTTGTGTATTCCTACGGAGAAAATTAGAGAAATTAATAGTCTCCCCTCTGATGACAGATTTAAATGTATCCCATACTATCTGGGTTGAGGCCGTCCCATCATTGCATAAAAAAAATCTTTAATGATTTTAGTCATGTGAGTCAGATATTGATCGTTTAGAAGTAGACTCCTTTGGAATGACCATTGACGGTGTGAATTAGAACTCTGGGAGGGTATTAACAATTCTAATATAAGAGGATTATGATCCAAAACTAATTGAGGCATAATATCGATACTAGACTTTTCCAAGAAAAAGGAAGAAATAAAACAATAATCTAATCGAAGAAATTTTTGGTGTGGCAAAGAAAAAAAAAGTATATCCAGGATCAGTGGGGAAAAATGTGTGCCATGCATCATACAACCCGTTGCCTACCACTAGTGCTCTTAAAGCTTTATTAGTCCTAATCTTACGACCAGTGTACCTCTGATGAACATGGATATTACAATCAGACTCAATATTAATATTCATATCGCCACAAAAAATTAGCGGCTGACACCAAGTAGCAAGTTCCAAATTAATGGTATCAAATACTTCATTATCATCAAGATTCGGACCATATAGACAGCATACTGTAAATTTGTAACCTTCTATAATCAATTCTGCGAGCCCCCGGCTCCCCCAATTGTCGGCTAAAGTTCTAACACACTTCCCTAATCCTTTTCTAATAAATATCGCAATCCCTCTTTTAATACCGGTCTGCTTTGAGCATGATAGAAGGTACCTATTCAAAATATTTCTTTTATCCCAAGAGATGTGTGTCTCCTGTAAACACAATATATCAATTTGTGTAAGCTGAATTAGTCTGGACAGTATCCCTATCTTTTTGGCTTCTTTGAGGCCGTTAATATTTAACGTACAAAATTTAATCTTCTTATCCATCATAGCAAAAAAAAATGATAACCAAACCAAACAGTGTTGATATTCTTCTGAAAAAGAATGTAGTAGAATTTCTAAGCTTTTTGCACCTTAACAACTACCACTGCCTTACACCCCCACCACCCCCCGTGCCCACCATTCCCGCCACCCCGCAACCGACCCCCTCCCCCCTCCCCCCTCCCCAACACATGAGGCTCAGGAACAAACAGTTCCTGTTAAGTATGGGATACCATGTCCCCCCACCCACGAGTACCCCAAAGGGGAAAAAAAGAAAACGGAAAAGAAGAAGCAAAAGAAGAGAATCATTTTGCAATCAAAGGGCATACCCATATTTCTAACATACATTATTATTCATATAACATATATAATACAACATAGGCCAACTCAGCCAATATTCATATCCAGATAATCATTTAGAATCTATATTTAATGGCTGAATTTCTAACTAAGCTTGATTAGACCCTTATTAGACCTTTATTATTATTTTTACCTTTGTTACACCTCATAAAGAATCTAGATATTTCTTTGCTTTAACTTCAGAAAGGAAACATTTAGTCTGGCCTTTGATCGTTATTTTTAGTTTAGCTGGATTTTGTAAGAAAACAGTAGCCCCCTTCTTTTGAAATTCAGGAATTAACTGCCTTAACTGCCAGTGTTGAGAGACAGTGGCCTGACAAAAATCAGGTCATACGAAAAATACATAGTTCTTGGCCGTGGCTTTTTTATCAGGACAGGATAGATTATAAATTTCTTCCCTGGCAAGGAAATTATTGAAAGAGACTAGTATAGCCCTGGGATATTCCTCCTCGCCCTGTCTTGGCTTCTTTATGTTAAACGGAAATCTGTGTGCTCTTTGCACTTCTTTCGACCATTCCCAGTATATAAGATCGGGGAATGCTTCAGTCAGTATTTCAATAATAAATCTTCTTGTGTCCGCCCCTTCTTTTTTCTCTGGTATTCCGAGGAAGCGCAAGTTCCTCCTCCGCGCTTGATTCTCTAACCCGGACAGTTTGTAAGAAATATCCTCTTTATGTGCTTTAATACTCTCAAGTTCATGTTTTTGCACCACAGTCTCTTCCTCTAGTGCCAAAATTCTTGCCTCAGCCTCAGATACTCTGCTGGCTGTCTCGGTACAAAGTTTGATAGCTCGTCGCACAGCATTTTTAACTTTGGAGCAGGTTGCCTGAGTGCGCTGGTTTTGTAGCTTACTCTCAGCGCGATGCGTCATCATGGTATGGTAAATAGTTGTGAGGGTTATCTCTTGTTGGTTCTCCGAAGTAGTCTCATTTCCAGAACCCTTTCCATTTATTGTTCCCGCTAGTTTAATTGAGTTCAATGATACCAGGTCACCAGCTTCGAGGCCTTGACATGCTACAATAGAATTGTCGCTGATTCTACCAGTTGTGCGTTGCGAGCCTTTTTTCTTTCGCCTTTTAACAGTAGAAGCGTTTGAATGTGGTGACACTACATTAGGCATTGATTCCCCAGATTCGACTCCAGCAGAACTACCTTCTTCAATATAATCTGCCCAATCCTTACTGCGGTTCATGGTTTCGTCTGATGAGGCGTCAGACAAAGAAAAAAGTTTTCTCCGGTTTCTGCCACTTCTACTGCTTCTTGTAATGCACGACTACCCGGTTCCACTGGTGTTGATAACGTTTCAATCGTCTTGCATATTTCTGTATTAGTCAAGGTCACACCAGCACTAGAATCTGGCATTATATCAGTCTGTAGTTCTATGGGGATTCAATTATAGTCTGTGCCGCATTGTCGGGGGTCTGCTCTGTCATACAAATATTTTCATTTCCGTTTACTGCGCTAGCTCTACAATTTTTACCAGTCTGTTTTTTAAAGAGCGCTGGCACAGTCAAGACTTTCCCTTTCACAGGAGCTGGTACATCCGTATTAACATTTAGATTAGAGTTGGCGCTTACCGGCGTTTTCTTTCCACCCAGTAACACCCTGCCTGGATTGTTTTTTCCTTCGGCTCCTGCAGTTTCTTCGGTGGCTGTGACAGTTTTGGAGGCAGTGCTCCTTGTAACAGTCTTAGTCGGCTCTTTGATCTCCTTGGGCGGCATTTTCTTCTTTCGGGCTCCGCCGCGACCACGAACCATGAAGCTCCGGACGCCAGATACCAGCGTGGGAAGGCGCCACAGCGGGGCGCACCGCCGAGAAAAGAACAAACCAACAAGCATCCACGAGCCGCAGGCTACGGAAAACAGGTATGAAGAGCTTCCAGCTGAGTCTGATAAGATAGTTACTCAGTAGCAGTTTCACGTTATTAGCCTGCTAGTTATTGCAGTAGGTTTGCAGTAAGTTTCAAATACCGGATACGCCGAAATTGAAAGCCAGGTATCGCATCCAGAACGATAAAAATGAAGGTAATCCAGCTATGTATAAGGCGTTTTCCCCCACGGGGACTCGGAGCAGGGAGCAAGCTGCCTACACAGCCCACGCCATGGCAGCCATCTTGCCTCCAGCAGTTGAGAGGGTGAATGGTCAGACTCAGTAAAATACCAGGAGGGAAGCACACTATGCTAAATAATGCTTTTTTTTAGCATTGACTTTAATTATATCGCCATGCCCTAGTGAGAGACCCCTGTTTTTTCATCCCACTTAAAACCCGGTTATTGCCCCCCAGGGACCGTATTTAGCAGCGTCCCCGGGGACTGTATAGCTGGACACAAACGCAACCTTACAGGAATCCCTGCTGGGAGTTCCCTGCGCTGCTACAGTGCCTCGGTGACGGCAGCAGGAAGGCCTTCCTCAGCCAAAGCGTGGAAGATTCGCCCCTACCTTGCAGTGTTTCACAATGATGACCTCACAGTGGGGGACAGGCCCTGCCTCCCATCTGCCAGGAAGCTGGCCACAACCACCATTAGCCATGCTGCTCCGGACAGTCCCAGAGCACCGCCCGTTCCTTAGAGTGCTATGGGGGCTGTATGCATATGCTTCTGGGTCCCACTTCCCCACCCTAATCCCGCCCCAGACCCAGCGCTCCGCATTCGGTAAGCGGGCTCTGGGGGCATGGGACATTGACCTCCAACCAATACCACCCGCACAAGCCCCCACAGCACTGCAACATGGCCAGCAGTTTCTGGGGGCATGAAATACCAGCTTTGGTTGGGTCACTGAGACCCAAACATGCACCCACCGTCATAGTGCCACAATCCCCATGGTGATGGTGCAAGGACTTGTATAAAAGAGACTTGCTCGGACGCAATCCTCTCATATAAACCCTTAACAGAGTATTAACAATGTATTTTGATATGCACCACATTTCATAAATTTCCAGCTAGAGGAAGCTTGCCTATGTGTTTTACTAACAAGTAACCTGAGTGTGATTAAAGATGGCTGCTAACGTGGGAAACTGAATTGCACATGCGTCAACTGCATCTACGCAGAATGACGTATTTACGCTTGGAGGGAAATTTCTGCTTCTGCGCAATAGTATCAAAAATGGCAGCTTGGAAACTCACATGCTAAACATCTGCTTTGCTGAATCTAAAATGAGTTGTATACTAAATGCTAACGCATGAAGTGTTGTATGGCATTTTAGATTACGAATTAATTTTCCCGATTCGTGTTCTTATATAGGTACAATCCACGTTGCCCTTATATAGGCATAGAAATCAAGCCCTTATTTAGGCATAGCCCATGCTACCCAAATACAGGCATGGCTACTTCCATCCGTTCATCAACGTCACAAGGATTTATTTGAAAACCAAACTCTTAAGCAGAAGGGACTTACCCTACTCTGGATATGGATTTCTCCAAGAAACTCATTTCTTATGCATGAACAAATATTCCTTACGGGTTCATCCATGACGTTCATATGCCCGACTTTACGGCAAAGCTGGCATTCCTAAACAACTTCAAGGTATAAATATACCTTCACTTGCTATAGCAAAGCAAGGTGTGGTTCGGTGCAGATCGACTACCTACTTTCCAAACGCAGCTTGCTACAGCAAGTGCCGAAGGTAGCCGACTCTCCAGCTGACGCACTGACAAGAAGCTGTCCTCTCCTACCGAGAATCGAACTCCAGTGTTTCTGACTCCCCTTGCGGGGTGTTGGGAAATCGAGTCCGAGACAGAGATACCGACCTCCTTTGTTCTAAGGTATGGAGCTGATTAGAACCTAGAGAAACCTTTGGCAATTCTTGCCAGAACTAACACTTATGCTAAGCAGCACTTACTTCTTCCCTGGTACTAGACCTAGGTTAGGTACATTGGGGTAGGCGTAGTTTAGAAGCACCAGTTGAGTATTTTAGCCAATGTTATTTATGTTGTGTTTTTATATATGTCATAGCACTAGACAATGCTATTACAGTATTATTTTATAATACTATTCTCGTGTACACATTATACTTTGCATTCTGTCTAACGATTGTAGCAGTGCACCTGTCTTGCATTAGAAAGAAGACTGTTCAATAAACCTTTTTATTGAAAACGCCCGTCTCACTATTTCTCTGCAACTCTGTGAAAACGAAGCATGCACGATTGACTGAGTGAACTAGATATCTAGTGTTTCAAAGACTCCATGAAGATATTTGTTCCACTTCTAGGGAAACAAAGTGTTCATGTTTATGCGGTTGTCAGAAACTAATCCCTTCTTGTGAATTCGAGAAAGTTTCTAGTGACCTCTGAGCTAGCTGGCACTCACAATTAAGTTTAGTATATTCAATAGAGACATACTGACCTCAGTCCTATGTCACATCTATAGGATATATTAATCCAATGCTCAGAGCCTATTTGGGAATATAGGAACTACACTACAGGAGAGTCTTTATAAGTAAATGGGATTAGAGTAGAGATAGGTGGTATACAGTGAAATTATTTTATTTTGAAATTAATACTTTTTCTTTTGAACTCTATATTAGTTCGTATTTGGGCCTCTGAGCGATGCTAGCGTCTAACACCCATGTGGTTCCACAAGCATGCGCAAAGATGACAACTCAGAAACAGTGAGGTCAAGTCTTAAAACTCGTCCAAGGACGTTCTCCATACATTTCCCGGGAACTAGCTGAACATCCTGAAGATTCAATAGACAATAGTAAAATGTATACATTGTTGTTGATAAAGTTTGCAAATATGGGTGGTAAATAAAGCTTGGGAGAACAAATTAACGGGCGAGAACTTAAAATATTTAATTAAAGTAAAATTATTAAAACTTAGCATGGTCTGATGATCATCCCCTCAGCTCGTCCAATCAGAAATAGGAGTTTTATAAAGTTGAAACATTTAGGGGTGGTACATGCCATTAAGAAAGTATAATTGGGGTAGTTAGTTAGATTAGTTACGGCAGTCGCAGCCAGAACGTTGAGAGACCGAGATGCTGTCAGATGCTGATCTAATACCTGAAGAAGCAGACTTAGATTTTAAAGCTAAATAATTAGAAGAAGATCACGGAAGACTCGAGGAGGTGATAGAATTAGAAGAAGATCGCGGAAGAATCGAGCAGGTAATAGAATTAGAAGAAGATCGCAGAAGAATCGAGGAGGTAGTTAGTGTCAGAGAGGGGTGAGACGCAGGCATCGAATCCAGAAGAGGTTATCTATCTTGTCCTGAACCTGTCCTGAACTCCTTGTCACCTGAACTTTCAAAGGGGCCCATTAATTCTTGGCCAGAGGGGTCTGATTTTCACACCATCCTAGATAAATATATCTCCGTGTATTGTATCAATGTACTTTTCTCTCTCTCTCTATCCTCTCTTTTCCTGAGGGACTTCTTGTTGTGAAATTTTATTTTAAATTAGGTAAACCAATCTTACCTCCTCAGAAAGATGGAGTTAGCACTGTAATTGGTTTTGCTCATATGATTCATTAGATAAACATTTTAAAACCCTTTCCAGAGTCTATTATTATTTAATAAATATTAGGGTAAATGATCTTAGGTCATATCATCAATCACTACTCAACTAAAATAGATCCATTGATTAAAGAGAGGGCTTCGGATCAGTAATAGATTAGAGAATTGATAAGCAAATAAATCTACAATTTTAAGCCCCTATAAAAATTGACCCCCAGCGGTGTTCACTAGCCTATATGAGTGAGTGTGTTTATGAGCCCAGATGAATATATAGTATTAGATTTTCACAGGTTGGTAGCCCACTGGATCAGTTTCCTGGTAGCAGAGATATGGTTTTTATTGAATAGTTTGGTGAATATTGGTTATCGATTTATGTTTTAACAAACCCGTTTGTATATTGTTTGATGTTGTCTGGAAATTCCCGGGAAGTGTATAGCGTGTGGTGAATGGAAGCCACACTGCAGTGAGGTTACTCGTCTGTTTGAAATAGTAATTTAGTCTTGTGAATAAGTGAGAGTGATTGTTAGCAAAGAGTTTGCTAGTGAAACTTTGGAGTTATATCACCTAGAAAGGGTAACACTAAAGGAGTAGCAGGTTCTTCTGAGCTTGGGTGAAGAGTAAGCAGAAGGTTTTACTCGTAGCAAAACAAATCAACCATTCTTTAGTTTAATGAAACATACAGAGTAGCAAATGTTTTTATGTTGTTAATAATGGAAATTTTGGTGAAAGGTTATAAGAAAATATGTTTTTGTATTACCTTATGAAGAGAGGGTCAGCTGCCGGAGTTGCACTGACATCACAGAGTGCCATGCTGGGATTGGTTGAGACAGTGGGTGTGTGTGACAAGAAAGGGAATTGAAAAGGAGGGGTTAGTTTTTGCACTGACATCACAGAGTGCCGCGCTGGGATTGGTCAAAATAACAGGTGTATGATTTTTTGAAGTTTTGTAAAGGAGGGGTCGGTAGAGAGGAGTGATACTGATGTCACAATATAGAGAATTTTGTGAAATTGAGCTTGATTGAATAAGACAATAAAAGCCGCAACAGGATTGGAGTACTCTGAGGGTAAACAAAAAGACTAATTGGTTTGCAGAATAGAAGCTGTAATAATACTAGACAGTGGAGGTTGTATGTGGAAATACAATCCAACATTAATAGGGAATCGCCAAAGATAGAAGATATGTAGGTTTTGCAAGAGAAGAATATATAAGAGGATCTTCTCCTAAGATGTACGGAGAGAACAGAAAAATGTCACTTATGCAGAGAATTAACAATAATTTCAAGAAAGATAAACCCATTAAGACTAGAGAGGACATTCTTACCCCATCACCTAAAACTCTTGCCTCATTTATGATGATGGAAAGAGGTTACCATACCTGTTGTGGATAGAAAATTGGATTGAGTATACAAAAAGTGATGGAATACTAGCTTTCCCAGAAAAGGGTACGTTCAATGGGAGAATTCTTCAGAATTTGAGGACGAGGATGAGTGAATTAGAGCCAAGACCCAGACTAACGCAGTATGAAGCTTTAGAAGAATGGGAAACAGAGACATTTGAACGAGACAGTTCTAGAAGTACTAGGAGTTATAGAGGATTTTACCCTAAATTAATGCATGAGGCATGTGAATATCAGATGAAACAATGGAGACAAGCAATGGTTACAGAAGGACTGTATCCTGTATTAATGTTAGAGGAACAGTTGTGAGGAAAGTGTTCAGGAAAAACTAAGCATTTAACAATGACAGGTTGTGGAGAATCAGAAGATGAGTTTATGGAAGATAGTCTAACAAGGAATCCTCCGCCATATCAGGAGGGACCTAGTAGAACCACTCCAAGTGCCCCTACTTTAGAAATACCATTAGTGCCTCAAGTTATGCATGACTCATTAAAGGGAAGGATACTCCAGGAAAAAGAAAGAGAAGCAATAAACAAAAATAGGGAAGAATTAATACAAAAAATAACACAATTGAGTGCACACCCTAAAGCTTTGACTATAGGTTCCGTTGTCCCATTGTATGGGGATAAGGGAAGTTGTCCAAACATACCAGTTATATCCTCTCCTATATTAGAACCTAGAAAGGAGAACATAATAATTGAAGATCAAGCCAATGAATGTGAATCGGTAATATCTCTAATGGATTTGCCAATAAGAGAACAAATAAACGAAACTCCGAGAAGAGTTGTTCCCAGTTGTTCAAAAGAAATATGATTAGAAACACCTACAGGAACTAAAAGTGCCACAAAAATGTCGCCAGAAGAATTAGAAAGGTGGGCAGAGGGAATAGATAAACCGAATCAACAACCGAAGATGTTAGACATTTTTAAATTAAAAGTAGAATTGGAAGAAATGATAGCTGGGAATGTTGGAATAGATGGGCTAAATACGTACAGTGAAGAAGAATTGTTGTTCATATGCAGGAGCATAAATAGAAACGTAAACATATTTCATGAAAAATTGACAGAGCTTGCTTCTGAGATGGGAATTGAAATAGGGAGATCAAAAGTATTGCAGATATGATACAGAACAAATTTTACTGACAAAGACTTGGAAAATATGAATATGTCCAGAAGAAAATTACAGACTAAAGAATTAATGACTATTTTACAGAAATGAGGAGATTTGAACAGGTGGAAAAATAGGTGGGCAAAGACAAAGGAGGAGGCACAGTCAAATAGGAACACATCTGAATATTTACTGATAGAAACTAAAAAGACAAAAGGCTTGTGCTCAATGAGAGAGGTACCAGGAGGAGGATATGTACATGTTCCATGGACTCGACAAGATATTTTATCATTTACTAATAATTTCCCGAAACTATGAGAGAAGCCACTTGAATGGTATAGACAGGTTGAAAAGTTTGTTAAAGTTTCTAAAGTTTTGTTGAAGGATTTAGATGGTCTATTTGACACAGTAGTGCCTGCAGATTTATGGACTGAATGTAAAATTACAGTTGATTGGCCTTGTCATGAGTACCCAAGAGATGAGACAACAGGAGCACCCTTAGAGGAGGCAATGAAGAAATATCACAAGGTAATGACTTTCTTAAAAGGGAAAATTTCTCCAAAAGAAACAGATTGGATAAAACTAGACAGAATAACTCAAGAAATAAATGAGACTGTGCATGCTTATTATGATCGTCTGCTACAGATGTTTAAGCAGTATAGTGGATTTGAGAATATCGGAGACAAAGGAATGGGACATTTTTTGTATCCGTTTGTATCTGGACTGAGACCTGAGATTTTACAGATGGATAAAAATCATGTGTTGTGTTCGCAAGGAAAGCCAATAGATGAAGTGCTCAAATATACAAAATACTGCGGAGATGAAATCGAAAATTGACGCATAAAGTTAAAGGAAAAGGTAATGCGGACACGTAAAATTGGCAGAACAGCAAGAGTTTAAACTAAAATAGTCAAAATAATGATCAAACGAGAGGATATGGACAAAATGAAAATAGTGGGGGAAAACCGAAAGGGAAAATGAGTAGAGCGGAAGCAAAGAAGATATTTCCTTGTCATGGGTGCAGAAAATTGGGGCATTGGAAAAACAAGTGTAAAAAGATTCAACATAATAAAGGCCCAAATCAAAATTTAAATCCACAGACCCAGAATGAGGGGATAATTAGTCAACCGCAAGTTGTTGTTATTCAACAGACTCAGTTACCACCTGCCCCATGCCACATTTTATGAACAGAGCAAAGTACGGTGTGGACACTGGATTTCCAGGAGAAAGTGGTAAGATAAATTCTGTAACTTCACAATTTCATTTGCAGAACAGTTGTTCTTTTGAAGATCATCAATGACGGTGCCTGAGGGGGGAGGAAGAGGAGTGCGTACTTGGCGCATCCTTGCAGGTAGATAAATGAGGTCCATATATTAATGGAAATTTAGAAGGAAAATGCATTACCTTTTTGTTGGATACTGGTGCTACCTGTTCTACTGTGAGCACAGCAGACATCCCAAACCTACCCCTCTCGGGAAAAGCCATCCAAGTAGTGGCTGTTTCAAATAGACAGATCAGAACTCCAATCACAGAACCCATGGAGGTATGCATTGGCAATTTTAGGGAAATGCACAAATTTGTAGTGTGTGATTCTAGACCTGTAAACTTGTTAGGAAGAGACTTAATGTGCAAAATGAACTGCACAATTTATTGTACACCGGATGGTGTTGCAATTCAGACCCCTGATGAAGATGGTATTTACAAAATAATGCTAGCAAAACAAGGTACAGAAGTAGATGAGATGTATTCAATGATGACAAAAGATGACTTACCTGATGAATTGAAATTAACAGTAAATCCGGAAAAGTGTGGGATTTCACTGGAAAAGAAGTAGGGTTACTGGCAGATGTAGATCCAATGAAAGTGACTGTAAAAGAAGGTGCTGTCTATCCAAACACAAGACAATACAAAATGAGCACTGTAATTAAAGCAGGTGTCATAGCAGTAATAGAATGAATGATTGAACAAGGTATTTTAAAGGAAATAATGAGTAGTCCTTGTAATTCACCTATAATTGGCATTAAGAAACCTAACGGGAAATATCGGATAGTGCAGGATTTGCAAAAAATAAATAAAATTGTTGTGTTTTGTTGTACTGCAGTGCCGAACCCAGCAGTAATCCTGTATCAAATACCATGGAATGCAGGATTGTTTACTGTAATTGATTTATGTAATGCTTTTTTATCCATCCCATTACACCCAGACAGCCAGTGTCTTTTTTCATTCAAATTTGAAAATCGTATTTTTGGTGGAATCGGGTTCCCTTCAATTTTTTATCAGATTCTGAAAAAAAAGTTTAGAAACACTGGTAATGCCCAGAAATGCAGTTCTAGTAAAATGCATTGATGACTTGCTGCGAAGTCACGAGATGATTGTGTCATTGACTCCATTGCCCTGTTAAATCATTTGGCTGATGAAGGACACAAGGTGTCACCAGAGAAATTCCAATGTTGTCAAACTAGAGTTAAATATTTGAGACATCATTTATGAAGAGGAGTGAGGAGAGTTACACCTGAAAGAATAAAAATAATAAAACAAATGCAGTTACCGCAAACCCAGATAGAAATCAGAATGTTTCTTGGTGTGGTAGGGTATTGTAGACAATGCATTGTAGGTTTTTCATTACTAGCCAAACCATTAATACAAATGACAAGAAAGTGAGCAAAGGACCCAATAGTCTGGGATGATGAAAGCATGGAGGCTTTTGTGAGATTACGAAATTGTTTATGTGAAGCTCCTGCTCTAGGTATGTCAGACTATACAAAAGAATTTGCATTATTTTGTTGTGAACGAGAAAATTGTGCTTTATCAGTATTAACTCAGCGACATGGTTTGATGAGACGTCCAGTAGCATATTTTTCTACTACTTTGGACACTGTAGCTTCAGCATAACCTGGTTATTTAAAAGTAGTGGATGCTGCTTGTACAAGTCTTGAACAAAGTGAGTCCATTGTGATGGGACACCCCGTAAAAGTTAATGTCCCTTATTCAGTGGAAATTCTTTTAACTAGAACAAGAACTCAGTACCTTACTCCAAGTCGAATTACTGAATATGAAAGAATCATTTTGTGTGCAGAAGATGTGACGGTAATCAAGTGTACTATCCCAGCTACTTTATTGCCTGATGTACACGGAGAAGAAGTGAGGGATGAGGTTGAGCATGATTGTCTAGACGTTACTGAATATTGTACCAAACCTTGCCCAGACATACAGGAAGAGCCTTTGAAAGAATGTGAAAATTAGCTTTTTGTAGATGGCTCATGCATGAGGCAAGTGGAAGGAGGGTGAAGTGCTGCTTATGCTGTCTGTACAGTGGCTGGAATAGTTGAAGCATCCTATTTACTAGGAGTTAAGTCTGCACAAATAGCCAAATTAATTTCATGTCTTCTTCAGGAACCCCTATTAAAAATGGAAAATGTGTAAAATAGCTTTTAGAAGCAATACAATTGCCAAAAGAAGTGGCAGTGGTCAAGTGTGCTGCACATCAGTCTGGAGATGACTGTAAGATGACTATGTGACTGCTGGTAATCGACATGCTGACCAAGTTGCCGGTACTGTCCCAAACCAAAAATGGCAGTAAACAAAAAAATTGAAACAAGTGGAATCAGGTGCCAACTTATGCTAATCTCAACACTAGAGACATGGGACGAAATAAGACATTTACTGGATGAGGTGGAAGTAAGTGAAAAGGAAATTTGGATTAAAACAGGATGTCAAAGGAGAGCAGAAGATGGTGTCTGGATTTATCCAAATGGTAGACCGGTCATGCCAGACTGAATGCTCTCACAAATGGCCAGGATGTACCATGGAGATACACACATAGCTAGAGATGCTTTGATCAGACTTTTTAGACAAAATTGGTATAATACAAAGTTTAGAACTGTCTCAGAGAATCTTTGCCAGAGATGTTTAATTTGTCAACAGAATAACACAGGCAGGAAAACAGTGGTCAGAAGGGGGAAAAATTGGAAAGGCAGAGGGACCATTAGTGACGTTGCAGATTGATTTTATTCAGTTACCACCATGTAAAGGAATGAAGTATATTCTTGTCATAGTATGTTTGTTCTCACGATGGGTGAAGAAGAATACTAGAAGAAATGACAGCATGACAGTTGCCAAGTGTCTGTTAAGGGAACTGATACCACATTTTGGTTTTCCAGTAACTGTGGAATCAGACAGAGGATCTCACTTTAATAATAAAATAATTTGGTTGATCTGTGAAGCATTTAAAATTGAACACAAATTGCACTGTACTTACTGTCCAGAGGCTTCTGGGGTGGTAGAACAATTGAATGGCACAATACAATCAAGATTGGCAAAGGTGTGCCCATCTACATCACTGTGTTGGCTAGATGCATTACCTCTTGTTCTAATGGGACTCAGAAACAATCCTGACAGAAACACAGGGTTGAGTCACCATGAAATACTCATGGGGAAAACAATGAGATTAGCCTTTATGCCAGGACATAAACTGTTAGTTATAACTGATGATCTGGTATTTGACTATTGTAAAAGATTGTCTGACCTAGTGCGGTCTGTCTCTCATCAGGTTGGAGAAGACGCAGTTGCCGGGCAGCCGGATCAAGCACATGATCTCAATCCTGGAGACTGGGTGGTGGTGAAGAATCACACCCGAGAGACGTGCCTAGCACCCAGGTGGGATACAACGAGGCAGGTCATACTGGTTACAACAACAGCAGTGAAATGTGCAGGTTTGCCTAACTGGATACACGCTAGTCATACCAAGAGAGTACCAGCTTCTGATGAGGGAAATCTTCAACTGATACCAGCAATTCAGGGTGCTGAAGGTTGTGCAGATGAAGAGTCTAGAATAATAGACTCTGAAGTAGCTGATCAAGAACAACCAAGCACTAGTCAGGAGGATTGTATACCAGTGGTTGACATACCTGATGTAAATATCAAAACAAGAAATAGAACAACATTAGAAAATCAAGAAACTAGAGAGGACCATACATGTGTAGAAGAACAAGCTCAGGAAATAGAAATTGAAATTGTTGGAGACCCTGAGCAGGAACAGATAAGGAAAGAAAAATATACTCAGACAGAAGTGAACCAAAATATTCACAAATCTGAGGAGGGACAGAATGGCTTAGAAGAACACATTCAGGCTGCAAACAAGCCAGGTTCAATAAGACCTGAGCAGGACCAGTCAGGGGTGTAGCTAGAGCTTGTGGCGCCCGGGGCTAACCCTCAGATTGCCGCCTCTTGGGGGGAGGTGCTGGGGAAAAAGGACGGTGAGCACACTGGATACCACACCCTCCTAGCTGTCCTGCCTGCAGATGCCTAAGAGTCACACAGTTTGCGAGGGGTGGGGGGCTCTTTGTGAACTTGCCTTGCCACCTTCCACCAACCCCTGGCTAGACCTGCTCTTTATCTCTCACGGACAGAAGCACCAACATTAAATATGCCTGCTATGATCCCCCAGTGTGCAAAAGTAAGCAGTTCGAGGACACAAGCATGTTCTCTAGCAAAGCAGCAGACACTACTGCAGGGTCGTGCATAGGAGCTCCCTGGGAGTGCTCTAATGATGCCATTCTGCCCGGTTTCGCGGGTTACTGACCCGGGCAGTGGCAATTCGACACTGGACTCCACAGCTGCCAAGGTTTCAGTGCTTATGTGTGACATTTTTCATAATTTCAGTGTAATTATGTGTGACATTCAACAAATATGAGAGAAACTTTCTCGCAAACAAAATCAAGGAGTGAAGACAATGGAAACATATATATTACACCCATTTGAGCAACAAGAAACTCTAAGAAGATCTTAAAACTGCTGTAATGTACCAGAAAAGGGAAGGTCACTACCCTAGTAAAAAGTCGTAACTGACAGCCAATCCTCATAAAAAACAGTTTTGAGAATAGGCTTGGTTTATGTTCTGCATGAAACAAGTTAACTCCCAGTCTCAGTTTGAAATGTAATGTAAATTAAGAAAATCATGTCTCGTTAACTGTAAACTGACTGAAATTACTGGCCTGGTGGGCATAAGCACATGCTGCAGAGATCAGATGAACTTCAGAATGCAGAGCCTGTAGACTGAGTGTGCATGAATGACAAGTGTTATGACAAGTGACACAGAAGTTTGTGATGTCGATCTGAGGAAGAACAGAAACTCGCCTTCCTGACCTTGCCTCCAAACAGCCTGCTTTGTGAGCAATGGACAGCAAGCATTTTTGGCATTAAGAAATCTTAGACACGGAAACTCAAACATCAGAGAAACACACGCTTTATTTATTTGATAGGGGAAAACCATAACTGACTTCGGTATTTTTTGTGTCCAGTGGTCACTCAGTTTGTTATGGTTAAAGGAAATCCAACAGTGGGCCAGTGACTGTTTGACCGCCGTTTATCACATTGATAACAATATAATTTAAGTAGGCACTCTGAAACGAGCATCGCCTAACATTAAATTGTTTACTCAGTCAGCCAAAAACGGGTTCTGCGGGTAAAGAGAAATAGAAAAAAAGTAATTATAGGGCTTTCCTGATGACAGACCATACAGGAATCTCAGACGGCATAATTATGCGCGGTAGAAAGAGTTTGATATCAGCAACGCTGTTAGCACAAGCACCACTCAAAATATCGTGTTTCAACCAGGCCTAAAAGACATGATATTATTCCTGTCCTACATACCTCCGGAAAACAGGGCCCCGTGAGACCAGACCTCCGTCTTGACTTCAAGTGGGCAAAGTCCGGGCAGCTGCAACCAGATTAGAAACTCCTGTCCTCTCCGACTCCCTCGGCTGGGCTCCGGTATTAATTGGGGGTAAACAAAACTGCGACAGCATGCGCCAGCACGGACGGGGCTGGTGCAAGCTGCCTGCAGCAGGTAGTGCAACACTGATTCCAAGTGCCATAACAAAATAAATTTGCAGCGGCGTCACCCGCAAACCACTAGCCAACTGCCACTTTAGCTTTTCTCCACAACTTCTCAGCCCGCTCTGGCAAAAGGATGTGACGTCCCTCTACGGTGCCGGCCAGAAGCACACTCGCGGCCGCCTCAAAATTGGTGCCGCCTGGGGCGGACCGCCCCCCCTGCACCCCCTAGCTACGCCAGTGGGACCAGTTAGGAAAAGAAGTTCAGGAAGAAGAACAAGCTAAAGTAAAACCTGAACAAGCTCAGATAGAAGAAACAGAACACGTTCAGGCAAATGATGTCACAATAATAAGTCCTGAAGAAGGACAGTTAGAGAGGGATTCAGAAGATGAAGAAAATCAAATTGTGCCACAACTTAACAAAAATAAAAGAACTCTTGAAAGAGAAGAGGAAAGTGAAAGTGCAGTGCAAGAAAAAACGGTTAGAAAAGGTGATAATTGGCCGAGTCCTGTCAAAAGACTAAAATATCACTTAAAACAATAAAGGAAGAACCTGAACAAGTGAATGAAGTCACTATTCAGTCAGGACAATCAATTCAAAAACCCAGGTCGAAGATGTCAAAGACTAAAAATACTGAATAATAAATTCAAAGGCCCTGAGTGGACCTATGTGATTCTTGAAGAACTTGAGAATCTAGATTTAAACGGAGAAAGTGATGAAGTAATAATTACTGAACAGATTGACGAAGGAGAAGAGAGACCCCCTTGAACTAATAAAAGAAAATGTAAAAATTATGAAAATAAAGTGAAAGAAAGAAGAGAAATCTTCTTAAAATGGCTAACGTAAGAGTTGCTGAAAGACCAAAACGTAATTGCTTAAAAAAGGGTTGTAGAATATGCATATGTAGCATTTTATTAGTGATTGTAGTATGGTTAATTTTCACTATAGCAATACCATATATGATGAGCGTAAAAAAGAAAAATAGTACAGACACAAAAGGAAAGTTAGCTAACTTAAAGGGAGATAGAGTAGAATTAGAAGCATCAGATGTGTCAGAAATACATCACACGGTAACAGATAATAACACAGATTTAAATGTTTTCACCAAGTTATTACTTCAATATGTAGACATTATGGAAATTAGTGATTGTTATGTATGTATGAAATTACCAGCTTCAGCAGCAGAAGGTGTCACATATCACAATTTACCGCTAACATATGGCATTTCATGTAGTGTGTTACCAAGTCTGTTTTATAAAACAGGCAAATTGCAATATTAGCTTCTTTTATTTCTATTTTCTATTAGTACTCTTGAGTTCACCCTACCATATTGCTTTAAAGATGTCCCAAAAATAGGATCACGCTCGGTCCCTGTACTTTTATACACAGATGACACAGTCCGAATCGCACGTTCAGCTATTGGACTGCAGGCCCTTTTAGTCATTTTATTTGTTTTTATGGGGGATCTTCTGAGAAAGCGATGACATTCAAACCCATCCACTTAGATTGATGGCTACCCCTCATACACCTCAAACAACTGATCAGAAAGCAGAGGATCTTCAATGTGTTATCTGTGGTTTAGCCAGAACAACAACCAAAAAGATTAATGAAAGAACAAACTGCAGAGTATGTGAGTCTCAAAAGACCAGCAGCTAGTTTCTTCCAAGATGAAGTTTTCAGCCAATTAGCTGGTCTAAACAGCAAGGAAAAATGTATTTACAGTGGATTTGTATGCTCACCCGAACTGCACTCTTGCATACATGTGAAAATTTGAATGTACAATGAGCTCCCATCAGCAACATAACCACCAGCCTTCAGTTAAGTTTGCACTCTTTGAAAAAGCAAATAAAGATGTAAAGTCACTCTTGAGTGCTGGCTATGGGTTCACACTCACTAAGATCGGAGAAATAATGGTCAACATTAATAAAACTGTATTGATCAATAATAATGAAATTAAGATGTTTCTGGTGAGAATACATGACAGAATTTGTGTTTGTCAGTCTAAAGAAAAGAATGAGCCACTTATGGTGTTCACAGCCGATTTGACTACTGAAGTTCTTGCTTTCAAAATAAAATCACAAGATGTAGTTAAATCAACAGGAACCTTTTTAAGAAATGTCCTGAAAAATTTAGATTTTGGGACTTAATAGCAAATTTTGTGATGACCCAGAGCTCCGCAAATCTTGAGAGTCAACAAGAATGTCTGAGGTTCTCTTAACAATTTTTACATCATTGTTTAAAATCAGCAAAGCAAAACTGTTACAAACTAAAGTTCTTGAGTTTGGGACAGAAGCCAACAACATTGATGATGGCTTTGAAGATATAAGCAAAGAAGTGAAGTCAATCCCATTAACCAACAGGCTTATGCTTTGTAAATGTACTGTCTTTTCCAAATTATGTTTTATGGATTACATCATGGTAAAAAGAAAGCTCAGTTACACATATTGACTGCCCATGCAATCAATGACAAGTGCAAACGTAAAGAGTTAATCATTTCAATGAATAGGATTGGTGTATCAACAAGTTATAATGACATAGTACGGAGCAGAAACTTGTTATCATCTCATGTTGTAAAATCTTCCACGTCACTTTAGCATAAAATGATATATAATTGCTGATCTTGATAATTTAGATTTTGAAGACAGCTCTTCTTTGCCTGGAACATCCAGGACACATGAAACAGCCATGGTGCGTTTTCAAGTCTGTACCAATGAAGTAGCTGCTGGAAAACAAGCTGTGTCAGCTGCAGGCATAAACAAACAAAGCTGCAAAATTATAACCCAAATGCTTTGCCTACATGTGCGAAATCACTAGAAGCCATCAGTACATCTCAGTCTACCAGAAAGTATCAAAGTGGTTGAGGAGGACATGGATCTTCTTCTACCTGATACTGCGGTCCACAAGACTGATTTAACTAAATGTATCATATGGCTTATTTGGTGCAGATTCTAGGAAGAAGAAAAGCCAGTGTTTACGTGGGCTGGAATTCATGCTCTGATCTCCCAAAATACTGTCCCACTGAAGAAGGTTGGGCTTTTACCAGTAACACCATTTCCAGTCACAAACTACACAAGAGTATACGCAGCTCTAAGGAATTACCAACATGTGAGTGTTCAGCTTGAAGACAAGCCCATCCTGCCAATTTTCTGCAATGAAGGTGTTCTTCATATTTAAGCTGACATTTTTATGTGCAATCCAGTAGAATTAGATGATCTTTATCCAATGAGGGGCATTTTCCGCATGTCAAACATTGTGTTGGGGTGAGCAGGAATGTATCTCAGTTGATGTGGCATGGACAGTGCACTTATTGAGGCTGACATTTTTGGAAGTAAAACTGTCCAGTCAGTATTGAGTGGAATTCATTATCTTTCCTCCTTACAAGGTTTGCTTATCACATCAGACGCTATAGAAACATTAGATTGGAATACTTTCTGGAACAATGAAAAAATTAGGTTTTGCATACATGTATCTCATAAGTGAACAAGGCACAGCTTGAAATTCATTCAAAAGACCTAATGCAAAGCCAGGCAATATTCAATACAGTCAGTTCAGAACCAGAAAACCTGAAAACCAAGTTCATAGAGTTTGTCAAAGAATGCAAAGAAAAATCTGAACTTTGTAAGTACTGGGGAAATGTTTTACACATGAAAGCTCTAATGAAAAATCCTGGTACATGCTGACAGGAAGGGGATTGGTAACTGCACATGAAGACTGCAGCAATGGATTACTGTGTTTCACGAATTCAATTGCATAAACTACCTCAGATATGGTTCCTGGTATTTGGAGAGAGTGAAGAAGCTGGAGGAGAAAAACCATACCTCTACAGAAAATCCCTCCAAAGACATTTTGTGGTGAAAGACAGAGAGGGAAGGTGCAATGCTTATGGCACCGGATATAAAACTGGAATAGACGATCCAGAGATCACAGAAAAGCTCCAAGGGAATTGTTGGTCAGACACGTAAAAGTAAATATGTTGCTTAATGGCAGCTAGTTCACCATGAAGTCCTTTTTTATTTGCAATGTTTTTAGAAAGATGACAAATTCAAAATTAATGGAACATCATGCCCCTGTCCTTCACCATGAACTAGTGGGAAAGAGAGAGGAACTTTTTGATAAACATGTTGCCAGACTTCATTTCATGCAGCAGAAAGGAAGCCCCCTTGAAATGACTGAGCTTTTGTGACTAGACAACTTCATGACCGAACAATATGTGGATAACGATATAAAGACACATCAACAAGATGCTCTGGAACATGGATCAAAGCTTTACACAGAACTGAAACAGGAGAGATTTGTATTGAAAGAGAAAAAGCTGCTTGACATAATCACCAAAGCAAAACTTCCACGCTTTAATTAGGAGTTTCATTCAACCAGCCACTACATAATGGGTTACAAAAAAACAATGTTCGCAAGCATGTGGAGAGATGGATGATGCAAAAGAAAGGGGTGAATTTATCAAGGACATTCTGTTGCATGATCTTCTTCCAACTAAGGCATTATTTGAGCGAGATGCTGTAACCAAACCAGTGAAGCACAGTGAAGAGCTCAAAAGAAAACTTACCCCTGAAGAATTTCAATTCCACAAGGTGTCCTCATTTAAAACTGCTGATGTTGTGGACTATTTGTCACAATTGGGAATGGTCAAGATTTCGTCCATGCAAAACTTCAGGGAGGTTGTTCAGACTGTTCTACAGATATCAAAGTCAGGGTGCACCTTGCAAGAACTGCACATTGCCTTTGATAGGTATCTTGAACTATCAAAGAATGTGAGAGAATTAGACGAATGTCAGTGGAACAATTAACCTTGCCTGCATCAAAAATTCAACACCTATACCTGTGCAACTTGATAAATTCTGGGTATTAATATCAAACACGATGAACTTGGAGATTTTAACTTGCCAAAACATTGCTGATGCTTTAGTGAATACTAAATTTCAATTATTGCAAGTGGAATGATTGTCAATAAGGAGTTGGCGCCTGCAGAAATATATTCAAAAAAGGTACGGGCCATATTGCTCTAGAACATAGTAGCAAATTGGAGGAAGCTGACCTTTGTGTTGTGACACATGTTGAGTAGGCTGTTAGAAATGGTTCCATTCGAGTCACTGTACTGTCAAATGACACCGATTTTGTTACTGTGCTATTTAGATTTGTTGCAATGTTCATAAGTCAAGGATTGTCAGTGTTATGGATACATTCTGGAACAGGAGAGAAAGATCACATAATCCTGCATCATATTCTGTACAAGAAACTTGACCCAAAGATATCCAGTGTTCTTATTAAGGCAAATATTCTTACGGTTGATGACACTATGAGCAAAATTGGAACTAAGCTTTGGGCTTTAAATGCCGAACCTGTGAAGTTTTTAAAAGGATTTGCTGAGACAGAATAAGAATTTGACTTTAAAGATGCAGAAAAATACATTGTGTGTGTGTGGAAAACGAGTTCTGATAGTCACCCATTTGACGATTTCAGTACAGTGAGTTCAAGATATTAGTCCGCTAAGTGACCTTCCACCGATATCATATTCTGTGCGTGGACACATTAAAGGAGCTTTCTACTTGATCAAAAGATGTGTAAATGTTTGGATCATACATATGTAGAGAAAGATCAGAGTGAATTTGGTTAGGGAGATATTGATGGTGTGCTAAAATTTCTAATGCCTCTGCCAACAAAACTTACACGTATATGTACTTGCTAAACCTGTACTTCAAAAAGATGCCCCTGTCGATATGCTCTTCTCAAATGTGCCACATTCTGCAAATGTACCATGAGCGATTGCTGAAGCAAATAAATAAAACTGAACTATGAAATTGTGTCTAAAACAACAGTGATAAACATGTTTTTCCCCATATTCAGATCACAAACATTGTTTGGTGTATACATGAAAGTATACACCATTGTATATGTCTCTTTTTTCTCTATTATAGCTGCCATTTTGGAAAATGGCCAAAGGGTTGCTCTGAGAAGTTATTTTCTGTCTCTATAAGACTACTTGACCCCAACAACCCATATTTTGACAACACAATGAAGTATAAAGGCCTCATGATTCCTGATATATAACATCATCACTGCAACATATCTGCCATTTTTTAAAATGTTGTCCAAAAAAATTAAGCCCGGATCAGCAAAGTCTACCCAAGCTAAATTACTTCTGTAAAGATCCAAACACACACATCAAAAATGAAAATCTCTTAACAACAATTTGTTTATGTAGGTATATCAGGGGGCCTGAATTTGATGACATGACATCTGGGGTGAAATACCACACTAGAGACGGGCTAGGAGAGTGGGCTAGAAATAAGTACGCTATCCCAGTGCTTAAATTAGCAGTGTCCACAAAGTCGGTTGGACATCGGTGTTTGCAGTATGGCTCTATTTTGTTACCCAGATAACAAAAAGCGCATGAACATGCCTATCATAGCCTGGAGCCGACATATGTAGGGATGTATACATATGACGACTAAGGCCACCAAATAAAAATCAGGCAGGAAGTGAAGGTGCGCATCACCAGCGCTGTGTCTACACATGCAGGAGCTGAGAGAAACAGGACTTTCAGGCTGCAATGAAGCAATGTCTGCACTAATATCACCACAGGGCTTTGACTTAATGAAGGACATTTAAAAGCATGTACATCTTGTCTCTTCAGGAAAGGCCCAAGGAAAGTAAAACACAATGCTTACTCCCAGGGCACATCCTAGGGACGCACAATTCCCTGACTCATGTGCTCCCCATGCCCCTGCACCATTTCCCTTACTCCAGCCACCCCACCCTGCATGTACTCACTGCTGCTCCACGATTTTTGGAGGTATTTTGGTGCTGATCTTGAAGAAGCCTGAGTCCAGCTTGCTGGTCATGGATGCTGCAAATGGCAAGCCTCTGGGCAGGCTGAAGCCCACAACAGCAGATACAGCATGTCTCTGTTCGAGACAGCAGATGTCCGCCATCTCGAGTGTAGACCTAAAAATATGAATGACACACATTAAGGAAGGAGGTGGATAGGAAGCGAGAGGTAGAAATATGATGTGAAGAAAGGGAGATGGAAGATTTAAACATAGAATAGGTTTAGGCTAAAAAGGAGAGCGCAAGCAAAGAAATGGAGCTAAGAGGGCAAACAGAAATACATCGAGTTAAGCTTTGGTGATGGGTAGTAAGGGGTATAGTAAAAGGCTGGAAGAACATAAGGATACATTCGAGGAATGGTGGAAAAGAGAGAGAGAGGGAGCATCGAGGGAGGAGAAAAAGTGAAAGGAAGTAAGGAGCTGAGGAATGCAGATAGGAACTGAGAGACCTTTAGCTATGTAGGTGTGTTGGGCTCACTATCCGAATTATGGCTGTCTTTAACCAGACCTTAGCTGCAAGCGAACTTACCTTTATGGAAATCCATTTTTTTCACAACATGTTGGTATCTATGAAATGCTACTAGGATTGAAGTTGTCAGTCAAGTCTAGTAGGCCCTTCCTACAAATAAATTGTTGTGCCAAAGCCCTACAAACATTTTAGACACCAAAACTGCCAGTATCCACGAAGCCTACTCTAGAATCACCTGTAGTGCTTGCTACAAGACAGTGCACACTACAAGTGTAAATAACATTCATACTTCCAAGCCCCGAAATATGCCGGATCTTTACAAGAAAGAAAAAGGAATTTGAACAATATTGAATTTCACTATTTTTCACATATCACAAATGCGTAACTGTGCATGTACACAAATAGAGAGGAAAGCAACTCATAGATTTCCCTTGTGTAGGCCTGGTGTTTATGAATTAGTTGAACAGATACACAGTGGGTATGCCTCCTTGGCAGGCTTTTTGACCATTCCGTTTTTAACCCCTTGCATGCGGCAGCGATTCTGCGCCTGTGCAGCAAAATCGCAAGTGGGCGGGTTTATGACGGCCCCCAGCCGTCATCAGCACACGAGCGCCATAGTGCATGACGGCTGGGGGCCGTCATCAGCATGCAACGGGTTAAACATTCACCAAATATCATTTTTAAAACAACGATTACTGTTGAAGGAAAATGCTTCTTTTTGCATGCTCATCTCAATGGTTTTTGGACTGATGCTGCTGTTTTTGACTCTGTGTACGGGGATTCTGCTAACCAGTGCATGTGATTTGACCCCTAAAACATATCGAAATTTGCTAAACTCCTAATTGGCATATTTTAACTACCTATAAGTCCTATTGTATGAAACAAAGTGTACTCAGGGCCTGTAAGTTAAATGTCATTAGTGGGCTAAGGCACCCACTGTGCCACCCATTACAGTGACAGTGCGAACATGACTGCATGACTACCATTGAAGCCTGGCTGTGCAGTTTTAAAACTGCAATTAAACCTGCCAAATAAACCCTTTTAACAGGTCAAAATCTTCCTTTTAAATATTATTATGTCACCCCTAAGTGTGCCATTTTCAATAAGGCAGAGTGAATGGTATTTAAAAAAGTATCGTAAACTAACCGTTGAATGAGGGTCACAGGGATTCAAAGTTTAAAGACCCAACCCTGGTTAATATCCCCAGATACCTCTACATATACAACACAGAAACACAGGGGGTCTAACAGCCAAATAATTTAGCTAAGCTGCCAAACCGAACTAACAAAGTCTCGGAGTGCATAAGTCACCTAAGGACAGTCTATTTAAACATGGGTAAACATTATGTTAAGGAACATACAGACACTTTTAGGTCATTTACAGATTGGTTGGCATAATCCGCACCATTGCGCAATGGGTTACCATCAAAAAGACTTGATGATCAGTCCTATCATCTGGCCATACCCAGGTGTGATATAGGCTAGTCCGCTGATCATTGTGACTTACAAGCCACACCATTCGTTGCTGGTTTTGGATTTGGTCCTACCAACATAAATGAGCCGCCATCTGATTGCTAATCTTTGATAGTTAGTGAATTATAGTGCAAAACACAAAAAAATATAGTGAATTAAAATAGGATGGTGTGTCCCCTTTATATAAATGTTATTCTTCAGCCGAACAACACCTCCTAATTAAAAACTAGAACAGTGCAAGAAAGACAGTCAACAAATATCTGTCTGATAATGGGCCAACATGTTTCTGCCTATCGGGCAATCTATCCCATGGCTTTCATCAGGGCCTCTTTTCTTTAAGTCGTTGCACTTAGTATTAAATAAACAGTGATTATAAACAAAAAAACACCTAATAGTGAATAAAGTCAAAAAAGGTTGGATACGATACAACTTGTACCAACCGAGAACTTTAAACCTCCATGTCACTTGGAAAATAGGATTTCTACGGAGGAAAAATGTACAATAATTAGTGTGACCTAGCCTGGTCTGTTATTCCCAAACATATGTATCACTGCAATTATTTACAATTAAAATATAAAGTTTTTTGCTCACCCTTCATGATAGGGGTATTGACCTCACCTCACCTGGACCTTGCTCAGGTTCTACGAGGCCCCGCACTGTATTGAAAAAAGAAGGGAAACAGAAAGTAGGAACACCATGAAGCCTTTCAAAAACTAGTGTCACATGATACCTTCCGCTATAAATCTCAACTTCCATCTATATATCAACAGAGGAGAGACCCCAGCCATCTGACACGAATGCATGCCAGGTCTCAAAGTCTCTCAGACTGATCACATCGTCTTCCAGCTCACTGCATATTCCTCTCAAGTATATATCAATATTTACCATAGAGAGAACACTAGATGCTAATCCTTAATCTTAGGCTTATTCAATATCAGAATCCCCGTACAAAAGGTTCTTTTAAACAGAGAGTAGTCTCACAAACTCACCTCTCCGTCGGTACCTCAAGCTCACATCTGAGTCTTGTGGGAGGTACCGATCCAGAGAGAGGACCAATCCTTTAAACTGTATGTCGTTATGGTGTTGTTCGTGTAACCCTGCGCTTCGCTCCGCATCTTACATCTTAACTTGAGAAAAGTTGTGCAATTTAGGTTATATACGCACCTCTAGGGAAACGAATTACATAATAAAAGAATAAAAAACATTTACCGTTAGATGTATACTATTCTTTCTGTGCACTACTTTTTGTTCAGAAACACACTAGACCAACGCGATCACTCTCGCGAGATAGACTACAAAATTATGTCATCCCGCTCACGTTTGTAGTTCTATTCCCGGAACGAGTGCATCGGTAGTCTAACCTCTTCCCAGTGTATGGATAACAATTCCTACTGGGTTGGATAACACTCCAAACTAAGTACGGGTAGTCCTCTAAATTCTAAAATTAATTCTGCTTGTCATGAATCTAGTGATTTGTAATGGGACTACACAGTGACATCATATCGTCAATTTTAGTAGTTCATTTATCGCATTTGCCCATTCATCTCATTTTTTACAAAAGGATATTTTTATAGAAAGCTTTAACCTCTGTTGAAAGTTCACATTCAAATACTCCACTTGGGATATACATATATCTAGCTTCCAATGTATTGAAAGTAGATTAGGTATAAAATAGGTAATGGATGTGTATCACTATCCCCTCACTCGGATTGTCAATAGATCAATTGCATGTCACTGTTTATGTTTCCTGCAAATGTGTGAATCGTGGAAACTCAAAAGAATGTTGCATGTTCATCGTTCTTTCCCTTCAGTGATTAGTGTTGCCACTCAAACTGCAGATCTGCCAGTACAGATGCGTGTACCATCAACATCCGCACCAGACTCTACAGGAGGGTCAAGGGATGTCATCATTCAGTCCGTCTGTGTCTGTACGGAGCTTATAGATCCATTTCTGTTTCCTTTGGAAAAGATATCTGGACACATCGCTAATATGCCCCGGTATGAAAGGCTTCTCGAGGACTGTCCATTGAAAATCAGTTTCACGATGTTGCTTCTCCAGAAAATGTCTCGTGAGTTAGGTTGAAGATTTCTTGCACCGAAAAGAGCTCTTGTGCTCTAACATTCGAACGCGTATTTTCCGAGTGGTCATCCCCACGTATCGAATGGAGCATGTGCATGTTATGTGATAAATTAAATTGTTGCTGTTGCAGTTACTAAAACTGCACTGTACCCACAGTCTGTTGGTGCCTATATCTATTTCCTTTGAATGTTTGGTCTGGGGCAAACTGAACAAATACCGCAGGGATGATGCCCCATTACAGGAGGTAAATCCCACAAGGTCTCTCCTGTTTTTTTCGCAATCTCCTTGGTTCGAGTATGCACCAGGCGGTCTCGAATGTTACTTGCCCGTTTAAATTCAAAAAGCGGTAAAGCAATTTTATCATTGCTGTGATTCAACATCCGCCAGTGTCTTCTAATAATCCTCTGGATGTTATTGCTCCTAGTATTGAGAGTGCTCACAAAAGTGAGTCTTCCTAGAGGAGGTTTGGGAACAGGAGGTTCTAGTAGAGCGTCTTTGTTATTATTAATTGCTCTCTTTCGAGACTTCTTGAGCAAAGATCCGAGTTAATGCCTATCTATCAGTTGTAATGATAAATTGTTAGCATGTACATTAAAATCTTCATTGCTGGAACAGTACCTCCGAACTCGTAAGAACTGTCCATATGGTAAGTTTTGACATAGAGACTTGGGATGATGACTTTCATAAAGGAGTAAAGAATTCCGCGCCATGGGTTTTCTATACAGCTCACTCTGCAGGCCTGTAGGTGTAGCATATATAGATAAATCCAGGAAGGCAATCCTTTCCTTATGGGCCTCTAGCGTACATTTGAGGTATTGATTCTGGCTGTTCAACCATAGATGGAACTGGTTGACAGAGTCTATGTTACCTCTCCACACTACCAACACGTCGTCGATGTAACGCTTCCACCATCGTATCGCTGTGTGGAAGGGGTTGGTGGGAGTAAGCACATGCTGTTGTTCAAAGTAGTGTACATATAAGTTTGCCAGGCTCGGCGCGAAAACGCTGCCCATACTTGTACCAGATATCTGGAGATATATTTTGTCTTCATATTGAAAGTAATTCCTTTTCGTGGCGAGTGTAGCTAAGGCCATTATGAATGGTACCGGTGTTATAGTCTCACAGATATTATCCCTCAGGATGGATGTAACTACCTCTAAGGTTTCATCCTGAGGGATAGAGGTATACAATGATTCTACATCAAAAGAGACCAATAGGTCTCTTTCAAGATCAAATTCAATTTCCGGGAGGACTCGTAGGACATCCTTAGTGTCCTGTAGATAAGTGGGCATTTTTTGTACAATAGGCCGTAGAAATACATCTACAAAGGTGGAAAGCGGCTCTAATGCAGACCCTATACCCGATATGATGGGCCTACCTGGCGGAGGCCTTTGTGGCTTGTGCACCTTTGGAAGAATATAAAAATAAGGTGTGACCGGGTGCTCAGATACTAAAAAGATTGACTCATTTCTGGTAATCCACCCTTCTGATGACGCCTCTTCCACTAGGTCTTTTATCTGCTTCATGATATCCTCAGTGGGATCTTGCTGCAGAGTCAGATATGCCTGTCTATCATTCAATTGTCTCAGGCACTCTGCCTGATAGTCGGCAGTATTGAGAATGGCAATTGAGCCGCCTTTGTCTGCTGGCTTTATTGTTATTAGTTGGTCTTCTGATAGTGCCTTTAGTGTGGTCTGTTCAGCTTTGGAATGATTATTGAATGATCTCAAGTTTATGTTCCACAACTTAGCAACGTCGTCCGCTACTGCTTTCTCAAAGGCCATCACCTGTGGTGGGACCATATGTGCAGGAGGTTGAAATTTAGATTTTACTTTAAGACCAGTGTTAGTGTCATGACTCAATACATCATCACTTGTTTTATCCTTGAAATGGTAATGGAGTTTGAGCTTCCTGAAAAATTGACTCAATTTCACACTGAAATGTGAAAGGATCTCCACAATTAGTCATAACGAGTCCTAGACCTTTATTTAATACCTGCTCTTCTAGGTGGTTCAGTGTTTTGGAGGACAAATTAACTACAAGGGATGATTCCCTGATGGCCCCGCTTTCTGGTTCTTGGCTGTTTGGCTCCACGTTCCTTCATGGGGTCCTGTCTGGTCTTCCCATTGGACGCCTGGCTGTTGTGCCGGACGTCTTTTGCCCCTTTTTCGGCGTGGGCCAAACCCTAAAAAAGGTTGAGGATTGAAGGCATTAGAGAACCCTTGAAAATTGGCAGGAGGTGGTGGAGGGTAGGCTTGGTGCTGTTGTGGTGGAAAACCCCAAGGTGTAGGTGGCCACCATTGTTGGTATTGGTTCATATGTTGATTCCCATAAGAGTAGGGTCTATTGCCTCTGCCTCTACCTCGAGGCTGGAAAGATGGTGTGCCAGTGTTGGTATTCTCAGAGTCACTGCCGTCAGAACCAGAACTGGAATAATTGGACCCATAGCGTCTCCCATTATTCCTAAATTCTGGTGGAGTGTAGGTGTCACTCGTGTATGGGTACACTCATTCATGTTTCCATTTCGACAGCTCTTTTTTGAACTTGTCCAATTTGGTCTGTAAAATGGTATCTTTGAATTCATATGAGTTTTTGTTGGATTCATCTTGTTGCTTTTTAAACAAGATGGGTGTTACAGTGGCTCTAATGGCTGCCTACAAAACCTGGATTTCAACTAAGATAGTGTCAGCTATTCTTTTGGCTGTACTTATAATTAAGATCAACCAATCTCTTGTGCACCTCCATGCAATGAGAGACCAATCTTTTAAAAAGCTCTTGTCCTGTAAAAACAAGCGAGGTGCGTTGGAAACAACCAAACCTGGCGGGGCACAACTAGCCCTGAGGTATTCTGCCATCGATATCCCGTGTACTAGTGTGCGAGCATGTGACTTCTTTAAAACCAGTACCTTGGCCCACTCGTCTCCTGTACTTGTAGTTACTGAAGAGGATGTGTCTAATACACTTGGCATACTGTCTAATATGGATTTGTATATTGAATCATCATAGGCTATCCCACTTATTTCAGCCATGGTGATTGTAGAATGCGTTGTAATAATGTCCAAGACACCGAGACCGGGCTACACTCTATCTGTGACTAAAATTTCGCTCTGTTGTGAACCAGTTCTGAAAAAGTAACTGTTTTAGACCATCCACAGGTATAGTCCAAATTTATAAATGACCCGCAGCCTGCAGGCTGCTCTAACAATATCGTAAACCAACCGTTGAATGAGGGTCACAGGGATTCAAAGTTTAAAGACCCAACCCTGGTTAATATCCCCAGATACCTCTACATATACAACACAGAAACACATGAGGTCTAACAGCCAAATAATTTAGCTAAGCTGCCAAACCGAACTAACAAAGTCTCGGAGTGCATAAGTCACCTAAGGACAGCCTATTTAAACATGGGTGAACATTATGTTAAGGAACATACAGACACTTTTAGGTCATTTACAGATTGGCTGGCATAATCCGCACCATTGCGCAATGGGTTACCATCAAATAGACTTGATGATCAGTCCTATCATCTGGCCATACACAGGTGTGATATAGGCTAGTCCCCTGATCATTGGGACTTACAAGCCACATCATTCGTTGCTGGTTTTAGATTTGGTCCTACCAACATAAATGAGCCGCCATCTGATTGCTAATCTTTGATGGTTAGTGAATTATAGTGCAACACAAAAAAAAATATAGTGAATTAAAATAGGATGGTGTGTCCCCTTTATATAGATTTTATTCTTCAGCCGAACAACACCTCCTAATTAAAAACTAGAACAGTGCAAGAAAGACAGTCAACAAATATCTGTCTGATAATGTGCCAACATGTTTCTGCCTATCGGGCAATCTGTCCCATGGCTTTCATCAGGGCCTCTGTTCTTTAAGTTGTTGCAATTAGTATTAAATAAACAGTGATTATAAACAAAAAAACACCTAATAGTGAATAAAGTCAAAAAAGGTTGGATACGATAAAACCTGTACCAACCGAGAACTTTAAACCTCCATGTCACTTGGAAAATAGGATTTCTACGGAGGAAAAATGTACAATAATTAGTGTGACCTAGCCTGATCTGTTATTCCCAAACATATGTATCACTGCAATTATTTACAATTAAAATATAAAGTTTGTTTGCTTACCCTTCATGATAGGGGTATTGATCTCACCTCACCTGAACCTTGCTCAGGTTCTACGAGGCCCTGCACTGTATAGAAAAAAGAAGTGAAACAGAAAGTAGGAACACCATGAAGCCTTTGTCAGCCTTTCAAAAACTAGTGTCACATGATACCTTCCGCTATAAATCTCAACTTCCATCTATATATCAACAGAGGAGAGACCCCAGCCATCTGACACGAATGCATGTCAGGTCCCAAAGTCTCTCAGACTGATCACATCGTCTTCCAGCTCACTGCATATTCCTTTCAAGTATATATCAATATTTACCATAGAGAGAACACTGGATGCTAATCCTTAATCTTAGGCTCATTCAATATCAGAATTCCCGTACAAAAGGTTCTTTTAAACAGAGAGTAGTCTCACAAACTCACCTCTCCGTCGGTACCTCAAGCTCACATCTGAGTCTTGTGGGAGATACCGAACCGGAGAGGACCAATCCTTTAAACTGTATGTCGTTATGGTGTTGTTCGTGTAACCCTGTGCTTCGCTCCGCATCTTACATCTTCACTTGAGAAAAGTTGTGCAATTTAGGTTATATACGCACCTCTAGGGAAACGAATTACATAATAAAAGAAAAAAAACATTTACCGTTAGATGTATACTATTCTTTCTGTGCACTACTTTTTGTCCGGAAACACACTAGACCAACGCGATCACTCTTGCGAGACAGACTACAAAATGATGTCATCCCGCTCACGTTTGTATTTCTATTCCCGGAACGAGTGCATCGGTAGTCTAACCTCTTCCCAGTGTATGTATAACAATTCCTACTGGGTTGGATAACACTCCAAACTAGGTACGGGTAGTCCTCTAAATTCTAAAATTAATTCTGCTTGTCATGAATCTAGTGATTTGTAATGGGACTACACAGTGACATCATATCGTTCATTTTAGTAGTTCATTTATCGCGTTTGCCCATTCATCTCGTTTTTTACAAAAGGATATTTTTATAGACAGCTTTAACCTCTGTTGAAAGTTCACATTCAAATACCAAATCCAAAACCAGCAACGAATGATGTGGCTTGTAAGTCCCAATGATCAGGGGACTAGCCTATATCACACCTGGGTATGGCCAGATGATAGGACTGATCATCAAGTCTATTTTATGGTAACCCATTGCGCAATGGTGCGGATTATGCCAACCAATCTCTAAATGACCTAAAAGTGTCTGTATGTTCCTTAACATAATGTTCACCCATGTTTAAATAGGCTGTCCTTAGGTGACTTATGCACTCCGAGACTTTGTTAGTTCGGTTTGGCAGCTTAGCTAAATTATTTGGCTGTTAGACCCCCTGTGTTTCTGTGTTGTATATTTAAAAAAGTATAACATGTAAAATAATATTATTTTGGACTAGGAAGCACACATTTAATTCTTGGTCTTTTTGTAATATAACTGTTGGATTCAGCTTTTTAATGACTATTTTGGAACATGTACTTTTAGAAAGTTACCTTTTCCCTGCCTAAAACCTCTGGAACCCAATTACGTGAGTTTCAGCTGTCATCTGACACCTGGATAGCCCCATTGATGAGGTGTAAAAACTGCTTCCACAGCAGTACAAAGATTTTAGGTGAGGAGGTGAACGCATTCCTCTAGTGGGATGACCATCTGGGCTGAGTTATTTTAACTTGAAGGAGATAACCTGTCACAGGCAAATGCAAGGCAATGCATTGCATTAAATAGAAAGTGACAGAATTTCTTTGGTCTTTTAAAAACTTGCACTCACCTGCACCGAGCACTTCGCGCTTTCACGAGGCCTCTCACAGCTGAGATACAAGCTTCCATTGGCGAGGGTTTGTTTTGGTTTCCCTGCCGCCATTGCCCAGGACATAGGCCACGCCCACCCGGTCAGGCCACGCCCACCCCTACCTTCCAGCGCTATATAGAGAGCGCTGACTACAAGCGCTGCATCTTAAAAAACGGAACCTCCTGAGGCTTGAGCCGGGAGTAGTGCGATTTTGCATATTTTAAATAGAAAGTGACAGAATTTCTTTGGTCTTTTAAAAACTTGCACTCACCTGCACCGAGCACTTCGCGCTTTCACGAGGCCTCTCACAGCTGAGATACAAGCTTCCATTGGCGAGGGTTTGTTTTGGTTTCCCTGCCGCCATTGCCCAGGACATAGGCCACGCCCACCCGGTCAGGCCACGCCCACCCCTACCTTCCCGCGCTATATAGAGAGCGCTGACTACAAGCGCTGCATCTTAAAAAACGGAACCTCCTGAGGCTTGAGCCGGGAGTAGTGCGATTTTGCATATTTTAAATAGAAAGTGACAGAATTTCTTTGGTCTTTTAAAAACTTGCACTCACCTGCACCGAGCACTTCGCGCTTTCACGAGGCCTCTCACAGCTGAGATACAAGCTTCCATTGGCGAGGGTTTGTTTTGGTTTCCCTGCCGCCATTGCCCAGGACATAGGCCACGCCCACCCGGTCAGGCCACGCCCACATCTCATCCCCCCTGCCAGCTATAAATCATGTGCCTACACAGGAAGCGCAGCGGACGAGCGCAGCGGGCGCGACGAATGCGCGCCGAAGGCGCGCATAAGGCAAGCTCGTCTGCGCTCGTCCGCGAGCGTCCGGGACCAGGGGCCAAGGACCCTGCGAGCCACTACACTTATACTTCTGCTGAACTACAGGTATTGCGCCCAACCGTCACGACGTGTCCACCTGTCCCCTATCACGCAGCTAAACGCATTTCTCACTTAGGTATAGGCAACTCTGCCTCCCTCACGAACGCCCCTGCTCCTGAGTACTCTATGCGCACGACCACACCCTGCTCCACCTACACGTTTAGGTGTATCTATCTTAACACCCGCTCCATGATTAAGCACCAATCTGATATATTTCTACTACTCATGGACAAACAGCCTGACATGCTGCTACTGACGGAGACCTGGCTCACTCCGGATTCACTACCGGATATCTTAGCTGCCCTACCTGCAGACTATTATATTCTATCAGCACTCCGCCCTGGCGGAAAAACTGGGGGAGGAGCAGCAATAATCGTCAATAAAAAGTTTCAACTCAGACAGCTCCCCTCTCTGCCTCTACCTAATACTGAAAACATTGTCGCCAAAATAGACACCCCCAATGGCTCACTTATATTGGTCCTATTATATCGCCCTCCCCAAACCATGGCTACATTCCCTTCCATTCTAGCTCAGTTACTGGCACCATTGGTCACTAACCATTCTAAACTACTCCTGGTCGGAGATCTAAATCTCTGGTTCGACAACCTATCGTTGGACCCCCAAGCTGCAGAGATGAGCGAACTCTTCTGTGATCTTAACCTGACACAACACATCCACACCGAGACCCACCAGAAGGGCCACAGCCTCGACCAAATCTGGTCTCTGAACCTGCCCCTATCTGTATTAGACATAAAACCCTGTTGCTGGTCCGATCACCACAGCATCAGTTTCTCTTTCCAGCTAGATAAGACAACCCACTTTAAACTACAATCTAGCAAAACCATCAGGAAATGGTCCTCCATGGATATGCCAGCCTTTCTAAACTTCTTGGGTAACTCCCCCCCCCTCGACAGCAACAATGTGGATGAGGCCGATAGCCGGCTCAATGAATGGCTCACTGAAGCGATTAACATCCATGCTCCCCTCACGCATCTCAGCTGCTCAAGGAGCCCGGATGCACATAAATGGTTTACACTCGAACTAAAAACACTGAAATTAGAGGTGAGGCAAAAGGAAAGAACCTGGCGCTCCCAGTACTGTCCACTGGCTAAGGCCGCATACTGCTCAGCCAGGAAAACATACCAAAAAACTCTACAGAACCATAAAACAACCTACTATTCATCTAAAGTCCTCAACTCCACCAACAAGTCAAAAGAAATTTTCAGGATTGTGAACGACCTTTGCAACGACGATAGAACTTCCCCCCCGGTAGTTCCCTCACAAGCGTTATGCAACTCCCTGAACGACTTTTTCCGTGATAAGATCTTAACGATTAAGCAGAACATCTCCACACTCCCATCATCCGCCCCAGTGGATGACATCTATTTCAATCCCTCAACTTTACATTCCTATCCCCGTATTGATTTGAAAACTTTCTTGACATTATTGTCTAGAGTCAAATCAGGATCCCCTATGGATGTCTGCCCCCCCCATATCATGAAAGAAATTGGTCGAGCTATGCCCAACAGCATGATATCCCTACTCAACGACTCTCTTACGTCAGGGACAGTACCTAGCAGCTTCAAACAGGCCCTACTGATTCCCCTCACCAAGAAGCCTGGCATCGACCCGCTCGACCTTACGAACTATCGGCCCATATCTTTGCTACCTTTTCTATCGAAAATGCTGGAGGCGCACGTCACCAACTGCCTCTCTAACTTCGTGGAGGAAACAGAATATCTCCAACCCAACCAAGCAGGCTTTCGACCTGGCCACTCCACTGAGGCAGTAATATTGGCAGTCCAGAACACCTTGAGGTCCAACGCTGATAACAACCTTCATCAAGCCTTAGTACTTCTCGACCTGTCCGCGGCATTCGACACGGTTGACTATTCCATTCTGGTCAACCGTGTCGAACAGGCGGGTCTTAGAGACTCTGCCCTAGCCTGGTTAAAATCGTTCATCACCGAACGCACCCAATCGGTTCGCTTAGGCTCTTTTTCTGCCGCCAAGGTTAAGTCTTCTTGTGGGGTGCCCCAGGGCTCCTCACTATCCCCCCTGCTATTTAATCTGTACATGCGGCCCCTCCTCTTTGCCCTGAGTAAGCACAAAGTCACTGCATATAACTATGCAGATGACTTACAGCTTATCTTTGTTCTCAATTCCCCTAACGCGGTAGAGGACTTCCAAGCCACCATGACCCTAATCCAGAGCTGGATGTCCTCAAATCACCTCAAGTTAAACCCGGGGAAAACTGAGTTGATTCTGCCCGGCAAGAGCGAAATCAGTTGGAGCCCTAACTTCTGGCCGTCGGACATGGGTCTTCCCCCTAAGAAATCTTCCACTGTAAAAAGTCTGGGGATAACCATCAACGGGGACCTCTCGCTAAAATCCCAAATTGGTACCGTGGTCTCCTCTGGATTTTTCCAACTAAGAAAAATCAGGAAAATCGCCCATTTCCTCACTCCCTCCGCCTTAATCCAGGTAGTCATGGCCCTAGTCCTCTCCCACATTGACTTTTCTAATAGCCTATACATAGGCCTACCCGCAGGACAACTCAAAAGACTACAGTACCTGCAGAATCAGGCCGCTAGGCTGATCTGCAAAGTACCCAAATGGGAATCTATCAAACCAGGCCTGGAGAGTTTGCACTGGCTACCCGTGGCTCAAAGAGCCGAATTCAAAGCCGGGTGCATTATCTTTAAGGCTCTGCAAGGCAAGGGACCCCTATTTATCAGACAGCTGATCGGTAGATATGTCCCTTCACGGAATCTAAGATCTGCCCACAAAGACCTTTTAGAAGTTCCTCGTTTTAAGAAAAAACGACAAGGCGGCAGCAGCTTCCACTTCCTGGCAGCCACCCTATGGAACTCTTTACCACTAGCCCTCAGACAGAGTAAAGACCTCCTTGCCTTTAGAAAGGCTTTTAAAACTCACCTCTTCATAAAAGCTTACCCGAAATAACTCTTCCGGCAGACTCACCTCTTGTTATGTTTTTTATCTTACCAGCGCCAAGAAGCCTCTGGGCGTACGCGCGCTTTATAAATTTTTAATAATAAAAAAAAAAAAAAAAAAAAAAATTGCATTGTTCCCCAAGTCAGGGCAAGCTCTAATCTCAGTGTGATGAGAGTTTCTCCCAGAACTAATTTGAAGTAATCACAGAGAAGGAGTTGCTTGTGTCCCTGGCTATACCTCTGTGGTGGACACAAAGGCACTGCACACAAGGAAACGGGTTCTGACATGTTGGATTTGGGCAGAGAGGGTCACTGTGGGATTTTGTGTAGCAGGGCACTCTGGAACTGCTGCAAATGTGGGCAGGGTTACCCGTGGGTACTTTTTCCCTACTGGTTAGGGAGTCACCCCCACACAGAGACTAGTGGCATGGATAAATGTGGCAGTCCAGGTCACCCACTTCAGAGGAATACTGGACCTGTGGAATACAGCAGAAGCGCTGCACCTGTTGGTGAGACCTGTGCAAAGACATGAAAAGCTGGACCTGCTCCCACCTGTACCCAGGACAAAGAAGTGGACTCCAAGGTCAATTGACTGCCCTCTTGTTAAGCTACAGTGACATAACAAGCTGCAGTATTAACCCTCTCTCCCCCCGCCCCCAAGTGCTGTTCCTAAGGTCCTGGGACCCTCGGCTGGGTCAAAGTGTAATTGTCCTAACATCCTGAGAAACTTGGGGATTAGAAACGTTTTGGCTCCAAAGACCTCCAGAAGCACAGAACAAATCTGCCAAGACAATCTGACGAAAGTGTGTTGCAGCTAGGCCAAACATCCAGGTGGCTCCCAGTCAGAGGTTTTCCGCAGCACCACATCCATTTCAGAGGGACATGGTGGAGAGGGTATCCAGCCTTGTGGAACCCTGTTCAGCTATATATTGCACCCTTATTCTGCTTCGAAAGTAGAAATCTTCACCAGGCGATGGTACCAATGTATCCAGCCTGTGAGGGACCTTGCTTGAGAGCACATTTTTAAATTCTTCTGCTCTGAGCTTTCCCACCAAAAATCAACTGCTTCATCTGGGCCGTGCTTAGCAGATATCTGGCCTTGTGAGCCCTTCTCAGGCAAGGCCTGCTGCCTTGCCCCATTGAGGGTTGAACAGGTACGTATAAAGTGGTCAGAGTCTATTGCTTTTCAAAACATCAAATGTCACAAATGAACATTTACTATCACAAATTATAGACAGTCCAATGCTGTAGTGCATAATTTATTTCAGCACATAGTTAACTGGATACTTAGTATCAATAGGTATCTGGAATTGTTGAATCAAAACAAACGTATAAACAAGCATATCAATTACTTAATTGAATCAAGTAAATTTGCAAACAAAAGATAGAAATCAACTTGTTGGTAACTCCTCATATGGTTAGCTTGTAATTGTCAATAATCATCACATATTATTTAAATTGTGGTATATCAACGCGCTCATGGAGATCAAGGAAAGGAGGTAGTAAGATGGGATGGGTGTGATGGAATATAGGTGGGGACTAGGTAAAGGTGTTGTGACCATAAAACAATCACAGTGAAAATCAGTGTAGCCTTTACAGTCTGGTTTAGATCAATAGTTCCGTATCGCTCTTTTACATAGGATCTGTATTATTCCATAAATCTCTCCTATGTTTAGAGGGATGATGTGGTCTGGTCTACGTTTCGACCCCTGAGTTAAGGGTTATTGGACACCTCATGCTGGGGTCTTCTTCAGGACACGGAAAGGACAGGAGCGCCTATAAATAATTCAATTAAAATGAATGTTTCGAACTATTGATAAGGGTCATTGATACACTAGGACTGATCTGAAGAAAACTCGACTCACTCCAGGAGACCCTTAAATGCAATTATTCAATCTCACCCTTTAGAACCACCGGGTAAGTGTGACCTCTGGCGCACCCCCACGGCCATCATCGAACAGACGACAAGTTTGATTAAGACTAGCAACAGCGACTGGAAGGCGACTACGACCCAGTAAGTGCCCCCTTTGTTAATTTCCTCTACCTAATTGCACACAGGGGATGTCTCCCCATGCACCCCAATGTAACACCGATCCTTCTAATCAATTACAGGTTATATATTCTTCACCATAGGAACCCATGAAGGTCCTATCCCAAGAGCCACTGGATGGCCACACGTAAAGTATGTATTTTATCTTCAGATCAGTCCTAGTGTATCAATGACCCTTATCAATAGTTCGATACATTCATTTTAATTGTATTATTTATAGGCGCTCCTGTCCTTTCCGTGTTAAAGCTTAGCACGTTTTGTTGCGATTTAATTTTTTATTTAAAACATTAACAATTTATATCGCCAGTTCCCTTTATTGGAATATTGTCATTTTTGGGTCATTTTTAACTAAATTGCTCTCCATTTCTATAAATTAGAGTGTCAATTGTGTTGTGTTGTGTTTTTGACTTTTTAACTGTTTTTGTACTTCATAATACTTTACCTGTTCTCCTAAGTTAATCTTGTCTGCTCTGTGGCATAGCTACCAAGGGTTTAAATGACTCAAACCTTTACTGCCCCTAACAAGAATAATGATCTTATTACTTGAGGTGTTCAACCATCCACCCCAACACATATTCCGCTCTCTCTCAACAGCCTTTTACCACTTCTCTGTACCCCAGTGAGGATCCTCTCAGGTGCATACCCCAGTACTATTCTCACATGTTGTAGCCTGCAGTGTGATCATTTTTTTCATGATAAAAACAAATGAATAGCAAATGGCAGCCAACTTACCCTAGAGTTAGTGAATCTTTCGAATATATTAATATGAATGCAGCTTCATGAATTGCCAGTAGTGAACTATTCATCAACAGAGAGTGCCTTGCAAGTGATCTATCCTTGCCCCAGTTCTCGCTCCCATTGTAAGGGGTCACTATGAAGACAAGGGCAATAACTGCTTGACCACATTTTGAACAAGGAAAAATTTTGAAATGCTCGGAATGTTAATACAATCATTAGTGCAAACAATTGCACAATTATACCATTTACACTCCCATCGCTTCTACCTCACTAGCCCTTAGCCCATAATTATTATCGCTCTTCCACACAAACCACATCACTCAACTCTACATATTTATTCTTTTTTTTATTGAACGTTCTGTTTCTAAATTGGACATAAGTGGCCGGTTTGGAAAAATAAACAAAAAATATGAGTAGACAAAGGATTGTCTTTCAGAATCATGAGAATTGATCCAGCAAGTAACATGATTTAATTAGAAAATGCACCATTCGCTTGCTCAAGGTTGTTCTTTATTAACTTGCAAGGCATGCAGAAAAGGCCCGCCTGCCATGCTAATTGTATTTAAATGTAAGTTAATGAAAGAAGGCGCGTATTGGAAATGTCTACTTTCATAATGTCGTTGCTCGTTTTTGCAGGAGCATTAATGCTTTATCTTGTCAAAAAAAAAAAAACAAGCGTTGATTTATATGCCATCCGTGTCAGCACTGGCAAAAAGGCCACTGCACCAATCCGTGAGTGAGGCACAATTCCGGCTGTGTTTGCACATGGGCACATGACGAATGCCACTTTTTGATGAGGGGATGTATTGTGTTCATTTATGCCCAAGAAGGTTATATATGCATGCCCCTACGGACAATGTCATGCACTATTATTCTTTCCAAGTTGCTATGGTATGTTATATATTTTATATATATTTTTGAATTCCAGCCTTTATTAGAGTTTACATGACTAGTTAACATTGACCTACCTCATACTACAGTTCGTTTTGCACACACAACCCGTTTCCTAACTGCTTTTATTTAAAGCCATAGCAGGACATTGCCATCGACTATTTAGAACAAGCCTTGCAGCTGCGGCCGGTTCATTGGGGCTGAGGGGCTAAGCCATCCCACCTTTGCCTTCAGGAAAAGTGTCTGTCATGCTGAGCAAAGGTTGGCCTGACCGACACTCTTGTTTCAGGGAGTGGAGTAACGAAACTTGAGGGACCCCCCCTGCAGAGTGCATGGAGGGCCCCCGCTTCAGATTTAATCAGGAGCTCTCTGGCCAGATTATTCTGCTAACTGGGTCCTCTGCAGCTTGGGACCCCCCCTGTTCCGCAGGGGCTGCGGGGGCCTGTGTTACACAACTGCTTTCAGGTCTAGCAGCCAGGAGCTAGACATGTGGTAAATGCGCAGTATCCTGGCTGCCTAAGCTAAACTTTGCTAGTCTGTGGATGTCACAGCTCCTGTGGGCGTGACCTCCTCAGCTCAGAAAAAGTCCTTAAGGCCCTCCCCATCTGTGACGAGGGGTAGCGTCACTCAATGCCTCACACATGGGCACTTCAATTTTAAGCCCTGAAGCACCCAGGGTCACGTGTCAATCATTGATACTTTGTCACAAAGTGGGGTGGGGTCAGCAGTCTCACTGACCCCATCCCACTCTGTGTATACGTAGGGGCTGCTGCCTTACCTCATCAGCCAGTGAGGGAAGGCAGCAGCCCCTACCTCATGGGACCCCGGAGGCAGATCTGCAGGTAAATGAGATCTTTGTTTTTAATAAATGTTTGATGCATGTGTGTATGTTTCAATATTTGGTAATGAGTGTTGTGAATGGATGTGTGTGTATGCAAGCGCATTTGTGAATATTTGGGTGTGTATGTGTGCATGTGTGTCCTGTCCGCCCGCTTCCTCCTAAAATTACCGGCCCTCACTGAAGCAGTGTCAAAGCCAAAAGTTCTTACTTTTCTTATACATGAAATAGCAAAGCTACTGCTAATGGGTATGGTAAAGTGTTTGGTAATAGGCGGGAAACTTTGTGTGTACATGTTTTTGCTAGCTCTCCTTAAAAAAATATACTATAAAATATAGTATAAAATAATTTAGCCCTTGTACAGAATGTTGAAGGTGTTTTGATAGAGTGCCTATGAAGCAAAACTTACTTTAAAGAATAATATCTTGTATGTGCACACAAATAAGTGTGTGTCAAATTTCATTGCGTTTAGGGAGCGAAGGCAACTTAATAACATTAACATAGAAAATAGCGCTTCTTAACCGGGTCTAGTGCAACCATGTGACACCCACTCCTTGGATGTGACACAACTACAAGTAGTATAAAAACAATGCTAAACATAGAGGTAAAAGCATATAACCATAAAATTATAAAAGGGAACTATGCTGTTTTGATGATAAAAGCATACAGTAAGCCAAATTAAAAAAATGGAAAAGCAAAAAAAT
This sequence comes from Lissotriton helveticus, assembly GCF_964261635.1. Taxonomy (NCBI): domain Eukaryota; kingdom Metazoa; phylum Chordata; class Amphibia; order Caudata; family Salamandridae; genus Lissotriton; species Lissotriton helveticus. The sequence goes on along the minus strand of NC_136057.1, from coordinate 492,155,657 downwards.
CGTTTTTTTTTAAAGCAAGTTAAAAAGCAGTGTCAATGTAAAAGCAATTTGGGAGATTATATTTGTTTCCAAATTAAAAAGTTCCTACAACTTGAAGCTGCCTGATTGTTTCTGTGTTTCAAGGAGTAGACAAAACACTGCTGTTCCCATCAACTGCAAACAATGTTCCTAGAGGCACCCAACACAGTGGGTCCATAGAGCAAATGTGTTCCAGTCTGTCCCCCTCAGCATACACCAAGGAAGAAATAGCCAATGCTGACTCTGCAGAAAACGAGCCAGGATCCAGATCACCAGGAGACTTAGTATCCCAGGAGGGCTTATAATACGCATTTAGGAGCAATGGCAAGTGCGAAGGACAACGGTACAAGTGAGCCATTAGGGTACCCATCAGTAGGGCAAGGTCCAGAGATTGAACCAGTAGCAACCCCGAGCCTATGTCCAGGGCCCACTTGAAAGTGCACAGCAGACAGCTGACCACAGACTGCACACAGTGTAGCCACACAGCAGAATGAGCAAGAACCAATGGTCATTCACTTCTTGAAATAGGAGTGCAGCAAAGGACTGTAACATGCGTTCACAGAACAAAAGCACATGTGGTAGTGCTATCCTCATTTGGCCTCAAGATGGGACATCCATGGAAAGGAACAAGATGAACGTGTATCAGTATCCTTACACCTGTCAAGGGTTTTAATATTATCATGATGACGCAGATTATAGCGCTTTTCAGTGGCCTCATATTGAGGAGATCCGCCCCATGATTTAGACTTTTCTTTATGTCTCTCATTATCCCACTTCGTTTTAGAGGAAACATCTGATGCTTGCTTCAAGTTACCTTTTTTAGAATTACTCTTAATTTGTATTTTCTCACGTCTGGTTCTCGAATTATCTCAATATAATCAAGCGAGAGAGGGAGGAAAAATGGGGACTAGTTTGCTTCCCCTTGTTCATAAGTAAATATCAATGAGAATTAGCTATAGGGTAGAAGCTAGATGTTCATGTCTGGGAGAAAAACAAATTGAGTGGAGAAGCGTGGCTCAGTGGTTAGAGGCAGCAGACCCGGAAGCTGAGATCGACCGTGGACCAGGGTTCGATTCCCCGCCTCGGCGGGTCTCGGGCTCAAAATTCCCCGGACTCGACAATTCTCCCTCTGGTGCCTACTCAACTCACGGGGTCACACTCTGTGACTCTGGGCAATAGCTTGCTTAATCTCCACTACGGCCCCTCGTGGCGGGATGCCTGGCTTTCACCTTGTGGACACCCTGCCGGGGTTTCTCACAGGGGAATACCAGGACGGGTTCCCTAAGCAAGCGCCGGGACGCTCAAGAGCAGCTGTGCGCTTTACAAGTCCAGCACATTTCCATTTCCATTTACATTTTTATGCAGACCCTCACCCATCAACCTAGTTGGTGGCATGCTTCATCATCGTGTCCCACTCAAGGTGGCCGCTCTGTGACAGCGAAATGCTCCTATGTTTAAACAAAGGATACATAGTGCATATGTAATACCATCATCTATGTTGCCATCCTGCAGTCCCAGTCAGGCCACCATTGTTGTTTCTATTGTGATAGCTCTGTCACCGAGCAACCAAAACAAATAACAGCTTTTTGTGTTATGAACCTAGCTCTTATACAGACTGCTCAAGGTGTTTAGATAGAGTACCTATGACGTGGTAGAGTAACAGTCTGAAGAATATTATTCTGCATGTGCATGCAAATGAATGTGTGTCAAATGTCATTGTGCTCAGGGAGTGAAGGCAACTGAAGAAAATGAGCGTATAAAATGGCAATGCTTAACTAGGCATAGTGTGACCACATGACAGAACTTCTTGGGATACAACAACATGAATCTCGGAATGTGGCTAATTAATTGAACAGACTGCCAATGCACAGTTCAGCTGTACCATCAAAGAAAAGTGCTGTAAAAAAAGTCAAGGCTTTGATGGCCAGCTCATCCAAGCAATATCACAGTATTGAAAACACCCGACAGCCAGTGACTACAGTGGGTCGATCCAAAGCCCAGTCTCTCTGTACGTTTTTAAAGAATTTGTAATATGACAGCATCTAAACAGATGATGTAGCCGAGTATAACACGACTCTCAGGAATCGACTTTATCATGATGATATGTAGCATTACTTCTAGGATTCAGCATTATCAACATGGAAGGCCAAACATAGTAGACTCGAATATGTATATTCCATAGGAGAGAAATAATGTGACTCTGGTTATTCCATTCACGAAAGAAGCTCACCAATCTGTGCTTTCAGCCGCAAATGAGGACTCGTCTGTCAGAGCTTGGGACTTTGTCCCACTACTTCTACTGTAGATTTTTTAGAACCAATGTCTAGATATGACATTATTAAAAGTACATTGGGCATTTCATGCTTTCTTGATACTCTCACTGCAAATACCTCAGTATATCCGGCTCATTGATTACAGTAGCGTGGATAGATTTACACCATTTAAACTATTTATTCCAGTATTTTTAACAATAACTGCATAGTGTAGGACCACACACACCTGTGGGCTTCCTTTAGAGTTTAGCAGGAGGAAGAACAGTGAATGGGGCGGCAGAGGCACCACTTCCACTGGTCTATCCGCAGCCAGCATGGCAAATCGAGAGCTGGCTATGGGTCAGGTGAGGGTTTACCCCTAGATGACCTGTGCTGAAATGGTGGCAGAAGTTTTCCATACAAGTGGCCATGCCAGCGTTTTTAAGTCGATTTTCAAATCAAAGGTCCCTGAAAGGCCCTGAGTTTTCTACAAACCCTAAAAAGGGCAGACTGTACGACTCCATGTCAGTCGGCGGTTGTGTGAATCTCCTGGCGTTTCTCATATAGAAACACAGCAGAGTGGGGAAACTGGGATGCTGAAACACGAGGTATTGGCCAATATTTGGTAAATGGCCTATTACCACTTTCCATTAAATGAGGCTCTTAACCTGTCACTGTGTATCAATTTTGTGTCAGTACATTAATGATTCAACAGATGTCTGTAGTCTGTTTCTATAGTTAAGTTTGTCACTTTGTCTCCTAACTCAACATCTGAAATTAGTGCCTTTGGCCATTTGTATGAGGCATCGAGGAAATTATGACATATAGTTATACTTTTCCAAATAAATTGTGTCTCCAAATGTAAATCGAAAGCAGAAGGCGTAAACGAAGTATAAAAGTGAAACAGCAGGAAAAAAACATTTTTGCATGGTGTTGGCGATTAAAGCAAAATGGACTACAGCTCTAGATCTTCAAAGTAAGGATTTCGTGCAGTAAACGTTTTCCAAGTTGTGAGGCAGTATGGCGATTATCAGGAAATTGGAAAGAGGTTCCGAATATTTGCTAAGAAAAATGTGTTGTTAACAGTTAATTCAATCCATTTATCATTCTGTACACATCAGAAGCTATTCCCTGCTAAAGTTAGCAGCTCTTGTTTGTTACAGCAACCGGGCAGGGCTGTCAGAAGATGTTCCAGGATCTGGTAAAAGTGCTATTGATCTGTGAGAGGCCAATCTCAAGCTTTTAATGGAAACAGCTCATGACATCAAGCACTGTGCTGAATCTCCTATTGATCTTGAAGGAGCCGGATTCACTGCATTTTGTTTGTCCTAGAACGCCTCCCCAGACCATTTGTGAAGTACGTCGCATTACCACTTTTCATCTTCATAGCAACACAAGAGAAGGAACCTTTGAAGAATTAGAAATAATATCATGTTGTTACCTTTATGTTCTGGCGTGTTTCCATTCTGAGTCTGTGGCCATCCTTGCCACCAAATTGTGGGACAGGACTTTAGGAAGGGTCTCAAAACTGCTACTATAACTGTCGTAGTAAGGAGCTTTGTGCAGCGTACTGCGTGCCAATGCGTACACCATTTGCAACATTCCTACATTTCTTAACGTCCTTGGCTTTTACCAGTTCACTTTCTTCAGCCAGTATGGGTCTCAACTTGCTTCTCTCATGCTAAGTGATTTTCCTATGTTGGACTATTCCCAGCACTTTGGCCAAGATTTGGGCAAGATTTAGATTTATTTTTGCTTTCCTTCATATGGGGCAACTTAGGCTGCAAGACTCCAGCATCATCTTTCTTGTGCAAGAAGCTGTTGTAGCTGCTGATCCGCATATTCCCTATGTCTTGTAGTTGGCATCTTGTAATTGACACCTCCATTTGCTTCTATGATTGGTATGAGATCCCTCCACAAATGTGCTTGTAAGCAAAATAAGGGTGCATCAATCCTGAAATAGAATTGGCCTTTGCAAATTTTACTTGGAATGGTGAGGTTGGCAATATTTGTCAATGTTGTGTTACTTGAACAACCTGAAAATTCATGTTGCACAGTTTGTGGGGTTTTTTGCGCATGAGAGACTGGTGCAGGAAGAAAATGTCTTGCTCAAGAGACAATTTCTTCATGCTGACAGTAACTTGTGTGACTTTTCTGTCAGTACTATAGCATCCTGAGAACATTTCACAACAGATACCAGCAATCTGCATCTCGAATAATTTTTCCAAAATGTTACATAACAATATTACCTGATTTCGCACACTCCTGAAGGAGATGTTAGGAAGGAAGTTCAACCCCAGTCACCGTCCCGTGGCGGGGTGCCTGTGCCAGCTGCAATGCACCGTGTGCCACAAACCCTGTTCAACCCCAGTCAGCAGTCCCGTGGCAGGGTGCCTGTGCCAGCCGCAATGCACCGTGTGCCACAAACCCTGTCCAACCCCAGTCAGCGCCACGTGGTGGTAAGCCCGTGCCAGCCTCGGGTCCGTCATCCATTCACCACTCGCAGAGGGGTATGTGACATCGTCGGCCCCTTAAACTGAATGAATGAATGAATTAACTCTTTATTGTTTCAGTTAATAAAAACCATACAATATCGAAAATACTTATATTCTCTGTAGCTTAAAACAAAATGTGCAAAAGTTTTCTAAATAGAATTATATAAAAGGGATTTCATATGAAAGTATACAGCGTTGCTGACTTTCTAACTAAAAACAAAACATAAAATCCTTTTAAAAGCTATCTAACCTAGTAAAACCGAAATACATAGACCAATTTATAATTACCAGGAAGATGTGCTTCCGTTGCTACTTATTTCAGTTCCAATTTTAGAGTCAATAATGCATTTCCTTCTACCACTTCATACTTGTTTTTTGCTAATGGACTTCTTGTATTTAATTTATTTTACTTTATTTTAATACTTGCAAAACACTACCCAATCAAAGGCATGGTGATTTTCTTATCCATTTTCAGTATTATCTGATCGTATCGTATCAGAAATTTCATCACCTTACAATTTAAGTGGGGATCCATTGCATCCAAACCCTTGATTATTGCAGTTCTATAAGACCTAATACCTCTCTCATTAAACGCCTTTTTCAAAAACCATACCCGAGTTGACCTTAAGCCAGGACATATGCACATAAGAATGAGGTCTTGCTTCTCAGAGCCACATAGTGTGCATGATGTAGGCCCATTGTGTCTCCATTTGAACTGATCCGCTAAACTTGATAGTAACCCGAACCTGGTGGCCATGAGATTCCGTTTTAGGTAGTATGAATATGTTGTACTCAGATATTCTGCCGGACGTAATTTTGGATAGGAATGTATTACCATCCAGGCATGAGACCTCTTTACAAATTGACTTTTATCCTCCATTAATGAGTGTAGTTTCGACATTTTGTTTACCACTTTACAAAAAACGGGAACGAGGGGGACTGTGCCCAGAGTTCTGTAGACTTTGCTTTTTCCATGGCCAATTTCAATAACTTGCCATAAGTGGAGTGCTATTAACACAGAGGTTAACAGAGTGCTTAATTTGTCTCTAAGCAGCGGGAGGGTTCCTTCTACTTGGAAGCAGGCCAAAATTATACCACTGTTGAAAAAACCCTCAGCTGACCCATCAGAGGCCTCCAACTATAGACCCATCTCACTGCTACCTTTCTTCGCAAAATCTATTGAAAAATACATGAACCAAGTCACCACTGAATATATTGAATCAAATAACCTCTTTCATATGAGCCAATCTGGTTTCCGCACTAATTTCAGCACGGAAACAGCTCACCTAGAAATCTCCGACTCCATAAAAGAGACTCTTGACTCTGGCGGAAGAGCAGTTTTAATACTGTTGGATCTGTCAGCCGCATTTGACACCGTGCCCCATGATAGACTCCTCCAGAGATTGAAGGATTGTGGAGTAGGGGGCACGGTGTTGAAGTGGTTCTCCTCCTTTTTGGAGAACAGAAGGCAGGAAGTCTGGATCCCGCCTTTCTCCTCATGTATGCCTCCCATGAAAGTGGGGGTACCCCAGGGGTCTATGCTTAGTCCTCTACTGTTCATTGTATACATGACCCCCATTGCTCTTCTGGCTGTAGAGGCGGGAGCCAAGATTATATCTTATGCTGACGACACGCAGTTATTGTTCACTTGTACAAAAGGAGAAGCGTTTGACGGCGAGGAAATTAATAACTGTCTGAAGAAAATCTTTTCCTGGTTTAGCTTTAATAAGCTGCAGTGTAATTCAGCAAAATCAGAGGTGATTCTCTTTGGGGCTTCTGATATGTCCCCTTCCCAGTCCTCGGTAGGAGTAGCCAGAAATCTTGGGGTACAAATGGATGACTCCCTGGATATGAAGAAGCAGGTGCAATCAGTGGCAGGGACCTGCTATGGAACTTTGAAGACCATCCGTAAATTTCTACCTCTACTGTCTCTTGACCACAGAAGGATAGTAGTCCAGGCTCTCATCACATCTCGGCTGGACTACGCGAATGTCCTCTATTTAGGCATCCCGGAATATCTATTGAATAAACTCCAGGTGGTGCAGAATGCGGCAGCCAGAGCCATCCTTAGGTTGGGTCGCCAGGCTCACATCTCTTCCCATCTGAGGAACTTGCACTGGCTTCCCATTCGCGGCAGAATTCAGTTTAAGGCCTTGACATTGGCCTTCAAAGCTTTACACGGCTCTGGTGCTCATTACACCAAGAGAAGAGTGCGCTTCTACACACCTGGGAGAGTCCTTAGATCATCCAATCTTCACTTGATGAGTGTACCAAAATTTGCACACTCTCGCAAAGGTGGTCGTACCTTTCAAGTTCAAGTTGCCCAATTATGGAACAAACTTCCGACCACTTTAAGGGAATTGTCTGACATCTGGCTCTTTAGGAAACAACTCAAAACATGGCTATTCTTGCAATAATCCGATCGTATGTCTAGACTTGCCCTGCCTGGTTTCATTTGTGCGTGGTCTGCTAGCGCCGGGACACTCTTTTTTGAGTAGCTGCACGCTCTATAAATATGTCATAACATAACATAAGATTACATAACATAACAGTGCTAATCTTCTTCCTGGACTCGACACAAGGCATCGTGTAAGACGTTGGCTCGACTCAACCAGATTTTATACTAGCTTTTGACACATGCATAGATTCTCCCAATTCCTTGATGAATAAGGCCAAATTCCAACCTCACCTGTGCTGGTGACACTTTCTGTGGTAACTTAAAAACCCTTTTGTGTGCTTCCACGTGAATCTTATCCAACAGGTTAGCATCTGTTCCGTGTAGAACAATGCTTGTGTACTCCACTGTCAGCATCAATTTGGCAGCCATTACGTCTAACAGAGGCTATAAAGATGGACTCTTTAGCTTTTTTGAGAGGGCACAAAATGCATATATTAGACCATTACCTTTTGTTTCCAAATATTGTTTATGTTTTTGGAAATTTATACGATCATCAATGTACAGCCCTAGATATTTGTAGTTATTAACTACCCCTAATGTTATTTCTACCAGCCTGACAGGGAATTTGCATCCTGCCCGCTTTGCAATAGTCATTGTTTTCGTTTCCTTTATGTTGATTTCCAAAGCATTGATCTTTGGAAATGTAGCTAGCTCGTTTAATGATCTTTGTAAGCCCACTCGTGTCAGACTGAGTAGAACTATATCATCCGCATAACAAAGATGTGTTATCAGCAATGGACCCAGACGAGGTGGATGAGAATTTGTCTCGTTTAATTTTATAGAGAGATCCGCCATAAAAAGATTAAATAAATGGGGGGCTAGAACGCAACCTTGCTTTAGCCCTATTACTGTGTGGATTGCCCTTGAAATTCTCCTACCATCTGCAATTTTTATTTGTATCCAAGTTCCAGTATACAATTGAATAATGGCACGCAATAGTAATTCTGGAAGACCCATTTTCAATTTACACGACAATAGACCTCGATCTATGCTGTCGAACGCTGCTTTACAATCAATAAAACAGTATACACCTTTCTGCAATCATGGTCAAAGCATGTATATCAGTTGTTGTACTGAACCCCTTGCGAAATCCGGTTTGGTTCATAGGAATCAACTTATTTTTATTAGACCATTCTACTAGGTCCACCAAGAATAATGAAGCGTAATATTTCCCTTCCACATCCATTAGAGCTATGAACCTATAAATTGCAGCATCCGATCTGTCTTTGCCCTTACATATTAGGTTGATTATTTCACCTTTCCAACTCGTCGGCACATTATTCAATAATTTTGCCTCCATAAATAGTCCTGACAACAGGATCGCCCAGTATTCATAATCACTTGAAAAAATTGCCTGCGGTATTCCATTAGGCCCTGAGGCCCCATCCATTTGACCTGATTTTATAATTTTCATTACCCTATCAGCTGCCTGGCAATCTGGCGTTATTTAGTAATCCCTAATTTTAAACTGATCCTTGGATGTATCTGGCGACTTAGATACCAAGCCAATATAACTATATTTATTTTCACCACCTGTATCTTTCTTAAAAATGCTCCGCAAGTAGCTTACCCCGTCCGACTCCATCACACATGCGCTATTTATAGTTTGGGAGGGTCCGGATATTCCATTTATTATTGTCCAAAATTCTTGATTGTTATATTGTTTTGCACAGAAAAGAAGCTTTGTCCAGAACTGATCCTGGTTCGATTTTTGATCCTTCCAAATTTGTTTTTGATATATTCTTTTAAGAGTTTTTTTATATTATTCCAGGAAGCTACATCATTATTTATCCTGTTCTTTCTGACCGCCTTCCTAATTTCTTTCCCTAATGTTGGTGCTTTATTTGACAGTTTCGCAGACTCCTTGCTTTTTTCAGTTTTACATGCGCCTGTTTAGGTGCGAGCCTCATAAACTCCGTAGTGAAAGTTGCCCAGTTTTCTACTTGGTTGTTTTCTGTAGGTGTGTTGGATTCTAATACTTCTTTTGCTAACTTCGATATCTCTAACAGATTACCAGCTGAGCATCTCCTTTGCTTCAAATTAGTTTTAGATAGATTACCTATCCTTGTGGGGGCTTAGTTATTTTTTCCAGATGCTGATATGAATGATCACTTTGTGTTGCAAACTTAATCATGAATTTCCTCACTTGGTTCAGTAAAGGTAAAGACAAACTGAGTATTAATGCCTTGATATGTCGTCTTGTGTTCTTCCATTTAATATTCTTAGACCTAGATGTTCCAGGGCCAAAACTGTTTTTTGGCCAATTAAATCTTGGTGTTTTACAGTTGAAGGTGTTTGTACTGGTACGGACCAGAAGATGTTTTGCGCAGTTATTAACTCGTTCTCCTCAGGGGTGTAAATAAGGTTGGTATTATATTTGTGGGGTCACATTGCCTGTGATGGCTGTGCCGGATGGGTGTGGTGTGCGTGCACATCTGCCCTCAGGGAGTGGCTGTGACATGCTGACAACTAGACCAGTGACCTGCACACCACTAGCGAGTACGCCTGCGATGGGTAGCAATGAGGCCCCCCCCTCGGAGCGTTAGCGGAGTGGTTTGGCTTGCCGTATGCCGGAACAGCACAGGGCTTGCAAAAATGACTCGTGGGCACTGGGCGTGGTTCAGTGCATGTCCGGACAAGGAAGTGGCTGATGCATGTGTCCCTGTTGTGGTGTCCACTGGACCCGTAACAAAAATTGCTTTGTAGCACCCTCTGACTGGCATCCCACAGGATGTGCATCATTGACGTAAGGGACATCACTGTCTCTACATTCATCCACACATACATACATGAATGATGAAAGACAAGACACAGCAGTGCGTCACTGGATGTTTATTGTACATCCAGTGCAGTTCTGCAGCTGGAGCGGTACAGAGCAATGCCGAACACACTACACAATATGGGCACGTGAGGGGCCAGCCAGAGTTCATCCGGGGATGACAAGTACTCCGGAAAAGGAAGGGTACAGTCGGCAGTCTGGTCACTGTGTCATTGGTCATCAAACAGGATGTGCTAGGCATGTCGTTGTCCAAAGTTAGTGCATCTGAGTAAATTGGGGGTCAGTGGAAGGTCATGAGGCCATGTGCAGGACCAAGCAGAAACAGGCCAGGTAGCGGAAATGAATGCTACTGAGTCCTTCAGATCACAGGCACATTCCACGTCCTCGTCCCCGGATATCTGCTCTACCCCACCCTTGAGTGTCGTTGTACCGGCTGCGGCACTGTCTGCCACTGACACATCAGGGGCCGGAGGTGAATTGACGGCTGCACTGTGTCCCACTGATACATCAGGGGCTGGAGGTGGATTGTCTGCCGCACTGTTTCCCACTGTAACATCAGGTGCCAGTGTGGTTAGGCCTGCCACACTGGGAGGCAGAGAGACACCAGGGGGCAGTGATGTGGATGGTGTAGGGGCAGCAGCATTCATCATCGCCGTGCCTTGTCGCAGCAATTCCATGATGAGGATCTGCAGTGCATGGTAGATCCCAGGTACATTCCGCTGATGTGCAGCAGTGGCTGCCATCCTTTCCACCTCCATTCGCACCATGTCCTCCATGAGCCTCTGCATGTGTGTGAGGTCACGGCTGGTATCGCTGGAGCCACTCTGAGCGGACAGGTGTTCTTCTCTTCATGCCATGACTCCAGCGATGTCAGTCAGGGCTCGTTGGAGACCATGGAGCGGGCTTACACACCCAAAGAATGGCGTCAAGGCACTCCAGCACACTGCGTTGGAAGGCCATGTGTTGTTCCTGGGGGTCTTGGGGGAGTGCCGGGCTGTGGGTGCCTCCTGATGGGTGCTTTGGGTAGTGGGTGGGGTCTCCTTGATGTAGCTGGCCTGGCCTGATCCTTTAGGTAGTGGCGGCTGAAGTCAATGATGTCTTGGATAGTTTGAGAGTCATTGCTGGTGTTGTCCTCCTCGTCATCAGTGAAGAGTGGCTGGGACTGCTCTGCAGGAGGTGTTGACGGTACCCCCGTGATGTGAAGGGGAGATGGTGTATTACAATGTATTCACATGTAAGTAGCCGCATGGCATTGTACATTGTGACAGTCTGCAGATCTGGGCGAGGACCCAGAGTCATTGTGGGTGTGCACTGTGCTCTGCTTGATTGTGCATGTGTGCCATTGTGCCCATCTCCACCCATCCCCCCAGTACCCGGCAGTCACTCACCAACTCCTCCATGTCATCCAGCTCGAGCTGTGTTGCTGGGCCCCCACCTTCAGTCTGCGTTGCTGCCTTCTGGTTGGTGGAGAGTTTCTCCTTGGTCCTCCACTTGATGTCAGTCCATTGCCTCTTGACCTCGTCCATTGTCCTTGTGTGCTCTCTGCCGGCATTCACCTTGTCCACGATGTCCCGCCACATTCCATTTTTGGTGCCCAATGACAAGTTGGAGGAGACGAACAGTTGTTGATGGTGTTCCATCACCTCCGTGACTATGATCCTGTTTGCCTGTGGACTGAACTTCGTCTTCCTCTTCTTCTTGTCCTTGTCCTTCCCAGTCCCCGAGGTCCCAGGCTGGTCATCCTGGGTGCTTGTGGGGTTCCGCTGGTCCACTGTACCTGCTCCGGCTGCCTCCATGGTGCTTGGGTGTTGGTCAGTTTGCGTTTGGGCATTTTTCTACTTTTATGGTGATTTTTCCCGCCTGCCAGGGTTGTGTTGCAGGCCTGGTGCTGCTTATTGCTTATTTCCTCATGGCTCATCATAGGTTTTTTGGTGTTGTGGTTTTTGTTTTTATCTCCATCGAGGTGGTTGTATCGCGGACATTGTCCGCGGTTTTGGCAGACTATCACATGCTACCGCCGCGTTGTGAATTCCACGTTGACACAGGGTTATTTTCCCGCGATAGGCTGCGATGTTGAAAGTTGCGTTACGCTACTCTTGCAGTAGTTATCACAAGTTCTTGTGAATATACCGCTAAGTTTCCACCTGCTCCAGAGACTTGCACCAGGGAATAGATCCAATCCATACTTGTGTGTGGTCTCGGTTGCAGTCTGATTGGGAAGATACATTTCCCGACTTGTCCTCTGCCCCCGGATTTCAGCCTGACTTGAACACTGTACAGGAGACCACTAGTATGTGATAGTGACTAAGCCAGCGTTAGACCATGTTGTGTGTAAACAAGATTTATTTTGGGGAAAACGTGAATTGTTGAAACAGACAAAAAGTACTATAAGGCTTAAGACTACGAGTGGCAATGGAACGTGTCCTTTTTTTGTCACCAGGCACTGATCATTGAATCAAATTCATTTCCAATGGATTCTTCTTATTTTCAGAACACTATTTTGGAAAATCTTTTTATTTTATTTCAGGAGAAGTGTCATTGAGATAGAGGCAACAGTATTTACTGTCCTGAAGGTCCACCCTATTCTTTTTTTATCCCTTTTAATTTTGGATTTGAATACAGGCCGGAATCACTTATCACGTGCCTGCAACCTCTGCTGCATTGTCCACCCTTGTATTTTTTGCATTTCTAGGATAATTCAAGTTCAGTTCTTTACAAAATACCTCTTTTTGATGGACTGGTGTCTATTTTAGTGAAAGCCCTGGGATCTGATATGAGGATGCAAGGCAGTCCAATGAGGAGAGTATGATACATGAATACATGGGCAATTGACTTTTTAAGGTTGTGAAGGCACGGGACTATATTTCCTATCTTCCCATGTTTCCTTCTCCAGATTTGCTGTTCTAGTGATTTGCTTTAGTGTTTAGGGCCTAGTCTGCTGTAGGCCATAGATGTACATCTGAGTTATGTTAGTGGATTTTTAACACTTGCACTTCTGCTCTGCTAGAAATATGTTAAGGCCCTGGGTGGAATGCTTTGAGTTGAATCCAAATTTAGAGCTTTTGCCTGCAAGTGTCTCTTGGTGGCTCAGGTTTTCAAGTTTAGCCATTACCTGTTATTATCAGCCTCCTTCTCACATGCACTTGTCCACCTTTAGTGTGTTTGTGTGTGAGAGACTATATTTATGTGTTCATGAGTGCGATGAATGACTAATGTGCATTTTTGGGCGCAGTTATTGTTGGCTAGGATTTTTCAAATTTAGTTTTAAAAGATTTTCCGAAGTTTTTCATATTGCTGTGTGGCCCTAGACGGTGTGTAGGGCCCTTGCAGGGCCCACAGACATGTAATTGATTGTTTATTTTCTTGCTACTGCTTTATTGGTGGTCTGCCGGCCTGTAAAATAGCACTGGCATATTTTGGATATATATCTGTACAATACTTTTTTTATTTTATTTATTTATTTATAAAGTTTTATATATTGGGAACAAGATCCCGGAGGATATCAGAGCGCTTTACAATAGGATGGAAGGAAGGACATAAATGCAAGATCGTTGCTCTAAATTCTTCCTGTGCTCGTTAGTGGGGAGGGAGGGGCTCTAGAGCAGACTGATATTCTCTCTTTGTCCTTTGTACATTTCTCCTTCCTTGCCATTTGTTCATTCACCATCTCATGAAACTAGTGTGTGTGTGTGTTAGGGCGCCATTGTCTCTTTGTCCTCCATGCTCCCTCCTTCCTTACCATATGCTCATCCACCATTTTATGAAGCCAGTGAGTTTGTTAACCAGCTTTTTCTCTTTGCCCTCCAAGCCTCCTCCTTTCTTGCCATGTGCTTGTTTACCTTTTTGAGAGGCTTCTGTGTGTGCATAAGTGTGAGTGCATGTGTCTGTGTGTGTGCGTGTTCAACACCAAAGTCTCCACCTTCCTTGCCGGGTGTTCCACCAGAATTTTTTGAAGCCAGATCATGTTTTATATGATCATTTTCTCTTTATACACCATACCTCCCGCTTCCTTGCCATGTGCTTGTTTACAATCAATCAATTAAAATACTTTATTTGGCTATGTAGAGCGATAAAAGTCACATCACAAGAAAAATATACATTATTAATACATATTTAAAAACTTAGAAAGTACTTGATAAAAACAATAGATTATAAAAACATTTTTTTTTTAAATCACAGGCATCTAGTAGAGTGACCAAACAGCCATATGCAAGTGGAAATTTCAGTATTCGGACAGTAATCGTAGGGAGCTCAAAATATAGTTCAAAACAGCATAGACAACACTCTCGTTTTCCAGACCCTGCAGGTAGGAGAAGGCGACTGTATGAAGTATAGAGCCCAGTGCTCAGAGTACTGGGAGCAGGAACTGTCTTCTTTGTCTGGAATAAAGTGTACAAAACAAAGTAAAGTGCAACATGCTTTGTTCGGCTGGGGCTTCCCAAGGGGTCAGGGTTGAAAACCAGGTGCCTTTAGTAGGGAAGGCTGCCACAAAATGTATACATAGGGGTAGATTTACAAAAACTGACGTATCTCTGCAATTTAGCAGAGATGCATCAGTTCAATTGTGTGACGCAAAAAAACCCTTGCGCTACCATGGATGTGTTGCATTTACAAGGCAGCGCAACGTGGCACAAGGATTGACAGATGTGTCACTCATCTGTTGTCATAAAGGCAAAGCTGGAGTCTTGTCTCAAGTGTGACGCAACTCCAGCAATGCTCAGGAATGCCTATTCCTATTGTGCTGTGTCACTCCTTAAGCCTGCTTCAAGCAGGCATAAGTTTTTGACGCAGTGGCGTCGTAGAAGTGATGCAGTGAAATCTTATAGATTTGACTGCATCATTTTTACAAGGCTTTTCTGCCTAGGAACACCCACCCTGCATACATTATACCTGATGCAGGTATAATGTGACGCAGGGCATTACAACGTGATGCATCTCCCTAGATGCGTCACATTGTAAATGTGTCGCAACATGGCGCATTGTTTACGATGCCGCTGCATCACAAAAGTGACGCAACAGCGGCGTAAAAGTGTCGCAAGGGGCTTGTAAATCTGCCCCTAAGTATTGAGTCTGAGTCTTTTCAGGAGAAACTTAGTTCTCTCACTTACAATTAACGATAGGCAAAGTGCTGGATGCGCTGGTAGACCACGGGAGATAACTCCCAACTCCTCGCAGTTGTCCCTTAATCACGCCCTTTGCGTGTGTTGCCCCAAAAAGTTATTTTATTTCGGATGAGGGAATGCTAGATAGGGTGGCCAGGTTATGGAAAAATGTTGGAGTCCCCTGGCTTTCGAGGCTCGTTTTCATTCAAGTACTCTATTATGATTAAAAACTGATTAGAAACAGAGTAAATATGGTGTATAAGAAGAACTGTTAGCCATAGATGTGCAACTCAGCTGTACGATCGGTTTGGGGCAAGATGATGCCCCATTTAATGATGTTGTTGTCAATCTGGGTGCCTTTTGGTCGTGGTTCTCAACCGGTGTGCATTCGTGGATAATTATTGGACAAGAATGGATTATATTTAAACTAAGGAGTGCATCCTACCACCATAATTTTACATTTATAATGACGCCCTACATTGGGGTAGCACCCGCCAGATAAAAAAAGGAGAAAATACAGAATCAGACACCACTGCAAGCATCCACACAGACAGAGAAAGAACTGGGTTCGTTAAAGAAGTTGTGTTTGAAAGAGATTATAATGGACTGAAAACAATTGACATTTATCTTACAACCAGTTTTGGTTAACGATTTACATCATGACATTAATCGTTTTCAAAGGTTGAATGAAGAACCTGTATAAAGTTGATGATGTTTTGAGCATATAAGAGCACCGCATTATGGACAGGGTAGTTCACTCTATTTGAATGTAATCTCGTATCCGGTTTTCAAGGCTGGAAAACGCCAAATGGCGGGCCAATCAGGACTGATCAGTGAGGGAGGATGTTGGCGAAGGATTCATCTGTATGTTCAAAGCAGTGTCCACTGATGAAGGGCGCCTGTAGTCCGAAATGCATTGGGTCTTTTTTTAAATAAACGCCTCTTTGAACGAACTCCTGCATTTGTCGTGTTTTAGCAAGAGTTCCGGATGGACACAGCTTCAACATTAGCAACTTTCAAAAATGGCATAATACCCAGTGTGTGGATTAAAGCATGATGTGGATGGAAAACAGAGGTATAAAAGGATGGAGTACTTGATTAAAAACTGAGTAAATATGGTGTATAAGAAGAATTGTTAGCCATAGAGGCGCAACTCAGCTGTGCGATAGGTTTGGGGCAAGATGATACCCCATTTAATTATGTTGTTGTCAATCTGGGTGCCTTTTCGGTGTGGCAACCAACCGGTGTGCACGCATTCTTGGATAATTATTGGACAAGCGTGGATTATATTTAAACTAAGGAGTGCACCCCACCACCATAATTGTACATTGGGAAGTATTTAAGGCACAAAATGGCGATGGGGCATTGTTGTGAAGAAGACCGTGGGTGCGGTCGAAACGCATTACCTCAAGTCGCAATAAACCACTGAAGAGAACCTGATTTATATATATATATATATAGATATATATATATATAGATATATATATCTATATATATATATCTATATATATATATATTCACTGAAAAAACCATAGGTTATAGACCATATATAGTTAGGAATTAGCATTTACAAAACCTTGAAAATTCACTGAAAAAACCATAGGTTATAGACCATATATAGTTAGGAATTAGCATTTAAAAAACCTTATTTTACTCACACAAAACCATTGAAATTCCATATATAGTTAGTTGCACTAACTATATATTGCGCACCCGCAATCCACTGCTGATCATGTCACATATTACATCATTCATGACATGGTCAGTGACATCACTGATGACATCACTGATGACAACATCCAGTGATTATGTGTTTCTGTAAAGTTTAAATATGTTTTACATATTGAAGAATGAGTGGATGTATAAGTGTCTGAATGAAGGTTTTAGTAGGTGCGTGATTGACTGTATGAGTGAGTGATTAAATGCGTCTTACTGAATGCACGGGTTAGTGACTAAACTGTCTGAAAGTGTGCATCAGTATGTCTGTTGTTGTGCAAGCTGCTTCATGTGTTGATCAGTAGCTATATAAGTAGCTATATGGGTTATTGATTGGTTGCACAAGTATTTGTATGGGAGACTGAGTGTGTGTATGGCTGGCTGGGAGGTGTGTGACTCTGTGCAGATCAATGTGTACTTGTATCAGTGATTCTATAAGAGAGTAAGTATGTGTTAGTATATGTTTAAAAAATGTAAGGTGTTCTGTGTTTAACTGTATAGATGAGAAAATGGAAGTGTGATTGATTCTTTTCAGGACTGACTAGGTGTGTGAGTAACTCCATGGATGAGTGGCAGAGTGTGAGTGTCTGTATAGGTGTATGAGTGCATATGATAGTGTTGTCAAGATGAGTGATTGTATGTATGAATGATTGTATGAGTGAATGTGTGTGTAGACATAGGAATCAGTGAGTGCGTATGTAGTAACTAGTATTGGTGTGTCAATGGTTTCAAAAATTATACTCTGTATTTAACACTGGGTGTAACGGAGGTTATATTAGAGTGTGAGGAGATGCATTGTATTATCACATGAATGATATCATCAGTGATGTGATCATTGATGTCAAGTGAGATGTCATCAGTGATGTCATTTGAGATGTCATCAGTGATGTCATCAGTGATGTCACTGACCATGTCATGAATGATGTAATATGTGACATGATCAGCAGTGGATTGCGGGTGCGCAATATATAGTTAGTGCAACTAACTATATATGGAATTTCAATGGTTTTGTGTGAGTAAAATAAGGTTTTTTAAATGCTAATTCCTAACTATATATGGTCTATAACCTATGGTTTTTTCAGTGAATTTTCAAGGTTTTGTAAATGCTAATTCCTAACTATATATGGTCTATAACCTATGGTTTTTTCAGTGAATTTCAATGGTTTTTTAATAGCAAATATCATAAGCTGTCGAATGTCAAGTACGTGGTAAGTGAAAACATTTTCGTGTTTATGCACACTGATCTGCTTTGAATGGTGCCCCCCCCCCCCTCATTTCTATTAGGAGTACTCTCTCTTTGCAGATAGTGAAAGGTAGTTAACGCAGGCCTTTGCCCCCGTTGTAATCCGTCGTGCCTGCTTCTCTCTCCATTTGATTGATTGTTATCCAAGTATTTACTGTTTTAGAATTAGTTCTCTTTGGTTCATTCTCTATTTACAAACAAACACAGAGTCGCAATACTCTGTTTAGTCTTTGCAGATAACGAAAAATCGTGTAAAAAAAAAGAAAAGGAATCGAGCAAAATCAGTAGGCCACTAATGGGATCTCTTTTTGACCTCGCTAAAATAGATACATTAGGAACAACCCCTCATGACAAATACAAAACTAGTGAGATGAACTGAACTCCACACAATGATGGCTGCAAAACAGCTCGGCTCCGCCACCCACCCCGCCCAAAATAACGATAAAGAGCGGCTGCCATGATTGGTTGCGGAATGGCCACGACGGAGCTACGAAATGATGCTGCTCTCATGCTAACCCCAGCTTCAGTCTGAAACATCCAGAAACACTGTAGACTACCAATTCGATCAGTTCCGGTAGCGCCCCAATGTAACCCGGTAGAGAAGAACTAGCCCTCCCCTCTTTCACTGATGGTTCTTGTTGCCTGTCCCTTCTGTTCTCATTTAACAGAACTATTTAGCCTGCTGAAAGGGGTTGTGTTCCGACCGCTGGTTGGTGGAGACATTTTGACTATATTCTGGACCTGCGTTGTCGCGTAATGCGTCATATGACGCGCCGCGTTAGCGCATCCGGAAGTCATCCGGGGCGCGCAGCGCGTAACGTAAGCATAACAAGTCATGTGACTTGTTAATAAAACTTTTCATTGGTTCATTTTACTTTTCTTATTGTAATGATGAAAGGCTTGGTCATATGACCTAAAAATTACGCTTTTCATTACTTCCGAACATTATTTTTTCTTAAATATATGTTATAATGTTCCAGGCTAATGTACTTTCCCGGAAATTTTACAACTGTCCTGCAAGTAAAATATATTCTTTTTTCGAGAAAAAGAGCGTTTCTTCGTCCCATGATGGAGCCGTTGAGCAAAAGAGGGTCGACCTGCTGTCTTAGTCGCCGATACGCCTGAATATGAGATTCTTATCGATCACTTTATGTTGCAGGAATAGAAAACACAACAGCCCTTGACCATTTATCTTTACTGCGTTCCTTCGTATTATACCTTTTACCCTTCATGTAATTGGTCTGCTTTATTTCACTTGCCTTTTAATGATTCTAAAACAGTGACTATTATTACAAACTTTACCAATGTATATACTACTACCATGTTTTCTTTTAAAAACCTTTATTGTGAAAATTTCATTATACAAATACGAGCCTATAACCACGTGGGCCGGCCACGGAGCAAACTGTAATCGTATGTGATGAGTAGACATTTACACTGTAGAGGAACGTAACGGGCGGGCCATTAGGTTGCAAGAACTAAGGTGTCTAACAGTTACGGAATCGGTGGACGTACATTTTATAATTAAAATACGACAGGGCCAGTTACAATAAAATTATCTAGATATACATTTGCGGGCAAGTACCATGGGTGACGTTAATTCGAACTTTCAACAGTACAGTAATCAATAACACATCAGAACTTAATATCAATAGGGATGTCGAAATATTCAATCAATTCTCGTCCCCGCCCGCCATGTGCTTCAAAACTGCATACGTATCTCGTGATTTCAAGGTTCTGCAACCAGTACACAACAAGGAGTTACGAGTCCCATTTATTCCGGCGCCATTTTGGGCGAGGACGGGCAGGTCCAGGATATAGTCAAAATGTCTCTACCAACCATCGACTATGATGATGTTCATATGCTGTATTTATTAGAGTAACACTCATCTGTCCACATGAAATTAATTTGCCACAATCTAAACATGTCATTTTAATCTTTCCAAAGTTCTTCTAAATATTTGGGACCGTTTCCCTTGCCTCTGAAGCTCTCAGTGCCACTTCTTTGATGAATGTACTAGCAGGTCAGGGGTTCTCCTCCAAATCTCTCTTTTATGCAGCACTATAATTAATTGGTGCCACCTCTCCATATGACGATGCATGGTATAGTTACCACAACTATATTTTTTTTCGGTTCCTCTGGAGAGTTCATCGTGGCAGATGAAGCGTGTAACGTACCGGGCATTTACCTTTTTTTGCATGTACAGGAAAGGAAAAAAAAATCGAGCGTCCGAGTTCTAAGGTGTCCCAGGGCCATTTTAGTGGAGGACATGATACAGCGATAATGCCCTGGATAAGGACACTTCCTTCGGGCACCCCACGCCGTCTTTCGGCGCAGCATTGTAGGATGGCCACACCAGTGCGGCAACTTGCTAGACACCACCTCGGTGCCATCCGGATCTCGGCGCCCCACTGCAGATGAACTGCCTCCACATGGAGAAGCGGGAGAGGCTCGTTTGCGCCGCCTCCCCCCCCCCCTTCGGGCACCCCACGCCGACTTTCGGCGCAGCATTGTAGGATGGCCACACCAGTGCGGCAACTTGCTGGACACCACCTCGGTGCCAACCGAATCTCAGCGCCTTGTGTTGTCTTCCATTCCGAAAATATTGTTGGCAGCATTTTGAAAGGAAAGACAAACAGCCGTTTGTGGCCCTCACTACACCGTTCTCCTAGTGAGTCTCACATTGTTACATTTAGGAAGAATGTTGAAGAGTAGTATGTTGAAAATCTGAAGCCATTGTTATACAAACTCTCAACCAGCCTTGGATGGAAAAATCCTGAAGAATGTACAAACTGAAAACCAGTTTTTCTCTGTATAGCATCAGCAGCAACGCTTGAGTCAGCTTTGTGTGAAGCCGCCATTTTGATTCAATCAATAGCGTCCCCCTGCACACATTCAGGGACCTGGTCGTGTCTTCAGGTCAAACGGATTGTGGGACAAGATGCACAAAGGAAAAGGAAAAAAGTTCCGCCGGACCCCGGGAGGTGGCCGCCTATGTCATGGGCGATCTTAGGCCACACCAGGGCAATAGTGAAGCTGCAGCAGGTGCAAATAAGCTTCAGACAGTGTTACAAGCGCTGCTCAGAACTCTCAACTATGACACCACCTCGGTGCCATCCGGATCTTGGCGCCTTGTGCTGGTTCCGGCCTATTCACACATCGGTCCGCTACTGACGCCACCTCACAGGCCAACGGGGCACCCCACGCCGACTTTCGGCGCAGCATTGTAGGATGGCCACACCAGTGCGGCAAATTGCTGGACACCACCTCGGTGCCATCCAGATCTCGGCGCGTTGTGCTGCCTTCGGCCTATTCGCCACAAGTGCGCACGCAACTCAGCTGCATAGCGAGTGAAACACCAAGGGGCGCCCCACTGCAGCCGAGGAACCTCCATCTTGGGGGCGACGCACAGCATCACATTGCTTTCCAATGCAGTCAGATCCTCAAACAGCCCCCACTGACTGACGCGAACTCACAGGCCAACGGGGCGCCCCACGCCGACTTTCGGCGCAGCATTGTAGGATGGCCACACCAGTGCGGCAAGTTGCTGGACACCACCTCGGTGCCATCCGGATCTTGGCGCGTTGTGCTGCCTTTGGCCCCATTCGCACATCAGTCCGCTACTGACGCCATCTCACAGGCTAATGGGGCGCCCCACGCCGACTTTCAGCATTGTAGGATGACCACACCAGTACAGCAACTTGCTAGACATCACCTCGGTGCCATCCGGATCTCGGCGCCCCACTGCAGATGAAGTGCCTCTCAACTATGAAACCACCACTGTGACATCCGGATCTTGGCGCGTTGTGCTGCCTTCGGCCTATTCGCACATCGGTCCGCTACTGAGGCCATCTCACAGGCTAATAGGGCGCCCCACGCCGAGTTTCAGCATTGTAGGATGACCACACCAGTGCAGCAACTTGCTAGACATCACCTCGGTGCCATCCGAATCTTGGCATCTCAACGCCTAGTGGTATCTTCCATACAGAAAATATTGTTACGCTACCTTTGGCCCCATTCGCACATCAGTCCGCAACTTAGACATCACCTCGGTGCCATCCGGATCTTGGCATCTCAGCGCCTTGTGGTGTCAGTCAGAAAATATTGTTGCGCTGCCTTTGGCCCCATTCGCACATCAGTCCGCTACTGACACCATCTCACAGGCCAACAGGGCGCCCCACGCCGACTTTCAGCATTGTAGGATGGCCACACCAGTGCGGCAACTTACTAGACACCACCTCGGTGCCATCCGGATCTTGGCGCGTTGTGCTGCCTTCGGCCTATTCGCACATCGGTCCGCTACTGACGCAAACTCACAGGCCAACGGGGCGCCCCACGCCGACTTTCAACATTGTAGGATGGCCACACCAGTGCTGCAACTTGCTGGACACCACCTCGGTGCCATCCGGATCTTGGCGCGCTGTGTTGCCTTCGGCCTATTCGCACATCGGTCCGCTACTGACGCCGCCTCACGTGCCAACGTATTTTCTCCGCATTTTATACCCTATGCCGCATAACAGGTCATGTGACTTGTTTATAAAACTTTTCATTGGTTCATTTTACTTTTGGTTTCCTAATGGTGGAAGGCTTGATCATATGACCTAAAAACAACACTTTTCATTGGATGAAAACTTTTTTTTTTTCCAAACGATGAAAGCCCCACCTTGTTTCTGGATGTTTCAGACTGAGGCTGGCGTCAGCATGAGAGCACCACCATCTCGTAGCTCCGTCGTAGTCATTCCGCGAGCAATCATGGCAGCCGCTCCCCACCAGAAGCCTGCAGGAGTCGGGGCCCCCAAAACTTTTGATGAATTCTCAAGGCGGAGGGGACGCTTTCGAGAATGGGGTCCAAGACCTAGCAGACAAGCGTCCGATTTCCAAGGTGTCCCAGGGCCATTTCAGTGGACCAGGCCCAAAAAGGAAAGAGCCTGACGCCATTTTGAGAGTCCTGTGACAGCCGCCTATCGCTGCACCGCAAGAGTGGGCGCAACTCAGCTGAATTGCGGCTTTTGACACAGTGGACCAAAAACGGACGGAATGGCAACTGAAACGGTAAAGGGGCGCCCCACTACAACAGATGACACTCCACCTGGAGAGGCCCGTTCACGCCGCCTCCCCCGGGGCGCCCCACGCCGTTATTCGGAGCAGCATTGTAGGATACCAAAACCAGTGCGGCAACTTACTGGACATCACCTTGGTGCCATCGTTCTGCTGCCTTGGAACTATTCGCACAACAGTTTGCTACTGAAGACCCACCCCCCGCGACGCCCCACGCCGTTATTTGCTGGGTGGCAACTTACTAGACATCACTTTCGTGTCATCTAGATTTCAGCGCGTTCTGCTGCCTTGGAACTATTCGCACAACAGTTTGCTACTGATGACCCGCCCCACGCCGGAAATCTGGACGTTGTGCTGCGTTGGGACTATTCGCACAGCCGACCGCTACTTCGTTGTTTTTCCCTAAAAATGTTTATATGTTATTACTATTTTTGTTTTCTTGTATATATTTATAAATTATTAAAGTTTTATAATCTTACTACTTTGTCGGAGTGCTATATATTTTTAATGTGACACATAATTGTAAAAACTTTGATGTACAAAGAGTCATCCCTGGAATCTTCCGCTTCACGCTCGGTCCCCTCCCCAATCACAATACAGGATGGTTTTCAGATAATAGCAACGCTTCTGCTGTGACGGATCTCATCGAGTGTGGGCCTTGATCTACTATAACTCCTTTGAAGAGGGGTGAATCTTTACAGCTGTGGCCATAAACTACATCTGCAGGACTAGCTGATACCCTAGGACCAGCCTGGACAATCGGACACAGAGGAAAAGGAGTGTCAGAGGGTGCAGTAGTGAATAGGGCGAAAGGGAGGTGTCGGGCGGGCACAGGGTGTGATTCTCAGGAAAGAGCAGCGCAGATGGGGGGAGGTTTATTACCCATGCATAAGACAGAGAGCGGGGGTGACCACTGCCTGGGGGAGATGCTTGCGAGGGTGGGGAGCCATGCTAAGGATCGACAGCGTGCACAGAGTGGGTCTGGTCAAGGCATCTAAAATGGCTGCCGTGCACGACAAAAGTGTGGCATTTGAAAAAAGACAAGATGGCGCAGACAATGTTTTTCAACACTTCCTGATTTCCTTCGAATCGAACGTTAACAGACGTTGGGGCATATTACCAAAGTTAAGCGATATTTATCGCTAACGATGCATTGCAAAGATTTTTTTACCGTCAGAAATTATCGCAGATAAACCTTGCTATTATCAAAGTTTATCGCAAATACGATAAAAACCGACCGCAATGCATTAATATCGCTGAAAACTCAGCGATATTCATGCATTACCGAGCTAATCCTCTTAGCCATGTTATCCACCTCCCATAGGATAACATGGCTAAGAACTGCTCAGGGCAGCTGTTA
This sequence comes from Lissotriton helveticus, assembly GCF_964261635.1. Classification (NCBI taxonomy): domain Eukaryota; kingdom Metazoa; phylum Chordata; class Amphibia; order Caudata; family Salamandridae; genus Lissotriton; species Lissotriton helveticus. The sequence goes on along the minus strand of NC_136057.1, from coordinate 492,131,175 downwards.
CTTTTTGGAGATATTCGCGCTTATCTCGAATATTTCCAAAAGTTGATAATAGGAGATAGCGATGTTAGCGACTGTTTCCAGTCGCTAACATCTTGGCATGCCCACTTTGCATGTCATTAGTGATAAATATCACTCACATGCAAAGTGGGGCCCAAGATGGTCGCTATCTCCTACTAGCCGTCGCTAACTGGTGTTAGCAACAGCTAGGTAATACAGATATAATTTTATCTCCGCGAAGCGGAGCGCTGTTACAGATATATATCTTGTTTTTGAACGTTAATTTCTCAAAATGCACTGAAGCACATATATTGAGACCTAGCAAAGGCACATCGGGCTACCAGTCCCTAATATTTTACCAAGTTTCGTGCAAATCCATTCAGCCGTTCGATTATTATTATTATTTATTTTTTTTGCCCCGCGGGGCCCTTTTAAAACCTCCACATCAAACCTAGGGGATCAGCGAGGATCTACTATGCCCCCTTATGGTCATTTGCCCCTTCGCTTTGGCCTCCTCTTGTCTCTCGATCCTACCGAGAGACAAGATGGCGGCCGCTACGGACTGTTTGGAATGTTTACAGACACCGGAGAGCCTATCAGCTTCGCTTCGCAAAGCTCCGTAACGCGAAAAGTACGCGAAGCGGTGCGCTGTTACAGATATATATCTTTTTTTGAACGTTAATTTCTCAAAATCCACTGAAGCACATATATTGAGACCTAGCAAAGGCACATCGGGCTACCAGTCCCTACAATTTTGCCAAGTTTCGTGCAAATCCATTCAGCCGTAAGATTATTATTATAATTTTTTTTTTTTGCCCCGCGGGGCCCTTTTAAAACCTCCACATCAAACCTAGGGGGTCAGCGAGGATCTACTATTCCCCCTTATGGTCATTTGCCCCTTCGCTTTGGCCTCCTCTTGTCTCTCGATCCTACCGAGAGACAAGATGGCGGCCACTACGGACTGTTTGCGGCCACTACGGACTGTTTGGAATGTTGACAGACGCCGGAGAACCAATCAGCTTCGCTTCACAAAGCTCCGTTGCGCGAAAAGTACGCGTCCTAGGCCGCTGCCCGGTCCGCGCTTACAGATATATATCTTTTTTTAAACGTTAATTTCTCAAAATCCACTGGAGCACATATATTGAGACCTACAAAAGGCACATCGGGCTACCAGTCCCTACAATTTTGCCAAGTTTCGTGCAAATCCATTCAGCCGTTCGGGCTAAAAGTGAGGCCAACCGCCCTATGGAAATTAACATGGGAAAAACGCGTTTTGGGACCCCCCTTTTTTCTCGGCCCCCCCTTGACGAACCCCCCCCAAATTTTCAAAGGCTGCTCAGAAACAAAATGTGCCATTTTCCTGAAAATTGCAGCCAATTCCGTCCACAAACGGCAAAGTTATTAGACATAGAATTTTCAAAAATCCCATAGAGAAAAAATCCTAACTATATATACCTACTGGCGACCGCCAGTAGGTAATGTATATATATAGATATATATATATATAATTCCCCCGTCATAGTTAGTTCAGCTGACTATAACTCGCGTGCCCGCAATTCCCTGCTGATGACGTCACATATAACATCACACATGACATGGTCAGTGACATCACTCATGACATCACTGATGACATCTCAAATGACATTAAGTAACATTATGATACCGTGGATAAGCCACACAGCTGAATCGGATCTCTAATGATTGACCACTTGTAACAATTCTCATAGCGCGCCTTGTGCTCTGATTTGACAGTGAGAGAGTGATCGCACCATAGTTTGTCTGCTAATCATTCTCAGCATACGCTACGAATACACTTTCACGTTACGCGTTGCATCAAAGCTTACGTATGACATCACGTACTGCGCCCGTACGCAAAAGACGCAAATGTTTTTTTTTAATTGTTTAAAAACATATATTTATGTATTTAATGAACATACTAATAGAATACATTATGTAGGATACTTATCGCGCTGGAACGTCATACGAACCCACATCGTAAGCATACGCAAAGCCATGAGACTTTAAAAGAAGAGATTTCATTGGTTCATAACACTTCCTATTCCAACTGTTGAACGTTCCGTTACATTTCAATCATTCTACTTTCACTTTCTAAGAAGAAGCATCTCTTCTGAGAATATTGTCAAATAGAAGGAAAATTATCATGATAACCACACGGACACAGAGATAAGAATATGAGGATTTAATGTCCCATTGCTAGACTCGCGGCAACTCCCGTGCCCGCCTACGTTCCCAGAATGCAGTGGCCGCACGCTCTAGTAAACTAGAGCGCGTCGCCACACAATTGTTTAAGGAGCTACAAAGGGACCCCCATCCCCCGGGGCTCAAAAAATAACGCTTGGAACCTTGTGGGGATTTGGAGGCTGTCTGGTCATTAAAAATAATTCCCTTGGACCCTTTGTTATACAGGTGTTTATTAGAACCCCAATACCCCCACGGTCCCAGCCAGCTCCCCGCGTCGTTCGAAAACCGGCATTGCTTTGTCAACTCCCCATTATAGAAAAAAATTGTCCCTGGGACTTGCCCCCCCCCCCCGGGAGCTAATTAAGAATAAAACAGACTTCTAGTTTTTTTTTTTCCTTTTCCACCATGTACGAGTAGGATACGCGTACCCTGCGGTTTTTTTGGGGCCTAAAGATCCATGTGCAACCCCCTCAGCAGGCCTAAAGGGTCAACATTTTTCTACCCTGTCCCCTTTCCTTAATTTTCAACTTTCTTTTACTGTTTTCTTGTGACTGCTACCGAGGCACAAGATGGCCACCAACACTTCCTGGTTTCGAGTGTTGACAGACAGTTGACAGCCAATCAGCATACAGCTCGCGCTCGTAATTGAACGGATCTCTGTCCGCCTCTAGAACTCTAGATAAAGCTATGATTTTACTTGTAATTTTCTCAGAAACTACTGAATGGATTTACATCATTTAACAAAAAGCACAATCTGCGAACCGAACTCTACCTCTCTGCCAAATTTGGTGTAATTCCGTTCAGCCGTTCGGGCTGTAGCCCTGGCTAAAGGTCCCTATGGAAAATTGCATGAGGAAAACACGTTTTGGGACCCCCTTTTTTCTCGGCCCCCACTTGACGAATCACCCCTAAACTTTCAGGGAATGAGCGGAACCGAGCAGGCCATTTTCTTGGAGAAATTTGCGAAGATTCGTCCAAGGTCGCCAAAGTTATTCAAAATAGAATGATAGAATGTTGTGGATTTCCTATGGAAAATAGGTCCGCCAGTAGGTAATATATATATATATATATATATATATATATATATATATATATATATATATATATATATATATATATATATATATATATATATATATATATATATGTATATATATATATATATATATATGTATATATATTCACTGAAAAAACCATAGGTTATAGACCATATATAGTTAGGAATTAGCATTTACAAAACCTTGAAAATTCACTGAAAAAACCATAGGTTATAGACCATATATCGTTAGGAATTAGCATTTAAAAAACCTTATTTTACTCACACAAAACCATTGAAATTCCATATATAGTTAGTTGCACTAACTATATATCGCGCACCCGCAATCCACTGCTGATGATGTCACATATTACATCATTCATGACATGGTCAGTGACATCACTGATGACATCACTGATGACATCTCAAATGACATCACTGATGACATCACTGATGACATCATCCATTGACTGTGTGTTTCTGTAAAGTTTAAATATGTTTTACATATTGAAGAATGAGTAGATGTATAAGTGTCTGGATGAAGGATTTAGGTGCGTGACTGACTGTATGAGTGAGTGATTAAATGTGTCTCACTGAGTGCATGGGTTAGTGACTAAACTGTCTTAATTTGTGCATCATTATGTCTGTTGTTCTGTAAACTGCTGCATGTGTTGATCAGTAGCTATATGAGTAACTATATGGGTTATTGATTGATTGTCCAAGTATTTGTATGGGAGACTGAGTTTGTGTGTGGCTGGCTGGGAGATGTGTGACTCTGTGCAGATCAATGTGTACTTGTATCAATGATTGTATAAGAGAGTAAGTATGTGTTAGTATATGTTTGAAAATGTAAGGTACTCTATGTTTAAATGGAAAATGGAAAAAATAGAAAATGGAAGTGTGATTGATTCTTTACAGGACTGACTAGGTGTGTGAGTAACTCCATGGATGAGTGGCAGAGTGTGAGTGTCTGTATAGGTGTATGAGTGCATATGATAGTGTTGTAAAGATGAGTGATTGTATGTATGAATGATTGTATGGGTGAATGAGTGAATGTGTGTGTAGACGTAGGAATCAGTGAGTGCGTATGTAGTAACTAGTATTGGTGTGTCAATGGTTTCAAAAATTATACTCTGTATTTAACACTGGGTGTAACAGAGGTTATATTAAAGTGTGAGGAGATGCATTGTATTGTCACATGAATGATATCATCAGTGATGTGGTCATTGATGTCAAATGAGATGTCATCAGTGATGTCATCAGTGATGTCATTTGAGATGTCATCAGTGATGTCACTGACCATGTCATGAATGATGTAATATGTGACATCATCAGCAGTGGATTGCGGGTGCGCGATATATAGTTAGTGCAACTAACTATATATGGAATTTCAATGGTTTTGTGTGAGTAAAATAAGGTTTTTTAAATGCTAATTCCTAACAATATATGGTCTATAACCTATGGTTTTTTCAGTGAATTTTCAAGGTTTTGTAAATGCTAATTCCTAACTATATATGGTCTATAACCTATGGTTTTTTCAGTGAATTTTCAAGGTTTTGTAAATGCTAATTCCTAACTATATATGGTCTATAACCTATGGTTTTTTCAGTGAATTTCAATGGTTTTTTAATAGCAAATATCATAAGCTGTCGAATGTCAAGTACGTGGTAAGTAAAAACATTTTCGTGTTTATGCACACTGATCTGCTTTGAATGCTGCCCCCCCCCCCTCATTTCTATTAGGAGTACTCTCTCTTTGCAGATAGTGAAGGGTAGTTAACGCAGGCCTTTGCCCCCGTTGTAATCCGTCGTGCCTGCTTCTCTCTCCATTTGATTGATTGTTCTCTTTGGTTCATTCTCTATTTACAAACAAGCACAGAGTCGCAATACTCTGTTTAGTCTTTGCAGATAGCGAAAAATCGTGTAAAAAAACAAAAGGAATCGAGCAAAATCAGTAGGCCACTAATGGGATCTCTTTTTGACCTCGCTAAAATAGAAACATTAGGAACAACCTGTTGAAAATAGCAATGTGTATGTACATAAGCGGCGTTCATTTGTGTTCACAGTACCCCTTGTTGATTGTTTGAATCGAGCATTGAATTGTTCGAAGTTGGTTCTCTTAAGGATCTTCTCTGCCTGCAAACGAGGAAGAATAGGAATATTCTCTCTCCCTTTGCAGATAGTGAAGGGTAGGTAACGCAAACCTTTAACACGTCGTGCCTATTTCGTTCCTCATTGATTGATTGTTCGCCCGAACATTGACTGTTTGGGAATTGGCTCTTTTTGGAGGTATTCCCTGTTTGCAAATAAACGTAGGAAAATCTTTGCAAGTAGTGAAAGGGTAGGTAATGCGGACCTTTCTCCCCCGTTGTAATCTGTCATGCCTATCTACTCCCCACTGATTGATGCACCTGTTTCACCCGGACCATTTACTAGAGATAGGTCATCTGGCCCGACCAGAGAGCACCCCTAGTGAAAAGGACATATGCAATAATAACGAAGTGATCACTGTATCCTGTTAACAGAAACTTTAGCATGAAACAACCTGGAAAGAAAGGAATAGGAAAACGAAAATCAGTAGGCCACTAATGAACTTTTTATTAAATAACAAACAAAGAAACGATAACAATACGTAATGATAAAACCTATTATTGTCCTAGAAACAAGAAACGTTAGAAGTAAGCCCGTAATAAGAAACCTGAAAACAGTAAGAGAAACCAAGTGTGACATTGCAACGGCCACAAGGCAATGAGGCTTCATCGCCCCTCACTGCCCCAAAACGTGTCTGTCCCACCGCCTGCCACGGCCAAATAACGGCAAACTGGGAAAGATACAAGTCAGCAGACATCCGCCCCATTCTGGAAACTTCCAAAGTGCAACAGGTTTCCGGCTACGCCCAGCCGGAAGCAACACATATAAGGCGGGTCCTGCTGCCAACCGTCAGCAGAAGATCATCACGTAGGGTGTAGCCGGAGGAAAGGCCGAGGCCAGCGGGACCCGGCCAGGGGATTGACAACACTGGAGAGTTGCAGGGGGGGAATGTCTATGTCCTCGACCCTCCCCTCTCTCTCTCAGTCCGGCCGCGGTGGCACTTGAGAGTTGCAGGTTGTCCCCCCACTCTCTCTCCCGGTCCGGCCACCAACGGCCGGGGGCTGGGGCCGACGGGATCCGGCTGCAGCCGATGAGCCAAGGAACCCGTTCATGGGGCCAGAGCAAAGGGCGTCCGGCCGCCATCCACCGGAGGTCCGGCCCAAAGACGGACGGGACATTTCTTCTTTCTTTTATAATGGCTGCGACAACACTGGGGGGGGATGTCTTGCACATGCCTCCGACCCCCCCCCTCGTCCTCATCGCCTGGTCCGGCCATAACAAATGTCAAGCGAGACGCCGTGGGGTGCACTGGGTGGGAGAGACGGTGCGAACAGGCCTCTCCCGCCTCCCCAGGTGGAGGCTTCCCAGCTGCACCCTCAGCGCTCCAGGCGCCCGGAAAAGGGTTCTTCCACTGTGGCGATGCTGCAACGTCTCGCCCGGCAGGGTGGAGCCCGTCCGCTCATTTGACCCCGCGATCGCCAGTAGCTACCGAACTCTCAAAATGGCGGTCGACCTGGCAAGAGCGGGCCCAGCATGAAGAAATGGCCCGGTCACTGGTTGACTCCACCACCGTAGTCCTCCACGACCTTGAAGATTCTAGAGGAGCCGCGGGAGTCCCCGACCCCCGCAGACACCCCCGATGGGGAATGACTGCCATGATCGCCCGTGGAGTGACGAACCTGTAGCCGCGGGACGTCGGCGCTCCCATGCTGGCGCCAGCCTCAGTTTGAATGACTAGAATCCTGCAGACCTCAGTTCCGGTGAAAGCACGGTGTGACCCGGTAGGAAAAATTGTTGCACCCCCTCCCCTTTTTGACTGATGGTTCAAACCACCGATCCTTTCCTTTGCCCTTTTAACGGAACTTTGGACTGCCTCCCCCCCCCCCGCGGCGCCCCACGCCGTTATTTGCTGGGCGGCAACTTACTAGACATCACCTTCGTGCCATCTAGATTTCAGCGCGTTCTGCTGCCTTGGAACTATTCGCACAACAGACCGCTACTGACGACCCACCCCCAGGCAACATCTTCTGAATTTTCATAATTTGAAAGAACTAGTAACATGTCCTCATCAGGAATTTCCTCTTCAATCATCTCATCAGGAATCTCCTCATGAAAACTCTGCAATGATGATTCTTGTAACTCTATGGTCTCCAAACATTCGATAAATTCGCCATCAAGAGATAATTTCATTAAATGTAGTGGATAATTCAAAAGAAATTGCCACGGTCTCTTCATTGTTTAAATGTTTTTACTGTTTTTGTTTTGTTGTATATATTTATAAGTTATTAAAGTTTTATATTCCTACTACTTTGTTGGAGTGCTATATATTTTTAATGTGACACATAATTGTAAAAACTTTGATGTACAAAGAGTCATCCCTGGAATCTTCCGCTTCAGGCTCGGTCCCCTCCCCAATCACAATACAGGATGGTTTTCAGATAGTAGGAACGCGTGTGGTTTGACGGATCTCATCGGGTGTGGGCCTTGATCTACTATAACTCCTTTGAAGAGGGGTGATTCTTTACAGCTGGGGCCATAAACTACATCTGCAGGGCTAGCTGATAGCCTGGACAATCGGACACAGAGGAAGAGGAGTGTCAGAGGGTGCGGTAGTGAATAGGGCGAAAGGGAGGTGTCGGGCGGGCACAGAGTGTGATTCTCAGGGAAGAGCAGCGCAGATGGGGGGAGGTTTATTGCCGATGCATAAGACAGAGAGCGGGGGTGACCAGTGCCTGGGGAAGATGCTTGCGAGGGTGGGGAGCCATACTACGGATCAACAGCGTGCAGAGAGTGGGTCTGGTCAAGGCATCTAAAATGGCTGCCGTGCACGACAAAAGTGTGGCATTTCAAAAAAGGCAAGATGGCGCAGACAATGTTTTTCAACACTTCCTCATTTCCTTCGAATCGAACGTTAACAGACGTTGGTGCATATTACCAAAGTTAAGCGATATTTATCGCTAACGATGCTTAGCAACAATTTTTTTACCGCTAAGCATTGTCAGAAATTATCGCAAATAAACCTTGCTATTATCAAGGTTTATCGCAAATGCAATAAAAAACGGCCGCAATGCATGAATATCGCTAAAAAGTCAGCGATATTCATGCATTACCGAGCTAATGCTCTTAGCCATGTTATCCACCTCCCATTGGATAACATGGCTAAGAACTGCTCAGGGCAGGTGTTAGTTTTTGGAGATATTCGCGCTTGGCGCGAATATTTCCAAAAGTTGGTAATAGGAGATAGATATCTTGCATGTTGTAATGCAAGTTATTGTGGTATATGGAACTCATACCATAATCTCTCAGGAAAACAGAAACTGATCCTTTTGGGACCGCCTGAGAAGGCCTAGGGGGTGAGGGGTACTCTACTTTGCCCCCTTTTCACGTTCCGAACTATTTTATTTTACTCTCTTCTATAATTACTCAAAATGGCAGCGATAAGATGCATCAGAGACAGACAGTGAGAGAAAGGAGGCCGGAGATGAAGAAGAGATGTCAAATACACATTGGAGATAATATAGTGGGAGAAGGGAAGTAAATATGAGTAAACTTACCATGTAACATAAAAATGTTGCACTCTATACTATAAGTCTCATTTTATACTACAATCACTTCGCTACAACCTCATAAATTAAAAATAAAAATGAATAATGTCTCAACCAATTTTTGATTTCTAAATATAAATTTATTCTTCTGAATTTTCAAAATTTGAAAGAACTAGTAACATGTCCTCATCAGGAATTTCCTCTTCAATCATCTCATCAGGAATCTCCTCATGAAAATTCTGCAATGATGATTCTTGTAACTCTATGGTCTCCAAACATTCGATAAATTCGCCATCAAGAGATTGATCCAAAAAATCATTCAAGTCATCTCCTCCTTGTGAGAATACTTCATTATTGGTGCTGTCAATTTCAATAAATGTAGTGGATAATTCAAAAGAAATTGCCACGGTCTCTTCATTGTGAGCCATTTTATTTTGAAATTGCTTGCTGTAAATTGCAGAAAAAAATAATCACTTTCATTTATCGTTTTTAGTAATACATAATATAAAACTAACTTTATCAAGTATTTAGTATAACAGAAGGACTGTAAATAAATAACAGAAAACATTTTTCAAATTATCTTAAAGTGTACAACATAGTTCCCCTTACAAATTAACAACTCACCTTTTTAAAAGTAGGAGAAGTGTTAGTACTGTGTAAACCAAACACCAGAAATTGAGCACCAAAAATTCCTCACAAATGTACCTCAGACAGTAGTATCACAAAATGGCTGTGGTTTCCTCTCATTTTAGATATATACATAACCAATTAACTTTCATCACACACAAATACAAAACCAAAGTAACATTTTAATTGGTTCTAAATTTCAACACTTTCAAATGTGTTTTCCCCATGCAATTTTCCATAGGTCATTTAGATACGTCTACAGCCTGAATGGCTGAACGGAATTACACCAAACTTGGCAAAATGGTACATCAAACCTAAGAGGTCAGGGAGGATCTACTATGCCCCCTTATGGTCATTTGCCCCTTCGCTTTGGCCTCCTCTTGTCTCTCGATCCTACCGAGAGACAAGATGGCGGCCGCTACGGACTGTTTGGAATGTTTACAGACGCCGTAGAACCAATCAGCTTCGCAAAGCTCCATAACACGAAAAGTACGCGAAGCGGAGCGCTGTTACAGATATATATCTTTTTTTGAACGTTAATTTCTCAAAATCCACTGGAGCACATATATTGAGACCTAGCAAAGGCACATCGGGCTACCAGTCCCTAATATTTTGCCAAGTTTCGTGCAAATCCATTCAGCCGTTCGATTATTATTATTTTTTTTATTTTTTTGCCCCGCGGGGCCCTTTTAAAACCTCCACATCAAACCTAGGGGGTCAGGGAGGATCTACTATGCCCCCTTACGGTCATTTGCCCCTTCGCTTTGGCCTCCTCTTGTCTCTCGATCCTACTGAGAGACAAGATGGCGGCCGCTACGGACTGTTTGGAATGTTTACAGACGCCGGAGAACCAATCAGCTTCGCTTCACAAAACTCCGTAACGCGAAAAGTACGCGAACTGGAGCGCTGCCCGGTCCGCTGTTACAGATATATATCTTTTTTTGAACGTTAATTTCTCAAAATCCACTGGAGCACATATATTGAGACCTAGCAAAGGCACATCGGGCTACCAGTCCCTACAATTTTGCCAATTTTCGTGCAAATCCATTCAGCCGTTCGGGCTAAAAGTGAGGCCAACCGCCCTATGGAAAACTCAATGTTAAAAACACGTTTTGGGACCCCCCCTTTTTTCTCGGCCCCCCCTTGACGAACCCCCCCCAAATTTTCAGGGGCTGCTCAGAAACAAAATGTTCCATTTTCCTGAAAATTTCAGCCAATTCCGTCCACAAACGCCAAAGTTATTAGACATAGAATTTTCAAAAATCCCATAGAGAAAAAATCCTAACTATATATACCTACTGGCGACCGCCAGTAGGTAATATATATATATCCACCATCAAAACCTCCAACAGAAAGGCGCCTCACAAGACGTGTATTTCACCATTTTTATTTGGCAGGCAGCAGGAAAAATGGGTCATGTTTTTCCAAGTTCAAAAGTCTTTACATCCATTAACTAAAAGCCATAATGCCAAACCCGTTTCTGGAAGTCCATTCCCTTGCTCATTGGCTGGCTTGTGAAGAAGGAACAGCTGCTTGACTTAACCTCATTAACTTATAGTCCTCCCCATCACAGAGGATCGGCAGCATTTGCACGCTGGTGATGTCATGAGTGATGTAATATGTGACGGCATCAGCAGTGCATTACACGCGCAAGTTATAGTGAGTCCAACTAACTATAACGTGGAATTTCATTGGTTTTATATCAGTAAAATTTCCAGCTAACTATAACTGGTGTCAAACCTATGGTTTTTTCAGTGAATTTCACAGGTTTTGTAAATGCTACTTCCTAACTATAACGTGTGTAAAACCTATGGTTTTTTCAGTGAATGTCATTGGTTTTTAAAATGCTAATTCAGAAATATCTTGTGTATACAACCTATACTTTTGTCAATAAAGTTCTGGCAATATTTTTTTCAGAAACAAGCCGTTTTCTTCACTGTTCAAGTTGCATACAGACTCCTTGTAAAGCGATACAGAATTAGAAAGTCTGTACCTTACCTTTTTTTCAACGCATTAAAATTTGCCTGTAAATAAAAATAGCCTTTCTAAACTTTCGTGCACGACCCGGTGTGCGCACTCTCGGCAACAGTTCTCAATAAAATGGATAGCGCATTTCCAGGCTTTCGTGCGCGACCGACTGCGCGCACCCGCCTATATATTTTGTGAAAACTTTGCAATCTGAACTTATTGAATTTCTTCATAGACCCATCAAAGAACTTATACTACGTCAAAGAGACTAAACCTAGGCTTCTTTTTTAATATTATGAAAATTTTCATTAAATGGAGCCGAATGTCTTTTTAAACTTTCGTGTGTGACCGAATGTACACACCTTGGTATTTTAAAAAAATATATAAAAGGTTTTATACTTTAACAATTGTATGCTTGAATCGAGCTCAGAAGATATATTAAATCCGGATATGTTTGGATTTACTCCTTTTCACGTTTTGAAACTTTGCTGAATCAGACCGCTACTTCCAAATGGCGTACGTGACCAGATACTATCACCGCGTACACGTCCTGAGACGCGCATGTGAAGTCATGTGACTTGAAAACAACACTTCCAATTGGTTCTTAGTAGTTTCTATTCTGCAATTTACACGGAGCACTCCACCCACTCCTCTCACTATCTTTTCTACTCTCAAAAGAGAACGACGTTCAACACCCTTCGGAAGACTTTGCTGAAATGGCTGCCGCCCCGCATTCATCTTCCGAATCTGAAGGAAATGAGCGACTACCTTTAAAAAGAAAAAAGGAATCTTTTATTTGGCAATTTTTCACTTATCCTGAAGAACAAAAGAAAGTGAATGCGCCAAAAGTTACCTGCACGATATGCAATTCGGTTCTCTCAAGAGGAAATCCAAGAAAAAAATATTCCTTTTCCATACATACCATGGTGCGGCATGTCAAACAAGTGCACCCTGTGGAATTTGCAAAGGCATCGACAAGAGCCCTGGCCACGCTATTACCATCAGAGGTGGCCAGCACATCTTCTGGTGGACGACCTGTATCACCATCGAGTGCTGTGATGGACTTGAGACCATATCTTCCAAAGGTGCACATGAAATGCAACGAGTGCGGAGAAATTCTTCTGTACGGAGAGCAGAGCCTCATTCTTACTAAACTAAAAATTGAGAGTCATAAATGCCCCGAGAAAAGATAAATTTCTTCATTTCATTTTGATCCTGTGTCACACATGAAAATGTTGTTGCAAGTTTAAAAAATCAAAAACAACATAACACTTGTTTTAAAAAAAAAAAAAAAAAAAAAGTTCTTTTCAGAACTAACTCATTCTACCAAAAAGAGCTCCAGGAGCATATTATAAAGGGGGTTTATCTCCGCTTTTTTGGCTTTCGTTTGTGCGCGACCGTGTGCGCGCACCCGCCTATATATTTCGTGAAAACTTTGCAATTGCAACTTCTTAAATTTCTTCATAGACCCATCAAAGAACTTATACTACGTCAAAGACAGTAAACCTAGGCTTCTTTTTTATTATTATGAAAATTTTCATAAAATGGAGCCGAATGTCTTTTTAAACTTTCGTGCGTGACCGAATGTACACACCTTGGTATTTTTAAAAAATATATATAAAAGGTTTTATACTTTAACAATTGTATGCTTGAATCGAGCTCAGAAGATATATTAAATCCGGATGTGTTTGGATTTACTCCTTTTCACGTTTTGAAACTTCGCTGAATTAGACCGCTACTTCCAAATGACGTACGTGACCAGATACTGTCACCGCCTACACGTCCCGAGACGCGCATGTGAAGTCATGTGACTTGAAAACAACACTTCCAATTGGTTCTTAGTAGTTTCTATTCTGCAATTTCCACGGAGAACTCCACCCACTTCTCTCACTATCTTTTCTACTCCCAAAAGAGAACAACGTTCAACATCTTTCGAAAGACTTTCTTTTCACGCGATAATGTGAAATACTGAGATTGTTACAGGATTTTCTATCAGATATGTGTTCCCATTTTTGTTGAAGCACTAACACCGTGGAAAATTCCACCGATAGCAGTGATATTTTTAACGCCGAGCACCGGCGATTTTTACTTAGAAGCCTTCCTATTATGAAGCTTTATCTCCTAAGTCTCTGATTCTCAAACTGTGCAACGCGGCTCCCCTGTGTGCCGTAATGAAGTGCTAGGGGCGCCGCCCACACTCTAGTGTGACTAACCATCTATAAATTCCACAGACATCTCTACCCTGTTATCTGCAATTGTGAGCATCAAAAGGAGCTGCACTACGCCCCTGTGAGAGGCCTCACTCCCACTGCTGCAACGGCTTGGCAGTCCTACAGATGCACAGGAACAGCCCCTCCGATCCATTGAAGTTCTCTGTCGTGAGAGGCCTCACTCCCACTGCTGCAACGGCTTGGCAGTCCTCCAGATGCACAGGAACAGCCCCTCCGATCCATTGAAGTTCTGTGTCGGTCTCAATACCACTTACGAAATGAAAATAAGCACTGAAGAATTTTCAAGCATGTAGTACTCCTCCTGCTACAGCATACAAAATGCATTCTATTACCTATAAAAAAGTCAAACACCCACTCTACAATCATATAGAACACTTTCTCTAAAGAAGCCTGTGAATAACTTTAAAACATCAGTGTTGGACAGGCCCCACAAAGGGCTCGCTCCCTCCCCGCATGACAGGGCCCAGACACCGGCTCTCCGGGGGCTACCCGCAGAAGCAACCCGCAACCTGTCCCCTCCAGGACGCCTGCTCCCGGATATCTCTGTGTCACGGGCCCGGGCCCCCGGCAGCCCCATTGCCCGGCCCAGCCGCCATCTTGGACACTGCACGACGCGGCCGCGTGGCCTCAGCTCGACCCCAACCCTGGGCCCGGCCAGGCCCCGCCATCCCGGCACCACCATCCATCCAGGAGGTGAACGGACCACTTGGCAGGCTAATGGGAGAAAGAAGTTACGATGGCTCTCCCCCGCCAGGTGCCGATCGCCCCCAGCCTCCCCGGGTGCTGGCTCCACCCCCCTGCTGGGTGTCTGGACTCCCTCATCCCGGACCTCCCGACCTCCCAGTGCGAGGGTCCGGACATCAAAGGGCGCCAGACCTATAACCGAGGAGCCCCAGAGCAGGAAGGCAGTTGTATCCTGGAGTCGAGAGACACCGAGAAGAACTCATCCTTGACGGACTGCTGGCGCTGCCGCAGCCCTGCCTTGTGAACTATCGTCCTGCCTGCTGGCGCTGCCGCGGCCTTCTGCAACCTTCATCCTCGTGGGACCTGCTGGCGCTGCCGTGGCCCGTTGTAACTTCCATCTTCGTTGGGACCTGCTGGCGCTGCCGCGGCCCGTTGCCACCTACGATCTCTTCGGGACCTGCTGGGGCTGCCGCGGTCCGACCCGTCCGACCGCCGAGCTCGAGGATTGTGAGCTACCGCCTTTTCACCTCAGTACCCGTAGGTACCAAGACTGTCCCGCTACCCCCTTTCCCTACTAGAGACTAGAATTGAGAGGATCATCGTGTCCTGATCTCCTTGTATCGTACTACCTTACTTCAAGAACTGCCTATAAAAGGTGTTACTCTGATCTTCGTGTGGTGTCCATCTGTGGGGGGGAAGTTACTTGTCTGTACGATCGCTGGAGACGGCCCTCACCGGAGGCCTCTCCCCTTGTGCTCGGCCGACCCTCCAGGTCCCTGTCTAACAATCAGGTTAACCTTTTTTTACTCTCTCATCATTATTAAAGATAAGTATTTACAATGCTATATTAAACAATGCCATGGTTCTTGCTTTTTAATTTTAAAAATCTTGCAATCTTTCACAAACCCAATACTCATGGCTTCTTTTTCGTGACAAAAATCTTGCAATATTACATACCTACATAGAATAACAGAAAAAACATAACACTACAAAGGCCGAACACTCTACTAAACGCGGATTTGTAACCTATGGGGCAGATTTATGTTAACTACTTCATACCCAGATATGCACCAGTTAATGTGCACCACAGTATGCTAGTGCTCCGTTACCCATGGTGTGCCACATTTGAAATGTGGCGCACCATGGTACAAAAACACCATACATGCGTAACACATCTGTGCTCAAAAAGTAATACATTGCTAGAGTTGCATCGCAAGTGTGACGCAGCTCCAGCAAGGCTCACCAATGCACTATATTCACAATACTGCGTCAATACCTACGCCTGCTTCAAGCACATGCACAGTTTTGAAACAGCATAGGTCTGAAAGTCACTGAGTGAAATATCATGCATTACAGTCAGCCACTTTCAAGACGCATTCCTTCAGAGGAACACTTCCTTATGGTGCAGGGCTTTAGAATGTGACATATCTCCTAGATCCATAACGTTGCAAATATGGTACATTATTTCCACTGTCATTGTATTAAATAAACTGACGAAATTGTGGCGCAAAGAGACGCAACGTCAACATAAACTTGCTACAATGTGTTTTAAAGTGCCCTTTAAATTACAACCAACACTCTCTTTGAAGAGACCCCTCATGTTTTCTTAACACCTGTTAAGTCCTTCCATGCTCATGACAGAGCCGCTCCATCACGAGCATTGCCTCAGCTGTCCTCAGAATAGACCAGTTTTGTCATGGGCTTGCCGCTGTGCTTGCACAGCACTAATATTGTACCTCCATGACACGTTCTATTGACTAAGCAGAGCCATGACAGAACCACTGTATCATGAACAGATCTCAACCGTGGCTCATGAAGGAGTACCTCTATCATGAGCATAGAAGTACCACTCAGCCCCCCGGCCCCCTAATGCTGAGGCAGAATTGCCACTGCAGCAAAGGACTTAAACTCCTGGAAAGAACAACATGTAACATTTAATATCATTTCCCACCAATGTTTTCATATATCAGTGTTGCTGAACTCACTCAGTAAAATGTCGCTCATTTCATTAAATCACTTTTAAAGCATCCCCTATAACAATGCACCCAATCCTATGTGGAAGTGCTTATATTAAACATGACATTGCTTTAAGCAGGATAGACAAAGAAATGACACAGTGATGTCAAAGTTTCTTTATTTTTTATACTTACCTAAAAAATAGTAAAAAAGTAAAGTAAATTTCTTTTAAAAACGTAGTACCTGTGGAAGAAAAGTAAAAATAAGATTATAATGTACATTTCATAAAATAAAAAAAAGTAGGAGTCAATAAGAGAGAGGCAGAGAAAACTCTCGGATGTTATTAGTTGTACTTACCTTATAAATATATTATCTGTGGAAGACAGTAAAAAATATGTTTTAATACATATTTCTAAATTCAATGTAACAAAATATCTCAAACAACATATTAAATGGTTTATTTTTGCTGTCCTCAGAATACATTGATTTTCACTATAAACAGTGATTTCAATATTAATCATCATATAACAGCGGGGAAAAAAAACACAATCAAAATGATTGTGTTTAAAAAACCCATCCAAAATCTCCATACATATTATAAATACCTGAAAAAAACATATCTTAAATGTTTTTCTCAAATTCGCAATTTCTTGAGTAAGCACACTACATCTTCCACAGTTACAAACTAATTAAACTATACGACCTATTTTTAAATATATCTCAAAAAAACACTGTGCAAGTATCTCCTATAAAAATCTATCTTAAGTATACATTTTCTTCTCTCATACCTTTCCGCATGGCCAAATTGTATAAGTTAACTCATTAGCTTTTAAATACCTCTCCCAAAAACTTGCGTCCATATATGTTCCAAAATAATTATCTAAAGTACTCATTTTCTTCTCTCATATTTTTCCACATGGCCAAATACTATGAGTTAAGTAGTTTTTTTCTGAAATTTCTTAATCTTAATCTTATCTATTCTTTTGTGAACCTTTACAGTAAAAATGTGTAACATGCTTTATACCACCAAACATTAACTAAATTTCTACCTGATGTTATCACTATACCAAACACAAATTTCATTTATAGATTTGTAGACCCTCAGTCACATGATATTTGTAAACAAGAAAGTTTCATATCTTTACAGTATTAATCTTCCTACAGCAAGTGATTCTACTGAAATTTGGGTTCCAAAAATAGCAGATAGGAGTTAGTTAAGGCAAAAGGCAAACGTTTCTTAAAAGTCAATTGGGTATCATTGCAAAGCGTCCAGCCACTTCCACACTTCAAATAAGCTGTATAATGTCCTGATGATGTGGAAGGCCCTTCATGAAAAATAATGGCTACAGTTACAAATGTTCTTCTAGAAATAGATACTTGAGTAGCCACAACATTTTTAATTAAAGTTGACAATTTACTCCCATCAGCTCTGCATCGTTGAAACATTAATATTACATATTGTCCATATCTATGGATAAATAAAGTTGATAACATTTCAGACTTACATTGAGAACAGACCATGTTCTGATGCGCATCTTTAACTAGTTTATTAAAAGACACTTCTTTACAGTCTGGTAATGTTAAATATATAAATCTTTCACTGTGTATATCAGTACTACTTGAAAATGAGCAATTATCACAGTTATGTTCCCATTTATAAGAAAGGCCAAAAAGATTATCAATATCTACACCTTCATCTTCCAAAACTGTAAACATATACATAATAAATTCCTGACAATCTTGCTGAATATTCTGTGAAAATTGATTTACTCCTGCACATATGTCTAAAACATTCCTTAGTTCTGAAACACTTCCTACTTCACTTTCACCACTACTAAATTTTTCAAATATAGAATTTAAGGAATAGCAAAATGTTTGCTCCTGATTTTCTACAATCTGTTCCGTAACATTTTTTAGAAAAAAACCAACATTAACTACTACATTTACATAACAGTTGACACCAGACCTGTTTTCAAACTTAAATCCAACAATCTCTTCAATACTAACCGTTTTCTTATGCCTACCAACAACAGCTACATCTTTTTTTCGTCGTTTCTCAACTACTTCAGCACATTTCTCCTCATTTTTCCTTTTCTGACCAACCATACGCCTTTCAATTAAAGGATATTGAGGTAAACTTGGAGCATATTCTCTTCTTAACCTATTATACTCCTTCACACAATTTAAATCTGCACTAATCTTTGTCTCATCATAATCAATTAAATAAAGTCCACATAAAGTTCTAACTCGCGATAAAGCAACATATGCCATACCCTCTTTGAATACAGTGCTTCCAATATTTACCAAAGCACAATCTACACTTAAACCTTGAGATTTGTGAATAGTCGCGTCATATGCCAAACAAATTGGAAATTGCTTCAGACGGACATATAAGTCTTTCACAAGCAAAAAACGATTTGAACAGCGACTAATTTGCTGAATTTCCTCAATTCCATCAAATTTTATTCTTAAAAATTCAATCTCATCTCTATTTGTATAATTAACAAAACCAACAACATTACCCATTGCTCCATTTACCAATCCTCTTTCTACATGTAAATTTCTCCTTAAAATTATCCGACAATTTAAACATACATACAGATTTTTCTCTAAACCAGCAGTTTTAGATATACTTTTTTGAAGAGAATCCAATTTTAACTTCAACTTTTCAGACAAAACAATAGTACTACCTTCATGCTCTATTCTATCTTTAGCTTCCAGTTTCCTAATTTGTTGATTTTCTAAATTCAACATTTTCTCATTAAAAACTGAACATTCTTTCACAGTTGGCATCAAGCATATCACTGATTTATCTGCTACCTCTTTACTATATATTTTCTCAGGTACATTATCTTCATTAGGAAACAGCTTGGAAAGTAATCGTGTTCGTAGAGTGTGTTTCGCATCTTCAGTTAGTTTTCCAATCCTGATATCTTGAAGAATATTTCCATATTTAGTATCCTTTGCCTGTCGCATATTTTGAATCAGTTCAGTATACTTGAAATGTGACCATATATTAACATTTCCAATACTGCCCAGGCACTTTCTAGTCTCCTCATGCGTAAGAGTTTCAAATACAGGTTGTCCTTTCACTGGAGTTAGTTGGAGTAGATCTCCAAAAACTATTACATGTTTACCTCCAAATAACACATCATACTCTGTCTTAAGTATCTGTTGCATTCTTAAATGCACAAAAGCAAGCATTAAATTAGATACCATGCTTACTTCATCAATAATAAGAAGTTTCATTTTTTTAAGCACTCTAGAAACTTCAAAACAAGCTTCTCCAGACAAATCACTCTCCTCTTCTTCACTTACATCTTCTTCTTCTACGTATACATCTTTATAGTACTTATTGTTTTGAACTAAATACAACGTTGCCTTTTTGACTTTTCTAACATCCACTAAATCTTGCCAGATTTTCTTACTCTTTGTAGGTACACCATTAACTAGAATAACTAGAGGTTCCTTTTCTACATTTTCAACACCAATTGTTTCCATATTTTTTTTTTAATCAAGTGGCAAATATACAACTCTACCCTTTAATCCTCTTTGTAAATCTGAAGGATTTAATTTACCAGTCTTAGGCTCCATACGAACAATAGCCTGAAAAGGATGTACACATTGGATCAGAATAGTCTCATAAGTATTTAAATCCATCAATTCTGATGGAATATTTATCAACTCTAGATTATTATGAACAGCTCTAGCAGGCATTTTATTTTCATTTAATTTATTATAACAATATTTACAAATACGTTGCTCAAAACCCAAATCAAAATAGTTTTCCACCAACAAATAAGTTGCAAAATCTTTCCATTGACCATTACTTTCATCTTCCCTTTTTAAATATAAATCAACTAACCTAGTTTGACTTTTGGAATGAATGCGTCGACAACAGACACAATATTAACATGTCCAACATTTTCTAACACATTTCCTTCTATAATTATATCAGTTTCTGCATTACCTTCCTCTGGACCAAAATAACTTACCTCAATTTCTGCACAAATCTTCTTAACATCTAATTCACATCCATACAAAGGAGCACTATTTAACTGTTTAAGTTTAAGTGCTGGACTTTTTGCATAATACAACTTTCTCACCAATTTTCTCATTTTAGTATGATGCACTGCTAACATCCTGAAGTGATGAAACACACTCTGGCATATTTTTTAGAAAGACAAGCCAGAGAATGACCTTGCAGACCTATTTTTTCTCGCACTCTGCAATGATCTAATTCTTGCAACATAACAATTTTTTTTCCAAGACTTTCTTTAGTGTACTTACGTAAGAAATTGCGAAAGAAATCAATTGAATCCTGTCGTACACTACAAATTCTACTACAATTCCAACTGTAAACAGGAACATTAGCACGTCTCCCTGAAGCTTCTCCAGCCATCACCTCTTCTGCATTTCTAACCACAATTTTCTCTTTCTTAATTACACATCCCTCCTTCACCTCGTATCCTCGACCACTGGTGTCAACTGCATGCAACAAATCGTTACTTTGAAAGTAACTCTCTTCATTAAAAAATGGTTCAGACGTTGAAGTATGCATCCACTTCCCAGAAAACACTTTACAAAAATTACTCCTATTTATGTGTCTCTTCCATTTACTTTTAGCTTTTAAAACTCGTATTGCCTTATTTAGCGTATTTATTCTATTAAGTACTAAAATAAATAATTTTCTTTTTGTCTCAAACGCGCGCTCAACAATACTCTCTATATATTGTTTCTTCTTAAGAAAAGCAGATCTTCTTTTAGAAACTTTCTCCTTTTGTAATAAATTCGAAACTACTCTGTTGTAAAACATACGCTTCCTGATTTGGCTAAATTGATTCATCCGAGTTTTACTGTACAGATTTTCCTCTCTCCTGATTCCAGAAACATTTTTATCTTTGGTTCCATGTCTCCTTCTCGATACTGGTATACTTTTTTCCTTGTCCACTTCAATACTAACATTTTTCCTTCCACATATTGCTCTCAAAAACTTGTTGGTTTGCTTACCAGGAGCACTCTTCTTTTTATCCGTCCTATGTTCTTTTGATACTTCTTCAATTCCTTTCTTCTTCAAATTGTAAGTCCGTTTATAGAGCTTTCTTTTTTCAGTTCTGGTCGGCATCTTAATTTAAGATTTTGATGAAATTCTCAATCTGTAAAACACAAACATAACAAATATTATAGTTGACTACTAGCATATAACGTACAAATTAAAACCACAGATTCATTTTCTAAGTAGAATAAAGAAAATAACAGAAAGTCTCTGAACAGAGTAGGAAATCCTGTAGTGAATGTTGGTTCTTAATTTTATCACACTCCATATCTGTTTTAACGTTATAGACAGTTTTTAATTCTAATTTTTAAACCATACAAACAGTACACTTTTTTCAAGAACTATGGGTCATCGTAGATGTTTTAATCTTTTTTACTACAATCTCTTTTACACTTCATGAGAACATGTCTTATCACTCTCCTAAAGCACATCAACGACGAATAGGACAAGAAAACTGTCTTCAAGAATGCTTTACTGTCAAAAAAAATGTTATTTATTGAAATCTTCATAATTTTGTAGAACTTCCACCATTATATCATCAGGGAATTCTTCAAGTCCAAAGTCCTCATATCCTTCTACCATCTCTAAGTAAGCGGAGTCTAAAGACATGTCCATAAAATAATTTTTTTCATCTATTTCCTCTTGAAAGACTGCGTCTAAAATTTCCTCCATCACTTCGTTAATGATTTCAAAATGAATTTGTTTCTCTTCTGAGGAATTCTCCATAACTAGACTCAGTTTATTCTTCTGTATCCTTTTAAAAAAATATAGAGACTAAATTATATCTTTTTTCATAAATGTATAACTTAAAAGTACCTTTACTAATTTTTAAACTACATATATTTTTATAATTTCTAACTTATTAACTCTATATATTTTAAGATACCACGTTCCTCTTGTTTTGAAAAGAAATTGGCAATATAACCCTAAACATTAACACTGATCTTTTTTTCCATTAAATAATTACTGTTGTTAAAAGACATTTTACTGTAAAATTTATTTTTAGATTTTCTAGATATCACAAATATTGATAATCTGTAGAATTAATTTTTAGAGACCCATTTTTTCAGTTCACCAGTACAAAGAGCTATGTAAACTATATGCACTCTGAAGAGAAGGCTCACACTATACAAACCATAGCATTCACTTAACAGATTACTACTTCCCACAGAGACAGTTCCTTTTATGTTTCAACAGCATACTCACCATGTAAAAGTCATAGCATATACAAAATGTCATACTAAGCATGAAGAACAACCTCATAATAAACCTCTGCATGAATATGTAAAACAATGCCTATACATAGTATAATCACAGATATGCAGGAAAGATACCCATCACACCTAGAACCATATCATAATACCTCTTTGTAAATAAAGGTGAAAAACTGCAAAACATAATGCAACAAGATTTCGAAAATCATGAGCACTTCACAAGATTTAAGTAATGGAAACATGAAAGAATTATACTCCAATGATCCGTAAATCTGAACTCCATCAAAAAGAACACATGCACCAAGCCCATTAAAAGATAATTTCAACTGTCAGTGGAGAATATCTCAAAATACATATCTAGTATAAGCAGATACAACCCATGTGAATAATTCAAGATAAAATCATATTCCAAAATGAAATTTTACAAACATTTAAAAAAATCTTCTTCATTATTTTCATGTGCACCCAAAAAAATTGCCTATGCAAAAATACCAACTCACCTGAAAAAAAGAATATAATTCCTCAAATTCTGTAATTCAGAAGGCAGGTTGTTGCTTTTCAGCACCAAACACTGTAAAAAAGAAAATAATAAAATTTAATTAACTTATTACAGACTTATTTCTTACACAACATAGAGCCATTATAGCAAAGAACAAGCATAACAGATAAATTCCCCAAGATTCTCTATCATTACAATAAGATACAAAATGTCTCATTTATGAAACCATTGCGCCACAGATATATCACTTTTTCCCATGTTAAAACTCATGCACCAGCGACACAAGGCCTTCATAACTAAAAGCCCATGTGACGGAGAACAAGTGCATAGACAGAAAATACAGGGCCAACCATGGGCATATGCAAGCAGTACACCTGCACAGGACCACCAAACCCCAGGAGCCACCATATTAATATATATCCTTAATATAATAATCCTCTAAGGATGCATACATATTTGCGTAGCGGACCATGGCAGGAATTTGGCGTGCTCTGCCTCTGTTCCACTTCCAAACACCTTGATCCACCCCCCCTCTTCAGTGGGCTGCACACTCCGCCCCGCCCAAACCCCCTGTTACAGAGCCCCCTACCTACGCTCCCTGCTCAGGGCTGCCATGACCCTATACCCGCCCCTGGAAAATGTGTAAGACACAGCAACAGTAAAAATCAAAGAATAGGCAACATGCAGAAAAACTACACAGTAGATAAAGAAACGAGGGGCATATTATCAAGGGGGTTTATCTCCGCTTGTTTGGCTTTAAAAGCCAAGAAAGCGGAGATAAAATTATCTCCCTATTACCTAGCTGTCGCTAACACCAGTTAGCGACAGCTAGTAGGAGATAGCGACCATCTTGGGCCCCACTTTGCATGTCAGTGATATTTATCACTAATGACATGCAAAGTGGGCGTGCCAAGATGTTAGCGACTGGAAACAGTCGCTAACATCGCTATCTCCTATTACCAACTTTTGAAGATATTCGTGCTAGGCGCGAATATCTCCAAAAGCTAACACCTGCCCTGAGCAGTTCTTAGCCATGTTATCCAATGGGAGGTGGATAACATGGCTAAGAGCATTAGCTCGGTAATGCATAAATATCGCTGACTTTTCAGCGATATTCATGCATTGCGGCCGTTTTTTATATCGCATTTGCAATAAACCTTGATAATACCAAGGTTTATCTGCGATAAAAATTACCGCAGCGCAGCTGTACATTTTTGTCTCTAACCAAGCAATAGCGATAATTATCGCTATTGCTTGGTAATATGCCCCCATATGTTTAAGATAACCCCATTGAAAAACATGTAGTAATTTTTTTTATCTGCCATGCATCTAGCCCTCCACAACCGCTTTGGAAACTCCTGCTCTAAACCTTTACATTTCATTTTTAAAACAAACGCACGTTTTTTTTCAAAGCTGCATATTAAACGCCTAAACATATATTTAGTCGTCCACATGCAGGCACTTTCAATTACATGACTTATTTAAGTGGAATCCCTGTAATGTTGCATATCTTTCCAAAAATACACCAGTGCCTATTATTATAACGATTTTTTTTCATTCTTCATCAGTGATATTATTTTTTACATATAATGAAAATCACTATGACTTTTTAAACGACAAAGCTTACGCGGTAAAAATCACTCTGCATTTGCTTCCCTTTAAGAATGTAGTTTATCTACCCCACGCATGTGAACCTTGATATTTCCATCTGGCAGCAAATTCCGACCTTGAATCACAAGACATGAACAACAGCCTTATTGTCACAAAAACAAGTTAGCGTAGCATCTGTTCGCGAACATATCTTTCACTTAGCTAATATTCACAGACAACACCATTCCTTATAAAAGAGTGGCCTTCCTTTACAATGTACTAAGGTGACTCCCTTAATTTTAAACGCATCCTCCACTTCAAGACAGGCTATTTTTTTTATAACTACTAAGCAATGGTTTAGTGACCGGACTGCCAAAAATTATATCAAGTCATTCTGATACTATTCACTCCATGCTCTGCGACCTATTTCTGTGGACTTCCTGTTGAACTGCCAGTACGTTTGTGTTCCCATCTCGTTTATTTCAGAATGGATGTCCCTCCTGTCTTCGCAAACAAGCCGGAACACTTAGAACTATTTCGCCAGAAGATGCTTGACTACTACTGCATCTTAGCACTCTCGACTCTGAATACTTCATATCGATTATCATTTCGATATTCCTATTTCACCTGTGTGCGGCCTGTATTTCATTGCCTGAGCTGTGATTTCATGTGGGCCCTGGACTTATGTCTCTGCAACTTGGTACCTCCTGAAGTGAATTACAATCATCTCATGAATCCGTTAATTGATCATGAACAGCTTTGTTGCAACGGAAGGATTATGGCCTTTGCAGCGATACAAGGAGTTCTGGGTCATTGGGATATATTCGCAGCGGCGCAAGATTTCCTGACAGACAGCTACATTGAAAACCCACCGAGCTGTCCTCTGATGGTACTAGAGGCTCCGGTAATAACAGATCATGAATGCTGCTTTCCTCTTTTCAATTGGATGGCTGACATGTTTTCGGATCATAACAGTGACTTCTTGTTACAAGCAGTTGCTGCCTACTTTGCCTATACAATCCTGGGTTGACTGTTATGCAAGCCATTGACGTCCACATTTCGTTTTGCCTCCCTATATTTTTCACGTTTTCTTGGATACTTTCTTAACATGAACAGACCTATTGGCTTTACTAACAGTGGACATTATGATTTCCTACTGGTTAAATTTTGATCTTTTATGTGGACTAAATTTTTTTTCTTCACCTACTCGATTTTGAACTTTATTTTTTATTAAAGTCTAATCTCAACAATTCTATTGTATATCTTATTTTATGTTATTTCAAACGTACTCGAACCAAAACTCGCTAATATATGCTACATGTGCCCTAATTAATGTGTAAATATAGAATGAGTTTTTTATAACTGTAAACGCAATTTCGCATTTGAACTGCTTAATTCCACCTCAGACACCTCTGATCATTTAATTTTCCATAAACTGAAATATTTTGATTACATACATGCACCTCTCGCCATTTTGTCCGTTTTGGCGCGTTTTTTTTCCCTTACACAATAGTATAACAGAAACGTGATAGTGCTTCGCATGCAGAGAGCTGATTGATAAAGACATAATGTCTAACCACTAGCATTTTCATGTATCGTTCCTAAACTGAAAGGCCAGAGACCTTCTTCCATTTATTAAAATATAATATACTTCCTCATAAGAGTGTATAATTAATTTTGCAAAACCATATTAATTTTTCATCAACTATACCGTTTGTATTCTATGTACTACTGACTATACCGATTACTTTGTTTTTTGCAATGTCTCTACTCGTATTAGATTAGAAACTTGCCTTGAAAACAGTGCATTTCTGAATAAACATTTCAAATATACACGTTCTCTCTTTTAATCCATAATCTCAACTAAAATGATTGTATACTGAAACAGTATTCATGTGTTCCACGTAACTTCAGCTGTACTAACTTAATATTTTCTTTTGTCGACCTGATTTCCTCATACTAGAACCCACAGGCCTATAACAGCCCGTGAA
Source organism: Lissotriton helveticus (assembly GCF_964261635.1). Lineage (NCBI taxonomy): Eukaryota > Metazoa > Chordata > Amphibia > Caudata > Salamandridae > Lissotriton > Lissotriton helveticus. Next base: position 492,104,489 of record NC_136057.1, on the reverse strand, counting down.
CCCTTTCTTAGTAGGTCGCGCACCATGCAGACAGTTGTACCTCTGTAAAAAAAAAATGTGTTACTCTTCTCAAGCACCGTCGCAGTTCCACTTCACTCAGTGTTAATCACTGCTCCCACGCTTCTACAGACCAGACGCTATGTCGTATTTCACTCCTTATCACGCTTTAATCTCCACAATAACAAACACTTCTCCGCCAGCCACCAGAGAACAGAGTGCAGATGCAGAGGCACTAAGTAGTGAAATACAACAAACCCTCTGCTCTATGGAAGCAACCGAGCGGTAATTCGGAAAGAAAACATTCACTAGCGCTTCAAAAAAGCATTTCAATTATATAAATAGTTTTTTGAAAACGTTCCAACTACTTTGATGCGACTATCTGTGTGTGCCTCCACAGCAAAGTTCCTCAGCCCGGACTGAAGGCAGACACAGACAGACACACACACAATAAGATAACACAGGGCAACGGAGACGGAAAACAGAAGGCAGATGAAGATGCAGTCAAACAGCAGGAGTGAGAGAGATATTTTTATACTCCGTTTGGTACCTCAATTTACGAACACATTTACTGCACAAATCTCTGTACAACCTCATGGTCAGAACTTTTCATTTTATTTTACTCGACCACCTCCCCCTCTCACCCCACCAGTACAAGCCGCGGCCACAAACTACAATGTAATTTTGTCGTCTGTCAGAAAGTTTAAGAATTCATTAAGCATTACCACTTTTTCAAGACGGTATCACATGTAATGTACCAACTTTTCATTTTATTTTACTCGACCACCTGCCCTTCTCACCCTACGCCCACCAATGCAGGCCGCGGCCACAAACCGCACTATAATTTTGTCGTCTGACAGAAACTTTAAGAATTCATTAAACATTACCACTTTTTCAAGACGGTATCACATGTAATATACCAACTTTTCATTTTATTTCACTCAACCACCTGCCCCTCTCACCCTACACCCACCAATGCAGGCCGCGTCCAGAAACCGCACTCTAATTTTGTCGTGTGACAGAAACTTTACGAATTCATTAACCATTAGCATTTTACTTTCCATTTTATTTTACTCTACCACCTCCCCCTCTCACCCCACCAGTGCAAGCCGCGGCCACAAACTACAATGTAATTTTGTCGTCTGTCAGAAAGTTTAAGAATTCATTAAGCATTACCACTTTTTCAACACGGTATCACATGTAATATACCAACTTTTCATTTTATTTCACTCAACCACCTGCCCCTCTCACCCTACACCCACCAATGCAGGCCGCGTCCAGAAACCGCACTCTAATTTTGTCGTGTGACAGAAAGTTTACGAATTCATTAACCATTAACATTTTTTCACGACGGTATCACATGTAATTTACCATTTCTCTCTCTATCTGCATTATCTGTCTCTCTGCTAATATCATTTTTTCACTTCATAAACAACTTCTCTCATTATATATAAAGGCTTCAAAATCACACAAATAATTACTCTTTATATTAAACATATGTTATACTTCATATTTCACATTTAAATTAAAAATAGTTTTAGAAATACAACACATTATGACAGCCAAAAATGAGTTTAGTTTCAAACTATGAGGAAAATCAATCATTGTTTGTGAGTAAACCATATTTTACGGTACATGACAAAACAAACAGTTACAGACTTACCTTTACCAATGCTTTGTACGATGTACAACAGTGACAGTCACAAAATAGATATTCGTTTGATGGAAGTCTCAATTATGCTGCTATCACTGCAACCAAAATTCAATGGCACAGATATCCAGTCAATACAGACTCATATATGTCTCTTCAGCCAATCATATTTCCTCCCGCAAAATTTTGTATTCAAATTTACCTTTCAGTTGGTTGTCCCTCACAATATTTTCAATGTCACATAAAAGTCACCCATCACCCACTGCCATCTCTGGCTGTTTCCATGGTAACACCTCATTCTGCACCTGGCTGAAGGCACATGTCAAAAGTTCATATCTCAACGTTCTACAGCAAACTAACAACACTGTTTTCCCTCCAGAAACACCTGCCTATCCACAGCTCTGTTACATGTCATTTTTTTCACACCCAATACTACTTTTTCTTTTACATAACATTAACATGCAACGTAGTCTTCAATCTTCACGTATTAGAATCAACCAATCATTTTTCGTTTTTCAACCACACCAAGCTTCATCCATTTTTTTATCCTGACTTTCAGCTTCTAACTGCCATTCCACTTCCAGAACCCATCGGAGTACGAGTGCATCTGCCTTGAAAATGAAGGTTTGGCTTTTAGGACACAGCTATATTCACTGGAGTGGAAAATATGCAGCAAGCAGACGAATTTCCAACCTTGATTTACCAAATGTGCAGATAACGTGGATTGGGCAAAGAGGATTAAGATGTCACCAATTAATACCATTGGTGAAAACTTTTATGCATCTCCCAGAACCAGACCTTATAATTGTGCACTGTGGTGGGAACGATCTAGGCACATTGACTGGGGTAGGTCTGGAAATGCTTCTAAAAGACACCTTTCGACAATTGATGACACTTTTTCCTCGAACTGCCTTGGTATATTCCAATATATGCCAAAGACAGAAATGGAATTGGTCCAATCAACATTGTGCACAAATTGAGAAAGCAAGGAGACATGTAAATAAATCTGTTTCTGCTTTCCTCAGAGATTATAGCATGGGTTCTATTTACCACAACAACTTGCGTTACCACATGCAAGACATCTATAGGACAGATGGTGTTCATTTCACGGATGAGGGAAACAGAATCTTCCTCTGCAACATCAGACTCTGCATCGGTACTTACTTATAAATGCAGAAAAAAACTCAAGCACTCAAACTTCTGATTTATCTCCATTTTCACACTCTTGTAAATAGGTGTGCGCGCCCGAGTGCGCGCACCCCGCAACTTAAAAAAAAAAAAAATAATATATATATTTTCGCGTTTAAGGGCCTTACTGCACACCCTGAGAGAACCTACGCAGCAAAACAATCTCTACCTTCTCCCCTTTCCATGTTCCAACGCTTTGAAATGACAATATATTTACTCGCAGTGACAAAATGGCGGTGAACACTTCCTGATTTCCTTCGATTCGAACGTTAACAGACGTCACGCAGCAAAAAAAAAAATCCGCTCGCGCGCAGCCGCTTGAGTGCGCGCACCCGTGCGCGCTTATAGATATATAATTGACTTTAACTTTAATTTTCTCAGCAACTACTGAACAGATTTACACCATTCCAAAAAAAGCGTAATCTGCGAGCCGGACTCTACAGTTTTGCCAAATTTCTTATAAATCCATTCAGCCGTTCGACCTGTAGCCGTGTCTAAACGTCCTATGGAAAATAACATGGAGAAAACACGTTTTGGGACCCCCCTTTTATCTCAGCCCCCACTTCACCAATGCCCCCCAAACTTTCAGGGAAGGAGCGCAGCGGACCGAGCCATCTTCTTTGAGAAATTCGCAAAGATTCATCCACCAGGGCCAAAGTTAATCCAAATAGAAGGTTGAGGATTTCCTATGGAAACTAGGTCCTAACTATAACTACCTACTGACGACCGCCAGTAGGTAATATATATATATATATATATATATATATATATATATATGAGAAAACAAAGTTGCTCCTTCTGGCTCTCTGCGGCCCCGAGGGAATTGGCGCACACTTTCGGCAGAGCACGCCGATAGTAATCCTCGTAAATTAAATCCAAATGAAGTGCACTCTCAGTAAACATGTTGAGTAGCCAGCTCAGTCATCCAAGGGTTTATGCTTTATTAGTATGTTGTTTGAGCACTTCCATCTAACGTGATCAAGGCTTCTTCGTAAGCCGAAACATGTAGTTCTTTGGAATAAACACCCTTGGATGACTGAGCTGGTTACTCAACGTGTTTACTGAAAGCGCACTTCATTTGGATTTCATTTACGAGGATTTACTATTGGCGTGCTCCGCCGAAAGTGTGCGCCAATTCCCTCGGGCCGCAGGGAGTCAGAAGGAGCAACTTGGTTTTCTTAACAAACGGAGACTTCCACAGGTTTGACCAGAAGGTGCGTTTTAATTAGGATACAGACCCGAGAGACGGGAGTCGCGTATTACGAGGTGAGTCCGGGAAGGGTGGGTGTTGTGTGCGTCCTTTAGGGTTGAGGGGGCGAATCTCCGGGCATTGTCGGGAGTGTTTACCTACTCCCCGGGGTTAACGGCACTCAGACCCAGACGCTCTCTATGCAAAACTGCTAAGACTCCATCAAGGCATTTGGATTACATTCTGGGGCAACGTGTCGGACTAATACAGGTCCACATCAGCTATTCACTCCCCCCATCTTCTGAGAGGTCAGTCAGCGGGTCGGATCGGAGCCGCTTGGATGCCGATAACAGGTAGCTGGCATACTTTGCACTTTCAAGTATAAACGCATCACCAGGCAGTAAGAACCTGCATTTGACAGGGGTACACGTCTGAGCAGCATAAGACTTTATATATCTCTCCAAGGGTGTAGTGCACATGGAGGAAGAAACTGAAAGAAGAGTGGCAGCACAGGCACTTTTTACTAGAGGGAAGAAACCACAAGGGGAATCAGTGACCAAAACTATCCTCCCACAATCAATCAATGATCAAATCAATAAGCTAGAAAAGCTTAAACAGGAGAGATGTCTAAATGGTGGGATGCTATTTCACTCCACAACTATATTGACCAGGACATGGTGCCGAGGGGACTACGAATCTTCACCACAACAACCTATGAATTTTCCAATCCGGCCATGCTCACCGAATGGTCGCAAAACTCTGCCTTAAGTTCAAGAAGGATGCTGGAAATCGTAGTGAAGAACGCCTGGATTGACAGGGATGTTATCCTCAAACAAATCCAAGAAGTAATGGATGACCTAAAGGATATGTCTGATGGGCAAACAACGGACAAACTTATTAGCGCAATGAAAGACCATCTTAAAAAACACGAAGAAGACAGAAAAGCGTGGAAGGAAAGGAAACTTGATCGGGATTATAATGATTATGAGAGCGGGAGGATCCTGACCTTCAGCCGAAAATATGACCATCTATATGCCCCCTAGTCAACAGAATCCACGCAACAAGAGGATGACCAGATTACTCGGCAACCCACACCTTCAGTCACAAGTGAGACTGAATCGGATGTATCAACAGAAGGGGCCTCCATTATGGACAATACCACACGTCCGAGTAATTTTTTAGAGGAGTATCGTCATCTGCGCCGGAGCAGACGGACGATGAAAGACACTCCGGCACCCGCAACAAGAGTACAGAGAGGTCGAGGTCGTGACAGAGGAAGGGGAAACGCAACAACAGAGGCAAAAGATTACAACAGAGATGGGTCAAGAGGCAAAGCAACGGGCGGAAGAGGTACCAGCAGACCACGCTCCAGAAGAGGCCGGTAATGGACATTGCAACAGCCAATAGGACAGTTATCAAGTTGTCTAATAAGGTGATTAATGATTCGGAAAAAAAGACTTTATGTTTGGGACTGTCATTCTGCCCCTCTATGCCTTTCAACTATGCTGCGCTAAGAATGAACTTGTTTAAATTCACTCGTCAGTTGAAACTTAGAAAGTGGCACAAATTAAAGAGGTTAGGCGGTGGTAGAAAAATACAAATTATCCACACAAGACAGCCAGACAATATTACCATCAGTGACACTGATATCATTGTGAGTATGTTGAGTCTGGAGCAGGAAGGGTCTGATAATGCACAACATTGAAAACAGTACGGTGCATGAAGAAGATGGTAGAGTACTAGTTGGGGATACCCAAACTTTATTGGACGCAGATTTTATCATTGACAACAGTGCGGCTTCAGGCTTCAAGCCTAAATCTGTCTTCCTTCCCCAACTATCACATGATTCATTGATACCTTCCAGGACAGTGTCAGTAAAGCACTATGCACTACAGGCATAAAAAAATAGGTTCCACACGGCCAATAGCAACATGACATACAATCAAAGGCAAGCTCTAAAATCCCTCATGGATGATGACAATATTGTCATCCGTCCAGCTGACAAGGGTGGGAATGTTGTCATTCTAGACAAACAGAGATACATCACGGAGGCTCTCAGACAAATAAATGACACAAATTTTACCATCCGGTCTCTAGAGAGATCTATAACAAAAGCATAATTGATCTCTGGGAGAAACTTACCAACTGGAAAGATGAGGGAATACCAGAATGGGAGGAATACGGGTATTTGAAGAGAGATTTTCCGGTCCTCCCTGTTTTGTACTTGCTTCCCACATTACACAAGAATCCCACTGATCCACCAGGGAGACCCATTGTGTCGTCTAGAGGAAGTGTGACTAAACATGTCTCAAAATATGTAGACCATTATCTCCGTGAGTGGGTTAATGGTTTACCCAGTTATATACGAGACACCAAGGACTTTCTTACTAAAATCCAAGAAATCAAATGGAAAGAAGGCTACATGATGATTACCCTAGATGTACAATCCTTGTACACCATCATCGACCACCAGCAAGGCCTAGAGGCGTGCGGACAATTTCTTGCAGCACGTCCGCTTAGATTTAGGGAGCATAGCAAGATTCTGTTGGAAATGATGAAACATTGTCTCACAAACAATATCTTTCTATTTGATGGGGTTCTTTACAAACAGGTGGTCGGGACCGCGATGGGTTCAAGCTTTGCTCCCAGCTTCGCGAACGTCTTCATGGAGATCAATGCCGACCACACCTATGCCAGGTACCTACAGCAGGTAATTACGTGGTGGAGGTACATAGATGATCTCTTTGTGATTTGGAGTGGCAGCGAGCTGGAAGCCCTCCTCTTCCTTGACACTTTAAATGACAACAAAAACATTGTCCTGACTAGCCACATCAGCAATGTAACTGCAGAATATTTTGATGTCAAAATTGACATCAAAGGCAACAAACTTCTGACCACACTCTTTAGAAAAAGTACGGCCGGCAACAGTCTTGCATGCCCTGAGCGGTCATCCGGAAACACTCAAGTGGAGTATACCGTACGGTGAACGGCTGAGGGCCAAAGATAATTGCACCACTGAGGCAGCCTATCAACTGGAATGTAGCAAGATGTTGGCATGTTTTACCATGAGAGGATACCCCCACTGGGTACTACATAAAGCCAAAGAAAGAGCAGATAAAGTGCCAAGAAGTGACACTCTGACTGACAAGACTGCTGCTGAGAGTGAGGACAATGAGTGTAACACTCGGTTGAATCTTACATACAATGATGAATCAGCGAGCATTCAGAAAATAGCGGCCAAAAAATTGGACATCTTGAAGTGTGATAATGTCATTGGTGATGACATCCCCGAGAGACCTAGAGTGACATACAGGAAAGGGAGGAGTCTTAGAGATTTGCTTGTACACAGTAATGTAATGACATACTCTGTGGGATCTGAACATGGCCTCAAGGGTTTCTTCCCTTGCGGCCATTGCAAGGCCTGCAAGAACAGTTTCTTTACTGACAAGGTTGATTACAATGGTGTACACAAGGAGATCAAACAGTTTCTGACATGCAGCACTACACATGTTATCTATATGATGTCCATGTGAACGCTGGTATATTGGGAGTACCACCTTTGCTGCCAAAAAACGTGTTCTCGAACATTGCCGAGCCATAAAAAACTATGATGAGAAATACCCAGTAGCACAACACTAAAGGGAGAAACACTTTTCTGATGCACCTAAAGTAAGATTTTTCATCTTGGAGCATGTTCAGAGGAACCCCGGGGGGGAATACGGTTATATATAGTGGACTTCCAAACAAAAGACCCAGGCGGTCTGAACCAGGATGAGGAACTAGCAATACATCTCAGAGAATAGCTCCACTCTGTCCTTACCCTTTCCCATTCTTTCCCCTCATCCGCCTTCTAGTACATTGGTCAGTATAAATAGCGTATGCTGCCCCTTCAATTAAGGTGCACAAGATGTTTTGAACGGTTGAAAATACAATGTTTTTAATGTTTTTATTAGCACTTTTTTCACAAGACATATGTTTACTGACATCTTCTGTTTCTCTCTTTTGACAGGATACAGGACTTGGCCCACTCACCGTAATCACTTGGCACGGGCCTAGGATCCTTCTCTCTTCACAATCACTTTGAGCACATTCGTATTAATGGACTTTAAGACGATTCACAACTTTGTTAATAAGGCAAGACATTTGAGCTCTAGCATGTGTGGTAATGTTTCACCCCTGGCATACAGTATGAGAGGCTGTATAAATACATTACAGTGCATGTGCAATAATGTATTTTTTTTTTTTTTAAAAACCTTTATTGGAACTTGCAAAGTATTACATGCGCAGGCCCACAACCACAGGGACCGGCCGCAAGCGTATCAAATGAATCAGGATGTAGAAACAAGAACACGACCGAAAAAAGCAATATCATAGATACGTCATGTGTGAGTGCGCACTGCAAAGCATAAGGATATATGAGGTTTTCGTTTTTTAAAAGTTATGTAGACTAGGAACGGCTGCAGGAGCAATGGCGTCACACCACATAGTATAATAAGAAGAGGTAAGGGGGGGACGTACCCCGCAGAGCAAACAGAATCAGTTGATGAACCACACAGTTGTCAAAACAATACAGTCGCCGAGGCGGACCTAGAGCAAAAACAATACGACAGCAAACAATAAAGCAGAGCACCATTCTGAAAACTCGCCCCCCAGTAACCTAAAGGCATAGTTGAGTGTAGAAGCCTTATAAGAAAGGAAAAAGGAAAAGAAAGACAGCCAACCCTACTAAAGAGGTAAAGAACCCTCCCAGAAACAGACGGAAAAAGAAGAAAGGGACCATAGAACAAAACAAACTAAAATAACAAACCCCCCCCACACCCACCACCCTACACCACTGTAATGGCTACGGCCTACCCCACTAACAGCGTGCCTGTCGCCCAGGAATTGCCCCAAAGGAGAGGGAAAGAAAAGAGAAAGCGGAGGAGGAGAAAGCAGACACACTCCCGGACTCCCATGCCCACCGCCAACAGCAACCACCCGGAGACACAATAAAACCAATATTCAGCAATTATACAAACCAGTCACGGTAGGATAAATAACAGCCACCCAATTCCCATCACAATATAGGCACAACCCCGGCATTAAGAAAAGCTATTATATCGGAACCCAGCGATAAAGTTCAACCCTGGCCAGTACGGTCCGTCCTAAGAGTCCTTGCCACTCGAGCCGCCATTTTGATGGAAAAGGCAGAGCGTCCATAAAAGTTCTTTGCAGCATAAGAGGATCGAAAACAGGATAAAAGTACATAGTTCGAACTAGGAAAGATGTCCAAGAACAGCGAGCATCCGAAACCATCAGCAAGTAACTCGTGGCCACATGGAAGTTTGTCCATAGAAGTGATGGGTGGCAGCAGGGTCAGGCAAAAGACAATAGTGAGAAGCACGGGCTGGCTAGCCGGCAATAGGGGACCGTCGAGAATCATAAAGTCCGGGCGATGCACAGGGACCCCGACCTCTGAGATGCCATGCATCGCTGGTACTATCTCCAGCTGGAGACCAAACGAGGTGTCGTCCTCAGGTGCCAGGATACCGTCCACTTTCACCATCAGTGTCCGGAACACAGCGACTGTGTGCGAATGGAGCACCCCAATGGCGGCCACAACGGCCCATAGTGATGGCGTGCCCTCCGTCCGCTCCATCTCCTCTCAGTAGGCGACAGAGCCGGGTTCGGACCCCGGAGGCCGGCTGCTCCGGAGTCACAGGCCACGTAAATCTGATCACAAATAATGGGCGCTCCTCGTCTTATAGAACACACCTTTGCCGTCAGGGAGGACCCAGCCCGTCGACCCCCACGGGGCAGAAAGGGCTCCGGGAGCCGGGCCTCCACCACAGCAGCCGGCGTGGCACGCTGGCGTGTCCCGGGTGTGGATCGTTCAAAGGATAGTCAGAAAAATCAACAATTCAGGCACTCTTCGGGAGACCGGGCTCAGTCCAGGTCTCACGGCCGATGTTGTTCAACTCCGACTCGGGTAGTCTAGAAATCGAGGCCCCGGCTTCAACACGATGTTAGGCCGAGAATAGAAACACGGCGTATCTTCGTCAGCCGATAAGGTAGAAATCTCGGGATTGCACCTCTGGAAGCAGTAGACCTTCATAGACAAGAAAATCAGGTGTGCAGACAGGATGAAAGACAGGATAATCGAGCTGTTGGCGGAGGTCGACGGAGCCGGGAGCTTATGCGGCCATCTTGATTCGTAGCGTAGCTCCTCCCCCGCAATAATGTATTTTACATGATAACTGTTGGCAGTCGGATGTCTCACTAGTATCCACATGGGCGACATGCCAGACGTGAAAATAAGATACTAGACACGATTATAATATCTTTGGATGCCCACTTGGGCGACATGCTACACATGAATTTCAGATAACAGACACGATTATAACAACATTGAAGTGCACATGGTAATTTCTCACCCCACTGACACTGCAGGCATGGCAGCCGTTGTTAGAACATGATTTCCAGTTCTAATAGTTCGAACAATTGTGAACATGTATCGCTAATTTTCTATGATGCATAGCCACATTATATACTGTTCCATTAGCAGCGGTAACGAATGTTAAATCTGAGGCAATGATTGTTATATTTTCCTTATGAATTGCCCTCGTATTAGGCATCGTCCTTTGTATTGCGGCTGCAAACAATACTATATCTGACATGATAAGATGGCCGCCACACTTAAATGCTACTGCATGTATCTAATGCAGTCCTGTTTCTTTGTCTATGCCTGTCTACACTGTCTTGAAGTGATTAGCCTAATGCTTTATTAGTATGTTGTTTGAGCACTTCCATATAACGTGATCAAGGCTTCTTCGTAAGCCGAAACATGTAGTTCTTTGGAATAAACACCCTCGGATGACTGAGCTGGCTACTCGATGTGTCTACTGAGAGCGCACTTCATTTGGATTTATTATACGAATATATATATATATATATATATATATATATATATATATATATATATATATTCACTGAAAAAACCATAGGTTATAGACCATATATAGTTAGGAATTAGCATTTAAAAAACCTTATTTTACTCACACAAAACCATTGAAATTCCATATATAGTTAGTTGCACTAACTATATATCGCGCACCCGCAATCCACTGCTGATGATGTCACATATTACATCATTCATGACATGGTCAGTGACATCACTGATGACATCACTGATGACATCTCAAATGACATCACTGATGACATCACTGATGACATCATCCAGTGACTGTGTGTTTCTGTAAAGTTTAAATATGTTTTACATATTGAAGAATGAGTAGATGTAGAAGTGTCTGGATGAAGGATTTAGTAGGTGCGTGACTGACTGTATGAGTGAGTGATTAAATGTGTCTCACTGAGTGCATGGGTTAGTGACTAAACTGTCTTAATTTGTGCATCATTATGTCTGTTGTTCTGTAAACTGCTGCATGTGTTGATCAGTAGCTATATGAGTAACTATATGGGTTATTGATTGATTGCCCAAATATTTGTATGGGAGACTGAGTGTGTGTGTGGCTGGCTGGGAGGTGTGTGACTCTGTGCAGATCAATGTGTACTTGTATCAATGATTGTATAAGAGAGTAATTATGTGTTAGTATATGTTTCAAAATGTAAGGTGCTCTATGTTTAACTGTATAGATTAGAAAATGGAAGTGTGATTGATTCTTTACAGGACTGACTAGGTGTGTGAGTAACTCCATGGATGAGTGACAGAGTGTGAGAGTCTGTATAGGTGTATGAGTGCATATGATAGTGTTGTAAAGATGAGTGATTGTATGTATGAATGATTGTATGGGTAAATGAGTGAATGTGTGTGTAAACATAGGAATCACTGAGTGCGTATGTAGTAACTAGTATTGGTGTGTCAATGGTTTCAAAAATTATACTCTGTATTTAACACTGGGTGTAACAGAGGTTATATTAAAGTGTGAAGAGATGCATTGTATTGTCACATGAATGATATCATCAGTGATGTGGTCATTGATGTCAAATGAGATGTCATCAGTGATGTCATCAGTGATGTCATTTGAGATGTCATCAGTGATGTCATCAGTGATGTCACTGACCATGTCATGAATGATGTAATATGTGACATCATCAGCAGTGGATTGCGGGTGCGCGATATATAGTTAGTGCAACTAACTATATATGGAATTTCAATGGTTTTGTGTGAGTAAAATAAGGTTTTTTAAATGCTAATTCCTAACTATATATGGTCTATAACCTATGGTTTTTTCAGTGAATTTTCAAGGTTTTGTAAATGCTAATTCCTAACTATATATGGTCTATAACCTATGGTTTTTTCAGTGAATTTTCAAGGTTTTGTAAATGCTAATTCCTAACTATATATGGTCTATAACCTATGGTTTTTTCAGTGAATTTCAATGGTTTTTTAATAGCAAATATCATAAGCTGTCGAATGTCAAGTACGTGGTAAGATTTTTTTTTTTCGTGTTTATGCACACTGATCTGCTTTGATTGCTGCCCCCCACCCCTCATTTCTATTAGGAGTACTCTCTCTTTGCAGATAGTGAAGGGTAGTTAACGCAGCCCTTTCCCCCTTTGTAATCCGTCGTGCCTGCTTCTCTCTCCATTTGATTGATTGTTCTCTTTGGTTCATTCTCTATTTACAAACAAGCACAGAGTCGCAATACTCTGTTTAGTCTTTGCAGATAGCGAAAAATCGTGTAAAAAAACAAAAGGAATCGAGCAAAATCAGTAGACCACTAATGGGATCTCTTTTGACCTCGCTAAAATAGAAACATTAGGAACAACCTGTTGAAAATAGCAATGCGTATGTATATAAGCGGCGTTCATTTGTGTTCACAGTACCCCTTGTTGATTGTTTCAATCGAGCATTGAATTGTTCGAAGTTAATTCTCTTAACGATCTTCTCTACCTGCAAACGAGGAAGAATAGGAATATTCTATCTCCCTTTGCAGATAGTGAAGGGTAGGTAACGCAAGCCTTTAACACGTCGTACCTATTTCATTCCTCATTGATTGATTGATTGTCCGAACATTGACTGTTTGGGAATTAGTTCTTTTTGGAGGTATTCCCTGTTTGCAAATAAACGTAGGAAAATCTTTGCAAGTAGTGAAAGGGTACGTAATGCGGACCGTTCTCCCCCGTTGTAATCTGTCATGCCTATCTACTCCCCACTGATTGATGCACCTTTTTCACCCGGACCATTTACTAGAGATACGTCATCTGGCCCGACCAGAGAGCACCCCTAGTGAAAAGGACATATGCAATAATAACGAAGTGATCACTGTATCCTGTTAACAGAAACTTTACCATGAAACAACCTGGAAAGAAAAAAATAGGAAAACGAAAATCAGTAGGCCACTGATGAACATGAACTTTTATTAAACAACGAACAAAGAAACGATAACATAACGTAATGATAAAACCTATTAATGTCCTAGAAACAAGAAAACGTTAAAATATGCCAGTGGTGAGAGACCACAAAAACAGTAAGAGAAACCAAATCACCCCTCGCTGTCCCACCGCCTGCCACGCCAAAAAAATCGATAGACTAGGGAAAATGCAAGTCAGTAGAACATCCACCCCCACTCTGGAAACTTCCAAGGTGGGGCAGGGTTCCGGCTACGCCCAGCCGGGAGCAGCCCATATAAGGCAGGTCCTGCTGCCACGCCTCGGCCAGGAGATCCTAACGTAGGGTGTAGCCGGAGGAGAGGCCGAGACCAGCGGGACCCGGCCAGGGGATTGCCTTTACAACGCTGAACAGTTGCAGGGGGGGGGAATGTCTCCTCGACCCTCCCCTCTCTCTCCCAGTCCGGCCGCGGTGGCCCTTGAGAGTTGCAGGTAGTCCCGCCACATGCTCTTCCGGTCCGACCACCAACGGTCGGGGGGCCGAGGCCGACGGGATCCGGCTGCAGCCGATAAACCAAGAAACCCGTTCATGGGGCCAGAGCCAGGGGCGTCCGGCCGACATCCACCGGAAGCCCGGCCCGAAGACGGACGGGACACTTCTTTCTTTTATAATGGCTGCGACAACACTGGGGGGGGATGTCTTGCACATGCCTCCGACCCCCCCCTCGTCCTCATCGCCTGGTCCGGCCATAACAAATCTCAAGCGAGACGCCGTGGGGTGCACTGGGAGGGAGAGACGGTGCGAACAGGCCTCTCCCGCCTCCCCAGGTGGAGACTTCCCAGCTGCACCCTCAGCGCTCCAGGCGGTGGCATCCTAACAACTACAGTGCTGCACAGTTTCGGAACGACCTAGATAACGGTTCTTCCACTGTGGCCATGCTGCAACGTCTCGCCCGGCAGGGTGGAGCCCGTCCGCTCATGTGACCCCGCGATCGCCGGTAGCTGCCGAACTCTCAAAATGGCGGTCGACCTGGCAAGAGCGGGCCCAACATAAAGAAATGGCCCGGTCACTGGTTGACTCCACCACCGTAGTCCTCCACGACCTTGAAGATTCTAGAGGAGCCGCGGGAGTCTCCGACCCCCGATGGGGAATGACTGCCATGATCGCCCGTGGAGTGACGAAACTGTATCCGCGGGACGTCGGCGCTCCCATGCTGGCGCCAGCCTCACTTTGAATTACTACAATCCTGCAGACCTCACTTCCGGTGAAAGCACAGTGTGACCCGGTAGGAAAAATTATTGCACCCCCTCCCCTTTTTGACTGATAGTTCAAACCACCGATCCTTTCCTTTGCCCTTTTAACGGAACTTTGGACTGCCTCCCCCTCTTTTACATTTTCTAGAGAAAACAAAACATTAACCACTACATTAGCATAGCAGTTGACACCAGAACTGTTTTCAAATTGAAAACCAACAACATCTTCAACAGAATCCTTTTTGTTTCTGCTGTGACCCTGCTACAGCACAGGCATTGTCCCCAGCAGTAATTCTGCAATGCCGGTAATAATAGCTGTGGTGCCTACTGGACTCACTCACCCCCGCGGCGCCCCACGCCGTTTTTTGCTGGGCGGCAACTTACTAGACATCACTTTCGTGCCATCTAGATTTCAGCGCGTTCTGCTGCCTTGGAACTATTCGCACAACAGACCGCTACTGACAAGAATATTTCATTATTGGTGCTGTCAATTTCAATAAATCTATTGGATAATTAAAAAGAAATTGCCACGGTCTCTTCGTTGTTTAAATGTTTTTACTGTTTTTGTTTTGTTGTATATATTTATATGTTATTAAAGTTTTATATTCCTACTACTTTGTTGGAGTGCTATATATTTTTAATGTGACACATAATTGTAAAAACTTTGATGTACAAAGAGTCATTCCTGGAATCTTCCGCTTCAGGCTCGGTCCCCTCCCCAATCACAATACAGGATGGTTTTCAGATAGTAGGAACACGTGTGGTGTGACGGATCTCATCGGGTGTGGGCCTTGATCTACTATAACTCCTTTGAAGAGGGGTGATTCTTTACAGCTGGGGCCATAAACTACATCTGCAGGGCTAGCTGATAGCCTGGACAATCGGACACAGAGAAAGAGGAGTGTCAGAGGGTGCGGTAGTGAATAGGGCGAAAGGGAGGTGTCGGGCGGGCACAGAGTGTGATTCTCAGGGAAGAGCAGCGCAGATGGGGGGAGGTTTATTGCCCATGCATAAGACAGAGAGCGGTGGTGACCAGTGCCTGGGGGAGATGCTTACGAGGGTGAGGAGCCATGCTACGAATCGACAGCGTGCAGAGAGTGGGTCTGGTCAAGACATCTAAAATGGCTGCCGTGCACGACAAAAGTGTGGCATTTCAAAAAAGGCAAGATGGCGCAGACAATGTTTTTCAACACTTCCTCATTTCCTTCGAATCGAACGTTAACAGACGTTGGGGCATATTACCAAAGTTAAGCGATATTTATCGCTAACGATGCTTACCAACCAATTTTTTACCACTAAGCATCGTCAGAAATTATCGAAGATAAACCTTACTATTATCAAGGTTTATCGCAAATGCGATAATAAACGGCCGCAATGCATGAATATCGCTAAAAACTCAGCGATATTCATGCATTACCGAGCTAATACTCTTAGCCATGTTATCCACCTCCCATTGGATAACATGGCTAAGAACTGCTCAGGGCAGGTGTTACTTTTTGGAGATATTCGCGCTTAGCGCGAATATCTCCAAAAGTTGGTAATAGGAGATAGATATCTTGCATGTTGTAATGCAAGTTATTGTGGTATATGGAACTCATACCATAATCTCTCAGGAAAGCAGAAACTGATCCTTTTGGGACCGCCTAAAAAGGCCTAGGGGGTGAGGAGTACTCTACTTTGCCCCCTTTTCACGTTCCGAACTATTTTATTTTACTCTCTTCTGTAATTACACAAAATACCAGCGATAAGATGCATCGGAGACACACAGTGAGAGAAAGGAGGCCGGAGATGAAGAAGACATGTCAAATACACATTGGAGATAATATAGTGGCAGTAGGGAAGTAAATATGAGTAAACTTACCATGTAACATAAAAATGTTGCACTCTATACTATAAGTCTCATTTTATACTACAATCACTTCGCTACAACCTCATAAATTAAAAATAAAAATGAATAATGTCTCAAACAATTTTTGATTTCTAAATATAAATTTATTCTTCAGAATTTTCTAAATTTGAAAGAACTAGTAACATGTCCTCATCAGCAATGTCCTCATTAAAAGTCTCCAATGATGATTCTTGTAACTCTATGGTCTCCAAACACTCGATAAATTCGCCATCAAGAGATTGATCAAAAAAATCATTCAAGTCATCTCCTCCTTCTGACAATATTTCATTATTGGTGCTGTCAATTTCAATCAATGTAGTGAAATCATTCAAGTCATCTCCTCGTGACAATATTTCATTATTGGTGCTCTCAATTTCAATCAATGTAGTGGAATCATTCAAGTCATCTCCTCCTTGTGACAATATTTCATTATTGGTGCTGTCCATTTCAATCAATCTAATGGAATCATACAAGCCATCTCCTCCTTGTGACAATATTTCATTATTGGTGCTCTCAATTTCAATCAATGTAGTGGAATCATTCAAGTCATCTCCTTGTGACAATATTTCATTCTTGGTGCTGTCCATTTCAATCAATCTAATGGAATCATACAAGTCATGTCCTCCTTGTGACAATATTTCATTATTGGTGCTCTCAATTTCAATCAATGTGTTGGACAATTCAAAAGAAATTGCCACGGTCTCTTCATTGTGAGCCATTTTATTTTGAAATTGCTTGCTGTAAATTGCAGAAAAAAATAATCACTTTCATTTATCGTCTTTAGTAATACATAATATAAAACTAACTTTATCAAGTATTTAGTATAACAGAAGGACTGCAAATAAATAACAGAAAACATTTTTCAAATTATCTTCAAGTGTACAACATAGTTCCCCATACAAATTAACAACTCACCTTTTTAAAAGTAGCAGAAGTGTTAGTACTGTGTAAATCAAACACCAGAAATTCACCACCAAAAATTCCTCACAAATGTACCTCAGACAGTAGTATCACAAAATGGCTGTGGTTTCCTCTCATTTGACATATATACATAACCAATTAACTTTCATCACACACAAATACAAAACCAAAGTAACATTTTAATTGGTTCTAAATTTCAACACTTTCAAATGTGTTTTCCCCATGCAATTTTCCATAGGACATTTACATACGTCTACAGCCTGAATGGCTGAACGGAATTACACCAAACTTGGCAAAATGGTACATCAAACCTAAGAGGTCAGGAAGGATCTACTATGCCCCCTTATGGTCACTTCCCCCTTCGCTTTGGCCTCCTCTTGTCTCTCAATCCTACCGAGGGACAAGATGGCGGCCGCTACGGACTGTTTGGAATGTTGACAGACGCCGGAGAACCAATCAGCTTCGCAAAGCTCCGTAACGCGAAAAGTACGCGAAGCGGAGCGCTGTTACAGATATATATCTTTTTTTCAACGTTAATTTCTCAAAATCCACTGGAGCACATATATTGAGACCTAGCAAAGGCACATCGGGCTACCAGTCCCTAATATTTTGCCAAGTTTCGTGCAAATCCATTCAGCCGTTCGATTATTATTATTTAGTTTTTTTTTTGCCCCGCGGGGCCCTTTTAAAACCTCCACATCAAACCTAGGGGGTCAGCGAGGATCTACTATGCCCCCTTATAGTTATTTCCCCCTTTGTTTTGACCTCCTCTTGTCTCTCGATCCTACCGAGAGACAAGATGGCGGCCGCTACGGACTGTTTGGAATGTTGACAGACGCCGGAGAACCAATCAGCTTCGCTTCACAAAGCTCCGTTGCGCGAAAAGTCCGCGAACCAGAGCGCTAACCGGTCCGCTGTTACAGATATATATCTTTTTTTAAACGTTAATTTCTCAAAATCCACTGGAGCACATATATTGAGACCTACAAAAGGCACATCGGGCTACCAGTCCCTACAATTTTGCCAAGTTTCGTGCAAATCCATTCAGCCGTTCGGGCTAAAAGTGAGGCCAACCGCCCTATGGAAAACTCAATGTTAAAAACACGTTTTGGGACCCCCCTTTTTTCTCGGCCCCCACTGGACGAACCCCCCCCAAATTTTCAAGGGCTGCTCAGAAACAAAATGTGCCATTTTCCTGAAAATTTCAGCCAATTCCGTCCACAAACGCCAAAGTTATTAGACATAGAATTTTCAAAAAACCCATAGAGAAAAAATCCTAAGTATATATACCTACTGGCGACCGCCAGTAGGTAATATACAGTTATATATATATATATATATATGGTTCAACAAAATGCCTGTAGCATACACGGCGGCCTGGCCGTGGAAAGTGCACCATCGCCTGCTGTAGGATGGATTACTGTCAGCAGAACGAGGCTTGTACATCCAAACCTTTTGGAAGTATTTCAGCACAGGACTCTTGTGTTAATTACGGCGCGCCCGACCACATCACAGCCTACTGAAGGTATTTAAAGGACTGAGCATAATTAAAACTGAACACTCGACCTTACTATAAGGAGGACAATGAAATGCATTACGGACTACAAGTCCCAGTTTATGATGGTGAGAGATGCACTTAGCACACGCCCACCTGGGGGCTTGTTAATAATAAAAAAAGCCGGAAATGAAAGTAATGCTGTTTTCGAGTGTCATGTTTGCAAGCCCATGAGGAAGGGGTGTGTTAACCCTGAAACGCGTCGGGCATTTCTAAACAGGGTGAAGTGGAAAGGCGTGCCATGTGAGAAGCCCGGAGGGCAGAGGACTGTCGTGTGCCTTTCATATGCTACAGGCATTTTGTTGAACCACATTGCTACACGGCGGCCTGGCCGTGGAAAGTGCACCATCGCCTGCTGTAGGATGGATTACTGTCAGCAGAACGAGGCTTGTACATCCAAACCTTTTGGAAGTATTTCAGCACAGGACTCTTGTGTTAATTACGGCGCGCCCGACCACATCACAGCCTACTGAAGGTATTTAAAGGACTGAGCATAATTAAAACTGAACACTCGACCTTACTATAAGGAGGACAATGAAATGCATTACGGACTACAAGTCCCAGTTTATGATGGTGAGAGATGCACTTAGCACACGCCCACCTGGGGGCTTGTTAATAATAAAAAAAGCCGGAAATGAAAGTAATGCTGTTTTCGAGTGTCATGTTTGCAAGCCCATGAGGAAGGGGTGTGTTAACCCTGAAACGCGTCGGGCATTTCTAAACAGGGTGAAGTGGAAAGGCGTGCCATGTCAGAAGCCCGGAGGGCAGAGGACTGTCGTGTGCCTTTCATATGCTACAGGCATTTTGTTGAACCATATATATATATATATATATATATATATATATATATATATATATAAAAAAAAAATATATATATATATATATATATATATATATATATATATATATATATATATATATATATATATATATATATATATATATATATATATATATATATATAGCTAGCAGTATCCACGTGCAGATGCCCACACACAGGACCACGGACACAAGATGTGCTGATGCAGATATCAAGTGCTTTATTCAATCACAGGTGCAAGTCTCAAGACGCGTTTCGGACACAGAATCTGTCCTTGGTCACTCAGGGATATAGTGAACGACCGGGAAATGTAAACATCCTAACACTTCCGGTTCACGTGGTCGGCAGGAGAATAAACATGGAAAAGTTACTCCACACGTTAATATTGACTAAGAGGAAACCTCTGTAAATACATCGCAAGGGTATAAATTGAATCCTAAAAATATATAAAGGCACATTGTTGTGTTCAATGTTCTAATACATTGCATTGAAATCTTATCAGAATCTGGCTAAAAACCGGGCCAGCCTAATATTTTGAATTAACTGACACACAGGCATAGCTTTAAAAACATGTGTAAGGCGTTCATATGCCCATTCCAATGTGCAAATACACTGATATAAACGTTACAAAATGTAAACAATGTTCTATGCCTGAGCTATTAATAGCGATGTCATTCAAATGTGCAAATATGCTGATGTAAACAATAATGGGGTATAATGGTACTAACCGATCATGTGCAAAAGAAAAGCAACACAGTGCAATGATATATAAGTAGTATAAATATTGTATAAATAAACACCACTAAACTTAATACTGGGGTCCTATAAATACATGTGTAGTTAAACTTATTTGCAACAAAATATCGCATTGTCTCCTGTAGATAGGTCCAGGTAATATACATCAAAAATATTCTAAAAGATGTGCAAATGCGCAATGTACAAGTTCAATAGCCTTGAAGAAACTAAGTTATCCTGCCTCCACGATAGCGAAAAAGTGCTCTGTAGTGCATAAGGGTGAGAAATAACAGTATATGTGCAAAGCAGTGCTTAAGATTAAAAAACAAATCCCAAATGTAGAAAAGGGCAGCGGATGTCATAAAGAACTGGAATCTGGAATCTGCTAGCATAAATGCAATCTCAAATACCATAGTTCATATACTAAAATTAGATATGCATATAAAAATGTACCTCCAGTAGATATCATCGCCATTCTTTAGTCCAAAAAGTTTGGGCAAAATCTACAAAAAATGTGTCTAAAGATCATAATAAGACACCATTAGCAATAAAACATAGGACATCGATTCAGTGGTGGCCATTTATATGAAACACTAAACTCTAAGAATTTTTGTCAGACAGGCATAGAGGGGAGACTAAAATACAATATACCTGGAAAGTCGCAGCCCACTTGTAATAGGAAATTATGTAAATCTTCCCCGGTATTTAATCCAGTCGGAAACTTGGTGTCTAGCTCAAAGATTTATTTAGATTCTAGTTGACGCAGCAATTTTTCGCGATTCCCTCCTCTTTTGTTGGGAGGTACTGTGTCAATTACAAAGTATTGTAGACATTTTAGATTGTTTTCGTGCACGGCTTTAAAGTGTCTGGCGACTGGATATGCTGGATCTGAGTTAACAATAGCACTGAGGTGCTGCAATATATGCATGTGCACCGGTAACTTAGTACTGCCAACATAGCACAAATCACAGCTACACCTGAGTACATAAACAGCATGGTCGGTCCTACATGTATAGTGCTCTCTTAGTGAGTATTCAGAGTCAGAGAGAGGTGTCCTATATGTAGAGGCATTGACACCGAATTTACATGCTCTACATGAGCTACATCTTGTGAAACCTTTTCTAGGAGTAAACCAATTTGTGGACTTTGTATTTTCTGCGCTGTTTTTAACAAGATCATTTCGCATGGAGTAGGCTTTTCGAAAAAAAGTGACGGTAGCATGGTGAGGAAGTACTTTCTTGAGAGTCAGATCTGTCAAGACTATTGGCCACTCTTTCTTGATTATTTCTGTAATGGCTTTGGCCTGTTTGCTAAATGTTGTGACCAATCTAAGTTCATTTCCTTCAGCATTGGTTTCCCTGTTCTTGTCTGTAGTGCTGAGGGTGTCTCTCTTGGGATCTAGTAAGGTCGTCCTGTCCTTTATATTGTCTTTTCTCCTAGCTATGTCCAACTTCTTGAAGGCATATCCTCTTTCCTTTAATCTTTTTTTACCAATTCCTGATGGTAATCACAGGTTACTTCAGTACTGCATGCTCTATGAATTCGCAGAAATTCCCCATATGGAATACTAGCTATTGTATGGTGGGGATGGAAACTCTTGGCATGTAGTACCATGTTTCCTGATGTTGGCTTTCTATAGAAGCTTGTTTCTATTCTGTCTTGTATGATTTGGACAGTAATGTCTAAGACTGGTTTGGGCAGTAAACTGTAAATTAAGACTGTTGATATTGATGTAATTAACACCATTCTGGGCCTGATCTTTAGTTCCCCTCCAAATGACAAAAATATCATCAATATATCTCCACTAATTTCTAATGTGTTCCGACCATTCCTTGGCGTGCCGGACCATGAGGACATGCTCCTCTCACCATCCCACATGCAAGCATGTGTAGCTTGGGGAGAAACATGCCCCCATGGCCACACCCCGCAGTAGTTGGAATACAGTGTTGTTGAACATACATATGTTGTTACATAAACACCACTGGGTCATACACAATAACATTTCATTATGGCGATACATTTGAATCGGTCTTCTGCCCAAATAGTGACCCACTGGTGTTTTGGTTTGCTCAATTCATTATGGATTCTTGCAATTTCCTCCATATTTTTATCCCGGTCAATTTTGGCATATTTGACTAGAAGGCAAAGTAAGCGCATTGATGCTTTGAGGTTACTCTCTGCCCATTCTTTTAGGAGCATAGGATTAGTACTGTCAAAATTTGGGGCCAGCATGATTCTAAGGCCTTTCGGTATTCTCCCTACTTCGTGGTACTTCTCTAATGACTTGATTTCCCACCATTTAGTGAGTTCGCTTTTACTGTTTCTCTCAAGTTCTTTGATGAGACTTTTAGTGTTGTTGTTAGTACCAACATTTTTTGTTTTGTTATCTCCATCATCAGGTGGGACTTTTGGCAAATTCAAGAAAAGTTCATCCGCTGCCATTTCCCGCTCCCGCAGTATGTCGTCAGACATTGCGCCTTCTCAATTCAGTTATTTATATACAGCTTTAGCTGGTAGTCAATAGCGCTACCGAGTGCTCCGGCAAAAGTCCAGCACCTCCCCACCTATTGAACACAGAAAAAACGCTGGCTTACTCACTGCGTGTAGTCCGGCAACTTCACAAGTCCTCCGACTCCCGGAGTTGCGCCTCTACCTCGCGTCTTCCGCAGCATTCCGTACTCCGTAGGGGGCTATCCAAACAACGCTCTCTCCGAGCGAAAATCTCCACAATGGCTGGGAATCCGGATCAGCCTGCTTTCGGGTGAGGGGTCCCTGTATAAAGGAAGCAGCTTTCTTCCTATAAACACATTAGCTAGCAGTATCCACGTGGGGACACGCACACACAGGACCACGGACAGAAGATGTGCTGATGCTGATATCAAGTATATATATCTATCTTGCTGGCAGTTGGCAGTAGGTAGTTATAGTTAGGACCATGTTTCCATAGAACTGGCCGACATCTTTGGCGTCATTTGACAAATCTTCACAAATTTTTCCCAAAAAGTGTAATTGGGAGTCTTGTTGTGCATGGAAAGCTTTGGGGTAATCCATCAAGCAGGGGGTGAACAAAAAGTAGAGGTAAAAAAAAGTGTGTTTCCATTGTTACTTCCCATTGGAGCTTTGAACAGGACTATAGCCCGAACCGCTGGCCAGAATTACATCAAATTTGGCAGAAAGGTAGATTTGGGTACGCAAATCAGACTTTCACTTATTTGCTGTAAATATGTTCAGTAGTTGTGGATAAATTTAAGGAAATCCATATTTGTTTATCTGAGACTGCGGCTAATTTGCGAATAATAATGAGCTTGTGCAGATATCTGCAGAGCTCTGATTGGCTGTCAACACTTCAACCAGCTTCAGCCGAGTCCCACAAAAATACAGAAAAAAAGAAAAGGCTGCAGGGTAGAAATACCCTGATCCTTTGTCTTGGGGTCCCAGCGAGACACAGCTGGGCCAAAAATCATTTATTTCAAAAACATTTTATTTGTGCCAAAAAGAATTAAAAAAATATGCACGGTCTCCCGTGATTGTTTAGAATAGAGCCCCTAGGTGGGCCAGGTCCCGGGGACATTTTTTTTTAAAACGAGGGGAGCATTGGCCCTCGCCGCCTTCATCTCGTGGAGCCCCAGGGACCACCAGCTCCCCAGGGCTTTATTTTTTTTAAAAAGAAGAGGGTGCATGGGCCCCCCTCCTGAGGATCAATACTTTCCCTGGGCTAAACAAACATTTAGGGGGGCTCATATAGCCACCCTGTGGACCACCACCTCCCGGGGTTCAACAAACATTGTTGGTGGGCCATGCAGATGCCCCTTAGCCCTAGAGACTACCACCACCCCAGGGCCTAATAACACAATGGGGGCTGGCAGACCAAACAAAGGACCACCACCTCCTGGTGCCAAGTATTAAAAACATGGGAGGGGGCGCGCGGTCCTCCTTCGAGGCCACATAGTGCCCTGGGGACCACCACCTCTCGAGGGAGGTCAGTAAACAAGTAAGGTGGGAGGATATGTGGCCCCACATCCTGGAGCCATACTTGGGCCTGGGGACCACCGCCCCCCAAGGCCGGCTCCTGCTATGTCCGGCACATAGCTGTTTGCTTTCGCATAGTTAGAGCTTTGACAGCTTCTGCTAAGCAAAAGCAAACATGGGAAAAGAGATGAAACGATTGTTCTTGGAGAGCTGCCTTTCCAACAGCTCCCTGTTGGCTCTTGCAAGAGGCGGGAAGCCGGATCGGACCGTGGGGTCCTTGAGGCTCCCCCCACTGTCCCTATGCTGCACACTGGGCCAGGCCCCAAGGGATGGGGTAGCTGGGGCTGAAATCGGACTAGGGGCACACAACCCCTCCCCCATTTGTTTGTGGCTGGGCCCTGGGGATGGGGTCCTCAGGGGGTGAAATCAGACCCCTCCCCCACTGTATTGTGGCTGGGGCCCAGGGATGCATCCACTCACAGACCCTCTGAGAGACATGCACACACTCACACACACACCCAGAGACTCAAACACACCCACTCACAGCCCCACCCAGACACTCACACACACTCACAGGCCCACCCAGAGACTTACACACCCCCTTACAGACCTGCTCAGAGGCTAATGCACCTGCTCACAGATCCAATAAGAGACTCATACATTCACTCAGAGACCCACTGAGAGACTCATACACCCACTCAGATAGTAATGCACCCCCTTATAGACCCACTCAGAATCACTCACCCACTTACAGACTGACCGACACACTCATGGAGGCACTCGTAACCCCACTCAGACACTCTCACTCCTACTCACAGACCCACTAATACACTCACTTAGACACTCGTGCACCCACTCAGAGAATCAAGCACCCAGTCATCCACCCAGTAAGACACTTATGCAGCCACTCCCAGACTCATTCAGACACTCACATACCCACTCACTCACCCACTGAGAGACTCATGCACTCCCTCGCACATACACAGAGACACTCATGCACTCACTCACACACTCACTCTCAAAGGTTACATGTTACAGTTAGGAAATCACATTTTTAAAAACCTTCAGAAGTTATAGTTACCTGGGCAAACTATAACTTATGACCCCGCAATGCACAGATCACATATTACATCACTCATGACATGTTCAGTGAGATTACTGATTACATAACTGATGACATCTCTATTGACATCACTGATGACATCATCCACAGAAGGACTCACACACCTATGCAACCTCTAAAACACCGACTCACACACCCAAACAATCACTCTTTATTCGGTTTTCCATTATTTTTGAAAGACCATAAAAGTTCATAAAAACATGTTAAAAAAGAATAAAAATTCACATTTTTTCTAGTTTCAAAGTATTTAAAACTGTTTTTACCAGTCTTCTTTTATACGAAGACAATTCAGTCCACTCTTCAAAGGTTAGGTCGGTGCCTGACACAAAGTTTGAGAAAATGTACAATCGATTTTGCCATCAGTTCGTTTTCCAAAAACTGTAAAGCCAGGTAAGCCGGGCGGCATTGACGGATCTTTAGAACCTTCAAAAGTGGTACTATCCACCGCCTACGTGGTAACACATAAAATTTACAGAAAAAAAGAACGTGAATAGTGGATTGCGAGGACATTAAATCACAAGGGCAAAAGGAAAGATTAGGAGACCAATCATTTTGGTTAGGGAATGAAATCATACGGTGAAATATATTGAACCTAAAACGGGTCAACAAAAATATTCCATAGTGGCTTAAATTATACTGTAAATATGGCTGGATAGTGGGGACAAATTGTGTTAATAGACATTGCTGCACAGAGGGTTTCCCTATTTCACTCAACAATCGCATTTGAGACAGATGCGACAAACAAAGTACTTTTAGGTCTTTTTTTGAGAGGTCTGTTACTGAGGGGGGGTCATCAAAGAATCTTGCGTATCCAATGTCCGTAAGAAATGTTTTGACGTAGACCAGCCATCTGATCTTTCTCATGTTCTCAAGTTTCATGCAATCTAGGACAATTGTTCTCGTGAGATGACATTGCTCCATTGCCCAGATCCTTCGCCAGAGCATGATCGGTTGGATTTTAATAATGTCTGAGACGTAATCCAAACCAAGTTCAAGGTGACAGCCATATGTTGTAGTACTGTTTGGGACTGCCAGCAAGAACCTTAGGAAAGAATTTTCAACTTTTTGAAGCTGATCTACATTTGCCCCTCCCAGACCCCTGCTCCATAGGTCGCAGTACTGAGACATTTTGCATTGTATATTTTTATCATTTCGGTCGGAGGTCTTTTACCTAACCGAAGTGCAAAAGCCTTTAGTGCGCCAACGGTTCTTATAAAGGCCAATTTACGGGAGTTAGTTACTTCCTTCTACATGAATGCCTCATCAATTAGGATCCCTAGATAAGGGTATGTGTTCGTTCTTTCAAGAGGTGAGTTGTCCACATAGATTTTCTTGGTTTTTTTTCGCTTTATGCCAGCGTGCATCACGTATGTCTTTTTTATGTTGACTCTAAGGCTCAAGCTGGCCATAAATGAACAGTACTTATTCAAAACCCGTTGGAGCTGAACTGGGGTTCGGGCTAGAATTACCGCGTCGTCGGCATATAATAGAGCTGGTATCTGCTGACGACCGGCTGCTGGTAAATCTTTTGCACCCTCTAACATTGTGACCTCTAACCCGTTGGTATACAGAGTAAATAAGAAAGGGGCCAGCACACACCCTTGTCTGACCCCCCTCTCTATTAAAAAACTATCGGTTAGCTGGCCACCAGTCCCAAATCTCACCCTTCCCGTTGCCCCTGTATATAATTCACGGAGGAAGTCAACTATTGGCAGGGCCGTTTCTACCATTAGGCGATACTAGGCGGCTGCCTAGGGCGGCAGAAGGGGGAGGGCGGCAAAAAAACATGGTTACGTGGATGTTTGTTAAATAAATGTGCCCCTTATATTTGTGTTGTACTTGTTAGAATGCAGCATACTGGAAAGCCTGTGATTAGAGTGCAATTTGACGGCTACCATCGGCAAAACGCATTTAGCGCATCTCGTCGTTTTTTTCATAATTGTTATGCTGCCTTTCACACCATCTGGAAACAGTCCAACAATTATTCCATTTAGTGCTCTAGACAGTAACATCTCTGCATAGACAGCGCTAGCGATACTATTGCATCTAATCTGTATGCAGCTCTAGAAACACTCACAAATCTTTTACTAAGAAGTCTCTAGTCAGTCTTACATATTTTCTGTATACATCTCTGAAGGCAGTCGAGCAGTATTGCATCGACAGCTCTAAACAATCTACCATCTCATCCCCATACAGCTCTTGAAACAGTTTTACTCCATACAGAGCTTTAGACAGTCTGGCATCTCATCTAGAGACAGTTCCTGACAGTCATGTCACATCTGTATACACTGCTTTAGACAGTCACGGAATGTTGCATATACAGCTCTAAAGAATCCCTCATCTCATCTGCATATAGCTCTAGAAACAGTCTTGGAAGTATTCCATGCAGAGCTCGAGCCTAAACAGTCTGGCGCATCTCATCTACAATCATCTCCTGACAGTTGCATCTCCTTTGCACACAGCAGAGTACTAAAGTCACAGTTAGTGTGCCTCATATTTGGGGTCGCCCTGTCTCGAGCTTGGCCCTGTACATTGCAGGACCAAGAGCCATCCAAAGAGGCCCGTGTAGAACTGGACCCAGCACAGCAGGTGCCGGGGAGTGCGTTCCGTCGTCTTCCGCGTGGGATCCTGGCTTTGCATCCTGGGACTTGTAGTTTGCTCCCGCACGCGCCCCTCACACTTGACATCGAGAACGTGTGATCTCTGGGAATGAAAGTGAAGAGAGATGGGGAGAATGATGAGGGAGAACTGGGAGGAGGGTGAAGGCGGCGAGGATTGATGGGTGGGAGGTCAAGATTCACTTGCCGTCTATAAAGGAATGATAGCCAAAGCCAAAAAGTCTTTCTACTGCGCCCAGATTGAGCAAGCTCAACACTCCAGTAAAAAATTATATGAAATTACCAAAATTTTGTCTGGTAATCTTCCTGACCTTATTCCCCCTCCATCCCAAAAAATGTGTGATGAGCTCGCTACTTTCTTTTTTTCTAAAGTAGACGATATTTACCAGACGTTTACATCTAAGTCTAACACATCTAATCTCCCGCTCTCCAATAAACATACTACCCTCTTAAACAGCTTCAATCTTTTAACCGATAACCAAGTAAAGACTATTGTCACCTCTATTAAAACTGGATCTGCCTTAGATCCCTGTCCGGTATCAGTCCTTCTCCCTGTTGTCGACCTCTTAATACCAGTAATTACTCAGGTATCCAATGCCATTCTCAGTTCAGGAACCTATCCCAATGTTTTAAAAAAGACACTCCTGAAACCCCTTTTAAAAAAACCGGGCCTTGACAAAAGTGACCTGAAGAATTACAGGCCCATTGCTAGTCTCCCCTTCATAGCAAAAGTGGTCGAAAAGGCTATGAATTCACAATTGTCGGAGTATCTTGAGAATTATAGACGACTCGATGACACACAGTTCGGATTCCGGAAATATCATGGGACCGAAACAGCCTTAATCAAGGCGGCAGATGAAGTACGAGCTATACGAGACCAGGGCGGGACAGCTCTCCTGGTAATGTTGGACTTGTCTGCAGCCTTCGACACGGTCGATCATAAGATCTTGATCGACCGTGTCAGTAATATGGGCATTGGACAAACGGCATTAAAATTGCTTGCCTCGTTCCTCAAGGACAGAACCCAGGCTGTCGCCTTGGGGACATACCAATCTGCTCAGTTGTCTCTGCCGTGTGGAGTTCCTCAAGGCTCATCCCTCAGTCCGACACTATTCAATATCTATGTGTCGGACCTTGCTAGTGTCATCAAAAGCCACGGGATGAGCCTAACTTCATACGCAGATGACACGCAACTGGTACTAGCCATTAAAGGCGATGGTCTGGATGTGGCTCAACGCTTTCAAGAAGGAATGTTGGCTATAGAAGATTGGATGGCGATAAACAGCCTAAAACTGAACTCTGAAAAAACCGAGGTGGTCATTTTTGGACCACTTGAACCACCTTGGTCCTCAGCCTGGTGGCCATCTACTCTCGGAGCTCTCCCAACTCCTGTGGCTAAGGTTAGAAATTTAGGAGTCACCTTCGATGATGCTCTTATTTTTATAGACCATGCGAATAAAGTAGCATCATCGGCACACTATAAGCTACGCATGATTAAGAAAATAAGTCAGTTTTTACCAGCAGCTGCCATTAAAACGCTGGTTAGCTCCCTGGTTCTATCGGCCCTTGACTACTGCAATGGTCTATTTTTAAACACGCAGGCCAGGGTCCTTAAAAAGTTGCAGTCGATACAAAATGCTGCTGCCCGTTTACTTTCCGGACTTCCAAAATTTGCGGCAATATCAGGAACAATAAAAGATTTACATTGGTTGACCATCCACAATAGGATTAAATTTAAATCCTTATGTTTAGTCTATAAGTCCTTAAACAACAGAGGTCCCCAATTTCTAAAGGACCAGTTGGTTCGATACCTGCCCCCTAGACAGCTCCGGTCCTCCAATCTCAATCAACTCATGGTCCCTCGGTCCAAAACAGTCTCATGGGGTGATCGTCGTTTCTTCACAGCGGCACCTAAACTATGGAACACCTTGCCCCAAGACATTAGACAATGCCCATCACTCTTGCAGTTTCGCAAGAAACTAAAGACATGGTTGTTCAATCAATAACGGTTATCTTTGAATCAACTTGGACACTACAGGCCACACTGATCAATAATTCTGCAAACCTCAGCGCCAAGACGCCCTCGGGTATAAGCCGCGCTTTATAAATGCTAAACATAAACATAAACATAAACATAAGGTGCGAGGGGCACAGCTGAACAGGAAAGGAAGAGGGAGCGGGCAAATGGTCATATTATACTGAATTGAGCGGGGCGGTGGAGGACGGTGATGATCATGAATGGGGGAGAGGAGCAGCTCGCTGAGAGACAGGGAGAGAGAGAGAAGGGTGATGTAGGGAAGGGGGATGCAGACCTGACTGGGGAACAGAAGGGGTCATGGAGACGAGGGGCCGAGTGCTAGGGATGATTCCCCATGTAATATTCAATTTTAATGGCAGTGAGATTTTGGACTCCTGCCTGTGTCTGGGATCTTCAGATTAAATAAAGGGCGGATTCTGTCCTACTGCCAGTGTCTGAGGCCCTCATCTTTAAGAATAGCGTGGTTCTGGCATGCTGGCGGTGTCTGGAACCCTTAGAATTAATGGCAGTGGGAGCTCAGATGAACTTATTCTTTAACTTCATGGAGCCTGATTCCTGTGCTCGGAGCCCTCAGTAGTAATGGCATTGGGAGTTCAGACACTCGCCTGATGCTTGTGTTCAGAACAACATTTTATTAGATTTTGCATGGAAGAAAGCAAAACAAAAGCCAAGCCTAGGGTACAGCTTACAAGAGATAAAAACACATTGGCAATGCCACCCACACATCCACCTGTAGCGGCTTACACATGTCCCATAGGTCAGAAAACGTATTTCCATTGGCAACAGCAAACCAAGGGGCCACTGTGAAACGAAGATATAGGGCATCCCTCTCCCAAAACTAAACCTAAGACGAGCTCATAGGAACGCAACTCTGTCAATGAGACACTTCCTGGGCGTGCATGGTTCTATTAGAATCCCTCTATGGTCGGGCCAGTTCTTCTCGCCCCATAAAGCAGCATTCTATGGGTTGGTTTGATTCTGCATGGGTCTGTGTATCTGCCTGTATTGGGTGTGATTGGAGATGGAAGAGGCCAGTAGCCCTACTGTTCTCCCGACTCAAGCCCATGATAGCATAACTGAGTTAATACCATGAGAAGAGGGCAATAATACTTACATAGCCGCAACAATTGACACTGATGACTTACTTTAATACATATTTGACAGTCCAGACTAGATAGAGAGGCACCAAAGCAGGCCTCTATTCCCAAACACCTGGATGACAGGAGGAGAGAACGATGGTAGTAAAAGGGAGGGGGCGGCATTTTTCAATTCTCGCCTAGGGTGGCAAAACACCTAGAAACGGCCCTGACTATTGGCGGATCAATACCCATTTGCAGCATAATTGTCCATAGTCTTGAGTGTTCAACACAGTCGAACGCTGCAGTAAGGTCCACGTATACCATATGTAAAGAAGAGCGTTTTGCATCTACGTACTTTCCGGCCAGTAGAGTCAGGTTTAGGGCCTGGTCCACCGTGCTCAGTCCCGTCCTAAACCCGTATTGTAAGTCCGAAATTGCCCCATGATCGATCGACCACTCCTGGAGACGGTCGAGGAGAATGCGCCCTGCCATCTTTCCGAGCGAGTCCAGGAGTGAGATGGGACGGTAACAAGCAGGGCTGTCTCTATTTCCCTTCTTGAAAATGGATACCAGTATCGAGGTCGACCAGGAGTCAAGCAAACCGGTCTCCTTTGCTGCATTTAGTACGTTGGTGAGTAATGGGGGCCAGAGATCTGGGATATGTTTATAGAGGTCCATGGGAACTGAGTCCGGGCCTGGTGCTTTTCCTGATTTTGCAATTTTTATAGCCTTCTTCGTTTCATCTAGTGTGAAATGGAGGGCTAGTGGATATTTCACCGGCATAAGCGACTCCGGTTGTTCTAAATCTGGGAGTTTATCCCCGCAAAAGACACCAGAGAAATGTTGCACCCATTCCCCTGCGTTTATTGCGACGTCTAGTGAAGGTACCTCAGTTTTTTCTATTAGAAAAGGAGATTTCACTATCTGCCAAAAAGCAGTGCTATCTTTTAGAGTGCTACTTTTCTGCAGTTGAACCCAGAAATTTGTTTGTAAATCCTTTTTTCTTTTTCGGATGGCGAGCGCATAAACCTTCCTCAATTTTGTCACCTCGTCTCTATCTCTTCCTGTTTTGGCTAACGCCTTCTTTAGATTGGTATAGGCTTTCGTACATTCCGTACTGAACCATCCCTTTCTGATAGTCCTATTTTGTATGTGGGACCTGGTTAATTATTTCCTTATATTTTCCACGATATTACTGTAGTTAATCAGGATCTCGGTTGGAGTTGTAGAGGGGTCTAAGCACCTATCTATCTCACTACTACATGATTTTACTATTCTTGTGATTGTGGCTTCCTGATCTATTTTGCCCCATTTTAATGCAAAGCCGTTTAGCCTATCCAATGTTAGTGATTGCTGGTGTAACAAGCTTAGGTGTACCCCGTCTCCCCTATTCTGTAGTTTGGGTTCCTGAAGTGTCATACTGATGGGGGAGTGATCGCTAAGTACGTTGTTATGTACTTTAAAAGTCTTGATGTTTACGGCTTTGTTGGTGGATACTAGGATATAATCTATTAAGCTTTTAAGGCCTCTGCCGTGGAAAGTTGGGACGAATTCAGTTGCAGGTGTTTTTATCTTGTTGGCAACCCCATATCCAATCCAGTCATCATAGTCTGTATGTTATTACCCTCTAGTGTATGAGTAAAGTGAGTTAGACAATTCCCGTCTTCGTCCATAATCCCGCAATTGGGAGTGTCGCTTTTATTACATAGATGGAGATTGAAATCTCCTCCCCAAATTACTGTGTGGAAATCCTTTGCATATTTTGTTATGAGATCGTGTGTTAAGTGAGAAATTTCACTTAAAACCCTGATTGATTCTAGTGAAGTCATGTTATTATAGAAATTGATGATGGTATAGACCTCTTGTCTGATTCCACATATATTGATAAGATGGTAGTTTTGTTCTAATATTAAATGGGTTATTTCACGACAAGGCCAGAGATTCGAGATATATGTTATTAGGCCTCCTTTGCTCCTACCTGCATTAGATCTTTTAGCTTGTGAGAAGTATGTTTTCAAGCCCAAAAGATGGATTGGGTCATTGAGCCAAGTCTCCTGAAGGCAAGTTACATTACTTGAGTTTGCCAAGCGAAGGAAACTATTTTTAGAGTATTTAGTGGCTAGACCCGCCACATTCCAAAATAATAACCTTATTTCAGAGTTGGAAGTTGCTACAATTGATGTCATGCTCTGGGTGCTGATTTCTTCAGGGTGACTTGGCTGTGATTCACAAGTCAATTTTAGAGCGCTTTCCCGTATCTCTGTACCACTTTGTGAGGGAGAGAGAATACCAGTGGAGACCTCAGGAGGACAGAGCAGCTCTTGTATTGGATCTACCATGATTTGATGTTTAATTATCATGTTTGATCCATTTGGCCATTTGACTGGTCTAGGGGGGTCTTTGTTGAAACTGATATCTATGGGATGCTTAAGTATTTTTATGGCTGGGTCTCTGTTGTTTATTGGGGTAATCATATTGTGCTCCCTTTGTAATGGTGGTCAATCGACCATCTCTAGACAGCTGTAGCTGTTAAAAGTTGGTATTCCGCCCCAGGGTTCCCTATATGGTTGTTGTTGTGCCCTCCTGCCATTGATGTTCCAGTCACCCCAATCTTTGTTTTCATGCCCCCATTCTCCCTGAGTCCAGCCCCTTTGCTTATTTCCGTATCCCCATTCTCCCTGATTCCAGCCTCTTTGTCCGTGCTCTGGCTGGTTCCAAGACCAATTTGAGGACCAGTTAGGGCCTTCAGAATAATGGCGTTGTGGGGGATAAAAAAAGGATAGTCGTTTGATGTTTATGCCTCCACTCCTTTCTGCTGTATCCCAAGAGCAAATATGTTCCACTGCCCGAGGATTTTCAAAATTAACTATTACACAGTCACCCGGGATAGATTTTTGTTGGTATCCTATCCATGAAACCCTTCTTGCTGTGGTGATTCTAGTAACGTGATTGTGCTGGTTTGGTCTGTTGATATTCAGGCAATGACGAATTTTGTTTAATAAGGACCAAGTTGGTTCGTCTGTATCGTTACTTAGTTCGGGGACCCCTGTTAAAATGGCTACAAATGGGGTTGCCTCAGGTGGGAGGTTTATTGGTTTGGTCCATCTCTTCTTTGTACGTTCTGCCTGAGTATTATGCCTCTGTGGCTGTTCATGATGAGGAATATTTGTTAAAAGTGGCCTAGAGGTAGTGTTTGTTGGGGGAGGGTTTTTTTGTAGGTCTGGGACTTTCTTAGCCGGTTTTTGGGGGGACTTAGTTTTTAAAATAACAGGTGGGTTAATTGAGTTATTCACAGTTTCTCCTCTCCTAGTGGTAAGACTATTTGTTGCGATCGTAACATTATTAGATGATTGTCCTGACTTAGTGTTACTAGTTATAGGTTTACTAGTTATAGGTTTAGGTCCTCCCATGTTTGACAGCCCTTGATTTCTTAAGTTTGCAGGATTTTTCGAAGTGGGGACTAGTACTGCTATTTGTTTCTCGATAACTTCCAGGCTTTTTTGAATGGGTTGTAGCTGGTGTTTTAGTATGTCAGCTATCCCTTTCATCAGATTGTGGTCTGTCTCGAATCTTTTATTTCCTTTTTCTGAGTTTGAGTCTAAATTTTCCTTATGAGCGTTGTTGACGTTGCCTTCATTCATACTGTTATCCACCACAACAAAATGGGGATTGATGTTACTATTGGCTGCTGTTGCTTCATTTAGGTTGTCGTTATCCTGACTTAGCTCTTTAGTTTTATTACTCTCTCTACGTTTCTTAGGGCGTGGCTTATGTTGTGATTTATTGGGAATTATGGAGACTTTGGTGTTTTTTTTACTTGTTTTCTTGTGTTTCGGAATTGCTCCCTCCCTTATCCCCCTTAGTTCGTTCTGAATAGGGTCATTCTCCTGCAAAGGTGGACTCGCAAAGATATCAGGCGTTTGTTGAAACCCCTGGGTCAATTGTGAGTCCAGCAGTGATAGGGACGCTGACAGGTCAACTAGGTTTGGAATGCCGTGAATGTCGGCAGATGTTTCCAGGGCGGGTACTTTTTCTAGATGACTTATTGGTGTTTGCGCTAGTGCCAATGGTCCCAGTGACGAGCGTCTTGCTTGTTCTAGTTCATAGGATACTCGACGATCTAGCAGCATTACAGTCTGATCGATGGTTTGATTGACTTTAGTAATGAATTGGTCGATAGGGCCAACAGATTTCGCCATATTTTGAAGCGTTTTGCTTCTAGAACCCCTCGATGACATTTTTGTTGTTTTATGGGAGGGGTTGGTAGTCGAGCAGATTGCAAGTAGGGAGGGACTGGCCAACGCCAGCAGTGTATATTTCTTTTGTTTTTGTGGTGACAAGCTGTGATAACATTAGATGACTTTGAAAGGATTACCTTATGTAAGTTGTTAGAGGGTGAGCCCAGTCCAGTCTCTTCCGGTCTGTGACGGGATAGGACGGGTCCGCCCTTGGCCCGGGCTTCGCCCGGCGTCCCGCGAGACGGGGCTGATGTTGGTTTTAAGCGCCTCCTGGCGCTCCCCGGTGACGCGGTCTATCGCAAGGGCCTCTGGACAATGAAGTCCGCCCCTCGCCGGTCTCCACTCGGCGGCCCCGCTCTAGGTGACAGAGAGCGGCCGGGCAGCAGGAGACAGGCGGGCGGGTCCGCGCTTGGTCGGGGGTCAGCAGCGGGGTCGATAATCAGCGTGGATGGGTTTATCTGGCAGCAGCAGGGTCGTTAAAGATTCACCCACTCGATGGGGCTGATGTTGGTTTTAAGCGCCTCCTGGCGCTCCCCGGTGACGCGGTCTACCGCAAGGGCCTCTGGACAATGAAGTCCACCCCTCGCCGGTCTCCACTCGGCGGCCCCGCTCTAGGTGACAGAGAGCGGCCGGGCAGCAGGAGACAGGCGGGCGGGTCCGCGCTTGGTCGGGGGTCAGCAGCGGGGTCGATAATCAGCGTGGATGGGTTTATCTGGCAGCGGCAGGGTCGTTAAAGAAGCTAAAACACCGACTCACACACCCAAACAATCACTCACATATCCATTCACAGACCTGTACCATTACTCGCACAACCACTCACTCAACCATAGAGCCACTCACACACCCAGTTCCTCGCTAATACAGCCATTCACACAATCACTCACTCACCTCTAGAGCTACTCATACAACCAGTCACTTACCCATACAGCCACTCATACAGCCATGCACTTACTCATACAGCTACTCACACTCCCACTTATTCACCAATACATCCAGTCACATACCTGCTGACTCACCTATACAGCCTCTCAACACAGCTACTTTCTCACTCATTCAAGCACTCACACACTCACTCAGAAACCCTCACAGTGACTTACATACCCATTCACTCATCCAAATAAGCACTCACATAGCCACTCACTCACCCATACATCCATTCACACAGACACTTACACTACAACACAGCCACTCACACATCAACCCACTTAACCAAATACCCACTCAAACAGCCACTTTCTCACCCATACATCCATTTACACAGCCAGTCACTCACTGGTACAACCATTCAGACACCCACTCACTCACCCATACAGTCACTTACACACACACTCATCTACCCATACATCCACTCACACACATATAGCCTTTCAGACAAGCACTCACACACAGATATACCCAGTCACATAGTCACTGATATAATAATGTTTGAAGTATTATCACATCTATCTATCTACCTATCTATCTATCTATCTATCTATCTATCTAGCTAGCTAGCTAGCTAGCTTGCTAGCTATCTCTCTATATATAAAACACACATATGTGTATATATACATCATAACTAATAATAATGCAACATATATATATATTTGTATAAACTTGTAAATAATGTTAGTATCAGTTAGAGGAAAACACAAAAAGACTGATAAGTTCATGAATGTATAATTCATTATATGTATTAACCAGTGTCGGTTGCCACTGGGTAGTTATAGTTGGATGTATGACGTTACAACGCATACTTTTACAACGCCTACCTTTACAACGAAATTTTTACAACGCAAAAACCATTACAACGCAAACATTTACAACGCAAGATTTTTCAACGCATATACTTTTACAACGCATACCATTACAACGTAAGTATTGGTAAGTATATAATAATTTTTTTATTATAAATTATATACAATTATTATAATATATTTTAATTTTATTTAATTTCATTTAATTAATTTTATTTAAATGTAATTTTACTTTATTTTTACAAAGTACCCCTGTACCCCAAAAACCCAAACCTGACCCTGAACCCTAAAAATACCCTTTTACCCAAAAACCCAAAACTGACCCTGAACCCTAAAAATACCCCTTGACCCAAAAACTGAAAACTAACCCTGAACCCTAAAAATACCCCTTTACCAAAAAACTGAAAACTGACCCTGAACCCTAAAAATACCCCTTTACCCAAAAACTGAAAACTGACCCTAAACCCTAAAAATACCCCTTTACCCAAAAACTGAAAACTGACCCTGAACCCTAAAAAAACCCCTTTACCCAAAAACTGAAAACTGCCCCTGAACCCTAAAAATACCCCTTTACCCAAAAACTGAAAACTGCCCCTGAACCCTAAAAATACCCCTTTACCCAAAAACCCAAACATATAACATTTTAAAAATAATATACTTACCAATACTTACGTTGTAATGGTATGCGTTGTAAAGGTATCTGCGTTGTAAAAACATGCGTTGTAAATGTATGCGTTGTAAAAGTTTTTGCGTTGTAAAAGTTTCGTTGTAATGGTAGTGCGTTGTAAAAGTTGCGTTGTAAACGTTGTTTCCCTTATAGTTAGATCAGTGTAAGAAATGAAGTTTTTGTGTTGCTAATAACTTTGGTGCCGTTTGACGAATCTCCACAAAACCTTCCAAAAAGGTGCTACATTTCAACTAGTTTGTGCACGGAATGTTGCGGGTGGATCTGTCCAGCGGGGGCCCAGCAAAAGGAGGCCTCAAAAATGCTAAATTCTCATACGTTTTCCATAGACTTCTTTAGGCAGGGCTACAGCACAAAACTGCTGAACTGAAGTACACCAAATTTGTCAGGAAGCTAAATCTTGGTCCGCAGGCTGTGCTTTTTGTCATTTGGTGCAAATCCGTTCAGTAGTTGTTGAGAAATAAGGTTTAAAAATATTTTTATATCTGCAATGTTGGGTCCACAAGAAGCTCTTGAAAGTCTCTTGGTAGTACAAATTAAAAAATTGGCCCAGAGAGCTTCTTGTTCCGTTGGCCATCTCCCTCCTGCAGGAGTCAGACTGCTGCAGAAGTGAACGCTCTGATTGGCAGCCAGCAACATGAGATAAATGTTGCTGGCAGTCAATAAAGGACATGGGCCACATGTACTAACAGCTGTCTCTGAAGGTTGGGTGTGTGGGTATTGATGTAAATTGGTGTGAATAGTGGATAAGTGTGAGTGCAAATTTAAAAACAGGGCAAGGGGTCCTCCCAAAAAGACTTTGGACTGAGTTCTCCTGTCTGTATGAAGAATTAGTGGCGCTATCTACTAGAATTAATTATCTAAGATAGCTACTGTGTCAACATGTTTCAAGCTCTAAATAATCATACAAGTGATCTGGCAGCTATTCATCAGGACCTGTGTAAACTAATCTACACAGTGATTGGAGTATAGGTGTAATGCCCAGCTTTGTGTACTTCTTTGCTTTCCTTCGTCTGTATTCCTTTTAGAATATAGAATCAGGACTCTAGATCATTCTGATGTAAGAATGTTAAGCCGGGATTCCTGGCAGTTGATCTTGAGCTGTTTGTGGATGAGGTTTAATAAATCTTACCTCGTTTAACCCTAACTTATTCTTCGTATTCATTTATGTGGAATACACCACAATAGGCATGTGAATTCTCTGTGAGCTCCCAATCACACGTTACCAAATGTTATCTTCCCGAAATATAACTGTCCTTTATTAGATTAAGTCTAAACAGGATTTCATACATTATAACATTACGTTTTTGAAGATGAGTTCTATACTTAATACTTCATGTTCACGTGGATATTTGAGTTTGCTCTTGTTGCTTAGATTATTGCAGGCCCACTAGCAGCATTTAATTTACAGGACCAGGGTACCTGTAGTACCACTTTACTTGGGATTTATATGTAAGTTAAATGTGCCAATTGGGCGTATGCCAGTTTCTCCTTGTTTAGAGGACAGAGCACAAGCACTTTTAGCACTACTTAGCAGTGGTAAAGTGTGCAGAGTTCTAAAGGCCAACAGAAACAGGTTCAGAAAACAGAAGGGCTAAGGCACAAAAAGTTTGGGGATTTCGAAGCATAGAGAGCCATGTCTAACTCTGCCGCTATACATCATGAGTCATGACTTGGAAATCATGGTCATTACAAATTTGAATTTTTTTATGACGTGATTGACCCATTGAGGGCTGAACATTTTTTTTCGGCTACTGTGAAATTTGCAAGTCATCTTTGACTCACGAGTTTCACGATATGGAAAACATTCCACAGTCGTGGGAGGCCAATCCCAAAGGTGATTAACCCCAGGGATGTGGTCAGTGGTATCCAGACGCATGGCAAGAAAAGACACCCTGAGAAAAAGTGCCAAAAACAGCGCGCAACAAGCGAATTGAATTCGACTCATAAGTGACAAGTTTAGGTGACTGATTCAACAGCTATTTTGCGCTTGACTTGAGAGCTTCTTTGGTTAGGACATGCACAACAGCTGGCCGCAGGTAAATGCTGTCCCTCTTTTTTCATGCGGATAAAAAGAGGTGTCTATAGATGAAGCTGATATGAGCACCGCCTCAAGCAAAACACAATGTAGGTGAGCCAGGTATGAAAACTGCATTGATCATCACACAGGACGCAAAAGTGTTCAGAATAATAAGAGAATGGAACCTTTACCTATAAAAACTACATAGAAATGCAGCTGTCTTTACCGTAATTGGATTTAGTAGTTTCCTTAAAACTAATTTCCTATTAAATCTACCAAAGATAAGGGTTCAACTATATCTTTACAATGCGGCTAATGGGTCAAATGCTTTAAAGAACACATTAAGATCTGCATTCAAGCCTGCAGAACACGTTATTTATTTTCACAATGAAGTAATGCGTGCACTGGAATACTGCCACTGAAGCACATACCTTTCTCTAAACCACCAGCTCACTAGGGCTGCACTGGCTGTTTAAAGTCAATGAGCATGGCACCTTGCTTGAAATGAAATCTCATTAGCTCATTTATCTCAATTCTATGCATGCCAACTCCCAGGAACGCATCTCATCAAACCCTCTTCGCCTTTCAGCACATTAAAAATTCATAAAACCTTTAAAATCTCATTAAACTGTTCAAACTTGAAACAATGACACTACCTCTTGTGCCATTAGAACTGACATTATGTTATAGCCGAGCACACTGTACTTTGAAAATCCTCCCTTGTAAGAACTTTATAAAAGTGTCTGAAGAATTCTAATGAATATGTGTGACAAATGAATGTATCCGCTCTCGTATTGGGGTTTGAAAACATCCAATTCAGTGGTAAAGTTTACTTTTAGGAATTATATAAAATATGTATTTAAAAATGTGCATTAATTCAAGCGAAAAGTTACATTACTTCATTGTGTAATTCCATTCGATTCTGATGCATTTCCTGGACTCTATGCGGAGATAATCTGGAGGAAAATTCTGCAAACCTACATTTCTGTACGCTGTTTAGTACATAATTACAGAAAAGGAAATTAGTTCATTGTGTTCAAAGCTGATATGCGGCAGAGTACAAGAAACATACACAATGTATTTTTTCTTTCTCATTACACAACTGAATATCACTGAAGAGCACAGGCTGTTGCCAAATGATAATACAATATTAATTATTTAGCCATGCCGATAAAATAAATGTGGCCCAAAAACGAGTTATTGGGAACATGTTTAATAATAAACATAAGCTCACATTCATAGCTCAGCGGGTGATTTCCTAACGATAATGCGAGGGACAGCATCAGAAAGAGGGTCAAAAGAAGTATTAAAAGCCGAGGGTGGTCGGTATATAAGCAAATAGTCCATAACTCAGTATGGGTCTGGGAAATTATAACTTTAAACGGAAGAGTCTGAAGAGCGTCAATTTGGTTATCCCCAAAGAGAAAAACATGAAGAGAAAGTTCCAGAAAGACCGCCAGACCTCCACTGGACTTTCCAGTACAGCTGGACAAAAAGCCAGTATAGTCTCTGTTAGCCACTGTCATCAAAGACAATGATAAAAAAGACAAATATACATTTTAATCGACATTTACATAGAGGGGACACATTTCCAGTCATCGGTACCTTTTCAAATCATTTTCAAAAAGTATTTCATTAGTAGCATGATTTGATTTGCGACGTTTTTGTTGTAAGATTCAGCTGGTCCATCTTGAGGAGTGTGTGTTTCCTTAGTGTGACACCAGATTAGGTTAGCTTCATTTTGCTATGTATCTGTGCAAACTATATTATTTGATCCTAGTGGGAGAACAAAGTCAGTCGTGTGTGGATAACAGAGACTGGCAATAGACGTAGATATCTATATCTGCCTCTAATGTCTCCTGTGAATGTAATTTAATGACAGCGCCATGAGTAACAAGCATTGGCAATGCATCGGTTTGGCCTATCCGACAATAATAAATCAATCACCATCCGAGACTGATGAAATAGCTCCCTTACAAATATCATGCGCAACGTCCTGTAATTTATGCAAATCACTTAGGGGCAGATCTACAAGAAAGTGCTGCAGCGCAGCACCGCAAGCCCTTTGGCTGCGCCACTTTCAGAGGACAGGAATGCAACATATCTACAATGATATGTCCCATTCCTGTGCTCTCCCCTGCGCTGGCGCAGGAACAGCTGCCATGCGCCGGTGCCGACACCCTTGCACCATGGTGCAAGGATGCCTGCGCCATGGGGAGATTGCTTTTGTGAAGAAAGGGACCCCTTCCTGCACAAAAGCAATCATTGCAGGCATTTTCCTCTTTCAATGCGTGCTGTTGAACCTCTATGGTGGCGCAGCAAACTGACGCATTTCCAGGTTTACGATTTCTTGAAAATCTGGATTTCTCAAAAATCTGGAAATGCCTCAGTGGACCTGGGTGTTGTGTGGGAACAACCACAGCAACACCCATGTCCCGCCCCTAACATGCAAAGTGTTGTGTGAACAGGGGCGATATTTACAAGCACAGGTTAAGTCACGCAGGGTGACTTTACCTGTGCTTGCAAATTTCCCTTAGCAGGCTACGCCACCGGTGCGTCACGCAACGTGATGCACCGGCGGCGCATGGGATTTGTAAATCTGCCCCTTAATTTCTCCTGGTAAACTAATGTACTGCTCTGGTAACTGTACTACTATTGTTCCGAGAGCTTCATATCTATAGTAGATACAATTAGGGTAAAGGTCAGACAATGGCCAATGATGGTTAACACTGTCTATGCAAAGGCCAAAATAAGTTGGTTGCAGCTGAAAGATGATTCGGACCTGCCACAAGGTGTTGACCCACACAGAAGAACTTCACATCAAGGTGTAGAGCAGCAGGTCAGAGACTAGCTCATACATTTCGGTTACAGGCAGTGCTTTAAGTGGGCCAGGTCCCTCTAGGTCTCAGCCCAAGTAGTTCTCCAAGGCGGAATTTGAAACGATTCCCTATATTCATCTTCTTAACCTAAATGGAAAAATAAGTAGATTGATTTTTTAAGAATGAACGTCAAAAACGTTAAGGAAAGCCATGTCATTAAGTTAGCTCCTGTTTAATATTTCTGATGTTTTACTTAATTGTGTATTCCCTAAGAGTGTTAGGTATTCACAGGGTGTTGTGTTACTGCATTTTGTCATGTAGCATTTCTCTCTTGTACAGTGCATACTTTGAATTGAGTCATCTCCAGGGGTTCATAAGGGACTTCAAGAGGGGAGCAGAGGCTAGAGGTAGTGCACATTTCTCACTGAGTATGTCTATCAGTGTGTATGGCTATCAGTGGGTCAAAAGGGTGTTCAGAATACATATCTAATCCTTAATTTCTTTGAAGAGTGCACAGAGAAACAGTCACATATTCCAGTTACAATTGTGATTCTGTGCAAATGTTTGTGAAGGAGGTATACAGTTGTCAAAATATTGGCAAGGCAAAGTTAACAGTAAAAGAAAAGCAGTGTTTACAGGTGAGGGGGTGAGTTTTGCTTTTTGGGAGGGTGAAATGACTGTGATGCTTGGAAGTGCATTAAGGATAGTGAAAATAGGGTAGAGAAGAAGAAAGAGATGAGGTGTAAGATGACGAGATGTGGAGATAAAAAGGGTGTCATGAAGGCATCAGTAATGATTAGCAGTATCATAATTTCAGATTTGAAACATTTTACACTCTAATCATTTACAAAAAAATCATAATTGTTACTCACTTATCTTAAACTGCTAACAACCAGTTGAGAGGGACACTAGGGGATTCAGAGACATTTAGTTCACTTGTTTAAGCCAAGGATTTAATTACACATGCAGCACTATTTTCATCTTAAATCCCTGGTTACAGATTACAGGTAATAACATTATGGCG
This sequence comes from Lissotriton helveticus, assembly GCF_964261635.1. Classification (NCBI taxonomy): domain Eukaryota; kingdom Metazoa; phylum Chordata; class Amphibia; order Caudata; family Salamandridae; genus Lissotriton; species Lissotriton helveticus. The sequence continues at coordinate 492,060,612 of NC_136057.1, read as the reverse complement.
TGGTGTAGCCGAGGGTGCTGGCCATTCAGATGTTTAACCAGAGGGCAAACAACAAATGAAAAGTCTTGCAAGGCGGCCAGAGGTGTTCTGGTCTTTCAGTTGTTGCTGCAGTCTCAAACAACGAGTAGTCGACAAACATTTGGATATTTTATTTCCTCATCTTGGTGCTCTCTATCTGCACAGTTACCATTAACAAGAACACACTAGGACTTTCTGAACCGCTCATTGTTCGAGTTGGGTCAGTACCAGGCTTCTGTGGCTTTAACTGGCTCACACATAGCAACGTACGATGGCCCTTGGTAACAGAAGATGCCAGCGGAGCACACACGGAGTCTAAACTACTCTTTCACAGTGGAAATCAGAAAATGGCTGAATCCCGCCGTCACTCTTTACGTAGAAACAAACGACGGACAAAATTGAGGCTTTCAGAACAGACAAAAAAAACAAGAATTTGCAATGCATCGGTCTCGCCTTTGGGACCTTATTTGTTAGTGGACTTATCTATTTCGAATAACAAGTGACTTCATTGCAAAAAAAACCAAAAAACATCAGAAGAAAATATGTTGTTCTATTTCCTGTTTTAGGAGAAACTATGACTAGATGCCGAAGTGACAGCCACCTCTGCCACTTATACCAAAGCCCTTTGTAATAGTGATCCAGCGCTGCCTCAAACAACCCTCCAAACCATCACAAAATACTCAGGAGCTATCATACTTCACTCGTCGGTGGGGCCCATAGCACCTCGAGTCACTCATTCACACAATCACACTGCTCCCAAGATCAGTGAAGACTAGCGGACAAGCTGCTGGACAGCGGAGCATCCTATTAATCTACAATTTAAATTCTATACATTATGTACATATGCATATATGGACGTCTCCATTCTCTTTAGATTCATAAGAAATAACATCAAGGCACCCCACTGTTTTGTTCGATGGACCAGCTAGTAGAAGTTAGTTGATGGAAATCAAGACCAGTTTAATTTACTATTTCTCATTTATCTTTATTTCTCTTATTATTTTAATTATTCTGTCATGACTTTATTTTTTAAATTCTAACATTTAGCTCATAGAACTCCTATTAAGACATTTCTATAGATTTTAGTCGAGGAGAAAATGATTTCAATAATTTTGACATTTATTAGTAAACAATCAAGAAATAAGAATTTAGAATATCATATTACCAAGTTCGTTGAAGAAAAAGACAGGAATAAACTACACAGGTTCCCAATGTGACTCTCTATTTTCCTCAATGTCTACGTCCCATCAGGACTCCACATTCAATTCTATACCCCATCAAAAGTTAAAGTCACGAAAAATTCAAAGCCTTTTGCACCCAAAAATCATTCAGTCCGACAGCATGTCGTGGTGAAAAAAATAATTTCAGGAACAGCTTTTTTCTCTCTTTCGTATTGGCTCTTTTATACCCTTTTCCCCTAACTATCTAACTAAAACTTAAAACTTTAGGGTCCATATTTATTCCTCATTGGTCCATTAGAGGGGTGGTTAAGATCACCTCATCTCCATATTGTCCAAATTTTGCACTGTCATTTCCACGTTTCTCATACGGTCAAAATTGTCCAGTTTGATACTCCTCATCCTGTCCTTGCATTGTTTATACATCATGAAGTTACTTCACTCAATCATCCCAGGCTCACAAACTCAAGCATCTTTTTGGCATCAGTCCGCTTTTCCAGGCCAAGCTGACCTTGACACCATTAGCCCATGCACAGGCCGTTCATACATCTCTCGAGCACAGTCGCGCATGCGTAGAGCCATATTTTCTCGGAGTCTCGCAAAGCAGCCATTTTCTGGCTAGGCCGCACGGGCCTCAATGGGAACTAATATGAAAACAAACAAAGCAGACGTTAGATTTTAGAATTAAAGCCCTTCTGTTTACCTCCCACCATTCTAATTTTACCCTGTTAAAGGTTACCTAGTGGAAAGCAACACAAATGCATTGTTTACTTACCAAATTTGTTCATTTTGCCACAAAAACACTCACGATAAACATGAATGCATAGCTCTATTTAACTAAAAGCATTACTGCACTATATTAGTAGACATTTTCACATGATTAATACATTAAAGTTTGCAAAATAAGCAAGTTAATTTCCCATGTGTACTTTTTCTGTGTGTGCTTTTCTTTTTGTTGGTTAGTTATAACACTTCACACGATTAATACATGTTATGGTTATGGAAACTTAACTTCGCATGGGGTACACAAAAAAATTCATTCCCCTGCTCCATCAATTCTCCCCTTTGGGGATTTTATCACCACACAACACCCATACATTGGTAGAAAGTTTTTAATAAAGCATGTTTCAGGTTCTTTTCATTTGGTTAGCCTAGACTCTTGTATCTTCCATTTTTCTTGTATCATTGTACATTTTATCTTTGTACTCTTCCAATGCTATTTCTCCCCTTTCACACTCTCTTTCTTTGTTTTCTTCAATTTTGTTTTTGATCGATTTTCTAATGTTTCTCCTTCTTCTGTATGTGCAAATTAGTCTCAGTATTAATATTTTAAAAACTACTACAGTCAGGGGAATTAACACTTTCCCTATTATTGATCTACCTATTTCAAGAAACCATTTCTTTACAGCTGAAAATCTCTAACCAAGTTTTTCAAGAACACCATCAACCTCCAGTGGAGTAATTTCTTCATGTAATTCAGTACTATTTGTAATATACTTTTGAATGTTTTTACTTTTGTCTGGGATATAAGTACAACAGTACTGTACCTTTAACTTTCCACAGACTCCTCCTTCTTTTGCCAATATTATGTCAAGAGCAAGTCGATTTTGCATCACTATAGCTCTCATAGCAACCATTTCAGTATTTACCATTAAAAATCCTCCAGCCTTATCTGTTGATAAACAATCTATTATTGTTGACAATTTTAGAATTTTGTTTGCATTAAAAGATATTCCCACTGCTGGTATCAATGCTCCAAAAACATCACCTATTATTTCTAAAACACTTTCTTTTCTTTTACGTGTTAAGGGTTTACCTATCTCATGAATTCCATTAGTTCCTCTATCTACATGAAATATTTTAGGAAAGACCAAACCTACATAACAAGATTTGTACCAGTGGTCCGGTAATCTATAACAAGCTTTGTTTCCACACAAAAAGTAAATTCCAGGAAAAACAGGATCATTTCCACCTTTAAATCCCCATCCCCTTTTATAATATATGTGTCTTCAAATTGACTTGCTCCCACAAAATAATTGTCATACAAAGTGTTATCTCTTCGAATACATAATTTCCCTAATTGTGGTGTATCTATGTTAAGTGCCACATTTACATTATTTCTCCCAATATTTTTATCTTCAAAATTCCACATTGTTGATATTGCTTTATTTGCAGTTGATTTTCTCTTGTATTGGATTCTCCTTTCCTCTACCATATCCTAAAAGGCTTTTTCTTCACTACGCATTTTGCATGTTAAATTGTGTTTAAAAGCATAATCGAAAGTTAGTTCTTGTGTCTCAAGAAAATATTCGCCAAAAACTCTACCTATCTTACTTTTGTTCAGTTCTTGTACATTTTTCAATGTTGCAAAAGTGATAAGAAATAGAATAATAATATTCCAAGTTACCTGTTTTATAAAGTAAACTAGATTAAACACTACAGGTTATCCCATACGTCAAAGGGAGATGATGATAAGTCACACCTTCTGATACAGATGCAGGTAACGGCATACAGACATAGCAGTGCCTTGCGTCCATAGTTCTCACATATTCATACAACACTTTGGAAAAAGTGTCCTTCGAAAAGTCGCTAATGGAATTATCTCTATGTAAGTCAGGATTATATACAGTTTTCACATCACTCTTTAACCCATGAATCTTTTCTTTTGTACTAACATTAGTCTTAGCATGTTCAAATTCAGGTCTGAAAGGGATTATAATTGCTAATATAAGCCACACTACTATTAATAACCCTGTACATATTAACTACATTCTACACCATTTTCGAAAAATAGCACATTTTGATCTTTCAACACCATTAGTAGGCATTTGTTTTTCAAATACAATATCTCATTCACAGTCTTTTATCGTCACCACAGTGTCTTTATGTCTTTTGCACTTGGAAGAGTGTCTTTGTCTCTCTTTCTTTAATATCAATCTCTTTTATGATTCTCTTTATTTCTTTTGCCTTTGTCCTCTTTCGGTTGCCAGTTTTACACAACTTTGTCTTTCATCAGTCTTTTACTCACTTTTATAACTCAGTTTTTCTCGACTACTGTTCACTTCCTCTATTGTGGGCAATGCAACAAATGTCCACTCAGGCGATTTATACTTTTGATTTGGTCTTCTTACTCTTTTTGGCCTTTGCACAGTTTCTTTGTTTTCTATTGACAACTCCTTTTGACTTGTTATTTCATTTACTTGTTCCTCTTGATTTTTAATTTTATTAATCAGTTTGAACTTTAGTCCATCATTTCCTTTAGGCTAATTGTCTCCTTCACGTGGCTTTTTGTTTTCAGGCTCTATTGTTCCACGTTCTAATTTCCAAGCTCTTTTTTGTGAACTTCTCCTTAGTACCTTTACCAGTTTTCTTTTTACCTTTGTCAGTGTCCAAACTGGTACTTGGTTTTTCCAGATGTCGACTTTCAGGTCGATATTCAAGATCTGGTATTTCAATTACTTCACTTTCTCCTTCAGATGCTGAGCTAGTATCTGATATTTCCAGATGTCGACATACAGGTCGAGCTTCAAGATCTGGATTTTGGTCTAGTACGCCTTCAGAATCACTCTCTGTCTTCTCCAATTGTTGATTTTCAGGTTCAGGGACTCGAATTGTGTGGCTGGCATGAACTCATCTCTTTACTCCAGTACACTTGACTGCAGTGGTGCTAACCAGAATGACTTGCCTCGGTCAGTCCCAGTGAGGAATTGGACAATTTTTTCTCCTGTGCACCTTTATCCAAACCCAATCTCCAGGAATTAGATCATGAGCTGGATGTTTCTCTTTTGTACTTGTATCAATCCCTACCTTGTGGAATACAGAAGTTACCACGTCAGACAGGTTCTTGCAGTAATCCAGTAAGATATCATCATTTATAGTCAATAGTTTATCAACTGGTACAAATGCTTGCCTCATTACTCTTCCCATTAGTATTTCATGAGGACTCAATCCTGTCTTTCTATCTGGTATGCTCCTTAAGGTCATCAGAACAAGTGGTAAAGCATCAGGCCATTTCAGTCCTGTGGCCAAACACATTTTTCCAAGTCTGTTTTTTATTGTTCCATTTACTTGTTCAACTACCCTAGAAGCCTCTGGTCTGTAAGCACATTGCAATTTCTGACAAATGTCCAGTGCTTCACAAATCAACTGTATTAGTTAATTTTGGAAATGTCTTCCTCTATCTGATTCAATCATTACTGGAAAACCAAATCTTGGGATAATTTCTTTTAACACCTTCAGCGCGGGGCGAATTTTCGCGCTGTGCTGAAGGTTCTAAAAAACGGGCGTGGCCGTGACGGAACGGTTCCGTCATAAGCACAGCCCAACCGGCGCTCGTGCCGGAACCGTTCCGTCACAAGCATCGAAGGGGTTAAAAGAAGATTTGCAACAGTTACTCCATCATTGCGGCTTGAGGAGAAAGCTTCGACCCATCGTGAAAACAAACAATAATCACAAGAACATATCTGAGCCTATTACATTGTGGCATCTCTATGAAGTCCAATTGCATACCAGTAAAAGGTCCTCCTTCACGTCCTATGGTTCCCAGGCTTATGTTTATGTTTATGTTTATGTTTATGCGATTTTTATAGCGCACAACTACCCGTAGGTGTCTCGGCGCTTAGAGTACAGAACCATCGCTGTGGATGAAAAATTATGCTGCAAAAAACCAAGTTTTTTGTTTTTTTCTGAAGCTGATGAGGGTAGGGGCGGTTTTGATGTAAAGGGGTAATGTGTTCCAAAGTTTAGCTGTGGAAATAGTGAAACATCTGTCACCCCAGTTGGCTTTTTTTGTACGTGGAACTTTCTGCAGATGAGCTGAAGATGAACGCAGTGTTCTTGAATGGTGGAGCGGGGAAAGGGCATTTTTAAGAAATTGTGGGCCTAAATTATTGATGGCTTTGTATGCAATGCACAGTGCCTTAAATTTTGTCCGGCTCCTGATTGGGAGCCAGTGCAGCTGTCGGATGTAAGGGGAGATGGAGGTGAACTTGGGAATGCCCAGTAAAATTCTGGCCGAGGCATTCTGGACTAGCTGCAATCTGTTAAGGACTTTTTCTTGGGCATTCAAAAGAAGGGCATTGCAATAGTCTGCTTTGGAAAAGACCAAAGTACTGATTAGGGTTTTACCGGCCGACGATGGGAGGTATGGCATGAGTTTCTTGATTTTTCTCAGGATGTAAAAGGATGAGGAGACCACAGAGTTGACATGTTGCTGGAAAGTCATTTTGTTATCAAATATGACTCCAAGGTTGCGGACCGTGGTGACAGGTTGAGGTGGGGTTCCCATCTCGGGTGGCCACCATTGGGGGGACCAGGTTGGTTCCAGTTTCCCGAATGTCATCACCTCTGTCTTATCAGAGTTTAATTTAAGACAGTTTGATGACATCCAGGAACTGATTGCCCACATTCCCTCTTGGAAATTGGCTGCAACTGATGTACCATCGTTGTATACCGATAGCACCAGTTGAGTGTCATCAGCGTATGCTGTAAGGGCAATACCGTATGATTTTATTACCCTCGCTAAGTCCGAAACGTAAATGTTAAATAGTGTCGGACTCAGCGAGGAGCCCTGTGGTACTCCGCAGGGAAGTGTGAAGGTGCGGGAGGTGAACTGGTCCATTTTTACTGTCTGTGGACGATCCATCAGGAATGAGGCAAGAAGTTCTATCGCCTTATTCTGAATTCCTATTGATGAGACACGGTCGATCAAGGTGGCATGATCGACCGTGTCGAAGGCTGCAGCAAGATCTAACAATATTAGTACTGCCGCTCCTCCCTTATCCATTGTCATTCTTATTTCGTCAGATGCTTTAAGTAGCGCGGTCTCGGTCCCATGACCCTGTCTAAACCCGAATTGGGTATCGTCCAGTAAGTTGTTATTATCTATGAATTTAGATAGCTGTATATTCATTATCTTTTCAAAGATTTTTGCTGGGAACGGAAGACATGCAATGGGTCGATAACTGGCGGGAAGGAGGGGGTCGAGAGTAGGTTTTTTTAAGAGGGGTTTAATGATGGCTTCCTTCCAGACTGAAGGGTATGTGCCTGTTGTGAACATGGCATTGCATATGTTGGTGAGAGCAGGGGAAATTGCTTCTGGAATGAGGCTAAGAATGGCGGGAGGACAGGGGTCTAGGGGTGATCCTGATTTTGTACCAGAAACAAGTCGTTGGATTTGTTCCTACGTGACAGCTTCGAAGGTTAAGAAGCTGGGTGCGGTCCTGGAAGGAGTTGCCGTGGTGGTGGTAGCAGGAGGGGGGGGGTGAGTGAAGGCTGAGAAGATGGCAGTCACTTTGTCTTCAAAGAACTTGGCAAGAGAATTGCAGAGCTCCTGTGATCCGTCAAAACGGGGGGCGGGAGGGCTAGAGAGGTGAGTAACCACCTGAAACAGTTCTCTTGCAGAGTTATTTGCCTGATTAATTTGGGCGGTATAGTAATGTGTTTTTTCCAAGGAAATTAGTATTTTATACTTGGAAAGGGCACTTTTGTAGGCAATTTTATCCGTAGGATTGTAATGGCGGCGCCAGTGTCTCTCCAGATTCCTGCAGTGTTGTCTCTGCAGTCGTAGGGATTCTGTGAACCATGGAGCCGAGGGGAGTTTTCTACTGCGATAGGAAATTTTAAGGGGAGCTAGGTTGTAACAAGCTTTAGACTGTTAAGATAGTTTGTGGATGCTAGAGAGGGATCCTGTTCGTTAGTATTCAAAGTGTCAAGTGATGGAGCGAGATTCAGAAATGAATTACATTTCAGCTCGTGAAGTCACATTTCCATAATTAATTAATAATATTAATGATTTGTGCTATATGTTAATTAATCCAACCTAGATTAAGTTTGCACCACACATGAACACGCGGGAACTAATTACATGTGCTCTTGTTGCATTTGCAAATCTGTTTTGTAACATATGATTAACATTGTTTTGTTTGTCATGTTTGTCCTATTGTCTTTGTCACTATTAAAATGCAGCTGATTATTCATGGCATGTGCTTTATTATATGTGCTTATATGTTTGTTATATGTTGTGATTGTCTGTCTGTGTATCATTTAATCATCTTTTAATTCTTTCAGATTCATAAAGCTGGACTATATGAAGAATGGTAGATATTTTATGTGCTGCTTTATTTGTTTGCTTCTGCTAGTTGTCATTTATTATTGGGTTAAATACTAGCAGGGAAGGGTGGGTAACAGAAGGGTTTGTTTTACCTGAATTAATCACTCTTTTTGTGTTTGTTTATATAATAGTTTTACAAATGAAGCTTAGAGATGGCTGCAGAAAAATAGTGCACTTTTAAAAGTGGTGCAAGAGAGGTGGCGCAGAAAAATGACGCTTTTTGAAAAGAGGCCTAATGATGAAAATGGCACAAGAGAAAATAATTCTGAGAAGGATGGAAAAGACCTCTGAGCTTTTATTTTGAAAGGTTTTGGAATGAACTGCTAAAAAGATGACTCTTTGGAGAAATTTGCTAACATGCCACGGGAGTTCAGAGCGGACAGGCTCAAGGTTAAAAGGAAGAAACGTGATAGATTTGCATTGCTTGAACAATCTTTCGCTACAAAATGTAGCAGCCTAAGGAAGAGCTGCCAAGACTTCTACATGAACAATGAACTAGTGAATTTGCCCGGGCATGTGAGAAGGAGGTGTCACAGTTTACTGTGCTACGAGGTGGCTCAGCCAATGGAGAACTAGAATTCGTCTGGTGGAATGTGAAAAATAGTTAGCTCAGCTTATTTTAGGGTATAAGAATGGGTTCAGAGAACAGATAGTTGGCTTACGCTCGAGAATTCTGGAGGACGTGTTATGCTGATGGACTTTACACGTGAGGAAAGGAGTTTTTATTAATTACTTTATTTCTAGGTAATGAGGGTAGAGACAGAGAGATAGTTAGGTTTGGAAATGCTTAATTTTATTTATTTCTGCAAATGAATAATAATTCTTGATTTATGCTCTTTTTATTAATTCTGAATAAACTTCTCTTTATGACATTTTCTAATGCTTGTTTAATAAAATTCCAAAACCTGAGTTTTTCTAGATGTGTTTAAATAAACTTTCTAAAATGACAAGCTGGTCTTGATTATTGTAGATAGTTTATAGTTCAAAAACAAACATATTAGATCCAATTGCCTCATGTTTCAGCTGCTCTGTTGTTTTTATGGGCCTGGTTTTGATTGGTAAGTGTGGTAGTAGATAGTGATGTCATTTATAAAGAATTTCTGTTGAAGCGCTGGAACAATTCATGGTAGCATTCAGACGGTTATATGTTGCTTTTGACATGCATGTTACATATATGTAGGTATAGTCATAGGATTGATGTTTAACAAATGTTGAGTTTTTGATTTTGTCAGATTGTTATGTGTAGTATGTAATCTTTAAGGGTTTTTCCAGCTGTGAAAAACTCCTGGTTTGCCGGCAAAGGTAGTGTGACTAGAAGAGTTACACAGTGCATTTGTCTATTTCAAATTGTGGTATAGAAAATATCACGTGTTGTGGACGTACAACACAAGTTTAGGGACCTTAGATGTGCATGGTTGAATGTATAGTGAGGATTGCCTATGAAATTGTAGCATTAAGCATAGGGATTTGTTGCCCGTTTTAAAACTTTCTGTGAAGAGAGTAGTAGGATTTATTCAAGCTTGAGAGAAGGGTGAGATAGCGTCGTCTATTCTTATCAACGCCTGACGTTTTCTGTGGTTGGTTCAAGTCCTGCCAAGAATTCGTGTGTGCATGATCAGGGTTTTCTGTCTGGAAGTGCGTGAATGATTGAGATCAGTTAGAAGGATAGGGTAAGAATTACTCTATTGGCAATTAAGACTATTCTGTGAGAATAGCGTCGTCTATTCCACATATCCTTGAATGTATGCATAAAACTATCTTTTTGTTAGGGAAGCAGACAAATGGTTTCCTTTATGTAGTTATTAATTGCGTTTAAAAAAAAAAAGTAATAGGAAAGTGTTTTTGAGCCTTCATGGTAAAGAATGCGCTATTTTAAAATATTGTAGAGCGTTCTGAAGTCTTTAGGTGAAGTCTGCGCTGTATAGAGCATTAAAGGGTGTTTTGTGCTTTTTAAATCCAATTTTAGGCATTGCGCGCAATTTTAAACCATTGAAAAGTGCCCTGATCGAAAATTGTAAGGGAGGGGCTGATTTAGGAGTGAGAGCGTGTGGGGAGAGCCTGCAGCCGCAGCTGCTGCATACGTCAGAGCCTGCCGCGCTCTGATTGGTTCAGTGTCTGGGGTGTATCAGCAAGGCCGTTCTTTGATTGGTCTAGGCATCACAGCTAAATTGTGCTGTGATAGGCTGTCCGTGTCACCATTGGTTGCCGAGATTTATATTAAATTAACAAGTGTCCCAAAAGTTAATTGTTAAGAACATACTAAAACATAAACCTAAGGCCCCCGCTTTGGTCTTGTTTAAATCGCGCTGTTATTTAAAATGAGAGAAGCGTGTTAAGGCCAATGCGTGTGGCGAGCGGAGGGGGGGGTGCGCTGCTAGGAGCCGAGTAGGAGTCGAGTAGGAGAGCTGACAGCTGCAGCGGCTGGTTACGTCAGCCGCCGCGCTTCAATTCGTTAAGACGCCGTCGCGTCATAGCCAAAGCTGCGCTCCCATTCGTTAAGACGCCGTCGCGTCATAGCCAAAGCTACGCTCCCATTCGTTAAGAAGCCGTCGCGTCATAGCCAAAACCGTGTCTTCACGAAGTAGCTGCGCTTCCTTTGTGGAAGTCCCGTCGCGTCATCAAGGAGCCGTGCCCTGATTGGCTAGGAGTGCCGTAGCGTCACAGCAGAGCTGCGCTGTGATTTGTTGTGGCTCTCTAGGTGTCACAACAAAGTCGCGCTGTGATTGGATAAAGCCCTGTTCTATGTTAAAAGTTTTGAAATGTCCCCGATTTGATTTTTCCATGTGAAATTATAATTTCAAGTGCTGAGGCTTGAGCGTGAGGTGAGTGGGACAGAAGCAGCAGCGATTTATGGCCACAGCAACAGTTTGGTTATTGCTCGAGAAGAGCTGTGATCTGATTGGCTGAAAAACGCCACAGGATTGGTAGAGGCTCGCTGCTGAGTATCTGGTTGGCTGAGCATTGTAGTAAACACACGCTGATTGGTCAAAACACTCGTGCTGATGCACATTGTTTACTTTTTGCCAAGGATTTAGTTTTTCCACGCTATTAATGCCCAAAGCTTCGTTTTTATTTGTTTTTGATATTTAATACAACACACTTGCTATTAATTAGTGAATAATACAGGAGATACATTAGGATAATAGCAAAAGTGACTTGAGCAAAAGACATTAATAATTTTAAATATTACAAAATTAGGTAAAACAATTGTCATTAGGATTGCAAATAAAATTATAGCGTTTACAGCACTATACGTTAGAAAAGTCATCAAGGTCTTTGATAGCACAGCATTGTATAACTAGAAAGGCCACTAAAGAAGGAATAACATCAACAGTATTGTGGTATTGTGTCACAAAACGAAATTGTAATAATGATATCTAATTAATGTTTAAGGGGTCAAAGGTTATTTACAAGCAGACATGTTATAAAAAAAAATAAAAAAAAAATAAGGCAAGGACATTTAGGCTTACTTTCACAGGTGTTGATGCAGAAAGGTGTGTAAGTGAAAATACATCATTTTTTTAAAATAGCTGATTGCATTTTAGGTGTTTTGTTGTTGTAAATTAAATACTTTATATTGTGTTTTTGCAAATTTATGTTTTCCTTTTCAGGTTTATAAAAATTAGTGATACAGGTAAATTAAGAGAAAAATTTGATTGACCAAGTTATAAGATTATTATACACCTGATAGTGTTAAATTAATTAATTAGCAAACGCTGCAAGGCAAATTTTGAGAGAGTATTTACCAAATTATCTAAAGAAGCAGAAAATGACTTCCTTGTATAAGAAAATGAAAAGGGTTGTTGTCAAATGTGAGAGTAAATTAATGATTCCCAAATTAGCGAAATTAAATAATAAAGGTATCAGAGTAGAAAATATTGATCAATGTAAAAATGATGTTGTAAATATTGATCAGAACAGGAATTCAAGAAGACTCCCAGAACAGATTAATGTAACGCCAAAAATACCAGATCAGATTAAAAGAGTCCCAGCTCAAACTTTTTCTCAAATTGATGTGACAGAAAAGCATGATGAAATGTCTGGTACTTCTGGAATTAATATTCCTGATCATGTGAATTCATCAAATGATTTAAAGGAGTCCATGAAAATTATGGAAACAGAGACAGTTCCTGTGCTTGGAAAGGATGAAATTAGTCCCATAGCTTTAATGGTCCCATTTAATTCTGAAATTAAAAATTTTACTGAAAAGGTCTATTCTATTGTACTTGAAATTGAACTAGTAAAAATTACAACACAGCAAGAAACAGAGATGATTTCAGTTCTAGTAAGTGAGAAGTCTGATACTGATCTAATTGAATTGACACAGTCAGACGAGTCAAAAATATGGTCAAAGGAAAAGGAGTTTAAAATAAATGAGCTGAATGACCAGTTACAAATACAGCGACAGGTGATGATTCAGCAGAATGAGATGGCTTTACCGCCATTGCAAAATTTTGTTAATAAGGAACAGGAATACAGATCACAAGGAATAAGTGAACTTCCAGTATCCTGGAATTAATATAATGGTCTTTTAAGTGAAAACATCCAAGTAACAGATAACATTGATCAACAGATTAAAACATTTATTCCTACAGGTTCACCTATCAGAAATGCAAAATTAATTAAAGGATTAATTGATGGCATTCAATTGGTGGAAAGGATTGCTGACGTGAAATGTGTAGCATACAAAAAGAATGATGAACATGCTTTGAGTTCACTAATACTAACTTCTGTAGTTAAAACATGGCAGGGAGTCAAAGATTTACAAGATGAAGAAACTCATGAGGAGAAAAACACATGGTTGAGAGCAGAATGTAGACAGGGAGATGAGGATGAGATTTGGACACACAGAGATGACAGAATAGTTATACCAAACAGCATGATTGATTTCATGGCTAAAATGTACCATAGTTTGGAACATATTGGAAAAGATTTAATGGTCAAGCTGTGTTGCCAGCAAGTGAACAAAGTTAAGAAAACAGTTGTGGGAATGGGAACAGAATTACAGGAAAGTGGTTCATTGACCAGATTACAAATGGATGTCATTGAGATGGAACTGCATAACAAATTGTGCTATGTTTTTATGATTGTCTGTTTGTTTTCAAGATGGGTTGAAGCATTTCTTACACTACATAATGAAGCAATTACTGTTGTAAAGTTATCAGATGGCAGAAAACATATTGAAAACAGACTGCTATACTGTACAGACAGACTAGAAATTTCAGATGTTGAGGAGCAAAAGAATGGTACTATAAAGAACAGAGATACAAAAATGTGCCTAGCTTCAGGTATAAAGTGGACAGATGTTCTTCCACTTGTTTTGATTTTTCTGAGAAGTACTACTGATAAAAAGACAGATTTAGGTTTACATAATATTGTGATGGACAAGGCATTCATACCAGAGAAAAGAATGATGACTATCATCTATTTGGAGTACTGCAGGAATTTATCAGATGAAATGATTTCTGTTTCTGATGAAGATGAAACTGAAGTGCAAACAAGAGAAAAAGAGCAAGCACATGATCTGTTACCAGGTGAAAAGGTTAGGAAAAAGGTTCGTCTAAAAAGAAATTGTCTAGTGCCAAGGTGGCAGAAAGGGAGGCCAGTCAGTCTTGTCACAACAATTGCAGTGAGGTGTAAAAGACTGAAGAGGTGGATTGACACTGGCCATACTTTTCGTGTATCTACACCTGAAAATCCTGATGAGGATAGTGTCACAACTACTAATTCAGATTCTAAAGAAGATTCTGAAAGAAATCCAGATCTTGAAGATCGACAGGTTGGTCGACATCTGGAGAGTTTGATTGAAAAACAAGCCTTGAATGAAAAAGACTTGAAAATTGTGACTGAAGACTCAGAAAATGATGAAGATCTGCTAGAAAAAGAAGCAGAAGAAGAATGTGATCAGATTGTGATTCAAGACCAGGAGAGTATTGAAAAGCACAAAAGTAGCTCTGAAAGGAGGAACAAGAATTCTGAAACTGGGAAGTTGAAGGTAATTGAAGAAAAAGAAGAAGATGAATTGCCAAGTACCAGTTACAAAGATGACGTTCCTAACGGAGTGAAGCTGCCGAGTAAAGAAGTACCTGAGTCTGAAATTGAAATTTCTGACACTGAAACTGATGAAATTGATGAAGATTCTCAAGTAAGAAAATTGAGAAAAAGAGCTTGGAGTACAGAAAATAATGTGATCAAGTCAAAGAAGAAATTACAAAGAAAATGTGATAACTGGCTGGAGAAAAATGAAAGCCTAAAATTGAAATTGGTAAACAGATCAAAGGAACAGGTTGATGTAATATCAAGTCAAAGAGATCTTGAAAAGAAAAGTGAAGCAGGAAAGAAATTGGAAGTGATACCTGTAGTGGAGGTAAATAGTAGCAGTCAGGAAAAGATTGAAGAGAATAATGACAGTGATTGAAGTACTTACCTGTAAAAAAAAAATATATAGGTTACTTGTTTTTGGCATAAGGCTGAAGAAAATGTGTTAGATGACACAAGGTCGAAGAAATGGTGTTAGCTGGGAAATTAATTTGTGACATAAGGTCAAAGAAAAACTGTTAGAAGGTTTAAGGGTAAAAAAAAAAAAAAAATGAAAAATTGAAAAAGGGGGGTGTTAGAAATTTTTAGAAAATGTAGACAATTTTTAAAAAAAAAATTGTTTTATTTTTTTCCTTGCAAGCTTAATGAAAATACTTTCAACAAGCTGAAGATGCTTAATTTTAAAGAAATGTTATAAGATGTCTCTGATATATATGCTCCTAATAATTCTGCTTTGGTTAGTTTTAGTTGTCATTTCCTTTTTTGGAATTATCAAAGAGAAGTTTAAGGTCATTATGACAAGCAAAGCTTCAGTTAGTCAAGACAAACATAGTGTAATACTGACACCTTTATTAGTTATAGTTTTTGCAACACTTTTGTTGAAGATCAGTTGCATGTTACACAAGAGAAAGAAATAGATCTGGAGGGATTTGGTTAAAACTGAATTTGAGAGTTGTAGGCAAACTGATGAGACAAGTCTTTAGAAATACTAACACAGGTGAAATTGAATCATGTTCATCTTAGATAAAATTTTTGCTAAAATTTTTGGTGTGGTTTGGTGATTTTTAAATCACCAGATGAGGGAGTTGATGGAGCGAGATTCAGAAATGAATTACATTTCAGCTCGTGAAGTCACATTTCCATAATTAATTAATAATATTATTGATTTGTGCTATATGTTAATTAATCCAACCTAGATTAAGTTTGCACCACACATGAACACGCGGGAACTAATTACATGTGCTCTTGTTGCATTTGCAAATCTGTTTTGTAACATATGATTAACATTGTTTTGTTTGTCATGTTTGTCCTATTGTCTTTGTCACTATTAAAATGCAGCTGATTATTCATGGCATGTGCTTTATTATATGTGCTTATGTGTTTGTTATATGTTGTGATTGTCTGTCTGTGTATCATTTAATCATCTTTTAATTCTTTCAGATTCATAAAGCTGGACTATATGAAGAATGGTAGATATTTTATGTGCTGCTTTATTTGTTTGCTTCTGCTAGTTGTCATTTATTATTGGGTTAAATACTAGCAGGGAAGGGTGGGTAACAGAAGGGTTTGTTTTACCTGAATTAATCACTCTTTTTGTGTTTGTTTATATAATAGTTTTACAAATGAAGCTTAGAGATGGCTGCAGAAAAATAGTGCACTTTTAAAAGTGGTGCAAGAGAGGTGGCGCAGAAAAATGACGCTTTTTGAAAAGAGGCCTAATGATGAAAATGGCACAAGAGAAAATAATTCTGAGAAGGATGGAAAAGGCCTCTGAGCTTTTATTTTGAAAGGTTTTGGAATGAACTGCTAAAAAGATGACTCTTTGGAGAAATTTGCTAACATGCCACGGGAGTTCAGAGCGGACAGGCTCAAGGTTAAAAGGAAGAAACGTGATAGATTTGCATTGCTTGAACAATCTTTCGCTACAAAATGTAGCAGCCTAAGGAAGAGCTGCCAAGACTTCTACATGAACAATGAACTAGTGAATTTGCCCGGGCATGTGAGAAGGAGGTGTCACAGTTTACTGTGGTACGAGGTGGCTCAGCCAATGGAGAACTAGAATTTGTCTGCTGGAATGTGAAAAATAGTTAGCTCAGCTTATTTTAGGGTATAAGAATGGGTTCAGAGAACAGATAGTTGGCTTACGCTCGAGAATTCTGGAGGACGTGTTATGCTGATGGACTTTACACGTGAGGAAAGGAGTTTTTATTAATTACTTTATTTCTAGGTAATGAGGGTAGAGACAGAGAGATAGTTAGGTTTGGAAATGCTTAATTTTATTTATTTCTGCAAATGAATAATAATTCTTGATTTATGCTCTTTTTATTAATTCTGAATAAACTTCTCTTTATGACATTTTCTAATGCTTGTTTAATAAAATTCCAAAACCTGAGTTTTTCTAGATGTGTTTAAATAAACTTTCTAGAATGACAAGCTGGTCTTGATTATTGTAGATAGTTTATAGTTCAAAAACAAACATATTAGATCCAATTGCCTCATGTTTCAGCTGCTCTGTTGCTTTTTATGGGCCTGGTTTTGATTGGTAAGTGTGGTAGTAGATAGTGATGTCATTTATAAAGAATTTCTGTTGAAGCGCTGGAACACAAGCAGCGTAGCCGCTAGTTGAGGGGGGTCGATATTTTTCCAGTTTCTGACGGACATAGGCGAAGGTGATGTAGAAGAAAGTGGAGGGGAGTTACGTTTTATTGAGAAACAAACAGTTGAGTGATCAGTCCAAATGAGAGGGATAACAGTCGTAACCACGATGTATGGGTTACTGGTGAATAGACCATCTAATGTGTGTCCCGCTTTATGTGTAGACTGTTTAACCATTTTTTGGAGACCGGCAGCTGCTAGATCGTTTATTAACGCCGAGGTATCAGGGTCGTGAGTTACTGCGAGATGGAAATTGAAGTCTCCTAGAATGGTATAATGTGGCGTTCCTGCTGATACCTCGATTAGATTGTTAAGATTGTTGAGGAATTTCAATCTGGATCCGGGGGGGCGATAGAGTAACATGCCTGTAACTGATTGATTATCAGAGAGGCTGATGGTGAAGGCGAGAGCCTCACAGTCATTGTATTTAGAGTCCGTGATTTTAACTTTGAAATGGTCCTTATATATGATGGCTAACCCTCCTCCCTTTCTTTTTATTCTATCGAGTCTGCAGGCGCAGTAGTTGGGAGGAGTTGCTGCTTTAAAATCTGGGCCGGAGGAGTCGTCACCCCAGGTTTCTGTGATGAATAGTAAGTCTAGGTTATGAGATTCTATGAATTCTGAAATTTCAATTTTGTGTTTGGGGACCGACCGCACGTTGATAAGTGCTGCTAGGACCTGGTGAGTGGAGATCTTGGGGGGGGTAGGGGTCGTGCACATTGCACATTTGTGAGGACCTATGATAGGATTCGTGTAAAGCAGATGAGGAATGGAATGTGGCAAGTCCGCTGAGGTCATGATTTCTCGGAGTTGCTCGGATGAATATTTGAATGTATTTGCTTTCAGCGGGGAGTAAGGCGGTACAGGGTCAAGGGAGGAAGCCCTAGGCCCGGCCTCGGCGCGGACGAGCGCAGACGAGCTTGCCTTATGCGCGCCTTTGGCGCGCAATCGTCGCGCCCGCTGCGCTCGTCCGCTGTGCGTCCGATGAGTGAGCATGTTTTTATGGAAGTCGAGATGGCAGGGGGAGGGGGCGTGGCCAGCACGAGTGGGCGTGTCCTGCTGTGCCAGGAATGGCGGCGAGATGAACTGACACTCACCTGCGGCAGCGATTAATCGGCTGTGCAGGGTGTCTGATTTGCCAAGGTAGAGAGTGCCCAGGGGGTAAGTGATATTAAAAACACACAATTCTGCTCGTTTTAGTACAATTTAAAAACAATTCTAGTTCGTCAATATAGCTCCCGGCTTTCCGCCTCAGGAGTGGATCTGTAAAGCGACGCTACGATCTCAGCGTGCTTTAAGTACAGGGGGAGGGGGCGTGGCCAGCACGAGTGGGCGTGTCCTGCTGTGCCAGGAATGGCGGCGAGATGAACTGACGCTTACAACAGTTTTTCTTCCTGGATTCAATTGTTGACACACCAAGCATTGCTGACACAGGCTTTCGGCAATCATTCTGAACTTGGTGTTATACCAAGTTTGTCTGAAAAGGCGTATCACTGCGTCTCTACCAATATGAGCTTGACCATGATACATTTGGGCCATGTTAGAGATCATGCTATCAGGCATTCCTGGTCTTTCATCTTTGTATACCCAAATTTCATCTTCTTCTCTTTGTCTGCAGCCTACTTTTAACCATATATCTTTTTCCTCATCACCTGCCTCTTCTTCTAACTGTTTTACTTCCTGCCAAGTCTCAACCATATTAGTAAGCATTAAAGGACTTGAAACACGTTCTTTTTCTCTGTCCCGATTGATAGAAGCTACATTTTTAGCACAATACTGAGCAATTGAATCGGCAAAACGGTTACCTTCAGTGACATAGTAATCTCCATTCTTGTGAGCTGCACACTTCACAACCACAATTTTCTCAGGCAACTGAATCGCATCAATCAACATTTTTACAAATTCAGCATTTCTAATGGGTGATCCTGCAGAGGTCATATATCCTCTTTGAGACCACAGTTGTCTATAGTCATTACCAACTCCAAAGCCATACTGACTGGCAGTCACTAACATTATTCGGACCTCTTTTCCCAGTTCACATGCTCGAATCAAAGCAATCAATTCGGCTATTTGAGCAGAATGAATTACTTTCAGACAAGGTGCTTCCAATACATCTGCCACTGTACATACAGCATATGCAGCACTCAGAACACCTTTGTCAGTTCTTAAGCATGAACCATCCACAAACATCACATAATCGGATTCTTCCAATGGCTCATCTTTAATGTCAGGCCTTGGTTTGGTGCAATACTCAAACACATCCAAACATTTGTGGTCAATGTCATCTTTCACCTCCACGTCCATGGTATCAGGTAACAATGTAGAAGGATTCACATTTACACATCTTGCCACTGTCACCTTATTTGCACCCAGAATTACCTTCTCATACCTGGTCAATCTATTGTTGGTCAAAAACTGTGTTTTTGTTCTAGTGAGGAGAATTCCAAACGAGTGTGGTACATATACCTTCACTGGGTATCCCATCACTATACCTTCACTCTGCTCCAAACTCACACTTGTAGCAGAAGCTGCTTTCAGGCATACAGGCAATACTCTAGCAACTGGATCCAGAACTGCTGAAAAGCATGCAATTGGTCGTCTCATTCTTCCATGTCTCTGAATTAGAACTGATAACGCACACCCTTCTCTTTCACTGCAATACAGTTCAAATTCTTTCTCATCATCAGGCATACCTAGTGCTGGTGCTTCACACAGACTGGTTTTCAACTGTTCAAATGCTGCCATTTCTCTTTCATTCAGCACTAAAGGGTCTCTCACATCTCCTCTGGTCAAGCATTCCAGAAGTTTTGCCATCAATGAAAATCCACTTATCCATTGTCAACAATAACCAACTATTCCTAGAAACATTCTCACTTGTTTCTGTGTCGTTGGGGGTTTCAGTCCTTGAATAATTCTGATTCTCTCCACTTTAACTTGTCTTATCCCTTTTCCAATTGTGTGACCTAAATATTGTACTTCTTTCTGGCAAAACTGTAATTTTGATGGAGACACTTTATGTCCGTCTCCTGCCAAATGATTTAGCAATGCTATTGTGTCAGAAACACATGCATCTTTGGTTCTTGATGCAACAAGTAGGGCATCAATATACTGAACAAAAACAGATTTTCCTGGCATTTCTAGACTGTCTAGTGATTTCTTTAATAACTGATTAAAGATAGAGGGACTTTCAGTATACCCTTGAGGAATTCGGCACCATGCCAAAATACACTCTCCAAACTGGAATGCAAATATCGGCTGGAAGGCTGTCAGGGTGCAATGGAACTGTAAAGAAATCGTTACACAAATAAGTAACTGTGTACCATTCTGCATCATGTGAAATCTGATATAATATCACAGCTGGATTTGGTACAATTGGACAACATGGAACAACAATTATATTTACCTTTCTCAAGTCTTGCACTATTCTAAATGGTCCGTTTGGCTTTTTCAATCCCATTATAGGTGAATTACATGGACTACTCATTATTTCTTTTAGAATTCCCTGCTCAATCATCTTGTCAATTACAGGAGTTATTCCTTAATTTATTTCTGGTGTCAATTTATACTGTGGAATATTTGATTAAACAACTCCTTCTTTCACAGAAATTTTAACAGGACTTACATCTTTCATTAGCCCTATTTCATCTCCTGAAAAATCCCATACTTCCTCTCTGACTGTTTCTTTTAATTTACTCTCTGACAAACACAGGAAACATTTCACTTTGTTCTGAATCTATTATTGGCATGGTCATTTTATACAACATGTCATCATCTGCAGTTTGGAATGCAATGCCATCTGGTGAACAATAAATGGAACAATTCATTTTGCAGAGTATGTCCCTTCCAAGAAAATTAACAGGACTACTGTCACATGCCACAAATCAATGCATCTCTTTAAAATTGCCAATTTTAACTGCTACTAGTTCAGTAAGGGGTCTTTTAATCTGCCTATTTGTTACTCCTACAACTTGGATGTACTCACTTGAGAGAGGAAGGTTTTGAATTTCTACTGATCTAACTGTAGAACGGGTAGCACCTGTATCCACTAGGAAGGTAATATTTACACCATTCACCTTTCCATTCACAAAAAGTCCAGATTGATCTACCTCCAGAGTTGCGCCAAGCACGCACTCCTCTTTCTCTCCTAGGCACCGTCAACAACTCTCATCTGACTCATTTCCATCCAACCTCAATCAATACTGTGGAATTACAGTTACACGCGGTGGTCTTGTTACCTGTTCTCCGCAGAATCCTGTCTCTGCACTGTATTTCTGAAGATTTACACTGTGTGTGAATGGTGGTATTGGCACCTGACTCTGCTGGGTAACTACCTGTTGCTGTGGCGATGACTATTGATTTACCTCATTCTGCACCTGTGGTTTATTTTCTGGATTAACCTTTTGAGGTAGCGTCCATCTTGCCGCAATTATGACATGACCATTTCTTCTTTGCCTCATCTAAATTTAATTGTCCCTTTCCTTTGCTTATATTACCTTTCGTTTTTGTTTGATTTCCGTCAATATTTTGGTTGCCAAATTGAGCTCCCTGTTGCTCAGCTACTTTCACTTGTGCCCACGTAGCTTTCTCTTTAAGCCTTCTCTGTTTGGTATCAAGTTCATCACTACAATATTTTGAATATCTTAATACTTCTTCCACTGAGCTGGATTGCCAGCACATGATGTGGTGTTTTATCATATCACTTATTTCCGGTCTTAAAGCCAAATACAAATCTGTACACGAAATGGCTCATATCCTTTTCATTCAGTTCTTCATATCCACTGTATTGTTTAAAAACTAAAAGTAGTCTTTCGTAATATGCATGTTCAGATTATTTAGGCTCCTGCAATGTTCTGTCAATTTTTACCAAATCTGTTTCTTTAGGAGGAATTTTATTTTTCAAAAACGTTATTACTTGATCATACTTCCTCATCCCTTCAGGACCTGGAGCACCTGTTTTAGTATCCCTTGGATATTCTGCTTTTGGCCAGTCAACAGTAATTTTACATTCTATCCATAAATCTGCAGGGACAACTGTGTCAAATTATCCATCTAAATCTTCCCACAACACATTTGAGACCTTTACAAATCTATCTACTTGTCTGTACCATTCTACAGGTTTTTCTTGCAATCTAGGAAAATGATTATTAAACGATAATATATCTTTTCTAGGCCAAGGTACATGTACATAACCTCATCCTGGTATTTCTCTCATAGGAAATTCATTCACTATGGGTTTTTTCTCTTTGACAGGAAAGGCTAATGACGTTTTGTCACTAATTTCTTCTCTTTTATTTACCCATTTGCTTCTCCATCGTTCCACATCTCCCCATCATTTCCTCAGCAGCACAATTAACTATTTTATTTGGATCAATCTTCCTGAAGTATTTAGATTATCTATATCTTTCTCCGTAAAGTCTACTCTGTAGGGTTTCTGTAACATTTTAATTTTTGCAAATTCTATTCCTAATTTATTCGCTGTTTCTTCCAATCTGTCATGCAGATTCTTTGCCCTCCATATAATGCTTTTACACATATACATGAGTACATTGTCCTGATAAGTTTTTAGTCTTTCAGTTTCAATTGTTCCAATAATCAATTCTCCCATATCTATTTTTAAGCTAACTACATCCAATAGTTTAGGTTCCTGATCTTTTAATTGCAAAGTTTTAACCCAATCACTCAATTCTTCTGCTGTTGGTCCTACCAGAGTCTTTGTCAAATCACATTTTTTTTATGCTTCTTTCGGGTGTTTCAGATTCTGCACCCATAGGAATCCTATACACGGGACTTTGATTTATAGTTAATTTGGGTGGTGTCATACAACTAGTATTTCTAACTTCAGTAAAATCCGGGTAAACTTTTCCCTTTACTTTTTGTAAACATGGGTTCAAAGGAAGTGTTAACGATGGTTCTTTTATTCTCTGATTTTCAAAAACAGGAATTACAGGACCTATTGTTGATGGCACAGTCACAGCTTCTATGTTTTTAGTGAGTTCTTGTATTTTCTCAGTTCATTTATTTGTGGATCTCATTAATTCAGAGGTACTAGGATTTTCATCAGGTTTCGGTTCCCTTTTTTCTGGAGTACTTCTAATTTCAGAATACTGTTTTGGAGTTCCAGTAAATCTGATCTCCATTGGCGGAGCATTTGGTGTCATCACTACAGAATTTGGCTGATAGGGAGGGGGTCTTCTATTTAAAATCTCCCCCATCACCTCATCATCTGTGTCACTGATCCCACAACTCCTTCCCTCTGTTTCCACATTTTTCCTAGGCTTTTATGTTGATTAGTATGACCACGAAGGCCTACAACTGGTCGCCCAAAATGGCCTCCATTGTCTTTTGTAGACCCAGTAACTTGACGGCGTGTTTGTTTTGGGCAGTAGTTTTTATGACTGACTTGAGATTTTGGAAATGTTTGCAGATGCTCGGGCATACGGTTTTAATTTGACCTTCTTTACATGAAGAGCCCTTTGAGAAACTGGGGCAAAGACAAGACATATCAAAGGAGAAGTAATAAAGTACATTCTGTCTGACACCTTGCCACATTAAATGAGATTTGTTAACAGATCCATAGTGAAAGACTACAGATATGAGAATTCCTGGAACTAGCATAGGATGTTGAAACCCGTCCCCAAAGAATAAGATGAGCCACAATGTACCATGTTATTTACATTACACAGCCTAAATGTATAAATCAGACCGAAAGATTCTAGAGCCTACATTTTGTCTTTCTTACCTTTCTATGTGTAAACAAAAGACCTATTCATCAAAAAAATTTAGCTGAGCTATAGCACTGAGTTGATTGTGTGTGGTCACTTGTGTCATCCAGTGTGTGAGCTATCAGCCCTCCTAGTGTACCTTGATTGCTAACACTCATTACCCTTTGCATGTGAAATGTACAAAAGGAGTATATTGATTATACAATTGGAATGTATCAGCATTAATGTCTTGTGGCACATTGGTAAATGACAGTAACCATCATGAACATTGACCATTAACGAATGACGGCCATTGGACTCTAGCACCATTTTCCCACATCAAACTCAAGTTTAGACTCCTGTCCACAAGGATGACCCACAAGGTCATCTCCTGCCTTACTTTACATCAGTCTTAGAGCCACTGTGAATGGTGACCAGTGACAGCCAACTGTTTAAAGGCATCAGCACTGATGAAGGAGCGAGTAAACATTGCTATAAGTAGATAGCAAGGACCATTGGGGGACCCAGGATCATCAGTGCCATGCCTCCTGGAAACCATTGATAGGACCTGCTGTTTTGAGGTACAACAACAGCTGGGGAGACCAAGAGGCACAGCTGGTAACACAATACTCCAGGATCCCTATTATGGAAAGTGCCCCAGGGGTGCAACAGGCATGTCGCCCACTTTGTGCACCCCTGGGGCACTTTAGTATTGCAGAAAGGGCAGCAGTTGCTTTTGCAACCCTTGCTGTAATACATATAGTGGTGGTGCACATATAGTGCTAGTGTTGTCACTAGAGGTTGTTGCCTCATTTGCATGGGGGTGTGGCACCATGCATATGAGGGAATCCCTTTGGCTCTGCACCCGCACCGTATTATAAATGCAGGCGTAGAGGCACAGAAGGTGTCAGGAGGCGCACTGACAATGCGCGACCTAAAAGGTGGTGCACTGTCAGTGGGCCCCCTGAAGGCAAACCTCTGGAGGGGGAAAGAGTGTCCCATGGACCTCCCAGACATCCCCATGCAGGGAGATGCAGTCACTCACAGCACCCGCCTTTAAGGGGATCACTCTCCCTTCTTAAGAGTGCAGGCAGGTTGCCACGTGCACAGTGAAACACGGAGCTGCTGCTTTAAAGCCGCTCTGTTTTTCACTGGAAAGCGATGCACCCCCGCTCGTCGTCGTCCCCTGATCCCCACCACCCACCCCCGATCTTACTTGCTCCGGCTGTCACTGGGTGGCAAACTCAGGAATCGCCCCCACGGCAAATGCACTAGCTTCGCCTCTGGAGTGCTGGGAACATACCGGGTCTCGTTGCACCACTGCAATGAATGTGCCGGTCCCAGTGCAGTCACAGACTTGCCCCTGCCTGCCCCAGATCTAGGTCGGTGCATTAATGAAAGATGGACCAGCTGATTGGAGCAGTAGGTTCGCTCATCACCGAGGGCAGCAACCAGCCAGCCCTTCAAAGAGTACATAAATGTCCAGGCCTGCGGATGCAGTGAGTGACTGCACTCGGGTGCAGAGGGATCATGGATCTCCAGGCGCCCCCGCGCCCTTCTGAGGAGGTGAACTGACTGTGCCATCTCTTGGGGGCACGTTGTCACTACGGCCTTCCTTCGTCACATTCCTAATCGTTTGCTCAATAGAAATGCTCAAATCTCCCGGATAATTACTTTTCTGCATGTGTAGATTTGACAAAGGATGATTCAAAATCTGCAAAGCAACTCTAGGCTTCTGTCTGGGGGCATATAAATCACTGTCAAAAGAAGTTAAGCTTTCGGGTTAATTAGTCAGTGAACCACCAAGTGATCAAGTAAAGAGCGCGAAGGCATCGCCAACTCTTGGCAGTGC
Organism: Lissotriton helveticus; assembly: GCF_964261635.1. NCBI lineage: Eukaryota > Metazoa > Chordata > Amphibia > Caudata > Salamandridae > Lissotriton > Lissotriton helveticus. Next base: position 492,035,058 of record NC_136057.1, on the reverse strand, counting down.
AATGAATATTTCATAATTAGGCAAAACCATCTCCTATTTTGTCTTTTCTGCCCTAATGACACATTTGTTTGCTAGAATGGAGCAGGTCAGTGTACTGAAAACGCCTATTTGGGCAAACGAAAATCTCATCACTAAAAACCGAGACGTGCCTTCCACTGTGAGATTAAAGATCTTATGTACCTAGCATTCAGCAATCTCACCTTACCTTCAAATAAGGGCCCTGTGTGACCTGATGTGGTCCTGAAAGGAAGAAAATCAAATATGTATTTATACATTTCTAAACCCCACTCCCCCCCCCCATTGGGGATCCTGACTTTAGGGCAGAGCATTCCGTATGTCCAAATGCGGTGTTCTTGATTAGAAACCTTTGAACTGCTCCGTGTTGATCGCATGACATTGGTTCTTTACATATACAATTAAAGCATTGTAAAGAAAAATAATCTTCGTTTTTCAGAGGCCTGAGCAGTAACTGACAGAAGAAAAATGTGAAATACCACGTACTCCTGACATGGTAGAACCCATCGAAACTCAGATGGGTCAGTAATCGATAAGCACCTGGGATTTACTTTGTTGTTCTTGTGGATGATGCGAGCGGGCACCTGCAAGTTCAAGGTTGGGTCCAGATCTCCATATTGGCAAAGGGCATTATCAAGTGAAATCCCTTGTTGCATGGCGCCAAGCAAGGGTCCATTGCCAGGATAGAGGTTTGGGATTTTCTTCAATCCTCCATGACCACAGTTCCATGGGGATGAAGGAAGACAATGGGTTTGCATTAATAAGAGACAGCATCTTTGGGAGTACAGGAGCAATGCAGTAGTTTATAATAAATACGTCATTGAATAGTTTGATTAGCTCATTGAGCAAGGGAAGTTGAGGAAGTGCAGTACGCCCTTTTTCCACTTTATACCCATGATGCTACTCTGTTTCATTACTTGACAATTTGCCTTGATTTCAACAGTGTTGGATCTGCACCACTGATGTGCTATTGCTATCATTTTAGATTTCCTTTTCGCGAAATGTTACTTCTGGATTGATGGAATCATGTGGAGCACCCCTGTGCTTTAAAAATCCAGGAGTGCTGACATGTTAGGTAGGGTGGAAAGCACTTTGGGCAAGGCATCTCTTTTAGGGAGTAGCAGCTGCATGTGATAGTAGTCTAAACATTATTGGAACTTATTCACTTGCTTTGTTAATTTGATGTTATGCAAGAAGACCAATCTATGGCTGGGTATGTTGTAGACAGCCTGAAAGGGTGAACAGTAGACACGAGAGAGCAACATCATGATCTGAATTAACAATAGGCCCTTCAACTAAAAAGAAGTACATTTTCAGCTTCAGCCTGTATTTTATATAAGAGAGGAATACGATCAGAATTCTGCTTCTGAAAACTGAAAAGGTTTTCCGCTTATAAACCATTCCATGTGTTAAGAAAGTTGCAGGCAGCAATATCATTTGGAGGGGCAGGGGTGGTGTGTGTGTCTCAAGATCTTATTCATGGGAACATGTGCCATGTAGTAAGTGTACAGATGAACTGGCCTCAAGGCTTATCACCCGCTACCAGTCAGGCTTCACAATTCATAATGACATGGTGAATGAAATTTGGTATTTTGGCACATGGATATGCATTGGTATAGGTAAGTCAGGAAATGATGAGGATTTATTTTACTACAGATGAGTCTTTAGCTAGGAATCCTATGGGTAGGGAATTTCTAGATATGAAAAAGTAGTGGAGAGTGTGGTGTTTTGAAGAATCATGCTAATTAAAATTGTAAATGAAAAATGCACAGAGCGAAAACAGATAGTGGGCGACAAACATACAATACATGAATATGTACAAAATCCGTTTGTTGGTTGACTGGGGTGTAAGCCCTGGTCAAGCAGCAATCACATTCCTTGTCAGGGTAAGGCACAAGCAAACCCCAAATTAACCGGTACTCACCCCCTTGGTAGCTTGGCACAGAGCAGTTAAGCTTAACTTAGAGGCAATGTGTAAAGTATGTGTGCTACACTTCAAACAACAAAACAGTGAACACACCACAAATGTAGCCCACAACGGATTTAGAAAAATAGTGTGAGTTTTAAAAAATAAAACAAGACCAGAACAATACAAATCCAATTAGTAGAACCGGAGATATGACATGTTGGCGTTTACAGTGATAAAGCGTCCAAAAGCACAAATAGCTACTGGGAATATCTGGTCACGACGGACCGGGATAACGTCACACGTTCAGGCTTACAGTGATGGAACTCAGGCCGGCTACAGGGACCTAGTTAGGCCTGCTGGTTAAAGTACCTTAAATCCTGTCTGAAGAGCTGGGCGCGGATCCACGTCAAAGATGCACAGCGCAGCCAAAGCACTACTTCGGTTCCACGATGCGGCGATCCTGCAGTGTGATACCCTGTTGAGTCATTGCCGAGGATCCAATTGACGGGGCTTGCAATGCGAGCCGGTATCAGGGATGCTACTCACAGCTAGTGATGCATTGGTTCCAAGAAGCTGCAAGGCCGCGGATTCCAGCATGGTCATTGAAGCTGCGATCAACAAGAGATGCAAGGACCAGTGCTGTGTATGTGCCGCGCATGAGGGCGATGTGCCAATTCCGAGGACAGCAGGGCTATGATGTGAGTCTTTTGCGACGGGTCCAATCCAAGCAGCAGTGGTGATGCATCGGTTCTGCTTCGGGATGTGCCACTCTGCAGGGAAGATGCATTGGTTTCACTGGCAAGTACCTTAGGCCCACTTTCAAGTGTCGAGGACCAGGGTGGTACTTCTTGGCAGAGTAGGCTCACAAATGGCAGAGGTTGGAAGCCTGTTATGTCCTTGAGGCTTCAGATCAGGAGGTCAGCCAACGAACCCTTGGAGGCACTCTGCATTCTGGGTTCAAGAGATGCAGGTCCAGTCCTTCCCACCCAGGCAGAAGATCAGCACAGCAAAGCAGGAGTCCAGCAGAGTGAAGTCTAGTAGAGCGGCAGTCCTTCAGCAGCACAGCAGTCCTTCTTCCTGGCTAAGTATCCACAGGTCCAGGAAGTGTGCTGAAATGGCAGCGTCTGAAGTCCTTATTTTATACACAGTTGTGCGTTTAAAGTGGGGAGATGCTTCTAGAGGCATGCCTTTGAAGTGCACAGATGCCCTGCTTTCCCTGCCCTGACTCCAGACTAACTACAGGGGTATGCAGCCCTATGTGTGGAGACAGGACACAGCCTATTAAGGTGTAAGTGAGGCTGGGTCCAGCTCTTCCCTCTGACCCTGCCAGTGATGGCCCATTCAGTCACACCTAAGCTTCCATTGTATGTGGCTGTTGTTGCAGCGGAAGCCACATTTGTAGCTACCTAGCACTGGGCCCAATACTGCTAACTCTTTTTATTCTATACTTCACCCACAATTGATCCTCCGATGGAGCTTTCTTCGTCGTGAGAAGTGAGAAATCAAGATGCCCCAGTGTCGGCCACTCATTGAGGACCAATACGTTGTAGCCAACTCACAGGTTAGAGATCAGGTTCAAATATATTACTCTCAGACTATGCTGTAAAAATAGAATATTGCAATTTGAAGACCCAACTTCCTAAAGAAGTTCAGTCTCACAAGTATCATACAAACCAATAGCTCTGCTGTGGCTACACAGAACATTAGCAAAAGAACCAGATGTTCTGAAAATAATCTATGACTTTCTCTATCAAGCATGTAGAAATCAAATAATTACAGCACAGTTTCTGTAGAAAGAACATAAAGACACAATAAAATACTCAGACAAATTTAGTCAATTTTGTTATTGTATTAAATATTCAAAATCAAAGCATTTAAGTAACATTTTAAGAAGCTCTTCCATGAGTCTAACAGCTCGAAATATAAAATCACACATCTTGCCAAAGTTAATCTATTTCTAAATAAAAAAATCTATAAGAGGATGGTTCCAAAATTAGGGATTTCTACCACCAATAAAAGCAGGAGGATGGTTCACAAGGGGTCTCTTAGCATGGGCAAAGGGACCAAGCTAAAGTCCACTAAGGAAAATCCCATGGGCAATGGGAATGTAGCATAAATCAGGAAAGTTCAAGTCTGGTCTCTCACAAGACAGCTCCAAATTGTCCAGCAGGCAAGTTCATGAGCAAGAGCAAAAAGTCTAGGGGCATGTAAAGAAAGTCAACAGGCAGGCTGGAGGCAAAGAAAGTGAAGGGGCAGCTTCCGTCTTCCACGTGAAGTCATTTTTTATACTTCAAATTGTAAGTTTGTGACATCAGTATTCACCATACAATGATCTGATCGCTCTTCCATTCAGTAGGTACAAATTGATATTTCTGCATTCTTTCTCATGCTGGTCATGAGAAATGACTGTCCATTCAGTCCTCATAGGTTAGTTGACAAAGAGCTTAATTACTTTATTTCTCTAAAAAGTGTTTTGTTGCTTAAAGAATGGTGCATAAACAGAACAAATAAAGCAACATTTGAGGAAACATATCAAAGGTCCATTACACCAGGCTATGAAATAATGCATAGAAAACCACGAGTGCCTATGGGTCTAGGGTACAAATCGAAACAAGCTAAAAATGTCATGAACCAAAAACTAGAATGTAAGGAGTGCAGTTGCTGGGGAAGGATATCCCTTAGTGAATAAGAATACCCATCGGTGGCTGTTCTATAGCGCCCTGGTCATCATTTGGGCTGTCTCATATCGTGTAACTTCCACGTCCAACCATCCTGACAAGATGGAGAATGTCTGATGGTCAAAGAAGACTAAGATCAGGGTGTCAGGTGATGTGAAGCCACTGATTCGCAGTGCAAAAGGTGGTTGACCTCTGTGAAGGTGGTCTTGGGCTCATCAACGCCATGTGTTTGTGGCCCTGTGCTGACCGCTGCCTCAGGTCTAAACTGCGGTCCAGTAGGTCACATATGTGGAACTGTGTCTTGGGTAAGATGTGGAGGAGTCCACACCATTGGGCACGCCTCATCGCACCCGGCATCCCCAACAGCACTTGTGCCACTAACTCTGTGCGCAATGAGTTATGGGCACTTTCTGGTTGTACCTTGGTGGCGTCTGAGTCCATGGCCTGGCGGTTTCCTGCATCTTCCACATGCTGGACCAAACTTGGTGTCCGACATGTGTCTGTTCCATATGTCTCGACCATTGTGACTGTTGCAGAGTGGTCCTAGAATCTGCATCATGCCCTGGGGGTACTCCTTCCACCTCTCCACATGGGGTCTTGACATGGGGTCTTGGCACATGCATGCCAAGTGTCTAATGTATCAGCCCTGCGGATGCATGAGTCATTTGCCTGGCATCAGTTGCAGCGCGATCCCAGCCAGCCATAGGCTTTACACTTGTGTCCGCTCTGTCCGGTCCATTGGCCTACGCTCACGTGGCCCCACACCTTCAAAAGCCAGCATCACGGTGTTCCCAGGGTCGCATACATCCCACCACACCCTTGCCAGGCCCTGTGCATCTCCTGTATGCATGCAGATGGTGAAGTAACTGTATGGATGAAAGGTCCTTTGTGTGAACTATCAGGTGGTAGCACATCTGCAGCTTAGAGCAGGAACTGGCATGTGGCCAGCACTCCCTGACAGATACAATGGAATTTGCTTGCGACTCCCACACTACGCACTGCCCAAAGTGAGACCAACGTGTACACATCCCACACGAAGTAGTCCTTGGTCGTAGTTGGCGTGCGTGAAATGGCCCTCACGCGTACTCCCACCCCACCCCAGGCCTGCACCCGTTGAACACAGACACTGCTCATTGCACGGGCTGTGCCATTTCATTCACAGGACTGATACAGGGCAAGACAGTGCCGCTTCTAGCAGAGCCACTGATGCTATGGCAGACCATCCCGAACACATGCCCGGATCCAGTCACGTGGACCTGTACCGTGCACGTCTGCTCCTGTTGGAAACTCTTGCGGATAAGTAACCGGCTGAGCTTCCGCCTGGCGGACGTCACCTGCGTTCAGCCTGTGTTGCGTTGTCGCTCGTGCATATTCTAGTGGTCCATTGATGTCTGCCTCTCCGACGTAACAGTAGCTGACCTGGATTATGACATGTGTGTGGGCCCCCTGTTGGTCCACGACCAGGAGTGTCACTGTGATGCCTGTTTGTGGCATGCATGGATGTTTGGCATGCTGGCTGGACACTGTACCTGGGAGATTGCACGAGTCCTCGTATAAAGTGAGCACATTGTGCCACTACCCGATTGGGCTTTGGTGCACATTGGGGCCAGTGGTTGGACTCAGCACATCTGTTCGGGTCAGCTGATGGATTACGTCAACAACATGTCAGTTGTGGTGGGCGACAAGCACTCGTTGGAGATGTTGACTTACGCAGCTGCAGTCGCATTCATGGACGAGTGACAAGGTACCTGCAGCCACAACTGGATGTGGCCCATTGCACGTGTCCCAACGCTTGGTTGCCTGTTGGAAATCTGGTCACATGTCCCAAGATGACAGTGGACATGACTGCTTTTGCCTGAACTCATGATCCATGCGCGGAAAACCGACGCGGGTTGGCATGGACTTGTGTTGGTGATGGACTCCCCCGAGGAGGACATGGGCGCTGTCCTACGTTCCTCATTCAGACATGCTGCTGCATTGGTCTGCATATCGTGGCACTTCTCTTGGCTGCACTGGTATGCACTTGTTGATAACATTTCTGCACTTTAACTTGTCTCCAACTGTGTTGTGTCTTGATTTGTAGGCCAATGTGTGTGTCACAGACTCTCTGGCTCCCTGCCATTAGTGCATTGCTACCCCATCAGGACTGTGGGTTTGTACTTGTGCATTGTCATGTCCGTGTGTCGTGCTTAGCCAGATGCATGTGGCCGTTTACCGGCGCCAGGCGGGTGCATTTGTGTCCTGTGTTCGGTTGTGCAAATGTTGGTGTTTGTGCCACATTGTGTTCGAGGTTGTGGTGCTCTACTTCCTATGTGTGTGTGCTGCATTGTGTGTGAGATGTCCCTTCAGCTCTGATTTGGCTCACCCTTCTCCCCTTCAGGCAGTGTGGTTTCCACTTCTGTGCTTGTTCTGTGGTGTGGTATTGCCGAGTTGTGTGGCTTGTGCTCTTGGTTGGTGTTGTCTCTCTTGGGCATGGTCTGTCTGCAGAGGTGCTGAGCTTAATTGTACATGTGTGCCATTGTGCCCATCTCCCCCAGGTCCCTGCTGGTTCCTCTTCCTGTTGCTGTTGTGTCTGTTTTGGGCAGTTTCTGGTCCCCGGTCCTGCCACCGTCTCCAGACTGATGTGGTCGACACCATGTCATCCAGCTTCTGGTGTGGCGCTGGCCTTCCACCTCTGGTGTGCATTGCTGCCTTCTTGTTGGCGGTGTTTTACTGATTGTTTGTGCATTTCGCCTCATTCCGGATGGTCTAGTTTCCTTCCATTGTCCACCTGATATGATATGATACAGGATTTGTATAGCGCACTATCACTCCAAGGAGCATCTTGGCGCTATGACTCAACTAAGCTGATGAGGATGTTCCCAGCTATACTGTCTCCAGAGAAAGAAAATTCACATCAATAATTTGCATGCTGAAACCGACAGACTATATATCCAGGTCTTTAGGGATTTCCTAAACCCTTGTTCGGATGTGATCTCACGTAGCTTGTATGGTAGTTTATTCCATGCCCTTGCGCCAATCACTGCAAGGGATTTACCTCCCTTCGTTGAAAGTCTAAATTTTAGGGACAATAAGCAGGTTGGCAGTAGCGGACCTGAGATTTCGGGAGGGGTGGTATTGTGCAAAACTTTTCCGTTGGTATATCGGGCCCTGCATGTGAAAGGCCCTATAGGTAACAGTTAGGATCTTAAACAAAATGCGCTTGTGGATAGGGAGCTAGTGAAGGGATCCAATGCGGAAGAGGCCGAGGACTTTCTAGGCCATCTAAGTACCAGTCTAGCGGCCGCATGCTGGACCATCTGAAGTCTGTGCAGGGCCGATTTGTTTGACCCTGCATACAGGCTGTTACAGTAGTCCAGTCTTGATGTAATTAACGCTACTGTAACCGTGCGCCTAGCTGCCAGGGGGAGATCAAAAAATTCCCTTAGGCCCTTTATGATGGTAAAGCAGGCGCCTGCTACCGCCCATGCTTGCTGTTTAAACGATAGGGTGTCATCAAATTTGATCCCTAAATTTCGTGCTGCACTAATTGTGTTCGGCGGGGCTTCCGCATCCTCTGGCCACCAATTTTGGGGAGAGAAGGAGTTGTTTAGTCCGAACGGCAACATTTCCGTTTTGTCGGAGTTACACTTTAGATGATTATTGGTCATCCAAGCGAATGTCGCAGATAGGCAGTTTTTCAAGGTCTGTTCCGCATTAGCCATATCCTTATCCAGGACAAGGACTAGCTGCGTATCGTCAGCGTAAGCAATCTTGCTAATGTCAAATGAAGAGATTAATTTAATCAGGGGGACCATGTAGAGATTAAAAAGTGTTGGGCTCAAACTTGAGCCCTGCGGTACCCCTGACTTCAGTACCTTTTCCTCTGAACAAAACGTCCCCAACGTAATTGCTTGACGCCTATGCGTCAGGAAGTTTTTAAGCCACTCTAATACGGTGCCTGCTATGCCCGCAATGGCCAGGCGTTCCAAAAGGCTAGCATGGGACACCGTATCAAACGCCTCCGCTCTCAGGCGGCATTCACCTTGTCCGAGATAGCCTGCCATGTACAATGTTTTGTTGCCAATGGGGCTTATGGGGTTGTATGCTGGCTCAGGTTGCCTCCATTGTGCTTGGCTGTTGTTTTCTGTTTGGATTGTCTCTTTTTTAGGCTTTTGTTGTGCATATTCCCACCTGCAGTGTATGTCGCTGGCATTGCGGTGCTTATCCCTGCTTTCCTCATTTCGAAGGGGCTCATCGCATGTTTTTTTTTGTGTTGTGGTTTGCGTTCTTATCTCCGTCGAGGTGGTAGTATTGCGGACATTGGCCGCAGTTTCAGCAGACTATCGCATGCTACTGCCTTGTTGTGAATTCCATGTTAACGCAGGGTTATTTTCCCGCGATCGGCTGCGATGTGTAAAGGTGCGTTCGCTTTTTTTTGGTGATGTTTAGTACACGTTCTTGTGAATATACCCCTTAGACTGACACACAGGGTTACTAGTCATTTGACAGAGTTTAACCCCTTCGATGCTCATGACGAGCTCAGCTCATCATAAGGTATATCTCTCGTGTCCTCAAGACGAGCTCAGCTCGTCATGACCACACCCATTTCCATTATGGACCAGGACCTCAGAGGATGTTCTCAAGCACCCAAGGTGTTAAAGGAGAGGGTTTCAAGATATCAACTAATAATGAATGTGTCCATCTGTAACGAAACTAGTGCTCATGTAAAGCGCTCCGATAGCGGATATCTTCGGGTCTAGTTTGCGCTATGTAATACCCTTTTTTTTAAAAAAAAAACATAAATAAGGGCTCCACGAGGTCAGGCTTGCTAGTAGGGTCAGCAAAAAAAAGGAGGCGCGATGAAGAAGAACATATCCCAATCAATCATGAAAAGGTGCATGTTGCATGCTAAGGATGATTACCAGGATGTAAAAATCGCAGTTTCTCTGATTCATTTAATCTTTTAAGTGAATCTACAACATTTTCCTCACCAGCAGACAGTGGCCAGAGGCTTTGCTTAAACGGGGCACGAGGAAGTTACATCTTTCTTGCGGGAACATACAGTAAGGATCTTTGAAGAGTTCAAAACACCTCTGATTTGAGTTCAATACTGGTGAAGAGGAGAAAGGTTGCATCTTTCCTAGACTGGTGCACGCCACATAGTCTAATGGGTCACATAAAAAGTTCCAAGACCTTGGGCAGTGGGGTTTCATTGCTGAGCATTTCAAAACACCACTAATTGAAAACTGGGATTAGAGATTTTGAAATTGTTGTTTTTCTTAAATCATGAAGGAATTTTCATGCACATATCTAACTCACCACTTTAGGCTTGTGCATGGATTAAATCAGGTTCTCAGCTAACTGCTGTTTCTACTGTGTTCTCTGCATCCAATTGGGGACTTCATATCCATCAGATCTTTCAGGTTTCTTTATTATTAGGGCTCCAACGTTTGTCACAATTGCACCAGCAGAAAACTCAACTATCTCTCAGAGTACTTCACAACATTGGCTCCCTTGTATAGCAAATGACATTTGAGTCAAGCAGGGATCTGGATACAAGTTAGAACAACTCTTATAAGGTACTTGATCCAAAGTATCAAGAATTCTCTTTTTGATCCAGTTGCTAATACAATGTTTGTGGGCAAATTTTAATTGTTAACATGTATCTGTATGTACCCAGACACATTATATATAGGAGTGTTCTTTATTATAGTGTTTGTGTGTTGAGCATGTTAGCTCTAGATTCTCAGGAGTCAGTTGCTGTTGGGGACTCTGTGGATAGGATGTTTCCATATTATAGAGGTAACCTTCAAATAAAGAAGAAGCTGTTTAACCCTACTGGATTACTACTACTTCTTCACACTGGCGACGATCTGGTGGAAAAAGGACCTTTACATCTACTTCTAACCACTTAACTCTGAAGCGTCCTAACACGGCTAATTTCACAAATGTAAGGTACTGTTGACGCAAACCCTGCGTTCCCCTTCTTAACTTTGATTGACATATAGCTCTCAACATCCTTGCTGCGAGCTCATTTGTTCAATATTTAATATTTATTTAAACTCTCTGCCGTTACCTTCTCGCTCTGGCCACACTGTCTCGCACCTACAAATTTCATTGCCACGCTCATGTCAGGGCGTCTCAACATCCAATCTTCCAGACAATGGTAAACTTCCATGTGTTCCAACCCTGCGGAGACCTTCCTCATAGTGCCGTTGTGCTGTTCACAGTCTCCCAGGCAACAGAGATGTATGCAACTCCAAGCGCTCTCTACTTCGTATCCCTGACAACAGGAATTAACAGAAAGATGCGCAACGTCACATTACTGCTCAGTTGCCTGCAAGTTGCTATTGCTGAGTGGAAAAAGGTTTTCCTTAATAACGCTAGAGTTTGTGGAGTCTCTTTGAGTGCTGAAAGGAAATTTGCGTTACTCTTGCACTGTTTGGACTCTGAGGGACAAGAGGTGTATGAACATCTACCTGTGTGTTGGTGAGTCAGATCATCTAAATGAATTTGAAATATGTTTAAAAAACTTGATAAACATAACCTTCCAAAGGTGAGTACCATTTTAGAGAGATACCACTATGGAAAGCGAGTATAAAAACCTCAAGAATCTGTTGAAGTGTATTTGGCAGATCTACGGAAACTAGGCTCAATGTGCAATTTTGAGGGGTCTCTTGATGAACGCATTCATTGCCAATTCATGTTAGGTTGCAAGGATGAGTTGTGGCAAAAAGATGACCCAAAATTAGATGAGGTTATCTTAATCGCAAAGAAAATTGAGCACTCTCAAGCCTGTGTGGAAGTCATAAAGAAATAAAATGGTTCTTCAAGTGATAAAGTACAAAGTGTGACAAAATATGCGACAAAATCTTCCCTGAAACAAACTGAACCATTGACTCTCAAATCTAAGAAGGGTTTATTGGGAAAATCTTTCCGCTGTGATGTGGTTGGTCATTTGGCTAATGATAAGTCATGTCCTGCATTAACTTCGAAATGCCACAGTTGTGGGAAAATAGGCCATGTAGCAAAAGCTTGTAGAGCTTAGAAATACAAGAGGTATAAGCGTGTGAAAGAAATTTGCTTAAAAAATTAAAGTGATTCTGATTGTGATGAGTTAAACTGTGGAGAGATTTTACTTCAGTCAGTATGAACAAGGGTAAGATACCGGTTGACAATGTTCAAGTGAATGGTCATTCCATCAATATGCTCCTTGATTCTGGGGCAAAATTTCTCTGGTTCCCAAAACGTCTTTGACACAACATTGAAAGGGAAAGTGAAGGTTTTTAAACCTGATATCATGCCTCTTGCATATTGATGGACAACCTATAAAACTATTTAGTTACTTTGTGAGTGATATTGAATACAAGGAGAGACTGACAGCTGGAAAGATTTATGTCTCCTCTAGAGGAGATAGCATTGTCAGCTGGATTCATCAGGTTGATCTAAATGGGAATTTGGTCCCAGGTAGGGATCCCTGTATTGCCCTAAAGGACATCTCCCCTTCTACGGATTCAGGAGATGTTGATGCCACTGACCCTTTGAGAGTTGATCAGGTGGGTGACTTACATAGTGAATTTGAACAAGTCTTTAGTGAGAAGTTAGGCTTTATCTCAGGTTATACACATAAGATCACTCTTAGAGCTGATGCCACCCCTGTAACATGCAAGGTGTGCAGTGTACCTTTAGCATTAAGGGTGTCCATGAGCAATGAACTTGAGAAGTTGAGGAAGGAGGCCATAATTGTGGAGACATATGCGAGTGATTGGTTGGCTCCAGTAGTTATTGCGCGTAAGGCTTTTGGAGAGGTGAGATTATGTGTGGATCTTCGTGCCCTTAATCGTGCCGTCAATGCTGACAGGTATCCCCTTCCCAATATCACTGAGATGCTAATGCAATTGGAAGGGGCCGAAGTTTTCTCCACAATAGACCTTAAGGCCGCTTATCATCAGATCAGGATTGATGATGATTCCATGGACTTAACGGCTTTCATAACACCATTTGGAACATATAAATTCACTCATCTGCCCTTTGGCTTGAATTCTGCGGCCACCGTTTTCCAGAGAGCCATGGAAGATTTTTTGCATGGGTTGCCTGGTGTAAAACTATATCAAGATGACATATTGGTCCATGGTTCATCGCAAAAAGTTCATGATGATAGGCTTAGGGCAGTCTTGGAGTGATTTAAGTCACAGGGTTTGACTTTACGAGAAAACAAGTACAAATTTAATCTTTTGGAAATTGATACTTGGGGCACAAGGTGACAAAGGAAGTATCTAGACCCAGAGATCATTTGGTGAAAACCATTGAGGATCTTCCTGTGCCACAATCCAGAGATGATCTGGTAACTTTTTTACGTATGGCAGAATATTATAATAAGTTTGTTCCACAGTTTACTTGCCGTACTTTTGCATTAAGGTCACTCATTGCATTGGTCCTCTCATTGTCAAGCTGAATTTGTTGATGTCAAGAGAGCTTTGAGTTGTACACACTTGCTTCAAAGCTTTGACACCACTGCTCGCTCTATCTTGATTACAGATGCCAGTTCCAAGTGTTTGGGTGCAGTACTCAAACAAGTAAAGGGTGATAAGGAAATAACTATCATGTTCCTCTCTAGAGCACTTGTGGGATCAGAAGTACGATACTCTGTAATTGAAAGAGAAGCTCTATGTATCTTTTGGGCCATCAGAAAGTTAAGAAACGTTTCTCTGGGAAAGCTCATTTGTGGTTCATTCTGACCACAAACCCTTAAAGGACTTGTTTTGTAAGAAGAGTTTGAATGCTGTGTCATCCAGGATTTGTAGGTGGATAGTTGCCCTACAGGATTATGGCTTTGTGGTAAATTACATACCTGGTGCAGGGAATAAAGTCACTGACTGTCTTTCTCGCCTAATTTCTAAACACTCTGGCGATGTGTCTGACGACACAGAAAGTCTATGGGAGGATGGTGAATACAAAGTGTGTGAGATCATAGAAGAAGTGATAAGTGAGGACGAGTGGAAGAATTCAATGAAGAATGATGCTGTGGTGTACGAAGTCTGTAGGTTGGTGACAGAAGGTTGGACTGGTATAAAGGACATGAGCGAGGACGTTTGTAAGTTCTGGAATGTGCGAGATGAATTGTCTGTTGGTGGTGGTTTACTTTGGAGGGGTACTAGACTTGTTCCTCCATCAGCAGTTAGGAAGAAAAATATTCAATCATCAGGGACATCAAGGCATTTAAAAAACCAGAGAGAATTCACTTGCATTTCTGATGACTGGGTATCAATCTTCTTGTGGAACATGTGGTAAGAGATTGCATAGAGTGTAATGCATGTGACAAGATATACAAGATTAGAGTTCAACCAATGGTTATACGTGATGCTTCTACACACTGTTGGCAAGAGGTGGCTTTGGATCTCTTGGTCCCTGCAACAAGTAAATCAGGGCAATCCTATGTTCTTGTCCTAATGGACATGTATTCAAGATGGCCAGAAATCAAAATTACACAAAGCATTGAGGCAAAAGATGTTGTTGAGTTTTTAGATGAAATCTTCTGCAGAGAAGGACTCCTTGATTGTCTGTTAACAGACAATGGGGTTCAATTAGTCTCAAAAGAAAAGGAGGAGTTTTTCGTAAAGAAAGGCATCAAGCACAAACGTGCTCTCTATCATCCTGAAATTAACTGCATGGTAAAGAGGGTCAATCGGAGACTAAAGAAGTCCATCCAACTAGCTACGGTCAAGGGCAGGTACTGGAGGGCTGAGATTTGGGAGAGAGTGATGGTTTACCGCCTCAAGCCCCACTCTATTACGAATAAAATTATTTTTGAACTGTTTAGGGGATGAAATCTAACCCTTGGCGAAGCACTACGCTACGCTCGCGGAGTTCGTGAAGTTTTCGCAACTTCGCACTACGCGAGCAGCACGTAGCACAGTGCGAACATGCGTAGTGCAGTGTAGCGTAGTGCAGCGGTCATTTTTTGCTTGTTCGCGGTCCTGAACGTCATGTTCGCGACCGCGAGCAAGCAAAATGACATCCGGGGGAGATTCTCAACGCGAGGAGGTCAGGTTTGTCATTGTGAGTGGTTGCGCATGCTCGCGACCGCTCTCAATGAGAAACTACCTGTTCGCGTTGAGAAAGCTGCCGCTCGAGTAATAATCTACTCGAGCAGCAGAAAAACTACAGCTCGCACTGTGCACGATGCCGTTTTCAATGCTTGCACAGTGCCGGATGCTTGTCCGCACTGTGCAATCATTGAAAACGCATCTTGCACAGTGCGAAAATGCTACTACGCAGCTCGCGTAGTGCTACGTGAAGTTCGCGTAGTGCGAAGTGCACTTCGCGTAGCTTCGCGTAGAGCTACTACGCGAACTACGCCCAGGGTTAATGAAATCCTAACACTTATATGTTCCAATCTTGTATGAGAAGTAAGTACACGGATGTTTAAGATTATGATGTAGATTCTGATGTCGATCCCTGGCAGGTAAGCCAAAGGTTGAAGTCCATCATGAGAAAGGAGTACTTTGATGCAAGGCATGTGGTTTCTCACACGCATGTATTGTGGGCGACAAAGTGAGAGTGCGTTATCCACAGAAGTCTGGTGTTTCTAAATACTCTCCACCTTTTAAAGTAACAAAGTTATTAAAAAATGCGGTTAAACTCAATGATGGCCAAATATGGAATCTGAGTAGGATTGCTCCCATGCATGCTAGTAATAAAACTAAACTAGACGCACCTGAGACATTCCCTGATGGTTCGTCACCATTAGGCAGGAGCTCCTGCACTTGTAAAGTTCCTGAAACATTACATGACTTTGTTTTGCACTGATCTTTCTTTCTTTGTTCATGTTTCTTATGTTTTCCTAATGTGTAGAGGGAAGTTGTGTAATAGTTAATATGTATCTACATTTACTCAGACACATTCTACATAAGAGTGTTCTATATTCTAGAGTGTTTATGTGTGTTGAGCATGTTAGCTCTAGAATTTCAGGAGTCAGCTGCTCCTTGGGACTCTGTGGATAGGACGTTTCCATATTATAGATGTAACCTTCAATTAAAGAAGAAGCTGTTTAACCCTACTGGATTACTTCTACTTCTTCACACAAATCAATTAAATAGCTGAATTACAGGTGCCAGACCAGACAGACCGAAGGGTGACAGAACAGCCTGGCTTAGACACCAGATCATTTTTCACCCAATCTGACTGGTGATCTTTGAACTATATCAAGTGGGTCTGTAGTTTCAGATTATTATATTTTATTATTATTTTAAGACTTATAAAGCGCGGCTGTCACCGTTGCAGGCATCCTGGTGCTAACAAAATCCAAACCCAAATAGAAACAGAGGCACAGAGTATACCCGGGCTTGCCAGGCAAAAGCCAGGTTTTTACCCTTTTCCTAAACTGCAGAAGTTCATTAGTGGCCCTAATCTCGATGGGGGGAGTGTTCCAGAGTCTGGAGGCAGTCACCTGAAAGGATCTGCCACCAGCTCTGACCTTCCTAAATCTGGGAACGACTACCAGTTTAGCATCCGATGAACGAAGGTGTCTGGAAGGAGTAAACCAGACAAACTTGGACCTAAGAGAAACTCGGCCGCATCCGTGGAGAGCCCTGAACACTATACAAAGGGCTTTAAATTGGATCCTCTGTCTAAGAGGAAGCCAATGTAATTTTGCCAGGGCAGATGGTCCATGAGATCTCCTAGGCAGCCCCAGCGCCAGTTTAGCCGCCACAGATTGGACCCTTTGGAGTCTGTCCAGTAGATACTCAGGGGACCCGAGCAGGAGGGCATTACAATAGTCCAACCTGCTCAGGATGGTACATCTAACCACATGGGCACGGGCATGGGAGGGTAAAAGGGGCAAAACCTTCCTGAGTGAGCGAAGGATGGCAAAACAGCAGGCTGATGTTTTCTGTACATGAGTGTCCATACTGAGCCCGTGGTTCAGCATGACTCCTAAGTTGCGGACAGAGTCCGCAGGCCGTACGGTAGAGCCGGATTCCGGGGGCCAAAAATTGTTGGGTTGATTACTGCTTGGCCAAAAACAATGTTTTAAGCATCCGAGGAAATCTGGGAACATTTGTTCAACCACATGACTAATTAGCACCTTCATGCTAAATCCTCGACTGAACTAAGCCTAGCTGCGAGAGATGAAAATGATAAATGAGAGAGTGGAGATAAACTGTCACAACGAGCATTGTCACAAGAGCGCTGCCATTAAATGAACAACCTAATAAAACGTTATACTTAATTTCTGGCGTTAGTTATGGTCAACCATGTATGAAGAGAATGTGTAAAAGAGAAGCACTGAATAATGTTTCGCTGTTTAACATAAGTGTTTTTAACGAGATGCCAAATCTTTGCTATATGACATGCTTGCATTCTGTACTAACTGAAAATGATATAAATAAAGTTAAAACTAAAATACTATTATGACAGTTACCAAACCCTCATGTTACCTTACATTACATCTTCTGCACTTGTTTCGTGATCGGATGACATGCAGGCCCCATATTGGCAGTATGAAAAGTTATGCCATGAGGAGCCACCATCTTGAGTAGGCAGTATTCCAGTTGTCCATGAGCAGTGGGTTATGCAGAGTGGTTGAGGAATATTTACATCTCACCGCAGTGCTTCAGCGCATGTCAGTACAGTTCTCACCTTTTACTTAGATTCTCACTCAGCACCTCATTCTCAAAGCTAATCTCTCTAGTGCTGCGGGGATTCTGCTTGTGCACAGAACTATGCGCAGGAAACCTGGACCTAAGTGAATTGTGCTGTACCAGAAACTCACCTCAGTACCCAGAACCCCTATCCGATTAGCATCAGTGTCTCATTCGTTGTCCATCCTACCGAGAAGCTATCAAGATTAGACAACCCAGAACAAGCAACTTAGAATACTTTCAGGAATGGTGGGAATCAAGAACACTCTTTCATTTATATTCTCATACAAGTCCACAACATGAGTAATCAGAGGCACAGTAAAGTTTAAAATGTTTATTTTAACTACGTGCTCTAAGATGCAGTATTTTGGCTAACATAAGCAGGCATATGAATAGAAATAAAACAATCAGCATTGTCACAATTCCATAAAACACAAAGGGAGAAATCATATTATAATGATAGTGTAAACAGGTCGTATAGCCCTTGTGTACCACCCTCCCCTTACTCAGAGCTAGGTTTGATAATAATAATAGAAGGTCTCTAGGATTAAACGGGGAACCCCAAACCTCAAAGATCAGCTTAGGTGAATCACATCAAAGGATCAGCAAGCTCTCTGTAGATGGAAAGGTTTTTCTCCAAGAGTCTGAAAACATGCATGCAGTGTAATATTAACCCCTTGGCTGCGGGGCGTTTTCACCTGCTGTGCTGTTACTTTTTACTGCATCTACTGCACTTGATCAGCAGTTTGGAGGCACACAGGGGCCATATTGGCAGTAAACGTTGCCGGGCACTCAGAGTTTAAGGTCCAACTGCAGCTGGATGTGCAAAGTGGTTTAGGTCTTTAGGCCCTAGCACAGAGTGTGTATTATTTTAAACACAGCACTTGCCTCCTACTTGGCCTCTCACTCAGCACCTAAGTTTTCCAGCTAATCTAGCTATAGCGCCAATATCGGCAACACCCCAACTTAGCAGTAATTGGTTGTGCTACGTACAACAATCAGTCCACACAAATATTGTTGGAAAACAGTTTGCTGCTGGTTTATTTCACACAAGAAGTATGCCAACGTGGTGGGTTAACTCAAGGGCGATCCAAAGGCAAGCAGCGGTGACAAACCTAATCTGCCCTGCCCGCCTGATGAGCCAAACTGCACCGTGGCCAACCCAATTGGTGCTACCATTTATATGGGGATAATCCCCCTTTACATTCCAAGGATCACCAGTCCATAACTTTATTCACCCCTTTTAGGGGCGGAGCGTTGCAAGGCCAACATCCGGTTGCTCAGACTTACAACCGCCCGAAGGACTAGCGGGGCACTGACATTGTCATCCAGGGTCCTGCCGTAAAGACTCCTGGGGTTTGGCATAAGGCACCACACTGTGCTCCTGAAAGGGTACCCCTTTATACCAAATCAGCCTCAAGATCGCCCTGTAACTCCACCTCAACACAAATTCATACATTAATACATTCAATTCCTTTGCCCGTCAGCACACAGGGTAAGCGATTGGGAGGGTGACAGCTTGTCCAGCGGGGAGCAAAGAGGATGGCTAATGGGTGGGGCAGGTATGCACACCTGTCCCCAGCCCACTGCACACCGGAAATGACGCAGCAGAGGTGCCGTACATAGGCGGGGCATTCGAGAGAAGGGGTCCCTCCAGCTGGTGCACAGGGACAGCCGGATGTGCAAAGTGGTTTAGGTCTTTAGGCCCTAGCACAGAGTGTGTGTTATTTTAAACACAGCACTTGCCTCCTACTTGGCCTCTCACTCAGCACCTCATTTTTCCAGCTAATCTAGCTATAGCGCCAATATCGGCAACACCCCAACTTAGCAGTAATTGGTTGTGCTACGTACAACAATCAGTCCACACAAATATTGTTGGAAAACAGTTTGCTGCTGGTTTATTTCACACAAGAAGTATGCCAACTTGGTGGGTTAACTCAAGGGCGATCCAAAGGCAAGCAGCGGTGACAAACCTAATCTGCCCTGCCCGCCTGATGAGCCAAACTGCACCGTGGCCAACCCAATTGGTGCTACCATTTATATGGGGATAATCCCCCTTTACATACCAAGGATCACCAGTCCATCACTTTACTCACCCCTTTTAGGGGCGGAGTGTTGCAAGGTCAACCCCCGGTTGCTCAGGCTTGCAACCGCCCGAAGGACTAGCGGGGCACTGACATTGTCATCCAGGGTCCTGCCATAAAGACTCTTGGGGTTTGGCATAAGGCACCACACTGTGCTCCTGAAAGGGTACCCCTTTGTACCAATCAGCCTCCAGATTGCCCGGTAACTCCGCCTGCAACACAAATTCATACATTAATACATTCAATTCCTTTGCCCGTCGGCATGCAGGGTAAGCGATTGGGAGGGTGACAGCTTGTCCAGTGGGGAACAAAGAGGATGGCTAATGGGTGGGGCAGGTATGCATACCTTTCCCTAGCCCACTGCACACCGGAAATGACGCAGCAGAGGTGCCCTGTGGGTAGAATGATTTGTAAAAAAGGGTGGATCTGCACACCTGTGTTTAACTGATTTTATTCAATATTTTGACACCTTCGTAAAGTTTTGTGTGCTCCCTAGTGCTAAGGGTGCGTGCCCTGCTCCCTAGTCGGTAACAACTGTGTAAATATAAGCCCTGGGAAAACACAGGACTACAAGGGGCACAACAAATGGGCCGTAGGCCTTATATACAATAAACATAAGTTGAATCTGTAAATTTACTACTGCATGAGCAGGTGACATTTATTTCAAATGCCTCTTGTATTTTTAAGAAAACATAAGTAGCATGTGAATTCGTTTTTTACATTCATACATACACAGGTTTCTGTGTATAACTAACAATGTTCAATAACCACATAGTTAGAATACCAATAGTAACCACTTGAAAATTGTACATGAAAGAAATGTATTAATGAAAACAATATTAAGGTTGATGTCCAAAATCCCAATGCATTTCGGGTTCAAATTGAACCCTTCGTCAGGGGATAAATTGAAAAAATGAATGGTCAATCTTGAGATGACAGCGTCCTGTGTTGAGGTCTCTACGTGATCTACAAAACAGCAACAAAAAATATATATTCTCTGTGTCCAACTTACATATGAATTTTCATGTTGCACAAACAACGACTGGGGAGTGCCACTGGGAAAAAAACCTCCATGTGAAACATGATGTGCTCTGTGCCCAAAATACTTCTGTTCCCGTGTCAAAGGATCATGCCAATCACTACAAATATAGTGACAATCCCACGTGAGTAAAATGAATGCCATGCAATCAGATAGTGAATACAATTCAAGAGCTCATGTATCCTATTGAGAAAATCGTGCCAAATATGAAAATAAGGGACGTGCTCATGATTAAATCAAATGAAAGAACAAGAGAGTATGCTTACAACGAGGAGAGAGCACCTGAAGCGCCGATTTTCAAATATGTATATCCTCTGCCATAGTAACTACCAGTATAGGTCCAAAATGTCTAAGAGACAGGGAGAGCGAGGTTAGTTTACCGCTAATATGGAGCTATGTAAACACGCTGTGGTGAAGACATGCAAGAGAGCTTACCGCCCGATATTTGATTATGAGGACTGGCCCCGAGAGCCCATAAGGAGAGATCTGCAAAAGAATATTACAATCCTCAACTGTGAGGTAACTGGCTCTGTGTATCTAAAAAACCGAGCAAACAGCCCCTTATCGTACCTGCAATTGCCGACGCCGTCACACTAGTTCCGAGGTTAGAAGCGAGTCCGCCCATCAGGTCACGTGGGTCCAAAGAGTACTAAAGTGGTGAGGCAAGAGACGCGATCCATGTGAAAAATAAGCTACAGCGTTAAATTGTCGTGCAATGAGATATAGTCTGACATATTTGAACGAGAGACAAACCATGAGAAGTTGTTGCTCCCTGGTATGTGACCACGAAAGGGTGTGACGAAAATAAAAATTAACGTGTAAGGAAGAATTAAATTCAGATGTGCAAGAATGCATGAACAAAGTTGTGAAAAAAGAGAGAGAATCCCAGTGTACCGACGTACAATCTATATGAAAACACTCCATATTCATAAAAAGCAAAGTAATTCGTAATGGTCATTCAGACCACCTGGAATAACAGTTCCCAAGGTCTTTATCCAGTATGTTTCCCTTCTAGCTAGAAGGGTATGAAAATCTATTCCTGAAATTTGTTGAATGCGTTCTAGTACAGTGTATCTCAGTTGGGGAATGGAGTGTTTTGCTTCTACCTAATGTCTAGCTAAGGAAGAGTGAGTGTTCTGGTTCCTGATGCGGCTTTTATGCTCCACTATTCTGGTCTTGATTTTCCTACTGGTCCTCCCTACATAAACAAGCCCACATGGGCATTTAATTGCGTATACTACAACTTCTGTAGTACAATCTGCGTTATGTCTGAGTTTTATACTTTGACCAGTATGAGGGTGCATAAATTGGTTACCAGTGATGACGTTACCACATTGACCACAGTTGTAACATTTCATCATGCCCTTCTCTTTCTGATTTCTTACGTTCTTCGAAGGTTTCAATAGTTCCCGTAGGTTTTTTGCCCTTGTGTGTGCAAACAGTGGTGCACCATGAAACACTTCTGCAAAGTCTGGTTCGTTGTCAATGAGTTCCCATTGGTTTTTGATGAGGGATTTAATCTGGGATGTCTGAATCGAATTCTTAATGACAAATACTTCTCTTTGCATAGGGATCTTAATTTTAGGTATCCGAAGTTCTTCACGGTTTTTATGAGATATTGTTTGAACAGCCGTGTGTAATATGTCATCAGGATAACCACGGTCCTTGTATTCTTGCATCTGTCTATTTAACTCTTCTTTACATTGATCATCATCAGATGTTATTCTCTTCATACGCATCATCTGGGATATGGGAAGATGTTTTTTCAGACTGTATGGATGAGCGCTGGTAAACAACAGAGCATTGTTGACGTCTGTAGGTTTCCTGTATACAGATGTTTGTAGACCCCTGGTTGTTCTTCTTATCTCAATATCCAGAAAATGAATTGTCTCTTTGTTGATCTCATAAGTGAATTTAATCCTGGGATTCAACGTGTTGAGTTCAATAATACTCGCTTCCAAAAGCTCTCTGGTACCTGTCCAGATGACTAGAATATCGTCGATATATCGAATGAATAGTGCCGCATTTGTCAGCCATAAAGGGTTAGATGTTATGAATTGATCTTCGAAGTGAGACATAAAAATGTTCGCATAGGATGGTGCTCCTGGAAAACCCATTGCGGTTCCAGTGCGCTGAATGTAAGATTTGTCCTGCCAGGAGAAATAGCTGTGATAAAGGGAGAAGTGCAACAATTCTAAAAGAAAAGTGCCTTTGTGCTGGTCCATTTCTGAATGCAATAGCCGCCATTCTACTGCCTCTAATCCATCCTGATGTGCAATGGATGTGTACAATGCGACCACATCAATGGTGCAAAGCCAGATGTCTTGTAGGAAAAGATCCCGCTGCGATTCCAATTTATTCAAACAGTCTGTTGTATCTTTGAAGTATGTGACCCACGATTGTACTAAGGGTTGTAAGTGAAAATCCAGGTAATGCCCCAGTGGTTCGTGTATTGATCCGCATCCTACCACTATAGGTCGAAATGGTGGGGAGGTTCTATGCTTATGCACCTTTGGTAACATATATAAGGTGGGCACCTTAGGTGTGGAGTTGAATAGGAATTTCTTGGTGGTTTCATCTATAATGCCAGACTCAAAGGCCCCTTGTAGTAAATTACTAAGTGTATTCAATAATTCATTTGTGGGGTCGTACTCCATTGGTATATACGTATCCACATCCTGTACATGTTCGTTTACACTTTGAATGTAAAAGTCTGTGTCTAGCACTACTAAATCCCCTCCTTTTCTGCTGGATGAAATGTGATTGAGGGGTCCTGTCTCAATTTGTTCAACGTCCGTCGTTCCTTAGGGGTGAGATTCAGGTGTCGCATGGAACCATATTTAATTTGCTCCAAATCCTTTTTAACCATTGTCTCAAATGTGTCTAATGTCTTATGTGAGACTGGTGATAGAAACTTACTTTTGGGTCTGAACTTTCGTTGTTCCTGTGTCAGTTCATCTGTACTTGGGTAAATAGAAAAGAACCACCTTAGTCTGAGTTTTCTCATGAATCTAAAAAGTGCAACCACAGTTTCCAAAGCATTAGATGTGTAGGATGGAACAAAAGAAATTCCCTTGTTTAGTACACGTATCTCTTCCATACTCAATTGTTTAGTTGAAATGTTTATGACTAAAGAGTTCATTTCTTTACATTCCTCTGTGGCCTTCCTTGTTCCTTTGTGACCTTTGGTTTTTCCACGCCTGATGCGTCGTCTGGGTTGATCAAGTTCTTGTCTGGTGGTGCTTTGGACATGGGGCCTTCCACTAAAAAAAGGCACATTGCTTGCCGAAGTTGTCGCAGTTTCCTCTATAATTGCCGTGGTGGCTCGTGTCAAAGTGGCGGCTGGCCTCTGTAATGATAGGTCTTGGTCTGTGACTATACTCTCTTCAGATGACGTGGCTTCCGGTTTTTTGAAGACTCTCCTCTGCGCATATTTCTCAGCCCATGTATAAACTTCATCCAGTTTATAATCTATCGTGTCCCGGCGGAACTTGCGGGTCTTTCTTTCATGTACCTCTTTAGCGTGAGTGTCGAGTGGTCGAGTTCCGCACCACGTGACCTGATGGGCGGACTCGCTTCTAACCTCGGAACTAGTGTGACGGCGTCGGCAATTGCTGGTACGATAAGGGGCTGTTTGCTCGGTTTTTTAGATACACAGAGCCAGTTACCTCACAGTTGAGGATTGTAATATTCTTTTGCAGATCTCTCCTTATGGGCTCTCGGGGCCAGTCCTCATAATCAAATATCGGGCGGTAAGCTCTCTTGCATGTCTTCACCACAGCGTGTTTACATAGCTCCATATCAGCGGTAAACTAACCTTGCTCTCCCTGTCTCTTAGACATTTTGGACCTATACTGGTAGTTACTCTGGCAGAGGATATACATATTTGAAAATCGGCGCTTCAGGCGCACTCTCCTTGTTGTAAGCATACTCTCTTGTTCTTTCATTTGATTTAATCATGAGCACATCCCTTATTTTCATATTCGGCACGATTTTCTCAATAGAATACATGAGCTCTTGAATTGTATTCACTATCTGATTGCATGGCATTCATTTTACTCACGAGGGATTGTCACTATATTTGTAGTGATTGGCATGATCCTTTGACACGGGAACAGAAGTATTTTGGGCACAGAGCACATCATGTTTCACATGGAGGTTTTTTCCCAGCGGCACTCCCCAGTCGTTGTTGGTGCTACATGAAAATTCATATGTAAGTTGGACCCAGAGAATATATATTTCTTGTTGCTGTTTTGTAGATCACGTAGAGACCTCAACACAGGATGCTGTCATCTCAAGATTGACCATTAATTTTTTCAATTTATCCCCTGACGAAGGGTTCAATTTGAATGCATTGGGATTTTGGACATCAACCTTAATATTGTTTTCATTAATACATTTCTTTCATGTACAATTTTCAAGTGGTTACTATTGGTATTCTAACTATGTGGTTATTGAACATTGTTAGTTATACACAGAAACCTGTGTATGTATGAATGTAAAAAACGAATTCACATGTTACTTATGTTTTCTTAAAAATACAAGAGGCATTTGAAATAAATGTCACCTGCTCATGCAGTAGTAAATTTACAGATTCAACTTGTGTTTATTGTATAAAAGGCCTACGGCCCATTTGTTGTGCCCCTAGTAGTCCTGGGATTTCCCATGGGTTATATTAACACATGAGAGGTGCTCGACATGGGCGGGGAATTCGAGAGAAGGTGCTGGTGCAACTGGTGCACGGGGACATGCCTAATGCGGCACTAAGGGGCCCGCCCTCTCAAAGGGCCCACTGCGTGTGCCGCTGGCAGCCGCATAACATTGTTTTGCTCTCACTCAAGCTCAACTCCCTTGCAGCTTTGTGTGCTCCTTTGCTGTCATATTTCCTCTCTGTCGGGTCAGCAGTTTAATGAATGAATGTCATTTATGAAGCATACAGCTGCTTCCCTGGAAGCTTCCCAGCGCTGAATAAGCCTATGAAGCAGAACAGAAAGACTAGTGGTTACCTTCTTTTCTAGCTAGTCTCTTTTAAAAAAAACTTGAATTATGTTTTGCTGCATCCACTGCACTTGTTGAACCATCCGGCGCACACAGGCATTATACTGATAGTAAGGCCCATTGTGCCACATGATGCAGCCATCTTGGTAAGGCAGTGGTGCAGTTGTCCATCTTCAATAGGATAGGATGTGCAGAGTGGTCAAGGACTATTTAAGTCCCGTCTCAACAAGTCTGTGGAGTGGGCACACTACTGGTGCTCAAATGGCGCACCAGCTGCTGGCAATGCTGCCTAACTTGCCCAAGATACTGCCTTGTGTTAAACTCTGGAGGATATTCTCCTGAACTCCTGCTTTCCCTCCCCCCCCTCCAATTCCACTCAAGGAGCACGTGATACAAATTACCTCTATGCCCTCATACAACAAGCAAATAATTCCCAAATGAAATCTGTGCTGTATAATGTAAATGAAGCCAGTCACCCTGCTTTCATACTGCAGACCTGAACTTTGAATGAAATTGTAACTTGATTTTCATTGTGAACCTTGCTTACTGATCACTGCGGGGATGAGTTATTCCCCATGGACTTCAAAATCTATAGGCAGCATAGACCAAATAATCTTGGAGCGGGAGTCACTATAAATTCCTGTAATCAAATTGGGAGTTCACGTAAGTACATGAAAAATCTCTGTATTTCCTGTCCTGTGCTAAACGTCACCTACAATTTTATTCTGACTTACAAGTAACTAAAATCTTCAATGCAAGTCCTCCAGTCTTATATACACATGATAGTTAGCTTGTCAACCAATGTAGATAAACTGACCTTTGTAGGTGATTTCAACCTTTGGTTTTAATCCCAGGAAAGCTGTGCTTTAGATTTTATAGAAGCTCTCAGGGTGCTCAAGCTCCCTTTAAGAAGCTCTCTTCCCATGATCCACTCTTCACCCACACACTTTGGCGAGTGTCTGACTCTATGCTATTTTCAGTAGATGCACTTCGCTCTTGGTAGAAGCATCAATAATATTCCCTTTGTAAATCATTATGGTATCCCCCTTTTTTATCACAGCCCTTGAGAAACAATTAAAACCCAAGGTATTCACAAACCCACTTGATGTAACTGGAAAAATCTTGAGATAGATCTCACTGCCCATGCTTTTCAAAGCAATCTGCCATCCTTCCCCTTTATGAACTCCAATGATGATTATGGAGGACAGCTACAACTTTCTGTTGCTCTTTCCACTTCCCTCAATTCCACGCTCTAGCTAAAAAAACAGAAATCTTGCCCACATCCTTGGAATAAGAATATAATACCACAGGAACAGGCTCTGTTGAGAATCAATATATACTATGATGAGCTTGTTCAAAATCTTGGAATTTTAATGAGTTATTTTTTAAGCAATGATTAATTGATCTTCCTTTATTTATGGTTGACCTGATGAATTCCAGCAGAAATCGAGTGTCAAGTTGTTAACCAGTGCTGGCATGAAATACACAATAAAAAAACTAATACTAAAGACTTAACTAAAACTTGAGAAATTAGACAGTATATTTTCACTGTAAACATTGTAAGGCATGGATTCAGGGTTAATATCATCTTCCAACAAATCCTGGGATGTCAATAGCACACTACCAGGGCTGAAGCCAGGCCCTGAAACTTTCTAAAAAGTAAGTACTGTGTAAGTATCTACAACAAATTGGACAGCGCCCAGGTTTACAAAATGAATGTTTTATTCTGCATTCTTTATAAAGTGGATTGACACAAGATTATTTTCCATTGTCCAGACCATTGTCAGATGGACCAACCTGCTGCATGTTAGTCCTGACAGCCTTAGGGCAGTCTACACCTTAACATTTTGCTTACATCCTCCATTTTTCTGACCTCGTTTTTGCTGGCTTTAGGAATCTGTGCACCTTACCACTGCTAACCAGTGCTAAAGTGCTTGTGCTTTCTCCCATAAACATGTCAATAATGACGTATCCCCAATTGGCATATTTAATTTAATTATAAGTCCCTAGCAAACTACATGACATGTGCCCAGGGACTGTAAATCAAAGTAGTGGGCCTGCAGCACTTATGATGCCCCTCACATAAGTAGGTCAAAGGCCTGCTATAGTTCATCATTCGTCTGCGTCAGGATATTCATGTGCGCCCTATGATGAAGCATGACACTAGAGTGTGAGGTCAGTATTGAAACCCGAAAGGGTTTCCCAGTACAGAATATTGAGCAGCTCCCGATTAGACAGAAGATCGTTTTTGATTACCCCATCCTTTCTTTGGTGTGAATTAGTGTTACAGTAGGGAGGGGGAAGGGAAGTGTGATACCCCCACCCGCTGTGTTGTGTGTGTGTTGAAGACAATTGTTTTGCCTGAGTGTGCAGTTTACATTGCCATTTCTACCTGCATGCATCCTCTCTCCAACAACCATCAACCAGAACCAGCACATTGACCCTGTCGCGTGGATTGGAACCAGCGCATCACGCCAGTTCATGGCTCGGAACCAGCACATCGCTCCTATTGTGTGACCAGAACCAGCACATTGCCTCTGCTGTGTCGATCAGCCCCGATGCAGCGCCATTGAATTACCACTGCAGAAGGTCTCCGCATCTCCGTCAACGGCATTCTCGATGTTGATGCTGAATCTCCGTATTGCAGCTCTTCGCAGATTGAAGCAGATGCATCGTCCCTGCTGCGCGGAATTGGAACAGCGCATAGCCCTCACTGTAAGGATAAGGAATGGCGCATTGCCCTCAATGTGTTGATCGACACCGACGCATCGCTTCGGCCACATCTTTTATGCCGACTCAGCCAGGATCAAAGTATTTTTGTTTAGCAGACCTCACTGGGTCTCTGTATCTGACTCGTGCTCAAGCGTGGTCAGTCTGAACCTTTGACTTTGTCCCGGTTCCACGTGACCAGATATCGCAAGCAAGCGCTTATTGCGTCTATTTTTAAAAAAAATATATTTTTATTAATCCATGAAGCCTCATCAAAAAACCATAAATAGATTTCAATTATACAATCAATGGTAACAAAAAAACCCTCCCACATGGTCCTTAGAGAAAAGAAATAAAAAAAAAAATCCAGCAGTGCTAGCATAAAACCGACATTTAGTAAAAGCACAAAAAAAATCGTTAATATGACCAACTCTCACATTTTATACCCTCTTTACCACAGTACTAAAGTGCATGGTGCAGTATACAAAATGTATCAGATATTGCTTTTGATCCAGAGGAAAAAAAGTGCACAGTGCAATATAAGCAGCATGTCATAGTTCCATAAAGTACAGGTGTTTATTTCATGGCATATCATTCATCCATATAAGAGACCACCGGCCCCCAGAAGTCTCTACCTAGTTTCCTCTTCCAAGCCCCCTTTAATGTGTTTAAGCTATATTCTAGATTAAAGATGGAAAAAATCTTGCCCTCCATAGCTCAAAAGTCGGGCATCTTTATGAAGCCAAATTGACGCCACGCACAGCCGGACTATAGCTGTGACTACAAAGTTTACTTAAGTTACTGCATATATAAAATATATGGACAATTCCTGCATCTTCTGCTCCGCACCAAAAGCACTTGTCATTGTTAACTCCACCCCATTTTAACAGCCTAGCTGGAGTATAGTAAAGATTACAAATGTTCTTGTAGTGCTGTGTGCAGAGGTTAGCGGACATAAGTAATCTTCCCGCCAATTCAATAAAATTTTCCACCCGTGTACCTTGACACCCAAGTCTATTATCCCAATTAGTAATTTGTCTGTCTAAATCCCCTTCCTTAGTTTCTAGTAATAGATTATATAACAAGCCAATCTGTGCCGTTTTCCTTACACCTTCAACTACGGGATTTATATCAATCTTCCATTGGCTCTTAAATAGGTAATCACGGATCTGCAGGAATTAAAAAAATTCAGTTTGGGGGAGGTGATACTTTTTGACCAACTCTCAAAAGACATCATGTCCCAGTTATCATATAGGTCCCCAATACATTGAATACCTCTTGTCCGCCATCTCTCTATAATCTGGTCCCAGAATATCGGGAACAAAAGCATAGTGGCAGAAAACAGGGTATACTGGGAGACCCTCTCAAATCTGTGCCATTTCCGCACCACTTTCCACACCTTATATGCCGAAGCCGTGCCCTCCCCCACCTTCCCCCCAAAAAGAGGCTCCGCGATGGAACGAGCTTTTATCCCCCCAGATCCCCCTGTCCCACTGCATGCAAAGCCACACTTTTTCCTTTAGCGCCTGTTTTACCTAGATAAAAGGAAAAATTCAACAAAACACACACAAAAAAGAAGAGCTGATCTAGTCCATACATATCTCTGCTATTAAATAAAGTGGCACATCTAATGACCCATACCACTTTACCTAGGTTTCTCCCATTATCAGTTCTTCAATGAGTGAAGATACTCCTTAGCTGCTGTTTCTGTAGCAAAAAACCGCACTTGCTCATTATATATGATCTTAAGCTTGGCGGGATTCAATAGAAAGGCTTGCGCCTTTTTATCTCTGAATGGAGTAATGAGCTGCCCCAATTGCCATCTTTTCTCTATGGTAAGGAGAGAGTAACCAGGGAGCACAAAAAAACTCTATCCCCTTCCCCAATTTCTTCCGATCTGGTCGCGCCAGGTCATATAATGCCTCTCTTGCCAAAAAGTTGTTGACTGATATTAAGATAGCCCTTGGTCTACTTGCATTCTGACCCGCTCTGTTGCACACTGTAAAGGGGAACCTATGTGCTCGAAGGATTTCCCGATCCCAATCCCATTGGGTCAGCCCAGGAATGGCCTCAGAAAACAATTTGCTAACAAACTTTCGTACATCCGGCCCCATCGCCCCCTCTGGAATGTCCAATATGCGAAGGTTATTACATCGTAGGCGATTCTCCAAGTCCGTAATCTTCCAAAGTGTATCATCCTTTGCAGTGTGAAGTGCCTCAGTTGCTGCTTTCTGTGCAGCGAGCTCATCCTCTAGGTTCGAAATGCGTGCCTCTGCCTCATTGAACCTTTCAGCGAACTCGGTGCGATTTTGCCACCCACCCTCTGCACTGAATTCTGGAGCTTGCGACAGGGTCCCTGAGTGCGCAAGCTCTCAGTGTGGGTCTCCTCCCTATGGGCCATGATGCTCTTGTAAATGAGAGCCAGGGAGATGTCTTCAGGGTTCTCTGTCTAATTCAATTCAATTCACTTCAATTTGTTTATTTTGGTTTGGAACTCCTATGGAGGTCCACAAAAACATATCAATAAATTTAAAAAAGAAACAAACTTAACATATAGTACAAAATTCTTTCTTATACATCGCTACATCCCAAGAGTAATTCTTATATCGGGTGTACTGTATAATGCACAAATAATACAATAAAGAGATAAGACAATCAAGAATCCGACCAGCTCACATAATATACCATTGGAATAAAACTACTATAAAAAAAATCTTTTTCCTAATAAATAGACAAAAATGTTTAAAAAAATGTATATATCTTATGGCAAACCATTTCAGTTGGGGAAGACAGAACCAGAGATCGTGCTTCCTGGGCAGAGTGAATATTAAATTTGATTAAAAATGGCTTTAAGAACACTCGCCTAGCTCTTTGCAATTTTGTACATACAAATAAAACATGATTTAGATCTTGAATTTGTGAATGGCACATTTCACAGATTCTTTTCTCTCTTGGTATGTTTTCCCAGATACCGGTAACTTCTCTCAGAGGTATCAAATTAAGTCTCGGTAGGAGTATCAGCCTTCTAGTCCCATGAGGCATATTCCAAGATAGATAGGGTTGTGGTTTATTCCCCAAGGCACTCCCACTGACCGCCTCATTACTGGGCATGGACAGACTTTAAGGGACATCTCTAGCCAAACTGATAAAGGGAATAGACTTCTTTAAAAGCTGTTTCAAAACAGACTTGGGCATAGGAGAAGCGGGGTTCAAACCAAGATCAAATGTTTCATTTGCAACAACAAAAGATCTCAAAAACGTTGATTGATCTTTTAATGTGGCAAAAATCTTTTAATGTGTCAAAAATCTCTGTTCTCAGGGCAGCCCTAAGTGTACCCTCTCCCCCCAGAAGAGGGAATTTCCCCACGGAAGAGCCCCTGCAAAGGATAAAGCAAAAGACGAAATTAAACCAAATTCGAGACGCAGTACATGTGAAGCAGCCAAAGAATTTAAATCACAAATTTGACACAAGATTCGTCCTTCTGCCTTATAAAAGGAGAGCCAGTAATTCATATCTAATACCTCGGCAGCATATATTAGTGAGGGAGGGATTTTTACCTTAAAAACTGATAAAACATGGCCGAAATGGCGTCTCCCGCAAGTTTTGTAAAATCTATTTTAATGCACTTGCCTGGGAGGCAGCCTTACTAACACAGTGTTTAATATGCTCCAAGTCTCGGCCTGTTTTTTAAAAAACTTTCCCCAAATATAAGTATGAGTCGACTAATTCCAAATTTTCAAAGCCAAGCATCCATTTTAGACATCTCTTTATTCTAAGCCCCTTCTTATGAAAGACCAGAATCTTGCTCTTTGTAATATTAATTTTCAGGAAGTGGGCCTCTGCATATTTACTTAGGTCATCCAGACGACGTTGCAAGCCAATAGGCGTTAAATCAAATATTGCCACATCATCTGCGTATAATAGAGAGCCAACGGACACTGTGGCGATTCTAGGGGCATCTCCCCTCACCGAGTTCAGGGCACCGGGGAGATCGGCAATATACAGGGAGAACAAGAGAGGTGCTAATAAGCAACCCTGCTTAAGCCCATTGTGTGTTCTAATTTTGCATGATAACCCCTGTGAACTTCCCATCAGAAGCTGGCACCAGGTGTCTGCGTGTAATTCCATAATAAGGCCCAGAAGATGATATGGTATGCCAAGAAGAAGCAGCTTTCTCCACAGCGTTTGACGGTCCACTTTGTCAAACGCTGTGGAGAAATCAATAAAAGCTGTATACACTGACATACCTCGTGAAAAAACATATTTCTCCACAATAGTCTGTATGACCGCTATATTGTCCAGGGTGCCATGATTCTTTCTAAAACCAGCTTGTTTCGGAGGTAGAATATTCTGATCATACGCCCATTGTTGAAGATGACGTAATATACTTTTTGCGAATAGTTTACCTGTGGCGTCCAACAGGGCAATCTGTCTAAAACAGCCCGGCAGGGTTTTCGGTCCCTTTTTATACAAAGGGACTACAATACTACCCTTCCAAGAAAGGGGGATTGTATTCGTAATAAAACAATAGTTAAACAATGGCTCTAAAAAATCACCCCATGCATCTGGCTCCTTTTTGATTAATACAATTGGAATTCCATCTGGCCCTTGAGTGCCGGAGGTTCTAGCATTCCTTATGTATCTTACCCCTTCCTCTGCTGATGGGGGCCAAATTCACCAAATTCAATAAAAGTTAATTTGACCCCATCAATCATCATGGGAGATCCTGGGTTGGTATTCTTATATAATAGGGAAATATAGTCCACCCATTCCCTCTCTGGGATTGGTATGGGTCGAGCCCTTTGCCTAGAATCACAATATTCTGCGATCAGGTGCCAGTATTTTCTTGATTTTTTTGCCATCGCAGCTTCCCTCAACCCAATCCACTTAACTTCATACTCCCTCCTTTTTCCACTAAGCATACAGCGTCTTCTTGTTCGCTTAAGGCGATTGATTTCCTGCTGCCGATCTAGTAGGAAATGAATGTACTGTTTCCTGACAAGACGGTTAATGGCTTGGTTTAAAGGCATTAAAAGGGACATACTCCGTTTGGGCATACGAGGTCTGGACGATATAGAGCTTAAATTACATATTTCAAATGGAATTGTGTCCCCAAGGCTGCCCCATTAACCCCAGTGTCACCCATAAATGAATAATCCCACTGGAAGGAATCTGTACTTTCCCCCATCGGAGGTCCTGCACTCTCCTCTGCATCAACCTTTTTGCGGACTGTATTATGAAGGTCCTCCCTCTGTTTGGACAGAGTGCTCACGTCTGACTCATCCCCCGAGGCATCAGAAGGCTCAGACATTGAGAAAAAGGGATAATCTCCTGAGTCACTTTCCTTTAAATTGTCCTGGTTGCCAGCCTTATTTCCACTTGCCCCCAGCCCTGCACTTTAATTGAGTGCTTTGGCTCCTTTTCCACTTCTTTACCCCTTTTTCACCATTTCTCGGGGCTTGTCACCCGCTATGTTGCCCTTATCCAATATTAAGTCCGGTGTTAAGTGCTCAGGGAGCTTCTCCCCCAATGTGTCATTCTGTGTTTTTGTGCTCATTTTAGGTGTAGAGGGTATAGCTTTCTTTATCTTTCCAGAAAGAAACAGCGCGGGAACAGATTTCTTACCGCTCTCCATGCGAGTTTTCTCAGTAGTAAAATCCGAATTCTTTTTCTCGGGCTCTTGTCCTGGCCTGCTTTCGGCTTACTCCACAGTATTCCTCGCCTTTCCCCGTCCCACTTTCGGGGTCATTACAGCGTTGCGCGGTCCAGCTTCCCAGGCACCCTCCGATCTCGTCAGCACTCCACACGCACTGCTGAGCGCTTACGCAGAAGACCGCCCAGCGAGAATCAGCAGCCTCCACACCTTCAGTCGGGGAGCCCCGCAGAGACTCCACAGCATTGCCGGCACCAAGCCTGCAGTCGAGGTCTGCAAACTCCGTCAGAAGGGCTTCGGCGTCCTTGGCACCATCGGCACAGTAAGTTGAACAGGGGGGGAAAGCTCCGGGAACTGCGAGCTCACACGACCGCACTCACGGCCGCCATCTTGCCACGCGCTTCTCAGCGCTATTTTACACTTTATTCTTTAAGAATAAGGTATCTCACGTTCAAGCTATTGAATTTGTGTCAATTTGGTCCAGTTTAATTTATTAAATCATAATCTATTTTTCTAACCTGGTGTGTCTTTTGTAGGGTGTTTTTACTGTTTTACCATTTGAAGTGTTGCACAAATACTTTGCACATTGCCTCGTATAAAAGAATGACCGATATGTGCCTAGATACAAGAAGGTGAGCACTGGTTAATTTAGAATTACATGCTTCTTACCCTGACTAGGATTGTGGTTGCAGCTTGACTAGGGCTCATACCCCAATCAAACTACAAACTACAACTCAATTTATAACGGTGCATATGTTTAATTTATGTTGAGACCTCCAAATCTTTATGGAGTGGGAGTCTATCTTACAGGTGTTAATGTACAACCATCGCCCATATTT
The DNA here is from genome assembly GCF_964261635.1 of Lissotriton helveticus. Classification (NCBI taxonomy): domain Eukaryota; kingdom Metazoa; phylum Chordata; class Amphibia; order Caudata; family Salamandridae; genus Lissotriton; species Lissotriton helveticus. Next base: position 492,000,507 of record NC_136057.1, on the reverse strand, counting down.
CTTATTGTAAGCAAGTCAGTCCTCACTAAGGAAGAGAGATGCAAAATATTCTTGTTCAATGTAGCTGCAGGCAGGATTTCAAGTGCACAGTGATTAAATTGGGAATGCCATCCATCTCCAGATTCATAAGGGAATTAATTTATCTGTTGTTATATACATGTAGAATGGATAGCAAACATTGTTTTATTGCTACAGAGATATTAGGCCATGGACATCTATCCTTAGACCTAAAGGTAAATATGAGGCCGACTGGCTCTTATGTGATGCATTTATGTAATTATGGTTGGGTGTCCTAATTAATGTTTATAATATATGATGTGTGGAAGGGTTGAAATTACATATGCAACACTTTGCAACTGTGGTGGTATAAAATAAAATTCTCAAGTTACTAGCCCAAATAAGCTGTGTTTCTCAGTACACCTTCTTTGAATACTATTTCTGATAATTTGAGCACTTCATTGCATATATATGTAGACTCCATATTACATTCCAAGTGTAAACTGCCCATTTATGAAAAATGTACATGCTTCTACATTTAAGAAGCTAGTAGTCTGGAGTTCCGACATAAAAGCTATACAAATAGAATAATTATATGGTTGAGATTCGTAGATGATCTGTTTATTATTTGGAAAGGAAAATAAAGTAATACACAAATATTAGTTGATAAAGGTAATATATTATTTGTAATCTTTTCTTCATATCAGTAATAGTAAGATAGAATGCCTGGATCCAACGTTGAATATCAGAGACAGTAGTATCCACAATGATTTGTGTTGAAAAAGCATGCCTGGTAATAGCCTTCTTGCTGCGGGTACCTCTCATACATTACCACTTAAATGGAGCACAATATATGGAGAATTGTTAAGGGCTAAATAAAACTGCGCTTCAGAAACATCCTTAGGTAGGGAAAAAGATGTGATAATGAAATGCTTTCAAGAACACAGTTCCCTAGAAAGGTTTTTAACATAGCTCTACAGAAGGTAATAAAAGTTTATTATAGAGGACATGCTATTTACTGAAACAAAAAGGCTACAAAGAAAATGGCCCACATGCAAGATCCATTACCATGTACAGCAGGGTTGCAGGATTCATAAAGGAAATATTCAAAAGTTTGGAAGTGCTGGAACTTTACCAATAATTGATGAATTTATGGAAACAGACCAAGTTGAAACCTGATTGAAGAGAAGGGTGGGTTTCTGGAAATGTAAAACACGTAAAGCCTATAAAAATGGACTTGATTGTGTTACTTATGAACCACCATTCTCAAAAATACTCAAGAAAATTTTAAAATATATAAACTACATAACAGAATGTGTTGCATCTGTCCTGACCTAACCATGCCTTTGAGAATGACCTGGATGCAAGTCATTGCTGAGCCTTCTAAGATGGGAGTGTGGAATTGTTAAAATAATACCTTATTGGCTGTATATCTAGAAACATATAAGGTAGTGACAGGAATGCAGCATCACATAGGTTGGAGTCAATGTATATGTGTTTGACTCATCAATATGGAAGAAGAAGCAGCTCTCTACCTATGAATGCAGTTGTACTATATTCCTTTTGCTGTGCTTTTCTGAAATTCAGGAATAAGCTATTGCTAGAACAGTGATTTTAAATTACATAAGACTGCTTTTAATATATAAATATTTCTTAACAGGTATATCAAAGATTAAATAAAATGGTGATTGATTATTCTGCACTGCCCACTAGGGCAGGATGGGCAAACTATATAATTAATGTGGACTTTTGAGAAACTAAATGCATGTAATCTTGTTCACTGTACAGACTTTTACACTGTTATTGGGGTATTTTATTTATTTCCCTAAAATGGTTCGATGATATGATCACTATTTAGGGTGTAGGGCTCTTAAGAATGTAAGAAGAACTCATAGGCTTTGTTGAGAGTCAAGCTCAGTGAGTGGAAATGTGATAAATTGCCTGTTTACATGGTCTTAATAAAGGGAGGAATATCAGACTTCGAAAAGTGTGAGCATCTTTTTCAAAAAGTCATGGAGATGGTATATCTACCAAACCACAGCTAATAGCTATTGGGATAATCATAGTTTCATGATGGCCTAACAGAATTATGATGTGATAATGGTAAATGCATTTGTAACAAACACTAAATCTGAAGGTAAATCTGATAGAGGAATTTCCTCCATAATAGGGATAGCATGTTCTGGTGTTTTATTCTCTGGATTTTGCACGTGTTCCACGAATATGACATTTTTCCACTGCCACTCAACTATAACTTTGATCCTAATGCATTACCCTGGTCAAGTTAAATGAAAGGTAGGAAATTACATAACAGTACATTTGATTTTCAAACAGGGTTCCAATCTGGAACACTAGAGAACTAAACTCACATTGACAATGGGATTTCCAGTGGTAGGCCAAACTTTATTGGAGCCTAATTGACATGCTCTGGAAAGTGGCTATTAATATGTATACTACGTTAATCTGTGTATACAATGTTGGAGAGGATATTAAACAAGTTGTTGGATTTCCTTAGAGATCCATAGGAATGAATTAAGCAGTGGATTGATTAATAAAATGACACCATAGAGAGACATAGATGCCACTTATAAACAGTTGGTGATGCAGATAGACAGAACAGCAAACTAAGTGGCAGAGGGGAAGAGAGGGCAGAGAGGTTGTAGCCTAGAAGGGTTATTGCAGCAACAGGAGCAACCTCCCGAGGCCCAGAACTGGAACAGGCACCTCCTGGGAGGTTAGAACTCTCAGCAGCGGAGTTCAAGGAAGCTGGTGGTGAAGTCTTTGTGTCCCTGACACTTCAGAACAGGAGGCAAGCACACACAAGACCTTGACGATTCTTATCAAGAAGTCTTACAGCAAAGTTCCAGTCTCTGTCCTCTCCTTGGCAGAAGCAGCAACTGCAAGCCAGTCCAGCAAAGTAAAACACAACACATGAGCAGAAGTTATCTAAAGTTCTGAGGTTTTAGGTATCATTCCTATACCCCACTTTTTCTTCATAGTCTTTGTTGCAAGAGTCTCCGAGATCAGTAAAAACCAATTCTGTCCTCCCTGGTGCAGCTTCACTACAGGAGGTGCTGATAGAATTGTGTTGAGCAGATCGAGCCTATTCGGGTGCTAGTGAAAACTCCACCCACCACTAAAATGCAGAAAGGTCTATTAAGCCTTGCTAGGAGTCATCCAGGAAAGGCAGAACACACCCCAACACTCCCGTGTGACTCTCTAGAGTGAATGTACATCCCCGGCTCCTGTCACTCCAAAACATCAAGGTGAATACATAAAATGTCCACTTTCTTCAAGTGGCATTTTCAAACACACAATTTAAAAGCCACCTACACTAAAAAATGTGTTATTAAATTCTGAATTTGGAGAGCCTAAACTCCATTTCTCTACCTTGTCGAAATGGAAATTACACTTGTAAGATGTTACAATGCAGCTCCCATGTTAACCTATGGGACAGACAAGCTTTTGAATAGTGAAAAGAAAATGCACTTTATTTCCCCATTAGGTAATGCAAAATACACTAGCACATGTCCTACCTTTGACATACACTGCACCCTGCACATTGGGGTATCATGGGCCTACCTGAGGGTTGCCTTACATGTAAGAAAATGGAAGGTGAGGGCCTGACAAGCGGGAGCACTTGTCAGGTTGACATGGCAGTTAGAAAACTGCGCGCAGACACTGCAGTGCCTGGACTTAGATCTATTTGAAAGGTTACTGGTGTGGGTGGCTCAATCAGTGTTGCAGGCCCACTACTAGCATTTGATTAGCAGGCCCTGGGCTGCACATTGCACTTTACTAAGGGCTTACCAGTAAATCAAATATACCAATCATGGATAACCAATCATTCTCACAATTTACCAAGGGAGCACTTGCCTTTTGGTGAAGTGCCCAGAGTACCTAAACCAGCAAAAACAAAATCCAGATCACAGCCCGCAAATGCAGGAGGTAGAGGCAAAAAGACTGGGGAAACCAAATCAAGGATACAAGGTCTAACAGTGTTGCTATGTCTTTTGTCGGTGTAATGTTGGGTTTCGTCTCCGTTGTGTCTTTCTGGATGTATTGTCTGAGTTTAGAGGTGGGTGTCAAGGCTTAATTTTGAAAAAAAATAAGGAATATATGTTATGTGTTTAAGAGTTGCTCTGCGAAGGGAGGGGATGTGTTATAATGGGTACTTATTTGATCTTCGGAGCTCTGCCCAGCTCAGACCCTGGCTGATGGAATGTCGGTTCTTTGACATCATGGGATTCTGGGTAGTTTGAATCTTGCCAAGGAGATGTTGACTGAGCCTGGCTTGGGATGCTGCACAAGGGTTTTTCTCCTGATGGAATAAAAAAACTTGTTGATAACTCCACTGTGTCCAGCAAGCTTACTACAACCACATTAACTTGAATCCACGGTAGGTGAAGTCATCAGGAAAGAAAAAGCAGCAGCCATACGTTATTACCCGGTGGTACCAACACATTTATGATAAAGCCTGAAAGTGATCTTCTTAAGTGTGAAGAGAGTGTTCCTTTAGGGAAAGTACTATTTTGCCTGGAGTACTGAAAATGCTTGTACATTTCCTGTATGATCGTAGTATGTTTCTCTCTCCCATACCAAATGTACCAATCTTAGTAGGGCAGCTATGATGAGCACAACTGTTGTCAGCGTTACCATTATTTTAGTTTTAAGTGATTTGTAACATGAAATCTGTGAGCGATCACCCTCAATTTATGTTTCCAAAAGATGAGTTTCTATCTCATTAAATGTTTATTTTACTTGCTTCTGGATGCTAGGGGAAGAGGTATGGTTTCAGGCTACACACAGGCTCCAAAGGAGACAAGAATCTATTTCTATGCATGGCATCTTAAGTCTTCCTTTCTTGTCCATACCATATATTTCTAACTTCCTCATCATTTGTAGATTCCTACTCCAGTGCGTCACCAACTTTGCTCAGTCTTGGCAGAAGGGTTGCGAAATCACACAGATAGATTTATTAGCATAGATCAAGCAACAAATAATGGCAAATTGCTGGATGGGAACCCACAAAATGTTGTTGCTAAGGTGGACAGACACTGCTGACAAGTAAACATTCGGTAAGTTTCACAAATCTATCCATCCATGAAGGTGATTCTTGCATATAGCCAGATTCAAGTGTAAAACACGCCTGGAATCCTCAAAAGTTAATTTGCTCTAAGAAAAAGAAGTTGCTCATACAAAGATGTTCTTACAAGTAAATCTACACCGAGAGGGAGAGAGAGGCGAGGAGTGGTTGTGGAGGCTGGAATGCCCTTAAATTTGGTCACATCAACAAATGTTCACTTTTTTTTTTTGCAGATTTATATAGCTCGAACTCGACCCAAAGGTATTGGAGCGCTTTACATGAGCACCGGTTAGGTTACACAAGGACACATTCAGGTTTTTTTTGGTAGGCACAGGGAGATTAAGTGATTTGCCAAGAATCACAGGATGTGGATGGGAACCCGAGGCTCTAACGCTGCAAAGTCGGCAATCTAGTCGTCAGACCACATGCTCTCCCCTCCTCTCCACTACTGTTGCTATTCTCTCTGACTCCTCCCCAACTTGAAAAAAGTTGAAGATTAGCTCCTAGTGAGGCACCGACTACATCTCTTTCCATGGTGGGAGTGGGAAACAACACCCCCAGATTTGGTTTGCATGTAGAAGCGGTGTCTCCATGGAGACAACATTCTTACCATGGAGAAAAGTTTCCTAGGGCTATGGATGAAAACCGGAAGGTTTACAGAGGTTCTCTTGGAGGTCTTTGAGTTTTACAAAAAGCTGAGAATCTGCACCCATTCGAGATCTGAAACCTGGAGGTGCAAATTTGTGACTATTTCTGTGAATCGAACACGAGGTTTATATCATTGTGAGCAGATTTGCTTTATTAGATTTTTTTTTTTTTTACAAAACATCGATTTAAGGGCAGTGATGGTTCAATTTTGTTCTCGGCTTGACAGACTTGAGGATACTCCAATGTTTTTTTTCCATTAGCTCAGTTAAATATTTGCGAATTGGGATCATTTTAAAGCAGAGATGATCTATGAGGAGGAACAAAAATAATATTAGCACCAAGTAAAAAAGTGAAAACATCAAATACTCTTTTGAATATTTCCCCTTTAGGGCACAAATCAAACCCATCTGCAGTTAACACATGGCTCTGTAAAGGGAACCATTTCTTTATAAAACTTTACAAAAACAAAGTGCGAATGGGTGCATCGAATTCTGTTTTTGGCAATAAGAATTAACTCATGATCCTGCTGGTGCGCTTTAAAAGCAAAGAACACTCGAATGTGCTCTGCGTCAGATAACTTACACACCAATTAGTTTCCTTAGACATGAAGCCTTTAATCGGTTGTCCCACTGTGTCTCTGGGGATGACTTTAGGTGGCAATTGAAATACAATTTACTTCCGCCCAAAGGAGTTTTGTTCTCTCCAAATAAGACTGTTAAAAAGTCACTACCCATAACTCAGAAAAACTGTTGCACTATAAAGCTCTAACCTTAAACCTAGATTGCATAAAGCATTCTTGCCCAGAGGAGCGGTTTCTTCACTGAGAGAGATGCCTGCAACCAACTTAGCTTTTTCTACTAATGGAGGTTAAAGGCATCTGTCAAGGAAAGTGCCGACTTCTAACAAACAGTTGTGTTTTTAGGACATGAAATTACCTTTCTCTCGTAAAATGAAATTGACTTCTATCCCTTTTGATTGCTAGCACTCTGATCCTACTGACTCCTGGGACATTTTAAGACAATAAACAACGGTATGGATTTTTAAGTAAATAAAACAGTAAAGCTATCAAACAAATTAATCAAAAATACATATACAGATGGCAATAATGGCAACACGTTTCAGTAGAGAGAAATGTGAGGAAAACTCCTCATACATTTTTTGTTTAATGTAAACATATTACCTTAAACATCCAGAAGAAACATTTTTCTCTCAACCACAAACATAGAAATCAGTGACTGGCTGTGAAATCTGACCTCTAATATCGTCCATCTAAATTAGGTGGGCGGAATTAGAGGCGTGCCTCCAACAGTCTTCATTTGCAAGGGTTTCAGAGAGGCATGCATAATCACAGCAGTGAAGGAGTAGCCTCAGGTGTAAGTAAACCTAAGGTCCGCCCACTTCTAAATTTGACGGATGGACCATTATCTTGACGGTATAGATACTCCTTCACCATTTCGACAGAGTATCTATACTGCCAAGATATAGATCGGGCCTTAAGTTACTAGTTCTGTGTCACGTATTTAGTTTTACATTTTCAATGAATATAGAAAATTAATTTACATTAATATTTAACATTAAATATTCTTTTACAGACTTTTACCAACTTTAGCACATTTTTTAACACTTTCTCTATATTTGACCCAGTAATCGCCACCTCGACTGCGGAGATCTCCATTTGGCGCAGTAACTTTATATGTGCAGTTTGTGATTACCAATGGACTTACTCTTTTGTGGGTGGGTACACGTCCCTGTCTAAATCCCTCCCTATCCCTTTCCCTCCTCTCCTTACACTTTCCTAAATCCCTCCACTTTAGCAATAAGTACTTCTCAGTTTTCAGCCACTCACCGTCCCTCCTACATTTACTACTAAAACAAATACTTACATATGCAGATACTCTGCAGTTGGGGGCACTTATCTCCTAACAGAAAAAGATTGGAGAGGAAGAAAGGGAAACATCTGCATGTAGGTTTGTGATTTGCATTTTGTACAATGTTTGTAGTAGTACTTTTGTAGTACTACAAAATGTATAACAAAATGCACTTTGTTAATAGGCCTCACTGTATCTCATGCATTCCCACATCACCCTTGCTCGTACGCTCTGATAACACTGTCGCACACAAACACATGAGAATGTGGTGGTGGCGGCAGTGCTGACAATAGTGGTGTTCATGCTGATTAAAGTTGTGGTGATCATGGCAGAAGGGGTGACAGTGGTAGTCGTGGTGACGGGCGGTACTAGTAGTAATACTAATATTAGCAGCACTGGTGCTGATGGTGTTTGAGCTTCTGGTAGTATCGATCATGGTGGTATTGTGATAGTGGTAATGATGGTGTTAGCTGTGATGGTTGTGATAGCGTTGATTGTGGTTGTGAAATTGATATTGCTATGATAATGTTTCTTTTGGTGGCAGTAGTGGTGCTAGTGGTCGTGGTGATAATGGTGCTGACTGTGATAGTTTTGGGAACTATAATGGTAGTGATGGTAGTTGTGGTGATAGTACTGGTGTTGGTGATAGTGATACTGGTAGTAGTAATAATGGTGACTATAATGGAGACAATGGTGGTAAAGGTGAGGACGGTACTGATGGTAATAGAGGAGATGTGATGGGGTAATGGCAGTTTTATTATTAATGTAGTACGGTTGTAGTTTATTGGTGGTTCTAATGGTTGGAATGGTGAGGGTAACTATGGCAGAAGTAATGGTAGTCCTGAAGGTGCCAGTGAAAGTGATACTGGTGGGAGTAATGGTTGTTCTGATAGTGATGGTGGTGTAGCCATAGTTCTATTACGGATAGTAGTGGTTCTGGTGATGGTGGTATCCATGGTTTTAATGGGGGTACCAGTGATGGCAATGGTTTTGTTGGTGCTAAGAACAGTGTTGAAGGTTCAGCAAATAGTGGTGGCAACAAGGTGGTGGTGATGTTAGTAATGGTGTTTGTTGGTAATGTTCTTGAGACACTCACATGTGATTCGCCGCGCTTTATAAATCCTTGATTGATTGACTTGAATGGTGAAGGCAATAAAGTGGTGATGGTAATGCTAATGGTAGTAATAATTATAGTGGTAGTGATGATTGCAGTGGTGGTAATGGTAATACTATCATGTGTACCACTGACCTGTGTATCAATAAATATTTCTTAGTCATTGACTAGATGACCCAAGGTGTGAACATGTGCTCTAAAATGCATATTTTATGTTATAATGATGGTAATGTAGATAATGCTGGTAACATAAGAAACAAGTCAAATGACTACTTTTGGAAGAACTTCAGCAGCAGTAGCCTCTATTTCATGTGATAATCACTTCCCTCGACTGCTTGACAATAATTTTTACTTTGTGTATTGGAATGTATGCCTGACAATCATTTTCTCTATATGGTCTGAAATATGTACTCGATACGAAATGTACTGTATCGTTCTCGGGGCGTAGTGCGCTGTTTAAACTGTACAGCCTCGTCTAGTGGGGCCTTCACCGGGTTCCTCCTATGCTATCTTTTTTGTATTGTACTTTTACTGTCTCCTCATGGCAACGCTAATTGTCCTCTTTGTACAGTGCTCTGATACCCATTCTGGGTCTTGTTCACGCTTTATAAAACTTTTCGAATAATAAAAGCTAGTGCTGGTGGTGCTAATGGTGATGATGGTAATGGTGTTGGTAATGACTGATATGACAGTGTGGTGATTGTGATGATGGTGATGGTGTTATTGATATTATATATGTGGTGGTAATGCTTCTAATCAGTGTAGCGGTAATTGTGCTGGTGGCTTTGGTAATAGTATCAGCAGAGTTTCCAGTGGTGGTGACAGTGATATTATTGATAGTGATGGTAATGTCGGTGATGATGGTGGTATTGGGGGGTGATAGATGAAGTGGTGATACTGGTAGCGGTTACACAGTAATAAGGATAGTGATAATGATGGTACTCGTAATGGCAATGGTGGTGGTGATGATGGTGATGCTGCCAACAGTGCTGGTAGCAGTAATGGTGGAGGTGATAATGTCAAGAGGTGGCAATGATTGTGGCAATGGTGGTGGCGTTGTAGTGGTGATGGTGTTGTAGTGGTGATGGTGATAACAGTGGTGGGGATACTGTAATGTTGATAGCAGGGGTGGCAAAATCGATACGGGGCACACTTTACAAAAAGATTACACATTGTAACGCCTACGGGCATTTGCACGCTCTGCAAACCAATTGCTCTCCCTTACACATTCACAGAAGAGCCCGTCCTAGTCATCTCACTCTTGCACATTGGTACTTATTCACCACAGGTGGCATGTCCCCTGATACACATGCATTCATTAAGCTTCATTATTTCTTTAGCTTCAATAATAACCTCCCTTTTTAATTTGTTCATATTTAGAAACAGAAGGCGTCACGCAAAGGGATACCTGTTTAGCTTTTCAAAAACAGTAACGGTCTGTATAAAACAATGCATACTGAAATAAGCATTTCTGTTCCAAAAGACAAGGATTTTTTCTTCCATTCCGTAGGTTCACGTTTGAATAATAGAAGACACTTGGAAGGCAACATATTTGGAATTCGAGCTGTTTTCCTTGTGCACTTCCTAATGAGAAACTCTAGAAAATGACTATTTAAGAGTTGCGATATTTGATTAAAGTAAACCTAACACAAATAGAGCCTTTTTCGTTTTGCTGTGAAATAAATTCTATCATCCATGTCACTGTGACAGCTACAAAAGTTACAGCTCCTCTGTTGGCCACTGATTCCCACATGAGCGTTTCATTCGTACAGAGTGCCCGGTTGTAAAATTCAAAAGCTGCTCTGCAAGAATGGTTTAGGGCAGAGAACAGCCATTGCGACCGAGACACAAAATAGCGGGAGAGGAGACAGCAGATGAGGTCTACATAATGCCAGGCTCTCACAAAGGTAGAAAAATAATAATAAATATTGTTCAAGAAAAAAAAAAGCATATAATACAAATAAAAGTATTGTTGACTCACTAGCCCTGTTATTGAAGAGAACCTGTTTGTCTGTGGATGTGCACAAGCAAAATGCAATCACTTAGTCGAGAGAGCTAATATCTGAAAAGAGATGACTCACTGGCCCACACTGTTGGCTGTGATGGGCGGAAGCAAAAGGTGAATGGCAATAGAATAGACCAATCAATCAGTCAATCAATATGGGGTTTGTAAAGCGTGACTACTCACCCCTGAGGGTCTCATGGCACTAGGGGGAGGGGACGGCTCCGTAGGGTGCTGTGGTCTTCTAAAGAGCCAGGTCTTGAGGTTGTTCCTGAATTGAAGCACTGTAGGGTTTTCCCGGAGGTGGAGGGGGAGGTTGCTCCATGCCTTAGCTGAGAGTTAGGAGGACTTTGAACCGGTTCTGGTCTTGAAGATGCGTAGGATGGTGGCCAGAGAGGTCAGCTGATCGTGGGTTTCTTTTGGGTGCGTGGAAGGAAAGGCAGTTGTTTAGGTATGCTGGCCTGATGTTGTGGAGGGCATTGTATGTGTGCGTGAGGAGCTTGTAGGCTATTGTTCTTTCGATGAGGAGCCAGTAATGATCGCGGACCTGTTGGGTGATGTAGTTGTGACGAGGGGCGCCTAGGATCAGTCTGGCTGCGGCGTTCTGGACTGTCTGGTGCTTGCGAAGAAGTCCAGCATGATGCGAAGATTTTGTGCGTAGTCTGTCAGGGTGGGGTGTTTCTGAGGGCGGGGGCCACCTGGTGTCGTCCCATGCTGAGGGGGTGGAGTCCAGATTGAGAACTTCTGCTTCTCTGAATTGAGTTTCAGGCAGCTCTTCTTCATCCACGTGGCAACGGCTTTTATCCCTTCTTGGAAGTTGTGCCTGGTGATTTTGGGTTACTTGGTGAGGGAGAGGATGAGCTGGGTGCTGTTGGCACAGGAGACGATGTTGAGCCTGTGGTTTCTGATGATGGTTGCGAGGTGGGCCATGTAGATGTTGAAGAGGGTGGGGCTAAGGGAGGATCCCTGGGGTACCCCACATCTGGTCTCTGCCGTTTCTGAGAGGTAAGGCGGGGTCTAATTCTCTGAGTTCTGCGGTTGCGAGCATTGTGGAATCTGGTGGCTAGTGTGCGGTGGGAGATGGTGTCGTAGGCAGCTGTGAGGTCAAGGAGGATGGGAGCTGCCATTTGGCCCTGGTCGAGGAGGGCACAGATGTCGTCTTAGGCGGCCTGTAGTGGTCACAGGGCTGTGGTTGCTGCAGAATCTGGATTGGGAGATAGCTGGGACGTTGATGGATAAACAAAAGTGACTGAAAGTCCCATCCTATATGTCTATAATGTATGATTATTTTTTTGTAAAAACAATCATCTGGTGAGGCTGCTAACTAAAGCTGCCTTAAAGTTCCGACCTGAAAACAGGTGGTCATTGCACATGGTTATTAGTCAAAGGGCCTATAACATTGCTAATATAAATACTAAAAGCCACCTCTTTTTTATCAAGATACACTCTACAGACCACAATGTATTTGGTTAGCAGTGTGTAACCATAAACAAAAATTGTACAATGCATGCTTGGATCACAGAACAATGTGCAGGTACAGAACAAAACTCCCTAGCACATAGCAGACAACCAGCACTGTTATAAGTAGTATTAGCACAGGCAAACAACATCACAAACTATCCACCAAAATAGCCAAAGGCACACAGAGCAGAAAATGATAATCCGGAAAACTTTACATAAGATGACATTTTTTCCTGAAGTCAGTGAAGTAAATGGATGAGTAGGATAGATAGACAAATACTTTACACAGATACATAATTTATATTGCACCACCATACGATTATCACCAGCACAAATTGCTGAAAATTGCTGAAAATCATGATTGAATCAAAAACAAACTAAACTGAGAAAACAGAATTAGGTAAACAGGAATTATATCTGATAAGCATGGTATAAATATCATCATCAGAAGCACTAAAATAACAAGGAGCAGTGGCATAATCAATAGGTTGTAGTGTGTTTATCTAGGTACCTGAATCGATATTCCTATTCTTTGCCCTTGTGTGGTTATAAATCAATAATATTCCTACAACGGCATAGAAACCCTTTTCATAATTCAGTCATAGCGCATGCTGTCACATTAAGCAAGCCTATTCCTCCAGCCCCCTAGAAAGCACACCGAGTTCTTAAACAAATCCAAGCCTCCAGCAACCTGGGAAATCCCCGCTGCCGTTGTTTTGATTTCGTCCAAGAACTCATGTAAAACACTGTAAGAACGACCAGTTCTTAGTAACATCTTTTATTGACGTCTTATGTCCAGCCTTACGTCAAACCCGGCACCTTTCAGGTATAAATATACCAACGTTGCCTTAAGCAAACACACGGTGGTGATGAATCTGGAGCAGCTACTACTTGCCCGAGAGCCCAGCTGATGCGAGAGCCCACGGACGCTGCCCCTCCCTTTTGACGCGCTGAGAAAGACGCTGTCTTTTCTCTTGCCGAGAAATCCAGCCTCCGGCGTTTCCAGCTTACCCTTGCGGGTGACTGGGATACCGAGTCCTGAGAGAGAGATACCAGCCCTCCTGCCTTCTAATACCCAGGTACTGAACTGACTAAACCCTTACAGAGAATTCTTGAGTCAGATTCTTGGCAAAACAAACTTAACCTAAACTGCTACTTACTTACTCCTTCCCACGTATTAGGCTTAGGTCAGGTACACCGGGGTAGGCGTAGTTAGAAGCACCAGTTGAGTACGATTGGTCAATGTATATATGTATGTATCTATTTTATCCATTTTAAAGTATCATATGGCTAAGAAACCATATCAATGCTTTTACAGTATTATTTCATAATCCTGCTTTTACTGTATGCACTTTACTTAACTATAAGTATTGCAATTGTAGCAATTCATTTCTCTTGTATGAGGAAAAAGACTGCTCAATAAATAACACCTTTTATTGAAAACGCCCGTCTCTCTTTTTCTCTGCAATCTGGTGAAACTAAGTACGCACTTGTTGACTGAGTGAAATAGCTGTCTTTTGTTTTCACACGACTCTAGAGATATACTCTTATTCAGGGAGAGCAACGTTGTCATGTTTTATGGTTGTCAGAAACTAAATCCCTTCTTGTCTATCCAGGGAGGTTAAACTCCTCCTCGCTTATTCGAGAAAGTTTCTAGTGAACTCTGAGCTAGCTGGCAAAAAACTTAAGTCTAATATAGTCAGTAGAGACCTAGTTAACCTCAGTCCTATGTCTACACTACTGAAGATATTATTCCAATGCGCAGAGCCTATTGGGACTATAGGAACTACACTACAAGGTCTGGTCTTGATAAGCTGCTGCAATGTTTTTTTTTTAGTCTTGATAAAAGAATATGCCACAAAAATGTTAAGTTCAAGAAAAAATGGTGGTGTAAAGGGTGATCTCTGAGGGTCGTGGTTTTGGTGGTGTAAAGGGTAATCTATGAGAGTCATGGTTGTCACCGTAAGTGGGAAAAGATTTGCTGCCACTGGCATGAATAGAGGGGCGGCTTACGCTCCAAGTCAGGGATGAGGTCCTCTACAATTGCCATGGGAGGGAGTGTAGCTGGAATTCAACATAGTGATGTAGACTTATGATACTATTGAGTTTTCAATTTGTGGTAAATGGGAGATTTTGTTTCTATTATGTATATTTATAATAGCCTGATACTGATATGACAAAAAAAGGTTAAGAAAAAACCGAAACATGCCACTGCTTAAAGTGGTGGCCAAATACTTGCTATATATATATATATATATATATATATATATATATATATATATATATATATTTTTTTTTTTTATTTTTTTTAATTTTTTTTAATTTTTTTTAAATAGCCATAGCTGTAATGCACATTACAGGAAAATATGATTCTTAATGCCACAAAAAATATATACGATTGGCTCAGAATTTCTGTAACTTCAAGACACAGTATAAACAAACAAGTATGACCAAATTACATACAAAAAAAAGAAAAAATAAAGCAAAACAAGTATTGGTAAAGGAAAGTATTGGCCCCGAAATTACCTTCCTTTTACTCAAATGTACTAAACTGATCAGGCCCAATGCTGTTAGTGACAGCATTGGCAAAAAAAAAACATTTCCCAATGCTTTAGCTGTGGTGAGCGAAAAGAAGATGTAGATGGCAGTTGAACAGACTAATGGATGCAGAGGGCAGACCCAAACCTCTGTTGTGTATGTATATATGTAAACATTGTTTAATTAATTGTTTAAGTACATGAGGCAACAAAAACACCTAAAGCTATCTCTCCGCCGGATCTGAAACACAAATAAACAGATTTAGGGACTGTGGGGCTCATTGAGACGTACATTAATGATTGAAGCAGTATTAAAAGATGGTTTTGGAAATAAACATGCCAACATAAACACAGCCTGCGCAGAAACTACTTTGCCATACACTCAAAGTACACACACATAACTACTGAACATAGTGAGGTAGAATCCCTAAGGGTTACTGCATAGTCTTATGTAACTCCATCAAAAGACTTACACAGTCATGTGAATTATAAATGTTTTCACTACATGGTGGGCTGGAAGTTATTGTTGTACATAACTGTGTGTTAGAATTCACTAACAGCCCCCTTTACAAACTTTATTACCAGTGAGACTGCAAAAAGTTCCCAATCATGCAATGCCTTTACATAGCAAATGAAAACTCTTTTGGGGAACAACTGTAAAGAGTGAACGGTGTGCAAAAGTGAGTAAAGAGATAGATCATGCTCAACAATTTGGCAGACATGGTATGAAATGTATATCATTCACCTGTAACTCCTTTAATAAGCTCCTCATCCAATCCCCCAGTGCCTATAAACGTTCAGAGAGAGCCAGATTTGGGTAGTGGCTAAGTTGGGGTGCAGGCAAGCATCCCCGAATAAGAGACATCATGGGGCAGGTGAGAGCCTGCCCTATGACAATGTGCATTTCTGCCTCTACCACCACTGTTTACATTGTCCCATTTGACCTTAACAACAATCAGGTGCTGCCTTTTTGGTAAGCTAAACTCTAATTGCACTCACATAGATCCATAAAGTGTGCCTTGATAGACCATTTATAGTGCAGGATGTAAAGAATGCAGTAGGCCTTATGGTCACAGTTAAATCTCCAGAATCAGTGGATCTGTGCCACGTTTTACGTCACATTCTAGAGTGGCTAAGCTTCTAAGCTTCTGGAAGTTTATAACTCGGGGGAAACAGAAGGTAGACTTTCCTTCATAGCCTGCAAGGCAATCATGGTGTTTGTATGTCTTGCTATATATTACCAAATAAAAGAAATTCGGCCCTCCCAAACAGAGGCACTCCCACATAAAGGAAGAAAACACCTGGAAAGCGGTTAGTCGTAGAACTCACTCAATGAGGCACATCAAGAGACTGTTTTCAGAATAAAGAGTGGGGTTTTATTAGTGCAACACTCTCTAACAGAAGGACTTTCCCAGATGTCAAATGAAAACAACAGGCAAATGTATATAGAGATTCACTGAAAAAAGAAAGTTTACATGGATGTTATAGTTAGGCTGACATTTCAGTCGTACAAAACCAGAGAAATTCAGCAGTTGCAGATAGCTGAGTGAACTATTACTCGCGTCCCCTCAATGCAGTGCTTATGACCTCACATGTTACATCACTCACGACATGGTCAGTGACATCACTGATGAAATCGCTGATGACATCTCAAATGACATCCCTGATGACATCATCCGGTGACTGTGAGGGTTTCTAAAAAGTGTATGATTATTAAATCTATATACACCAAGGTGTATTAATGAATCAATGGGTGTATGAGTGCCTGTATGGATGAATTAATGGGTGTGTGACTGACTGTATAAGTGAGTAATTATACTTGTCTCAGTGAATGGATGGGTGAGTGATTAATTTGTGTGAATGTCTGTATCAGTCTGTCCATTGTGTGTAAGTGTCTGCATGGGTTGGTGAGTAGGTACATGAGTGGCTGTATGGATTATTGATTGGTTGTCCAAGTACCAGTATGGGTGGGTGAGGGGGTATGTGACTCCTAACATGGATGAGTGAGTGGGTGAACCAGTGGCTGCATGGGTTGGTGAGTGCGTCTTTGAGGAGCTGAATGGGTAAGTGAGTGTGCATATGACTGTGTTGGTGAGTGAATGGACTTGTCAGTGGTATATGGAAGAGTAAATGCATATGTGAAAGGCAGTATAGGTGATTGTTGGAGTATGTAAGTGACTATGTGTGAGTGAGTGATTTTGAGAGTGGCTGTATGGGGTGAGTGGGTGCTGTGTCAGTGACTGTATAGCTGAGTGAGTATTTGTTAGTATCTGTTTGAATAAGTGAGTTGGTGTGTGTATAACCGTATAGGTGAGTAAGTAACAGTTATCATAATTTACTTTTTCAAATATGTCAACAGTCTGTGTTTAAATCTTCAAGTAAGTGCTTCAACAATATATACAAACATACTCTGCTTTTTACAGAACGCTCTATTAAAATTTGCAATCTCCTTTTTGGAACCATCAACTGTAATATATGTGTCTTGTTCTGCAACTCCTCCTCTTAACAACTCATCATTTTCCCTAGAATCCTGCTCAGGATCAAAGAAACGAAACTGCACATCACCACAAACCTTTTCTACGTCTGCTACACTACAATGCCAAAGTGCTCTATTAATTTCTCTTAAACATAAAGCAGCAGTTTTCACATAATACAGCCTCCTAACTGAAGTTCACATTGTTGAGTGGTATAACTTTTTTTGTGTTTTAAACTTCTCCTTGGAAAGATATGTCAGAACTTTCTTAATATATCAATGGATTGCTGACTAGAAGAACAACTATAATTCCACTTGTATGCAGGAACCTGACAACGCCTTCCTTGTACCTTATGCAATAAACTACTTCTTGCTAAGGCATCCAAAACACTACCTAATTGTATTCACGTTCATGCTGACAGCATCCAATGAAATATATCTTATTTTAACTACCTCATTCATCTCCAGGCCTCTCCTGACTACTATTACTCCGTCACTTCAAAATGCTTAGAGTATGGATTTTCGACCAGGGTTATATCTATTTGGCAAAAGAGGCTTAAAAAAAGAGAGGTATTGACAGGGGCTTGAGTTTGTCAAATGGGAAGATTACTTGGTTTGCCCACAGAGGGTTAAAGTTTCATCAGTAGCTGGCTTTGTTTAAATCCATTGTGGATTCCCAAACTCCTCACCTCATAATTGTGCACTGTGGTGGCAATGATCTAGGCACATTGAATGAGGTAGGGCTGGAAATCCAAATGAAAGAAACCTTTGCAGAACTGATGTCACTTTTCCTTCACACTGCCAACTGTTTCTGCATTCCTAAGAGACCATCATATGGCTGTATCCTTAACAACAATCTGCATTTTGACATGCAAGGAATTTAAAGAAATGAGGAGTGCACTTTACAGATGAAGGCAACAGGGTGTTTCTAAGTAACCTGAAACTCTGCATCCAGTCTTATGTGTAGCAGCCCTATACACACAACCAACTCAACAGCTCTTGTCAGGGCCACCCTAGTACCCAAAATATTGTGAAGTGTTTTTCTAAAGGGTTTTTTTACCTTTCATTTTTGGGGATCTTCGCAACGACGTTGCGATCCCCTAGGACAACTTGCAAAAACGGAAAACAAAAGCAGACATTTAATGGCCACAAACATATCCAAAAATATGTAAAAAAAAAGCCATTCTGAACATTGCCCAACATACATTACTATCTGCATACTTCTTTCAAAGCATGTTTGGATTCATATTTTTGTACTAAGTTTCTATTAAAACCATCTTTCAGACCTATTATCTGTTTTCCCGGTTATTCGGGACATTGTGATGACGTCATTAACCGCAACGATTGCGCCTTTCCCATAAAGTAAAAACACATATACGCACACATACTACACTATTTTACACACTAGGTGTTTGTTACTGGACACTTCAAACTCATGTTTTTCTTGTGCATTTCTATAACAACCGTCTCTAAAACCTATTTTCCGTGTTCGCGGTGAGTCCAGAGATCGTAATGACGTCGGTAATCGTGATCCTCGCGCTTATGTCGCGAAAGGAGAAAGCAGGATTTCAATGGCCGCCACCAAATAAAAAAATTATAACTATATAATTAATTCTAACCATAACAGTAGATATGTCACTATGTAAATAACTCTATAAAACATTTATCAATATCTCTATACCAATGCATACTAATGATTCATTGACATATTTTTTATTATTTTCACCAACATTCACGATGTCGTCGGTAGTCATGATGTCCCATGATGGTGTGCAGGGGGCGGCGCTGGCGGTCGTGGCGTTGTCGCGAATATCGCGCACGATTAAAAAAATCCATTTTGAACTTATGACTTCTGTCATTAACACCTCCATTTCTCAACCATGGGGTTAGAGTTTCTCCATACTGACCCCATATGTGGGCTTTCACACAGATTTTCAGCCCCAGGAACCGTTCCCCAAATAGGTAAAATGACTGCTGTCACTTTCTATTCAGGTTGTGTCCAGCCAATCAGAGCATTCACTTTGGTGAAAAGCACTATGAAATATCCGTGGCCGAAGATATAACTAGTATTTTTAACTTACATTTCTCAAAAACTACTGAACGGATTTACACCAAATAAGCAAAAGGCACTTCCTTAAACCAACATCTACCTTCCTGCCAAAGTTGGTGTTAGTCTGTTCAGTGGTGCGGGCTGTAGAAGTGGCTAAAGATCCCTATGAGAATTAATATTACAAAAACAACCTTATTATTGGCAAAATATCATGCAGATTGGTCAAACGATGCCAAAGTTATAGCCAAGTCAAAAAATAAAATGCTTTTCCTATGGAAACTAGGTCCTAACTATAACTACCTACTGCCAACCGCCAGTAGGTAATATACATATGTGCAAGCAATAATAACACACTAAAAATATGCACAATATAATAAACGCAAATGCAAGACAAATAGAACACAAACAAGTAATAATAATGATAATAATACTGGACATTCACTGCAAGAAATAGGATATACACCCAATCAAAAGAAAGTGTGGAAATATATACACAGAATACATCATATGATTATGCACATATAAATGAATGGCAAGAATCACTGAATACCTGAATGTACACACAGACACACTCATATATCACAATACCAATAATCAGAGAAAATACCTCACCAGCTGCAATAGCTTCATCTTAGCCCACACAACACTGGGGATTCCAAATCACAGTCCTGGGGACAAGAGACTCCTCAAGCTGGGAAAGTAGTTCTCACATATTCTTCTTCACTCCCACACGTCCCAGCCCCTTGTCTTAGTGAAGCTTGCGAAAGTAGAAAATATCTCAATAAGTATAGAAAACAATCTTGAACGTGAATAACCTAAAAAAAACGCGAGTAATCTGGGAGCCTGTGTGTGAGCTCAAGGTAAAGAGAGTCAGAATTTCAGATGTAGTTTAGGGCATGTCAAAGCAAATAGTAAAACCTTCATAACATTTCCCAGTGTACAACATAATGCACACTTGTGCACCACTGCCTATTGCATCACACACGTCATTTCCCAATGTACAACAACATGCATATTTGGGCAACACTGCCTATAACACTACACTCCAGGACAGAGAAGTACATTCCACACATTTCTCTTTTTCTCATGCTTGCAAACGCACATCCCACACGTTTTGTTCTTGGCAAGACTAAGGCTGTTTTACTCTGGGAAACACTCCACTTTGAAATTACAAGGAGACACAAAATGAAATCTCAAGGCAAAATGCATGTGCAGAACAAATGATGCTGTACATTCGAACTAGAGTAAATTAAAACACAAAGTCAATTAAAATATGGTGGTCAAAGGTCATCATGTGGTCACAATACATGGGAGTGCCTATAGCACTATAAGTTGAACCATGATGGGTTCGACATGACTTCCTACAGGCCCTCAACCCTGCTTGATTTTGACTACGAGACACTGAGCTAAATCTTGGTATATAGACTACTCCCAGTGCCTAGCACTCTGGTGCACCTGGACCAAAATGTAATTTGTCCTAGGACAGAGCACCTCCCCAATCTTAGACGGTTAAACCACATAATGGGGTTTGACTCCGTTTTCTCAGTAGCTCACTAGAAATGGAAATAGACAACTTGAACTGGGATTATCTCTACTGGGTGCTCAAATTAATGAACTTTGGTTGAGTTTATAAGTGTAGTTTGTCTGCTGTACACTGATCCAGCAGTGATAGACCAGACAAATGACAATGTGCCCAGACAATGGCCTGTGGGAAGGGGCACTCACGACAGATGTCCGAAATCACCCTTACTATTTGGCTTGGGAGTATAAACTGTGGCCTGGCAGTTGTGTCAGGATTCCCACGAGAAAGGAGTTTTGGTCCTGCACACACATCATGTTATTGTCTTATATGCTAACAACATCTTTCTGTATACTAGTAATCCAAATGTGAATTTGGATGTCATGAAGCGAGCAGTCTATGATATTGGTCAAGTATCAGTCCTGTGTTTCAAGTGAGGAAAGCTCTGTCTGTTCCTATTAAAACCACAAAATCATAACATTTTGCAAGAGACCGTGTGTGACCCACTGAAGGGGGCTTCTTGAACCTTCAAGTATCTGGGCGGCCGAAAATATCATAGCTCAGATGAGATACTGGGGGTTAACATGGCACTATGAGCACTGCATAGGTTTGGTGGCTTTTTGGTGCAATTTCAACGTGTGTTTACCTTATTAGTTAGGTCCACATGGCAATGAGAGCATTTCCTGAAGAGGACCAAATGGAGACACCACAGGTGCTGGAAATATATTGTGGCAGGGAGCAGCAACATAAATGGTGTTATTACTCTGTCGTATAGATTAAATCATACAGTCTAGTACTTCAGATACTGAGTCCTTCAAGAAAATCATTCTTTATTTCATATTATAGTCTTGAAAAAAAAACATGGCGACAGCCAACTCGTTTCACTCCCATATGAAGAGATTCTTCAGGGCTGAAATTCAAAAGTGCACAAACAATTTATAAGACAAAAACATAAGATTAATATGGACATTAAAAATACAAAGTAGAGAACATTGTCCAGTTTGCAAAAGTCCAAACCACCTCTATTGTGTGGTAAAGAGAAAGACAGCACCCTAAAACAGGATATCAACATGTGTAGTCGGCATAAGCATATGATTTGACTGAAATACATAACATTTATTTGTTAGGGTTAGTACTTTCATAAAAAATATGGCATGCTACATCATGTTTGGCAAGGGAAGAATGTATAGCACAAATTGTGCTTCATCAAGTACTCTTTGCATAATAAGTGGGATAAGGTAACCATTCCCTATTTCCCAATATCTCCACCTCCCTTTCATATATATATTAAGACCTATGCCAGCCTAAAAGGCGCATTTCTCATGCACATAGTCTAGAAATGAACTTGTATTAGTATTCTGCAAGGAACAAAACTAACAGAAAATTACTTTCCATTCAGACATTCTTTTTAGTCAACTTAAGAGACAATATGAATATGGCGCTTGCAGAGAGAGTATATTATCCTAAAGAGTAAGGGCCAGATGTGTGAAATTATTTTGCATTCGCAATCGGTCCAAATTGCAAAGTTTGTATGTTTGCAAATGCAAAATGGCCTTTCCTTATGTCTGAAAGGCTTTGGCATTCACAATTTACATAATCACAATTTTGAACGATTACCTAAATTGCGAATGGAAATAGGGAATCGCAATTTGCGAATTCCTAATGCACATGCAACAGGCCTCTCCTAAATGCGAACTGTGCATTCAATCAATCAATCAATCAGGTGTTTATAGAGTGCACTACTCACCCGTATGTGTCTCACAGGGCTGGGGGGAGGGGGTTTTGGGCAGCTCCCAAGAGCCAGGTCTTGAGGTTCTTTCTGAAGGTTTACAGTGTAGGGTTTCGTCTGATGCTGAAGGATCTGCCTCCCATTCTGGCTCTGTGAATGCTGGGAATTTCGGCCATGGCTTGGTCAGCTGAGCGGAGGTTTCTCTTGGGGGCGTGGAAGGTGATTCTTTCTTTGTTGTATTGGGGTCCGTTGTTGTGGAGGGCTTTGTAGGCGTGAGTGAGTGAGCAGCTTGGATGTCACTTTTTTTGACAGGGAGCAATTGAAGGTCTCGGAGGTGGTAGGTGATGTCGTTGTGTCGTGGGATACTGAGGACGAGTCTGGCTGCGGCATTCTGGATGGTCTGGAGTTTGTGAAGGAGAGATTTGTTGAATCCTGCGTAGAGGGTATTTCCGTAGTCCAGTCTGCTGGTGATGAGTGCATGGGTGACGGTCTTTCTGGATTCAGGTGATCCATTTGAAGGTTTTGGAGAGTTTGCGGAGGGTGTTGAAGTATATGGAGGATACGGCGTTGATCTGTCGGTTCATTGTGAGTGGGGATTCTAGTATGATCCCAAGGTTGCGGGCATGGTCCGTGGGAGTGAGAGGGTTTCCGAGGGCGGGGGACCACCAGGTGTCATCCCATGCGGTGGGGGTGGATCTGAGGAGTGAGGAAAATGAAATTTTACATGACCAATATGTCCCCTGCGTGTACCCTATGTTTAATGTATGTGCATGTCATCCATGCATTTTGCCTTAAGTGGCCTGAATCACAAGGCCTCTGCATTTACGTCCTGCATTAGGATGCCAGTCATCAAGTCTCCCATGTAAGAAATATTAAGTTAGCATTTAAGGCCCATGTATTTGCATTGTGCACTTTTAAATAAGTCACGATGAACCCGTTTTGTGGCTCAGCCGAGAGAGGTGCCAAGACAGTGTTTTGCAAAATAGTTATCTGCTTGTTGTACAGAATCACATTCCTGCCCAGTGAAAAAGGTAAACAGAACCCGTCTTCAGAGATAGGGCCTAGCCTTTCTGTCCCCGTTTAAGTAAATTACAGAGCTTGCATCCGTAGAAAACCCACGGCCCCCATGCAATGCACGAAGAAATATATGCCCTCTCTGGCTCTTAGTGATGAGCGACCTTTGCTTCAGATAAAACATCCTCGGACTCAAGATATCAGATAATACCAGACGTGCTGGTCGCCCTGACACTGAAGGCCTCTCTACCAGACTGAATGTCAGCTTTCCCCCCAGTCACACGTCAGTTGCACGTCATGATCAAGTTGCACGCACAAGTAGGGCAAAGTTCCAGCCTGCCATGCAACCCCCCTCCATGTATCCACCCACCTATGACTCCTCCTCTAATGCACACCCATATTCACGCCCACATGCTCTTATCTCTCTTTCTCTTGCTCTGCCTGGAGCGTTTCACCCTATGTACAAGATTGCACGTATAAATATGTAATCAGAAAATAATGTTTTAGAAGACCCTTCCTGAACCTTAGAGGTGATGGAACAGATTCTCCCTTAACTCGAGTTATTGGAATAAAGCCCTTTCACTCGGATACCACGGACTCTGCCTCTCATTTACTACATGATGCATTGTTTATGTTTAGAAATTATGACAGGGTAATATTTTATTTACCACAGGAGGAGGACTTCTGTTTTCTCTGAGTTGAGTTTCAGGCAGTTGCTGCTCATCCAGGAGGTGACATCCTTCATTCCTTCCTGGAAAGGGAGAGGATGAGCTGGGTGTCACCAGTGTAGGACTATGCAGAGTCCAAGGGGGGCCCTGTCGTTATTGAAGAGCATGAGGCTGAGGGAGGGTCCTTGGGGTACTCCGCATCTGATCTCTGTGGCTTCGGAGAGAAAGGGCAGGAGTCTTATTTTCGGAGTTCTGCCGGAGAGGAAGGAGCAGATCCAGTCATGGGCAGTTCCCTGAATGCCGGTGTTGTGGAGTCTGGTGGCTTGTGTGCAGTGGGAGACGATGTCAAAGGCTACTGAGAGGTCTGGTAGGATGAGGGCTGCAGTGTGACCTCAATCGAGGAGTGCGCAGATGTCGTCTGTGGTGGCCAGGAGGACGGTCTTAGTGGTTTAGTTGCTGGGGTATACGAATTGAGATGAGTCGAGGATGCTGTTGGAATCTAGGAAGTGCTGGTTGTTGACGATTTTCTCGGTGACTTTGGCGGAGAAAGGGAGGAGAGAGATGGGCATGTAGTTCTTTAGGTCCGTCGGGTCTTCAGAGGGCTTCTTGAGGAGGGGTTTGACTTTGGCGCATTTCCAGTCATCTGGGAACGTGCCTGTTTCGAGGTTGCAGTTGATCGTTTAGGAAACGTTAATACCATCAATTTCAAGTTGCTGGTAAACATGTGCAAACTTTGAAAAATGCACAAAACGGCATTTTTTAAAGTGCCATGTACCACACACATGCCCATAGGACATACATGTGCACCTTTCTTTTTCCAGGGGTGCCTCAGGCAGTCTTTCCTTTGCCTTACCTAATTTGCGATTAACAAGTAGGTTTCGCAATTTAGGTAATGCCAGATCATTTGCCCCTATGGAAGGCCCAGAGGAACGAATGGAGTCGCACTTACAAATAGCGAATCCCTAATTGCGTTTGCGATTTTTAAGAAATCACAATTAGGGAATCAATTTTTCCTGGCTGTTTTGTTACATCACATTTTGCGATTCCAAATCGCTATTTGAGAATCGGTAAAGGCCTTTTTGATACATCTGGCCCTAAGTGTCCAAGCCACAAGGTGCCTTTGAGAGTAGCACACTGTGAGGGTATGGTTGGCGCAGTACGTACAGTCGTAATTAGTGATACCAGGTTAACTATGGGAAAAAAGGAACACAGGACATCATTAAGTAATTGTAAGGCATATATATTGGGTTGAACAAACCCTTAGAATTTAAATGCAGTACAAGATAGATATAACATTGACCATTGTATTAACTGAGTACATCTGTTGTACATGTCAATATCTGTAGATAGTGAGTTATCCGTGAGACATTGCGAGGCCATGAATCCTAGAAAGGTATGGTAAATGCAGGGCTAGCTTCATGCCCTGATAGAATGGACTATGCATAGGCTAATTTAGTGGAGTGTGGTGGATGCAGACCTTCTAACCATGTATATAGCCTGCACACCTATGTGTTAAACTGAACAAAATGAATCTGTGATTCAACAGTATGTATCTACTGTGAGCTACCTTGCAACCTGACCCTCTTCTTTCAGGATAACACTAACTGAAATGATGTGTACACACTTTGTCACATACTACAAGGTGCACCACTCTATACCTATGGATATTATGATTTCTATACGTGACAGTTCACTATCTGGTATTAGGTCACGTGATGATAGGGCAGGTTTAGGATGTTTCATGAAGGCGTTTTGAGCTCACGGGCATGTTTTGCAACACCGGTGATAAGGTTTGAAGTTACGGCACACTGACAAGGAACAGGGTACACCTCACTTTCACTAAATCAAGCATGGCAATCACGGCAAGTGTGGCGAACGGAGTATCCGCACGTTTTGATCATTTTAGATAATGTTTGCATCACGCAGCACATCAAATACACAAATCTTTTGAGCAACAGCATGCATGAATCCTTATAACTGGGCGGTGACGGAACATCCAATGATGTTCTTAAACTTCTTGTTATCTCAGCATATCTAAATATATGTATTAATTGTCATTTGCAGAGTTCCCCTGCCGAAGGGACTTCCCCAAATGCATTGGGAACACGGCACTGAAAACTGGATATTGATCTTTTGATTGTTATTTCAAATAATGTGAAGATTGTAACAAGTAAATTTCATGTGTTATAGAATTGTTGAAGACGAAATGTCTTGCAATTATCTTTTGACTATATGGGTTACATTCTCGTTGTGTGCATTAAGGACAACGTGATAAATTGGAAAAAAATAGAATGATGAACAATTAAAAAAAATGTTTATTGTAATTTCTGCACCTTAGGATGTAGACATTCTACCATACACACGCGGTGTCCCGCATGCACCACATTTGTGGTTTCCCGGCATCATTTAGAGGTGAGGGAAACTGAGTTTCTAAAGGCAGAACGTCAACTGGCTTTGCAGATGGATACCCTTTGTCAGTGTCCCATCTGCCACAGTCCAATTGACCTGTGAACGTCAATAGGCCAGCTTTATTTAGCACTGGCCTTTAAATACTCAATTTAGCTGCAAACCTCACCCATTAAGAAAATGCTAAAAATGTCCATTATGTACTGGCAAAAAAATCCCAGCGTAGCAGCGGCATCTATTTAATGTTTCACAGAAATAAACCCCTGGTTTGGGAGTTTATTTCTGTAAAAAAAAACAATAAGCATTTCGGTGTTTACCGAATGTGCTCGCGCCGTGCATCTGAGAGCAGGGTTATGGAAAATGTCCGACCAAAGAGGACTGCCAGTCTGAAGGAGGTGGGGTTTCTGCTGCACGAGTGGTTTGGGGGCCAGTCCTCCAACATATAAATGATGTGTACATAGCTCCCTATATTTTCTATAGCTGGAATGCTGTACATTGATATAGGAGTATGAATCACTGTAATGTAAGGGAGTCAAGCGTTCACCAACGCAGAGGGACAGTATTTAGTTCCATTTGTGAATTTTGGCCACCTGCTGTGAATGGCCATGCTCTTTGACATGCTTATAGTTTATATACACTGCTCTAGTAGACTCGATCATCATTTAACATTACTGGCCACCAAACATTTTCGTACTCAATAAAATGAACACCACCGATACTTAAAAACAAGACACTCATTCAACAAATGTTCATAAAAAAATCTACATGAATTAGTAAGGCAATTAAGAAGTAATGTTGACGATTTCTAATCTTCCCAGTAGACATGTTACCATGGAATACAATGGGTGTACTACAACTCCTCCCTATATTCATAAGGCAGCCTGCCTCATTGGCACTCTAATGCTGGTGGACAACTGATCTGCAGAATGTTTCTTTTAATATACTTTTCGCTGCACTGATCTGCAATTTTTCTAATCAATGATCTTAGATCCATCAGGAAGATAATGCACATGACAGAATTGCTTAAGTGAGTGAGACAGGTCTGCTTTAGATGCCCCCTCTATTAGGGTGCTGATATGAGTTGTGCGAGTTATGGGGAGTAATACAAGCTGTAGGAAAGTATAGGCATAGGTACCCCCACTTTTTGACTGGCGTCAGTGTTTTCAATCTAGTTCACTGGGATCCTGCTAACCTGGACCACAGTGCCAATGCTCTTTCCTGTAAATTCCATGGTGAGTACTTTGTACACCCCACAATTGGCATATTGGGGTACCATTATAAGTCCCTAGTATATGGTACTAAGGTACCCAGGGCACTGGAACACCTGAGGTCTGCAATGGGCTGCAGCATGTATTATGTCAACCATGGAAGCCCATGCATACTGTATCTGCAGAGCATCCTTTGCAGTCTGCGTGAAATGGCACTTGCACCTTTCACTTTGGATATAAGGTTTCATATATACCCTAGTAACTGCACTTTTAACCTATATATCACCCCTAAGGTAGGCCCTACAGTCCAAGGGCAGGTTGCTTGTTTCTAAGTGTATGGGTACCCCTGTATGAGCAGAGGTACCGCTACAAACCACATACTCCATTTTCTGGGCTTTGTA
This sequence comes from Lissotriton helveticus, assembly GCF_964261635.1. Taxonomy (NCBI): domain Eukaryota; kingdom Metazoa; phylum Chordata; class Amphibia; order Caudata; family Salamandridae; genus Lissotriton; species Lissotriton helveticus. The sequence continues at coordinate 491,972,326 of NC_136057.1, read as the reverse complement.
AGTGCGGAAGGTATAATGTATGTAGTGAACATTCGCAAGTCGAGATGTCCAACTACATAATTAATGCCCTGAACCTGGTCCTGTTTGGTATCAAACATGTTGGAATCATGCTACTACACCGATTCCAGTGCTAGTTGCATGATATCATGTATTGGGGGGGGGGTCCTTAGAGGTCCCCCCAAATACCTATCTGAGTAGCCTTAGAGGGTCTGCCTGCCATCCTTTGCGGCTGTCTACCATAGACAATGGTCAGCTCCCTTGCTGATGAGCTTCGGTCCGGCAGGGGAAACTGAACAAAGGACTTCCCGTGAAGGGAGGGGTGTGACGATGGTGGGGGCGCTTCCGAGCATCACCAGACTGCATTGAAGGGCACATTTGGTGCCCTGCATGCATACACCAGTTTTACCCAGTTCAGGAGTGGATGGCTCCTGCTCTGGCATGAAACCACACAAAGGACGTGGGAGTATCAACCCCCTTTATCCAGCCCCTCCCTAGAGAGGTGCCCAGAGCTCCTCCAGGTGACCACTTGATTCTGTCATGTTGAATCTTGGTCCTTGGTAGCATCTGACTGGCTGGGACAACTGAGTAGCATCCATGACCACCTCTAGATGGGTCACCAGAGAAGAAATTCTTCGCTTTTTTAGGGAAACTTAAGGGCTTCCCTGCGGGTGGGTCCTTAGATTTGTCCCAACAACAACTTCAAGATTCGACTGCCTGCCATCTGTAGACTGCCCAAAGACTCTTTTGGTGGTGGGCAGAGGACCTCTGCTGGTCTTTGAGCCAACACTGAAGACAAGACTGCTTTGGTGGTAAGATTACTGATGCATCTTCATCCCTGTGCTTCTTCAAGTACTGCAACTCAGTGGCTGAGCATCCTCTTTGTCACCAAGGACTCATTCTCCGTCCCAGTCAGAAGGAATCTCCCTTGGAGTGAAGGAGTCACTTCCCTGCATCCGTCCGCAGGCACCGCTATGACAACAACCGGTTCGCTAATCTGTTGTCCCATGGACATCGCCTGGCTCTTCAACACAGGTGGTGATTTGTTGGTCCTCCAGAAGCCTGTCCAGTGTTCACTGCAAGTGGGGGGACTGTAATCCCCCTCCAGCAGACGTTACCCACCTCCCTGTGCACTGTATCGGTTTGTCATTACCAAGGCTTGTTGGCTCTCTTCACAAATGGTCTTCAAGTGGTTACCAAGGCTTGTTGGCTCTCTTCACAATAGATTTTTAAGTGTCCTGCCTGCATCTCTGTGTGCTGTAGAGGCTTCCCTGCAACTCCTTGTGCCTGCTGCCAGAGGGTCCTCGAGGGGGCTCCTTCGATTCCTGCAGGCTCTCATGAGTGCTTAGGGCTGGCCTTGACTTACACTTGCTGGGTTAGCCCCACTTTGCTAGTCTGCAATACAGCAAGTTCTCCTGCAAACCATTGTTTACATTTGCCAAGGCTTGTTGGTGGTCCTGCTGGCCACTGACCTTCCTACCCTCGTCGACCGGCGTGGGGTAGCTCGCGGATGACTCCTATATTCCTGCACCATCGCCTGAGTTCCACAGGTGCTGCTACAACTCCACTGTGCTATAGCAAGAACCTCCAACCAGGGTTGGTATTGTGCTCCTGGGCCTCATGGTCACCTCTAGGTCGTTTGGACTCTGTCCCCTCTGCTTTCAGGTTCTTCTCTTCTGGATTCCATGCCCTGGTTCCACTGGCCTGGTCCACAAGATGATGTAACTGCTGAACTTCCACGATCTTCCAGTGGTGTCTATGGGCGGTTCCAACACTACTTGATCCCTATGCACCGGGGCTCCCTGGTGTTGGTATCCTGGTTCCTGGGGTATCCACAATTGGTGTGGCCCTCCAACCTTCCTTGATCCAAGTGGATTCCTCCAGGGTCTTTTGAGAAGGGTCCTAGACCTATAAAATTCCAACTGCAACTTACCCTGTGTTATCCCATGTACGGTTGACCCTACTCACTTTGGGTGGTTCTGTGTTTAACCTTGGGGCCTCCATCTTTGGGTACTGTCCCGTTTAGGTATTTACCTCACATCCCACTATTTTAGTATATGATTTGGCCCCCTGGTTGGGCCCTATGTGTTTTCCTAGGCTACTTACCTCTTTCTAAAGTATTTCTTGTGTGTAACTGATAGCTCCGGGTAGGAGTGATACCAAGTTAGTTTCTAGTGTGTAGTAATAAAGACAAAGTATTTTTATGCTCACCTGGTGTGGTTCTTTCTTGTGTGAAAGGCTTACTGACTGAGTATGGTGGTAAATACAATTGCTTTACACCCTCCTGGATAAGCCTTAGCTGTTCTCCACATCTACCCCTTGGAAGCTCTTGTTTTTAGGGACCTAAACACTATTACTAAGGGTTTCCTGGACTCAGTGCACAGTGTCTCACCATAGGTGAACACTATATACTGAGCCAGCCTACTAAACAAGTCCAGAATTGTAGCATGTGAGAAAAACAAATGAGCCAGACCTCTTCTAAGAAGGTTAGGAGGTCTGAAGAAAATATTGATGAAAATAGAGTGAAATAGTGCATAATTTTATAGAACAATATTCACATACATTTATTAAAAAGCCATAGGCTCTGAATTTCCTTTCATGGTGTGCTAAACCAATGAACCTTCACATTCCACAAGTGTCGACCCCTTTTTTAGGTCCCGCCTAGCGAATGCAGCACATGCACTACTTCGCTTGGCGAGACTCTATTGTTGTGGCTTTTGCTAAGGAATGGAGACAAACCATGTGCGCGCACGGATATCCGATGTGCATGCGCATGGCGTCCTCTCTGCTTAACACGCACCCACCGGTGCGCCCGCATGGCGTCTCACAAGCGCATTGTGCGCTTTCACTTTTTGTCCCCCGTCGGCTCCACGGAGACAGCTGGTTAGCTGCGAAATTGGAAAATGTAATAGTCACGCCTCAAACTCCTCCGCCCCCCCTCCCACCACCCCACTAATCAACGCCTCTGACGCTATGGGATTTTTGCGATGCCCCGACTTTATCTGTGTGTCTTGCAATCTTGAACTGGCCAATCGATGCTTCCTGTTACAAAGAGCGTCCCCTCTGCTTAGTATAGCTTTTTATGCCGTTCGTTATGCCATTGTGCGCTGCAGAGCCCTTTACCTGCCAAGCATCGTGCGCAAATTGCTCATCCAGATTTGGATTTTAATGTGCATGCTGGTGCATGAACTTTGTTTATCTCATTATACACGCAGGGTTGCACGTGCCAACGTGCCAAGCGAACATCAGGACTGGAACATATTCATCTGTGCGTTTGGACCACTTGAGAACCCTGCTGCCGCCCCTGCGCCTCTTTGTTGTGCTCGTTGTGGTCGCCTCATCCCCTTTGCTCCCTTTTGTCTGTGGGGTTCAAAGGCTCTCGCCCTTTTATGCGGCACTCCGTGTACTATGACTGTGATGTTTGCTGTGTCCTATCCCTCTGCTATACAATAAGGTATAGGCGCACTATACACTATGCTATCTTTCGTCACCCTCTGCTCGCGCATGTTCTATTTGATGTGCTCTCTAGTCTCGTGCTGCCTATGCTGGTATATGATGTGCTGAAGTTATTCTGCTGAGTCTGCTCGTGCTTTGTCTGTTAGCCCCCCCCCCCTCTCAGCTGAATTGGAGTGTTTATTTTGTTCATTGAGCGGTAAAAGCAGCTGAGCAGAAGCAGGAAAAGGGTAACGAGGAAGCGTCAGTGGTGGATTACCAAGGTGTGAGGTAGAATAAGGACTACATATTTCTAGGCAAATATTTGGGTCCTGGCTTTTATCGCACCGCCCCCCTTTTTATTACTATATTTTACTCTACGGAACGAAACGGTCAACTTACCAAGAATGGGCAGTAATTTGGGATCAAGTTGTTTTCACTAATAAATGTGTGGTGTTTATTGTACCTGATGCTCGTGTAAAGCGCTACAGTACCTTCAGGCCGAGTTCGTGTTACATAAAACTGCAGAAAAATATACGCTTTTGCAATGCAATAGGTCTCGCATTTACGCGAGGTTGAGCTATTGACATTGCAAATAACAGTGCCTTTTATTTTTGTTTTCGTTTTTAAAACATAAATAATGGGCATTGTCATTACAATGCCAATAGCTTAAACTCGCGTAAATGCGAGATCTATTGCATTGTAGATGCTTGTTTCAAATTGCTATGGGGGCCTCCGGAACAGCTTTATGTCATGGATGCCCCTTCAGTGCAAAACTTACATACAATATACCAGATGCAGAATTGTGCCAATAATGCCATTGATATACCATGGTTGACCCTCATGTCACAAATTACTTCAGTATGTCAGGGCCAGCATTTTATCATGGCTATTCCCTCTCTTAAACCATGGTTCTTTTTCCTCATGACAATAATCACTTCCAATGTGCTACTGCAAGTACAGGTGCCTCCATGCCAAGAATTTCCCAAGCAAGCCAATTCCACCATTTGTCTATGGATGCATTACATGTCAAAAATTTCCTCTAGAACTAGCATTTTACCATTGCCCCAAGAACTATCTGCAGTACTATTCACTTCTAGTAAGCCAGTATCACTATTTTAACATTGTACCAAGAATCATCTCCGTAAGTATCAGCACATTCAATCTGTCAGTATTTTGGCACATGTACCTGTCATGCTAAGGATTGTCAGTGTCAGTATTTTGCCAAGGGTGGCACCAAAAGATAAGAATCACCTTCTCAATGCCAGGACAAACAGAAGACTGTGAGAAATTGGGTTGTTAATTGACTAGTGTGTGAACCCTGGTCAAGCAAAAATCATAATTCTTGTCAGGTTGAAGAACAACCCGACCCTAAATTAACCTGTGCTCAATCCTCTGGTAGCATAGCACAGAACAGTAAGGCTTAGCTGAGAGACATTGTGTAAAGTATTTGTGCAACATTTCAAACACTAATAATGTGAAAACACCACACAAAAAGGATCCCACATGAAGTTAGGAAAATAGAACTTCCTTTAATAAAAAATAAATACCAAATTGACAAAAATCCAATAAGTAGAACCAGAGATATTCAATCCGAAAGATTTTGTTAAAAATAGTGGCAAAAACATACAAAGCACCAACTGTGGATATCTGGTCGCATCGGACCAGGACAAAGTTATAAGTTCAGGCTGACCGTGATGGAGTGTGGGCTGGCTATAGGGATCAGCTAGGTCTGCTGAAGAGTACCTTAAATCCTGCTTTGCTGAGGGTTGGGGGGATCAGCATCAAAGATGGGTCACGCAGCAGAAAGCAATGCGTTGATTCCAAAATGCAGCAAGGCTGCCATGCAGGGGCCTGTGTCGTCTAGGATCCTTTCAATGGAGCTTGCCATAAAGTGTGGCATGTAGGATGCAGCGTACAGTTGGGTGGATGCGATCGTTGTTGATGCTGCAAAGAGGAATCTGATGTTGCTGTTGAGGTTGCCATTGACAAGAGTCAGTCAGTCAATCACTTCGATTCGATTAATAAAAATCAAAAAAAGACACAAAATACAGATAAGCACAGCAAATACGATACAACAGTACATCCAATTACAAAAATAAGGAATAAATATGAATAACATGTCGAAATTAAAATGAACATATCTCATGAGTTCGGTAAAACAGTTTAAAAACTTCCGTTAGGCAGTTAGCTCCAGGATTAAGAAGGCACCAACGCCGCTGACATGATTAGATCGTAATAGGGCTGTGCCGTGAATTAAAGCACTTCTTATTAATACGAACACCCGCAACTAGGAAACTTGCTACATGAAATGTTACACGTGCACTAGATAAAAGTTGCAGGAACAGGAGCGCTGGCCTAACCTGTAAGAAGCCCGCCTCCCTCAGAATAGGTAACAAATATTTTTTCCTAATCTGTGCATAGTGTTTGCAAAACATGATAAAATGTATTGTATCCTGTGTGGAAAAATTATCGCAATCACATGGATTTGCATTTTCTGGAGTGTCCCAAGTAGAATAGGAGCCCAGCATGAAGTGTATCAGTTTAAAACAGAATCTAGTTAAAAGAAACCGATGAAACGGTCTAATCACTAAAACAAGATAGGGTTCAAGACCCGGAACAGTTATAAGTGCATAGTTCCTTCTAACAGACGTTTTTTTCATCTCTATCTCCTCCCGCTCTGCAGTGAACAGGTTCACCAATGTAGATTTAATCTCCATGACATCCTCTTTTTTAATACGTTCTGGAAAAAAAAGAGCTCAGGTCGCCCCACATTTGTGAGCATCAATTTAACATAAACCAGCCATGGGATTCTGTGAACTCTGTCCAGAGCAAGGCAGTCTTTAAGAATCAAATGGTTTAAGGAGATTTCCTCGTTGAGCCAGGTTTTTAGCCAACAAATTACAGGGGCTGATTTTAGTAAATCTGTTACAAATCCTATTCCCAACTCAGAATGTATTGTAAAGGTAGGGGTGGACTGGGGAACAGAAAGCAGGGATCTTAAAAATATTTTCTCCACCTTCTGGATGTTATCAAGGTTTGTATGACCCCAGATGGCAGAACCGTAGGTGGCTATGGCCAAACATTTGGCTTTATATACTTTGAGGATAGCCTCCATTGGTCGTGCCCCCATCCTTTTAGCGAAGCCCAACAGGGCTGCAGCCGATCTTGCTATTGCGTTGCTTTTAGACTAATGTTGGGGACCCCGTTGACAAGAGATGTGAGAGTCTGCGTTGAGGATTTGTTGTGCAGTGGCGGTGCTGAAGGCAATGTGGGCTGAGACAGCAATGCAGATCTGTGCAACAGGTCCAATCCACGTAGCAGTGGAGATGGTTTGGTACTGCTTCAGTTTGCACCGAGCAGTACAGGAGATGCGTCAGTTCTCGGGATCCACAGAGACTGTCTGAGCACCTTAAGCATGCTTCCAAGGGTGCAGGACTGGAGTGGCACCACTTGGCAGAGTAGACTCGCAGATGGCAGAGTCCAGGTGCATGGTTGTTGGAAGCCTATTATGTCCCTGAGGCTTCAGATCAGGCCAACTAGCCCTTGGAATCACTCTGGGTTCTGCGTTCAAGATATGCAGGTCCAGTCCTTCTCACCCAGGCGAGAGGGCAGCAGGTCAGCACAGCAGGGCAGAAGTTACTTCAGAGCACCAGTCCAGCAAAATAGCAGTTCTTGTAGCAGCACATCAGTCCTTTTTACTGGAAGAATATCCACAGGTCCAGAAGAGTAATACACAGGGACCAACTGTCATCTACACCCAGGCATGTGACCCAGAGACAGTCTGCACGCACCAAATAGCTAAGGCAAGAAAATGTAAACTTTTTAAAAGTCGCATTTTCAGAATTGCAAATTCAAATCCAACTTCACCATGTTACATTTTAAAATTGTGATTCCAGAGACACCAAACATTAAGGGGTTACCTGTTCCGATTTGGAAATTACACTTACACAATGTATTAAGGAAATTCCAACATTGCCATATGGGAGAGGTAGGCCTTGTGGAAATGAAAAATTAAATTAAGAGTATTTCACTACCAGAACTTGTAAAACTTAAAAGTACACGTCCAACCTTTAGAACAAACTGCACTTTGTCCATGGGGCTGTCCAGGGCCTACCTTAGTGGTGACTTATATGTATTAAAAAGGAAGGTTTGGGCTTGGCAGAACGTTCATTTTGCTAGGTTGAAATGGCAGTTTGAAAATGCACATACGCTGGCTAAAATAACAGACCTGAGGCATGTTAGGGTGCTACTTAAGTTGGTGGCACAATCAGTGCTGGAGGCCAACTAGTAACATTTATTTCAAAGGACCTGGGCACAGGTGGTGCCAATTTACTAGGGACCTACCAGTAAATTAAAGATGCCAATCAGGTTTAAGCCAATGTTACCATGTTTTAGGGAAGGAACACAAGCAGTTCGCAAAAACAAGAGGAGTAAAGGCAGGAATTTAGTGGAAACCCACCCCAAGGATGCCAGGTCTAACAAAGACAAGTATTATACCGCATTTTTACTCATGCACACTAACATTCACTCACTCACACCTATTTTCACTCACCTTCATTTTCACTAACATGCTCTTTCATTCACTGTCACTCTCTCTCTCTCTCTCTTGTACTCACTCTCACTCCCTAATTTTGACTTACTTTTACTTATATCTCACTCTGACTTACACATTCTCACTGACTAACTTTAACATGGTAGGAGTTGCCTCTGTGAACCCTGGAGATCTCTAAATGACATCCATGCTCACTAGCTCTTAATTTGTGTACGTAACTTGATTGGATGTCTGGTATTGACAATAATAAGGAGACTGGTGCATCATACTACTCAGATGAATGTCTATCTTTTCTGCCCCAAGCTTCCTGATCATTGAAAACACAATGAAAGCTCCCTGCACTGCTGAGTCAATTCTAAATCTAAACAACAGTGCTCGAATTGTGGGTATTTTACTTGTTGTACCATCCAATAAACAATACTACATCTATATTTACTGTTTTTAACCCAATCCTAAATACCTTACTTAAAAATTGTTTTAGAGGGGGGGCGTGGCTAGCGGCCGCCGGGAATGGTCGCTCTCTGAAGCGGCTCCGTAGCCCTCTCCAGCACATCGGCAAATATCTCCGTCTGCTATGAGGTAAATTCCCCACAAGTGGTAGGAATCTCCTCCCGAACCGATCCAAGACGCTGCGCTGCTGGAATATCGAACGGCGCCAACACAAGAGCCACTGAAAGTTGCTGGCTAAAGACGCACGGTGCACTTCAAAATGGCAACCGGAGAATGAACTGCGGCTGCTGAGGTGAACAACTCACAATGGAGCCACCTCGCGGCATACGTAGCTGCCAAATAGAGCTGCCTCACAAGCGAGAGACCTCCGAGCGGTGTTGGAGAGGCGGCGCCGGCGACATTCCAAGGTGGCTGCGAGAGAAGGCGGATGACTCACGACTGTGGCCCGAGAGAGGTGAGGATGAGTCCAGCCTGGGGATTGCCTGCGATCCCCGGCTTCGCAAAAGACTGCCGCCGACTCCAGGGAGCTGTTCCGTCCCTCAAACGAAGGCCCGCACTGAAGGTGAGGTGGATCGACGGAGAGCTGGGAAGGGATTGGGGATGGTGTGGAAGCCTCCACCGCACCTTGGGACCTGTGGGGGGCTAAGCGGTCTGGAGAAAATTGAGGCCCTGTCTTTGGGGCCTACCTGGTAGGCCACTGGGTACTGACTGTTCCTCCCGCTCCTGTGGACCAAAGGGATGGCGGCGGACGGAATTGAGCCACCACACCAAGGGCCGCTGTCATCAGGCTCTCTGCACCAGGCTGGCTGAAAGCTCTCTAATGCAATATTTACCGGGGAGGGTGTGGACTTAGCGGGCTCTGGAGATTGAGGCCCATCCCTAATCCGAGCTTCACACATATTGGCTCAACAACGGACTGTTCGCCTCTCCTTGCCATAGACTCTGGCTATAGTGTTAGTTCAACAAACGAGCCCAGGCCAACACCGGGCTCCCTTGGAGTCCCCCGGGTCTGACTCCACCTGGGGAGGGCAGTACCACGCCGCTAACTGAAGGATTTCAATATCCACTGAATGGAGAAGTCAAGAGGCCCCATCCGATGCAGCTGACCTGCACGGGGCCCTTCACCTGGCTTGCTGAGTAGAAGACCTCCTACTACTGAGTGTGGAACAAAGGCGAATCGCCCAAGAGTGTGATCGACTTATCCTGTGGTTAGGGATCGACCACACCCTTTCTCCAAATGTCAGACCCACCTGGAACACCGACAGGCCAGCGGAGGATAGTTCTTTTCCTCTGCATAGGCGGTGGCTAATACAGGCGTGTCGTCCAACATCTTCGCGCTCCTTCACCTCCTACACACGGAAGATGGCCACCAATGGAGGTCTCAAGTCCCAAACTCAGAAACAACTGGCGAAGTTTGCATGGTCCAAACAAGGAGACACCGCCGCGACGACAGTTGAGGACCCTGAGACATCGCAATCTCTACCCTCACCTAAAACTCTCACTCTTGAAGTCGTCATGGAGGCTATAGCAGGAGTTAATACTTCTCTGGAGACTCGAATCGATTCTGTGAACATAGAGGTGACTCTCTTAAGAGCGGATCTAAAGAAAATGGACTCTAGAGTTAAAGATGTAGAAATTACAACGAAAGCCCTAGTGACTGACGCCTCCTCCCTGCAACAACAATTAGCCCAGCTCCAGAGTCAGCAGAAAAGAATGGAGGAGCTCTTAGATGATTATGAAGGGAGGGCACGGAGGAACAACATCCGGAACCTGGGAATTCCTGAAAAATCGGAGGGGCAGACCGTTGATATTTTTGTGGAAGACCTTGTAATCAACAAACTCCAACCTAAACGCCTCTCTAGCTACTTTTTTATTGAATGAGCCCACTGGGTCCCTGGAGGACATCCAAAGCCTGCCCCCCCCCCAGTCCCATAATTACATGAGTTGTTAACTTTCGGGACAGAGACATGATTTTACAGACAGCGCGGGCTGGGCCTCCAGTAAAAATCGACAATGTGGATATCACTTTTTTCCTAGACTTTACTATCAAGGTTCAGGCACAGAGACGCAGCTTCACAGGGGTTAAGAAAGCCCTGCAGAAAAAGGAAATTAAATACTCCATGCTGTTCCCAGCCAAGCTCTGAGTGGAATCCGAGGGGAAATCCTGTTTTTTTTAGTCCCTAGAGGAAGCCTGGAAGTGGCTGGAGGGCTGGCGCCAAGTGGGAAAGCCGTCGGACACTCGCAGAAACAAGGGACTCAATACTAACTAACGTGTTCCTCTGGCATCAAAAGAATATCGCACCGAAGAAGACCCGGACGAGTAAACTCCATATCAGACTGCTGGATTCTATCAGCTTTCAGCAACCTCATTAGGCCACATCTGTGCTCTCCATGATTAAACTTGCGGTCTATATAAAATATCTCCCTAGGCAGTCGTCATTCATATCTCTGGGGAATGTGTCCCATCGACACAATAGCCTCAGACAATCTACAGCTGTATGTACACGACAAGGGAAAAAAAAGTCTAAAGGATCGGACCAACAATTTACCACTTACATATACTATGAACATAATTTGCTCCATAGGTGGGGGGTACAGGTGGTTAGCCCGGCACCCTACACATGACGGGGTGGGTGACAGGCACTCTGCCTTGTTGGGGAGTGGAACGTTGGAATTCCACTGGCAGGGGAGCAGAGAGGGAGGTGTGGGGTGGGGGAGGGGGTTGTTGGGATTTTGTATGTTATAGTTGTATTTGCACGGATCATCCAGGCAAACTTGATTTCACCATATTTGTACACTAAAATGCGAACAGTATCTATACATTCGGGGGGAGGGTATGGGAGAGGCTTTACCATTCTAGCTCTGCTAGACTGATATTCTGGTCCGGTACTGGAATACACAACTCGGACGGCTGCACTGCATCTCCCCTATGATGTTCACTACTGCCTGCTATGACAGAATCGAAAAACATTAAGTTATCAATAATGACGTGGAACGTTAATGGTTTGGGGAGTAAGATAAAACAGGGAGTAGTCTTACAATATCTTTAAATACACTCACCTGACCTGGTGCTATTACAGGAAACACACCTGGTGGGAAACTGCTGTAAGGCACTTAACAGGTGGGGATATAAACTTTTAGTCCATGCTGGTTTCACTTCTGGCTCTAGAGGCATAAGGATTCTTATACGCAAGACCCTCACCCTTACACCCACCCAAGTCTCGGGCTGACCCGCAGAGCAGATTTGCTGTGTTGGAGGTGTCATGGGAAGGCAAGCCAATAAATGTGATATCGGCCTATCTTCTGCCCTCGCTGGGTAGGGCAGCACTACAAGACCAAGGCAAAATTCAAATAGATCTCCCCCCGGGTACATTAATATTAGGTGGCGACTTCAACTTGGCAATGGACGACAGGCTCGACATACATACCCAGAAACAGGCTCCCCGACACAGCACACACTTGCCAACTTCACCCTAGCAATGGGTCTCACGGACATCTGGCGCACAATGAATCCCACCGCATACCACTTCACTCACTACTCCAATGCACACAAAAGTATGTCCCGCACCTCTTCACCTCTTTGGCAGATATAGGCAGATTTCAACATTAGCGGGGACTCCGAAGGGGTATATCGGACCACTCCCCCCTCAGGGTGGACTTTATCTTCCATCGGCACTATACACGGGGTCCTATAGTCAATAATCCATGGCTCCTCACAATTCCAGTTATAATAGAAGACCTTTCTGAACAAACGGACCCCTATTTTACTGAAAATGTCAGCTCTGTAGATTCGGCAAAGACAATCTGGGAAGCTTATAAGGCAGTAATTAAGGGGCATGCATTAGCGTTAAACATCGTTTATATTAGAAACCAAAACACACACCTGACTCAATTAGAAAGCGAATTGCTCCAACTAGAAACTGATAATGCCATTTCCCTTACAGAAGATACAGCCAGCAATCTACAGAATAAGCAATTATAATATAATGCCCTTGCACATGAACAGACTCAGATAAGACTCCTCCGTACCCGCCATAGAGTATACGAGCTTGGTGAAAGGGCTGGGAAAATGCTTACATGGCTAGAGTGACAGGATCAGGCAGCTAGATGGGTCCCAGAACTTCTACTGGAGGACGGGATGTGGATAACTGACCCACAAGAGGTGGCAGAGACATTTGCAAATCATCTAGAGGAGGTATATACTTCCAAAACCATCACTTCTGCTGGGAATTCATGTCAGCTCGTGGGGGAAATTACCCTACCCACAATCAGATAGTGATAAGGAAGCCCTGGATGTGGATATAATAGCAGAAGAAATCTGTAAAGCCATATTTTCTATTAACTCGGGGAAGGCAATGGGGCCCAATGGGATCCCGATCGAATTCCTCAAGGGAATGGCCCTTAAAGTGGCCCGCACCTAAAAAACATGTGCGAAGAGAGTTTGAAGCAGGGTGTCCTTCCCTTAGATCAACGGCTAGTGTCCATTGTCGTTATACATAAACTGGGTAAACCGGCTACCGATTGTGGCAAGGGAAGGGCAGCCCTGTTTAAAACGCTAGCACTCCCTAGATTTTTATACGTGCTCCAAAACTGTCCATTCACAATTGCCAGCACCTACTTTACTGCTATTGAAGGAGAGATCCGCAATCTACTTTGGGATGGGGGGACACCTTGCATTGCTCTCCGGAAACTAACAAAGGGGTGGTACGATGGAGGGATTGCCCTGCCGGATGTACGCTTATATTATTGGGCCACACAACTAGTGGCTACCAACCAATGGATCCATGGCTCCCCGTTGAATCTGCCTTTTACGTAGAGTGCTGTCAAACTGGAAGAGAGGGATATCTAAGCGCTCTCTATGGTAAGACTCACAGGGGTCGCTATTTGGGGCCCATGTTGCAAATGGTAACTATTTGGCACCAGACCAATAAGTGCCTGGGATGGGAGGATAAACTTACAAAAGCTACACCGCTCTGGTCCTCTCAACGACTGGGTCTACTATGTCATCATGTGGGTTTGGATAAATGGGACATTTTTGGTATTACTAATATAGGAGACCTCATACACAGAGGCAAAATTCTCACCTTCAAGGAGCTGCAAACCAAACACGCCCTTGCACCAGGCAAAGTATTCTGCTAATTACAGATCCGACATGTAATTCTCACCAACATCCCAGAACTATCCTCCTCACCAGACTCTTACCCTCTAGAGGACCGCTTACTTTCAGAACCACTCCCAACTAAAGCTGTCTCATGCACATACCAGAAGCTGTGAAATAATTAAGGGTGGGCGGAATTTGCGTAATCGCGTTATGCAAATCTCCGCAAAATGGTAAAAAATCTCTGCGAACACGCAGAAATTCCGCAAATACATGGAATTGCTTGTTCACAATGCTTTTATCCTGTTCGCAATTGCTGTTTGCGTGCTCGGGGGGAAATATCTTGCAAACACACATTTGAGAACGCGAACAAGCAAAATATTTTGCGAAGTCGCGGAACGCAGGATTTTAGGCAATTTCGCGTTCTCCGTGGAACGCAAATTTACCCAAATTCTGCATATTCCGTGAGAGGAACGGAATTTACCACCCAGGCCTAGAAATAATCTACCTGATTCCTTTCAAAATCTCAGAGAACACTGGCAGATTGACATAGGGCCTCTGAATGACGATGATTGGCAGACCTAGGGAAACGGCGATAAACCATCACTTTAGCCTTATCCAACTAAAAATCTTACATAGAACCTATTACTCTGGTGTGCTCCTAGCAAAGATAGGCAGCCGGGCGAATGCACTTTGCCTTAGACACTGTTGTCAGGAGGGTACATTCTATCACATCTTTTGGGAATGTCCTGAGATACGCCCCCTATTGAATAACGCAACCAACAAAATGAAGGACACATTGGGCAAACAGCTCCAACTGTCACCAAGGCTGCCTATATTGAATGTGTGGGAAGCCACTGATTTGACGTAAATTGAGCTGCAGTAGGTGGCATTGGGATATCTGTTAGTAAAAAGGGCTGTGGCTATGCTATGGGGTTCTAGTAAGCTACCGTCCACAATAGGATGGGTGGTGGAAATGGATAGATGCATGATAGCAGAGAACGAGGTTTACAAAATAAGAGGTTGTCCCAAGAAACAGGACAAGAAATGGGGGGTGGAACGCCTGTAGAGAGGAGATTTGCACATCACCAACTGAAGATATGGTGATGCGAAGAAGGACTGACAAACACTCTCCGAACCACTGAATTCCTGTAATGTATGACTGTAGAAGTATTATAATTCACCTTTGTTGGATTGTACTGTGAAACTGCAAAGATGACTCTGTGCTTTGGTTTAATAAAAATTGTTTACAAAAAAAAAAAAGTTTTAGAAATTAGAGCCTCATTTAAAAAGTGTTTTAGGGTTTGCAAACCCTCAGATTTGGTAAAGAAGAGAGTTTGCAAACACTAAAACCCCGGTTATAAATGAACTAAACCCTATTTAATGATTCTGAAAAATGTTTTATTAGGAATCATTATTTGGAAGGGGTGTGTTAAGGGTGTCTCTTCCAAACACCGATTCCTTATGGTATGTATTAATATTTTGTAATCTTTCCCAAAAACTCAAAGAAAGTGGTAAGCCATTCCCAAATGAGGAACCGCTTTCCACTTTGTGACTGTTAATGTTATCTACAATGAGTTCTGTTGGGTGAAACAATTGCTAGGTAATAAATAAAAATAATAGATTAGCAGTGTCCTTCCTTTGTGACTGTTGGCAACAAACGTTTTTTAGAAGCCGGTATTGCTCCTTGTAACAAATGCCTACTCCTACAAAAGGTTTATGTAACTTTATTTTTTAAACAAAGTCTGTTTTCCTCTAGAGGAAAACGGTCACCACAAAAAAAAGAATCACAGACATGATGGGCTGCTGACCCAGCTGTCCACCTTGTTTCTGGTTGTGGCCAATTGTAGTGGGTCTCAATTTGCAACCTAACTCATGAACAGTGATGAGGTAGATTAAATTGCTACTCACTATGATTTTTGTGCACTAAATAGTACATAGGTCAGTTTTCAAAATACCAATGCATTTGGAACAAATTGGTGTGCGAATTGCAACCACTTTTACTAAATCCATTTCAGTGCAATCCAAATAAGAAATCGCAAACTGTGAATAGTTATTTGTAAAAATTTACGATTTCTTATTTGAAATCTTTGTACATCAGGCCCTAAATTTGTTGCATGGTTGACATTTGAGAAATTCTGAGGTAAGAACCTACTATTAATATTTGTTTTGGTATACCTTCTGACACATAATATATGTGTAATTGCACTACAATAAACTTATTTCCAGAGTCCCCTCAAGAATCCAACTCTCTCCAGTTTGCATTACATCAGGGTACACACCAGTGTGCTTTGTGTTACTTCAACGGAGACACAGGTGGGCACTCATCCTAAAGCAAGGGATTAGCCTTGAGGCAAGTGTGACTACAGGCATCCCTTACCCCGTGTGGTCTCATGTTGCAATTAACACTCTTTGCCGTGGGGGGATTGATTCTCCCGCACAGACGGAATCAATTGCACGTGGGCCGACCGCGACCGTTATGACGAGCCCACCTCTTCATAAGCACAGCTCCACTGTGCCTCATGACGAGCTGGGCTCCTCAAAAGAATGGAAGGGGTTAAGGCACAACCTACCATTTGATACCAATCAATTGAGACTGCAACATCAATAGTTGCTGTATACAGTTAATATTATATTTACTAAAAATAAGAGTGGCACCAGGGAATTCCCTAATCTTTGGTATTGAAGAATAGCCTTGGGGTATGGCTAGAAACATGTCGACCAGTGAAACCTAGGCACATTATCTCCTTTAAGTTCCCCCTTTTTTCCCTGCATCTAAACCATACTGGTTAGAGGTAGCAGTAAAGATTTATTTTCCTGCTAGCCAGCCATTTTAATTGTTAGTTTATTCCCCCCACGCAGACCACAACACTTAATCTTCACATAGTACCAACTATACGTGCTCCCACGTCTTCATAGGTTGTAGCCCACCCCGTTCCGTAGCAGGAGAGGAAAACCCGATGATGAAGCATGCCACCAAGGGGCAACCATGGTGGGTGTGGGTTATTTAAGGAAAACACATTGTTTTCCAGAACATCTAAGGGTAAATAAAAAGACATTTCTTGTGACAGAGGGGCTCTCTATGATTACTACGTATTTGATCTGGAGGACTCTCCCTCCTGTTTCCTAACTTTTCCTCTACCTACCCCCTATTTTAAAGTGCTTTGTGTTACCACAGATTTTTGTGCTAGTAAAAAGTTAAGCTTCCTGTTAGACATTCTTGGAATTTTCTAAATTTGATCTTCAACACAGATGAAATATATCAAGTTAGTCTAAACAAATTACTGCATTTAGGTCGGTTGATTACTGCTAACCAATAAAAATGTTTTCATTCTGAATTGCAATTTTCAAAATGTCTAATACATGGCGGAATTTGTTACAATTGTTAACCAAATTCTTTCTGACAAGTAAATTATCATTGTTGGCAAAGATTAACATAGTCGAAGTGAATGTACTACCTTGTAATCAATATGGATACATTATGAAATACATTCTTTTCAAAATTTTCCATAATACCAAATAACAGGTTCAGATGACAAAAGAAAGAGAATGTTTTAATGGGGAGATAATGCCTCCAAGATTGCCATGTTAAGACTTTGTCACTCTCCATCCATAAAGGAGACTTGACACATTGAATTCTTTTCAATACTAACTCTATACGTCAATTTTATAGATAGACTCTGTATGGGTACACAATAATAAATTGGTGTGGAACTAAGGACCAAAATGTAAGTGTTGTAGTTCCCAGAGTTTCTAACTCAGAAACTCTCAATGTGGGAGAAATGTATGAACATTAAATTAATACAAAAGATTAGAATCACCATGGATGATGTTACACACCTGAAATGTGTATCAGATAGCAGAAATGACTTAAGTGCACAGTGCATAAGGGGGGGACAGTGGCAGTGTCTCCCGACCCCGCTTGGTGGCAGGTAATTACTCCCTCAGAGCGGAACACTCGTAAAAGCTGGTGGACTTTTAAAATTGATTGCAAATTTTAAATAATTCACTTGCGCCGCATGTCATTGAATATATTTTTAAACTGCACGCTGTGTTGAAATTGAGAACGAATTTTACACACTCACCCTCGTTGCACGAACGATATTCCCCAGAACTGTAAGGGGCACTAGGGGCTGATTTCACGGTCTGTGCTCAGTGTTCAAGCCTGCCCGCCTTGGTCCGACTCGGTATCCAATTACCGTTGATCGGAGGGCGGGGCAGGTGAGAGACAGACACGCCCAGCAACCCCGAGGCAGTTGAGCGGTTAGCGCTCTAGCTCCACTTGAGAAGGACTATTTAGCCAGTCGTCGGCCCAAGCGCTCAGCGGTTGCACGCAGAGGGACGCCATCGACGGCGCCAAAAACTAGCCTAAGACCTGCCCGTCCGCAACAGGACGGGGTACAGGGGCCATGAGAGGTGTGGCTCACTTTTTAGAGGCGGCAGACCTGTAAGCAGAGAACGGCCCGGGACCAGGGTTCAATTCCCGACGCGGCAGGGTCTTGGACCAGGGTCAACGGACTCGATAATTCTCGCCTCAGTGCCTACTCTAACCAGGGAACACACTCGGTAACTCTGGGCATTAAGCTTGCCTCATCTCTACAACGGCCCCCCACAGACGCCGGGGATGCCTGGTTTCACCCTGGAGATACCCAGAAAGGGACCATCTCACAGGGAAAACCAGGACGGGTTCCCCAGCGGTCTACAGCACCAGGACACTCGGGTAGAGTAACAGTGCGCTTTACAAGTATCCCACATTTACATTTATGGGGGCTATTACAAACGACCTGCAAATTCCCCCTGTTTCCAGGATAATCTACTCAGCCCAGGTACTTCGGAATCTACAGATGAAACAAACTCAAGGTTGTGGTCAGGATGAGAACCTCTCTGTGGAGGGTCCTTTTGCATGTCTCCATTGTAGAGCCCAGTTTACCACACAGGTACAGGAAACATGCACTAAGGGGTATGAAATAGCCCATACTCCCTCACCTAATGTCAGGGAAAATATCACCAACACTCCCTCTCTCACTGGAAGGAAAAATCTTCTTTGCAATATAAGATCGCTACCCAAGCACACTTCTGAAGTTTGGGACCTAATCTCTACCAATGAGCCAGATCTGTGTTTCATTACTGAAACTTGGCTCAAACCTCACTCGACCCCCTCAATTACATTAGCAATTCCAATCGGCTATAAAATAATTAGGCTAGATCGGCCCACGAAAATAGGAGGAGGGATTGCGATTATACACAAGCAAGAAATCAATTGCACCATAGTAGCGGAATTAAGCACTCCTGAAATTGAAATACTGATTTTTAAATCAGCCTTCTCCCCTAAACATACCAGAATGGGTGCTTTAGTATACCGCCCACCTGGACCCAGCACAAACTTTTCTAACACGCTACTGGAAAATCTTGCCCCTTATGTTCACAATGATAGGGACTTTTTATTAGTAGGAGATTTCAACATACATAGTGAACAGAAAGATTGCAAGGAGGCTCAATCTGTTCTACAGGACCTATCCCTACTAGGTCTAACACAACGAAACGTGGGCCCAACACCCCAGGCAGGGCACGCCTTAGATGTAATACTAGCTAATTTTCCTACTGTTACCTGTTTACCTCCCACCCAAGTCAGCTGGACTGACCATTTTATTATTGAATTTTACACTCCTCATCCCAAACCTTCCCTCCACGGGCCGATTTCTCTTCCAAACAAACGTCGCCAATGGCACAAAGTTAACGAAAGTGCATTCTCAGATAAATTTATTGAACCTTCTATTTCTACTTCCGAGAATGTTGAAAGCGGTCTTGAAAAATTTGAAAAAGCAACTACGTTTGCCATAGACACCGTAGCCCCATTAAAACAATTTAGACCCCTGCCTGCCAACAAGCAAGAAATATGGTTCTCTGACAACCTCAGAGCACTAAAACAAGCAGCCAGGAAGTTGGAAAAGAAATGGAGAACCTCCCACTTGACGACCGACAGGAACCTTTATTGGGACTCACTATCTACATATCATAAAGCGATTCGCACTGCGCGGAAAACCTATATAGCATCCCAAATCATGGCCGCAGGCAACTCTTCTAGAGTCCTATATCAAGTATTACAATCCTTCGTCAAACCGGAAGCATGTGAAAGTCCTGAGATCACATCACAAAAACTCTGTGACGATATATCTCAATTTTTCTCGAATAAAACAGACATCATCTACGAGAAAATAGTCAACTCCAACAATATAATGACTACCGACGTAGCCCTCGCTTTTTATGATACAGAACATAATTTAAACACACACAGCCTAGACACTTTTCCCCCTATCACTCCTAAGGAGTTATTAGTACTTACTACGCAGATAAAAAGCGGCAGCCCTGATGACATTATCCCAGCTAGACTAATGCCCATCTTACTGGGAACTCTATGTCCTACGAAAAACTTGGCAATCTGTCACTTAGTTCAGGCTTTGTTCCTAGACAATGGAAGCGAGCTTTGGTGAGGCCTATTAGGAAGAACACTGCTACATCATGGACCGAATTAGCCAATCTAAGGCCCATCTCCCTGCTACCATTTTTGGGAAAACTTACAGAAAAACATGTCAACCAACACCTATCCAGCTATATTGAAAGCTCAAGTTCTAGTTCAAGTTCGTGCATTTATATAGCGCACCACTCACCCAGAGGGTCTCAAGGCGCTAGAGGGAGGGGTTAATTATTTGTCGAATAGCCAGGTTTTCAGTTCTTTTCTGAAGTAGATGTGGTTCTGAGTAAGGCGGAGGTGGGTGGGGAGTGAGTTCCAGGTCTTGGCAGCTAGGAAGGAGAAGGATCTGCCACCCATGGTGGATTTTCGGATGCACAGGACTGCAGCGAGGGCTTGATTGGATGATCTTAGATGGCGGGTGGGTTTGTAGAAGGAAAGGCGAGTGTTGAGGCATTCGGGTCCTAGATTATGAAGGGCCTTGTGTGCATGGGTGAGAAGGCGGAAAGTAATTCTTTTGTTGACGGGAAGCCAGTGGAGGTTTTTAAGGTGTCTGGTGATGTGATCTTGGCGCGGGATGTCTAATATAAGTCTTGCTGACGTGTTTTGAATGCGCTGGAGTTTTTTCTGTAATTTTGTTGTAATTCCGGCGTACAGTGTGTTGCCATAATCCAGACGACTCGTGACCAGTGCATGGGTGACAGTTTTTCTTGTCTCGAGGGGGATCCAGCGGAAGATCTTTTTGAGAATGCGGAGGACGTTGAAGCATGAGGACGAGACGGCGTTGACTTGTCTGGACATTGAGAGAGAGGAGTCTAGAATGAAGCCAAGGTTACGTGCATGGTCTGTGGGTGTGGGTGCTGTGCCCAGAGCGGAGTCGTCCCAGGCTGAGGGATGAGCACCTCCGTTTTGTCTGAGTTGAGTTTTAGGCGGCTCTGTTTCATCCATTCGGCTACTTCTTTCATGCCTTCGTGAAGATTGGTTTTGGCGGTGTTGGGGTCTTTGGTTAGGGAAAGGATTAGCTGGGTGTCGTCGGCGTAGGAGATGATGTTGAGGTTGTGTTGACGCGTGATAGAGGCGAGAGGACTCATGTAGACGTTGAAGAGGGTGGGACTGAGTGAGGATCCTTGAGGTACGACGCAGATGACTTCGGTGGCCTTGGAGTAGTATGGAGGAAGTCGGACTCTCTGGGTTCTCCCAGCTAGGAACGAGATAATCCAGTCCAAGGCTTTTCCTTGTATGCCTATGTTGCTGAGGCGTTGTATAAGGGTTGTGGCAGACTGTGTCGAAAGCGGCGGATAGGTCGAGTAGGATGAGGGCCACTGTTTCTCCGTTGTCCAGGAGTGCTCGGATGTCGTCGGTCGCTGCAATGAGGGCGGTTTCGGTGCTGTGTTTGGCTCGAAATCCGGATTGAGATGGATCAAGGGAGTTGTTGGCTTCAAGGAAGGCGGCGAGTTGGCTGTTGACAGCTTTCTCAATGACTTTGGCCGGGAAAGGGAGGAGGGATATGGGTCGGTAGTTTTTCGGTTCTGAGGGGTCTGCTGTGGGTTTTTTCAGAAGGGCGTTGAGTTCGGCGTGTTTCCATATTTCTGGGAAGGTGGCAGAGTTGAGAGAGCAGTTGATGACATCGCGGAGTTGGGGTGCGATGATGGAGTCAGCTTTGTGGAAGATGTGGTGGGGACAGGGGTCAGAAGGCGAGCCAGAGTGGATTGAGTTCATGAGGCGAATGGTGTCTTCGGTGGTGATTGGGTTCCAGGCACTGAGGTTGTTAGTTGGAGGAGTGGCATTTGAAGGGGGTGGGGCGGGTTGATCACTGGGAGTATTCTTGAAGCTGTTGTGGATGTCGGCAATTTTGTTGTAGAAGAAGGAGGATAGTGCGTCGCAGAGGTCTTGGGAGGGAGTGATGTCGTTAGATGCTGCGGTGGGGTTGGTGAATTCTTAGACGATGTTGAAGAGTTCCTTGCTGTTATGGGTGTTGTTGTCGAGACGATCCTTGAATGCTGATTTCTTGGCGGATCGGATCAGTTGGTGGTGTTTGCGGGTGGCTGTCTTTAGGGAGGCCATGTTGTCTGAGGTTGGGTTTTTTCTCCAATTCTTCTCCATGGTGCGGCATAGTTTCTTGGATTTTTTAAGTTCATCATTGAACCAGGGAGCCTTTTTGCTGGTTGATTTCAACTGGTGCTTTTTCAGGGGTGCTAATTCGTCAGCACTGTGGGTAATCCATTGCCTGAGGTTGGTGGCCGCTTGGTCTGGGTCCATTGAGAGGGTGGGAGGGTTATAGTTGAGTGATGTGAGGAGTTGGTCGGTGGTGATTTTGTTCCAGTTTCTCCGGGGAATGGGTTGTGGACGGTTGTGGGTCAGGGTTGTTACGTAGTTGAAGTGAACACAGCTGTGATCCGTCCAGTGGAGAGCTGTAGTGCGATCGAAGGAGATGTGCTTGCTGGAGGTGAAGATAGGGTCGAGCGTGTGTCCGGCTGTGTGGGTGGGGGTGTCACCAAGTTGTTTGAGTCTGATATTGGCCAGGTTGTCCAGAAGGGTGGTGGTGTTGCTGTCGAGTATGTTTTCAAGGTGGTAGTTGAGGTCTCCTAGAAGAATGTAGTTCTCTGAGGCGAGGGCGTGCGGGCTGACGAAGTCTGTGATGTCGTCGCTGAATTGAGAATGGGTGCCTGGAGGCCTGTAGATGAGGGTGCCTCTAAGGGTGGTCCTGGGGTCGGTGTGGATCTGGAAGTGGAGGTGTTCGGCGGTTGCAAGATTGTCGTCGGAGCTGGTTGTAATTTTGATGGTGTTTCTGTGGACGATGGCGATGCCTCCTCCAGTTTGATTGGTGCGGTCTTTTCGAATATTCTTGTAAGTGTCCGGTATGGCTATGGCGATGTCGGGAGCTGAAGAAGCGTTCATCCATGTTTCAGTAAGGAAGGCTATGTCAGGTGACGCAGTGTCGATTAGGTCCCAGAGTTCTGTTGCATGTCTGTGGACCGAGCGGGTGTTCAGTAGGATGCATTTCTGGCTGTTGGGTTCGGAGATGTGTGTGGAGGAAGTGGGTTTGGTGAGGGTTCTGAAGCAGTTGAACTTGCAGGAGAGGCAGTGGGTGTGTCCTGGGGTAGCTTTGCAGCATAGTGGTGTGCGTCCGGGGTTGAGGGCGAGGAGAGTAGTGGCGTCATAACTCGTTCTGGTGGGTTGGATGTGGCGGGGACCAGGGGGTCTGGCGCTGGGCGCGGTCCAGGCGCGGACGGGCATAGACGGGCTTACCTTTGGCGCACCTTCGGCGCGCATGGGGCGCGCTCGCTGCGCGTGAACGCTGCGCTCAAGAGCATCAGTCATATATGTGGGTAGTGGAAGGGGCGGGGGCGAGGGAGGGTCAGCTGGGAGGCGGGATCGGGGCGGAGGGAGGGGCTGGAGGCACACAAACAAAATGGCAACAACAACAATAAAAGCAAAACAGGACGAGGCTGGGGCACGACGCGCAATTAGGCACCAATCAGTGAAATTAAGCAATGCGGGCAATGCGAGCAGTGGATCGCCACGATAATACACAGGCACAATCAAATTCTGAGCAATGCGAGCGGTGCAATCAATAAACAAGGCGCAATGAATGTTAAGCAGGCACAAGACACGCACTAAACAATTGCAAGGCAGTGCGAGCAATGCAGATTCGTAATTGGCAGCTGTGTGGAGGAGCAATGGGGAGTGAAGTGCTACGATACCCAAGAGAGCCAGGGAGGAGCGACTGCTACTGCAGGAGACAGGCAGGTCACAGAGCTTCACCGGACGGGCGATCCTGTTACCAGTGGGAGGGAGGGTCAGCTGGGAGGCGGCGGCCTGGACTACTCCCAATCTGGTTTCAGGCCGAAACACAGCACAGAGTCAACTCTCCTGTCTGTTACTGACGATCTGCACATGTTCCAGGACAAATATGAAACAGCTGGCGGCCTGGACTACTCCCAATCTGGTTTCAGGCCGAAACACAGCACAGAGTCAACTCTCCTGTCTGTTACTGACGATCTGCACATGTTCCAGGACAAAGGCTACTCTGTGATCTTAGTGCTACTGGATTTGTCGGCAGCGTTCGACACCGTGTCACATAACATCCTTATTGACCGGTTGTTGAGCGTGGGAATCAAGAACAAAGCCCTTGCCTGGCTAAGGAGCTTCTTATCCGATCGCACCCAGACTGTCACCATGGGTGCATATCGATCAGCGGAGGTAGAGATTACAAAAGGGGTGCCACAGGGCTCCTGTTTGAGCCCAACACTTTCTAACATCTACGTGGCACCCCTGGCAAGAGTGATGCGTAAATTTGGCTTCATCCCCGTGTCATATGCGGATGACACGCAGCTCCTCTTTCCCTTCAAAACCCTTACCGCTGATTTAAAGAACTCCTCTTTACAGGCATGAAGACCGTATCACAGTGGATGTCCACCAACTATCTACAATGCAACGTCAGCAAGACAGAGGTTATGCTGTTCGGAGAGGCTAGAATTCTGTGGACCCCGGACTGGTGGCCACCTGATCTTGGTACGGTCCCCGTGCCCAAACAGGTCGTTAAAAACCTAGGGATCCGCCTTGATCAGGATCTATCGCTCAAACAATACAGCAACCAAGTTGCAGGCTCATGCTTTCACATCATTAGCATGTTGCGTAAAATCTTTCCCTTGCTGCCAGACTCTTTCAGGAAAACCCTAGTGCAGGCCCCTATTTTGAGTCGAATTGACTACTGCAACGGCCTGCTTCTTTCCGCCAATGAGGGAGTGTTGGCCAGACTCCAGGTAGTCCAAAACACGGCGGCCCGCCTAGTCCTCAATGCCCCTCCAAGAACAGCATCTAAGCCACTCCTAAACAAACTGCATTGGCTTTCTATTCGACAAAGGGCAAAATTCAAAATATGCTGTCTAATTCACAAAAGCCTAAATGGACAAGGCCCCACCTACCTGGAACAGAAATTCATTCCCCACATCCCCCCCCAGATCGCTCAGATCCAGCAATAGCCACCTTTTGGTGGTGCCTCGCGCCAGGAAAGCTAGGCACAGAGGCAAAGCCCTATCAGTGGTAGGACCCACATTGTGGAACAGACTCCCTCTGACTCTCAGATCATGCACCGAACATCTGAAATTCAGAAAACACCTTAAAACCCTATTGTTTAAAAACGAGATTTAGCTCCAGCATTTTTTCATTCCTCTGTATAGGTTAACTGGCCCAAAAGCGTAGAGATACTCCAGTTGGAGTCGATTCCAGCGCTATACAAACTCGCAAATAAATAAATAAATATGTAAACTGGAAAAGTGTTGTAGAATAGGGTAGGTATCATTATTTAAGAATACTTTATAGACCCATGATGAACAAGACTGACTACATTAATCTTTTAGAATTTAAAGTATTTCGTTGGCCATTAGGAAATATGCAGAAAAAATTAAAGCATCTGCAAATTCTGAATTATTTATTGCAGGATATTTTCCAATGTCATCATCTCTTGGATAGTTGAGTAAAATATTAATCAAGATCTATGGTTATGTTGGGGTTTGAAGTATGATCAGGTTGCATGAAATACTTAAGGAGATACTGCACTGGAATAACTAATTCACTAAGGGCCAGATGTAGGAACCCTAATACCGGTCAGTAACGGCCAAAATTACCGAATTTCCTCCTTTACCGACGGTTATTAGGCATTTGGGATGTAGGTGGCTACATTTCAGATTCAGTAATTTACCGAATTGGTATTTAAGAATTCGGTAAATTACCAAATTCTTAAATACCGATTCGGTAAATTACCGAATCTGAAATGTAGGAAGCACTCAAGTGAGTGCTTTTCACCTGTAAGGATTTGTTATTTGCCACCAACTACAAGTTGGTGGTAAATAACAAAAACTGTTAAAAAAGCAATTTTGTGCTTTTTTATAAGTGCCATGTGGCAGACATACATACCCTTAGGGCATGTATGTGTGCCACATGTGCACCCATGCACTATTCAGGGGTGCATCAGGGTGTCAATGTGACACCCTGCCACCCTTGTAGGTCTTCCCCCTTACCGATTCGGTATTTACCGAATCGGTATTCCCCATTCATTCCTATGGGCTTGGAGGCCCATAGGAATGAATGGGGAATACCGATTCGGTAAATACCAAATCGGTATTTACCGAATTTTATAGATTCAGTAAAAATTACCAAATTAATACCTACATACCATTTACCCATTCTAAAATACCGAATCGGTATAATTTGGTATTTTAGAATCGGTAAATAGTATTTACCAACATCTGGCCCTAAGTATTTTTCAGATAGCCTTTAAAGTCAGGAGAAGCCAGGTTTCAAAATTATGGAAGGTACGTTAATGGAGATTATTTGGGGTTTGACTTAAAGGGAATCCCTGGGTTTTAGGGTTGGATCCTACAAGGCATGTAGAGAGCCTGCTGTACAAAACCTCTTGCACTAACTCAGTTGCCTGGCAACATCCCATGCTGTTTTTGCTTCTTCATAGCCAATTAGTTTTGTGGTATGGTGGTTAAAAAAAGGTGGTCTGGAATGCAGTTTCCATAAATAACAGAGGCTGAGATTAATTAAAGCATTCGATTTATCACTTTTTTGTTTTACTGAGTGAGGTGCCCTAAGCGCGGTGGGCCCATTGTTCACTGTGCCCTAGGAATCAAGCTGCACCCAACTGATGAGGTTGAAATATTCTAAAACTGGTCTGGGATGGTTGTGTTACTATTCAAAGGGGAAATTGTCTAGGAGTTGACATTGACCTTGACCTGTTCCCAGTGGAGCATAACCAAGGCTGAATTGCAAATGGCTAGTTCCTGTCTGAGGGGGCACACTGGACAAATAAAAAATCCAGACTAGAATGTGGCCATAGTAATTACCAGAGACCGAGATTAATGTAAGAATGCCACGCAATGCTTTTTTGTTTTTCTCAGTGTGATATCCTATGTGTGATGGATATGTCCTGATTTTTTTTTTTTTTAAATATATTTTATTTTATTGTTTTGCACAAAAAAAAAACATGAACCGTGCATCATTCAGTAATTCGCATTATAACAGTGTGTGGCATCTCCTCGAGTTATTCAAGAAATACAGTGTCACATCACAGTTGGTACATCATCAGGCTCATGTCTCATGCAGTCTAGCTGTAACGGCACATGGGTAGTTTCAATAGCCTTGCAACGTGTGAGGTACCGTGGTCCCTGCTCCTGTCAGATGCAATTGGGGAAGAGAGAAAAGGATGGGGAGGGAAGAAGGGGGGGGGGAAATTAGTCAACTTGGAGTTGTGTATCGTGTGTTATGGTGAGAACGCATCAGTGTGTTGGGAGCTGGGAGGTGTTGTCGCATGCTGCTCATGACAGCTTGTCCGTTCACGGGAGGTTAGCATGCCAGTCAGCGGGTGGGTCGCGGTGCATGCGAGGGGTGCTGTCGTGTAGGCCAGGCATAAGTGCTACCAACAGGTCAAAGGGGGCCCCAATCTAGTGGTTCGTGTTGGTTTTCGATGGAGCCTTCGGGGTTATGGCTTGCGGTGTCCATCCTGCAAGTTACACCGTGTTCGTGTCAGGGGGGGTGCTGTTCGAGGGAACTCCCTGCGCCTGGCATTCTCGATGGAAGGAGCTCAACGTCTCATCCCATAGAGTCGCAATGGGGAATTTCCGCAGTCCCGCCGTCTATTCATTGTGAAGATTGATACTCTCTGCTCTCGCCCAGTTGTCTAGGGAGGTGCGCCAGTGTTCAGCGAGTGGTGGCTCTGCGCGTTTCCAATGTTTAGTGAGGAGTCTCTTGGCTGTGAGCAGGCCTAGGTCCCAGAAGCGGGAGGGGACTTTGTTAAGTTTAGTCCTCTTATAGAGGCCTAGCAGACCTGCCTCCCATGTGTGTGGTATTGGCATGGCTGTGCTCCGCTCAAGTAACGGCAGCACCGTCTGCCAGTACGTCTGGATCCTCGGACAGAGCCACAACATGTGTAGCAGGTCCGCCCCTATCAGCATGCATCTCGGGCATCCCGCTGAGGCTCCCGGGAAGTACTGGTTAATTTTGCCTGGTGATAGGTACGCTCTGTGTAGAATGTAAAATTGTATCAGTTTAAAATGTGCGTTACGTGGGATACGTCTGGGACTCGCTATTACCATCGCCCACTCCTTATCCGTCCATTCTTTCTCCCTATCTGCCGCCCACTTGTTGCGTAGTGGCTGTAGAGTATGCTGCGTGTGTGATAATAGTGCCTGTGTCAACCAGTGTACCACGTGCGTGCCATTCCCCATGATGTGTAGGCATTGTCTTAATTGGTGTGTGGGTGGTTCCTCTGCAATACTTCCCCATTGCTGTGTGTATGCCGTAACTATTGAAGCATGTTGCAAGAACTGTCCAGCCGGCAGTCCCGTATCGTCAGCAAGTGTTGCAAAAGGTATCAGGGCGCCTTCGGCATACAGGTCCGCCATGGTGTCCACCCCCGAACGTGTCCAGTGCTCCATAGCTGCTTCGGTTACCACGTCCATGGTCCTGGGGGTGCCTAGGAGCGGGAGCACTGGGGCATATGGCTTAATTGTTTTTGTGAGCCGAAGGCTCCTGATATAGCATTTAGTGGCTACTGCTATGTGCAGCTGTACCTGTCTCTTGACTTTCGTCAACGGGTGGAACAACGTGTGAATCTGTAGAGGGGACCTCATGTCTGCGTCAGTGGCCGTATCGTCTAGGTTTCTGCCATCGAGCCAGGCCACCACCCACTGTAGCTGTGCCGCCAGATAATATAGCTCCAGATTGGGCACTGCGAGACCTCCGTCATCGACAGGTGTGTATAATTTACTCAGTGCCACTCTGGGTCTTCCAGTGTTCCAAATTAGATCTCTGACCAAGGTTTCCAGTTCCTTGAACGTGCGGGCCGGGACATATATCGGGATGTTGGCATAGTAATATAATAGCCGAGGCAGCACGATCATTTTCGCCAGTGTCACTCTGCTTGGCACGTTGAGGGGGGGGAGTCTTCCAAAAAGCGACCTGTGATCGTATGGACATGATGGCACGTGTCAGGTTGCCATCCAATATGTCTGGAGGGGTTCTATATATATGTATTCCTAAATATTTGAACGTGGTGGGGTACCATGGTAATCCTTCGCCACTGATCCTGATTTCGGGCTCTGGGGTGTCAAGGTCAAATGAATACACCCCTGATTTGACCCAATTCACCTTTAGGCCCGACATAGCCTCGAAGGTTCGAAATATGTCCGACAATTCTGGTGGTATTTGAGTTAGATCTCTAATGTATAGGAGCAGGTCATCCGCGTACAGCGAGTCTATATGCGTGCCATCCGCCAACGGAATACCCCAGTTTGCACCTCTACTTCGTAGTATCTCTGCGAGGGGCTCTATCGCTAGCAAGAAAAGCAGAGGGGCCAACGGGCACCCCTATCTGGTGCCTCGTCTGACTTTGATGGCACCAGACAGTAGTTTGCCCGTGCGGACTCGGACTTCGGGGCTTCAGTATAGTAGACCGACCATCTCAATGTAGTCATCCCCCAGGTCGAATTTACGCAATACTGTCAGCAGATAGGGCCATTCAACCGAATCAAAAGCCTTTTCAAGGTCTAATACCAAGCATCCCGACCTCCGCCATCGTCGCACTGCGTATTCCTGCACTCGGAACAGTCTCCTGATATTTTGGGAGGTGCACCTGATGGGCACAAAGCCATTCTGATCTCCGTGTACCAAGGTGGGCACCAAGGTCGCTAGCTGTCGGGCTAGGGTCGACGCCAGAATCTTGTAGTCTGTATTTAAGAGTGCCAGGGGCCGGTATGAGCCGAGTTGTGTGCCGTCTCTGCCTGGCTTGAGAAGAGACACTAAGGTCGCTTCGTTCATCGACTGGGATAAGGATGAGTCCTCCAGCGCCACAGAATATAGCCGGAGGAGCTCCGGGATCAGTATGTCAGAACAGGCTTTGTAGTACTCAGCCAGTAGCCCATCCGGGCCAGGAGCTTTGTCATTCGAGAGGGCGAAAATGGCTTCACGTATCTCGTCCGGTGTGAGTGGTAGCCCTAAGTCATCTCGCTGGTCGTCAGTCAGGGTAGGCAGTGCGACCCCGTCGAGGTAGGTGGCAATGTCTGGCTGGGGTGTCTGGAGTCTCGACTCATATAGTGCATGATAGTGTGTCACGAAGGCTTCATGTATCTTCTCCTGTGTGTACACCACTGTGCAGTCAGCGGAGTGTATCGTCGTCACAGGGGACGATCGATCCTCGCGACTTATCAGCCAAGCTAACAATTTGCCAGGTTTATCCCCGGCATGATGTGTGCGGGCCGAGTGGGCTATGTAGTTAACGTGTCGTAACCTATCCAGTAACTTGTCATGTTCAGCTCGCGCCGCCAGCAGTCTAGTGTTCGTGCCCTCAGTCGCTTCTTGCTCCGCTTGTAGTAGGTCAGATTCTAAACGCGTCAGATTCGTTTCTATCTGCCGCCGGGAGTGTACCTGCGTACCCAGACATTGCCCCCTGAGTACCACTTTGAATGCGTCCCATTCAAGTCGTGGGGTGGACGCCGTGCCCGTGTTTTCTTCGAAGTAGTGTGCTGTTTGTGCGCAAATGGAGGTTCTGAATGGACCGTCCAGTAGCAGATCTGGCTGCAGTCTCCAGGTGGGTACCGGGGGTCGTGGCTGTTCCCATGTCAGGTCCATGAAGTGAGGGTTGTGGTCTGAGTGCGTGTGGCCCATGTAATAGGTGTTTGTCACTTATGGAAGTATCTCGCTGGTGACCATGTATCTGTCCAGGCTTACGTGTAGGGCGTGTGCTCCTGAAAAGTATGAATATATCCTGGCGTGGGGGTTGCGACTGCGCCATGCATCTTGCAAGTCCCACTGCGTAGACCAGGCCTGCAAGGCCTTCGCAGCATTCTGTGTCTGTGAGCCTGGTGGCGGGGGAAGTGATCGGTCTAGTGTCAGATCAAGTGCACAGTTGTAGTCTCCACCCAGTACCCATGGAATTCCGTGCCAGGGCGCTAGCGTGTCTGATAGTTGTACTAGGAAGTCCGCCTGACCCGTGTTAGGTGCATATATCGAGGCCAAGACCACTGGTCTCCCGTCCAGCCTACCATTCACCACAACGTATCTCCCGCCGGGGTCAATATGAGTTTCCATTACTATCAAAGGGGTGCCCGGTCTTACCCACACTAAAGTCCCTCTGGCGTAGGAGGAGTAGTGCGTGGCATATAGGTGCCCTCGCCATCTACGTCGTAAGACACGGGTTTCTGTCTCGCTGAGGTGTGTCTCCTGCAAGAGGGCTATTTGAATGTGGTGGCGCTTGAGGTATGAGTAGATCTGGTAGCGTCGGGACGGTGTGTGCATTATCCTCACATTCCATGTACAGATCTTAACAGTAAACATTGTAAATCATCAACAAACTCCCTCTCCGGCCCTTCCACCACCTCCCAGAGGACCACAAAGTTCCCAACAAGAAAACGCTCCCATCAGTGCGTTTCGAAATTGTGTTTATATCTACACACCACATCATTGGGATAAGGGGGGGGGGAAAAACATGACTAGTAAAACGATAAGCCATGAAACGTGATATGCGGGTCCCAGGGCAGTAACAACTCTGTTAGCGGTCTGCGGTACCTCCAGACCGCCCCTCGACCATTGTGTTGGTTTCCGGTATATCCCAGTGTCTGGCCGTCGGTCAGGTCACGGTGCCGTCGTCCATATACCACGTCGCGGCGGAGCCTCTTTCTCGGGGGGGGGGTTACGATCCTGCCGTCCGGTCCAGCAGCCCCCCACTTGCCTCACTTGTGGATCCTCTTTGCGTACTACTGCCAGCAATGGGGGCGTTTTGCGCCTCACCCCTCGTTCCTGTCTCTGCGCGCGTGTGGCCCGTCAGCGGCCAGGCGTGTCCCCTGTCGTGGGCATCCGTGTTCACATGTCCCCTGTTAGCGGTGGTCGGCCGCGCCGCCTTCCGTCGACCTCACTTGCGCCTGCAACCCATGAGCCTTCTTGCCACTCGTACCTCAGGCCGCAGCCGCCTACGACTCCGCAGCCACCTCTGCTCGCCCTTGCAGTCCTCAAGCGGCCTGGCGCGGTCTTCACATTTGGGAGTCCGGTTCAGGCTCTCAATGCTCGCCGGTTCCGGGTCTCTGGTCCGATGGCGCCACTCGGTCACACTCCGTTCCCGCCTTCAGTGCTCCGGCCGGCGCGCCGCGTCCTCCCGCTGCCGCCTCCTTATGTCTTTCTCCCTGTGTGCGGGTGTTAAGGTGGGCAGTGCGCGGGAATCAGAGCACTCCGTTCCTCAGGAGTGGTTCCCGTGCATGTCTCATATGTGTCCGGCCGGCCCCGCCAGCCCCGTTAGTGCTGGTCGTAGGCCGCACCTATGGGCCTACCTTTCCCGCTGGAGCCTCGGCTTTTCCTGTGCTCACGCCGGGCCCAGCGCCGATCCGCCCGGCCTCTGCTCCGCAAAAACCTCGGGGTCGTTCGACGTCTCCGATTGTCCCCAAAATCGGCTGTGCTCTCGTTCACGTTGCTCTGCAGCGGCGCCTGCTATTTTCGGCCAGCTGTGGGTGTTATTATGGCGGATAAATTCGCCGGGAAGGGGAGCTCGGAGCGGAGCTCTACCCTAAGGCGTCCATTGCAGTCGCGTGCTTAGCCACGCCCCCATAGATATGTCCTGATGTGGGTCCTGTGCTCACTATGCTAGATCCAGATCATGGCCCCACTAAAGATGAAGATCTGCATTCCACGGCCTCATGGCAGACCGGACTGAAATTTAGGGGAACCATGTGTGGTTCACAGGAAGCACTCTGTACCACCTCCTACTTCAAAGACACACTACAGTATAACTACTGATGAACATACTTTAGCAGGGTAGAGATACATTTGTGGGTGCATGGGACCAGACATCCTGGAACTGGTTGGTGCAAACTGCCAGAGAAATCTGTTGTGTTGAAGGAGGATTACTGCCATTGGAAGAGACAATGCACCATTCCTTAATAGTGGCTGGCATGGGCTGACAACTACTGCTGTGTGGCACCCTGAGGCGTGCTTTCCAAGGGCTTGTGGGCTTGCCCCCTGTTATCTTGTGGTCTCAGGGACATCAAAGACCTACCGCGAGGGACCCACACCATTTACGTGCAACACATGGACATCACTGCCCTCTTAAGAGCCAATATTGCATGCTTGATCTCAACTGGTAGCAGGGCATGAGTATAGAACTGAGTATTTTACCTGGATTGCCTTGTGCAGAGCCTCAAAACTATTGCCCACATCCTATGAGTGTGGACCCTGTATCATAGGGGCCTCAACATGCATAGGTGTCTAGGTGGTGAGTAGATTTACCGCTTTAGGGACCCAGTGTGGCCCACTTTGTGGATCGTACCGCATCTCTCTCGTGCCATATGCCAGACTGCATGCTCATTGTGTGCAGTGTCCGCTTCCCAGGTCACAATCCTTGGAGCGGGGGAGTACCAGTAGTAGTCCCTCATTCTACCTTGTAGAGCACTGCTAAACTTGCGCCTGTGTGTGTGACCGGAAGTGTCTGGTGCAACCCATATCAACATGCACCAGGTGTTGGGCCTCAATTCCAGGAAAGTACAGAATTTGCAACTTTACGTAATGTGTAACAGACAGCTTCTGGTGTGACCCGTATCTACATGCACTACACATGGTGCCTCATTTTCAGGGAGGTACAGAATTTGTAACTCTTTGTTGTGCCTGATAAGTATTGTCTGGTGCGACCTGTATAAATGTTCACCAGAAGTGCCTCATTTCTAGGGAGGTAGTGAATTTGCAATTCTTCGTTATGCGCAACCGGAGCTTTCTGGTGTGGCTTGTATCAACACACATCAGACGTTGTGCCTCATTTCCAGGGAGGTGTAGAGGAGCAGATTAGTGTTCTGTTGTGCCTGGATTGCTTGGGTACTACTTTGATCGATGTATGTCTGTCAGGGTGCCGTCTTGTTCTGAAAGGCTCCACTGCTCCACCCCACATTCACCTCCCATTCATCAATTATTCCTTGTGTGTCCTCAGTGAGGCTGATCAACTGCACTCTCCTCACCGGGCTCAAACGGTGTGTGATCATGGGTGTGAATGATCTTGTGGAATATCTGAACTGGCACTTGTGTTGTTTTTCGAACTTATACAAAGTTGGCATTTCTCTGTTCTATAAATCTTTGTGGCCTTTTAGTTGACTGCAGTCCATACAGGAGGCTGGGGTAGCACATCTGTGCATTCCCCAGCGACAGCCATAAACATTAGGCATGCAACTTGAACAACAGACCTTTGCCATTTGAGGGCCTGGCGGGATCGACCCAGAGGGAAAGGTTTTGACACTTGGCCTCTGGGAAGCCAGATCATGGCCCCACTAAAGATGAAGATCTGCATTCCACGGCCTCATGGCAGACAGGACTGAAATTTAGGGGAACCATGTTTGGTTCACAGGAAGCACTCTGTACCACCTCCTACTTCAAAGACACACTACAGTATAACTACTGATGAACATACTTTAGCAGGGTAGAGATACATTTGTGGGTGCATGGGACCAGACATCCTGGAAACTAGTTGGTGCAAACTGCCAGAGAAATCTGTTGTGTTGAAGGAGGATTACTGCCATTGGAAGAGACAATGCACCATTCCTTAATAGTGGCTGGCATGGGCTGACAACTACTGCTGTGTGGCACCCTCAGGTGTGCTCTCCAAGGGCTTGTGGGCTTCCCCCCTGTTATCTTGTGGTCTCAGGGACATCAAAGACCTACTGCGAGGGACCCACACCATTTACGTGCAACAGATGGACATCACTGCCCTCTTAAGAGCCAATATTGCATGCTTGATCTCAACTGGTAGCAGGGCATGAGTATAGAACTGAGTATTTTGCCTGGAGACCTGGAATGCCTTGTGCAGAGCCTCAAAACTATTGCCCACATCTTAGGAGTGTGGCCCCTGTATCATAGGGACCTCAACATGCATAGGTATCTTGGTGGTGAGTAGATTTGCCGCTTTAGGGACCCAGTGTGGCCCACTTTGTGGATCGTACCGCATCTCTCTCGTGCCATATGCCAGACTGCATGCTCATTGTGTGCAGTGTCCGCTTCCCAGGTCACAATCCTTGGAGCGGGGGCGTACCAGTAGTAGTCCCTCATTCTACCTTGTGCAGCACTGCTAAACTTGCGCCTGTGTGTGTGACCGGAAGTGTCTGGTGCAACCCATATCAACATGCACCAGGTGTTGGGCCTCAATTCCAGAAAAGTACAGAATTTGCAACTTTACGTAATGTGTAACAGACAGCTTCTGGTGTGACCCATATCTACATGCACTAGACATGGTGCCTCATTTTCAGGGAGGTACAGAATTTGTAACTCTTTGTTGTGCCTGATAAGTATTATCTGGTGCGACCTGTATAAATGTGCACCAGAAGTGCCTCATTTCTAGGGAGGTAGTGAATTTGCAAATCTTCGTTATGCCCAACCGGAGCTTTCTGGTGTGGCTTGTATCAACACACATCAGACGTTGTGCCTCATTTCAAGGGAGGTGTAGAGGAGCAGATTAGTGTTCTGTTGTGCCTGGATTGCTTGGGTACTACTTTGATCGATGTATGTCTGTCAGGGTGCCGTCTTGTTCTGAAAGGCTCCACTGCTCCACCCCACATTCACTTCCCATTCATCGATTATTCCTTGTGTGTCCTCAGTGAGGCTGATCAACTGCACTCTCCTCACCGGGCTCAAACGGTGTGTCATCATGGGTGTGAATGATTTTGTGGAATATCTGTACTGGCACTTGTGTTGTTTTTCGAACTTATACAAAGTTGTCATTTCTCTGTTCTATAAATCTTTGTGGCCTTTTAGTTGACTCCAGTCCATACTGGAGGCTGGGGTAGCACATCTGTGCATTCCCCAGCGACAGCCATAAACATTGGACATGCAACTTGAACAACAGACCTTTGCCATTTGAGGGCCTGGCTGGATCGACCCAGAGGGAAAGGTTTTGACACTTGGCCTCTGGGAAGCCAGATCATGGCCCCACTAAAGATGAAGATCTGCATTCCATGGCCTCATGGCAGACAGGACTGAAATTTAGGGGAACCATGTGTGGTTCACAGGAAGCACTCTGTACCACCTCCTACTTCAAAGACACACTAGAGTATAACAACTGATGAACATACTTTAGCAGGGTAGAGATACATTTGTGGGTGCATGGGACCAGACATCCTGGAACTGGTTGGTGCAATCTGCCAGAGAAATCTGTTGTGTTGAAGGAGGATTACTGCCATTGGAAGAGACAATGCACCATTCCTTAATAGTGGCTGGGATGGGCTGACAACTACTGCTGTGTGGCACCCTTAGGCGTGCTCTCCAAGGGCTTGTGGGCTTGCCCCCTGTTATCTTGTGGTCTCAGGGACATCAAAGACCTACCGCGAGGGACCCACACCATTTACGTGCAACACATGGACATCACTGCCCTCTTAAGAGCCAATATTGCATGCTTGATCTCAACTGGTAGCAGGGCATGAGTATAGAACTGAGTATTTTGCCTGGAGACCTGGATTGCCTTGTGCAGAGCCTCAAAACTTTTGCCCACATCTTAGGAGTGTGGCCCCTGTATCATAGGGGCCTCAACATGCATAAGTGTCTTGGTGGTGAGTAGATTTACCGCTTTAGGGACCCAGTGTGGCCCACTTTGTGGATCGTACCGCATCTCTCTCGTGCCATATGCCAGACTGCATGCTCATTGTGTGCAGTGTCCGCTTCCCAGGTCACAATCCTTGGAGCGGGGGAGTACCAGTAGAAGTCCCTCATTCTACCTTGTAGAGCACTGCTAAACTTGCGCCTGTGTGTGTGACCGGAAGTGTCTGGTGCAACCCATATCAACATGCACCAGGTGTTGGGCCTCAATTCCAGGAAAGTACAGAATTTGCAACTTTACGTAATGTGTAACAGACAGCTTCTGGTGTGACCCGTATCTACATGCACTAGACATGGTGCCTCATTTTCAGGGAGGTACAGAATTTGTAACTCTTTGTTGTGCCTGATAAGTATTGTCTGGTGCGACCTGTATAAATGTTCACCAAAAGTGCCTCATTTCTAGGGAGGTAGTGAATTTGCAATTCTTCGTTATGCGCAACCGGAGCTTTCTGGTGTGGCTTGTATCAACACACATCAGACGTTGTGCCTCATTTCCAGGGAGGTGTAGAGGAGCAGATTAGTGTTCTGTTGTGCCTGGATTGCTTGGGTACTACTTTGATCGATGTATGTCTGTCAGGGTGCCGTCTTGTTCTGAAAGGCTCCACTGCTCCACCCCACATTCACCTCCCATTCATCAATTATTCCTTGTGTGTCCTCAGTGAGGCTGATCAACTGCACTCTCCTCACCGGGCTCAAACGGTGTGTGATCATGGGTGTGAATGATCTTGTGGAATATCTGAACTGGCACTTGTGTTGTTTTTCGAACTTATACAAAGTTGGCATTTCTCTGTTCTATAAATCTTTGTGGCCTTTTAGTTGACTGCAGTCCATACAGGAGGCTGGGGTAGCACATCTGTGCATTCCCCAGCGACAGCCATAAACATTAGGCATGCAACTTGAACAACAGACCTTTGCCATTTGAGGGCCTGGCGGGATCGACCCAGAGGGAATGGTTTTGACACTTGGCCTCTGGGAAGCCAGATCATGGCCCCACTAAAGATGAAGATCTGCATTCCACGGCCTCATGGCAGACAGGACTGAAATTTAGGGGAACCATGTGTGGTTCACAGGAAGCACTCTGTACCACCTCCTACTTCAAAGACACACTACAGTATAACTACTGATGAACATACTTTAGCAGGGTAGAGATACATTTGTGGGTGCATGGGACCAGACATCCTAGAAACTGGTTGGTGCAAACTGCCAGAGAAATCTGTTGTGTTGAAGGAGGATTACTGCCATTGGAAGAGACAATGCACCATTCCTTAATAGTGGCTGGCATGGGCTGACAACTACTGCTGTGTGGCACCCTCAGGTGTGCTCTCCAAGGGCTTGTGG
This sequence comes from Lissotriton helveticus, assembly GCF_964261635.1. NCBI lineage: Eukaryota > Metazoa > Chordata > Amphibia > Caudata > Salamandridae > Lissotriton > Lissotriton helveticus. Next base: position 491,934,370 of record NC_136057.1, on the reverse strand, counting down.
GCTTCCCCGCTGTTATCTTGTGGTCTCAGGGACATCAAAGACCTACTGCGAGGGACCCACACCATTTACGTGCAACAGATGGACATCACTGCCCTCTTAAGAGCCAATATTGCATGCTTGATCTCAACTGGTAGCAGGGCATGAGTATAGAACTGAGTATTTTGCCTGGAGACCTGGAATGCCTTGTGCAGAGCCTCAAAACTATTGCCCACATCTTAGGAGTGTGGCCCCTGTATCATAGGGACCTCAACATGCATAGGTGTCTTGGTGGTGAGTAGATTTACCGCTTTAGGGACCCAGTGTGGCCCACTTTGTGGATCGTACCGCATCTCTCTCGTGCCATATGCCAGACTGCATGCTCATTGTGTGCAGTGTCCGCTTCCCAGGTCACAATCCTTGGAGCGGGGGCGTACCAGTAGTAGTCCCTCATTCTACCTTGTGCAGCACTGCTAAACTTGCGCCTGTGTGTGTGACCGGAAGTGTCTGGTGCAACCCATATCAACATGCACCAGGTGTTGGGCCTCAATTCCAGAAAAGTACAGAATTTGCAACTTTACGTAATGTGTAACAGACAGCTTCTGGTGTGACCCATATCTACATGCACTAGACATGGTGCCTCATTTTCAGGGAGGTACAGAATTTGTAACTCTTTGTTGTGCCTGATAAGTATTATCTGGTGCGACCTGTATAAATGTGCACCAGAAGTGCCTCATTTCTAGGGAGGTAGTGAATTTGCAAATCTTCGTTATGCCTAACCGGAGCTTTCTGGTGTGGCTTGTATCAACACACATCAGACGTTGTGCCTCATTTCAAGGGAGGTGTAGAGGAGCAGATTAGTGTTCTGTTGTGCCTGGATTGCTTGGGTACTACTTTGATCGATGTATGTCTGTCAGGGTGCCGTCTTGTTCTGAAAGGCTCCACTGCTCCAACCCACATTCACTTCCCATTCATCGATTATTCCTTGTGTGTCCTCAGTGAGGCTGATCAACTGCACTCTCCTCACCGGGCTCAAACGGTGTGTCATCATGGGTGTGAATGATTTTGTGGAATATCTGTACTGGCACTTGTGTTGTTTTTCGAACTTATACAAAGTTGGCATTTCTCTGTTCTATAAATCTTTGTGGCCTTTTAGTTGACTCCAGTCCATACTGGAGGCTGGGGTAGCACATCTGTGCATTCCCCAGCGACAGCCATAAACATTGGACATGCAACTTGAACAACAAACCTTTGCCATTTGAGGGCCTGGCTGGATCGACCCAGAGGGAAAGGTTTTGACACTTGGCCTCTGGGAAGCCAGATCATGGCCCCACTAAAGATGAAGATCTGCATTCCATGGCCTCATGGCAGACAGGACTGAAATTTAGGGGAACCATGTGTGGTTCACAGGAAGCACTCTGTACCACCTCCTAATTCAAAGACACACTACAGTATAACAACTGATGAACATACTTTAGCAGGGTAGAGATACATTTGTGGGTGCATGGGACCAGACATCCTGGAACTGGTTGGTGCAATCTGCCAGAGAAATCCGTTGTGTTGAAGGAGGATTACTGCCATTGGAAGAGACAATGCACCATTCCTTAATAGTGGCTGGGATGGGCTGACAACTACTGCTGTGTGGCACCCTTAGGCGTGCTCTCCAAGGGCTTGTGGGCTTGCCCCCTGTTATCTTGTGGTCTCAGGGACATCAAAGACCTACCGCGAGGGACCCACACCATTTACGTGCAACACATGGACATCACTGCTCTCTTAAGAGCCAATATTGCATGCTTGATCTCAACTGGTAGCAGGGCATGAGTATAGAACTGAGTATTTTGCCTGGAGACCTGGATTGCCTTGTGCAGAGCCTCAAAACTTTTGCCCACATCTTAGGAGTGTGGCCCCTGTATCATAGGGGCCTCAACACGCATAAGTGTCTTGGTGGTGAGTAGATTTACCGCTTTAGGGACCCAGTGTGGTCCACTTTGTGGATCGTACCGCATCTCTCTAGTGCCATATGCCAGACTGCATGCTCATTGTGCGCAGTGTCCGCTTCCCAGGTCACAATCCTTGGAGCGGGGGCGTACCAGTAGTAGTCCCTGATTCTACCTTTTGCAGCACTGCTAAACTTGCGCCTGTGTGTGTGACCGGAAGTGTCTAGTGCAACCCATATCAACATGCACCAGGTGTTGGGCCTCATTTCCAGGAAAGTACAGAATTTGCAACTTTACAAAATGTGTAACAGACAGCTTCTGGTGTGACCCGTATCTACATGCACTAGACATGGTGCCTCATTTTCAGGGAGGTACAGAATTTGTAACTCTTTGTTGTGCCTGATAAGTATTGTCTGGTGCGACCTGTATAAATGTGCACCAGAAGTGCCTCATTTCTAGGGAGGTAGTGAATTTGCAATTCTTCATTATGCGCATTTCTGGTGTGGCTTGTATCAACACACATCAGATGTTGTGCCTCATTTCCAGGGAGGTGTAGAGGAGCAGATTAGTGTTCGGTTGTGCCTGGATTGCCTGGGTACTACTTTGATCGATGTATGTCTGTCAGGGTGCCGTCTTGTTATGAAAGGCTCCACTGCTCCACCCCACATTCACCTCCCATTCATCGAATATTCCTTGTGTGTCCTCAGTGAGGCTGATCAACTGCACTCTCCTCACCGGGCTCAAACGGTGTGTGATCATGGGTGTGAATGATTTTGTTGAATATCTGTACTGGCACTTGTGTTGTTTTTCGACTGCACTCTCCTCACCGGGCTCAAACGACTTTGTGTTGCCAGACCGTATTGCCTGAAACAGGTCTGGGTGATGAGAGTAGTTGACTGGACTGAGGAACGCTCCTGAGAGTGATCAGAAGTGGGTCAAGAGCCTGCGTGACCCCTGTGCTTTGCAGAACTGGCCTGGTGCTGGAAGGCCAATTGTGTAACCATATGATTGAACGATTATTGTCCTCTGCCCACTTCTGCTATGCATGCAGTGGGTAAACTACCTGAATGGTGGCGCCAAACCCCCATTTGTTAAATGCTTTCTAATTAGCCCTGCTACTTACTCCCACCTTCTTCCCGGGGACCCTGACTAAGTGTGACTCCAGCCGCAATCGGCCTAATATCAGGGGAGGGTTATTTTATCTCTAACCCATGGGCATAGGGTAGCCAGGGTTAGCTGAAATGCGGAGGAGGTCTTGAGCGACAGGGTCCGCATTTGTATTATTAATTGACCTGCCGGATATGAGTTGCACCACATTACGGTGCTGTGTGTGTGTGCGATTACTCTCCATACGGACCTACCTGATATCTGTTGCACAGCGTAGCAGTGCTGAGTGAGTGTGTGGCAGTGACTGCATGAGGACCGCCAGTTATTAATTACACCACACTGTGGTGTTGCTTTACACGTTGATTCCTTGCCAAAAGAATAATACATTTGGCATTGTTTTTTACGGGAAACATCACTTACAACGCAACTTTTACCACGCAATGCTTTTACATCGCAGCTTTTACAACGCAAACCATTACAACGCATTGCGCTGGGGGGCGCTCTAGGATAGGGAATATATTTAATTTACTATCCAACACCTTCCCTACTATCCACGGGGACTGGAGTTGGAATAGTAAATTAAATAATTCACTATCCAGCGCCCCAAAGCACTATGCGTTGTAATGGTATGCGTTGTAAAACTCGCGTTGTAAAAGCATGCGATGTAAAAGCATGCGTTGTAATGTCGTACATCCTTTTTTACTCGTGCAGCCTTGGCACACTGTGCTGATTAGAAGTGTAATTATCTGTGTGTACACATTTCTGATATCGTTGTGATCTGGGATGCACCCTGTAACTGCGTGATATTGAATTGATGGGCCTAGTTCTGACAAAGCTTCACACTGCATAAGGGTGCTGAGGGGTGAAGTAGGATTGCTTTGTCGATTGTACAGCATCTCTCTCATGCATCATACCGACTGCATACATTATTGGTTATCAGCATTAATGTTTGCTGCAATTCTTTAAAATATTTATGCACTAACTCAAGACTGTCCCTTTCCTTTAATTCTTGATGCCATCTACTGACACACCATTACCATAGTGTTGGAGAACGAGGCATTAGTTGTGTGGCCTGCGCAAGTAATAGGCCTACATTTGTGCTTCAGTGGGAACCAAACACCCCATTGTTGCAATTGACTCTCATAGGTTAGCATTGGAGAGCAGTTCAAGGCCTACTCAAACGGAGATGGTGTGGGCTTGTAATGTCCATAGACAGATACACAATAATAGCACTCAATCAATGACTGTCCAGTCTGTGCTTTTCTTTAGGAGAAGTACACTTATTACACACACACTGCTCAGTACTATGCAATAGTATATATATGTACACCAGCTGATGGAATTACTTTTGTTTGACATTGTGTAAACTTTCTTACCCTTCCCCAAGGAGGGCAGACTAGCACACATAACTCAAATGTGTAGACATTACCCAGTCGGTAAATGCCAGAAGCTGAACATAACTTGGAATGAGGGCCCTTATCACTGGTACCAAGCTAGTGGCTGCCCACCGCCTTATTGCAAGAAGCATTTTCTTAAGGGTATAAATGCAGTAATTACACATTACTAAGAGCACCTACTACTGGCAATAAAGCATACAACTTTAATCACAAGTGCCTTTCAGTCGCCTTATTCAATTAAAGCATCAGCAAGAGTAAATAAATGTCTTAGAGTGTGGTGCACTCATCATGACTGATAGCATGAACCACTCATTTCCCTCACAGCCCTTAAAGGGCATCTGGATTTATAATTACACTGTATACAACAGTGTTAACCCCATCCCTAAAGGATGCTTACAACGTTCAGAAATCACATTGAAAACACAATGCATATGAACTACTTTAGTGAGTGCACATCTTTGCAATTTCTAACATTCACCCATAGAGGAGATCTCACAAAATGAACACTGATACTACTCATCTTCAGGCCACAAGTAGTTGCAGCCATACACTTCACGGTAAACACCCTCAGCTGTAAAACAAAAGTTCCAGCATCAGGAAGACTTGATAACATTCAAAAACCCATTAGGGGTTATTTCCTAAAAATCACCAGAGACTGTGTGGGGACTTTCCAACTCTTTGAAGGGGGGGGGGAGTTCTGTGCTGCTCCTGCAGCTTCTCCCCCGCACATTAGCTTCATAATAGTGGTGACCCCATCTTCCTGGGGTCAACACAAGCCGAAAACGAGCCATTTCAGTCCATAAATGCGGCCAGGCTCTACAGGGTATTATAGAGCACTCCCTCGCAGGCATGTGCATAACTGATTGGTGGAACCCTGTTGCTCCGGGAAGAGCTGCGCTTGAGTGCTTGCTGGTAAGCGACCTCGACCCACACCCGGGTACCCCACGTGCTTCCTGCCATGGGGAGCAGCTCATATAACACACCCCTAGCTGCCCTCACCTGGTTCCCTGCGCAGTCAGCACACCTGTGTTTTGCCGTAGAAGCTGGCTCATCCTCCCTGGTCTTCCCGGTCCTGCAGCCAGGCCTGCGGTCAGGCCAGCGGCCGCATGGGGCTGCTTCTGAGGCCCAGGGTTGGGGGTCCTAGGCCCCTCGGGCAACTTCAGGGGAGCGCAATGGTGCTCCCCAGCTTCCTACACTTCTCTGGGGCTCAGGTTTGGGGTCCTGGGCTCTTCGGGCACCTTCACGGGGGCGCAACAATACTCCCCAGCTTCCTTCACTTCTCGGGGTCCCAGGTTTGGGGGCCTAGGCACCTTCATGAAGGGGCTGACGAAGCTCCCCAGCTTCCTCTGCTACTCCGGGGCCAGGGGTAGGAATCTTCGCAGGGAGGAGACGGTGCTCACACACTTTACTTTGGACCCCTTCACGGGGAGCGTGACAGCGCTCTTCGGCTTAGTCTTCTTCTGGGGGACCCTAGGACCTGACCCAGCCTGGGGGCACATTGGAGACTTGCAGCGGAGGCCCATAGGTTTTGTCGTCTGTGCCACTAGAGGTCAGAGGTTACCTACCTTCCAGGGGGGACATATCAGGGGCTCCGTTGGGCCGATTTTGACATTCTAGGCCTCTTTTTGCTCCTGGTGGCCAGCCCCAGCCACCTGAAACACTCTCGTTCTGCCTTCTGCACTCCAGGAGGATGTACTCAGCAGGGAGCAGGTTTCAATAACTTCCTGCACCAGCCTTTTACCTGGTTTCCTCTTCGGGGCTTCTCTTCTTGCACAGAAACCCAGGATTCCCCTAATTGGAGTCCTGGACTCCCTCAGAGGTACAGTCCAGAGTCCTGGTGACCGTTAGGGGGTTCCTCTTTCCAATTGCCCATGGTGTCAGACTCCAGACCCAGTGTTCCTCAGAAAGCACACATCCTACAGCTCTCCTTCCTGCACAGGACCTTGTAAGGAGGGGTGGAGGATGCTGGCAGGAATGCACCTCTGGCCTATCCTGCAGTGCCACATCACCTCTATGCCCGTTTCAACCTTCCTGCACAGGCCTATGAGATCCTTCAATATGAATGAATAAATGTTAAAGATATATAAAGCGCAACAAATACCAAAAAACATCAAGGTGCTAATAGCAGAATAGTCTCCGGAAGAAGAGAAATTAAAGCTAGTGTCTGTTATCGATTAAACTGCCAGGTCGTTAAAGCCTTTCGGAATAAAGTGTGGGATTATAGGTTAGAAGTTGATGGGGGAAGAGAATTCCACAACATGGATGCCGCCACTGAGAAGGCTCTGCCTCCCTATCCTGATCTCTTGTACCTCGGTGTCATTAAAAGATATTTTCCTGAAGACCGCAGCTGTCGGGGCACGAGGGGTTTGTGGTGACATAGATCCATGAGTTGGTGAGGGCATTTTGGACCAAGCAAACAGCATTAAAGGTAATTCGCTTGGTAGCAGGGAGCCAATGAAGTTTACAAATCCCTACAGAGACAGGCTAAAATTTAGGGACATCAAGAATCAGTCTGGCAGCTGCATTCTGGACTCCCTGCAGTTTCACAAGGACTGTCTTTTTAATGTCTAGATAGAGAGCGTTACAATAATCCAGTCTGGACATAACATGGCATTGTCCAGGGGTCCCTTGCCACATGGTCTCTGAAAAGCCCACTACCCCCCACTCGCTGACATCAGGGCACGACCCAGGAACAGGCTGATTGATGCAGAGCAATTTCACTAAATCTCTCCCTCCTGGAGAGAAGACCACCGTCCTGAGGAATGCTTGCTGTGAAGGGCTAGGTATTTGAAGAGACAGCTTGGGATGGGAGGTAATTAATCCAGCCCGGCAAGGTCAGATATGGCCTGGGCTCTGGTTCTGAGCTGAGTCAGAGGAATTCAACATTTCTGGATGACTCATAAGCGGTACAGATATGCTTTTCAAGATAGCAGAATGGTTCTTTTCACATAATTTGCAATGTACTTTTATGTGTGTCTGGAGTTTGTAGGCCCAAGGGAACTGAAGCTATACTGTGAGGCCTCCTTTCCAATAGGAGTATAATGGAGTGTTCCAACAGAGAAACAGTAAAGCATACTGACTACCCCTTACATGTTTCTAGCCACATTATAAGACCACCCAACTCTGCATAGTCCCTTCAGCACCAGTCAATCTGTACATAGCTCCTGGGCTGCACAGGATAGGAATCTCTCCCAAGCAACCATTATATGGGTGCACACACATGTGCACACATGTCCACAGTTAACAGGCCCAGTGTCCCTTACTCTGGCTGAACGCAGAGGCCTTGTTCTCACTGCCGGAAAAGCCACACAGTCCATTTAACCATGAGATCACCGTGGGTGAGTCCCAGATTATGAGGATCTATCACAGTAAAAGGTCAAAAATTCAGGTGATCAAAAAGCAAAAAATCTGGGCGCTTCAGATGGTCAGAACCACCTTCACACACATGGTACTATCTAATCTATATACTTTTTACTAACCAAGAAGGAGTCCACTCCATTTTAAGCACTTTTTTCTAATTATTCTGTGGAAGGATATCAACCTGAAAACACAAGTAGGGCAGTCCTATACGTCTTTTACCCCAGATTTGCCGCCAACCCATCCTCCTTCACAGTCATCACTCTGGCCTTCGATTAAGAGTAGGCCAGATTTAGATGCGTGAAAACTGCGTGGCCAGAAATTACAAATCGAAAAAGTATCCTTGCACCTAAATCTGGTTATATTAATTTTTTTTAGACCAGGTATGGGGAATAATAGGAAGAATGACCAGATCCACAACTTCCTCCTGAATGCTCGTACTGGGGTCATTTCCTCTCCCGTTTACCACCTGCTGTGAGTAGGATATAAATGACAACCGTGGTCAGTGGGTGTGCATGGCATGAGGCAGTTGAAAGGTCATCAGGATATGGAGAGGATATGGGCTGGTGGTCGAGAATGTTCTGTCCTCCCAAGAGGGGGGGGGGGAGTTGGAGGCCAGTAGAAGGGCTGTATTTGCAGCCAGTTCAGCACATGATTTTACCATCAGGATTTTCGGGGCGGTAAAATTGGGCAGGGTGTCAGTGCAAATGGAAAATCTGGATGGCGGAATTTTGGCTCTATTGTGATTGGGTGAAGAGGAATCCCACCTGGAGATGTCACTCTACCCGACACATAATCGTGTCCATGTAGTGACTACTAGTATGCTTCACCATGGAGTGCATTAGTAACATTTTGTCTGCTGAGATAATTAGTTGACATTGCTACTGGCTAAGTAACACTATATCATGATGAATCTGTTAGTTGTCACTTTCTAACTTATGTAATAAGAAAAATGTCTCTTACAAAGTAACAGAAAAACGTGACATTGAAATATAGATAAGCATTATCCTACACTTATTCTAGTTGTAAACTTGTTTATTAAGGAAAAATCTTAAAAGTCAATGATATAGAAATTCATTTATGTGCAGGGGAGAATCTCACGAGTTCAGCTTTGTGTTTTTTTCAGCCTATAACCATGCTGCGCTTCAGTGCAGTGATAAATCAATATCTTTTGTACAGAAAATTCCATTATTATCTATCTTGCTAAAATGCCCAGGGGCATGGATAACACAATATACAAATTTTCATATGTCATACATTTAGGATATCAATAATGCAGGTATAATATTATGTGATTTTCAGTGAACGTACCATCTACCTAGAACAATGCAGTTCTCCATCAGGTGGTTTAGTTCACTAGCAGATGCCAAGTGCTAGTTTGTTAACATGCAGCAGATTGTATGGTGAAGGAAGCTGAAGTTGACCTGACACCCTGGGGTAGTAGTACCCCAAACGTTTTGCCTTAACCCTTTCTGTTTTTCTGAATTCATTTTTTATGGCTGTAGGACTCCGTGCACCTCACCACTGCTAACCAGTACTAAAGTGTTGTGTACAATCTCTGTGAAACATGGGCAATTTGCCTCCACCTAATTGGTACATTAAATTTACTTGTAAACCCCTATTAAATGATAATCAGCGTACCCAGCGACTATAAATTAAATCCTACTAGTACGCCTGTAACACTCATTGTGCCACCCACCTAAGTAGCCTTTTAAAACCTGCCTTAGTCCATCCACTGAAGCCTGTAGTACTGTTTAAAAATCAAATTTTAAGCTGCCAAAATAAACCTTTTGCCAGGCCCAAACCTCCTTTTTAATACAAATAAGCCACCCCATAGGTAGTCCCTAAAAGTTCACAGGGCAGGGTTTATTGCACTTGAAAAGCTGAAAAGGTGGTTTTAAGTTTTACATGTCCTGGTAGTTTCACTATTACAAGGCCCATCTCTCCTATAGGATAATTTTTCATTTTATAAAAGATAACTTCAGGTGGGAGTAGATAAGTGTTAGATTTGGGGGTCTACGGTTGGCACAGGTAGGTACTTGTGACAAATAGGGACCCTCGCCTCTAGACAGGATAAGGGTATTACACTCCCAAATAACCCCATCTCACCCCCTTGGTAGCTTGGCCCGTGCAGACAGGCTTATCTCAGAGGCAGTGTGTAAAACATTTGTGACCACATACAGTAGCCCAGTGACAACACTACAAATGGACACCATACAAGGTTTATATAAAAAATAGGTATTCTTTATATAGATTTACCACAAGACCATAAACGACAAAAATACACAATACTGTTACTTTAAGATGGTAGTTTTAGCTTAGTTCAGTTCAGTTCTTAAGATGCAACACTTTGCGTCACTGTACTTTATAATGCGTTGCGCTTTCACAACAAGTAGTGTTGCAGCGAGGGAAATGCGGCAAAGTTCCGGTTCTTCAGCTGTGACACTCCTCTCCCACATTTTTTTGCGTAAAGCTTCCCCACGATGCGACAACTACAGCGGCGACATCCTTGTTCAGAAATGCGACGGCAGCAGCTCCGATGGCGGCGTGCTTCTCGGGGGATGCGAGGCGCTTTCCTAGATGCGGTGCAATGCGACAGTTCCAGCGGTGACACCCTTGTTCAGAAGTGCGACGGCAGAAACAGCGACAACAACACTCTTCTTCCTCGTTGTGAGACTCTTCTCTCGATGTGGTGCAATAGGACAGCTCCAGCGGCGACACCCTTGTTTAGAAGTGCGACGGCAGGCAGCAGCGACGGCGACACGCTTCCTCTTCTTTGTGAGTCGCTTCTCTCGATGCGGTGCAGTGCGACAACTCCAGCGGTGACACGCTTCTTCTTCGTTGAGTCACGCTTCCAGCTCCTTGCGACACAGTCCCTCAAAAGGACCAAAACAGCAGCAGGCCCTTCCAAAAGGACTCTGGGGAGCTGTGGGTTGAAGTCTGTTGTCCCTGAGTCTTCAGCAGGAGGCAAGCTGTTTTCCAAGCCCTTGGAGATCCTTCACAAGTTGAAAGTAAAGCACACAAAGTTCTTTCTCCTCTCTTTGGCAGTCAGGCAACTACTGCACGCCAATCCCCTAAGCAGCACTTCAGCTTAGAAATAGTCTCTCCTCAGTTTCTTCAGGTTCCTCTCCTCAGCAGAGGTTTCTTCTAGTAGTCCAAAAGTGATCTAATTTCTTGGGATCAGGGTCCCAATATTTATACCCCAAAATCCTTTGTCCTCTGAGGGCAGAGGGGCCTTTACCTAGTCCAAACCAGTTCTGGAGCACTCTGTTTACATGACTCCTTCTTTCCTTTCACAGTGCAGAGCAGAAACATCAGACGCCCCACAGGAGGTGGAGCCAGCATTGTGGAGGGAAAGCACAGCCCTGGAGCACTTTGTTGACATGATTCCTTCTCCTCTTTCCCAGTGCAGGGAAGAGACATCAGACGCACCACAGGGGGTGGAGCCAGCACTGTGGGGGGCGGGCACAGTCCTATCCAGGTCCCAGGTACAACTCATCCCTCCCATCTAGATGCAGATCTCTCTATTCACCACTAAAACCAACAAAAACAGGTAAGACAAAATACAGGAGGAAGGCAAAAAGTTCAGGGATGACCCTGAAAAAAGGGTCAAGTCCAACAATAGGAAAATAATATATCTACTTAAATGAATTGTAATGTGAAATTCTCGTAGTTATACAGTCGGATTTTAAGTCACAATTCTCAAAAGAGTCCTGAGTTACAAGATAGTGAATAGCTTAGCAGTTGCCCTTTGTGTATTCCTCCCAGACAGTGAAATAAAGGGGGCATAGCTGTTGGCAGGATGGGGCATCCTAACAGAATGTTTAGTGCTGAGCAGTGCTCTGCCCCACTTATATTTCAAAGGGCAGCCTACAGCACACACACAAAATAACTTAACATTGGTCTTTTGTCACCCCAGACTACTAGGGGCCTTGACAAGGGAAAGGTAGAACTTTCCAAAACCAGAGTGGGGGTAGTATAGGAAGTCCCCTCTATTCAAACTCTGGCACCAGGTATAAATAGTGGACCTCCAGAGTTACTCATAAGATCACTTCTCTGTCTGTAGAAGACTCAGAAGGGCTGCCCTGTTGCCTGGGGAAGGAAGCTTAGACCTGCACCTTGAATCCAGGAATATCAGAGTGACTAAAAGGGCCAGCTGGCTGACCTACTGTGTGAGTTACAAGGATACAATAAGCTCTAGAGATATGTCCTGCATCTCTTCAGCTAACCAGGTCTCAACTGGACAAGCCTGAACCCTGCTGGCCTCTGCTAGAGCGACACCCTGATCCGCGAAAAAGGTGCCTCCCTAGGTCCTGGACCCTTCCTTGGCTGACAACAGATTTATCTCCTCTGGAAGAAAAGGAGAAAACCTGGCATTTTGGGCTCTTCACGACAATAAACGGACCTGTGCTGTCCATGACGATTGCCAAAGCGAAGCTCAGGTGAATTTGTCTCTTCACGCTATAGCGACCACCAGCAACAAGTGGCAACACATGGTCTCCACTATGCACTATAGCAACAACAGCCTGTGGGGACTGCTCACGTGTAGGTCCATGACGACCGTTCATAACACTTGACTGGATCTTCGTGCTACAAAGATGGCCGTCCGTGACGCAAGGCCTGATTTTGCGCTGCAGTGATGACCATCCACAACACTCTCTCTACTCCTGGTGGCCTCCTTCACTGCAAACTGGACTCTTTGCGCCTGTAGTTTGAGAAGGTCACTTTTTCAGCAGGACTAACTTGGTCCCTGTATCTGGACACATTCCATCACGGGTGGCCTAAATTTGTAACTTATCTCCTGGTCTAGCATGACCAGTTGACTGTGAGTGGCGCTATATTTACCTAAGTCTTTGAAATTGCGTTTCTCCAGTTCTTCAGATTAGATTTTTGTTGTTCTTTTATCATTTTATTTATTAAAATGTATTTTTCTAGATTGGTGTGTGATAATTATTGTGTTGTGCATTCACATTATTACTGTTTGTGTGCTGCATAAACACTTTACACATAGCCTCTAAAATCAGTATGACTGCTTTTGTGGCAAGCTACCACAGGGTTAAGCACAGGTTAGTTTAATGACTTTTGTGGTTCACCCTGACAGTGTGGTTGATTCTTGAGAAGAATTCTGACCCAACACCCCCCACCCTCCCCAACCAAAAACCCAATTTCCTACAAATATTCTAGCTCCTTTGCATGTTTTAATGTGGGCAGGGTGTTCACAAAGGCACCAGTAGTTCTCCTGCACACCAGCCACAATGTCAAAGAGGAAGAACTAAGTGTAGTCCACATACACAACACAGGAACACTATTTTACTTTGAGCTATAATGCAGTGTGGGCATCAAAGCCATACTTCTGTAAATGTGAAGCTATGGCAAAACCTACTCCTCAATGTTTCTTCTCTATAAGGGCATTCTTGATACCATTAAAAGAAAGGTAACTGAAAGTAAGGAATTCGTCTGTCAAACTAAAATACCGTGTGAAAGATTGCTGCATTTTGAATGCTCCTTTCAAGGTTCTTAATACCACATTCAAGTGATTAAACAATACTAATAACTTTTGCTAGAAAAAAGATTTAAGGTACTGGGAAATGTGCTTTTGGCAGAATAGCTGAGATGAAAGTAATAAAGGCTGATGAGAAAATCCAGGTCTTGATTTAAAGGGGTACGAGTGACATCAATCTGACTTTAGTACTAAAACTGACTCACCTTTCAGAGTAGGTTTTATAACCAGGGCCTAATTGTGGGTCACTGGCATACAAATAAAGACGTTGAAGCTCTTTCTGCGGTTTCAAGGCCGTCAATAAATTGTAGAAATTTGGCATGCCATTAATCTCACCGTGTGTTAAGCAGCGCAGTTATTTTGGTGAGTGAAGAAAACACTAGATCGTGGCTGTGAGTGATGTTTCTAAACGAAGAGGAATTCGGAGAAGGTGCAGTTGAAGGAATCATATATGTTTTCTGGATTGAATACCGATAGCTTTATAGGTATTTTACATTTAAAAAAATACACGTTTTAATGAAAGCATGAACAACACATCACCTCGACAATCTCCGCCCCCAAAGTGTATTTCCTTACTTTTAAATCTAATCATCAGCAACTAACGTTTTTGCATAAACGTCTTTTGTTTCACTTGCACCTTTCCATATTAACACAATAACTATTGTACACAACTCTGGGGAACTGTATCCCTGTTTTAAACTACTCCTGTGTTGGCAGAATTCAAACAGATGAGAACAATGCGAATGTTTTGTAAACAAAACTGGTCTAAGTTCTGAAATGTAACTTAGTCCTACTTTAACCCACATAAAACACAACTCGAAAGCAGTTCTCCATTACTTCAACAGACTAGTCTTTGTTTCGTCACCTTACGCGGCCGTCAGCAAAGCAGTTACATTGATTGCATCAAGCACTTCATTGAAACATATGAATCCCGATTGGCAGTATTATGGGGATTTTTATTTTTCCCCCAAAAATCCCCAGACTAGAATCAAAATGATAATAATTAAGCTTCATGGAATATGGTCGGAAGAGATGACTTTCCATGTATATTCTCTCCTGTCAAATTAGTAAATTAGCTGTTCCATCAAGCAGGTCTGCCATTTTAAAATATAAGCAACTTTCTCAGTTACCAGTTAGTCACATTTCAATACTTGTTGCTCCAAAGCTAACTTGTGGCCGTCCTAGAAAGAGAGAGAGGTTTTTTCCTCCATAGGTATCCTACAACACGTTCATAAAAGAAAGGTTGGACTAATTTGCTGGATGATCTAGAGATTTCCCTAATTCATTGCCTTGCTCGTAGCACTAAAATTAAAGTGATGTTCAGTCGGATAAAACATGATAGGATAGGATAGTCTGTCCATTCCTTCAGGGCATGCAGTTGACTTGCTCTTTTCTTTCAGCTCAGTTTAGCTTGTTTCTGGGTTCTGGACCTAGTGTTTTCTGGATTTTAACACTAGCGCCTTTCTTGTCGACCTGTACCGCAATTTTTCGTTTGACTGTTGGTGGCCACAGGTTGCAAGCTGGCTTGCTGTAATTGACTTATTTGATCTGGTATTCTGATGCACAGGATCAGTAAGCTTTGCATGGTGCCTTAATTTACATGCCACCAAGGCTGTCAATTCACCAAAAAGACAAGGTTTTCAGAAGTACCTTTTGACCCAAATGACACTGCTGGGTTGACCACTTCCCTCTTCAAGTACCTTAACAGACTCCTGTCTGCTGCTACGGGGATAAATGAAAGGCAAGGAATGAAATGAAGTGAAGCGAACCAAGGCTTTCAGAGCCTTTTTACATTTCTAAGTAAGTTTCTATGTTCATGCTCCCAGCCCTGATCAGGGGTTCCAAGGATTATGTCTTGAAGATCAAAAGACAAGAAATGGGAATTAACTGCTACTCCTGTGACCCCAAATTTCCAGCCACGCACATTGTTCTACAGTCAGTCAGCACAAGCCATGAAGAACATGGGTGACAGGTAAGGGTGGGTGTAGTTGGCAGAGTACCACTATGCAGAAAGGAATTGATAAAAAAAACTCTGTGAACTCCGCTCAGAAAAACAGCTCCGTTCTGTCTCTTCCCAATTAATACAACAAAATCCTCACATATTCCTGTTAAAACAACAAGTAACTCTATCATTACATGCAAAAATGCATAGAATAGTAATCTAACAAAAGTGAAAATGAAAATACAGCAAGCAGTGAGAGAGGTGATGATTTTGGTGTCCTCACTAACCTAGGGAGAGAACCAAGCAGCTGCCTTGAACACAAAGAGCACAACATGCTGAACGATTGGTGGTGGTCCCCCCCTCCTAGGACCACCCCACGCATAGTTATGGGCAAAAATACAATCCCAATTAAAGGCCCTCCAAAGCATTATTGGACAAGATTCTAGAGTGCAGTGAATATTATAGTATTCAAACATTCCTCAAGGGGCAGGCTCTCCAGGCTCAGCTGAGAGCTAATACTAAAACATTCACTGCACTCTAGAATCTCGCCCCATAATGCTTTGCTGGGCCATTGGTTGGCATTGTATTTTTGCCCATAACTTTGCTTGGGTGGTTCTAGGAGGATGGGACCACCACAATCATTGAGAATGATATGCTCCTGTGTTCAAGGCACCTGCTTGGTCTTCCCGCTAGGTTATGGGAGACCCCAAAATCATCACCTCTCTCATTGCCTGATATTTTTCATAGCTCACTTTTGTGAATTGAGTATATGCTTTTTAGCAGACACCAGATGTGGATGCAATCACACACAGCTGTCTGGCATCGCCAGCAAAGAGAGGACAGGGTCAGGAGCATTTTCTGCAGGCATGCAGGAGTATAATACCAACGCGTCATCAGTTTATAAGCTGACTCGCGCTGGGGGATGCTCCTGTAGATTTTGGGGAAATCACGCCAAAGTTGTTTCTAGTTTTCTGGAGTTATCTCCTCTCCCATGTCGGCTAGCCATTGCCTCTGGTATGTCAGGGGTCAAGTAGGGGCGTATGCTGTAGTACCTTATATGTGCAGGCAGGAGATTTATTTGTGTATTTTCTAAAGCGTGCAGCTACCCCAAAGGGGTGTCCCGGCGCTGATGAGTAGAATAGCTATTAAGTCCCCTGCAGGAACAGCCTAATTAAACAGAAAAGTTTTGAGGGATCTTCGGAATTCAAATTCCGTCGGGCACAAAGGGATATGGAACGGCAATTTGTTCCACAAAAGGGAGGCACATACCTGGAAGGTTTTACCTCCAGCTCGAGTTTTTTTGAATCTCGGGGTGACCAGCAACAACTTGGAGTTCGAGCGGAGAGCTCTAGAGTGGCTGTGTGGACGAAGGCTAGACATGAGGTAAGCTGATCCTAAACCTTGAGTGACCCGATATGCCAGGGTCATGGCTTTAAAATCAATTCTTTTAGTGATAGGGAGCCAATGAAGGTTCCGTAAATGGGGGGAGATTTGTTGTTTAGGAGAAATGCCGGCGACCAAATGGGCAGCGGCATTTTGGACTATCTGCAGTCTGTGGCATAGTCCAGCTTTTAAGCCCAGAAGAAGTGCATTTGCATAGTCCAAGTGTGATGTTATTGGTGCTTGGACTATGGTTTTGCGGGTAGTGCTAGGCAGATAGTTAATCAACTTTCTCATCATTCTGATTTTACAGAAGCATGTAGCGGAAACCAACTGGATTTGGTTATCAAAAGACAGGCGATTGTCCCATCTGACACCCAGGTTTCTAACAGTTTTCTTAGGCAGAGGAGCTGGACACAAGTCACCCGGCCACCAGATATTAGAGGATAGGGGGGAAGGTTGATTAAAAAACAGGACCTCAGTCTTTCCCACGTTGAGTCTAAGGAAATTGAGGTATATCCAAGTAGCAATATTCCTGAGGCATGACTTGAGGGGATCAAAGGTGGAGGAGGAAACCTCATTAAACGAAAAAAGGAGCTGAATGGCATCCGCATAAGAAGTTGATTTAATACCCAACTTGGATATCATGTCAGCCAACGGGGTGAAATAGACATTAAAAAGAAGCGGACTCAATGAGGAGCCCTGCGGGACACCCCATTTAAGTGGCCTTATTGAGGAGGTAAAGGGAGGGGTATAAACCTGTTGTTTTCGGCCTGAAAGGAATGATGCGATCCATTTAAGAACCGTACCCTGAATTCCAATGGACCTCAGTCGCTTTAAAAGGATCCGGTGAGAGACGGTGTCAAATGCTGCTGAAAGGTCCAGCAGCACTAACACCTCCCTCGAACCTCGATCAAGTGTCCACCGCACCGAGTCGGCCACTGTGATGTAGCCAGAGCTAAATCCATGCTGAGAGTCATGGAGGAGACCCCTAGATTCTATATAGTTGCGAGTTGTTGATGGACCAACTTCTCCATGATCTTGGCTGGAGCTGGAAGAATAGAGATCGGTCTATAATTTTCCGGGATCTCTGGGTCTACATTAACTTTTTTTTAATATCGGTACTAGAAACGCATGTTTCAGGTCTCTGGATAGGTGCCCGATCTCAAAGATGCGTTCCATATGGCATTGAGATGAGGATTAAGGAATGTTGCCTAAGCTTTAAATTGTTTAGCTGGCCAGGGGTCATTGGGAGAACCAGATTTACATTTAAATAATTCCTGAAGGGATCGTTCTTATGAAATTTCAGAGAATTCTGCAAAAGCTGGTGCAGAGATTAGGTTGTCAAGCAGTTCTTCCTCAATGTCAGAGCAGTTCTTTATCGGAAAAGAAGCGTAAATAGAAGCAATTTTATCTTCAAAGAACTTGGAGAGTTGAGTGCATAACGCCTGGGATACTGGCTGACGCCGATTCAGTGCCTGCGTGTCGGTGAAGGATTTAACAATGTTAAATATCTCTCTAGAGTAGTTGCTAGCGTTATTTATTCTGTCTGATAAAAAGTCTCTCTTATGTTTTATTATCAGTTTAAGATATTCTTTCAGAGCTGAACGATATTTATATTTAATTTCCTTCGAGAAAGTCTGTCTCCAGCAGCGTTCAATTTTTTGCATGCAGACTTTTTTTGTCTCAGCTCCTCTGAGTACCAGGGAAAAGCGGGGGAGGACCTAAAGGTTTTAATCAGTCTAAGAGGGGCTAATGAGTCGATGTCATTGCTCACCAACTCGTAGAGATTGATTATACTTGAGTCCGGGTCAGAGGTCAGGGATGGAGTGGAGTCTTTGAGATAGCCTTGTATGGATTCTACAGAAAGTTTGCTCCAATTTCTTCCAAATTGCTTAGGAGTTAAAAATGGTCAATCATAGTGAGTTAGGTGAACAGTGAAAGGAATAATAAAGTGATCAGACCATATGACTGGTATGGGTTCCTTGACCAAAATATCAGTGAGATTAGAGCAGATGAGATTGAGCATATGGCCAGCTTTGTGCGTAGGGTGAGTAACCAATTGAGTAAGATCACAGCCTGCCAGTGTAGAAATAAAATCTGAACTAAAAGTGCACGTAGCTTCCTCCTCATGGAGATTCAAGTCCCCTAGGATCGTAAAATTGGCATATCGCATGCAAGCCTGGATAATATGATCCGTTAAGGTAGGTAAGTGGGAGGGGCTGGAATTAGGTGGTCGATAAATCAGTAGACCAGCACAGGAGGTAGACGCAGATAATTTAAGATAATTTAATACAGAAGGGGAGGCACTCGATACAGTCAATTTGTTCATAATTGGGCGAAGTAACCGTCCATTTGGTTTTATGAATGATGGCCAACCCTCCTCCCCGTTTGCCTGTGTGCCGATTGTAACACAAAATACTGTATCCTTCGGGAATAGCCAGGGTCAGAGCGGGGTTAGTCTCCTCACTGAGCCAGGTTTCTGTCAAGAATAAAAGGTCCCAATCGTTATCCATGAGCGACTGAAAGATATCTAATGAATGTTTAACCAGAGATCTACAGTTTATCAGACCGGCTTTGAGGGATATTGTTAACCCAGGTTCGGTTTGCGGTGGAGAGACCCTGTCTCGACTGATGTCCTTGTTGCGGGAAAAACCACAAACTCTGCAAGGTGAATCCATGCCCCAAGGCTTGAAAGAGAGGGGAAGAGTATGGGGGCACTGTGTTGGTCTATGGTTGAGTAATTCCGCCTGAGTATATGCAATTCTTTCAATATTATTGGGTCGGACAGCATCTCTGGCCTCGGACGCAACCTGGTCGCGGACAGGCGCAGACGAGCTTTCCTTTGGCGCTCCTTTGGCGTGCAGTCGGCGCGCCCACTGCACGGCCGGAGGAGGGTAACCATTTTATGCAGAAGAGGGCGGGAGGGGCCAAGCGACTAGACCGACACCCAGAGACTTCCCAAGATGGCGTCCCCCGCAACAGCACCTAGTCGGCTGAGGGGGAGAAGTGCGGTAACAGTGTAAGTTGTGCAAATGAAGCAAAGTAAAACAATGTTAAAATCACCAGTTTAAAATCACCTCCTGACTGTTCCCGGCTTCCGCCTCGGGAACTTTGGCAGCTATTCTAATCTGCGCGCTTGTGTCTTGACGCGTCTTTTATGCAGGAGAGGGCGGGAGGGGCCAAGCGACTAGACCAACACCCAGAGACTTCCCAAGATGGCGTCCGCCGCGACAGCACCTAGTCGGCTGAGGGGGGAGGAGTGCGGTAACACAGAGTGTAAGTTGTGCAAATGAAGCAAAGTAAAACAATGTTAAAATCACCAGTTTAAAATCACCTCCTGACTGTTCCCGGCTTCCGCCTCAGGAACTTTGGCAGCTATTCTAATCTGCACGCGTGTGTCCTGGCGCGTCTTTTAGGCAGGAGAGGGTGGGAGGGGCCAAGCGACTAGACCGATGTAAGCTATTAGAGCGCATCTGGAGACGTTCCTATGATCCTCAGGCGAAAGCCAACTTCAGATCCGCTACTAAAGCGTATCATAAACTTATAAAGAAAGTCAAGGCTAACTATTATACGGACCTGATCAGTGCGAGTGCAAATTGATCTAAAACCATTTTCTCTTTAGTGAAAGACATGACTAAGCCACCAGAGGATCCTAACTGTACGATAACATCTGACTTGCAATGTGAAGAGATTGCTTGTTTTTTCGTCAGTAAAGTCCAAGAGATTTATAACTCTTTTGAATCTGATGGGTCGGCTCTGACCTTTTACCAATCCTCAGACTCTCCGGAACCTCCCTACTCTCTTCAGTCCCTCCCTTCCATCTCACAGGCTAATATGGAACTTCTGGCTGTAAAAGTCAAGTCTGGGTCTCCGGAAGACCCTGTTAAACCTGAAATGTTTAGACTATTTCAGGATTCCATTTTAGCGGAGGGTCGGGAGCTGATTAATAGATCTTTTTAGTCTTCCACCGTCCCTAAATCGTGGAAACACGCTAAAGTTGTTCCTTTACTAAAAAAGCCCACCTTGGACTCTTCCAGGCCTGAAAGTTTTAGACCTATTTCCCTGCTACCTTATTTGGCCAAGGTGGCAGAAACGCACGTGAATGACATCCTGACCAACTACTTGGAGAGCAATGGGATTCTAGATGATTCACAAAACGGATTCCGGCCTAACCACAGCACGGAATTCGCCCTGCTGGCCGTCACCGAACAACTAAGGGCAACACAAGATCTGGGGGGTACGTCGGCTCTAATCCTGCTGGATTTGAGTGCGGCGTTTGACACGGTCTCCCATGGGATTCTACTTAGAAGACTATGGGAGATCCGAGTCCGAGATGGAGCCCTGGATTGATTTGCGTCTTTTCTATCTGACCGTTCCTTCCAGGTCCATGCTCCACCGTACTCATCCAGCAGGCTTCTACTGAGTTGCGGTGTTCCGCAGGGGTCGGCTCTCAGCCCTACGTTGTTCAACGTATACGTCCGCCCTCTGGCTGTGTTGGCCAGAGAACGTAAGATCAAATTAATTTCATACGCGGACGACACGCAGCTTATCTTCTCCTTCTCAAAGGATATCGATACGGAGCAAGCCAAATTTCAGGATGATATTCTGGCTATCTCTAGATGGATGACCACGAATTGCCTGCAGTTAAATTCATCAAAAACTGAGGTACTCCTGATTGGCAAGGAAACACACAAGTGGGATGATCATTGGTGGCCTCCCACGTTAGGTCCTCCTCCCATCCCTAAGAAGGAAGTAAAAAACTTGGGCGTGATTATGGATGACTCCCTCTGCTTAGAGTCCCATGCAAAAAGAGTGGCTGGCGTGTGTTATGGTCGCCTACGGTCGCTCAAACCAATTCTGGGCTTTTTTGAAACACCTGTACGCCAGACAATTGTCCAAGCCCTTGTTTTATCGCACATAGACTATTGCAATGTCTTAATGCTGGGCTCCAATCTAACAGCCATCAATAGACTTCAAAGGGCCCAAAATTGTTCGCCCTACCTAAATACTGTCACACGTCCCATATTTTGCGGCGTTTACACTGGCTTCCGGTAACACAACGTATTCAATTTAAGTCCCTTTGTCTAATTCATAAAATCCTTCACTGCTCTGGCCCCCGAATTTTGCGTGATCTGTGCTCTTCTTATGTCCCTTCACGTGCCCTCCGTTCGGCGGATCTTCATCTTGCCTGTACTATCAAAATCGGTGGCCGCTCCTTCAGTTATTTGGCCCCGATACTGTGGAATTCGATCCCCTCGGAGGTGCGTGCTACAAATAACTATCTGTCATTTAGAAAACTTATCAAAACCTGGTTGTTCCCTTCTTCTTAGGTTTCCTAAGTGGCGCTACACGTTCTCTCCCTGGATTAGTTTGCCTTGCTTTTAAGCTGTCTGTAAGCGCTGGGACGCCCCGTCACTGGGGTAGCCATGCGCTCTATAAGCATTTTTAACATGAACATTAACATAACCGACACCCAGAGACTTCCCAAGATGGCGTCCCCCGCGGCAGCACCTAGTCGGCTGAGGGGGGAGGAGTGCGGTAACACAGAGTGTAAGTTGTTCAAATGAAGCAAAGTAAAACGATGTTAAAATCACCAGTTTAAAATCACTTCCTGCTGTTCCCGGCTTCCGCCTCAGGAACTTTGGCAGCTATTCTAATCTACGCGCGTGTGTTCTGGCGCATCTTTTATGCAGGAGAGGGCGGGAGGGGCCAAGCGACTAGACCGACACCCAGAGACTTCCCAAGATGGCGTCCCCCGCGACAGCACCTAGTCGGCTGAGGGGGAGGAGTGCGGTAACACAGAGTGTAAGTTGTTCAAATTAAGCAAAGTAAAACAATGTTAAAATCACCAGTTTAAAATCACCTCCTGACTGTTCCCCGCTTCCGCCTCAGGAACTTTGGCAGCTATTCTAATCTGCGCGCGTGTGTCCTGGCGTGTCTTTTATGCAGGAGAGGGCAGGAGGGGCCAAGCGACTAGACCGACAAGGCCACGGGTGCCCTCGAAGGCTCGGACCAGGGTTTCAAAGGGAGTAAGCGGCCTGGTTGCTCCCAGAGTATAGTTGGCGGTGAGCAGCCAGTGTCGGAGTTGACAGTTTTGTAGCCTAGAGATATAGAAGGATTTCTTGCAAATCTCAAAAGTTTTAAAGGTATCCCCCTCAAAAAGATCATGAATTGTGCTGCATTCCCCCCACCCCGACCCCAGGAGAGGAATGAATGTGGTTTTAGGGCTGGTGGAAACATGGGGCTGGGGCCAGCGGAGTTTTGGGGGAAGGGTGCGAGTCATCTGGGAATCGCTATTCTGTCCCAGATGTCCAGTACTGTTTTCGTGGGAGTGGCTATATATGAGCTATGGGGTCGAGCTGATCTGTGGAGCCAGGCCAGATCCTGCCGGGGTCTGCAGGTAACTGTAGGGTCCATAAGGAGTCAGTGTTTTCTGCTTTTCAGAACAACCCATTCCGATATATAGCGAAGATGAGATGCCCAGTAGTATTCCAAGAGGTTGGGGCAGGCAAGACCCCCGTGCTCTCGAGGCAGCATGTGCAGTTTGTTGGAAAATCGCAGCGACCTTTGCCACTTATACAGGACTATAGGTCAGCTAAAGGCCTTGGATGTCCTACTGAGGAATCACCGTGGGTAGTGTTTGAAACAGATATAATATTTTTGGTATGGTTGACATTTTGACCATATTAAGACGGCTAAACCAGGAAATTGGGAATTTTTTTTCCAACAGCACAGGTCTTCCCGGACGTCTCGCTTGCAGATCGGACAGATGGCCAGAGTCCATGAAGACAATGAAGGGGTCAGGTTAGGCCCAAGTAATCAGCCCAGTTCAAGGTAACAAGGGATTGAAGCTGTTGTACCTCTAAGGTTGGGAGGGTTAGATTTAGGGCCTGTGATTTGGCCAAGTTAATTTTGAAGGCCAAGGCTTTTTCAAAAGAAAACAGGAGGGAGGCTAGCGCCGGTAGGGATGAGCTAGGGGCAGTTAACGAGAGAAAGAGATTGTCGGCAAATAAGGACACTTTGTGTTTGTGCCCTCCATAAGAAAAGCTGCTATGTCCGCCGATTAGTGTAGTGCAATGGCTAGGGATTCTACTGCCAGGGCAAAGAGTAGGGGAGAAAGCTGGCATCCCTGCTTGGTGACCCTGCGCACAGAGATCGAGGGGGTGAGTCAGCCACTGATTCGGATCCGCGTTGCGGGGGAGAAATAGGGTGCCATGAGTTTGGAGATCATGACCAGACCTAAGCCTATTTTGTGTAAGACCACACGCAGAAATTGCAAGTATACGCAATCAAAGGCTTTCTCTGCATCCAGGGACACCAGACCGGCAGGGATGTCCCAGTGTTCTCAATAGCATAGCAGCGTTTCCTATGCTGCCCTGAGGGTATCATATGATATATGTGTTCCAGGGTCGTGATGTCCATGGCTGAATTTGTTTCGACCAGGTGCGCTTCACGAGAATGGGCAATAGCGAAGGAAATGATAAATTCCAGAATAGCCGCCATTGAATGGGTTTGAGTAGTTCTGGGAGAGTATTTGTATCAAAGAAATCTACAGTCTTTTGGCGTATTAGGATGTGTGGCGGAAGCCACCAGCAGGTGTGAATCTCATGCCATCCACCGGGGGACGAGAGGGTTACAGCTATGTGGTTGTGGTCTGATATGGAAATGTCGGATATAGCGGCTGCTTCCAGGGCCCGTATCAGAGAAAGAGAAAGGAAGCAATAGTCAATTTGCAAGTAGGAGCGGTGAGCATGGGAGAAAAAGGATTAGTCCCGGGCTATAAGGCCCAGATATGTAAGATATATCTTGAAGCAGCACATTGCCCCTGTGCCCTAGTAGGAGGAGGCACTGCAGTCCATGTCTGGGTCCCAAACCAAGTTAAAATCACCCCCAAGAATCACTATTCCTTCCGGGTACGAAAGCTGCTTCCTCAACAGAGAGCGCAGGAAGACATTCTGCACCTGATTTGGTGCATTGCCATTGATAAGGGTTAAAGGTTGGGCGCCTAAGTGCGTTTGGATCGATAAGGAGCAGCCGTCAGCATCCCATACCACCCGAGAGGGCTCAGATCCAAATCTGGATTTAACTAATATTGCAACCCCCGCTGACTTAGAGTAGGCGGAGGATGCCCAGAACAGACATGGGTATTTGGGGTAGGCCATGAGGTGTGTGTCAGTGCACAGCAGGTGGCTTTCTTGTAGGAATATGATGTTGGGTTCCTGTATAATCAGGTAGCGAGAAGCCCAGCATCTCTTGTTAGGTGAATTAAGCCCTTTGACATTAAGGGCCATAACTTTAACCAGTGGGTTTGTGTTCATGGAAGTGGGTGGGGTGGCTAGATGCGCTGTTGAGACCAAGATTAAGGAGGTTGCGCCACACTGGAGGGAGGAAGTGGAAGTTGGACACTAGGAGTAGCATAACAAGGGCAGAG
The DNA here is from genome assembly GCF_964261635.1 of Lissotriton helveticus. Lineage (NCBI taxonomy): Eukaryota > Metazoa > Chordata > Amphibia > Caudata > Salamandridae > Lissotriton > Lissotriton helveticus. The sequence continues at coordinate 491,909,340 of NC_136057.1, read as the reverse complement.
CACAGTCCTGTCGATAGGGGGTGCCCCCAATGTGAGAAGTGTATCAGGGGGATTACACGGAATACTCTTTCTCAGGCTCGCTCCTTCCCAGATGTGGAGATAGAGGTAGGGAGGAAGACAACATATTTAACACAGGGTAGCCAACAGAGCCTGTGGAGTCTAGTGTCGTCCTGAATTAGCCTATATGTCGAAACAGGAGCCATTCTGAAGAAGTCACTCTTCTAAGGGACACGATGACTGGGAGGCATGAAAGGTCATGTCAACAGTAGGACAGTGTCCACAGTCCGCCGCATAGCTCAAGAGAAATGGCAAAGGGTGCCAACCACTGGCCCAGTGGTGCTGAGTAGAAAGACGGCACCAATGGAGGCTCCATGCAGTTGAACCAAAGCAGGGTGAGTGGGTCACAATGGGCCAGGTAGGCCTTCAGGATGATCCAGGCAGTAGGTCCCATATGACCCCGTGGGCAGGAGATAGTGCGTAGGGGGATCAGAGTAAAGTCAGTGTGAGGCTTAGTGTACATTAATCAGAGGCTGCCGTACAGTGGGCCGATGAGCGGGGTTCTCTCATGGTGTGAAGGTGGTTAATGATGTCTTGTTTTGCTTGGGTTGCACCGTGGACCACTCAGGCTGTATTCACTTCCTAAGGCTGGCCAGGGGGGGGGGAGGTGGGAGGAATGGAGAGGGGCTGGGATCACTGGACAACATCGGGAGTTGGAGAAGTTGCTTTGCGTCCTGCAGCGAGCAGAAGACCCGGCGTTTGCCCTCCCAGGAGAAGATCAGTGCAAAAGGATAGCCCCATTGGTACTTTATTTTGAGGTCATGAAGCTGGTCAGTGACCGGTTTAAAGTCTTTGCATTTACGTGGGGTTACCGGGGCAATGTCTTGGAAGATCAGTTAGCCGTTGTAGACCAGGTCCATGGCGCCACACACTTTCTGCAAGATAGCTTCCTTCTCAACAAAAAAGTGGACCCTTGTGAGAATATCATGAACTAAGTCTGAGCGACTCCAGCTCTAAACGTCTGGAGAAGATCCGCCATAAAATACATGATATCCTGTCTGTTGGAGTTGGCCCTTTTTGCAGGGTCATCCCTGAACTTTTTGCCTTCCTACTAGACTTTTTTCTGAAATGATGTTGGTGGTTTTAGGAGTCAGGGCACTTTATCACTGCTGTTCAGTGTAAAGTGTGTGCTCTCTCTGTGGTAAACATGGTAAGATTGTTTGGCATATTTAATTTACCTGTCTGTCCCCAGTAATATGGTATCTCATATACCCGGGGCCAGTTAAATAAATGCTACTGGTGGGCTTGCAGCGCTGATTGCCCCACCCACCAAAGTAGCCTTTCAAACTTGTCTAACGCCTTTGCCATTACAGGACCTGTGCACACAGTGTTACTGCCGCTGTGATGTGAAACCTAAAGTGTGTGCCACGTCTGTGACCCCGCTTTTACTGCATGTCAGTCACTACTAAGGTAGGCCCAGCTAGCCCTATGGGCAGGGTGCATTGTAGGTAAAAGTAGGACATGTGCCTTAAGTGTGTGACATGTCCTGGTAGTGACAAACAGCCATTTCGGTTTCTCACTGCTGTGAGGCTGCCCTCCCACAGGAATGCATTGGGGAGTCCCTGATAATTGTTTCAGTGGTAATTCCTAATGTGGGAATAGCTGCGTGGTCAAGTTTGGTATGTTTGGAATAGTGATAATAAATGCTACCCATTGGTGTGCACAGATTTATTATCACTATTTTAGAAGCGCCACTTTTAGAAGTTGGCATTTCTGTGTGCTATGTGTCTGCCTGCCTGATGTGTATTGCATGTCTGGCTTTGGAGTGGCAGGGGCTGGTGAGGTGTGTGTGGCTCCAGGGAGGGCAGGGTGAGTCAGCGCTATACTGAATTGGAGATCTGCATTTGGAGTAGTGGGAGTAATATTCCCCTGACCCTGAATAGGTCTGTGCTTGCCTGTGTGAATGCTGGCTCTGCCCCCCTGTGGTGGTCTGATGACCGAGACCATACCTGACATTAGGGAAGAGGAGCCCTGTAAACCGAGTGCTCCCAAAAAAACTAGAACCGGTTGAGGCTGGTTCCCAAAGCCCTGTGCCAAGGGCAGAACAAAGGAAAATGTATTATGAGTACTGGAGCACTGACCCCATTTTTTGTTCTTTCTTGTGACTTGGGGGGACTTGCTTCTGCTGGGCCCCAGGAGGAACCGCCACGAGGGACCGCCTCCGTGCTGGAGGGCCCGGAGAGCTGGCCTGCCTGGGTCCAGTTTTGTGTTTGTGAAGCCTTTGCCTGAGCACCTTGTGGGCACTTTATCCTTCTCTCCCAGGACGGGGAGAGTGCTGTGACGTTGCAGCGTTGAAGCTGCAACATATGGAGAGGGAACCCCGATGCGGGGATTCCCCCACAATTGCTGATTGGAAGCGGGAGCCCACCCTGCATTGCCGTCACTGAAAGCAAAAGCCTACCCCACATAGTGGGTGCATATGCAGCAGAGCGGGAGCCCACCCCGCACTGCTGCTGCTGAGGAGAGCGGTAGCCCACCCCACATTGCCATCACTGAAAGTGGAGCCTACCCGGCATGGTGGGTGCATTTGAAGCAGAACTGGAGCCCACTCCGCACTGCCGCTTCTGAGGAGAGTGGGAGCCCACACAGTGTTTGTGCATTCTTAACAGCGGGAGCCTTCCCCGCATTGTGTGCTCCTTTTGGGAAATGGGAGCCTTCCCCGCACTTGAGTGAGGAGAGAGAACTACCGCGGCCCGAGCCGGAAGTCAGGCAGAATGCCTGGTTGTGGGCAGGGCAATCATCCATGCCAGTGGACCAATCCGGGCGAACGCGGCAGCAGGAAGTCAGGTGACATGTGACTGCATGTAGGCGGGGCTCCCCTATACCGGGGGGTGCCACTTGAGTCGTATCCTGTCAGAGTACGGCCACCAGAAGATACCGGGGAAGTGAAGAGAGGGCCTGGGAGCCGGAGTCCGCCGAAGCACATTTTCGGTACCTTGAGCCAGCCTCGATCTGCCCGGCAAGTGGGGGCAGAGCGGAGCAGTGTTGACGCACCTGGAGGCACCAGGGTGCCTCTGCCGAATACCTCATTGGGCCCTTTTGGGTCTTAGAAGCCCTCCTAGGAAGTAGGGCTTCCGTGGCATTGGTGGTGACAGTGCCTGTTTGCCTCAGCGGTCCCGCAGGAGAGCGGGCCGCTGCAACGTGGGGGCAAGTTTGTTGTAGGAGCGCCAGAGTGAGGCTTCCCAGGCACAGTGGTGCGAAAGCCAATTTCCTACAGCTGCCCCGCCGGACAGATGGCAGTTGCAACAAAGGGGGCATTCTGGTCTTAATGATGAGGAAGGGGTGAGTTACACTCCCCCGCCCCCAGCGCATTGCGCACCGTGGTTGCCCTGACATTTGGGACAAAGGGCCTTTGGGCCACAGTGAAAGGCCAGTTGGCCTGTGGTCATTTTTAAGAGTGAGGTCCAATGAGATGGTATAATGTGTTTATGCCTAATATGATGATTGCATAATGTGTTTATGCTAATGCGATGCCTAATGCAAATGTCATGCTGTGATGGTTAGGCCTAATGAGATGTGTTGATGCTTATGATGGTTTATGCCTATGGTGATGCTAAGTACATTATTTTACCAGTAGTCACTGGTTGTGTTTTATATGTGCTACTAGTACTTTCTAAACGTTCCGACAGTGGCCCGATTTGCTGTGTCCTGTATATAATCCCCTGTGAGTATTGCCTATATTGTATATTGTTTGATTATGATTCTAATGTGTTTTGGATAATAGGCTATTTTTTATATAACCTTGTGTGGAGTTTCTATTGTGGTGTGCCTAGTGTGTTGCTGCTGTGTGTGTGTGTTGCGTAAACACTTTACAAATTGCCTCTGGGATAAGACTCACCAAGGGGGTGAGCAGGGTTTATCTTCAGCGTGTAACTCCCTTGCCCTGACTAGAGGGGTGGTTTCTGCCTGGGTCAGGCGCATACCCTAGCCAACCAGAAATCACATTTCTAACACGGTCCCAGAGGGAATCGTCTAATGTGGATGTTGTTACGTCTACTCCTCTGCTCCAAATCTTCTTGCTTCAGTTGAACATCGTTATGTTGGTCTTCTAGCACAGCCATCCTGTGCCACAGATGTTCAGAATCGTGCTGGTCTTTGGGGCTTCCTCTTGGGCAGACTCACGTGAGCATCAGCCGGCAATTATGCCTAAGTGAAAAGCCAGGTTTTTAGTGCTATCCTGAATTCCTATTCTGATCCTTTCTGGCGAACGTGAACTGGCACAGAGTTCCAAAGTTTTGCTGCTCTTACCTCAAAAGACCTCCCGCCTTTCCAGAATCACGAAAGCCGTAAAAGCCACAAGTGGTTGGATCTCAAGGCACAATCTTTTTATTTTTATTTATTAGCATTTTGGAAATTATAAATGTTCGACAGTACATCAAGTATTATCAAATAGTACAAGTAATTGTATTGTATTGTAGGCATTCTTATATAGCGCAAACTGCCACCCTACGGGTATCCTGGCGCTCAGATATAAGGACACAACCGTCAAGTGAAAGGGCTGAAGAGACTAAACAGAGAGGAGTTATGCTTTAGGAAAGAGCCATATTTTTAGGCTCTTCCTGAACTGAGTTAGGGAATTAATCTGTCTGATGCTCTGTGGCAGCTCATTCCAAAGATGAGCAGCTGCCACGCTGAAGGCCCCCCCCCCCATCCTAGAACGCTTGAATCTAGGAATTACCAGCAGGCTAGCACTAGAGGAACAAAGCTGCCTTTTAGGGAGATACCAAGCAAACCTTTCCTGTAATGGGACTGGACCCAGTTCATGTACCGCTCTATGCACCAAACAGAGTGATTTAAAATGAACCCTTTCCTTGATAGGCAGCCAGTGGAGATCTCTCAAAGCGAGAGTAGTAGAGGATCCGCGTTGCCTATTTAGCCCCAATTTTGCTGCTGCCGACTGGACTCTCGGCAACCCCTGAAAGATATACTGTGGAGCGCCCAAATACAAGGAGTCTGCCTTCTGTGCTTCTTACTACAAAGGAACGCGAGTCCCTAGGTAGTATTGGAAGTATCCGATGCAACATACGCATCAGACCAAAGCACACGCTGGCTGTCTTGTTTGCCTGCGATTCCATTTAGAGATTCTTATCTATCAGTACCCCTAAATTACGTACCGTGCTGGCAGGAACCAATGATCCCTCCTCAGGGGTAAGCCTGAACTCCACCGGTATATGTGTGAGCAACTTTGTCGAAGATCAATACAGCACCTCAGTTTTCCCTCCATTAAACTGCAGGGAGTTCCTCCGTAACCACCCTGTCACATACACTCTTGAAACTAATCCATGGAAACTGCCTGTTTCCCTTCCATGAAAAACGCCAGTTGCTTATCGTTTGCATAGTTGACCAAGTCAACCCCGAACAATTTAATGATGGGAAACAAAGGCTGCAGATAAATATTAAAGAGAATGGGACGAATAGCAGAGCCCTGGGGTACCCCATAAACTAACCGGGATTTGCAGGATGAGAACGGTGACAAGGTTACCACCTGCTGTCTCCCCGCCAGATAGGACCGCAGCCACTGCAGAGACGGTCCCTTCATCCCAATTTTCTCCAATCTTTTTAGTAAAATAGAGTGACTTACTGTGTCGAATGCGGCCGACATATCGAGAAGCACTAAAACAGTTGCACTCCTGTTGTCGGCCCACATACTCAGGTTATCCATCATGGTGGTCAGATCTGACCCAATCCCGTGACCCGGCCAAAACCCGATCTGGTCCTTGTCCAGCAGTTCATTCTCCTCCAAAAAAGCAGGATAAAATCCTGCTTACAGCCTTTTCCAAGATTTTAATTGGAAAAGGAAGGAGAGAGAACTGTCTAAAACTTGCTGGATTTGTCGGATCCAGAGAGGGTTTCTTAATCAGGGGTGTCACCACCTCCTGCTTCCATCCCTCCAGACCGGAACCTTCTTCTAGGGACTGATTACATATCTGCCATAACCAGGGGAAGGTTGTTTGGCCGTAGGTGTTCCAGACTTTGTGGGGCAAGGGGTCAGAGGGAGATCCTGAGGATACACCATGCTCCAAGGTGTTAAAAGTGAGGACTGTAAAAATCTGAAAGCTATCCAGTGTGGTTAGCTGTCCCAAATCCCGTTCCGCTACCTGTGTAGAATTGTCCTGAGCAACGGTATCGTTAGCTAGAAAGGCTCCCACAATGTTGGCCACTTTATCCGTAAATTGCTCAAGCAGATTGGGGCAGAGAGTTCCCTGACGATCTTGAAGAGTGCTTTAGTATCATTAGATGCTTGTGAGATAGAGTTAGCGTAAACATTGGCTTTGCACTCTAAAATAAGCTCCTTGTATTTAATCTGCACTACTCTCAGTTCTTTCTTATCCACCTCTAGGAGTAATGATTGCCTTTTAAGAGTAAACTAACAACAATCAGAACCAAAGCAGAAGCATCATATTAATTGACAACACATGCAAGATAACACTTCACACTCTCAGTTAGGACGTCACAGACCGTTTACAAATTATGTGGTTGGATCTAGGGGAAAGGAGCTATGCATGAATGACATGGTGTCTGGACTGAAATGGACTCAAAGAATGGGAGTATGATTAGCAGACGACTCTTGACTTGGATTGGTCGGAACCTCGAGGTCTTGTGTATCATCCAAACTACGAGCTGATAGCCAAGTAGAAAGGGACCCCAAATGTCTTTTGGCCTTGATGTCTGTGGCAATAGTTCCCTATATATGTTCAATTGTTCCGGACAGAACATCGTATCTAGGTTTTAGTAACAGGTGGGGTATGCTTACCCCAGTGCATCACAACGCGACGCTTAGCTAGGAGTAATAACATGGCGAGTAGTCTGCGATGGCCCGGTGAGGACTCTTTGACATATTCTAGGAGATAAAGTATGGGGGTAGGAGTATAATGTGTTGCTAGGATTTCGTTATTGGATACAAGAACCTCTGCCCAGCAGCGTGCAATATCGGGCAGTTCCAGGCCATGTGGAGAAATGAAGCATCTGGGATGTACAACACCAGCAGTTCGCCTCGGAAAGTACACCCATACGTTTGAGCTGCACAGGGGTTCTGTAGATGCGATGAAGGTATTTGAAATGTATAAGGCGTAGTTTGTAATTGGGGGGAGCATCTCCAATTGGCCGCAGCAGAATTGCCATTGAGCCTCAGACAGTGGGTCGACTAGGTGTTCATTCCAGCTAGCCATGGTCTTCGGGTGCGTGATTAGAGAGTATCGCTGCATGCCACTGTACAGACTGGTGATGAGTTTATTTGGAGAGCAGTTGGTGAGCATAGATTCAAGAGTAGGGAGAGGTGGGGGCGGAGAAGGGAAAGTATTGTATAGTTTGCGAAATGCAGCCCCAACGGAATAATATAATAATAAATTAGAGAATTTGAGTGTGTCCCCAGGAATGGATGGGGGGGGGGGAGAGTAAAAAAGTGTTTTTGGGACAAAAATTGGAGAATGTAACCCATCCTAGACTGTGTGCATGGGATGAGTTGCCTTTATATGCCAGTATGGGTATTAGCAGGTTATGCGCAAGTGTCATAGATGGCGCAAATAGAACCGAATGTCCAGCTCGGATGCGGAGTTTGTCCCAGGCCCATCGTAATGCGTTGGCTGTATTAATGGTTGTTTGTGCATAGCACCAAATCAGGGGCACCAAGCCAGCCCTGCAAAAAAGGAAGCATGAGTATTTCCCATGCTATACACAGTTGTTTACCAGCCCAGACTAAGGAGATCATCGAGGATCGCAGAGTCTTTACAAAGGATTGCGTGAGTTGTAACGGGAGATTAGTAAATAAATAATGAAGTTTGGGCAACACTATAATTTTGGAGATTGCTATTTGGCCAGCTAGAGATCTGGGGAGTTTAGATCATAAGGGAATTTTCTCCTCTAGCCATGTCAGCGTGCGGCTGAAGTTTATATCCCAGAGCTCTTGGATGCTAGTGCGGAGCCATATCGCCAAATACCGAACAGGGTCGGCCGGCCGAACCATTAAATCGGATAATCTGGGTCAAAGGTAATAAAATTAGGGGTAAGTGGTAAAAGGGTGGACTTAGCCCAGTTGATATGTACACCAGAGAGGCCCCCCAATTTGGGAAGCACTCGGAGGACATGGTTTAAATTATCCAATGGGTCTAAAAGTATGGGGTGATATCGTCTGCGTATAATGACATCTCTTATGGAAAAATCCAGGCCGCATGTTTTGTTGTGTTGTCTAATTCTGGCAGGGAGAGGCTCCATTGCAATGACAAACAGAAGAGGCAACAAAGGGCACCTAGCCTGGTGCCACGCGTGATATCAAATGGAGCAGATATTAACCCATTTTGTGCGTAATCTTGCAACCGGCTGAGAATATTGTAGTTGGATTTGCTTGATAAATAAGGGATTTATGCGCAGTCTGGCTAGGATGGTGAAGAGGTTTGGCCACTCAAGAGAGTCAAAGGCCTTAGTGGCTTTGAGAAAGGCTGCAAGTGCAGGTCTATGGGGGTCTATTAGGTGTACGATGGAAAAAAAAGTCCAAGTTATGCGATGTGGATCGGCGCGGTATGTCCGGCCTGGCTATTAAAGGTATTAGGGGCTGTAATCTATTGTCAAGGAGTTTTGCATACATTTTTCTGTATGATTCCCATTTATTGGGGGGTTTGCCTGGTTTGAGTAATGTAGAAGTTACAGCTTCCCTGGTTGTTGGGGTGAGTACACCATTTTGCAAGGATTCCGAATACATTTCCGAAAGGTGGGGTGCTAAAAGTGAAGCATAAGCCTTGTAAAAAGCAGCTGTCAGACCGTCAAGGCCTGGCACTTTGTCCGAAGGAAGAATTTTAATAACCTGCACAATATCTACCGCTGTAAATGGCTCATCTAGATATTCCCTATGAGAATTACCGAGCCATAGTAGCTCTAAGGAGTCCAAATAAGTGGTGAGTTCAGATTCTATATGCGGTGCTGAGGAGGTGTATAGCGAGGAGTAGAATTGGGTCAAATGTTCATGTATTTCTCTAGGGCCCGGATACGTAAATTGTTATCGCCTAAGAGTTCTGTGATGTAAGGAGCACTATGAGAGGGTTTGAGGAGATTCGTAAGCATTTTGCCAGGGGGTTCTACTTCACCTTATCTCCTGGCAGTGGCATATTTCCCAAGAAAGTTTAACTCTCAAGCAGCATCATCATTAAATTTGGATATTTTCTCACGTATAGGGGCTAGGAGAGAGGGATCATTATTAATAAAGTATTGAAGTTCTAGGGTCTTGAGCTCGGTTTCTAATTTTTGCAGTGTACCCCGGAGAGCTTTCAGAAAACTTGACTGGCGAACTATACATTTCCCTCGTATAACAGCTTTAAAAGCTTCCCATAGTGCGGAAGCAGATAAGACAGAACCTAAATTTAATGAGAAATATTTGACAATATCCCCTCAAATGTCTGTGTGAAACACTGAATCTAACAGGGCACAAGGTGGGAGTCTCCATGTGAATTTCAGCTTTATAGATGTACGGAATGCTACCGTACAGGTACTGGGGAATGGTCGGACAATGATCTAGGGAGGTGTTGAGCGCCTGTAGTCCACGTTGCTATATCTCCAGATACTAGCTAACGGTCAAGCCTGGACCATGAATTGTACTGTGTGGAAACATAGGTGCCCTCTCGCGTATGTGGGTGCAGTTGCCTCCATATGTCAACTAAGTAGCAACTTGTTATAATTAAATGAAGCGCATGACTAGATCAGGGATACAACGTTCGGGACGCACCCATTCTATCCAAATCATCATATAAAAAAGCATTAAAATCACCTTCCCATATCACAGTTTCAAACCCCATAGACACAAACGTTGCCCACCCATCATAAAAAAAATTCAGGATTCTCAACATTGGGTCCATAAACTGCTGTTAAGACCAGTTGTGTACCTCCTAGAGATCCTTTTAAGATGATGTACCTTCCATCTGTGTCAATGTGTGCCTGCGATAGTGTCCAATCCAGACGGCTACGAATAAGGACTGCTACCCCCTCTCGTGTAGCTAGAATAGGTTGAGGAGTGGTATTCTCCCCATATTTTGTGTCATAGTTTATCGGTGTCTGTGGGTTGGAGGTGCGTTTCCTGTAGGAATCAAATGTGCACTTGTTGCCTCGCAAGATAGACGTGTATAAGTCTTGCTTTTCTATGATTGTTGAGGCCTCGGACACTCCAAGTCAAAAACATGTATTGAACTGGTGCAGTGGCTAGCGGAATATCAAATGCATTATATGAAATGTGAGAGTAGCTCCCGTGACAGGAGTACCTTCGGGGAAGGTCTGATTGTGAATAGAATGTGCCAATCGTTGTTGCGTGTGTTTAGAAAGTGGTATCTGTCGTGAAAGTCCTGCATACATCGAAAGTTTGAAAAAGTGTGCTTCTGTTGAAATTAAACATAACAGTTTAACAGCCTCCAATCCCCTACCCACACCAACCCCCCAATTAGGTTGTGCATCAGTCCCCACCCATTACCCTTCCCAACAGAGAGAACAAGAAACATTATTGATGAACTTAGGGAAATCTCTGGGGGGTCATGGAATCGCAGGCATACAACCCCGCCAGATGGAAGGGTGGCCGAGCAGTCAAATGGTGTCCAAAGGGAGTTCACTCCTCACAATGAACTGGGGGTCCAGTGCTAGTGAGTTCATAGATTGCTCGAGCCATTGTAGAGTGTCTGACACGGCAGGCAGCTGGAATGATAAAAGCGAATGTGAAAAGAGAGCTAATTTCGTCAGTCATTATCACTGAGTTGCATTAGAGGTGGTGTCATTGGTCAAAATTGGCTTTTTTGGTTGTGTTTGATCAATGTGCCTCGCAAGTTTCAGTACTGATTTTGCATCAGTGAAGTAGTGCGGCATACCTTCATGTATCACCCTCATTTTTGCATGATAGAAGAGAGCATAGCTGGTGCCAGATTTTTGATGAAGGTGCTTGGCAGGGCCAAATTCACACCTAGCAACTTGGACCGTTGGCGTGGAATCTGGAAAAAATGAAAGCTTATTTGCTTGGTGGGTGATTGCCCCTTTTTCTCTGGATTTATGCAACATGACATCTCTGTCTCTACAGTTTAACAGACGAGCTATGATGATTCTAGGCGTAGCTCCGACCGGAGGTCTAGGTGGCAGCGTGCGGTGGGCTCTTTCTATCAGAAGCTTGGGGGACAGGTCTAGATCAAAGAGGTCCTACATGAATACCTCTATTTTTTGGATGGCAGTTGTCCAAGAACAAGAATGTTGTTTCTTCTAGAGCATGCTGCAAGGTCTTCATTCTTGGTTTTAATAAACTCCAACACTTTTTCCATATGAAGGTGTTCTTCAGACTCGACTTGAAATTTGTGCGCATCTGATGCCTTGTTCTCTAGTTGATCCAAACGAGACTCAGTCGAGTCTACTCAGTTGCAAACCTGATCAAGCTGGGAGGAGAGTTTGTCCAACTTATTATCAATAGCCTTGAGGCTGGATCTTACCTCCAATAGGATGCTGCGTAGATCTTCCCCGGGTGGATCTGCGGAGTTGCGTGCGGGTGGTTCTGAGTCTTGGTTCATTTCAGAATCATTGGTACGGGTGCTGCGCCTGTTGTCGAAAGATATTTTTGACTGTTTGGGGTCTGTTTTCCCCATTTTGACTGTGACAGGGGATAATTGCACGCTGTCGGTTATGGAAGGCTGCATTGCTGGGTAGTATGACAAAATGTAAACTTAAGAAAAACAAGATTCCCTTGACCCAACAATCAAGCAATAATTTGAATAAAATGATTGACAGTGTACTAAATTATTCAATATTACGTCACATATTGCAATGACACTTTAATATTAAAAAAAAATGTTTTGCTGGGAAAAACCTGACGGCCACCACATTAAATAAGTGCTGCAGCAAGAATGTGGTCTATCTCCAAGTATGTCCATGTGGATTAGGATACGTGGGCGAGGCGAGCAGAGAACTCCGCACACGTGTCCTAGAACACAAATCAGCCAGTAGAACCAATAAGGCAAATGCCCCGCTGACTGACCATTTTCACAATAAGAATCATGATTGTAACGAGTTTAAATGGTTTGTTCTGGAAAAGATCATGACAAACACACGGGGGAGGGGATATAGACCAGAAGAGGAAGAAAAGGGAACAATGGTTCATGTGTTACTTGAACACTGTAGAGGTAGGCCTCAATTCAAGGGAAGACTGGGTCAGAATCATACAGACAGATGGAAGAGACAATAAGTATTGAAGAGACCCCCTTAAGAAAGTGAGTACCAAGCTTTTTTTTAGAAGAAAACAATGAAAATGAGAAAAAAACAGGTTAAGAACTGTGCAATACGAGGAGGTGCATGGCCCGAGATACTGTATAAGTCATTTAACCCTATGGTGTATCGGCCCTGGTTTGGTGAAGTAGACACAAATCAGAGCATATGGAGGCACCAATTTAAACTCAGGGATTTACCCAGAAATTATGCAAGGACATAGACTAACGTAGTAAATTACACCTCTGGAGAGTCTCGTAAAATAGGAGGAGTTCAAAATAATATTTAAGGGCGTGTATATTAACACTTATATTGGGTGGTGTGTACACAGTGGGACTTGAGCTCGATAAAGAATGACTATTGAAGAGGGGTCGTGTAAATGCAGTGTCCCCACAAGAACGGGAACAATAAAAGCTAGAATGATCTTTATTAAGCAACCTCACGAGACAGATTATGGCAACTGAAGTTAATACGCACACGCAGTGAATATTGTATTGTGTACAGCGTTACTATGGAGATGGGAACAATAAAGTAGGAAGGGAATCCTTGATGTCTTTTCTCATGATTCCTACAACCTATTAGATAAAAGCACTCAGATCGGAGGAACGAGGCAGAGGTTACGTAAGGGTATCAGCCAATAGGAATGCCGATAACATGAGATTATGGTGATGGATTAAACCCAGATCTTTTGACTGGGTGTGAGTGTATGATTGGTTCAGATGCTCCGTCCATCACCACCCCCTTTTGTACCGCTTTTGGCCGCCATAAGTGTGGCAGGGTATGCTCAGATGTGAGTCCCTTGCTCACTTTGCCACTGGATTCAAGCAAGCCGGGCTGAAGACGGCTGGAATGCCAGAAACCGGTCCTCGGAAGTTTGTTTCCGGTCCAGGGAAGGCATGGCTTGGCAGTTCGGGCTGGACTGTTCCCATGAGGCACAGGGTCAGACTGATTTGCATATAGCCATGTCTGAACTGGGGTGGCAGAGTGGGCTAAAGAACGGTGATGGATTAAACCCAGATCTTTTGACTGGGTGTGAGTGTATGATTAGTTCAGATGCTCCGTCCATCACCACCCCCTATTGTACCACCCCCACCCCCTTTTGTACCGATACCATGAGATTAAACACACAAACTAGCGACAAGCTCCCACGTAGAGGAGAGAGGCGGGAACGGTTGAGAATGGAACCAATCAGGAAACGAAACTTGCTAGTTAAAATTTAGGCGAACATCCGAGTGTTTGGCGGACTTTTTCGGGACCCGACACTCGGATGCTGGCGCTTATATCGTCAGTTTCAAGGTGAGGCGGGTGCCGACATTTAACAAGGGGGAGCTCCTAGGTGTTAGAAACCCATAATAGTTGAACCTGGGGCAGCCCTCTAATACTTGCCTTATTGTGGTTTACTTTTAAGCAGCAGGACTTAGTAGAGAAATTAAAAAACCCAGGTTGAACAGGTGGGCGGAGATAACATTGGAGGCTCATCTACATAACTCATGGTGAACACAAGCGCACGCCAACTTAAGGTAAAAAATAGGAAGTTAAACATGTGCAATAGGCAGTAGTGAATAGATATAACAGTGACTTACAACACATTATATATCTTTTCTAGAGTCACTAAGCATAGAAGCCACAAACCATAAACGTGTGCGATGCAGTCAGATTTTATTTGCATGAATAACAAACTGAGCCCATGGCACGCCTTGGAGTAATTTGACAACAAGGTGAGACAATTCAATTGGGATGGAAAGGGCGTAATTCAACAAACAGTGATAACTGAAACCCATTAGGGGCCACGAGGCTATCTACTAATAAAGGCGAAAATAAGAGGTTCAATAAAGGGTTTGCTCCTTGTGCTCTTTGCATTAGAAAAAGTGGCATACAACTCGAAAATGTAAAACAAGCATAATGAGTGAGACGCCTAAAGATTGATATAAGGTCCTTATTAATACATTTTGCCCCACTGTTGACGAAGTTAAACCAGAAGGCGGGCGGGATATAAGTGCCACCGGAGGAGTGCCCCTTTGTTTGAATACCTAGAATAGGGGGAGGAAAAAATCCAAGATATAAGAAGGGGTTTTTAACATCGCTGAGAGGAGTAAAATCCCATCCTGAAAACACCCATATACTCCTGTACACATAAGGCTAAGGAACTATGGTACATGAAAGTGTAATGAACTGTTCTGATAAATTGACATGTACAGAATGCATCTATTGATTTTATGTATATCTATTTTATGTAGGGAGGAAAGTATCAAATTGTGCAGAGACAGAAAAATGTGTTGTCTTGAAAAAGATGGTGTGATAAGCGGAAAGCCATCGAAACGCGTAGGCGCTATTAAGAGTACAATCTAAAGGATCGACACAAATGTGTCAAATACAGATTAATTTATTTATTTATTTATTAAAAGCATTTATAAAGCGCGAACGAAGGCCCTGGGGCATCTCGGCGCTGAGGTCTCTGCAGTGTTTAACCAGCAAGGGGAACTAAGTTTTATTGATTAAAAAGCCAGGTCTTAAGTTGTTTACGAAAAGACCATAGGGAGGTACTCGTTTTAATTGCGTGTGGAAGAGTGTTCCAGAGTTTCGGTGCAGCTACAAGGAATCTTCTGTCACCCCACGCGACCGATTTGGTGCGTGGTACCAGTAGTTGATGTGAGCTGGCTGAACGTAACGTTCTAGCGGGACGGTAAGGAATGAGGTTATGAATAAAGAAAGCAGGTCCAACATTATGTAAAGCTTTATATACTAAGCAGAGGGACTTGAATCCAAACCTCTTTCTCACCGGCAACCAGTGCAGCTGTCTTATAGTTGCTGACACTGATTGGTATTTTGGAATGCGCCCGAGAAGCCTGGCGGCAGCATTCTGAATGATTTGCATTTTTTGTAGCACTTTCTCTTGAGCACCCAGAAACAAAGCGTTACAATAGTCTAAAGTAGACAAAACCAGGGAACTAACCAAGGTTTTTCCGGCGTTCTCAGGTAAGAAAGGCAGGATTTTTTTTATGAGCCGTAGTTTGTGAAAGGCTGAGGAGGAGATCTGATTTGCATGAGGTAGAAAGTTCAGGCGATTATCAAACACAACCCCCAAGTTCCTCACCTTGCCAATCGGATCTGGGGGCTGACCCATAGATGATGGCCACCAAAGGGAGGGCCATTCTGGGGATAAGTTGCCAAAAATGACAACTTCCGATTTATCGGAATTTAATTTCAGGCAATTGGAGGCCATCCAGCTCCCTATTGCCAACATGCCTTGATTGAAATTGATGGCAATCCTAGGCCCATCATTCCTGACAGCGAGGACCAGCTGGGTGTCATCTGCGTAGGAAGTAAGACTCATCCCATGTGCCTTGATGACTTTGGCAAGGTCCGACACATAAATGTCAAATAGTGTCGGACTCAGTGATGAGCCTTGAGGAACTCCGCATGGCAGTGACAAGGGGGATGATTTAAAAGGTCCGATAGTAAAAACCTGGGATCTATTTGCCAAGAATGAGGCCAGAAGTTCCTTGGCGTTACCTAGGATGCCCATGCTTTCGACACGATCGACCAGAGTGACATGGTCGACCGTGTCGAAGGCCGCCGATAAGTCCAGTAGAATAAGAACTGCTGTTCCACCTGAATCCCGGATGGATCTTATGTCGTCCACTGCCTTAACCAGGGCAGTCTCTGTTCCGTGGAATTGGCGGAAGCCGAACTGTGATTCATCCAGTAGCTTATGTTCCTCGATAAAGGATGATAGCTGTAGATTCATAATTTTTTCAACTACTTTAGCCAGGAGTGGAAGATTAGCGATAGGACGATAGCTTTTAAGTTCATCCTTATCGAGGTAGGGTTTTTTAAGGAGAGGTTTTATGAGGGTCTTTTTTAACAACTCTGGATAAATGCCCGTGCAGAACATAGAGTTGCAGATAGCAGACATGGATGGAAGAATCGTTTCAATAATTGGACGTAGGACTTTCAAAGGACATGGGTCTGTAGCAGAGCCGGATTTAATAGATGATATGATGTTCCGTACCTGGAGGTGGGATGCTTCTATGAACTGCTGGAAGGTGGGGCCTTGATGGAGAATAGGAGGATTCGGCAAGTTGGTTACATTATTTGCGAAGGCCCGATAGATGTCCTCGACTTTACTAAAAAAAAAAAGTTCGATAGGTCGTCGCAAAGAGATTGGGAGGGGGGAGGGGTCAAATCGGTGGAAAAACCAGATAGCTGTTTGGTGGTTTCGTATAATAATTTATTAGAATTTTTAGCTAAATCTATTCTTTCACAATAGTATTTTTTCTTTGCCTCACCGATTAAAATTTTGTATTTTGCCACTGCATCTTTATACTTGGATTTGGCTTCGTCTGTGTAATCTTTCCGCCAATGCCTCTCTCTGTTCCTACACTGTTGCTTATGGGTACGTAGCTCCTCTGAGTACCATGGGGCCGACGGGACGGATCTATTACGTGACCGTTGTTTGATCTGAACCAGTTCTGTGGCCGCGGAACTTACCCAGTCATAAAATTGGGAGATAGCAATATTGGGATCAGTGGATAACAGCGGAGTGGAATCAGTAAGAGTTGTCCCCAGCCTAGAAGTATCTATATCGTCCCATGCCAGGTAGGGTTGGCGGGGGTTAATGCATGATTTGCCAATAGGAGAATCCTGCACTGCCAAAGATGCCAGAATAAGATGGTGATCAGACCAGGTAAGGGGAAGTATTTGGGTGACTTGCAAGCCCGCTGCATTAGTGAAGATGCCATCCAAAGTATGGCCTCCTTCATGCGTAGGGGAATTAACAAGGGAGTAAAGACCAAAAGTGGTCATGTCTGCTAGGAAAATGACAGTGTCGGGATTATCTGGTGTGTCAAAATGAAAATTAAAATCACCCAAAATCGTGAAGGAATTATCTAGGGCGGATGTTTCCAATGTGGATCTAAGATCCGAAATGAACTCATTCCTGGGCCCTGGAGGGCGATACAGAAGGATCCCTTTAAATGTGTAGGATGGGGACAGGTTAATGGCGAATTCTAAAGCTTCACAAGAAGATCGAGTGATGGTTTTAGTCCTTACGGAGAAGGAATCGCGTGCAATAATGGCAATGCCGCCGCCTTTTTTCTTGAGTTGTCTATCCAATCTATATATGGTGAACCCGCTTGGTACAGCGATCACTAGATCAGGGTCGGACGCATCGTCCATCCAAGTTTCAGTCATGAAAAGTAGATCTATTTTGTGATCATTGATCAGCTCGTAAATGTCCTGACGATGTTTACCCAATGAACGGACATTGGTAAGGGCGACAGTATAAGATGTCATAGAATTGTGTTTATTACAGGGGGTGGTTTATGGATAGAAGGTATAAAGGCTTTGCAGCCCAAGCAGTGTGTAACCGGGCTAGTGAGCAAGGAATAAGGGTTTGATATGATACAAGCCTGAAGGGTTGGGGGACGTAGCTGCCGAAGCTGGGAGGCGGAGTAGTAGCCTCCTGGTGGCAAGGAATGGGAGCCAGGGGGGGTGGCCCTAGGCCCGGGCCAGGCGCGGACGGGCGCAGACAGGCTTGCCTTTGGCGCGCCTTCGGCGCTCCGCCGGCGCGGCCGGGCGGGTCTGTTATTTATATACATGATTAGTAGGGGCGGGAGGAGGGTGGGAGGGGCGCAGAGCTATCCGGCCTGCCTTCCCAGTCCAAAATGGCGCCTAAAGTTGTGCTGAGGGGTTCCCAGCGCCTCGTAACAGCGGCGTGATGGGAGTCAGTGTGAATGAGCCTCGGCGATGTAATCTCGCCTCGAGGTAAGGGCGGGTATTAAAAGCGCACTATTAAAATATTATACACAATTTTAAAAAAAGCGATTATTACATCAATCACCTTCAGAAATTAAGGAGAGTGCAAGGGAGCGCAAAGAACCTCCGGCTTTCCGCCTCAGAGAGAAAACAACAACAGAATCTCGGGAGAATGAAAGTATCCTGGGAGGGCGGGAGGGGCGCAGAGCTATCCGGCCAGCCTTCCCAGTCCAAAATGGCGCCTAAAGTTGTGCTGAGGGGTTCCCAGCACCTCGTAACAGCGGCGTGATGGGAGTCAGTGTGAATGAGCCTCGGCGATGTAATCTCGCCTCGAGGTAAGGGCGGGTATTAAAAGCGCACTATTAAAATATTATACACAATTTTAAAAAAAGCGATTATTACATCAATCACCTTCAGAAATTAAGGAGAGTGCAAGGGAGCGCAAAGAACCTCCAGCTTTCCGCCTCAGAGGGAAAACAACAATAGAATCTCGGGAGAATGAAAAGCCTCGCCCTTAAGTATCCTGGGAGGGCGGGAGGGGCGCAGAGCTATCCGGCCAGCCTTCCCAGTCCAAAATGGCGCCTAAAGTAGTGCTGAGGGGTTCCCAGCGCCTCGTAACAGCGGCGTGATGGGAGTCAGTGTGAATGAGCCTCGGCGATGTAATCTCGCCTCGAGGTAAGGTCGGGTATTAAAAGCGCACTATTAAAATACTATACACAATTTTAAAAAAAGCGATTATTACATCAATCACCTTCAGAAATTAAGGAGAGTGCAAGGGAGCGCAAAGAACCTCCGGCTTTCCGCCTCAGAGGGAAAACAACAACAGATCATTGTATTAACAGTAGTGCCTTTGAATCCGATTTGATGTACATTGGGATTTGACAATTGTGTCTTACACTTGTGTGTGTCTCAATTATGCGGGTCATAATTGCTATGTGTTAGTAATCACTTTATGTGAATTATATGTTTTTAATAGGCAAAGTAAGGATCGGCTTAATTGTGACATTTGTATATTCTTAGGAAGTTTTTATTTGGTGTATAATGAAGTTTGTTCGAAATATTTTTGGATAATAAAGTGCCATTGCAATATGTGACGTAATATTGAATAATTTAGTACACTGTCAATCATTGTATTCAAATTATTGCTTGATTGTTGGGTCAAGGGAATCTTGTTTTTCTTCGGTACATGTACCTCAATTCCCTTGATAGCTTTAAGGGGTCTCTCTCATATTTGTTACCACATGTAAACTGATCGAGTGTTGGACTGAAGGGAGCACTACTACGATGAAAATGTGGAATACGTAAAATTACTGCCGTTCTCAGTGAAAAGTGCTGCAGCGGTGCCAGGAGACCTGCCCCTGAAGCTCGTGCGCCAGGCTCTGACAAAGTATGGCTGCTATGATCGACAGAATATTAAGCATAAATACTACCAACCAAGTCAGGTGTTACAGAGCGCTCTCTGTGTGCGGAGCAGAGCTTATCCGGTCATATGAAGAGGGCTGATAGTCTGGCAGTAGGGGATTAGGAGTCAGGAGGGCTCAGGCCTGCCCATAGTCAAGCGTTCTATATTGGGTCGTCGCTTAGCCTTGGGTGTAGGGCGAGCGTACAAAGTGAAGAGTGTGGCAATGAAGAGGCGCAGTATAGCCTAGTACGTATTGGTTCAGTGAGAACGATCAACGTTGGCCTGCATAGGATGTGTCAAACGGTTGTAGGTTTCCACATGGCAAACAGCCTCATGACAAAGGTTCTGCTATGCAGGAGCACGCATTGGGCAACTCAGGATCAGTTAGCTTCGGGTGACGCGGCTGTAGTGCTAGAGGCACTCTTGTGGTCTGACACCCTGTGATGACCTTTGACTACCATTTTTTTAACCAACTTTAGTGTTATTTTATCCTATCCTGAATATACAACGGTCCTGCATATGCCTTGCTTCTCTTGCAAGTTTCTTTCTTGTAATCTTGCTGCCTGTCAGTGGGAGGACTGCCTTGCCAAGAACAGAGGTGTGGAATGTACTTTATGGTCTCGAAGTGCAGTGTTGTGGGCTGTGATGCACACATGTGCTCGGTGTTGTACATTGAGAGATGAAGTATGTGAATCTATAAGCAGTTGTGCACAGTTGTGCATTGTGTTGTACATTGATGAGAATTATGAAGTTCTCACTATTGGCTATGACATGGCCTCATGTCATCCTTTTTCCTGACTCTGCCTTGCTTCAGCTGTTCTGCGGGCACAGCAGCAATTTCAAGTTGTTTGGTTGATTCACGTTCAAGGATTGTTTTTGTACCCTGAAGGCTTTTGTGCGCTTCGTCAAGATAAAGGCTGGAGAAGGGACGTGAGAACTCCTTCCTGCCATGGGAATGCTTGCTTGGAACCTGGCCATTTCTGGTAAGATTCCTCTGGCGCGGGGGAAGGTCTTTCTCAAACCTTTTAGTGTGTTTTGAGATTAAAAAGCTGGGGGTTGTTGACTAAGAAACCAGGAGTTTGCAATCTGAGTGGGGACGGACGCGTCTACCTCGGAGCGTGGACCCTAGTTGCTGAGGCTCTCAATCACGGCTATTTAACTTCCCAAATCACGAGCGGGCTGAGATGCAGTGTTTGCACCAGGTGAATTATTGAGTTTTGGTTATCGCCATTGTGATGTTTGGCCAGTGGGTTTGATCATTTGATGAGTTTTCTTTGTGATGTGTGAGTAAGTCAAGGTGCACCTCCAAAGTACTCATTTGATGTATATATATATATCTTTCTGATCTCTTGCAGGACGTCCAGTATATTTGCTTGAGTCTCTTTTCATAATATGTGCTGCTTGTTTATTCATCAGTATTATTCAGCTGTTATATTTACCAAGTGTGTTATTATTGTTTGCATATAAATATATATCTCTTTGTGTATTTGAATCTTGTGCATTTTGCATCTGGGAAAGCCTTTCTGTTAGAGAGCATTGTGTAGAATAAAACCCTAAGCCTTATTCTAAAAGAGAGACTCCTTGCATTTTGTAAAGTAAGACTCTTTTCTAAAGGTGTTGTTTGTTTTGTCTTAAAGTCCTTTGCTTTGCCGGGTGTTGAGCCATTGTGTGGGAGCTGTATTATTTGATAGGAGCAGACAAGACAGCGGCTTACATTTACCCAGGCGGTTGCTAGGCCTTCACTCTCCTGAACAGAATAGGATGTGCCACCATATCAAATGATTCTGATAAATCAAGCAGCATCAGCATGGCAGAAGCCCCTTGGTACACATACTCTCGTACAGATTCAGAGACTTCCAAGATAGTGGTCTATGTACTGTAACCAGCTCTGAAACCCGACTGGGAATCAAGAAAGAGTCTATTAGTTTCTACAAAGCCAGTCAGTTGCTTATGGACCACCCTCAATAAAATTTTGGCAGGGGCAGGCAAGGAGATAGGTCTAAAGTTACTGAGCACCCCAGGATCAGCCTCAGTTTTCTTTCTTTATTTCTTCAAGGGAAGCAGGAACACTTGCTTCCATGCCTCAGGATAATGTCTGATTTCAAGGAGGTGTTCCAGATCTGATTTAGTGTAGGATTTAGGGGGATCACCCGGGGAGCCCGATTTACATTTCAGTTGTTCCAACAATGACAGAGAGAGAAATTCTGGCAATGAGATGTGTAAATCAGGGATCAGCAGACGAGTTGTAGGTTCCACAACTGATGGAAAAGTGGCATAGATCTTCAAGATCTTTTTATCAAAAACATTTGACACGCTCGAGCATAGAGCGAGAGGGAAGTAACGGGCTGTCAAAGCTGTAGGATTCGTAAAAGATTCAACAATCTTAAAAATGTCTTTGGAGGAGCTATCTCAGGTCTTTAATATAATTAGCGAGGTATTCTCTCATCTTGCAATGCTTCAGGCTAGAGGTCTTTGTCTTTCAGATTATAGGACTTTCTCCAGGTCCGATCCAACTTCTTGCAATGACTCTTCACCATTTTTAGTTCCTCCGAAAACCAATAGGGGGAAGATTTAGCTCTTTTCGCAGTGGCTGGGGTTCTAACGGGGCATCTATATCAAGGCAGTCGTGGACCAAGCATTAAAGCAAGACGAGTCACTGTCCGGGTTGCCTGACAGCTGTAGCAAAGTTTCTGAAAGTACTGGCCCAAGGGCCTCTTTAGTGAGTTTCCGCAAATCTCTTTTCATTGCCTCATTTGTCCTGTGTACTGGTGGTCTAGATTCTAAAAGCGGTACCAAAAAGTGATCAGTCCAAGGCAAGTGTAGAGGGACTCCCATTCTAAGAGTCGGATTGTTAGAGAAAATCATATTAGCATACATTATCTGGGTATAGATAGTTAATGGAACATACGTAACTAATTTTGAGATGTGGGGTGCCTAAGATATTAAAATTAAGTTTTCCTACTTGCATCTACTGCATTCCTGGTGTGCTCCTTCTTCCATCCTGACCACATATTTTTACCTTCTAACTCATCTTAATTTATTCCACTCAGTCTCTGATGTTCCACACTCAGACAGCACCTACCTGGATGTTATTTAGTTAGCAAAAAAAATATATACTTCACAGTTCAGATTTTACTGTCCGTCTCTTTCCGTTGAAATGCATACATTAGAAGTTTGCTTCAGAATTCAATACAACAAAGTTTTTGTTTACTGTGCGATTCATCCTGTGAGGTCCCTAAACCACGGTCCCTAGGTCCCTAAAGCCCCCTATTCAACAAGGACTACTGGCTTGTGCCACAGGGTGGTCAGATTGGGCAATGATGCTTGTGACTTCCACTGCATTATGAGCAAGTATCTATTAATTTTCAGCAGAACACATATATTGTAAGGCTATAGTGATCTTTCTATCAACAAGGATAATCCCAGCTGCTTTGAAGAGATTTTCACCTGGCACATATTTCAGGCTGTCAGCCTAATTATTGCTACCTTTTGCTTATGTCAGTATGGCTCTTCATCTTGAACCAAAGAGATGCTTTCATCAATGTGCAACTTAACAAGTCCCTCTCTCGATTTGTTTTATATGGTATTGGTCCATGTTGCTATATATTTGATGAGTCAAATTTAAAAAGAATTTCCAAACAGGTTTCCTGTCTTTGAGTGTATCCAGGGGTATAAGTTGCATCAATTCCATCTCTTTAAAGATTGATAACTTTAAATATGAGGTTAGTCATAACTTGATAGACTGAAGATTGTTGCTGTGCCAATGGTCCATACATGTTCTGGTGCTGCTGGCACTAGTCTGGGAAGAGGTTGAAGGAGATTACATTTCTCTACTTCCTTACACTTGCAACATTTGTCACGCACCTCCTGTCGATGTTTGTGAGATCTTCCTCTGAATGGTAAAGAACCCTATCAAGTAGAGTTCTGTACCATGGATCGAATACAGTGGCACAGATGTATTTATGTGATGTCACGGACATCCAGTGGGAGCGCTGTTGCAACCCCAAAGGCAAGCCCATCTGCGCCCGTCCGCATCAGGATCGCGGCCAACGCCAACCATGCTGACGGTAATCCCTGCCATAATGGCCCCTTTAAACCTACACTAGGGCAAAATTATTAACACTATGTACCTCATACTGTGATCATGAAGGCGAGTTCACCGTTGGTAACCCAGGAGTGGGACTCAATTGCCCTGGGTGGGTCTTCTCCCGTGAGGTCCCTAAACCATGCAGCCACCTATTCAACAAGGACTACTGGCTTGTGCCACAGGGTGGTCATGCGACTCTACCTCTTTCTCTCCAGGAGCCTCCTCTTTGGCAGGACAATTTTGACTCCTTACCTAGACATGCACTTTATATTTTCAATCTGCTAACTGATAACAACTGGAATTTGTGGTTTCCTTACGGAAACCTGGTTAAAAGACAGTTCAGCCGCTGATATTGCTTTGGCTATCCCACAGGACTTCGCTATCAAATAATGACCAAAACTTGGGCGGGGTGGCTATTATACATCGCTCTGCCTAATCCTGCTTCGTTTCAAAACTAACCAACATTAATAATATTGAAGGTATGTCTTTCACCATTAGTTTAGCTCTCATCTTTAGAGTATCAGGTGCGCTTACCCATGGCACCCCTGAGGCAGTGGCTGCCTCCCTATAGCTTTTGATTGTCAACTATCCTCCTTCACGCCAAGTATGTGGTATTGGGTGATTTTAACCTTCACATGGATGACCATAATAATAAACCTGCAAAGCAATTCCTGAGCTATTTGGAAGATTTTAACCTTGAGCAACTAAGTAAGGTGACTTCTCACAAAGCTGGTCACACACTGGACCTTATCTTAGCTAACTCTTCCACAGTTATGTTGAAGCCAGTTTTGAAACTCATATGTTCTGACCATGTTTGGATCCATTTTAATGTTTTAACCACAACTCCCTGTAACCGCAAAGTCTGAGGAAGATGATATCCGGACCTCGGCATAAAATCGTTCTCTTCTTCCGGAGTCGCTTCGGTCCTTTACCGGCAGGAGGACTGGGAACTTATAACAAGATCTATTGTGTTTCAACAGCTGGCTCACTAAGGCTATTGAAACCATTGCCTCTTTAAAATTCCACTCCTCAAAGAGACTTAAGTTCTCTGCATCTTAGTTCTCGGATGCCCTTAAGTCACTATGTAAAAGATTAAAAAGGCAATAGCGGTCTAAATATGACATAGAAACAAAATCATTCTATCAGACCACTCTCAAAAAACAGCATGCAACTATTTGGATGGCCCCAAAAACATACATTGCCACGTCCGTTTTAGTAGCTGCTAACATACCTCAAGATTTGTTTAAACTGGTCAACTCTTTTTTCTCCCCTAGGGCAACTGAAAACACCCTCACCCACTCTGTGGAGCTTTGCAAGGTATTCTCAGACTTCTTTTATAGGAAAATCCAAGTCATATATGATCACTTTCTGGCACAGATTTGCACCAATCAAGGAGCAATGCCCCAGGCCCTTTCCAGCCCTTTCCTGTCTAGTTTAACCCCTGGCCATTCTCTAGCTTGCTGCCCCAGTGGTGAATCCCTGCTTGAACAGACTGCTCAATGAATCCCTTGACCGGGAGCTGGATCCTTCCTGATAGTAGTTGTACTTGCTCCTGTAATCTCTTTATGGTTAGTGGCATGGTCTAAGCTTCAGCTTGGCTGTCGTGGCTTTTGCTGTCCCTGTCATGGTTCTTAATATAATTTAATGAAATTAAATTAGGGCTTGTACAGCACTATGCTAATTGAAAAGGTGCTCTCGTACCATGCATGCAAATATGTGGGAGGAAATCAGCTAATTAAGAAATCACCAGGTTTTCAGAGCTTTGACAAATGGTATCAATATATTAGTCATCCCGAAAATGAAAAGGCAATGAACTGCAAATCTAAGCTGCAATAAATTGAAATGGTTCTAGGCCCATTTGTGACGGACTACTGGCATTCGATCATCTGGATATGTGAGATGGTGGATTTTCTGTCAGCAATGGAATTTGACATAATGTAAAACTAATTTATGTGGTTTTGTCTTTGCTGTGGTTGTTGCTTTTGTCTCTGTCATTGTGTCAGCTGTGGACCCTACTGTTGGCTAAGCTGTGGTTAAAGCGTCAATGGTGTAGTGCCTGCAATTATTGTTGAAGCTTTTGATACTCCTGTGGTGGTGGCCATGCTCACCCCTCCTAGGTTTTCAGTTGTGGCTCCACTTGGTAGAGCCTTTGCTGCTGTCATGGTTGCGGTTATGATTAATGATTGATCTCTGAGGTTGCAGCTGTCCTCAATGCAGTCCCAGTTGTTTTCACTGCTTTAATCCTTGCTACATCATTGAAGCTCTGGTGAATCTTGTGGTCCCTTCTGTGCTTGCAGTTGTTTTTTCCGATGTGGCAGCTTTTGTAGCTGTAGTAGTACTGGCAGCCAGTATAGCTGCAGTGGTTGCAGCTGTTGTTCATGTTGTGGTAGCACATGCTACGGTTGTTCCGGTTATTGTCTTAATAATAGTCACTACCATGGTTAAAACTGTGGTCGCTATTACTGTCCTTAACTTGTTAGCAGCTATTGTTGCTGTTTTGGACCCTGGAATGGTGGCAGGTGTGGTCACTGCTGCAGTTTTAGGTGCTGCTGTAGCAATAGAGGTGGTTTCGGTTGTAGTTCCTGCTGTGGTTCCAGCATGTCTGCTGCTGTGCGCTTGAAAGAATTGTTGGATTTCTGGTTTCTGTTCTGCTAGTGGCTTTGGAAACAACTATTTCAGCTACTATTATTGTTCCTGTAGTAGAAGCTTTGGTGCTGTAAAGGTGGCAGCTGTAGTTCATGCCATAATTTCTGCTGAGGTTGCAGCTGTGATCACAGCTGTAGTCACTGCTATAGTGGCTCGGTTATCATTGCCATGATTGCTGGACTAGTCTCTGCTGCAGCAGTAGATGAATTGCTGTTGTTTTAGTGTTTTTTGTCAAAGCGCCAGCTGTGGTCGTTGCTCTGGTCCATGTTGTGTTGGAATAAGTTGGTGCTGGTAAGGTTCTGGTTGTTTTGAAATCTATTCTCTCTTCTGATGACCCTGCTGGGGCGGTAGCGGTGGACTTTCATGTGATTACTTCCGTAGTCACTGCTTCTATTCTCCTGTTCATTCTGGTGGCTGCTATGACTACTGTGTTTCCTGATAGTTGCAGTTGTGATGGTATTGGTTGTGCCTCCTGTGTTGCCTATTGTGCGTGCAACTACTGTTGCCTGTGTTGTTACTACTGCATTGGTGGCTGGGCCAAAGCTATTGGTATAGTTCATGATATCGTAGAAGCTATTGTTGCCTCTTTGTCCCTGCTGCTTTTGAAGTTGTGGTCACATCTGTGGTTCCTATGCTGCAGAACTTATCAACATTATTATGGTTACTGCTGTTGTCCCCTGCTGTGGTGACTACTGTGGCGGCCGCCCTACCTGGAACTGCGGTGGTGACAGCTATGAGCACTACTATTGTGGTGCCAAAACAGGCTAAATACAATCTAGAAGAACCCAAACTGCCTGAATAAAGATAATAAAGTGCTAACCTAGGGCCCATTATGATAGCGGATAATCCGCATCCTCCGGGCTGGCGGAAGCCACCGCCGGCCCGGAGGATGCCGATTATCCCCTGCGGACTGAGAAAAGACCCCCCGCCAGATTGGGATGGCTGGGGCATCTTTTTCAGTCCGCCGCGGTCGCCTTCCGACCGCAGCGGAAAAGCTCTAACATTGCTGGCGGTGTCTATCAGACACCGCCAGCCATATTAGGATGGCTGTGCTCCTATGCCTTTCCACGGCGGTATTTCCGCCGTGGAAAGGCATACGGTGTTTACTTTGGGGGCCCGCAAGGGGTGGGAGGTGCACATGGGGGGTACCCCCCTGCCTTTGCGTGCACAAAGTGGCAGGCACCACGCGGTGCCTGCAGCTTCGTGCATGCAAAGGTAAACATGCCTTTTTCAACATTGCGGCGTGTGCTGCTTCAAGCAGCACCCGCCGCAATGTTAAATATACAGGATGTGACCGCCAGGGTGGCGGTCACATCCTAATTAGCACGGAGGGGCCGCCGCTGCCCCTGCGGACGGTGCCTCCTCCTCTGGGGTGGCGGACGGACGCAGGTCCGTCCGCCATCCTAATAGGCCCCAAAGTCACTAATATATTAAGACATCACTATGCAAACAGAGAAATTCCCCCAAACGAATAGGAAAAAGGGAGTAAAGAATTTTGTTCTTTTTTTATTTATATTTTAGCAAAATTCATAAAGGTTACATGTGGCATTATACCATTCCAACATACATAAATATATATGAGGTCCCACATTCACACACTCAATACACACAAACAACCACAGTTCCAAACATACTCATACACTCTACACACTCAAGAGGAATTCAACATTTGTGATATAGTCAAAAATCAAACTGGTTAACATACATGATACAAGATACATGATAGGCATCAAGTAGTCAGTAGTCATTCAAGTGTCTTCTTGTAGAGAAGGTGGAAACAAATGGAGGCACAAGGTTCTCCAGCGCCAGCGCGTATTTCGGTGTCTAACCCGATATGGGTCACATCTTCATCAGGGCGGTCAAATCAAATGTGGGACACAAGAATAAATGTGCCTAAAAGGATAATGGAATGGAGTAAACAATAAATATCATATAACATAGGTAATATCAACATATCTCAGGGAGGGTACAGTTCCTAAATATACAGCATGCAAGAGGGAGAATTAAATATTTGCAGCGGATGATGGAGATCATTTTAGATAGAATCAACTTGTTTTTGTGTTCAAAATTATTTATTGAATTTTCATAATAAATCAACAATAACAAGAAACAATACAAAATATATTACCGAATAAATACCCAATAACATTAGAGAAATCCTGAGAACATCAATTAAATTGCAATAGGTAAAACAGTAAATATAATATGTATAAAAAAGATAAAGAGGGGAGGGAAAGTGAGTAACTATAAATGTTTTATAATAGTGACGAAAGAGAGTTACTAACATTTAAAACTGGATTAATATAAAAACAGTAGTAATCTTGAAATAATACATATTTGAGAAGATAAAAAGATATCAACAGGTTTCCAAAAAGAATGATGTGAGATAGAATTATGGTTAATACCATGTAAAGATAATTGAGCTCCTCTTCTAGTAAATATAACCCAAGACCACCAAGCGCGAACAGACAATAATAAAACATCTTTCCAACATGTTGTAATAGATTTTAAAGCAGCTCACAATAAAAAGTTGAAAAGTTTACCTTCTAATTCATTTACTTTTTGTGAAAGAACAACAGATTTTCAAATTATTAATTTGAATGAAATAGCTTCCGGAATATTAAATATCTTTTTTTTATAATAATCCAAACTTCAATCCAAAATTTAAAAACAGAAGGACAATCATAAAGCATGTGCTGTAGTGAACCAGAATGTAAGTTACAGTGCCAACAAATTGAAGACGGAAGAAGTTTAGCATGAAATAATCAAAATGAAGTCCATAAACAGTTATATAAAATATATGAGTTAGTTTGATATAGTGAAATAGGTAACCAACCAGAAATACTATTAAGCCAAATCGTTTTCCACGTATCAATAGAGAGGGAGATTGAAAGTTCATTATTCCAGATCGTTGAGATCACTTTAATATTGGTACCTTGAGAGATATAGAAACACCATGCGGTAAAGTGGAAACAGTTTGAATATAAATTGATGTCAGATTTAATATTAGAAGGAATACTATGAGGAAATGAATCTAAAATAAAATTACATAATGAATCATATTTAAAAAAAATCAGAAGAAGGTAAAAGAAATTTTGTTTGCCAAAACTTCAAATGATAAAATAGCATTATTGTGATAGACATCCTTAAGGTAGAAAATACCAGCTTTAATCCAAGAGGACCAACATCTAATATTTCTATTAAGTTTTATGACTGGGTTATACCATAATGACATATCCTCGGTAGAAGATATCGGTGATTGAAAAATGTAATCCAAATCAATAAAAATTAGCTTGGTGGATTTTAAAATAACAGATTTATGACAACATGGAGATTTCTTAGACATAGTTAACAAAGTGGGTAATGGAAAAGGTTCTATTAAAGTTTTTTCAATTAAAGTAGGGGGATTATTTAAGAAAGAGTGGTTAAACCAAATAGAGCTTTGTTTTAAAATAAAAGCTTTGTAATAATAAAACAAATCTGGTAATCCAAAGCCTCCATTACACTTAAGAACTTTTAATATTTTATTTTATTATTATTTTTTTTTTGCAGAGTTTTATATAGCGCGAACTAGACCCGAACCGAATCAGGTATCAGAGCGCTTTACATAGCACCAGTTACGTTACATGAGGACGGACACACATTCATTTTAGGCACGGGGAGATTAAGTGATTTGCCCAGAATCACAGGAGGTTTTGGCGTCGTTACCGAGACTCAAACCAGATCCCCAGGTCCGAGGTCGAGCGCCCTAGCCGTTAGGCCAACTCCTCTGTTAAGAGATGATTTATTATTCCAAAGACATTTGGAGAGGAGTTTGTCTACAGTTTGATAAAACTTTAAAGGAAATTGAGTGGGAATCATGGCAAGAGAGTAAAATATTTTTGGTGCAATAGTCATTTTTAGGTCTCGTCTTGCCAGCGCATGCAGCGCATGCAGCGCATGCGCTGTGTCAGCGAGACCTAAAGTCATCTGTATGCTGGTTGAAAGTCGGTGTAATTTCTCCTGCCCCTTGCGATTTGTTTAACTCTGGCATTGCTGTTCTTAGCTTGCTTTCTGTTGGCTGTTGCTCATTTGCTAACTTCCGTGTAGTCCCGAATCAGTGGCGCCTAACTAGTTTTAGTCCGCTTTGCTGGCACTTCTTTTAATTGCCTGCAGTGTGCCATCTGTTTCTCACGCTGTAGCCTGCATCTGTAACTAAAGACTCTCCTGTTACCGCCGCTCTCCCTGCAGTCATAAATCACTCTGGCTCCTTTCTTGTGCCGTCTTAGCGCTCATTCTCCTGCGTGTGCCCAGAGGTCAGCGCGTGTCACGGTGTTACACAGCGATAATTAATAGCAAGGCGCGCCCTCACACACATGAACAAAGGTGCTCGGTAGTATATCAAAGCTTCATATAAGGTTTAGGCATTGCAGTTTTCATGTGTATATGTTTAAAAAAAAAACGTAGTTCTCTAAATCCAGGAAGCAAAGGGTAAGATTAATGGAGTATGGAAACCTCACATTGAAGAAACCCTGCAGTGAGGCGAGCTAGGTCCCCATGTGACGTCACTGGAACATGCAATCTGAGAGGGCTAACCAATTTGCTCAGGCGATCCTTCCACTGCAGTTAGGGAGCTGGGCTGCTGCCTTCTGGTGACAGTGCCTCGCTCTCCAGTGGTCTAGGACAAGGCTGTGGCTGAGTCCAAACACCAACGAGTTTCCTTGTCCTTCTGCACTGAACTCAGGACCTCCCCTTCCCACTGGCACGGGTAGTCAGCCTGGCTCATGTTATCATTGTGACTAACGTGCTAGTGACTCAGAGATGAGTAAAGGCAGGGATGTGTGTGAACTGAGAGGCAGCAGCAGCGCACAATCACGTCCTCTGTTATGGGAACCAGGCGGGTCAGCTCAGGAAGCTGCTCCTGGGCATGGGGAATAAGGGGCTCTCGGTTCATTGCTCCCACAACAAAGCCCTGGGCTCCCACGTGCATATGAATAAGGTGGGCAGACATTTTAGTATTCCCTCTGCTCTTCAATTTGTACAGTCCATAGGCTACAACTGCGGCAAATCCGGCCATCCCAAAAAAGTATTTAAAAAACAAATTCCGAACCTGATCATAATTTAGAGGAGACCGTGAATGGGTAGGGTGAATTGAAGATATTCTCTCATAAGGTTGTATCTATATGTGAAGCTAAGTGCAAATTTAATGTGTAAAAGTTACAAGTCTAATGAAGTGAAGTGATGACATTTTGGACTCTCTCAGATCACCTTTAAATAGTTTCATTGTTTAAGAAAACATCACTTTCCACTAATGAGGAACAAATAACTGCGTATAAGCCCCACCCCACCCAGCCTCTGCCCTAGCTGTGCGTGCCCCCTGTACTTTTTCTCTCCACTACCCTGCCCTCCTCCACCTGTGCAAACCCCCCCCCCGCAGCAGAACGTGCATGGAGCCGCTCGCACCTGCTCAGGTTCGCCCCTGTCATGGGTCTGCCCTGAGCTTGACCTGGCATCACTGGCCAGTCCAAAGGCATAAAAAAAACAGAGGCACCCCTCGACAGGGCTTTACGTGAGATAAGATAAACTAGGGGGCCTCTCAATGATGTTTCATTTTCAGTATGTTTTTTTTATTAAACTTTTCGCCAGTTCTTCCTTAGGCTAATAAAAGTGGAATATGTG
Organism: Lissotriton helveticus; assembly: GCF_964261635.1. Lineage (NCBI taxonomy): Eukaryota > Metazoa > Chordata > Amphibia > Caudata > Salamandridae > Lissotriton > Lissotriton helveticus. The sequence continues at coordinate 491,877,523 of NC_136057.1, read as the reverse complement.
TAAATTGTTTTATTAAAAAAGGCGCATTCTTCGGGGCAGCGGATTCTGGAGATCATGCGGATCTTTGGGGAGGCGTCCTGGCTCTACATGAACCCTCGTAAATCTACGCTGTGGGTACTGTGGGTGCGAGATGGGGTGGGTGCATGGGCGTCCACACTACAGGCGGTGGTGGGAGGCCTCAAATATCTGGGCTTTTTCCTCTCCGATGTACCGGCGGTGTCATGGGAGCGGAATGTGGTGCCAGTCCGGAAGCGCGTTCAGGCGGATATCAAAATGTGGTCCCGTATGCCACTGATCATCTATGGCCGATCTGCCATATTCAAAATGGTCGCACTCCCCCGCCTGCTATATCAACTGCAGAATAACTCGTACCCGATCGCGCCCAGATGGTTCCGGCTGGTCCACCCGACCCAGGGGCAGTTCCACTGGGGTGGGGGGGGCGCAATGCGTGTTGCATTGCAGACGTGCTTTCTCTCTACATACTGCGGAGGACTAGCGACCTTGGATATCCTTTCCTATTATCAAGCCTCACACCTGTTGGTCCTCAATGAGTGGTGGTATGGGGACACAGGGGACCCGGCCTATGCTGTAGAGTGACACTTGATAGGGCACTCCATTCTCCATACAATTCTCTATTCCGCTGGGCTGCGTGGCGCATTGCCGTCAGCGACAAATATAGTATTCCAAATTTGGCGACAAGCCCTGAGGCTTATGGGGTGGTGGAACACTCTCACGGAGGAGACCCCCCGTGGCATAATGGGCGCCTGACTGCGTTGGCGCCTCTACAGGGCGTCCGGGGTTGGGCTGCCATTAGCTTATCCACCCTGGGGGATGTTGTGCGTGATGGTTCCCTCAAGTCGTTTCGCGATCTTCAGGTGGAATTCAGCATGCCCCAGTCGCAATTCTTCCGGTACCTCCAGCTCCGGCACGCGCTTGCCCCTAGCCTGGAGGGTCTTGACTCTATTCTCGAGTTTAGTCCATTGGAAGTGAAAGTTTTCATGGGTGACCTGGAAACCAAAAAGATATCGAGAATTTACCAGACCTTGGTCACTCACAGCGCAACTCACCTGGGGAAACTACGGGAGGCTTGGGAGGGGAATGTGGGGGCTCTGGAGGAAGAAGACTGGAGGGAAGCCCTAGCCACACCACGAGGGGCAGCTATAGCAGTTTGTCTCCGCCTCATCCAATTTAAATATCTTCACCGGGTCTACTTTACTCGGGAGCGGTTGTGGTGGGCGGGGCTGATCGCATCCCCGGAATGCCTCCGGTGTGGCAGGGCAGAAGGCACCTTTTTACACACTGTCTGGCAATGCTTGTCATTAGACTGTTTCTGGAGGGGAATTTTGGCCTGCCTCTCTGAAGTCCTGGGATGGTTGCTTCCACGTACGCCTAAGCTTGCTCTATTACATGTAATGGAAGGGATCGGGGCAATATTTATAAACGGCACCTGCTTCAGTTGGGCCTCACATTGATGAAACGTGATATTGCTCAGATGTGGAAGGATGCACGGGCGCCCTCTGTGGCTGCCTGGAAAAATGGTTTGGACTTCAACATGGGGCTGGAGCGGCCAATGTTTATGGTGCGGGGATGCCCGCGTAAGCACTACAAAATTTGGAAGCGGTGGGCTGACTATAGGGGCCTGTGGCTGGAGCCGCCGATCGAACCAGATGATATCTCGGTGGACTGAGGGGAGGGATGGGGCGGTTGGGCCAGGCTCGGGGGGGGGGGCCCGGGGAGGTCGGGGGAGTGTGTTTGCTTGGGTGGGTGGGTCTCGGTGGTGGTTGCACAACCTGGGGGCTAGGGGAACAGTTGGGGTACAGGGGGTTGTTATTCTTAATGATTCTCATGGTATTGCTTGTCTTATTTTCCCCCAAAAAGGTCAATTGCTGCCATATAACTATGTGATGTGATACTGCAGTAGACTCTGGTGTGCAGAGTCATGCGCTTTTTGTGCAACTTGACGAATAATGTTAGTTCAAAAAAATAAAAAAGGCGCGTTCTTGTTACAGCACTACATGGTATAACAACAGTGGTTGTTTATAAAATGCCAAACGTGAATTTGTTTGTCTTTCAACGCCCTATAATTGAATGTCATTACATAGCTTAAAGGTATTTTTAGTGGACTTGTTGGGAACTGGTTTGAGCCACGAATTATAAAATGCAGGGAAACATCTGGCTGGAAGGGGGTTTGCTCACACCTCTCAGGCTAGCTCAATCTGTGCTGTTTATGCAGAAGCCAATAACACTTGACTGGGTGGCCATAACATATTTACACGAAGTCCTTTATAAAGGAGAGGATGTGGTCTCACTGCTAGAGCTGCCGACTTCGCTTTGAAACCAAGGTTCCAGCTCAGGGTCAACTCCACATCCTGTTATTCTGGGCAAATCACTTAAGTAAGGTAATTGGTGCTCATGCAAAGCGCTCCAATACCTTCGAGACGAGTTTGCGCTATATAAATCTGCAACAAAAAAACAAGTGTGGCCTTCAGCAGAACTGAACAACCCACTTTTCGCGTGCCATTTCTAACACACCTAATACAGCACTCCGGATGACATTGCCTATTCTGGTCCGACGCCTCTTGATGACAATTTAACAGTTGACTCTTGCTTGATGGTCAGTTGCACTGGATTATGTTGTAATTGTGGTTTTATAGTGCTTTGTTCCCCGTGCGAGGGGTCGAAGCGCTTTACCGTATGGACAGCAGTCTAAATATCGAGGGCGTGCTGATAAGCGGCATCTACAAAACATGCAATTGATGGTAATCATGTATCGAATTCAACCAAAAATACAAACCATTAGGGAGTTGCAATTTTATATGCGAGTTCACAAGTTTCCAGAGAAAATGTGTATTAAATGCCTCAACAAAAGAAATAATTCTAAACATGATATACAGTTGCATTAACATTGTAAATCATAATACTATTGTGCGAAGTAAATTATATCTAGTTCAATGTATAGGTTATGTTATGTTAGATATATAATATAAATAAATAATTCCAAGGTCTTCTTCAAATAAGAGGTTTGATACATTCATTAATCTTTTTTATTCGCATTTTTTGCTGTGCTATCTAAAGGAAATGAAATGCAAAAAGGTGGCTGGCATATATTTTTAAGCAAACGGCTAAGGGCAATGGCTTGGTGAGAACTCTTTGGTTATTGAAACGTTTTTAGGAAACCATTACATTTTGGGTTGTAGAGGTCAAACCCCTATATTTTCATTTGCCTATCAAAGTAAACTTAAAACTTCTAGAAGCTACATCTGCTTATCTTCAGACATTGTAATAGCTAAGTAGCTTGTGGGCGCATTTGTCTGCGTTGCAAAGCAAACAGCCCTGAATACCGCGAGGCGTGTACACACCTGCACCAAAGGCACCCTTTGCGAGGATGCGGTGCAGCTCTTGCTAGTAAGGGTTAAGAGGATGTGTTTGATCCCTGGGGTGTTTTTTTATTTTTACTTTGCAGGGGTGGGTTTCAGTGTGTAGAGCTAACCTTTGTCTGTTGACCCCCATGCATGAAATTAAGGAGTACAGGTAATGGTGAGTGAGTTAATAGAATTTTGTTTAAAAAAAAACAAGTTCGAAAGGAAAGGCTCTCAGTCCACAATAGTTTTCCAAGCAGATTAGAGGGAAGTTTTTGTTTTTTTAGGAAACGGGGGCGGGGGCACGGCAGGGGGGCGCAGAGGGTGTTGTGGGCTACCAAAAGTGTTTGCTTACGATGACCCGTGTCAGTCCCAGCGCATGTTGTCACCTCCTGCAAATAGCGATTCATTAAAAGGGATTAGCAAGGGCCTGCACTCTGATTTGAGAATCGATCCCCCCTTGCAGTCCACTGAGAGCCCCCCTCACTCTTCCCTTGGAAACACAGCCACACCAATAAGCTCTTGCAGTGCTCTGGGCTCCATGTGACGAGATGCCGGCAGCACATTTGGCCAATTTGGTAGCTTTGCAGCACTTTGAAAATTAGCTTTTGCAATGCAATAGGTCTCGCATTTACGCATGTTTAAGCTACTGGCATTGTACATCACAATGCCATTCATTTATCTGTTTTCAAAACCAATACATAGATAAAAGGTTTGTTATTTACAATACCAATAGCTCAAACGTTTAAAAATGCGAGACCTATTGCATTGCAAATGCTTGTTAGAGAATCCATTCTACCACACCATGAAAGATGAAGTGAATACTATTTGGTTATTTTATTGCTAATATAATTAACGATGGAGTCACAGTTTGGCGATATTGTTGATTTCATAGATGAAGAGAACTCAATTCCAAGATATTTCAATTTATCTTTTTGCCGAATTATATCATTCATGGATAACATATCAGGAGTACAATAAATATTTAAAGGAAAGAATTTGTTTTGCTAGTGTTTAATTTATATTCAGATACTGTGGAATAAAATGAAATAATTTCAAGTAATCAAGGGAATGAGGATAAAGGATCACTAATAAATAATACATAATCAGCATATTCAAGTAATAAAGGGAATACGGATAAAGGATCACTAATAAATAACAATACATCATCATTATCATATGCTACGGTTTTAATAATAACCTCTTTGATATTAATTCCTGTAATATTATCACATTTTCGTAAAGAAACAAGCAATGGTTCAATAAAAAGAAAAAACAAAAGGGGGGAAAGGGGACCACCTTGTCTTGTAACTTTGAAAAGAGAAAATGGACTAGAATTTTGGCCGTTAATAAATAAACGAGCAGTAGCAGTAGAATATAAAGCAGAAATCATACGGATAAATACGTCACCAAAATTAAATGATATTAAAGTATGAAATAAGAACTGCTAGTGAGTTTTGTCAAACGCTTCTTCAGCATCTAATGCTAGAATTCCTGCTGGTAGAGATAAAGTGGATCCTTGTTCAAAAAAGTCCAACAGGGTTCTAGTATTATTGGCTGAATATCTATTTTTCATAAAACCAGATTGATCTGGATGGATATTATAATCTAACATAGAGGATAATCTAGAAGCAAGTATTTTGGCATACAATTTACAATCTTGGGTTATTAAAGAGATAGGGCGATCATTTGATACAAGGGTAGAGTCTTTATTAGGTTTGGGTAAAACAATAATTAAAGCCTCAGTAAAAGAACCGGTAGTAGTTCCCATAGAACCAAAAAAAGTAAAAAGCCGAAATTAATGAGGGATAAGCTGTAATTGAAATTCATTATAAAATTCAGCAGGAATACCATCAGGACCAGGGGATTTATTTTTCTTAACAGATTTTATGGCTAATAGAATTTCATCTTGAGTAATAGAGACGTCAAGTTCATTTTTATCTGATTGAGAAATCTTGGGTAAACCACAATTTGATAAAAAAGAATCAATTAAGGAGGCATCATCAAAATCAGGTTTGTTATATAGAGTAGTATAATAATCCAATAATTCATTAACAATATGTTTTGTGATAGATCACTTTTACCATTAGTGCTATGAATTGAATTTATTTGTGTTTTATCTTTTTTAATGCATAAATAATTGGCTAACAGTCTTCCAGATCTATTAGCATTAAAAGTAAAATTGGCTTTAGAATTTGAAAGCTGAATACCAGCTCTTTTGCTAAAGATTGAGTTAAACCCATATCTAAGTTTCTGTAATTTGAATCTGTATCGAGGGTCATTAGACATAATAAAAAGTCTCTCATATTTTGCAATTTGTTTCTCTAAAGTTTTAATATTGGCATTAAAAGTTGTATTGTCATGTGCCATAATAGAAATAGTAACACCTCTAATATAAGCTTTAAAAGTGTCCCATTTATTCTTGCGCCTTTAGGATTATCTTGGGGTCTGGCTGGACCCCACTCTCCGTTTCACCTGCCATACCAAGAGGGTGGCAGCCTCTTGCTATGGCACTATTAGGGGCCTTAGACCTATATTTAAATTTTTCGATGCCCCCACCAGACAGTTAGTGTTCAGGCCTCAGTACTATCTAGGATAGACTATGCCAGTGCGCTGCTGGCAGGAATCAACCAGGCTGAATTTACGCGGTTGCAGCGAGTGCAGAACGCAGCAGCCAGAGTGGTGGTGGGTTTGCCCAGGCGATGTTCGGTTTCGAGAACACTCCAAGTGCTCCACTGGCTGCCTGTTGGTCAGAGGATCGAGTTCAAGGTGCTTTGCCTGGCTTTTAGAATCTTAAAAGGCATGGCCCCCTTAATCCTGACGAACCTCTTGACCCCTTACGTCCCCTCCCGATCCTTGAGATCGATGGGTCAGAACTTGTCGGTTGTCCCACGTTTCAGGTTGAGTAGGACAGGTGGCCGCTCCTTTCGAGTAGTGGCCGCAAAGTTGTGGAACTCCCTTCCCGCTGAGACTGGGGCTCTGGATGATCTACTCCAGTTCAGACGGGCTATCAAAACTTTTCTTTTCAATAAAAATCTTTGATTGAGTCTCTTTTATGCTGTGTTGTGTATACCTTCTTATGGCGCCAGGACGCCCCTTTGCTGGGGCAGCTGTGCGCGGTACAAAAATAATTAACATAACATAACATAACATTAAGAAGAAAGTAATCATGTATAGCATTGAAGAGTTTAGATTTATTTTGTTCACTAAGAACAATACTAGTATTCATTCTCCATCTGGATTGCGTTACAACATTAGAGTTCAATTTCAAAATAAACTAAATTAAGGCATGATCCGAAATATCAATATTACCAATATTAGGAGTGACCACGGATTTAATCAGTTGTCTGGAAATTAATAGATAATCAAGCCTAGAATGACAATTATGTGTGTTAGAAAAAAATGTAAAAAACATTTCTGGGCAATGTAATCTCCCAATGTCAACTAGCTTTGTAGTATGTATGAGGTCAACATTTAGTAAGAGATAATCTATCTAATAAGGGGTCTGATATAACATTAAAATCTCCACAAACTATAAGAGGAATGTTATCTAATTTGAGAACTTAAGTTGCCAAGACAGACCATAAGTGAGGATCATCAGCAGTGGGACCATAAACGTTTAATAAAAACATAACCGAATCATGAACTTTAATTTTAGCAACAACATATCTTCCATCTGTATCTGAAAATGTACTCAGAATTTGACAATGAAATCTTTTTGCAAAAAAAATAGCAATTTTTCTTGCCATTTGCAGGAGATAAATTATACTATCAACCAACCTGGTATAAAGCAAATATCCGCATTACAACTACCCAAATAATCTAAAATGTTCGTACGTTTAACAGGATGACGTAGCCCTTTGACAATTAAAGAAACTATCTTAATATTATGAATACTAGCCATAGTGAAAAAGAAAGAAAAGGAAGGTCACGAAGAGGAGACAAAGATGTAGGTAGAGAGAGAAAAATAATAACTCCAAAACGTATGATGAAAAGAGAGGGGAAAGAGAAAGAAAACGAATAAAACAGAAAAAATTACAAACACTAAACATTAATAATAGGAATGAAACGCACAAACACTTTACAAGCATGACTGAAACCGTTGGAGCCCCCTGTAAGTATAACCATAAAAGTTGTCAGGAAAATCCATAAAACTGATGTTCAGGTAGCAGAGTCATGAGTATCAATTGAATGCTGTGAATGCTGATTCAGGAACAATTTTAACTCTTCAGGTCGATGGAAGGATTTAGAGAAACTATCTTTGCAAATGCGCATTATTGATGGGACAAAAATACCATATTTAAATCCAAGAATTCTGAGCTGAGGACGAAGAGCAGTAAAGTCCTTGCGAATAGAAACAGTTTCTTTAGCAAAGTCTCGGTGAATAATTTTTTTATTTCCATTGACCATCAAAGAAGGAATTTCTCGTGCAGCTATTCTTATCAAAATCAAGTGATGGTGGCGAAGAACTTTAAAAATCATTTGTCAGGTTTTGTGTGGCATGGATTACGATGTGATGGAATCCTATGCGACTAATCCATTTCAAATTTCTCTGGAAACTTGATGTTTAGAAGACCAGGAATCAGATTCTCCAAATATAATCTGCAATTGGAACCTTCAACATCCTCTGGCAAGTTAAAAATGCATGAATTATATTGTCTATTACGATTTTCCATATCCAGAAGGTGAGCAGACATAGGAGAGATTTTTGCCACAAGTGGAGAAAAAAGGGTTGATTTTAACTTTGTCATTTATTTTAATTGACATATTAGCCATGTCCTTGCGCAAGTGTTTAACGTCTGTTGCAATCGAGTCTGTGTTGGCACGAAGAGCTTGAATTTCGTCAAGAATCAATGATAAAGAAGGTTCACTCGACTCAACCACTTTAGATGTAACAGGAGGAGGTTAAACCTGTAGCTTCCTTTTGTTATAAGGTGTTTGCACATTCTTATGATCCATGCTTTTGTTTAAATAAATAAACTTGCAATGAATATAAAAAAAATAAAACAAGATGTAATAATTGCTGAGAAAAACTAGAAATTAGAGTGATAATTGCTGAGGAAAGTGTGAAAATATGAAAGGTGCAGCAGCTAAAACTGACTGTGGTAGTGGTTGGGCCAAAGCCAGGCCCTCTCTTAAGCAATTACTCCGCCCCCCTGATAGACAAGCCAGTCATTACCTCAAAGCAGGGCTGGGAGCTGAAGCAGGAAGGGATAAAATACCACTGCCACCGATGAACTTCCGCCCCATCTCCCTGCTCCTCTTCCCGGTAAAGGTAATCGAGAAAATCATCAACATGCAGCTGACCCGTCACCTCGAAGACAACAACATCCTAGACCCATCCCAGTCCTGGTTCAGACTAAATCACAGCACCGAGACAGCCCTCATCGCCACCACAGACGACATCAGGCACCAACTAGACAACGGCGAAACCTCAGCCCTCATCCACCTGGACCTGTCAGCTGCCTTCGACATGGTCTGCCACCGCACACTAATGACACGCCTCCAAGAAGCCGGAATCCAGAAGAAGGCCCTGGACTGGACCACGTCCTTCCTCTCCGGCAGAACCCAGAGAGTCCGTCTCCCGCCCTTCCGATCCGAAGCCACTGACATCATCTGCGGCGTACCCCAGGGCTCATCCCTCAGCCCGACCCTGTTCAACGTCTACATGGTCTCCCTTGCTCAAGTGGCCCGCCAGCACGACCTGACCATCATCTCCTACGCCGACGACACCCAGCTCATCCTCTCCCTCACCAAAGACCCGCACACCGCCAAAACCAACCTCCACGAGGGAATGAAGACTGTCGCCGAGTGGATGAGGAACAGCCGCCTGAAACTGAACTCGGACAAGACAGAAGTCCTTATCCTCTGCCCCATCCCCTCTGCCTGGGACGACTCCTGGTGGCCGACCACACTGGGAACAGCACCAACACCCACTGACCACGCATGCAACCTAGGATTCATCCTCGACTCCTTCCTCTCCATGTCAAGACAGGTCAACGCCATCTCCTCCTCCTGCTACAACACCCTCCGCATGCTTCGCAGAATCTACAAATGGATCCCGACCGAAACCAGAAGAACGGTGACCCAGCCCTCGTCAGCAGCAGACTGGACTACAGCAACACACTCTATGCAGGAATCCCGGCCAACACCTACAACAACTGCAACGCATCCAGAACGCCTCCGCCCGCCTGATCCTCAACATCCCTCGACGCAGCCACATCACCCCTCACCTTAGAGACCTGCATTGGCTCCCCGGCAACAAGATGATCACTTTCAAGCTCCTCACCCACGCACACAAAGCACTCCATAACAGCTGACCAGCCTACCTGAACAGCAGACTCAACTTCTACACCCCGTCCGCCAGCTCCGCTCCACCAGCCTCGCCCTCGCCGCTGTCCCGCGCATCCAACGAACCACCTCCGGCGGCAGATCCTTCTCCTTCCTCGCCGCCAAAACCTGGAACACTCTCCTCACCCAGCTGCGATAGGCCCAGGACCTGCTCACCTTCAGGAAGCTCCTCAAGACTTGGCTCTTTGAGCAGTAGCAGCTCCCCCCCCTCAGCGTCTTGAGACCCTCACGGGTAAGTAGTGCTCTTTACAAGTTACTGATTGATTGATTGATTGATGAAAAGACCTCGAAAAGCTTCACAGCAATAGATATGCACATCAATATTACAGCAACCTCATTTTGTGCAATAATTTGAAATAAAAATCGTCATTATTTGGCCAAAAATCGGGCGGGGCTCAGCAGGCGGTGGCCATCTTGTTTCAGATGCTCACGCGTCTCCAGAATCAACTTGTTTTAATCAAAGGAAAGAGTGGGCACAGGGAAGATAGACAGAGATTGACAGAAGAATATAGGGAAAGTCCAAGGAATCCCAATAGTGAAAGACTTGTAAGTTAACTAAGAGTTCACCTGAGACTCCCCTAGTGAAAAAGTCCTGAATATTATGGTGATACTAGATTCAAGAAAGTTATATAGTACAATACAAATACAAAGTATACCTGAATTTGAAGTATCTAGTCAAGCCATCAGCAGTAACAGAGTGGGTTGAAAAAAGGCTCAACAACAGGGATAAAGGACATAATATAAAAACATAGAAGGAGAAGAATCTCAGGAATCGATAGGCTAATCCAGAAATCAGAAAAGATGGTATTCTGCTTACCAAGATACTTAAATAGATACAGCTGAGGTGTGGACAAACAAATGGTCATCTGAATCCACTTATAGTGTAGTTCACAATGCGAAAGAATTGTTTTTGGAGTTAGACCAATCTCCAAGAGAGTAGCGCTCAATGACACGTATTCAGCAGTGTTCAGAATACATCTACAGAAATAATAAAAACACACAAAGTAAATAAATAAATAGTGCCTCAGGGGGAGAGAGATGCCACCCAAATGAACAGCTGGGGGATCGGAAAATGTATAGAGACAGCGAGCATCTCTACAAGGGTGGAGTGTATAATAGCCAGGCAATAAATATTTAAATGTGATGTATCAAAAGGTCCAAAACGACTGGACGCCAGCAAATTAAAAAGAGGCATCACAGAGATATGCTACAGAAAGCTAGTTAAGATTGCGGGATAAAGAAATATCCCTATTAGTTATACATATATGCAAAAAAACAATATAAGTAAAGACGTAGATAGTCATACAGCAGGAGAGGGTAAATAATCTAAAGAGACACCACAGGATTGACATGTGTCTTTGAGTCGGTCAGTCGAGGCACAAGTAGGAAAAATGACTTACGAGTCTATGTCAAATTAAAGGAATGGGGAGACGCAGACCCACAATGCCCTGAGGGAAAGCAAAGTGGAACACATGCTCTGGGGCAGGGGCCAGTAGCTACAGATGCGTAATTAAAATGAGAAAGCAAAGATTATGACAACTGTAAAGCTGACTCTAAATGAAGCACCTATCGAGAGGTTGCAATGCAAGCGGGACTTACCGAAAAAGAGGTATAAAGCGCAGCGGCCATGGTCGTCCTGCGGCGTGCGGGGAACGAAACTCCCCCCAAATGCCAAATCAGCTGAGCACCCGAGGGGGCGTTCAGCATGTTTAAATGGGGATGAAACAAGACTCAGCAGCCATTCAGATCAAATGGGTCAGGCTCCTTCCTTGGAATCAAAACACAATAATGGAAAGAGGACTGCACTTTGATGAAGACCAATGATATATTAGCTTAATAATGAATCAGTAAAGGCTAATATAAAAAGGAGATGTAGATGAGAAGAGGAAGAAATAATTCTCACCTACATAAGTGAAAAAACGGTGCAGTCTAAATATCGATTCCTTAATATCGACCTACAGAAATATCGAGTTGGAAATATCGAAGGTACAGAATACCGGGGTCAAGAATATCGTTGGACAGAATATCGACCCCAAGGTAAGTAATATCGATTTTTTTTATATCTTTGTAAGTAATATCGAAGTTAGTAATATCGATATCAAATATATCTATGTTACTAATCTCGATGTTACTAATATCAATATTTTTGTGTTATTGTTGTGTATTTTATTATTTAATATGTTTGTGTTATTAAGTATTTTACTTGTTTTAAAATATATGTGCACTATTTTTATATATTAATAATGTTATTTTTAAGTCAATTTTATTTTTATAGTACCGGAGCGGGTTGTGGGTTTATAGGGGAATAGGGTGGGAAGTAATTTATTTATACTAAATTAATTATACATTTTTAGGAATTGTAAATTAATTTTAATAAATTTTTGCGTTCTGTAGCGGGTTGTGGGTTTATAGGGGAATTGTGTACTATTAAATAATGTATTGTTAATATAATGTAATTTAATTGTAATTAAGTAATGATTTATTATTATTTATTGGTATTGATAATTATTTTATTTTTAATTAATTGTTAATTGGCAATTAATTCTTTTAATTGGTAATTAATTATTTTAATTGGTAATGAATGTTTGTAATTGGTAATTCATTTTTTTATTGGTAATTCATTTTTTTAATTGCCAATAAATATTTTTAATTGGTAATTATTTTTATTAATTAGAAATAATTTTTTATTAATCGGTAATTAATGATTTGGTATAAAAAATAATTTTTAATAATGAATATGTTTGTTCAGATTTTTTTTATTGTTTAATATTTAGGCCCCCATTAAGATGGCGGGCGGACTTTGCCCGCCCGCCATCCCGTGCAAAACGGGACCGCCCGCGATTGGAGCGGCGGTCCTGCCATGGCTATTATGATGCGCCCGCCACACAGGCGGGCGCATCATGGATTCATAACATTGCGGCGGGCGGTGTTCACACCGGCACCCGCCGTAATGTTATGAATGCATTGGATGCATTTGCACACACAGTGGCAGGCAACGTGCAGTGCCTGCCACATTGTGTATGGAAATGCAGGGGGGTCTCACAGGTACCCCCCATGTGCACCCCCACCTCGCCTTCACCATGGGGGCCCGCAGGGGGCCCCCATAGTAAAGACTGCATGCTTTTCCGTGGCAAGCATCTTCAAAGGCCCATCCTAATATGGCTGGCGGTGTCTGATAGACACCGCCACCATATAAACCCTTTTACGCCCCGGTCGGCTAGCGACCGGGGCGGAAAAGCGGCGGGCGGTCTTTCCGTCCTCCCCGGACCCCCCAGCCATACTAATATGGTGGGGGGTCATTCCGGAGCAGATGGCGGGCAGACTGCCCCCACCAGGCCGGCGGTGACCACCGCTGGCCTGGCGGGGGCAATCCGCTCGCCATCCTAATGGGCCCCTTATTATTTGGTAACTAATATTTATTAATATTTATTGGTATTTATTGTTAATGAATTATTCAATTGTAATTAGGTTTTTAATAATCATTAATGGGTATTTGCAAATGGTGTAGTTATTTAAAAATGTAATTATTAATTATTTTAAATACAAAAATTATTTATAAGTATGTTATATTTAACTTCTACGCTATCCAATGCTTTCCCTATTGTTGCACTCTCTGGAGTAGGAATAGTAATTTTTACCCCTAAGCTATCCAACGCTTTCCCTACTGTTGCACTCTCAGGAGTGGGAATAGTAATTTTTACCCCTACGCTATCCAATGCTTTTCCTACTGTTGCACTCACTGGAGTGGGAATAGTAGTTTTTTCCCCTACGCTATCCAACGCTTTTCTTACAGTTGCACTCCCTGGAGTGGGAATAATAGTTTTTTACCCTACGCTATCCAACGCTTTCCCTACTGTTGCACTCTCTGGAGTGGGAATATTAATTTTTACCCCTTCGCTATCCAACGCTTTCCCTACTGTTGCACTCTCTGGAGTGGGAATAGTAAGATTTACCCCTACGCTATCCAACGCTTTCCCTACTGTTGCACTCTCTGGAGTTGGAATAGTAATTTTTACCCCTAGGCTATCCAACGCTTTTCCTACTGTTGTACTCACTGGAGTGGCAATAGTAGTTTTTACCCCTACCCTATCCAACGCTTTCCCTACTGTTGCACTCTCTGTAGTGGGAATAGTAATCTTTACCCCTATGCTATCCAACGCTTTCCCTACTGTTGCACTCTCTGGAGTGGGAATAGTAATTCTTACCCCTACGCTATCCAACGCTTTCCCTACTGTTGCACTCTCTGGAGTGGGAATAGTAATTTTTACCCCTACGCTATCCAACGCTTTCCCTACTGTTGCACTCTCTGGAGTTGGAATAGTAATTTTTACCCCTACGCTATCCAACGCTTTCCCTACTGTTGCACTCTCTGGAGTTGGAATAGTAATGTTTACCCCTACGCCATCCAACGCTTTCCCTACTGTTGCACTCTCTGGAGTGGGAATAGTAATTTGTACCCCTACGCTATCCAACGTTTTCCCTACTGTCGCACTCTCCGGAGTTGGAATAGTAATTTTTACCCCTACGCTATCCAACGCTTTCCCTACTGTTGCACTCTCTGGAGTGGGAATAGTCATTTTTACCGATACGTTATCCAACGCTTTCCCTACTGTTGCATTTTCTGGAGAGGGAATAGTAATTTTAAGTTCTAAGCTTTCCAACGTTTTCTGTAGTGTCGTTTTTTTGGGACTTTAAATAGTAGTTTTATTTATTTAGCTATTTAATATTTGTTTATTATTTTAGATAATGTAGTATATCATTAATTTTTAAAATATTGAAAGTATATATATATATTTTTATTTTATTTATTAAACATAATTATTTACTTTTTATTTATGTTATTGTTTTATGTGTGTAGATGTATTTGTAATGTATAATATTTTGTATTAATTTATAAGTTGCAATAATTATTAAAACTTATTATTAAGTATATATTATATATATGTTTAATTAATTTTTTATTATTATATATGCATTTATTAATTGTAAACATTATTAAATATTTTTTACTATGTCTATTTTATTTATAAGTATTATTCACTTTATTTTACACATTTTTTTAACAGAAAAAAACGATATTTTTAATTACGATATTTTAAACAGCGATATTTTTTAACTTACCATGTTGTAGATAGGATGTCCATATTCTTGCCTTCGATATTCCTACGTTGATATTTCTGTAGGTCGATATTTTGTACGTGATTCTGAAAAAACATCACAAGTGGGGATGAAAAGGAATTCATTCATATAAAGAAATGGAAGTTCAGTTTAGGTGGAACAACTAATTATGCAGACAACATCGATCAAGTAAGTCTGGGGCCCTAGGGAAAGTCGGACTCACGTCGGGTGTAGATCTATCAGAAGATCGCATTCTCCCATGGCTTCATTTAATCCTTTCTCTTGCAAGTTAAGAAGAAAGATCCAAAAGACTGCTCTCTTCTTTCTGATGGCAGTCAGGTCCCTTCCTGCCTGTGATTGCACTTTCACCAGAAGAGACCATCTAAGATCGCTCTCTACATGGGCTGCCTCCAACCAATGATTGACCAGGGGGGCAGAGTGTTTCTTAAGTCTCATGTTAGACTTATATTCAACAATTCTCTTTCTACATTTTCTGCTGGTTTCGCCAACGTAGGCTAGTTTGCACGGACAGAGAATTAAATATATAACGTTTGATGAATGGCAGTTGGTCATTTTAGAAAGAAATACAGTTTGTTTGTTCACTCGAATGCTATCACTTACTATGGCATTAGGGCATGCTTGGCTGGAGCCACATCAGTGGTTCCCTTTGATAGGCTGAATCCCTGTGATAGATGTTTTGCAAAAAGGTTTGCATACAGGGCTCTTGGCTCTTACCAAGTGATTTAAGATATTTTTTGCAAAAAGGTTTGCATACAGGGCTCTTGGCTCTTACCAAGTGATTTAAGATATTTGTTTCTTCTGAACGCAAACAAGGGTTTAGGTAACTTTTGCTCACAGTTGTCCTTATTCAGTAAATGTCATTGGGAGTTGATGGTCTGGCGTATCTTGTGATTAAGATTGGAATGCTTGGTCACACATACCAATTTTCTAATTGCTCAGTGTTCTTAGGTTGAAACATGGCTTCCCGGTTATAATATCTTCAAGGAGTCTTTAATCAGTCTCATTGTGTATCCTCTATCGAGCAATTTTTCTTTCAGGATATCAGCCTATTTTAAAAAATCATTCATGCTCGTACGATTTCTCCGCAAGAAGAGAAACTGGCTGAAAGGGATACCCTCCTTCTGGCAGCCAGGGTGGAAGCTGCTGAACTGTAATAAAGTGTCTCTAGCCGAAGACTTGGTGTATAATGAAAACTTGTAGTCGGGAGTCTTGGTACTCAATCCAGACGTCGAGAAATTCAAGATTGATATTGCTGGATTACGCAGTAAACTTGAGGTTAGGATCAGCAGGTTAATCCAGGTAGTGAATTCATCCAGGGTTTCCTTGTCGCCCTTCCATATGAGGAAAAAGTCGTCGATCAATTGCGACCTCGAGTGGACATTTTCAAAGAAGGGGGCCATCTTGTTATATATATTCTGTGCCTCAAAGTGTCCCATGTAAAGGCATGCTATATTTGGGGCACAGGCCGCACCGATACTCACTCCCTTAACTTGCTGGTAGTAGGTGTCATTAAACTCAAAGAAATTTTTTCCTAATACAATGTCCAGGCATTGAAGGATAAATAATGAGTTAGTTATACTGGGGTCTGACTGGAAGATCTCTCGGAGCACTTTCATGACTCCTTCTTGGGGGATATTCGTGTACAAGGACTCCAGGTCCATGGTGACCAGGAGTTCGCTATCATAGTAGTAAGGGGTATTCTCAGTCTTTGAAACAAAGTGCCCTGTATCCTTATTGTAGGATGTAAGGTTACAAACTAAGGGTTTCAAGAATCGATAAGACATATTTTGGGAGGGGTTCAGTGGCAGCCCTAATGGTGGATACTATAGGTCTCAGTGGAGGATTGCATTCATCTTTGTGAGTTTTCGGAACTCCGTATATGATTGGTATACAAGTACAGGAGGGAGTTAGAAATTCCACCTCTTTAGAACAAATGTGTCCACTGTCGACAGCAGTTTCCACCATTCTGAGGATTCTGTGTTTCAGACTAGTCTCCGGGTTAGCAGTGATCATCTTATAGTGTCTAGTAACCCCAGGTAGACTGTTCATCTTCTCCACATATGGTGGGGTGTCGAAGATGACAATGCCCCATCCCTTGTCGCACGGTTTGATTGTAAGATTTCTATTGTCTTTCAAGGATTGCAGGGCGGCATTCTCTTTAGAGATGTTTTAAGGAGGTTTAGGGACATATTTGATGACTTTCTGCATTTCCATAATCACTGCTTTCTCAAAGATTTCTACCTCCGATCAAGGGAGTCAAGGTTAGGAGTGAACTCGGATGGCAGTTTCAGGCCAGATAGATTGTCAGGGGTATCAGCGGGAGGTCTGGTTTAAAAACACGTTTTTAATCTTATTCTACAGAAGAACAGATGGAGGTACTTCATGAGTTCCACTTATTGAAACTAGTGGTGGGGACAGAGAAAAGTCCTCTGGACAGCAGGGTGACAGCCTTGGAATCTATGTTGTTGGAAGACAAGTTAAACACTGGAATACAATTTAAGTTTTCCAGTATTGCTGGTTGCGCGTTAGTATGTACTTCTGAGGTTGGTCTTGCTCTTGACGGTAAATCCTTTGTTGTTGGTTCCGAATTCTGGGGCGGAAGTTTCCCCTTTGATTGCCTAAAAAACAGTTATATATTGGAGGTATATCGAATTGGTCCTGTCTTGATTGGTAATTTGGATTATAATGCGAGGGAACCTCACCGTCAGAGTCTGTGGTATCAGAAAAAGTTCTCACGCGCCTATTACCCCAACGGGGGGGGTGCCTGCGTCAGAGGAAATCTCATCACTGATGGTATAAAAGTTTGTGGTGAGTTAAGGATAAGCGCGTTCTTGGGAAAATAGGCAAATAGCCTTGTTAAGTTTTTCTTTTTAGGAGGTACTCAGAAAAAGAATCTAGTGCATAAAAGATTTCCTCCAGTTTCCTTTTTCCTTCCGCAACACTGTTGTCTTTTTTAAGTTTTTCTTCCAGCTCTTCAATCTCTTTATTTAGGATAGATATAACCTCCGTAGCGGTTTTAATGATCAACATCATCCAATCCCTGGAACATCTATTTGAAATGAGTGCCCACTAACCACAAACCCCTCTCAGTGTATTGTTTTTTTCCTACCATAATTTCTTCAGGTCCTTGGTGAATCATGCTGCAGCATGTAGGATGTCTTTCAGGAAAACCAGTGCGGCATATGGGAGCTGGTACTAGGTCATCTTAGTGAACTATCCTTTGAGGGTGAGGTTGTTGTCAAAGAGTGGATCCGAATGATTTACTGTTGTTGATAGTTGAGGGGGAATTATGTTTTTGAGCCAGGTTCTATGTAATTGCTGTTTGTTGTCAAATACCAGGAACTTTATCTTGGCGATTTAACTCTCACATTCGTGCTAGATATTCAGACTGAAATAGGCTCATACAGCTTATATACTGCCACATACACCTCTCCCACATACTTAATTACAGTCAAAGAAAACCATGTATACGTTTTCTCAAGGTCACTGCATGTGTATATTTTCATGTTACAGTGTTTGACGCGCAATACTATTAAACATTTCTGATGTCTTGACATTAAACTTTATTTGAGTGTTTTCATCATTTTATACAATAAATCTAAAGATTATACTAATCATCTACATCCAAAGGGGCAACTGGATTAAACAATGGGCGCTGTGACTTTGGCTGAATTTTATTGAAGCTGACTTCAAAATCCTTTTTTGTACCAATCAACTGTTCTGGCTGCATATATTTTTTATTGTATCCTAAACTACCGATTTTCTTTATCCTGTGCTGCACAATCTGGGTCGTTAGTTCCAATACAGAGGGTGATTTCTTAATCTGTTCCATAGAAATGCCTTCTGTTAACAGCCCCTCAATCCTCTCTCTTAAAACAGGAACAGTATAGTAAAGGAGGGCAGGACAGTTCAAAATAATTTGCTTTAACTCTTTGTCGTTACATTTAAAGATGTTTTTAGTGTAAACAGCGCTGCTCTCCATATTGTTACTAGTGACATTAAAAAGAAGCCCTTTTAACTTGGACAAGAGTCTCAAAACCTCTGAATCTGTGAAACCTAGTTTCTGGAAATATTCCAAATTGTTTTTTACTGCCCCAGGAGACTTTGACAAAATAAATGGGTCTTGGCACAATAACTTTACCAACCAGACTGTCATATTGACTTCTGAGCCACCAAGTTTGAGGTAGCTCTCCTGCAATGCCTCGATCATTCTCTTGTTTTTATCAACAGAGTTACAAAAGATCTCCGGTGCAGTGACAAAAAATCGACTCATAATTTTCTTCTTTATTCCCAGCTCTTGAAAGTACTGGATATTATTTGTCTGATTCTCCTTGTGTATGAAAGTGAAGAAAGATTCAGGAAACCGTTCTATGTTTTTAACCAATTCCTTGTCGTCGGGATACACTGATCGCCAAAGATATTGCTGAGCTTTAATCACTTCAGGAGGCTGTAGGATTGCCTCGGGACAGCGTTCCAAAACTGAAGCAACGGTGGTACTATTCGCTCCCATATCTGTTAAAATATTAGCAGTTTCTTGAACGTACGCTTTGTCCCTTAAAAGAACCCACGACTTCAATCTTCGAATTTTGTGAACGTCCACAGTTAGTCTGTAGAGGCTGTCCAACATCTGTTTATTTTCTTTTTGTGATGTTCTTTCATCTGTGTAACAGTAACATGGTAAGCAAGTCAGTTTTTGTCTTGCACTCAAAAGGGACACGAATGCCAAAGGGTGGGAGCACTTCTGGCAACCAGATTGCGTTAATCTGAACATGTTTGCGAAAGTATGGTGACTTGCTTTCAGCATGTTTTAGTAATACACCACAAATATGTACCTGTAATGAAAAATATAAAATACATTAATTTTTATGTTGATTCAGAAGAAAACAAAATATACAAGGATCTGAAGTTAACCAGAATGGAAGAATGGGCATCACTCATTCACAACAGCTTTTTTACCAGTTCAGTATCATGGCCCTCAGACATACTTGGAGTTTACATGGGCTTCGTATTATTTTCTCTAGTTAAGCCAGTCTATTTTAATAGTAAAGGGCATCCATCACTTTAATTGGTTAACAGACAGTGTTTCAACTTTTAATTCCCTGTCTTACTTTCATTTAACTTTTTCGATTTTTTTTTCTGTTCTTGGCAACTTTGAAAACACCCAGATGGAGGCGTCTACAGAACTTTAACACCATAAGTGTTATTCTGGAATAACACACAAGGCTTATTCAACTGGAGGTGCAACAGACGTATGAGAAGTGAATTTTAATTACCTAGCTCAAGGTTTATGCCAATTTATTTTTGAGTAGGGTTTTAGATAATAAGTATACGGTATAGCACATTTCAGTGTGCTTGTATTTCAGCACACTGACTTACAAGTGGAGCGGAGTCAGCCTGATCTATTAAGGAAGCAAACTACATCATATGTGGTAGAAACATAAGTAAGTTCCATTATACAGTTTAGTACTAACCTTGCACAGAAGTTGACTCGAGTTTGTGGTATCACAAACCTTTCGATTCAGTAAATAGGGATAGGGAGAAGGCAGTGGTATAGGGTGCTACTAATCTCTAACTGAAGTTGTTTAAAACTGAAAACTTAATTTAAAAAAAAAAGCAGCTCTGGTTGTTTGGGGAAATAAAATCACGTATTTAAATGAAATCACAGGAAATTTGGTCTGATGTCCCTTAAATGCCTCTCTCAAGAATGGAGCGTGTTTCACACTCCTTCACGGACGCACAGCGGGTTTCTTTTTACACAAATGATGACACTGACTGTTCCATTTTAAATCCGTATGTTTATTTCATTCCTCCAAAGTTTAGAATGTTATCAATGTGAATCGACAATCACATATAGGACACGAAAATGCCTTTCCAACTTTTCAAGTGTTGCAGTTTGCCAAGCAGGCCTTTTCTTCCTGCAGCACGGTGGATACATTTACACAAACATCCTTCATCCAATGCATTTCGGGCTCTATCTCAGCCCTTCGTCAGGGATTAACTGCAAATATTCAAAACAACATCATTACCTCGTGACACTAAATATGATAATTCACTGTGCATCAAACGATACTCGTATCTATTAAACCTCAGTCCTTACTCAGCGGTTTCCCTCTACTTGTGCAGTACATTATGTGAAGGATGTTTGTGTAAATGTATCCACCGTGCTGCAGGAAGAAAAGGCCTGCTTGGCAAACTGCAACACTTGAAAAGTTGGAAAGGCATTTTCGTGTCCTATATGTGATTGTCGATTCACATTGATAACATTCTAAACTTTGGAGGAATGAAATAAACATACGGATTTAAAATGGAACAGTCAGTGTCATCATTTGTGTAAAAAGAAACCCGCTGTGCGTCCGTGAAGGAGTGTGAAACACGCTCCATTCTTGAGAGATATATTTACCAGTGGTTGGAAGGCAAAACCATATTTCGCGGGCTGCACGCAAAGAGAGAGAAATTCCAAGGAGACGATTAAGTGACTTTCAGCAAACAGGATAAACCATGGTGTGCATTTCGTCACAGTCGTGTATAATTGTCCCTCAAATGCCGCCATCTCTCAGATTCTAGCCAATCGCAGGGGGAGTCAAACTGTAAATTGCTTAAAGAATATTCAATAGGCATTTCATTCTGCTACTCCCCACAAATCTTTATTTTGTGAACGGACTTCTTGGTACATTCGTTGGTTTGCAAATTTAGATACTGATCACAAAACGTTGGTTTATAATTTGTGATCACTTTTTCTTCTGGTATCCTAGTACATCTGGCTGTAAATATTTTGTTGAAAATTAGACGGTAGAACAACTAAAAATACCCATCTCTAGCCGAAATTGCAGATGGTAAATCACATTTCATGCGCAAAAGCCTGTGATCCTGAAACCCAATTACATTGGCGGGTGCAAAATCGCATCCTGAGGATTTTGGCAGGTAAAATGTGGGAGAAAATAGAGGGCATTTCTGGCTTGTCCACCTCAGAATGGGGGAAAACATGCAAGAATTGTGTATGCAGGTTTTCATCTAATTCGGATGTCCGAGGTAAGCAAATGATGCCCCAGTAACTGCCATTTATTTACAACTGGTAATTTTAGGAAGTGTAATTTGTGACTGAAATAGTGTAAAATCTGTGTCACCATCGTTTTACTCAGTTTTCACTGATCTTCCCATGTCACTGTATTCCTTTATTCCCTTAGTTTATTCAAAACTAGGTGAAAGATGATTTCCTACATTTTAATACAGCTCTACTTTGAATGAATAAACTGCAACATAATTTCAGTGCATATTAGCACCCTGAAATACATTTTTCCCCAAAGCGCCTGGACACTGCAAAACAACCCCTTAGTTCCTCGATTGTTCCAAGCAACAACTTCTATGCTTAAACATGAATGTTAAGTATTTCTGCATCAGCATACAATCACTTGCTGATCGCAGTGTATTACTGACATTGAAAATGCTTGTTTTTTTGTTGTTGCTGTTCTAATCCATATCAACTGTGATTCCAGACAAACTTCATGGAGAGCTTATGGACCAAGCTTTGCACCAGGTTATATTGTCACTCATTTGAGCGGTCTTCAGTTACTCATCAATGAGTTTCAGAGCTGTGGTAAAATCACAATTTTCTATTTGGCACAAACAAGGACACGTGAGGCTACTTGTTGCAATCTTTTAGCCCTTTTGTAGCCTCTTTTGGTGGCGCCATAAGTGAGTTGCCTCAAGGGGCCTCTTTGCGGCACTGTCTTTGCTAAAGATAGTCCCCAGTAGCGACCTTGTCAACCTTACGTGCAACAGCCTTGTTGTTAAGGAGTACCTATAGCACCAATAAAATAAAGGCTGCAGTAGCCTCACAGTCACAAACCAAGAAGAGTGTGCAACACATCCCACGTGAATCAACTTGCCATTCATAATAACGTTTATCAGAAAACATTAAGGAACTCATTGGGAACATCAATTAAAGTACAAACAAGCCTGTTGATGTTGAACAGAGTCTGAGGCATGCCGGATGGTGGTTGAGTGAAGGCAGACTGATTTTGGCATCCATCCGCACTCAAAGGATGAACTTCAAAATAATATTGATCCATATTTGTAAAGCGCGAACATATCACCTCTTATTGAGATTAAGTGAGCTATTACCCAGAGCCACATTATGCTGAGTAGCTGCTGGTGATCGAACCATGAGCCCTGCGCTTCGGAGTCAGCCACTCTGGCTGCTGTGCCATACCTCTCACCTTCAGGACACGTACAAAGGAAACAAGTCTTTACAATCCGTGAGCAATTAGGAGTAGGAGAGCGACCTAGGGACTCAGAAGAGTGGAGAGATGCTTTCATAAATGCAAAGAAAGGAGATACATACTCCCTCCCTCTTCAATCACCAATAGCCTATGTGGTATTTTTAACAGCGGTTTTAACATTAGAGTCATAGGACCACAATATCCTGCTTGCCTGGTATATTTACAGTTTTAATATTCCCTCCCACCCCCCCACGAATAAAGGGATACCTTGGGGTGGATGAGGAATTTTTATCCAGAAGTATATAACCCCCACAAAACACAAACACTTATTTAAAGATCTACCTGGAATATGGTTGAGCCCACCCTGACCTTTAGGTTTTTCCTTTTCCCACCACTGAGTTTGGTGGAGTAGAGGTGGAGTTTAATCTCCTTGCCACATTGCCAACTAGAGAGGAGTATACCACATAGGTTATTGATATTTACAATTCGACCACATGCCATTTCTCATTGTAACACTGGAGAAAACACAAGCCCATCTGTGTTCATATGTGAAAATTTTAGATGGCCCCCATCAACACTGGATCTCGTGGTTCAGGGTGTGCCGCCCTGCCAATAGTCCCTACCCGGACACGGCGAACAGTCTTTCTACTCGGCTTTTCTATACGCTCTAGTTCCAGCATCTAGTACCTCGCTCATACAGAGACTGGACGCCTACCCATACTAGCCCAGGCATCACTGGACCCCATCCGCCGCAGCCTACACACCCAGGCTTCCTAGTCGAACTCCTCTGCCCTCAAGATCACTTTCCGGGGCTTCTGTGAGTCTCCACGCTTGTTCCTTACCCTAGACCAGCAGCCATTTACCATCCCTCATCTACAAGCTTCATCTAAGCTAGACATCTAGCACACCGCTTACACCAGCCCGGGTTGGAATTATCGCAGGTGTCCTGGGGCCAGCTTATCTTCCTCCTCCGACCCGGCACAGCCCTGAAGAGAGCCCTGAAGACGCAACACGTGTCGGCTGGTTGTTTTGTCCAATACAGTCGTTGCCTTGTGACTTATAAAATAACTTTTTTCGAAACGAACACTGGTGCAGACTGTTGCTTTCTTACAAACAGGAACACTGACATTATCCCAGCAATTACCCTCACTACGTGTGCCCGGGACTGGACTCAGGGTGTTCAGGAGGGCCTGGTCCATTTTAGATTTTAGGAAGCTCAAAATAAATTTAGATGTAATGATTCTAAATGGGAATCTATTTACATATCTGAGGTTATACTGAAAATCTGGCATGGATCCGGCTTTCCTGTACTTATGCTGCACACCACTTTTACAATTTTACAAAATTTACTTTGAGTAACAATAAATTAAGTAGATCATATTAATCCTGTTAAGTGTAATAGACTCTGGGTTGTTTCCCCTGTCAGAATAAATGAACTGCTACACACATTGACAATCTTTCAGGTACGGTGCTAGGAACAATTTATTAAATTATCATTTTTTAAAGAGATTTTCCAGCAAAAACAGGTTTCTGTTTTTGATTTTGCCAGATACTGCTTTTGGACATCAACCTATACACAGACACAATACCTCAGTCTTCAGATTCCATTACCAATCTCCAGTCAAACCTGTAGATACCGTAAAGATGCACCAGTAGACTTAAACCTCTAGATTCTGACAGCGAGCTGGTAAAACGTGTTAGTAACAAATCTAGAAATGCCATTGTCAGAGATCCTCACCATACAAGAAAATGAAAGATACACCTAATTAGAACATTAGAAAGTTAAGTGCTCCATTGTAGACAATGGAGAGCTCCGGGATTCTAATGACTGGTAGAAACCCGGAGAGCAACGTTACAATGTGTTTTTTTAATTTCACAGCTGTTGCTGTGAATAAAGGCCTTTCGGAGCCAAAGGGGATTTAAACCCCCTGGGACTAGGAGAGGGCTTTGTTATTACAAATCAGAACATTCTGCCCTCTAGGGGCAGAACGTTCTATTAACCTTAGAGCCCTTCGTAGCAGGCTCTACTAGCCATTAAAGGCCCGCTTCCTTGTTAAACTCTGGAGCGGGCCTTTAATGGCCGGTGGAGCCAGCTACGTCAGGCTGTAAGGCTATAATATATGTTTTGGGTCCATGCAAAGTACTGATTTAGGTGCCAGTAGAGGAAGATCAGCTTACTATTAAATTCATTGTATTCACTTCCCTAATACTCAGTGGGATAGCTATAATAGTGCTTTTAATAGTGAATATAGGCTGGATAATTTCTGTGATCTGATATAACCAGATGTCTTAGTTCAACTATGGACCTGCAAATGCTGAGTGATTTGGCCGTGTTTTCTTAGTGACGGTTTTGTGACCCATCACAAATCAGGAATTAAGCTGGCATTTTCTCGATTATGATTTACAGGGCAACCTCGAATAGTGTGTACAATTTCGCACTAGTATGACGGCACTCAGACAGAAATGCATCTCAACCACAGAGTTTTAGAATTTGTATGTATAATATTTGAGGAATCGGGGTATGATACGTTGTTCTGCCTTTTGTTTATTTCACTTTCTGCAATTCGTATGACCTTGCAGCACCATCGGGATTGGCAACTTCTAGCCCTGTTTTTGTATATATCATCACAGACTGAAGTCTAGTGTTACTTGTGAGTTATAATCTGTGGGAAGCAGTGTTTGAGGTTGATAATTAGATGTGTTGTAAGGTACCATCTGCAAACAAGACCATTTTTAGTTCCGAGTGAGGAAAAAATCCAAAAGAAAACTCCCACTCAACAAAAAGGGTCGGCATCAAGTCTCTAGTGGTCATCAACAGGCATGCAACTACTCACCTTTACAATCAGCCAAAAGAGATTCAAACATTTCCAAATACCTCACATTACAAGGCATTTACCTATCTCAAACACTTTCACCAAAGTTGAATCAATTACCAATTGAACTTTAACTATGTTCGAGTTGATACCTACTTAACTATTCACAATCTGTATTTAGAAGTACATAAAGTAGTAAAACAGACAAATAAGTTACTTAGCTTCGGTAACGATATATCTGTAAGAAACATAGGTTAGTTATAAATTCCTTACCTTAGAATTAACCTCAGTCGTCAGACTGGATCCGAAATGTTTTTCTATCAGCAGTACCCCTGCGAGTTGGAAGGTGGCGTCAGTCGATTCTGCGTTCGTGGTCGGCGTCGTGGTCGCCGGAATGATGTCGCGGTAGCGACTTAGACGCCACCCTCGCACGCTGACGTAAGTTCTGTACACGACTTTCCACGCCAGAAGACCAGAGCCATGTAAGACACGGACCACTGGTGCACAAAACTGGGGCCCTGAAAGGAAATCCTTAACCCGAGAAGTCAGTTCGCAGAACGGGGAGGATGGGTGGGGCAGTAAGGAATCTATAGTTTCTTACAGATGTATTATTACCGAAGGGAAGTAATTTGTTCATCTGAAAGAAACAGTTAGTTATAGATTCATTATCTTAGAATAGATACCCAAGCAATATCAACCCCGGAGGGGGGTCTGCGAACCAAGTTCGCACCTGAAAGTCCTGGAGAACACAATTTCCAAAGAAGCCATCTCTCCGGACTTGGCTGCCTAGGATGAACTTGTCTGGAAGGACAGCCAGAAAGGGAGGCTTGAAAGAAAGAGCTTGTAGCTTACTCACCCTGCGTGCAGATGTAATGGCTATCAGAAAGTCAGTTTTCAAAGTGAGAGGTCTGAGAGGACAGTTATGTAGCGGCTCAAAAGGAGAGCACATACGATATGTGAGGACCAAGTTCAAGTCCCACTTGGGCATTACGATGGGAACAGGAGGGAAAAGATGAGTAATGCCCTTAAGGAATACATTTACAACGGGGGACTTGAAAAGAGAAGGCTGATCAGGAAGCCTAAGGAAGGCTGCAATGGCCGAGAGGTAGCCTTTTAGAGTGCCCAGAGCAGAGGGCCAAAGAAAGGAGAAGAAGGAGAACCTCAGAAAGAGGGGCGGAAAGGGGATCCACAGCCTTTGCTGTGCACCATGCCACAAATTTGTTCCATCTGCAAGCATATACCGTCGTAGTGGAGGGACGCCTGGCTGCCAAGATACCATCGCAGACTTCGGGAGGCAGGTTGAACGACGTCAACAGCCGTTGCTCAATCTCCACGAAAGGAGGTGGAGGCTGGACAGGTTCGGGTGGAGGACCGTCCCTTGCTGCTGCGACATAAGATCCTCTCGAAGACGCAGTTGGATCGGAGGATCGATGGCCATGTTGATCAGCTCGGGATACCAGACTATTTGTGCCCAATCTTGAGCCACAAGGATGACATTGGGCTCGGTGGCGCTTAATCTTCTTCAGCACTCTGGGCAGAAGTGGTATAGGCGGAAAGGCGTATAGAAGATCGCAATTACACTCACAATGAAAAGTGTCGCCTAGAGAGTGCCGCCTTGGAAATTCCAACGTGCAGAACTGCTGACATTTTGCGTTCTCTTCGTTGGCGAATAAATCTAACCAAGGCTCTCCCCACTGCTGAAAGAGACCTTGCACCACCTCCGAGTAAAGTTGCCATTTGTGATCCAATATGCAACTGCGGTGAGTTTGTCCCCTCTGGCGTTTAGGGAACCTGCCAGGTGTTGAACCACCAGGGATAGACCCTGATGTTCCCGCCATGTCCAGAGTCAGAGGGCATCCTGTCAGAGGGTCCATGACCCCACCCCGCCCTGTTTGTTGCAGTACCACATGGCGGTGGTGTTGTCCATGAACACCTGCACTACTCTGCCCCGGACAGAGGGAAGGAATACTTTAAGTGCAAGACGAATCGCAGCAGCTCGAGAAGTATGATATGGAGCCCGGACTTTGCTGGAGACCAGAGGCCTCTGATCTCTGCTTCCCCATGTGGCCGCCACATCCCAGAAGTGATGCGTCTGTCACCACTGTGAACTCTGGTTGAGGAAGGGAGAGGGATCCGCCGTTGACCCAATCTTGGTTCGTTAGCCACCAATGCAACTGGTGTGCAGTGCCCTCTCAGATCTGGACGCAATAAGACAGGTTCCCCTAATGTTGGGCCCACTGGAACTTCAGGCCCCACTGCACAGCCTACATATGCCATCTGGCATGATTCACCAGCAGGATGCAGAAGTCCATCAGACCCAGTAGTCTGAGGGTCATCCTAACCGAAGTCCAGGATAGAGGCTGAAAGATCGGAATCAGAGCCTGAATTTCCCGGACTCACGGTTCGGGGGGATAGACTTGAAACTGCGTTGTGTCCAGAACCGCTCCGATTAAGAGGAGCTTCTGAGAGGGAATCAGGTGTGACTTCAGCACGTTGATGGAAAACCCCAGCAAATGCAGGAGGTCGGCCGTAGTCTGGAGTTGGAAGACAACAGCCTCGGGCGAGCCCACCTTCAACAGCCAGTCGTCAAGATCGGGGAAGATTGAAATCCATGATCTGCGCAGATGAGCGGCGACCACCGCCATCCCTTTCATGAACACCTGAGGGGTGCTGGTAAGGCCAAAGGGGAGCACAGTAAACTGAAAATGCGTGTGGCCTACTGCGAACCGTAGGTAGCGCCGGTAGGCCAGCACGACGGGGATGTGAAAGTAAGCGCCCTGCAAGTCTAACTATACCATCAAGTCTCCAGGGTCGAGGGCAGACAGGACCTGAGATAGCGTCAACATTTTGAACTTCTCCTTCTGGAGGAAGCGAGTGACATTCCTGAGATCCAAGATAGGACACAGGCACCAGAAAGTAGTGGGAATAGCAACCACAACCCACTTCTGGGACAGGAACACGCTTGATGGCTCCCTTGGCCAAGAGTGCTGAATCTTCCTGTTGGAGAAGGGCCAGATGATCCTCTGACATGCGATGGTACTGAGGTGGCATGGATGGAGGGGTAGTCTCAAAGGGTAGGGAGTATCCCATTCGGACTATATGCAAAACCCACCTGTCGGACGTGATGGTGTGCCAGTGGGGGAGGTTATGGCGAATCCGGCTGCCCACTGTCGTTTGGTGGTCCTGAAAGGTTGGATTAAGAGGGCTTGAAGGCTGCTGCAGAGGGGGCTGTTGTGGAATGGCCCACCCGCTGGCCCCCAGAACTACGGCGCTGGTTCCCACGTCCCCGGCTGCACAGAGACTGAACGGCTTGCGCCGACCTGTGGCCCTGGGCGGGACGTGGTGGGGCTCCCCTTCCGTAGCCACGAAAAGGGAGAAAGGCAGACTGCGCAGGGCGGGTAGCGGAGAGGCTCAAGGACCAGGCCTAGCTCGAGAGTACTTAAATCGCTCTGGTGCGTTGTCTGCCTTGTCGCCGAAAAGGTGACGGCCATCAAAGGGTATGTCCATAAGAGTGGATTGGACATCCCCCGAAAAACCAGTCGACCGTAACCAGGCGTAGTGTCAAAGGGCTACTGACGTGTAAATAGTCCTGCCTAGTGAGATGGTGGTATCCAGCCCTGAGCGGATGGTAAACTTCGTTGCATCTCTCCTGTCGGCAACTGCACAAGGAGAGCACGGCCCGAGCCTCCTTCGGGCACTTGGGCAGCACCTGCACTACTTTATCCCACACAGATTGGGTGAAACGGCCCAACAGACATGCAGTGTTTACAGACCGCAGACCCAAGCTGGGGGTCCAGCTTTTTAGATTCCCTATTGGGTGGTGCGTTAGGGAATCTGCCTTTGAAGGTGGAGGCTTGGACCACGAAACTCTCAAGGGTGGGGTGTTGGGAGAGGAAATTAGGGTAGCCCGGGGCCGGGCGGTGGCATTGGGCAATCATCCGGTCCACAGGAGCCCCTATGTTGGTCCTGGACCAGGTGCCCAAAAGGATGTCCGTGAAGACTTGACTGAACGTCAGCAGGGGCTCCGAAGAGCTTTCTGCCGGTTGAAGACCTCTGTCAGGAGGTTAATCCTGACTGCCACTGTAGGTAGCTCGAGGTGGAGAGCCTCGGCCGCCCTATGCAACACCACTGCGTATGACGCTCCCTCCTCCGTAGCCATGGTAGGAGGAGACAACATGCTATGGCCTGGAGAGGTATCCAGGCCACTGGCTTTCTCCAGTTCGTATCTCCAGTCCGGTTCAATACCTAACTGGTCGGTTAAAGGGTGCCCAGACTCCTCCCAGTCCTCCACACCCTCTTCTGGCTGCCAATCTGATCTCAAAGAGCCAGGGTAGATCTGCACATTGACACTGTCAATTGTTTTACGCTTAGTGTCTGAGGGAGTGAAATGAATCAAGCAAGAAAATGACATGCACACACTCATGGGGACTATCCCACATGGAACTGAGATCCCAGAGGCCTCACCGTTGGAAGATAGACTGTTGACCGACCACATGACTAAAAAAGCTATTTCTCGAACCTATCACAAAATTATAAATAACCAACCGGACCGCACAAAAATTCTCAGGGAAATGTGGCAGACCGAAATAGGGGAACTGGAAGAGGCATACTGGCAGGAGTCACTCGCATCCCAGCGAGAAGTTGCAATGCCCTCCAAATTAAAATTAGTGCAACTAAAAATCCTCCACCAAATCTACTACACAGGAATAACTATGCATCAAATGGGTCGTACTGACACACCACTCTGTTTGT
The DNA here is from genome assembly GCF_964261635.1 of Lissotriton helveticus. Lineage (NCBI taxonomy): Eukaryota > Metazoa > Chordata > Amphibia > Caudata > Salamandridae > Lissotriton > Lissotriton helveticus. Next base: position 491,846,890 of record NC_136057.1, on the reverse strand, counting down.
GGCAATGTGGGGTACCAAGTACCTTTTACCACACATTGTGGGATTCCCCAGAGATTAAACCATACTGGGAAGCGGTCATGCGCACAATCTCACAAGTTAGTGGAGCTAACGTTGTGCTGGAACCCAAGAGATGCCTCCTCAATATCTGGGAACCGATGGATCTTAACCATACTGCTCAAGACTAGGCGACGCTAGGTATGATGATAGCTAAACGAAACATTGCTCAACACAGGGGAGCGAGGATGATTCCCACCTATCGTCAGTGTTTTTGCGATATGGATGGCGCAATGATAGCAGAGAAGGGGGTCTATGTACAGAGAGGGTGCCCCAAGAAATGTACACGGGTGTGGGGAAAATGGAATACTTTCAGGGGTAACATTTGTGATCCGCCTCTGGTTGAGTTGTGTCAGACATCAGTGAATAATGGTTATTGGTCGGGGCACTGTGACGCTTTCATTTCTCTACGTAGTCATGTTGGCAATATATTGGGGAGAGAATGTGACAAAAAGCATAAAAATGTAAACAATCACTATATGATTAATCAATGTATCATGTACGTACCAACACTTTTAAATCTATGTAATGTGTACCAATTTATGCAAAACGCTAATAAAAATTATTTATATAAAAAAAAAACTGAGATCAGCATCTGTGATCCTTTTATGCGGCTCCACTTAGTCATTTTTGTGACAGAACAGAGCAGGCATGAAACTGCATTGCACCACCTAGCAGTGCATGGAACTAATGCTGAAAAAGCTTCTGTATCCAGTCTGGTGCCTGGGGAACATTCTGAAGGTGGGGAATAGGAGGTTAGATAGAATATCGACCAGAAAAAGTCTTACCAAAAGGTAAGTAACTTGTTTATTCATTTAGTAATAATTTTCAGAGCTGGATTAATAAGTGACTGTACTCAGATGATTATTCAGCCAAAGCAAGATATATGTTTTCTCTTCCATTAATATCTAATATGACTTATTAGCGAAGGTGTGTTTATCGTTTGTGTTGTGAAGCTTACAAAGCCTAAATGCACCTGTGCTAATTGTTATTTCCTCTTGTTTCGCTTGTCCTGTCAGCCATCTTGTAACACACTGGAACTAGGCTTCCCAATAATGTAATTCAAATTCTGGGCTGTTTAGTTAGCCCACAGTCATAGTGAGCTGTAGTTTACATATTGATGAGACAGTATGTAATTTATTTCTTCCAATAGACCTCCGGTTCCTTCAAAGAAAGGACAAAAAATAATAAAGGAATCAAGAGAATATTATCATTTAACTAAGGTTATTGTGGTATCGTCCTCATATTCTTACCCACCACCCTCCTGTACCACTGTACAGGTTGGAACACTCCGTGGTGACATCACTTAGAATGTCACCACTGTGAGTGTTCCACAGCGAGCGCCGGAGGCTGTGATACCGGCAGTTGTGTGAATCAGCTGTGGCTGAGGTCGTCGAGTTCCTTTCTTGAATAAAGAACACTTGCTTGTACCTCCTTGTGTCTCGCGTGTTTAAGATGATTCTACACTGTCGACGAGGGTGAAGAGAAGACAAGGAGTGCGAGACCTCAACACGCTAAAAGAGAAAGTTAGAAACGGAGACGAAAAGAAGAGCACGTAAAAACGAATAAAGGTGTCAAGACCAGCGAGTATGAAGCAGCAAAATAAATCCATGACGTGATCACATAAAAATAAATAAGAGGGAACCTACCCAGTGAGTGTCATCACGGGGCCAAGTGAAGGACTCCGCCCGGCGCTAGATAAAGCAACACCGGTGCGTGTGGGAACAGTCGGACAGACATCTGATACCACGGACCCTGCGGGCGATCACTACAATAAAGGTAAAGCGCATGGTGAAGTGAAAGTCAGACTGACATTTAGTACCACAGACTCTGCGGGCGGTCACCACGAACTAAGGTACCGCGCATGGTGAAGGTACAACAGCTGACGAAGGTACAAACCGAAGCCTCCACATGTGTACCAACTGTGTGGAGAGACAAGCAGAGTGAGGAACTCCCGTTGAGCGTAGTTTGGTGTTATGTGGCAGCGCGACCTGCGACTGTGAAGAGCGGCGCAAGAATTGAGGAACAATGTTGTATGCCCAGAGTGTGTCAACGCAGATACGAAGGCGGTGGAGAGAGAATTAAAGAGAGATTGTTGACCCGCAATCTAGAGGGAAATGACAAAGATTAGTGACGGAGACACGGCTGCGAATGTGAAAGGCAGCTGTTGATCCTCGCAAAATGTTTAACTTGTGACTGTGGTGACGCGCGAGATATATCCTTTTAGTAGCGCGATAGACTTGACAACCGGAGGAGCACTTTCATTAACCAGTGGCATTTCCGTCACTACTAAAAAAACAAAAGATTTGGTTCATGTCAAGTAGAATATGCTCTGACTGAAATCACAGAGACAATGTGACACTGCCACCTAGGGAGCGCATGGAGGCGCTGCATACATCTCATTAACTTGTGATTGAACTGTTTAGTGTGAAATGTAGAATTCAGTTCTTATCCCCTCAGTAGAAAATTAGCGTGATTACCCATATATATTGTCTCTATCAGAACCCAATTACACAACGGTAGGGTGGGCGTCACCAAGTGTAGTGGGTAGAGAATTTAGCAGAGTGTGTTGGGAAGCATGCAAAACGTAACGCCAACCCCCTTCTTCCTATCTAGTCTAGGGGAGCCCACCATACAGTGGAAAAAATGGAAAAAAGTGTTTATGAACTATGCAGTTGTATGCGGGCCGAATCTGGGGTTGGAGAGAAGAGTGGCTTTATTGTCGTATTATTTGGGGGCAGAGGGTGAAGAAGTGTTGGAGCATCTCCCAGAATTAGGCGCCCATGAAGCTAGAGGATTGAATGAATTCGAAATAAGCTTAAAGAAGCTAGATCTACACTACCTCCCCAAAACTAGCACTATAATGGAAAGATACCATTTTGGTAAAAGAGGACAGAAAGAAGGGGAGTCTATAGAAGATTTTGTGTCTGATTTACGGAAACTGGCAGCAACATGCAAGTTTGGGGGCGCAAGTGAAGAGAGAATCAGGGATCAGTTTGTGTTAGCATGCAGAACTGAACGCGTGCGTGAGGAGTTGTGGCTAAAAGATGACCCACCACTAAGAGAGGTACTTATAGTCGCTAAGCAGGTGATGCAATCTGTAAGTGAAATCAAACAGGATAGTGAAAGCAAAGCCAGCGAGAGCAAGGTTAAGGTGAGCGAGGCAGTGGCAGAAAGTGACAGTGTGCTGGAAGTAAAAGAGCAGAAGGTGGTGAATAAAGAGCACAAGGAGAGCAAAACAGGATGGTCCTTCAAAGGCAACTGCTATAGGTGTGGGAAGCAAGGGCACATGGCTAATGACAGGGATTGCCCTGCGCTTAAATACACGTGTAGTAAATGTGGCAGGAAAAGCAAGCGAAGGACAACAGGTCCAGGGTGTGTGATGAAATCGTCCTACAGGTGCAGGGTGGTCAAGTCAGTAATCCCAAAGATACTATAAAGGTTGAAGGAATTGGGGTAGAAGCTATGTTTGACTCGTGCTCCAAACTAACGATCATCAACGCCAAAGAATTCGAAAGGGTGGCCAAAGGGAAAATCAGGTTGAGCAAGATGGATGTAAGGTCGGGGGGCTACAGTGGACAACCCATTAGTATGAAGGGCTACTTCTGGGGCACAGTAGAATATAAAGATAGACTGACAGTGTCCAAAGTCTATGTGTCCTCGTTGGGTGACAACATACTGGGGTGGCAAGCCCAAAAAGATTTAGGCATTTACCTCAACCCGAACAAAACCCCACAAATTTTGGTACAGGAAGTAGAGGAAACTTATGACAACATCGAAACAGAGTTCAAAGAAGTATTCAGTGGTGAATTGGGGTGCCTGAAGAATTACTCACACAGGATCAAACTGAAAGAGCATGCAGTACCGGTTGTAGCCAAAGTCAGGAACCTTCTCATAGCTATCCAGGAGGCAGTTAGGGCTGAACTAGAAAAGTTATGCAGCCTAGGGGTCATAGAGCCGGTGAAGGCGACGGAATGGCTGGTGCCGATTGTCGCAGCAAGAAAAAAGGATGGATCGGTCTGGTTGTAGTCTACAAATTTCCGCTGCCAAATATCAGACAAATGATGAGCATGTTGGAAGGAGCAAAAGTATTTTCAACCCTGGATCTGACGTCGGCATACTTCCAAATCAAGCTCCACGAAGACTCACAGGAACTTACAGCGTTCGTGACGCCAATGGGAGCGTTCAAATTCAAGAGAATGCCCTTTGGGCTAGTATCGGCGGCAGCCGTATTCCAAAGGATCATGAGTGGCATCCTGAGAGACATTCCGGGCGTATTTGTGCCATCAAGATGATGTGTTGGTGTTCGGCACAGTTAACAAGCAAAAAAGATTGGAGGTACCCCTGGTTTTGTGCAACAGGGAGGGGGATTAAACAGTAGAAATATCAAGGAAACCCTGTCTCAGGAAACAGCCAATCGCTGGTGTAAAAACTACTAGGAGTGGTCTGGGTCAGGGGGGGTCTATTCTTTACCAATCTATAAGCTGTACGTGCCAATTAGTACCATTACAACCTATTGGAATGAACTTGTGAACACACTCGAATATACCAAACAAGAAAAGATTTGTATCTTAAAAAATAATCAATAATGATTTATTTACCTCCCAAAGGGGTTACAATCTAACATGTTATCACAATATTAAAAATAATTAAAAAACTCATAACTCCAGTTATACAGTCATATATAAAAAGTCAAAATTTAATCAAAAAAACAGTCGACGCAGCGTTTCGGTGCTTTTTTTCTTTTTTCACACCTTCTTCAGGACTTTACAACATTTTGACTCCATTGTTTCTAAAAATAAAGTAAAAACATTTAAGTATTTCTCTTTTTTGCAAGTTCATCCTTTTGACCTAGTCTTATTGTTATCTATAGTTATACACCACTAGATATCCCCTTCACTGTATCAGACCACTTTTTTTTAAAAGAACAAAAATGTAGTTCTCTTTGCATAATCACAACTTCGCTCCTCTAATGATTGTATCTGATTTTTACATCACTGTTTTTAACATTAGGATGCTTTTAATAAATGAATTTATTTATTTATTAAAGATTTTTGGGGATATTTATCGTACCTGTGTTTCAATCAGAAGTGCTTCACTTATTAAAAGCATCCTAATGTTAAAAACAGTGATGTAAAAATCAGATACAATCATTAGAGGAGCGAAGTTGTGATTATGCAAAGAGAACTACATTTTTGTTCTTTTAAAAAAAAGTGGTCTGATACAGTGAAGGGGATATCTAGTGGTGTATAACTATAGATAACAATAAGACTAGGTCAAAAGGATGAACTTGCAAAAAAGAGAAATACTTAAATGTTTTTACTTTATTTTTAGAAACAATGGAGTCAAAATGTTGTAAAGTCCTGAAGAAGGTGTGAAAAAAGAAAAAAAGCACCGAAACGCTGCGTCGACTGTTTTTTTGATTACATTTTGACTTTTTATATATGACTGTATAACTGGAGTTATGAGTTTTTTAATTATTTTTAATATTGTGATAACATGTTAGATTGTAACCCCTTTGGGAGGTAAATAAATCATTATTGATTATTTTTTAAGATACGAATCTTTTCTTGTTTGGTATATTCGAGTGTGTTCACAAGTTCATTCCAATAGGTTGTAATGGTACTAATTGGTACGTACAGCTTATAGATTGGTAAAGAATAGACCCCCCTGACCCAGACCACTCCTAGTAGTTTTTACACCAGCGATTGGCTGTTTCCTGAGACAGGGTTTCCTTGATATTTCTACGGCACAGTTAACAAACAGCACAACGCAAGGCTGAGACAAGTGTTGGCGAGATTCAGAACATAAGGACTCACAGTAAAGAGAGAAAAGTGTAGGATTGGTTGCAAGGAACTAGACTTTTTGGGACACAAAGTGACACCTGGTGGGATCCGTCCTAAAGTTGAACTCCAAAACACAATAACCAACTTGATGCCACCGAAGAACAAGGATGAAATTAAATCGTTTATGGGAATGCTGGAATTCTACAGCAAATTTATGCAGAACTTTGCGGGAAGAACATATACTATACTCAATTTGCTCAAGAAGGATGCAGTGTTCGCTTGGGATGAGGAGTGCCAGAAACAATTCGAGGATGTGAAAACAGCGCTTGCAGAAGCACCCGGCATTCATACCCAATAGGAAGACAGATGCGAGCTCGAAAGGGCTTGGAGCAGTCCTCACACAAGTAGAGGCATGAGGGAGGAGACAATAGCCTTCACCTCGAGGTCTCTGCAGAAGTCCGAGATCAACTACTCGGTGATCGAGAAAGAAGCATTGGCAGTACACTGGGCCATTAACAAGTTCAGGGATTTCATCTGGGGAACGAAGTTCTTTCTACGCACAGACCACAAGCCATTGGTCGAGGTATTCAACAGGAAGGGGCTCGACGCGATTTCAAGCAGAATCAGGCGCTGGGTTGTAAACCTCCAGGTATACACATTCTGCGTCGAATATGTGCCCGGAACAAGGAACCTAGCAGCAGACTGCCTCTCGCGCCTAGTGGAAGAAAAGGAAGACGAGGAGTCCTGCGAGAAGAATAGTGAAGACAAGGATGATTTCGAAACAGAAAATGTATGTGTGATTACTCAAGGGGCCATCGGAGAGGAATCTTGGAAAGAGGCCTTTAGGGCAGATGACCTGCTTGTGGGAGTGTGCGAGAGAGTAAAAGGAAAGTGGAAACACGAAGACAAACAAGACGAATCCATACGCCCATTCTGGATGGTCAGGGAGGAACTGTCTGTCATTGACGAATGTCTGTTCCGTGGAACGAGGCTGATCCCACCCAGAACTATGAGAGAGCATCTGGTAGACCTGGCCCATGACGGACACTTGGGCATCACCAAGACCAAATAGAGGATGCGGGAAGACTACTGGTGGCCGTGCATGGACCATATAATTGTGGAGAAGTGTGGCTCACTGGTTAGAGGAGGCAGACCCTGAAGCAGAGGTCAGACCCGGGACCAGGGTTCAACTCCCGACGCGGCAGGGTCTTGAGCCCAAATATCCACGGACTCGATAATTCTCGTTTCGGTGCCTACTCGAATCACAGGTTCACACTCTGCAGCTCTGGGCATTAGCCTGTTTAATCTCCACTACGGCCTCCCCGTGGCGGGATGCCTGGCTTTCACCTTGGGGAAGCCAGGACGGGTTCCCAAGGCAAGCGCCGAGATGCCTACGGGTAATCGAGCGCTATATAAGAACGCATAATAATAATAATAATAATAATAATAATTGAAAGGAAAGTAAGAGACTGCATTCCGTGTACGATTAGCGATAAAGTCCTGAAGCAACATACTCCTCCCATGCTGTGCAGGGCACCCCTTCAGGACCGTGGGATGAAGTGGCAATGGATATAATAGGGCCACTCACGGGAAAGATACGCACACCATATGTCTTGGTGCTTATGGACCTATATTCGAGATGGCCAGAGGTGAAGTTGGTACCTGAGATCACTACGAAAACAGTCATCGAGTTCCTACAGGAACTATTCCTCAGGGAAGGTCTACCCAGCAGTCTGTTGACAGACAACGGGGTGCAACTGTGTTCGAAAGAAATGAGAGATTTTCTTGAAAAACATGGGATCGAACACAAACGCTGCGCGCTTTACCACCCTGAGACCAATGGAATGGTCGAGCGGTTCAACAAGACCCTCAAGGAAAGCATCCAGTTGGCGAAAGCCAATGGACTGAATTGGAGGGAAGAAATTGCAAAGCGTCTGGAAGCCTACCGCTTGGCACCACACCAGACAACGGGAGCCACCCCCTTTGAACTACTCCGGGCGAGGAGGCCCAATACCAAACTGTCGCCGGGATGGATGGGTTGGCACAAAAGGATGGACAGATCACTCTAGGGAGTACAAAGGGTTAGACAGACAGCGCAAGGCTATGATAGGGAGGAAAGAAAGATTTGATAAATTACATTCCACACAAGAGGCAGGAGTCAAGGTGGGGGATGATATAAAAATCAAAGCGCCTACGGGCAGAGCGAGTTGGTCTGAGTTCAGCAAACCCACTAAGATCATTAAACTATTTAGAAATGCCATAAAAACTCAGGAGGGGAAGATTTGGAACTTGGGAAGAGTAGTGAGGTACCACCCTCCCAGTGAAAACGCTAATCTCGAGGAAGGAAGGGTAGACGAATCCCAAGTGCGTAGAGAGCTGCCCGCTAGAGAGCAGTTTTGGGCATCTCACCCTGCTAAAAGAACCAGCCAGAGAGTAGTTAAACGACCCAGGCATTTTGAGCAATTTGTATCCAAATAGTCCCATTACTGTTTTGCACTGTTGCTATTCGGTTTTTCTACTGTGTTGTGTAGGGAAGGGGGATATGTGGTATCGTCCTCATATTCTCACCCACCACCCTCCTGTACCACTGTACACGTTGGAACACTCCGTGGTGACATCACTTAGAATGTCACCACTGTGAGTGTTCCAGAGCGAGCGCCGGAGGCTGTGATACCGGCAGTTGTGTGAATCAGCTGTGGTTGAGGTCGTCGTGTTCCTTTCTTGAATAAAGAACACTTGCTTGTACCTCCTTGCGTCTCCCGTGTTTAAGACGATTCTACAGTTATTCTCTCCAGAGCCGATAACGGGAGACAATTATAGTCTGCTTTCTCCCTAGTTTTCGCTGTTGCCCTGAGTATTCTGCTGGATATTAAATCTGTTTCCAAGTGGTATATTATACTACCCAAGTGTTTAAATGTTAGCATGCTCCAGCTCAGCGGCAGCTTCGTAAGCTTGGCTCCATTCCTTCCGGTGTTGGTTTCGGCTGAAAAAAAGCAGGATTTGGTTTTATTTCATCTAGGACTCAGACCTCCCTGCGTAACTCAATAGCTCCCATAACTTGATCTAGATTCCTACTTGAGATTTTACAGTAGAATAATGTCAACCGCATATGAGGATATCATGTGTTGATAATTGACAAGCTGTATTCCCCAGTTTGCATTCTTTGCATTGAATTCGGTAGCTAGTGGCTTCATAGCGAGAGCTAACAGAAGAGCAGCTGTGGCTCCTTCACTAAGGCGGCGGCGCCCCACCCCACTGCTCTTTGAGCAGTGTAAAAAGGAAAAATGATAATACACTGTTATTATAATTTAATTTTCCCATAATGAGGCAGTTTTACGGGGCAGGCGGGCTGTCACAGGGAGGGAGGGGTGGGCACTTAAGTGCGCATGATGGTCTTGGCCTGGCCAAAAAGCCATGCGCACTTAGCATGTTCTCCACCTGGATGTACTTTATTTCACAGCCTGGGTGAAGAGCAAACACAGGCTGTCATGCTGGTGACAGCATCGCTGTGATTGGCTAGGGGAGTCTGAGGGCCTGAGTGCTGCCAGGAGCCAGGAACTGAAGGAGGACAGAGGAGAGGTGGCAGCTGGCGTTTGGCAGGCAAATCTTTTTTTCCTCTCTTTTGTTTACAACCCTTGCCCCCCCCCCCACCCCTACACATCCCACATCCCACCCCCAAGTCCCCTGCCACCATTCCCTGGCAGCCGCCATTGCAGAAGAGGGATGTGGACAGCCATGTTGTATGCCCTTTCCTAAACGGTCAGCCCTGTTGCGTGACCTCTACAGTTGTATGGCCATACTTTGAATGAAGATCGTGTGTCTGCAAATCCAGATACATCCTCTCTCAGGACAGACCATCAAGTCAAGCTTCAACTGCCATGCTTGCATTTATTAGAGGTGAAAAAATACCTCCAATGCTCTCATGTATGCAATGTAAGTCTCTAGTGCAAATCCATCTGCAAGCAATAGTTAAAGATGATCTGCCTGCAGACACTTCTATGTGTTTCCTGTCACAATCCTTAAGGAGATGGCACTTCCAATCTCACCAAAATGACAAGAAAGTGCTTCTTAAACAAGCTAGATCTCACTTATTACAGGGGCCCAGTACTGACCTAAAGACAATAGCCAACACTGACTAAAATCTGATCTTACAAAGGAATTGTTAAATGACGATTATTTTTAAAGTAATCGATTTAGGGGAGATTGAAAAGTTGTGCTTAATGACATTGTGAAAATTGCCTTTTTGAATATCCAAAACACCCGCTTAGGGGCATCAAGGGAAAAGCTTTTCGTATGACAGAAAATAGTCTACTGCACATTCTGAGAAAATACAACTCCAAGATGCAGCAACACTAATAACTAAGCAATGTGCGTACACAGCACTTCTGTTAAAAATCGTGATTTAAAGGGAGCATTTGTGTACTAAAGAGACTAAGGACCAACAGGCCTGCATGTCTAAGCACTTATTAAACCAATAAATAATACACAGTGCCTGAAGAACTTTTACAGCAGTCGGCACCACTAGTTTTTATAACCAATAAATCCAGCAGTGAGAATAAAAAAGAAAAGAGTTAAAGCAAACACAATTGGTTGCTCTAAATGGTTGTACTGGCATCAGTAGTTACATGTTACTGGACTATTGTAAAACTGCCAGCCATGTTCAATGCTCCCATTACTTACTGGTAATCTTCATTATTCTAATCATCCTTCCTCATCCAAGTGCTGACTTGTTGAGTGAGGTATGTAAAATAACATAACATGAGTATCTGTAAAGTGCACCCGTAGGCATTGTAGCGCTGGTCGACCTCAGATGGATGAAAGGCTGAGTGGATCCGCCGGGATTTGAACCTGTGTCCATGAGGTAGAACACAGTCCCCTGCAGTGGACGCATTAGTCCACTGAGCTACCAGACCACTGACCCCAAGCGATCTAGTAAAAACAGATAAAATCGGCATCCCTTTCAACCCTCCTACAGACCCATCCTCTTACGAGACATTAAGGAGGCGAAGACCACTACACCTACTTGCAATACAGAAGTTGTAAGGATCGATGTTGAGACTCTTAGTAAGTCCTGGGACAAGGAAGGATAATCAAGGTAATGAAGATTACTGTTAAGTAATTCGTGCATTACCTCATGAAACCTTCCATATACAAGTACTTACATAGTGAGGATATGCCAGAGCAGTAATCTCACACCCCGGTCACTACTCAATACCCATTTATTATCGGAACATAGATCACCAAGGTTAATGTAGTTGGGGGCGTCTGGGTTGACGAAAAACTGTGAAATCACTGCATACTTAAAAACCGTAAAGAAACCTACAGGCATGGCTGGATAGAACCTTTAACTACTGGGCCAAAGCCAGTGAAACCACAAGTCTAATGGTTAACATGAAAAGGGAGCGCTTTGAACAACTAGCTCATGAATTAACCTAAAATAGAGGGAAATGACCAGAGAAAATGGTAAAAAAGTTAAACGCCCAAAGGGGGTTATCCCAGTCTAGCAGTGGATTATCCCCTGCAAGAATGAACTAGAAAACTACTTCCCCTGCCCAAAAGGAAGTACTAGTAAACATTAAAGCAACCAGATTCTATAACCCCAAGCCCTAAGTCCAAGAAAGAGAAGAGGGAGAGAGTAACTTCTAAACCAAATAGTGCCCAACCCTCCACCTTCCTTGCCCATTTGGAAGCGAGTGTGCAAGCCACGGTGACTAGGTTCTAACACCTTTTTAAGCCCAAAGTCCAGCAGAGTGCAACAGAGAAATAAGGTAACCCTCAAAACCAAGTACTGGCCAGTCCTCTACTTTCCATTCCCAGCATGAAGTACTAGATTAAGACAAAGCAACCAAGTTTTAATGGCTTAAGCTCAAAGCCCAGCAAATGGCGTAAGAGGGAACCAGGGTAAGCCACCAAACAAATATTATATCGTTGTCCACCTTCCATACCCAGGTGGAACTGCCAGCGAAAGCCAAAAGGTTTAATCTTTAACACCTCAAACCCAAAGCCCAGCCCATGGCCAAAGAGGAAAACATGTGAAATCACACTCCAACCTGCAAGCCTGGCAAATGGATTCAAGAAAGTGAACAAAATCATTGCGCCCTCCCCAGAATAGCACTCTTCTCTCGTCCATCCAAGCATCTATCTATGTATCCTTCCACCCACACATATACACCATTTCACAATTCATCATGGAGTCTTTCACCATTCTTTCCATCTATCCATCCGCTCATTTGTATCCAAATCTATCCATCCATCTCCAAACGAATCCATCAAACCTATTCACTCATCCATCTCTCCATCCACTGTGTCACTCAATCCTTTTGTCCACCCTTTTACTCCATCCATCCATCCCCTTTCACTCATACATCCATTCATACATCATCCTTTTTACACATCCACCCATTCTTTCACTCATCCCTCCTTTCACCCATTCTTTCACCATTTTACTCATCCACCTATCCATGCACTCTTTCATTCTCCCATCCATCCATCCATCCATCCTTCCACCAACTCACCCACCCACACTTTCACATTAGGAACCTTTCTCTGCTGACTTGCAGACAGAAGAGGCCCATCAAGAACTTCACCCCACTGTAGCTGCTGCTACTACCCCTGTCCAATCCTATCAATTCATCTCCAAACCTATCCAACCATTCTTTAACTCATCCTTCCCTCAATCATTCCTTTCAACCATCCATTCAGTGTTTCACTCATCCATCCATCCATCCACTATTGCCATCCGTTCATCCAGCCTCCCTTTCTCTCAACCATCCAACCACCCTTCCATTAATCTACCCTTGCAGTCATCCATTAACTCTTTCACTCAATCACTCAACTATCCACCCACTCATTCATCCACCCTTTCACTCAGCCATCCATTCACCTGTTCACTCAGATATCCGTCCTTTCACTCATCCATCTGCCCTTTCTCCCGTGCACCCTTCTATCCAGCCATTCTTTCACTCATCTGTCCTTACATCCATCCTTTTTTTTTTAATGAATATTTTTATTTGCATTTTATAATATAACAACAAAACAGTCATGTCATCACAGGTCCACATGTCCCGCCAGCCCACCCTCCACTCCCTCAGCCTCACCATTAAAAACAATACTTTAATATTCATCCCCCACCATTTCACCAGCTCATTCTGCAACCCAGTCTGCCTTGTACTGCCGAGGTTCCCTTGGTTTCCGCTTGGCTGCGCACGGACCCTCTCCCCTTCTCCTTGCTCACAGACCCCCATCAAGGCCATGGTAGTTCCTCCACTTACTCCAAACTCAGCCAAATGTTTTTGGGCAGGGCAGCCCCGTGCCTTGTACGTTACTCTTTCAGCCGCCATATAAAGGTCTAGGCCTCTTTGCCAATCCTCCAACCGCGGTGTCGCGGCTGACCCCCATGACTTTGCCACATCTCTCTTAGCTACTACCAAGGCCAGGGTCAGGAAAATCAGCAGTGGGAGAGTAAGGTCGATATCATTGGTCATACCTAGTAGGGCCAGTTTAGGATCCACCGGCAGAGGTGCTCCCAATACCTCACCCAGCTCCCTAAGAACCTCCCTCAATAAGCCTGAATCTGCGGACATGACCAGAATGTGTGGAAGAAGTCCCCCCCGTCTTGGCCGCATCTTAGGTATTTTGTTTCACCTATCTTTCCCATTTTGTATAGGCGTACCCTATCAAAATAGGTCCTATGAAGGACGTTAAATTGTATTAGTCGCAGCCGGGACTTGATCGCTACTTCCCTTGGATGCATGAGAACTGTGTCCCAGTCTATCTCGTCTAATTCGCCCACCTCACTCTCCATTTACTTCTTAGTGCACCTAGGGCCTCTGGCATATTATTCATAAGGGTCCTATACGTAAGCGACACCGCTCTCTCCGGTATTTGTTCTTGCAATAGACAGCCCTCCAGAGGCGCACACTCCGGGAGCGTGGCCACCGGGATGTCTTCAGCCCGCCACGCATGTCTCAGCTGAGCATGTTTAAGGTATTGCGTGGGAAGCAAACCAAATTCTGCCCGAAGGGCCGGGAACATCTTCAATATCTCCTTTGCAATCACATCTCCTAGCGTCGAGATCCCTATATCGTCCCGCCTCTTGAACCCCTTCAATTTATTCAGCTCTTGTAGCCATGAGCAGTGCCACAAGGTTGTCTGTCTTGTGGGCTTTTTTTCCCAACCAATGGTCATATTTGCTCTATACCACAGCACCAATGTGAGCCTAGTGGCCGGCAGCAGTCTTCCTTTCCCTTTGCCCCCCGTATAGGTAATAATTGTAAGGGCAGGAACCCATCACGTGCCTCTCTAGTGCGTATGTGGGGTGCGTAGCCGGGGCATGAAACCAGTCATTGATGGCTACCAAGTGTTCCGCCCAGTAATAGGCATCAACGTTGGGAAGTGATATCCCCCCGCTATATTGGTGTCTTTGTAAGGTCGACAGAGCTACTCTAGGTTGCTTACCAAGCCAAAGATAGGAGCTGACTTCCGAGTTTATTTCCCGAAACACCCTGTGGGGAAGAGGATAATATTCGTTTTGAAATGCATATAGGAGCTTGGGCAATGTCATCATCTTGAACATGGCTGAGCGACCTAGGAGTGTGAGGGGTAGGAGCCGCCACCTAGCCGCATCCTCTACAAAAGTGCGTAATATCCGTCTGACATTTTTATCGTACGAGACGGTCTTATCGAGAGTCATGAACACTCCTAAGTAGGTAAAGCCCTCCGTTGTCGTCTGTAGCCTTTCCGGAAGGTACGTCCACTGTTCCAGGCCCCTTGGGTCATACAGGACCGACTTGTGCCAGTTAATCCTATAACCCGCGCGTGCGCCATAGCATTCCAGCTCCGAGAAGCGCACTGGCACCGTCGTTTCGGGGCGTGTTATATAGAGGAGAACGTCATCCGCGTATAAGGATATTTTTTCTTCTGTGGCGTCCCCTGGCCCCATCTGAAAGCCTCTGATGTCTGGGTGTTGTCTGACCGTAGCTGCCAGCACCTCAATTGTCAACGTGAAAAGCAAGGGGGACAGTGGGCATCCCTGCCTGGTCCCCCGTCGCACTGGGAAGTCCCCGGACATAGTCCCGTTTACCTTGACTCTTGCTCTCGTGTCAGCATAGAGTAAATGTATCCATTGCCGAAAATTGGGACCAAAGCCCAGTCGTACAAGGACTCCCTCAAGGAAGGGCCAGTGGACCGCATCGAACGCTTTCTCAGCATCTAGCGAGAGAAACCAATGGGGGTCTCGCCTCTTACTCACCTCCTGCAGTCAGTTATGGGATCGCCGGAGGTTGAATCTCGTGGCCCTACCTGGAAGGAACCCCGTTTAGTCCAAATGGACCAGGTCTGGGATCACCCTCCGCAGTCTAAGTGCTAGCACAGTCGCCAGCAATTTCACCTCTATGTTCAGGAGGGAAATAGGATGATAAGAGGTGTATTCCTCCAGTGGTTTACCTTCCTTGAAAATCGGGATGATCGTGGCCATGCGGAGGTCCGGGGGAAGTGTCCCCTCCTGGCGCGCCCCCTCAAAGAGTCCCAATAGATGGCGAGACAGAAGGTCCGCCGTTTTTTTAAAGAACTCTGCCGGGAACCCATTTGGGCCAGGGGCCTTTCCTGCAGGTAATTTAGCCAAAGCCCTTTTTAACCTCTTCCAGCGCGATGGGAGCTTCCAGGTCTTTAGCCTCCGTGTCTGCCAATACTGGGAGATCGAGGTGCTCCATATATTTTAGGGCATCCTCCTGAGTGACCAGATCTCTCGCCTCATAGAATGTTTGGTAATGCGTGGCAAACGCCTCCGCAATCTGGACATCCGATTCCGTCAGGTTCCCTTGGGTGTCTCGTACCTGCTCTATCCATCGGGCATCCCTCTCCCTTCTGCTCAGCCATGCCAGTAATTTGCCAGATTTGTCTCGTACATCACACAGACGGTGTAGCGTCGCCAACGCCTGCGTTTTGGCCTCCCCAGTTACCAGGTCCCTATACTGGCTTTGGGTGCCAGTTAGCTGACGGAGGATCCTTGCGGCTTTACCGTCTTGATATTCCCTTTCCAGCCTCAGTATCCGAGTTTCCAGTGTCTCCAACTCTCTCTGAACATCCCGGTTCACCTCTGCTAGCCTATTTTGGGCCCTGTCCCTCATGACTGTTTTAAAGGCCTCCCATAAGACCACTGGGGATGATACTGAGCCCTCGTTTTCTGCTCTGCAGACTTTTACATCTGCCCGGAGGCCCTTCAATATACTCGCGTTCTGCAAGTCCCACGCTGACAACCGCCAGGACCTCTGTCTCTGGGTCCGTCTCCCCACCTTTACCACTAGCGGGGAGTGGTCCGATATTCCCCTAGCTTTGTACTCGGCAGAGTCATCCCTCGCTATAGCGTGTCGGGCGAGAAAGACATAGTCCAGTCTTGAATAGACCTTATGTGCACCAGAGAAGAAGGAATAGGCCCTTTCCTCTGGGTGAAGCCACCTCCACACATCTGTCAGACCTATAGCATTGATCACACTAGAGAGGGTGGTCTGGGTCTGATCTCTAACCCTGTCTCCAGTCCTATCAAGGGTCTGGATCATTACGTCATTGAAATCTCCTCCCAGTACCTGTATAGAGTCAGACGTATGAAGTAAAACCTCCGTAACTCCCTTCAATTTTGCTGCCTGCAGTTTAGGTGGTGCATAGGCCGACACTATGGTGTATTCCTTCCTCCTCCAGGTGCCCCTTACCCCAACATACGTCCCCTGTGGGTCTACCCAGGTCCGTATTACCTGGAATGGCTGGGACTTCCTTATCAGTATTGCCACCCACCTCGATCCTTTGGTGAATCCCGCACGTGCTAAAACTTTATTTGCCCCCTCGCTAGGAAACCGCAATTGCTCCCCATTAGATGCGTTTCTTGTAGCAGCACAATATCCGGGCCTATCCTTTTGAGGAATGCATTCACCAGGCCCCTTTTGATCCTACTGCCTAGCCCATTCACATTCCATGTTAGTAGCGAGAGACCCTCCAGGTCTTGCCTCTGCTCTATGCGTCTATCCGGCATCTTTCCATGACCCGGTGCGAGTGGTGTTCTGGTTGCGTGTTAGCGGAGTGTCCTGTAGTGCGGCATGTGCGACCTTTCTGACATTTTCCGTAACCACCCCCTCCCTGCCTTCCCCGCCCTCCTCCCCCTTCAAACCCTCAACTCCCCCAAACTGGAAACACACATAACTGCCCCCCACCACCCCCCCTTCAGTCTCAACTTCCGCAGAAACAGGACTGTCGGCGGAGAGGGTCTGTCGCCCTCCCTCAAAACCCACCCCCCTTTAACCTACAGTTGCGATCTGTGTAGCGGGTATGTGGCCCATTCCCGCCCGATCAACCTGAAAATTCACAAGAACAGTACACAAGAGTGAATAATACAACAATAGATAAAGGGGAGTTGTAACTTGCGTGCCCCCTTGGTGATGAGCTGCAATCTCTGCTGCCAGTCCTGCCCCCTTTCAGGAATGGGAGTCCTGGGTATCAGTTCTTGGGTCTTCCGCCAGTCCAGACGTGTCCTGCTCCATTTCTCGGATTGCTGCCACCAAAGGAAGTGAAGAGCGCCAAGTCCTCCTCTTCCCCTCCGGAGGAGTGACCCCCAGTGTCTTCTTCCCCTTCCGAGCGGGAATTTCGTTCTAGACAGCTGAACCTGGATCCCGTTGCGTCTCTCCCTCCGGGTGAGTCTGAGTTCCGTCTTCGTCTTCCGGACATGGTGCATCCTGGATAAGGCGTTGTCTGCATCAGTCTCCTGCTCCTCGGTTTCGATGGTCTTTGGGTCTTTGGCGAGCCCCACCGAAGTTCGCTATCTGCCATCCTGTCCACCACCCTATATCCGTCGCCTTAAATCCATCCTTGCACTTTCACCCAGCCATGTCTTCGTCCACCCTTTCACCTCCGTCCATCCACCTGTTTACTGCCATCCATCCATCCATGCTTCCTCTTACTCATTTACCCATTCATCCTTTCACATTAATGATGAGCCTTTGTCTGCTGAACGAACTACAGACAGAAGAGGCCCATCAAGACCACCAACCCCGCTGTAGCTGCTAAAATGGGGGGTTTATGATGCCCCTGTCCTGACCACTCAAACCCCAACCCAGCAAGGAGCTTAAAGGGGAACCAGGAAAAACTACCAAACAAATACTGGCCAAACTTCCATTGTTCATACCTGCATGAAGTACCAATTAAGGTCAACCCAACCAAGTTCTAACACCTCAAACCCCAATTCCCATAAAAGTGCAAAACACCTGATGGTCCAAAAATTAATATACAAATTATGGACACTTTCAGAAGTTAGACTGGCTACAGTTTAACGCTCCATCATCAAAAACAGAAATGTTTAAGTGAGCCAAAAAAGTCACCTAGCCCAAACCTAGCTGGAGCCATAAATGGGAACCAAGGATTAACCCTTGAAACCTGCTACTCCAGACGATTTCAGACCAATATCCAATATCCCACTTCTATCGAAAGCTGTGAAGAAATATGTGGACTTCAACTGAGCCAACATATCACCAACTTTAATCTGCTTGACGAATTCCAATCTGAGTTCAGGCATGGGCACAGCTCGGAAACTACTATTCTCCATATTGTGGATGATGCTCTTCAAGCCCTTGAGGAAGGGAAAACATGTCTCCTAATTTTCTTGGATTTATCGTCGGCATTTGACACAGTCAACCACGAGAAACTACTTGAACGCCTCAAATTCAGGATGGGAGTAAGGGGAACCGTTCTCTAATGGTTTAGATCTTTCCTCCGGAACGGCACCCGGAGATTCTTAGTCAACAGTAATCTATTGGCTCCTTCCCTCATATTGATCAGAGTCCCCCAAGAATCAACTCTTTCCCCAACCCTCTTCAATCTCTACCTTAAACCGTTAGCTGAATTAATACGTACCGCCAACATCTCCTTCCACATGTATGCTGATGATACACAGATCTACATCAAAATCTCATCTGTAGAGAGCTACTCTTTGAATGAGGCCCTAAAGCTGACTGTTCAATGGCTCGCCTGCCCCCAGCTCAAACTAAATGCACAAAAACAGAGTTCCTTCTAATCCCACCGCCCCAAAAAGTAACACTGAAATCCGGGAATGGCTCAAGAATAAACTGCACACCGACCATAGTGGAATCTGCCAAATCTTTAGGAATAATTCTAGACAGCAGCCTGAATATGCGAGACCAGATCAACTTGATGGCTAATACGGTCATGTTTCACCTGGGCTACCTGAGGAAACTAAAACCTTTCCTTGATGCCTCGGACCTAAAAATGGCATTCCAGGCATTAGTTATCTCCAGAAACGAATACGGATAATCAACCCTTTCAGGCCTGCCCAAGATCTCCATGGCCCCCCCTAAAAGCTTGCATCAACGTCGCGGCCAGACTCGTAACAAGCTCAAACAAATTCAACCACATCTCAAGGCACTGAACTGGCTTTCTCCTGAAACCAAAATCCGAATCTCTCTGGCATGTATCACCCACAAAGCGCTACACACAAAATCCCCTGCATATCTCGCTCAGAAAATCATGGTTTCTGGAGGAGCCAGAAACTCGCAGTCCGCCAGAGACTTTGTGCTCCAGCCACTCCACTTCCGAAAGGAAAAATCTTACAATTGTGCTTTCTCTGGGGTCGCACCAAGAATCTGGATCTCGCTGCCGTCTTTCATCAGAAGAATTCCCTCTCTGTCAATATTTAAAAAGGAAGCCAAAACCTTCCTAATAGGCAAGTTTCTCCCATAAATCATGCATTGCACACACCACTCAGCGGCGTTGCTTATTTTTGTTGCCGCTAGAGTTGTACTCTCACAAATTGGTGGATTTCTCTTCCTTATGATCTGAACATTGTATACACCCAAATGTTTCACTTCCTGCTACCCCAACATATGTTTTTTTCCCCTTTTTTCTCTGACTTGTTTATACTTGAATACAACCTGTTATCCCTGTAAAGCGCTCTGATACCCTAACGTGTCACGTTTGCGCTCTATAAAACACTAAATAAATAAACCCTTAACTTCACAGATTCAAAGGGAACACTCAGGAATGCAAAGCTCATGACATAGTTCTTCCTGTATCCATGCCTAGAATAAAGAACAAGGAGGAAATTATATCACCCAGGTTCTATTATCTTTACCTCAAAGCCCAGTAATGGGAACAAATAGGGAAAATCTATTAACAACGATCACTCCACAACCAAAGCCCAACAAAAAGTACTCACAGAAACCAGAAAGCATTCTTATAAAAACTCCACAGCCAGTGCCCAGCAGGGAATATATAGCAGGCGGTCAAAGCATGGTTTAATACCTGAAGCTCTAAATCCAGTAGTGACATAAAGGAGATACGATTAATCAAGGAATAAAACACCTATTCCATAAACCAAATAAATACTCGAAGCCATTAGAGCAGTGTTCTCCTAAAACTCATTCTTTAAACACAGCACCAAGTTTCACCAGCCAAATAATATCTAAAAACTTTTTAAAAAAGTTAAAGTTACTGTAAGCAGCCTTTAAACAAAAATAAAGGAACAAAACTATTCTAAACAGAAGAACTAATCAACACATGCACACTAAAAAATGCTAGAGACAATCTATCAAAACTGATTTTAACAGAATGGATACGGTCCACCAGAGCAAACCTAGGAGTCAAAAGTAAGACTTATCTGAGAACAATATCTAACCCAGATCGAAAAAGAATCATTCCATAAAAAATAGTACCTATGCAAACTGGTAGTTGAACTGTAAAAAGTTGACTCTTCAAGAACTCGACAAGAGGAATTTGAAAACATCTACAATGTATCTCTGGGAATGATTCCGCAATATCTTCTTCCTAAAACCATATGGCTGACCAAAGTGAAGGAGAATTTCCCTGTACTTAAAACAAAAGTTCACCCTAAGCAGAAAGGGACCCAATAGCTAAAAATGAGAGGAAGACCAAGGAGCATACAAGGTAACAGGGTGCATGCAGAAAAAGACAGAAAAAGTCCGACAACTGATTCAGAAAAAGCACTCTCATGATGGTCTACCTTCCTAACTCCAAAACCCAAGTTAAATACAAGCTTTGAGCACAAAAGTAAACAAATGTGATTAAAGCCTAATATATAAGCTTCCAAACATCAGGAAGCACTCACAGCAACCAGACTGGGTAGGATTTGATTTTCTATGCCATATGATCATTACGGAAAAAAAGGATCCAGGATTAGCCCAAAGGCTAATAATGACCTTGCCAGAAACAAATTACAACAAACATAATAACCACAACACAGAACTTCACCCTTCACTTACCCCATGCCTCACTCTCTATTTGGAGGAGCTAAGGGAATCCATTCTTTGAAAAAGGTCTATAGCTAGTAATATTTTACTCTCAAAGATACCTTATTTAAAAACCCATTACATATAGACTCAACACCTAGAATGGATTTGATATTTAAATGTTTATTATTTCTGAAAATAGATATTTTTTGGGGTATTTTGTTTGTATATACAAAAAACAATTTTTTGGGGGGGGATTTTTTCACCTTTTTCTTACTCTATATAAGATTTTTACATTTATAACATTTCATATTATAGGATTTGTACATTCATAACATTTCATATTATTTAAAAAAAAGATAATACATAAAAAACATCTATGGCACACACAAGAGTGAATATCAAACTAAGATGATGATGAGGGCAAGGTGGTAGGATAACACACACTACACGCGCGTTTCGGCTTGAGAGCCTTCATCAGGTGTCCCGTCTTTTACACTATAAATAAAAACATCGGTGTAAGTCACATTGTATATTAAAAGAGAGAAAAAGAAAACACTTGTAATGGGCAAAACTATTTCTTAACTAATTTACTGTTTTCAGAACATTGTAACCATGCCTGTCTTTTATTTACAACTAGAGCATGTACATACTTTCTCTTTAAAACAAACACTTTTTTGAGCCACATAGACTAGTTTAGGGTTGAAAACACTACAATGCCACATCTAGTTTTGTATGTCAATGATCCATATAATTAATCAGAGGAAAAAAGCATAGAAAAAGTTCAACAACAGCAACTATTAAATAAATTTGACTTCAGTTCATTCATTCATTTTATTCAAATATGTCTCTTTTTGATTTATGTTTATGTTTTATTTGTCTTTTTGGATGAAAACATATATGCCTATTTGTAAATGGCCGACAAGCTGTTACAGGATTGGTAAGCCTAGAAGGGAACATAATGGCATGCGGTGCCTATTTATTACTTACATGTATGGCACTCGGTGTGAGGAAATATGGGAGCAAAAATGTGATTTGATCGTGCGTCAGAGCTGGATATCCCCTTGCTGTTCCTAATATTCGATTATGTTTATATGCAGCATTCTAAACGGAAAGAGATAAATCAAAGGGTGTATTTCAATCAATATACCTTGGTCTCTTACTATCAGGCTCTGTTTGATCAGTTAGTTCATATGAATAAAACAATGCCTGCGTTCATACCTTGGAGTAAGGTGTAACTGGGAATCCACCTTCCTAAGTGTGGTTATACGCCCGAGAGTAGTTAGGGAGGACCACTTATGTAGATCGCTTAAGATAGACCTAGATGGTTGGTTCTAGTGTGAAAATAACGTACAGGGTTGTTACATTACTCGATGTGAGGTAGCTATTTTGGGAAAAGAATGTTCCTTTAACATATACACACATTCACAGGCCTTCCTCACTATAACAGTATTATCACATAACATGCTGTGAGGTAGCCGTTCTGGTAAAGAATGTTTCTTTAACATAAGATATAAATATATAGTACCTGAATTATTTATAGCAATAGGCTTAACCAGGGATCAGGAGGATGCTACGTTCAGGTATTGAATCTGGAAAAGACATTTACACACAAATTCATAAGTCTTCCTGGCTGTGCAAATGTTGTTTAAAGTACGCTGTAGGACAGCTGTACTAATAATGTGGGATTCTTGTTTGCTCAGTATCAGAGCTGCCATTCATCTCGGTAACCTAATTAACTAAATAAATAATAGTACCTGATATGTAAAGAATATCACTTGGCCTCGGGCCAGAAAGATCCTAGTTGCGGGTGGTAGATCTAGAAAAAACATGCATATAACCATGAGCAATCCTTGCTGTATATTTGTATTATAAGAGGCACATTCTAGTTAATTCTTTTTAAACATCACTTAGACGTTTGTTTATATACTCTGAGTCATACCTCTGTCTTTTGAACCCAGCCTGTTTAGGTCCTTAAGTTTTAAGACTCGCCTTAGAATTCTTTGATTATTTTACAAGTCATGTCATGAGCTGTGATTAGGCCGACATGAGCGTATGCCCGGCCCTTTTTATAATATTTGCTCTCCCTCTGTGCCCGTTTAAACTAGAATCAATCCACGTTCTGTCTTGTGATAAAATAATCTATGTGCGATGTTTCACAGTTAGTTGAAACTCTACTTGCATGCGAAGCGGCTTACCGGTTGATGTTGATTCACTCTGCGGGATATGGCCCTCTCGGCTGGGGGTGCTTTATCAATCAATCAATCAATCATGCCATTTGTATAGCGCACTACTCACCCGCGAGGGTCTCAAGGCGCTTGGGGGGAGGGGTATGCTACTGCTCGAACAGCCAGGTCTTGAGTTGTTTCCTGAAGGCGAGATGGTCCTGGGTCAGCCGAAGGTGGATGGGGAGAGAGTTCCAAGTCTTGGCAGCCAGGTAAGAGAAGGATCTTCCTCCGGCGGTGGCTCTTCGGATGCGTGGTACGGCTGCGAGGGCGAGGCTGGTGGACCATAGCTGGCGGGTGGGCGTGTAGAAGGTCAGGCGGTCGTTGAGGTACTTGGGGCCTAGGTCGTGGAGAGACTTGTGTGCGTGGGTGAGGAGCCGGAACGTGATCCTCTTGTCGACGGGGAGCCAGTGCAGGTTCCTCAGGTGGCTGGAGATGTGGCTGCGTCGGGGGACATCCAGGATGAGTCGGGCGAAGGCGTTCTGGATGCGCTGGAGTCTTTTCTGTAGCTTGGCTGTGGTTCCGGCGTAGAGGGCGTTTCCGTAGTCCAGTCGGCTGGTGACGAGTGCCTGGGTGACAGTCTTCCTGGTCTCGGTCGGGATCCAGCGGAAGATCTTGCGAAGCATACGCAGGGTGTTGAAGCACGATGAGGAGACGGCGTTGACTTGTCTGGTCATCGAGAGGGAGGGGTCCAGGATGAAGCCCAGGTTGCGTGCGTGGTCAGTTGGCTTGGGTGCGGTGCCCAGGGTTGGGGGCTAACAGGAGTCGTCCCAGGCGGAGGGCGAAGATCCCAGGATGAGGACTTCCGTCTTGTCAGAGTTCAGTTTCAGGCGGCTGTTCTTCATCCACTCGGCGACGTCTTTTATCCCTTCGTGTAGGCAGGTTCTGGCGGTGTCGGGGTCTCTGGTGAGGGAGAGGATCAGCTGGGTGTCGTCGGCGTAAGAGATGATGTTGAGGTTGTGCTGGCGTGCGATGGCTGCGAGAGGTTTCATGTAGATGTTGAAGAGGGTGGGGCTGAGTGAAGATCCTTGCGGGACGCCGCAGATGACTTCGGTGGCCTCGGAGCGAAACGGGGGGAGGCGGACTCTTTGTGTTCTTCCGGCGAGGAACGAGATGATCCACTCAAGTGCCTTCTCTTGGATACCGATGTTGCTGAGGCGCTGGACTAGGGTGCGGTGGCAGACCGTGTCGAACGCAGCGGAGAGGTCCAGGAGGATGAGGGCCACTGTTTCCCCCTTGTCGAGCAAGGTCCGGATGTCGTCGGTGGCTGCGATGAGGGCGGTCTCGGTGCTGTGGTTGGCTCTGAAGCCGGACTGCGAGGGGTCGAGGGATCCGTTCGTCTCGAGGAAGGCGGTCAGCTGTCTGTTGACGATCTTCTCGATGACTTTAGCAGGAAAAGGGAGTAGCGAGATGTGGCGGAAGTTTTTGAGATCGGTGGGGTCCGCTGTAGGTTTCTTCAGGAGGGCGCTGATCTCGGCGGGCTTCCAGCTCTCCGGGAAGGTGGCGGTGTTGAAGGAGGCGTTGATGATGTTCCGGAGTTGGGGTGCGATGGTGGAGTCGGCCTTGTTGAAGACGTGGTGTGGGCAGGGGTCGGTCGGTGATCCGGAGTGGATGGTGTTCATCGTGCGGGCTGTGTCTTCGGTGGTCACCGTGGTCCAGGTGCGAAGGGTGGCAGTGGGGGCCGTTGGTTCGACGGTTGGGTGCGTGGGTGAGGCGCCGAAGCTGTTGTGGATGTCGGCGATCTTGCGGCGGAAGAACGAGGCGAGGGAGTCGAAGAGGTCTTGTGACGGAGTGATGTCTTTGGTGCCGGTGCAGGGGGTGGAGAACTCCTTGACGATAGTGAAGAGCTCTTTGCTGTCGTGGGCGTTGTTGTCCAGTCGTTCCTTCAGGGATTTCTTCTTGGTGGTGCGGATGAGCTGGTGGTGCTTGCGGGTAGCGTGTTTGAGGGCGGTCATGTTGTCGGTGGTCCGGTCGAGGAGCCAGGCTTTCTCGGCTTTAGACGCCGGCGTGAACGTCGGAGGTAGTAAACGCAACTGGGCGGGCTCGCCTCATATATATATATAGCTCACTTAAGTCAGGTGATGTATGTCAATGAACACCAATGAAGGACTTTAGTTTCTTGCCGTGCATAGACATAGAAAGCTTACAAGTGGAGCGGTAGATGAATAGGTATTCATGATACTCGAGGTGGATAGAGATATATAAGAGGAACTTGTTATTGAGCCATGAAATGGTATTGAAATGGGCCAATAGACTTCTCCATAGGAAATATCTATATGTTCTATACTTCTGTATAAAATAAGGCAAACCAATATCCTTGATAATAATTCCAGCACGAAGGGTTAGACATAGATAGGGTTCCTGATAATGATTATTTCTTGCAAGATAGGGATAATACAAAAAGACCCAAAATTCTATCAAACATAGCTGACATAAGAATATCACACAGGCACATATCCAATTATTTGTGCAGCTATCAACTGCACGTAGGCTTATATGTGGCTGTAAGAAAGGTGCTTGTGTTGCTAGAACCTTTGCGGCCAGATTGTTGCTACATGTATTATATGAAAACGTTAGGCTTCGTATATGTGTTCATCCAGCTTATGCATGTATTTATTTCTATCATCATCATGGCAGATTTGGTGCCCTATCTATCAGTCTATGCTTCCATTCACATATATACAAACAAAGGAATACTAGTGTTGATATTGGCAATACATATCTCTGTTGGAAAATCTCATATATTCCAAACATTCTTTCACATATTTATACTGACTTGTTTATGCAGGTAGTATCATATAGTTCATTAATCCAATTACATACAGTTTTAGCATCAAATCTTTGTACGGAATCATATAATTGCCTGATCCCACGGTGTCATTGAATTCAGTCAGTTTTTCTCTGTGTCTAACATAAATATATAATAGACCTCTCGTTTTTTCCTTACGGTGTCACAACTCAAACCGGCTTTAGGTGTTATTTTTTCCAATATAAACCAGCGTAAATCATCTGGGTTATGTTGGTTTTCTAGAAAGTGGCTCACCATTGGTGCTGCCAGCTTTTTTGTTCGAATGGCCAATCTGTGTTCCGTTACTCGAACATTCATGGACCGAGATGTTTCACCAACAAATGCTTTTAGACACGGACAAAGTATTAAGTATACAATGTTTTTGGACTTGCAGTTTGTCATTTCTTTGCTTTTAATTGTTACTCCATTATGACATATTGATGCATTTTGTATAGCCATGGGGCATGATACACAGGTACCACATTTGAAGTTGCCTTGAATAGGTTGCATGTCTACTATGCTGCGTTGGGTAGTTTGCTTTTTAGGTCTCGCTGGTACTGCATCCGAAGGATGCGTCCAGCTGGAGACTTAATGTTGCCCGTCTCGGGGGAATGACGGACAAGAGGGTGCCACGCGCTTCTCTTGTGCTGGATTTGACTGCGTGCACGCGCGCCCACACTCACGCATGCGCACATCACAGCCACACGCATACACAGCCACACGCATACACAGGCACACACACCCCCCCCCGTCGCCGCCGCACCTACACACACACTAGCGCACCTACATGCACACACAGAGACCCCCCACACACACACCAGCGCACCTACACACACGCACGCACACATACAAAGATCTGCCGCCATCGCACACATACACATACACACACACACACACACAAGCGCACCCCCCTCCCCCCTAGAACTAAGCCCCACTTACCGCCATTCGGGACTTCGGTAGCCCGGGCTCTCCCTCGGGCATGGGAGCCCCGCTCTCAGGCACTCCGTAGGCGCGTGCGCGGGACTTCCGAAGACGGAAGTCCCGCCCAAAGGAACTGGCTCAAACGCGCATGCGCAGTGACCAGACGCTAGCAAAATCATTTTTCTATTAGGCATTGGCATCTTTTCCTACCAGAGCATTAACCGCTTGATATGCGTCACAAATTAAATGTTGCACGGTCTGGCCTCGTCACATGTCTTTACGCTTAAAACCAATGATTAATTTGTAAAATAAATCAAAAGCGCTGGGTGCAGAGTTCTAGAAGTCTGAAGCTGGGGTTGTCCATTACCGAGGTTGCCTACTTTAGATTCCTTCTTATGCCCCAGGCTATTGTCCAACCCTTTGCAACTTGATGCTCGGATATCATGAGGTGATTTTCTATTTCAACATTCCCTTTTAAACGTTTACATACATTGCTGTGCATGGTAGTTACACGGCGCTATATACAAATGCAGAGGTCTTGGCTATAAATATGTATTTAATTATTACTTTAAACGGACAAACTCAATTTTAATTAATTTATTAAACGAGTGACTTAAAGCAGAGGGTTGTTGGGATGAAAAGTTCAGAATTCCGACGGGTGAAGCAGAGAAACTCGCCGAAACAGCAGTCCTCAAGGTCTCAAACAAGATTGCATCGATATTTGCATTTTCATACGGGGGATGGGGATTTTAAATGGCAACAGTTTCTGATACTGAGGTAGTGCAATGTAGAAACCTAGAATGGAAGAGTCAATAGTTCGTCTGCAGGGAAGGAGATGGGTGTGCCCGCCCTCCCACATGCCGCCTCCGGTCTGTCATCGTCGGGGTGGACGTGTGCCGAGTCCTCCCAGCTGCTGCGGCCGCCCATCCCCTCTGGGCGAGGCCGTGGGCTGTGCCGTCACCATTCAGGTACATTAGCCTCGGGCACCAGCAGCAGCTACACTGTAGCAAGGGCAGAGTTCACCCCGACTACACGCAGGAAAACACCTCTGCAGAAAACAGTGAGTATCTCGGTCCACAGCAGCCGTGCGTGGGTTTAATGACGGACTTGTCCGGAACTTCATTTCTAGTAATCTCCACCGCATAGGAAAGCAGACAGATACGCTTTGGGGACATTGTTTCTTTTAGTTTTGCCGCTTGGGTCTTGTTCTCTTAGTATGTTATGATTTTTCAGTTCAGGCTCGAAGTACAAGGCATCAGTAGTCTCACGATTGTACGCAGCATCAAGACTAGTGCGATCGGACACTTACTGTTAATGCACCCAGCTACAGCCACTGGTAATTTCACCGGGTAGCCTCCCAGTCCATTTTTTTTTGTTGGTTTTCGAAGTGCATTAAAAAAAGTATGGGAACTGTGATACTGTATGCAATGGGGGCGCGGTGAGTGAGCAGGGGGCGGGCCATTATAAATTATAACTTTTATTAAGTATTAATTATTTAAAAAAATTATAAGCCATTGATATGTGTAATAGCAATACATCTAAATCACGTAAATACAACACATATTGCATTACAAATGCTATAGGTGTCACATTTGCGAAAGTTATAACTATTGGCATTATAAATGACAAAGCTATTAATTTCGCTATTTTCAAAACCAACGCATAAATAAAAAAATTGTCATTTACAATACCATATATTGTATGTATAGAATTACATGGTGAATACATGCTTCAATATCTTAAAGCAGGTACAATTCCGCAAGGGCTGCAGATCAAAAACATACCAGGTCTATTTGCCCACATAAAAGAATTTCTGGAACGATGGTCACAAATAGCGAATCGTTGCTCGCGTGACCTAATAATGCTTATAGTGGAGACAGCAAAAGATCTAATTATCCAACTACTAAAAGAAATATCAGAGTTGGAAGGTAAAATTAAATCTTCTCCAGCTATTGCTGACGCAAAAAAAGCCCTTGACGACATAGAATCTGAACTAAGTTCATATAATGATTACTTGACGAAGCGTAAAACTGAAAAATTACAAAAAGACATTAGAAACTTCAGCAGAGAACGGGTATACCCCTACCTAGCTGATGGTTTCTATACTACAGCAGAAGATAACAACTATGACACGTATACAAATCAACAATACACAAGACCATATTATAGAAAAACTTCTACTTTTTCTAATACATCGGGATCGGATAGTGATGGAGGCTCCGTATCCTCTGATCTCAGAGGAAGTAGCACCCCCCAATATAACCAAGGCCGTAGACCTTTTTTAGGGAGACGCAATCCCCACAGGGGAAACTAGAGACCACGCTATCAGAATCCCCAATATCAACAACCGATGCAATACCAACCACTTCTACAATACCAACCTCCAGTCCAATATCCCCATCCATATCAGGGCCCTCAAATAACAAACCCGAACCAGTTTCTGGAAACACGGAATGCCCGATACTGGAGGCAGTAGACACCATTCCCATCTTTAACCTAAGTCAAATCAGCCTCAATCAGTCGAGTATGTCACTACTATCAAAAGGGCTATCTTTTGTACCCCACACGGGTGTAAACAAATTCGAACTTTTTGCAGATCTAGTCAGTTTCTTTCAGAAAATCCGATTAAAATTCTTCTTCTCTGAAAATCAAACCAATAACGAAAATTGTAACAAGTCAGGGCTGGCACCCAAATCGATCTTTACACCGACCTTGGATGAAGTATCCCCAGAGGTAGGAATATTTGAAAAAGTGGTATATAAGAAACTAACTCAGGCCACAGAATACATTCCCAGAACCCCATATAATATTTCATCAGAAGAATATGAGGCTTTAACCAACCTCAAAAATTCTACATCAATCACAATTAAAAGTTGTGACAAGGGCGGAATAGCCATCATGGACACTCAAAACTATGTTTCCAAAGTTGAAAATATGCTCCAAGATAGCAGGTTTCATACAAAAATAACCAGAAACACTACATCACACACAAAAGCTAAAATACTCCGCCTCACCACCCAGGCGCTTAACAATAATGTGATCTGCAAAAAAGAATATGACTACTTAAATGTGGAGAATCCCAAACTACCGTGCCTATATGGAACACCTAAAGTCCATAAAAATATATCTGACCCCCCTCTGAGGCCGAATGTCAGTACAATAGGATCAATAACAGAACCAATATCCAAATATCTAGATGCTATACTATGTCCTTACATCAGTGATATCCCAGGGTATATTAAAGACACAAGCCAAGTGATTAACTCACTAGAAGGAATGCCCTACAACCATCATAGACAATGGCTAGTCACCCTAGATGTGGAAAGTTTATATTCCAACATTCCATGTGAAGGCGCTCTTGAAGCAGTAGCATGGTTTATAGACGCTTATCAGGTTGACTGTGATCCCAAATTCATCCATGACTGCCTCAGTATCATTCTAAAAGAGAACATCTTTGAATTTTGTGGTACCTTATATAAGCAGGTGAAAGGTGTAAGCATGGGAGCCTCCTGTGCTCCCACAATAGCAAATATTTATGTGGCACATTTCGAACATCAGTTTATATTCAAAGAGGAAGCCCCCTTTTTCGAGACAGTCATTAACTGGTCTCGATATATAGATGACATTATTTTCATATGGAATGATAATGAAGATATTCTAAAGGAATACATTGAATGGTTGAACCTGTGTGACAGCAATCTTCAATTTACGTCACATAGTAGCACAGACCCCATTGAGTTCCTAGATATCATGATCAAACATGAATATGGGTCTCTATATGTTGATCTATTCACAAAACCAACAGCACGTAACACTATCCTACATCACTCTAGCTTCCATCAGATGAAACAAAAAAATGGAATCCTTTTCGGACAATTCTTGCGACTACGTCGCAATTGTACGAAAATAAGACTACGATTTAAGAGCCTGCGTCATGAAGAAAAAAATTCCTAGATCGAGGATATCCTCACCGTGTTGTTCGTGACGCATATAAACAAGCTCGATTTTATGATAGGCAACATCTCCTTATACACAACCCTAAGGCGAAAGAGACAAACCTGGTGTTTGTTACAAGACACTCCATTCTAAACGAACGAATTCGCCAAATAATATGCTCAAACTGGCATATATTAAATACCAACAAAGAGCAAAGTACAATCCTACAAAAGCCAATGTTTGCATATCGCAAAAATAAAAACTTAAAAGACCTAATAGTCAGATCACGCATGTCCTCAATAACAAAAAAGCAAACTACCCAACGCAGCATAGTAGACATGCAACCTATTCAAGGCAACTTCAAATGTGGTACCTGTGTATCACGCCCCATGGCTATACAAAATGCATCAATATGTCATAATGGAGTAACAATTAAAAGCAAAGAAATGACGAACTGCAAGTCCAAAAACATTGTATACATAATACTTTGTCCGTGTCTAAAAGCATATGTTGGTGAAACATCTCGGTCCATGAATGTTCGATTAATGGAACACAGATCAGCCATTCGAACAAAAAAGCTGGCAGCACCAATGGTGAGCCACTTTCTAGAAAACCAAAATAACCCAGACGATTTACGCTGGTTTATATTGGAAAAAATAATAACTAAAGCCGGTTTATGTTGT
This sequence comes from Lissotriton helveticus, assembly GCF_964261635.1. Classification (NCBI taxonomy): domain Eukaryota; kingdom Metazoa; phylum Chordata; class Amphibia; order Caudata; family Salamandridae; genus Lissotriton; species Lissotriton helveticus. The sequence continues at coordinate 491,815,255 of NC_136057.1, read as the reverse complement.
GACACCGTAAGGAAAAAACGAGAGGTCTATTATAGATTTATGTTAGACACAGAGAAAAACGGACTGAATTCAATGACACCGTGGGATCAGGCAATTATATGATTCCGTGCAAAGATTTGATGCTAAAACTGTATGTAATTGGATTAATGAACTATATGATACTACCTGCATAAACAAGTCAGTATAATAAATATGTGAAAGGATGTTTGGAATATATGAGATTTTCCAACAGAGATATGTATTGCCAATATCAACACTAGTATTCCTTTGTTTGTATATATGTGAATGGAAGCATAGAGTGATAGATAGGGCACCAAATCTGCCATGATGATGTTAGAAATAAATACATGCATAAGCTGGATGAACACATATACGAAGCCTAACATTTTCATATAATACATGTAGCAACAATATGGCCGCAAAGGTTCTAGCAACACAAGCACCTTTCTTACAGCCACATATAAGCCTACGTGCAGTTGATAGCTGCACAAATAATTATATATGTGTCTGTGTGATATTCTTATGTCAGCTATGTTTGACAGAATGTTGGGTCTTTTTGTATTATCCCTATATTGCAAGAAATAATCATTATCAGGAACCCTATCTATGTCTAACCCTTCGTGCTGGAATTACTATCAAGGATATTGGTTTGCCTTATTTTATACAGAAGTATAGAACATATAGATATTTCCTATGGAGAAGTCTATTGGCCCGTTTCAATACCATTTCATGGCTCAATAACAAGTTCCTCTTATATATCTCTATCCACCTCGAGTATCATGAATACCTATTCATCTACCGCTCCACTTGTAAGCTTTCTATGTATATTCACGGCAAGAAACTAAAGTCCTTCATTGGTGTTCATTGACATACATCACCTGACTTAAGTGAGCTATATATATATATGAGGCGAGCCCGCCCAGTTGCGTTTACTACCTCCGACGTTCACGCCGGCGTCTAGAGCACCCCCAGCTGAGAGGGCCATATCCCACAGAGTGAATCAACATCAACCGGTAAGCCGCTTCGCATGCAAGTAGAGTTTCAACTAACTGTGAAACATCGCACATAGATTATTTTATCACAAGACAGAACGTGGATTGATTCTAGTTTAAACGGGCACAGAGGGAGAGCAAATATTATAAAAAGGGCTCGGGCATACGCTCATGTCGGCCTAATCACAGCTCATGACATGACTTGTAAAATAATCAAAGAATTCTAAGGCGAGTCTTAAAACTTAAGGACCTAAACACGCTGGGTTAAAAAGACAGAGGTATGACTCAGAGTATATAAACAAACGTCTAAGTGATGTTTAAAAAGAATTAACTAGAATGTGCCTCTTATAATACAAATATACAGCAAGGATTGCTCATGGTTATATGCATGTTTTTTCTAGATCTACCACCCGCAACTAGGATCTTTCTGGCCCGAGGTCAAGTGATATTCTTTACATATCAGGTACTATTATTTATTTAGTTAATTAGGTTACCGAGATGAATGGCAGCTCTGATACTGTGCAAACAAGAATCCCACATTACTAGTACAGCTGTCCTACAGCGTACTTTAAACAACATTTGCACAGCCAGGAAGACTTATGAATTTGTGTGTAAATGTCTTTTCCAGATTCAATACCTGAACGTAGCATCCTCCTGATCCCTGGTTAAGCCTATTGCTATAAATAATGCAGGTACTATATATTTATATCTTATGTTAAAGAAACATTCTTTACCAGAACGGCTACCTCACAGCATGTTAATTGATAATACTGTTATAGTGAGGAAGGCCTGTGAATGTGTGTATATGTTAAAGGAACATTCTTTTCCCAAAATAGTTACCTCACATCGAGTAATGTAACAACCCTGTACGTTATTTTCACACTAGAACCAATCATCAAGGTCTATCTTAAGCGATCTACATAAGTGGTCCTCCCTAACTACTCTCGGGCGTATAACCACACTTAGGAAGGTGGATTCCCAGTTACACCTTACTCCAAGGTATGAACGCAGGCATTGTTTTATTCATATGAACTAACTGATCAAACAGAGCCTGATAGTAAGAGACCAAGGTATATTGATTGAAATACACCCTTTGATTTATCTCTTTCCGTTTAGAATGCTGCATATAAACATAATCGAATATTAGGAACAGCAAGGGGATATCCAGCTCTGACGCACGATCAAATCACATTTTTGCTCCCATATTTCCTCACACCGAGTGCCATACATGTAAGTAATAAATAGGCACCGCATGCCATTATGTTCCCTTCTAGGCTTACCAATCCTGTAACAGCTTGTGTGCCATTTACAAATAGGCATATATGTTTTCATCCAAAAACACAAATAAAGCATAAACATAAATCAAAAAGAGACATATTTGAATAAAATGAATGAATGAACTGAAGTCAAATTTATTTAATAGTTGCTGTTGTTGAACATTTTCTATGTTTTTTTCCTCTGAATAATTATATGGATCATTGACGTACAAAACTAGATGTGGCATTGTAGTGTTTTCAACCCTAAACTAGTCTATGTGGCTCAAAAAAGTGTTTGTTTTAAAGAGAAAGTATGCACATGCTCTAGTTGTAAATAAAAGACAGGCATGGTTACAATGTTCTGAAAACAGTAAATTAGTTAAGAAATAGTTTTGCCCATTACAAGTGTTTTCTTTTTCTCTCTTTTAATATACAATGTGACTTACACCGATGTTTTTATTTATAGTGTAAAAGACGGGACACCTGATGAAGGCTCTCAAGCCGAAACGTGCGCAGTGTGTGTTATCCTACCGCCTTGCCCTCATCATCATCTTAGTTTGATATTCACTCTTGTGTGTGCCATAGATGTTTTTTATGTATTATCTTTTTTTGAAATAATATGAAATGTTATGAATGTACAAATCCTATAATATGAAATGTTATAAATGTAAAAATCTTATATAGAGTAAGAAAAAGGTGAAAAAATCCCCCCCAAAAAATTGTTTTTCGTATATACAAACAAAATACCAAAAAAATATCTATTTTCAGAAATAATAAAAATTGCAATATCAAATCCATTCTAGGTGTTGAGTCTATATGTAATGGGTTTTTAAATAAGGTATCTTTGAGAGTAAAATATTACTAGCTATAGACCTTTTTCAAAGAATGTTTACTCCCTATGTATAGCTGGTACAGTTTCCATATAGGGGTCCCCTACTTCCAAACCAGCTAAGGGAATCCACGCAGTAGAACATTAAACACTATACCCAGCAAGCAGTGAAACAAACACTGGCAAAGCCAATCAGAGTTTTGGATTGTTCAACATGGCCCCATCTTCTCACATTGCACCAGGATCGACGCATCGCATCGAAGCCCATCTTGCGCATCGCAACCAGGCTGCAGGCCGACAACCTACGTATCACTCCCACACCGCTAAGGATCAAGACGCATCCCCTACTCTGAGCAAGCATTGAGGGATGACGCATCATCTCCCCCGGTGCACAGAACCGACCCATCCCCCTCTGCGAGCTTTTAGTTTGTTTTGCATTACGCATCCAGGTACTTTTATGAGAACTGTGTCGCATTTATCACCAACTTGAACTAAGCAACTTCTACTATCTTTAAGTCAATCTTAAGTACAGTATTGTGGATTTTTGTCGTTTGTGGTCTTGTGTTTAAGTCTATATAAAGAATAAATATTTTTATAAAACCTGTGTGGTGTCCATCTGCAGTGTTTCCACTGTATTGCTGTGTATATTCACAAATGCTTAACACACTGCCTCTGAGATAAGCCTGTCTGCTCGTGCCAAGCTACCAAGGGGGTGAGAAGGGGTTATCCAGTAGTGTAATCCCCTTATCCTGACTTAGAAGCAAGGGTCCCTATTTGGACAAAGGTGAATACCATTGCCAACTTGAGACCCCCAGATCTAACAGAAAAGAGAACCACACCAGGTGTATTTATATATATATAATATGTATTCATTCTAAACACACCCTACTAGTCTCTTTATGAGGCTAGAGGTAAAAGCACATATGTTACACTTACTATCACACAGTAAATTAGCACAATATACGTTGAGCTCTAGGGGCGTACCAAACCATATATTAGGAAAGTGGTATAAGAACCACAACTTGACTAGACACAAGGCCTAGAGCCTGTAGAATCGCTGGGCCCACAAGGAACCACCCAAGGTAGTGACACAGGAGCCCAATGGGGGACGCGTGCAGTGTGAGAACACAGACGGAAATCACCGTTAGCTTCTATGGGAAAAGTCGCGGTTGGAAATTTAAAGATTAAGGACACTTAGGAGAGGACTTTGAGCAAACCCCTTTTAGACTTATGGGGTTCTAGGGCCAACAGGTAAAGTAGCGCTATCCCAACCAAGGGTAGCGTCACCAAATGCACTCAATAAGAATAAGTTCAAAAAGTGTTGTTGTGAGTTTGTGTCAATAAAGATTTATTGAAGAAAGTTTTTTGTTGTTTTTGACGTTGTACTCACATCATTTTATTTGTCAAATTTTCAAAAATCATGATTTGTTTTCAATTGCCCAATGCATTTCGGGCCGTAGGCCCTTCATCAGGGGATTAAATGTGCTGCCAACAAAGGATAATACACGAATATTAATATGTACAATAATTCATTACGATCATTATAAAGCATATCATGGTGGTATATGTTGCCTTTACTAGATTAAAACAATAGTACATTATCAAGTGTACCTTATAACCCACATGATTAATGTCCCTTTTCCATATCTTTTCACTCATATGCAATACGTTAAACCAAATGTCGAAACAAATGTAAAACACTGCTAGACATGCAAGTGGTTTTCGTTTTATGGATGGCGCCTGATGCGGGTGTTTTTGTGAGGGAAAGTGATAGAAGAAACGTGGTTTCAAGATGTAAACCGATCTAGATAAAGTGCCAATGGTGCATGATAAATAGTGCGCATCCTACCTCGGGGCCAGCTATGTGTGAGCTGGAAAGTCGCACATGTCAAAATATCAGTGTCCTATAAAGCGGAAAAGTAAAATCAGTCGGAGAAATGAAATAAATCTCCAATGTAATACAGCACGGCAAGTGCGTGATAGAGGTGTCATACCCCCACTTTTTAACACTCTTAAGAGAATCGTACCTTGTCAGCGTGTATCAGGCGATGTTTTGGCAATATCGGGTAAGGTATGTCGGAAAAAAAGAAAAAGAGTATGCGATGTAACCGTGGGCGATTGAAAGACATCGCCACAATTATCTAAGTCCTGTCTGGAGAATGCGTGTGTCATGACCAGCCAGGGTCACTTACCGGGTCCGTCGCGTGTGATCTGCTAAAAAACGGGCTACTCGTGGTTTTGCTGTGGGTAGCGGGATGGAATACGGAAGTCTCGACTGTCGGTATGTAATCAAAGTCAAGTGATAGGTCGTATCACGTGGCTCAACAGTAAAGAAATACTACACGCATGCAGCGTGAGACGAAAACAGACTGTGAACGGCAGAAAACAAACCGTTGTCAGGTAAGTGTGGTCCTTGTTAACGAGGTGAAAAAAAAGATAAGGGAAAGCAAAAGTGGGCCCGCATAGATAATAAAATGCGAGGTACAAAGGTTGAGAATTTGAGAGTTTGAAAAGTATTAAACTGAGACATTAAGAACTGAGAACATGTCCAAATGACGTGTACCTGTGTAATATGAATGGTAAATACATGCAAATCTGGACAAGTACTACTGTCAGTATTTATGCAACCCCAATATAGATAGAAAACATCGATGAATTGCAGAGAATCATTTTTTAGAAAAAACCTTGGGTTATCAGTGTCACTTTAATGGATAGTATTTTCATGTATTTACAGAAAACAATTCAAATCCAAACGATCATTTAGTCCTTTGGGTTGGATCGTGGTCAAACGGTTGATCCAGAATATCTCGCATCTCAGTAAATGTTGACTGTTGTCTCTTCCTGGTAGAATACTTGGTTGTTCCAAAACTAGAAATCTAAGCTGGCTTGGAGTATGATTGTGGGTGTTAAAATGTACAGCTAATGGTGATTTTAAACTCTTCATTTGAATGTTACTTTTGTGTTCCGTCAGTCTAGTTTTTATTTTTCGTTCAGTTTTGCCAACATAGGCCAAGCCACAAGGGCATTTGAGCATGTAAATTACATTGTGGCTGTCACAAGTAGCAGATACTTTCAATTTGATTGCTGTTCCTTGGCTGGGATGTCAAAATTCACCACCTTTGATAATGGCATTGCAGTTGCCACAGTTGTGGCATGGTACTGTGCCTTTGTATGCGGGTGGTTTCGATTCACTTCTTTTGTTGAGTATTTCTTTCAAATTTCTTGTCCGCTGATATGCAAACCTGGGTAGAATAGAAAAAATGCCCTTAAAGGCTTCTTCCAGTGCCAGTAGTGACCAATGTTTGAGTATGATTTTTTTGATGTGATGGCTTTCCGTAGAGTACTTGGATATGAATACTGTTCTTTCTGGTTGTTTGATGTTTTCTTTGGCTTTCAACAGAGAGAATCTGTGGATGATGGATGCCTTGGCGGTTGCTCGATTGAGGATATCACTTGGATAACCTCGCTCCCGAAATTTGTCAATGGTATTCTGTGTGTTTTCAGTGTAAACTCGGTCCGAAGACTAAATCCTTTTAACTCGTAATAGTTGGGAATACGGAAGGTGTTCTTTGAGTGAGGGTTGGTGAAAACTTTGAAAATGTAGTAAATTATTTCTGTCTGTGGGTTTGGTAAATACTGTGGTTTCAAGTTTGCCTTGGGGGTTTTCAATCATAACATCCAAAAAGGCTAATTGTTGGGTCTGTATATTGTGGGTAAATTGAATCATGTCATTGACCTTGTTTAAATCATATATAGCGTCAATTAGAGTTTCTTTTGATCCTTTCCAGAGAATGAATATGTCATCTATATATCTTTTATATAGAATTAGATTGTCTGTCCATACGTTATTGTTCAGTATGTGCTCCAATTCGTATCTGTGCATGAAAAGGTTCGCGTACGCTGGCGCCGCGCAATTTCCCATGGCTGTGCCAGAGGATTGGATAAAATACTCCTTGCTCCACTGAAAATAACTATGGTACAGCGTGAAGTTCAATAACTCCAGGAGAAATATCATGAAATTTTCTTCCATTTCAGTTAGCATCAGAAATGATGCGACCGCTTCAATCCCTAAATTGTGGGGAATTGAGGTGTACAAAGATTGTACATCTATGGTGCAAAGTAACATCTCCTTGGTGTAAGTGGTAGCGTGCTCTTCCAAAATGTTAAGAAAGTCAGTTGTATCCTTGATGTACATTTTTTGCACCATTGGTTGCAAGTGTTTGTCAAGATATCTTCCTACAGGTTCGTGGATAGAATTCACAGTGGAAACGATGGGCCTGCATGGTGGATGGGTAGAATGTTTATGAACCTTTGGGATCATGTATATATGTGGTGTTGACGGGTTTTGTTTGATGAGGTAATCCTTCTCTTTTGGACCAATGGTACCTGAGCTGATGGCTTTGTCAATGATGGTTGTTAATATAGAGATAAACTCTTTAGTAGGTTCGTGTAAAATTTTGTGGTATGTGTTTGCATCCATTACGTGTTCGTTGACTTGTTTGTTGTAGTACTCCGTATCCAAAATAACGAGGGCGCCCCCTTTGTCGGCCTGGCGAATTGTGATGTCAGTTTTGTCTGCCAATTTTCTTAAGATTTGGTATTCCTTTTTAGACATATTGGAAAATTTGGACTGTGGTTGCTTGTACATACCCTCTATCTCTTTAGAAATCACCTTCTCCTAAGCATCTAATACTTTGTGGCTTGTTGGAGGCATAAATGTACTTTTATTTCGTAGACCCAGGAGAGTGTCCTTTGTTGGTTATGTGGGTGTTGGAATGACATCGGTAAAAAAGTGTCTAAGCCGTAGTGCTCTCATAAATTTGTATACACTTATTTGAGTGTCCAAGGAATTTGAATGATGGGTAGGAACGAACGTAGTGCCTTTCTGTAAAACCTTTTCCTCAAATTGAGTAGTTTTGTGTTTAGACAAGTTTATTATTAGGGTTTTTGACTCCTCGTGTTTTTTGCAACTGGGTCTCCTTGTGTTCCTCCCTTTGCCCCTCCTGGTTCTTGGGCCTTTCTCTAAAAAAGGCTCGGTGATTGTATTACTTTGTCCTTCATTGGATGTGGTTGGTCTTTCATTGGTTTTGCCCTGGGTAGTTTTACTGGGTGGATATCTCCTACGTTGGGATTCATCAGATAATGAAGTTTCATCCGTAGATCTACCTGTGTTTGGTTTTTGTTGCCTGCGCCTTGCATAAATATCCGCCCAGTTGTATACCTCGCCTAGTTTGTAATCTAGTGAGTCACGTTTAAATTTCCTAATTTTACATTCGTTTATCTCTTTAGTGTAGATGTCGAGTTGTTTGTTAATGTCATTGATCATATCATTCTATTTCCTCAGTCGTGAGCATTTGGCTCAATTCTGATTTGAGTTGTTGAGTTTCTTTGGTTAGTTCTTGGATGAGTTTTGCTAGTTCCTCTATGATGAGAAGTATGAGGTCTAAAGAGCATTTGTTGAGTATAGCTTGCCATTTTTCTGTAAATTTTGAGTTGTTTTTGCACAATGTGGATTTGAGCGAGATGCGAAGTCCGCGTGGTATCCTCTGTACCTTGTGATATTTAATTAGTGTACTTGCATGTAACTTTTGGTTAATTGTTTTCTTGGACATGTACAACAGTTGCTTAATGTTACTCTGTTTGGATCCTGTGCTGGTTGTGAGATCTAGGGCCAACACCCATGGGAGCACCGGAGTACTCGAGTTACCTCACCCAGGGAAGCCGGGTGCATAGGTTTCTTTTGGTGTCGGGAATCATCGTTGATTTCAAAGGCGATCTGCTGCAAAGTGCTGCTGCCGTCGAAGAGGAAAGTGTCCGGGGTGATCTGAGCCTGGATCGAAGATAAGAAGAACCTGAAAGCAGAGGAAGCAGTGGGGACAGAGTCTGGGTCACTAGCCAGTGATCAGGGGCACGATAAACAAATGCCCACTGATGTCGGGTGATTTCAGGTTGAAGAGGTGAAGCTTGGCTCTGCAGCCACGAGGACCAGGATGCGTCGACAGTGACCAGGAGCTGGATTCGAGCTGTTGCACGAAAGATGTCGAGTGCTGCAGCATCGGTGACCGGATTGGACCCAACAAGCCTTGGCAACAGCATCCCACGCAGAAAGTGAAGAAATGCTTTGGTGGGGACCAGCAAGGTCTGGGGTATTCACCAGGTAGTGGAGAGTCAGGGAACGTCTGGAACAACTAGGGAAACCCAATGAAAATTAAAGTTGCCTTCTCAGGGACCCACCAGTCAACGGACCAGGGACAGCAAAGGTACCTCGAGCGAAAACAGAAAGGGACGGCTCACAGAACACTCGTGGAGTGTAGGTCAGCAATCTTTGGTGGAAAAGGTGCTCAGCGCTTGGGCTACAAGTAACCCAATGCACAGCCTCAAGAGGCGTCGAGAAGCTGATGCACTTGCAAATGTGCATGGTGACCAGGAGTTCCGGTTCCACGTTACTCACGAGGGCTGCGGGTCTCAGGTTTGCTGGGGACTCTGGTCGGCCTCTGAGAAGTCTGGAAATCCACCTCCTGGGCTGCAATTACTTCGGAGTTCGGCTGAAGCTTCAGAGATGCAGACCGGCAAATGCTTCGTTGGAGCCTGCCAAGCAGAGGAGTAACTCCTTTACTCCAAGGGAGATTCTTCAGTCATCTAGTCGTGTAGGTTGTCGAAGTTCCAGGATTTCTGTAGCAGAGTTTCTTCCAGGTGTAATCTAAAATCCTGTAGTCAGGGGTTCCTTTCTTATACCCAAGGAAGTGGTTGGACTTACTCTGGGGACCCACCTGTAGGAGGATTTGGAAAGAGGGGTGGCTACACCCATTTCCTTTGTCCAGTTTCGCCCAGAGCTGGGGCTGGTAGCCTCTGCAACCGGTTTGAACTGGACTATGCACAGGGACACCAAGTGTGCCCCCGGTGCAGACTTCCAAGCACTCTCAGAGTGCACCCACCCAGCCCCAATACGCTAAAGCCTGTCTGGGAGGTGGTTACACCTCCCTTTGACGGGCCTTTGTCCAGGCCTCCCCCGTCGGAATTTCGTCCAGCAGCAGGAGGCCAGACTCATGTCTGTGGCTGCAGCATCCATTTTGTGATGCCAGGGCTCTTTTAAACTGGTACAGCGTATACCAGAACAGCCCCAGAGAATAGGTTCCGAAGGCTGCAGAGGGGCCCTGCTGATGCAAGGGCGCCCTCTCGCACAAAACCAAGCACCCTGCCTTCAGGATTGATAAGGCCTGCCATAGGGGTGACGGATAGATTTCTATGTGCAGTGATTTAGGGTAGATATAGGTTACCCAGGCTGCAGTAGTAGTCATGTGGTGTCATTTTTGAAGGCTTCCCAGGGGTGGCTTAATACATGCTGCATAGGCCCCTGCGGTACCTTTGCCCTTGGTACCTAAGGTACCATATACTAGGGACTCATAAGGGTACCCCAGTAACCAAACTTGAGTGTACCTAAATTACTTGGAATCAATTTAAAGAAGAAAGCAGATAGGCTGGGGCCCTGAAAGGCAGGATCCTAGCCAAATTAAGTCAAAAGCCATCAAAATACCAGGAAAAAAAGTGGGGGCGACCATGTAGTCAGATTCCACCTTCCTACATACCCCCCCAAACGAAAGGAGATCAGGCTAACCTTGCCCAGTTGAGCCCATATTGACTTAAGTGGGGAACCACATTTCAAAGGCATCACGCACCTGAGAGAGGAAACGCTGCCTTGCGAGAGCTAGAGAGTGAGTCTGTCAGCGGGACTGCGACGCCAGTGGAAGCAGGAGCTGAGTCCCCTCTGCCGCCGCAATCTAACATCAACGCGGAAAGCAGAGCGGGGGGACTCCAACACCCAGGAGCCTGAGCGGGCGCGCGCACCAGTGACGCGCAAGAAGGCGCCCGGAGGCGCTTAAAACAGCGGCGCCGCCGGAGCACCTCGGGAACCACATTTCAAAGGCATCACGCACCTGAGAGAGGAAATGCCGCCTTGCGAGAGCTAGAGAGTGAGTCTGTCAGCGGGACTGCGACGCCAGTGGAAGCAGGAGCTGAGTCCCCTCTACCGCCGCAATCTAACATCAACGCGGAAAGCAGAGCGGGGGGACTCCAACACCCAGGAGCCTGAGCGGGCGCGCGCACCAGTGACGCGCAAGAAGGCGCCCGGAGGCGCTTAAAACAACATCGCCCCCTCCGCGTAGCGGGACGCGAGCGGGACCAAGCGCGGGCAAAGGGCGGGCCCTCTGTGGCCCTCAGAGGCCAGAGGAGCCTGGCCTGGGCCAGACACCCTGTCAGATTGCTAGTAGCTCACGGGATCATGGGTTACTGAACTGTAAGTCTGCCAACTGTTTATGTTTTATTGTTTTTTACCACCGGGACTTACTTACGAGATTGGCATAATTGTCGAAACCTCCCACTGCTCTACTTTTGGGCACTGATAGTGTGTGTTAGGAACTGCAGAGAGACTAGAAGCATGGCAGCCGCAGGGGCAAAAAAGTTGACTGGTACCCTCGATGATTTCATTGTCCGTACCCATGCGTTAATTGATGAAGGGATTATTTTAATGGATAGAAGGGTGTCTCAAGACTTGGCCAAGGCTAGGCGATCCTCCTTAGGCCTCATAGCTCAAGCTTGTACCCCCAATGCTGTAACTGGTCCGAACACTCTTGCTATTGTACACAATGAGGGGGGCTATGATGTCCTAAGTTCTCAAGAAGGTTTGGAGGCAACCCCTAACCTTAGCCTGCTAGCAGATAGCTGCCCAGTTGAAAATGAGATTGACAATCTTTCTATGGTTAATGCTCTAAATCAAAGAGGTATGAAAGAGGGGGCTATTCCCAAACAAAAGACCAACAAATCCACTATTCGCAAAGGGAAAAAAGTGCATGTTACCCATAATCAAGACCTAGCCCCACTAGACCCGGTGATCTCGAACACGAGTAGCAACCTGGTTGCGCCTAGTAATGATATTGGGGGAGCGCACCAGACTAATGTCGGCCTACCCTTAAACCTACCAGATGATACTGTTATAGACAGCAGCTTGGAGGAAATTTTGGAACTAAGTGGCGAGGCAAACAACCAAGTTAGAAGCAGTGAGGATGGAAGTAGCCTAAGTATGGTAAACAATAACACCTTTGAAATGTTAAAAACCCTCCTTGAACCCATTGAGGTTAGGTTACGCTGCTTAGAAACAATATTAAAAAACATCCATAAAGACATAAGCGCCCCTAGTTTCAATTTGAATAATAAAGTATCCCATCTACAAACCATAACGAATAAGTCATCCTTAGTTAATAAAAGTGTTCCCACCATCAAAAAAAATGTGCCCAATAATCCTGGTAACACCATCAACCCAGGTGGCACCATATTAAAAACTCCCGACCCTAAACAAACTCTGAATCCAGCCAAACCTAAGGTAACTCCTCAAGTCAAATTTAAAGGTCCTACTCCTGCGACTCCAAAATTGGACCAGGTTCCAATAGATATAAGAGAGTCCCGGAGAAACATCCATCTACCCCCGGATGCATGTCCATACGTTGTGATCCTGACCGGGGTTACTGAAATTGTACCAACTGAAGTAGAATCTTACCAGGCTCTGAAAAATAAAGTATGTCATTGGCTGACTAAGAACCACCCATTACCGGCCAATATGCCTAGTAACATTCTAATGGTGGAGAGATCTCCTTGGGTTGGTGGTAACAGAAAAAACCTTCAAGGAGACTGCATCGTGGTCACCTTTGAGAACCCACAGGTGGTAAAACACATTTGTGGACGTACTCCTCGCTATCATGCAAGCACAGTTACTGCCAGGCCTCTTTCCTATTTCTACTCACAGGGGAATCAACTAGACAAAAGATGGAGTTGGCTAAGGGGCCCACAGGAACACAAAATCAGACAGAAGTTTAATCCCCCATGGGAGGTGCAATCTCACGGTTGGGAGGAGGGTGTTGAGGAGGGATGGAACCCGGTCAGGAGAAAAAGAGCTAGACCTTTCCAGGGAGGGCTTGCTGTAGGGCCCCGAAATAGCTACCCATATTATGACCACCATACTGCGAATGGGCAAGAAAACTATTTTAACGTCCCAACGTTTAATCATTATGAGTGCCCATCATTTATGGAATGGGTAGATTGACAAAAACCGGGCCCATCCACCAAACAGTTGCAAAACATCCCTTCCATTGCCCCACAGTGTAGTCAGCCCATACAGGAGTTAAATATTGAGTTAAATACTGACCCAGTGATAACTATAGGCCAGGGAAGTGAGGGCGGGACATTATCCTGTGCGAAAGAGGACAATGAAATGGGAAGGCGGGGGATCTCCTTGGCCACATGGAACATTGCGGGTCTTAGGAGTAATATAGATGACCCTTATTGGAGGGACCTCATAGGCACCATGGACATAATAGCCATGCAGGAGACATGGGCCACTGAAAATATACTCACAGTTGATGGTTTTACTACTTTTTTTCTCCCAGCAGTCAACTCAAAGCGAGGGCGGGCCAGAGGCGGTCTAGTCACACTGATATCCGCCAAAATTCCTGGCACCTATAAAGAAATACCTACTGGCAGCCCCTACTTCCTCGCAGTTTTAATTACACATAGGGGCTCTAATACTGTATTGCTAGTGAACTTTTATAACTCCTTTGATAGGGAACATCCGGTTGGCAATCTGTTGAGGTTAAACTCTTTTTTAGTCAACTTCAAGGAGTCTATTGAGCCTGAATGCATTGTTATTTTAATGGGAGATTTTAATGTCCAAGGTTGCCAGGATAAATGTCACCCCAATGTCCTATTTGGCCCCCCGGAAGAAGAGAATACCCATTTTGAACACTCAGAACAGGGAACTTTTTTGGAATCCCTGTTGGCTGAGAATGGGTTAATGCTGCCAACCGGGGGGGATGAGGATATTCCAACTTTCACGGGTCATGGCAGTGGGTCTACAATTGATTATATCTTTTTGAGTAGCAGCCATGGGAGCCAAATTATTAGTTATTCAGTTGTAAGGTCCCATTTTAGCGACCACAATCTGGTTGTATTAAAAGTTAAGAATGTATTTGTTATTAAGGAAAATAGCTTGAATCTAGTAGACAAATGTGATATACGACCAACTGACCAGGCACGCAGAATTAAGTGGTGTGGAATAATTCCTGAGGATTTTTTCCGTAATCTTTGCATTAGTAGCCAGGAGGCCTTAAAACTCTGTATGGATGATCAGGCTGGGGATAGTGAGGTAATAGAAGCGTATAAAAGGGTCTGCGCTGATATTCTGTACAACCTGACGCGACAGGGCAAAAGCAAAATGCAAGGGAAGGAAGGCTGGTTTGACAAGAAATGTTCCGCTGCTAACCGCAAATTAAAAGCAGCACTTAAATCTAAACCAGTAGATAGAATGCTTGTGGCCATCCTTAGGAAAGAATATAAGATCACCATTGAAAAAAGGCGGCGCGAGATCAGAGAGGACGCTTGGGCCGACCTGACCTCAATTGATGTTTTGAAAAGTAGCGCCAAATTTTGGGCCGTGGTCAATCAACCCTTTTTCTCAGATTCAAGCAATAATGAACTGGATTGTGGAATCCAAGCAGACAAATGGCACTTGCACTTTAAATCTGTTTACGAACAGGAAACTCCGGGGGCTGAGGGCACGACCAGCTTCCACCAACTCCCCTACAGTTTGATGGTGGATGAGGAAGAGGTGGCCGTGGCCATTGGAAAAATGACTAGTAATAAAGCACCCGGGCCGGATGGGGTTCCCGCCGATCTTTTTAAAGTTGATATTTTATTCTGGTCCAAAATTTTAGCTAGAGTTTTTAACAGAATTTTCAAAGCAGGTATCCCAGAATCATGGACCCAATCAGTGATTGTCCCTATTTACAAAAAAAGGGGATAGGGGGGGAACCGGGAAATTATCGCCCTATCTCCCTCATAGACTCTGCGGTCAAGGTTCTAGGGAGAGTGGTCCTATGCAAACTCACTGAATGGTTAGAGGAGACTAACACCCTCTCCCCCCTTCAGTATGGTTTTAGAAAGGGGCGTAGCACCATCGATCAAAGTCTAAACCTACAACTGCTCATTGGGAAATACACACAAGTAAAGCAAGGATCCCTATATGTTGCCTTTATGGATCTGTCCTCGGCATTTGACCGAGTTAACAGATCCAAGTTGTGGGGTAAGCTTCTTAGCGTTGGAATAGACCCAAATATTGTGTATTTTCTAGCAGACCTTCATAGGGACCTTACTGCCACGGTTCGCTACGACAGAAAAGGGAACTGTACAGGGAAAATCAGTATCACCAATGGTGTAAGGCAGGGATGCATTCTTGCTCCCCTGCTTTTCACACTATATATAAATGATCTGGGCGGAACCTTGGGTACAGTTTGCAAGGATATACCCAGGGCAGGGAAATATCTACTGCCCGCTCTATTATATGCGGACGACGCCGCCCTTATAGCTAGAACCGCAGTGGGTCTACAAAACCTGTTGAATTCTTTTTATATTTTTATGACAAATCTTGATTTAAGTATTAACTTTGGTAAATCTCACGTTATGGTGATAGGACATAAAGCAAAGGCCAAAAAAAATGTGATGACGCTGCATTGTAACGGTCACAAGCTGTCAAGAGTTTCCAGATTCCCTTATCTTGGTGTTGTTTTTGATGACTGTTCTACATGGCACCCCCAAATGCTGGAGAAGAAAAAGGTTTTGGCACGTTCCATCTCCGCGGTCCTGGGTTTTTCACGCAAATTAGGGGTGAAGCCCATAGAGGCAGTTTTAAAAGTGTATGCTGCTAAATGTATTGCCATCGCCATGTATGGTGCAGACCTGTGGGGCTTTAGGCCTAGTAAATTCCTTCAAGTGATAGAAGATAACTTCTTAAAATCAATTCTTTCCCTGCCAAGATCCACTGCCAGCTTCATAGTCCATCAGGAATGCGGCGTGGATTTCTTGGAGGATCGAATTGCTATGGCCCCCCTTTTAAAATGGATATCGGTGTGGCTCAACCCAGAGCTTGAAGTCAACCATGAAATCCTGAAGGACTGCTTAAAGTTAGATCACTGGAACAAGATTCCCTGGCTGAAATATGTAGAACAAATGTGTGTAAAACTGGGACGGCCCGAACTGTTTCATAAACCATCCGTCCTGGTAAAAGCTGATTTGAAGTGGACAAAGATCACTTTCTTGCAGTACAGTGGTATGGACAGAGAAAGCAGGGAGTTGTTAAAGCCCTCTGTTAGGACTCACCAATTGATTGTTCTCTCATACCACGATTTGGAACTCTACCTGAAGGTTGTTAACAACTCACACCACAGGTATCTTCTAACTAAGTTCCGACTGAACAAAGTCCACCTATTAATTTCAGGCCGCCCCAGTTGGACTAGGGACTTGGATTTGGATTTATGCAACTGTGATGGTTACTCAATCATGGACACTGCCCACTTCTTATTTTTCTGTGATCACTTTAATGACATCAGGAAAAAATGTATCATACCCCTGTTAAAGGGGAAAGGCTTCAGGCAGGTCAAACCAGCTTTATTGTACCTCCAATTGTTAACAGATATTTGGGAAATTTATAATGTGGCTAAATTTTTAACCATTGCAGTGAGATTGGGCAAAAAGATTAACTGGCCATAGAATATCTACCATAAACATTGTCCACTGTAACTTGAATCAAGTTTTTTACCCTGTGAAATTTTAATTGATGCTCTTCTTTTTAATTGTAGAATGCTGTTCTTTTTACTGTCATGTCGTATTGTGATTTGTGGACCGTTTTTTGTGTCTTGTACTTTTATGGTTTTTGTAAATTGAACCGAATAAAGTATTTCTTGACTTGACTTGACTTGAGTGGCCATATAAGGAAGAACCTGCACTAGCATGGTTACCCCTTGTTTTATGGTCCACTAAGCAATCTCTCAACCAAAGGGTATGAGAGGGTCTCCACCATGGAGACTCACTACCGGTGAGCTCTTTTGGTAAAGTAAAAGGCTGGTGAGGTGTTTAAGTAGTGAAGTGAGGCCCTAATAAAGTTGGTCTCAGCTTCCTCAGATCACTGGTCACCATGGAGGCCTTACTTTCCATGACTGAGTTGCATCTTGCTCTAAGAGTCAACCTTTCGCTGCCTACAGCTGGGGGTTGGGTCCCTTTGGTTGGAACACTGGAGGGACATGGTAGGGTTGGGCCATTGGTCCCAGGTGTGCCTTTGCGCAACAGAGTCCATCTGGGGTTGGTCCCTATTCAATGTCAAAAGGGATTAATCAGGGGTTTGAGGAATGTTCACCTAGCTAGGGCTACTAGACTGGGTGCCCCTAATCTGCTGATGGGGGGTGGGGGGGAATCTCTGGACAGGGAGCCCTGTGGGATCCACTGACTACCTCTGGGGCAGTTCCTTCACTAGGGGTAGGATCAGTTCCCCGAGGAGGCTGACCCTTACCTATAGTCTGGAGGGAAGAAGAATGCTCTTCATCCCATGTGCTCTCTTATGTAGGAGAGTGGGCCATTCTTTCAGAATCTATCACTCCAAAATTTCCCTGGAGTTGGGCTGTGGCCCTCACAGCCCCACTAACTTTCTCGGGGACGCCCAGCATTCTCAGATGGGCTTGGCCTTCAACTTCATTCCAGGCTAATATTTCCAGACCATTGCCCATAAGGCAATCTACAGGCAAGTTTGGGGTCACTGCCACTCTTTTTGGGCCCGTGACCCCTACCCAGCTGTGATTAACTATGGCCATGGGGTGATCTGTTCTGACATCATCAATGTTGGCCACCTGGTATTTAAAGTCAGGTAAAAGCTGTTGAGGTGGGACTAGTTTCCCTGTCACCATGGTGACACTAGCCCTTGTGTCCCTGAAGGCCACAACTTTCTGACCATTTATTATGGGCCTACCTCTGTTCCCCATGAGAATGCACCTAACTTTTTGGGTGCCACACTACAGCCTGGGGGATTGCTATTAGTAGTACCAGGAGGAGTGTTAGTGTTAGTTGGAGGAACATTTTCTTTATTGCCAATCCTGGGGCAACTGGGATCAGTTTTCCAGTGTCTAGGCTTTTTACAAACATGGCAATATGGATTCTTTTCAGGAGAGGAAGGAGTTTGGGACCCACCCCCAGAAGTGGATTTTTGGGGCTCTGTAGGGAATTTGTCTTTTGATTTATCCCCACCTTTCTCTCGGCACTTGGTAGCATCTTTCTTCTGGTCACCACCTTGATTCTTAGGCCTTACCCTGGTTCTGACCCATTTGCCTGCCTTCTTTCCCAATTCTTGGGGAGAGGTCAGATTGGAGTCCACCAGGTGCTGGTGTAAAAGCTGGTTTTGACAGTTACTAAGGATCTGCTCCCTCATAATTAAGTTGTACAATCCTTTGAAACCACACACCTTACTGCCATGTATCCAGCCCTCCAGAGCCTTAGTAGCACAATCAACGAAGTCAACCCAGCCCTGAGTCTGAGCCTTTTGGGTATCTCTGAACTTTATCCTGTATTGTTCAGTGGTTAGGCCAAACCCCTCAATCAGAGCACTCTTCAGGACTATATAATTATCAGCATCCTCTTCTCTGACAGTGAGGAGCTTGTCTCTACCTTTGTCTGCAAAGGAGAGCCACACGATTGCAGCCCACTGTTCCTGGGGGACCCCCTGAACTTTACAGGCCCTTTCCAGTGCAGTAATATATTTGTGGATGTCATTCCCACTCTGGTAGGATGGACAATCTTGTTTAAGTTCCTATGGTCATGAGTAGGGGTGGGCAGAATTTGCGTAGTCGCGCTAGGCAAAGTTCTTCTGGTCACCACCTTGATTCTTAGGCATTACCCTGCTTCTGACCCATTTGCCTGCCTTCTTTCCCAATTCTTGGGGAGAGGTCAGATCGGAGTCCACCAGGTACTAGTGTAAAAGCTGGTTTTGACAGTTACTAAGGATCTGCTCCCTCAAAATTAAGTTGTACAATCCTTTGAAACCACTCTCCTTACTGCCATGTATCCAGCCCTCCAGAGTCTTAGTAGCACAATCAACAAAGTCAACCCAGTCCTGAGTCTGATCCTTTTGGGTATCTCTGAACTTTATCCTGTATTGTTCAGTGGTTAGGCCAAACCCCTCAATCAGAGCTCTCTTCAGGACTATATAATTATCAGCATCCTCTTCTCGGACAGTGAGGAGCTTGTCTCTACCTTTGTCTGCAAAGGAGAGCCACAAGATTGCTGCCAACTGCTCCTGAGGGACCCCCTGAACTTTACAGGCCTTTTGCTGCTTTTTTCCTGTTCGCGATCGCTGCTTGCGTGCTCGGGGAGAAACATCTTGCGAACATGCATTTTGAGAACGCGAACAAGCAAAAAATTCCGCGAAGCTGCGGAACGCAAAATTTTGGGCAATTTCGGGTTCTCCGCGGAAAGCCAAATTACCCAAATTCCGCGAGCGGAACGGAATTTACCACCCAGGCCTAGTCATGAGACCTATCTCTAACACTAGAAATGTTGCTGCCACCATGGGGCTCTAGCCCCATCTTCTTTCTAGCTCTTTGGAGCTCTAGGATTTCTCGGTCTAAGGCTACCTGCTGTCTTCTGACTCTAAGTTGAGTTTCCTCAGACCTCAGCAGCCTGTCTTTCCTCTCCTCAGAGGTTTCCCTCCTGAGAGAAGAAACAGAGGTCCCTACAGCCGAGTCAGAATGGACAGACTCCTCTGAAGGAGATCTTGACCTTCTATGCACACCTCCAACTCTTCCTGGGGGACAAAGAGAGAGTCACTTTGGCCTCCTTCCTCATTACTGAGATGGCGTCGGCCATCCAGGTGAACAGAGCGGACCCAGGGAGCAGAGAGGCGGTGGGCAGTGCGGACCGCCTTCTTCCTTTGTGTCTGTGGGACTGCCCGGTGAAACCTGGTGGCTGGGAGCAAGGACATTGGGGACGAGTGGACGTGTGGTCGTGGACTACATCTCATCCCCTGTTTGTAACATCCTGGCCCTATAAGTGGGAGGCTGGTCAGTAGGGTGCTCGAAGTGGTGTCTGGTGGGGTGCCTAGGGACATAGCGGCGAGATCACTGATACGGATATAGGCGGGAGCTGACCAAGGCCTGGACACCCCGGTAAGGGATATTGCCGGTGACCTTTCCTGCTGGGGTGGCAATTGGCCGGGTCTCCTCCTCTGATCCAGCACCTCCCGGGCTCTGGGAGCGGCGCTAGTGTTTATGCGATGTAGACTTGTGCATTACGGGTGGAGGGGAGGACTTGTTGGATTGGTGTGCGGTAGGGGGAGCGGGTGCGGGTGCGGGAGCAGACCCTTGCTTCAACCTCTAAATAGCCCTCTGTGCCCTTATCTGGCCTCTGTGACGCAGGGGGGCACATCCAGCAGTAACCAAGTAGGTTTACCGCTAGACGAACAGAAATCGCAAGTGACGGATACTTGCCGTCTTGGAAATGTGGATGCCCATGAAGCGGTAGTCACCGCCTCAAGCGTTTTTTCCCGACTAAGGAAAATACACCCTTTTTACATGAGATCGCAATTTGCAATCTCTTATTTGAACTAGGGCAGGACGCACCTTAGCGTGTGCGGACCACCCAGTTCTTATTTCACGGTCCTGACGAAAACCAAAGAATTTTTTCAATGGTTGAAACATGTAGACCTAGTTATCAGTAGTTTTGTAAAATTTCACATAGCACACTTCGCTATTTTTAACACGCCATACTTCTCTAGACACCAAAGCCTACCTAATTAGGCATAGGTGCCACACTATGTTTTTATAAGGGTTCAGGCACTCAAGAATAAACATTTGAAGTGAGTAGTTTTGGCCCTTTTTAATACACTTGTCAATTTTGTTAGTTATGCACACATAAAAGAAACAAGCATTTACAATGCAACGGTTTCGCCTTTCAAAAAGTTAGTGCTATTGACAATCTCCATGACAAATTTTTTTTGTTTATGTTTGAAAACTGATGAGTAATATATATTGATGAGCATATATTAATGCTACGTTTGCAAAATGTGCGAGTGTGCGTATATAACTATTTATCTCTGTGCGTGTCTGCCATGCTATACTTCTATCCTAAAATATTTCCAAAAATGAAAGTATTACCTATTTGGTTCAGGTGAGCGGCCAGGACGCAGAGCTCCATTATTGCTTTTCATTCGACGGCTGTGTTATAACGCTCAATAGATATTGTTACTGCAGCAGGTTCCCGAAGAGATCTCCCAGCTTCAGGAACCACGCCAGGGCCGTGTAGTGCTATAGAACTCCATAATGTCTTTTACGTGACCCTCAACGCCCCATCCGCAGCCCTGTGACTGGGGGGCACCGAGTCTGCAGGGCTCGTGCGCGCGCAGGAATCTACGCCATACCCCCGGGGGGACAGTGCTTTAAGTCTAACAGAAGACGTGTCCTGGTGCGCCCTAGTGCTCGGGTCGTAGTCACTGTTACAAGTGACGGGCCCGGGGGTTGTGTCGCGCGCTCACCGGTGATTAAATGACGGCGTCCAGTCTGATCGATAAACAGATATTCGTGTTCATTAGGGAGGCTCGGATCAATAGGTGCCGATACGCACCTCTGGCCCAGAGATCCAGCTGTTGACACATGGAAGGCTACCTCAGCAATCCAGAAATGCATATAGCAGTGCTTTAGGGCTGGTGTTCACACGACATGTTGTAGGCTAGTGGTGTATACTGGTTAAAGTACTCCCACCAATAAATAAAGAACTCGGAGTATAGCGCACTCTAATAATCTGTTTGTGGCTGCATTAGGGGGATTTCTGTTCATTGTTGCGCTGTCTAGCGAACACCAGCATACATACCGGGCAAAGGAATGCATGCACTACGGGAAACGAAGACAACAGCCAGGCACGACGGGAATAAACATGGCTTACCTCTAAGACGCGTAATGATACCGGGCAAAGGAATCCATGCACGACGGGAAACGGAGACGACAGCCAGGCACGACGGGACACAGAAAGCCTAAAAAACATTAAAAGCAGAGTCAAAATAGCTTAACTCTAAAAAAAAAGTTCATAAAAATAAATAATAAACACGGCTTACCTCTAAGACGCGTAATCAACACCAAAACAAAATGCCGTGACGAAAAAAGGGGCGGGTGATGAAAAAAGGGGGCAGGACTTAAAAAAAGGCACGGGAACGCCCCCGATTCGCGTCCTGACGGGGGAAAGAGTGACGGACAACAAGGTCTTCCAATGGCTAGCCTCCATTTATGGAGCTAGCCAATGGTAGACAGAGGCGGGACATAGCCCCATAGTGTAGATCAACAGATTTCGCCTGCGCGAACGCTGCTGTGCAGCGGACGCCAGGCGAAACCTAAAAACTTAACCAGCTCCACTGTAGTCAGGTGTCGAAGCACACCCTATGGGCATTCGGCCTATGGGGTGGGACCCCGATGATGAAGCATGCCACCAACTAGGTTGGTGAGTGAGGGGTCTTCTACAAGGATATGCATTATCCGACAACGGGTTGAGGCATAAAGTGCTGACTCAAGCACTTAACCTTATACTCAGAGAATTCTCTCTGTCTTCCTTGATGAGGGGATACTCCTCCACTGTTTTCTTAAACTATTTCGGGGACCAGGAGTTCCCATCTCACATAGTGTATGTAACATTTCCTGACTCTCTCTTTTGATTTAGAGACGCAGGGGGGAGTGCCTGTGCCTCTGGACTGACAGCAGCTGACGCTAGCGATGACACGCTCCAACAAAGGGAACAAGGCTGAGTCGTCAGCAGCCCCCAAGGACAACACTGTCGTAGCAATGTGGGGGAAGACGGGGGCGACGGCTGCCGTGGAAGGGTCATCGCGGACTGCTGAGGAGTCCCCGCCGGTCACTCAGGCATTCATGTCCACCTTCATGTCGGAACTGAAAATGGAGATTGGATCGTTGCGGAATGAGTTGCAAAAGGAGGTCACGGAACTCGGAGACCGTGTAGACGGGCTGGAGCGGACAATGGATGTGCGCACGGAGGATCAGGAACACCTATGGCAGCGCCTGGCGACCCTCGAGGAACAGAACATCGAGCTCCAAGTGAAGCAGGAGGATTTGGAGAACAGTAGTCGCTGCAACAACCTCCGTATCCGGGGAATTCCTCTTGGAGAAGAGGGGGAAGACATCATGGGATACGTGACGCAGCTCCTCCATGAGATCTGGGGGGACGAGAATGCTTCTCCACCGGCTTTAGACCGGGCGCATCGAGTGCCCGCCCCGGCGGGCAGATCAGGACTCCTACTACATACTGACGAGGGTCCATTTCTTTACCGAAAAAGAGGCAATCTGGAAAGCTGCGCGGGACAAGCCGGACCTCCGCTACAAGGGCCACAAAATCCAGATCTTTCAGGACTTGGCGCCCAACACCCTGAAGAGGAGAAGGGCATTCCGGCCGGTGACTGAAAAGCTGCGCAATATGGGCATTGCATACCAATGGGGTCACCCGTTCGCACTTATATTCCAGTGGCAATCCAAACGTAGAGTCATACGGACTTACACGGAAGCGGCGCAACTCATCCGATTACAGACGACCCCGCCGGCGAGCCCGACTCCGTCTCGTAGGCGGGAGAGGAAGGCGGCCGCGCCCTCATGGACTACAGTGCGCCGGCAGCATCGTACGCCGTCTGACGCTGAGCGATCTCCCTCACAGGCCAATCAGGACATCATCGCTCAAATTCGATCCCTCGAGGGGGATACTGAAGAACGTGGCGGGCACTCCCCGACACCCTGATCTGCGGAATGCTTGCCTTCCCCTTTTCCTAGTAATGGGGGGTTCTGCACCTAAGCTCAGCGACTCCTCTCATGTCACCCTGGCTCCCGATGTGCAGGGAGGGGTGCTCGCGGGAGCTCCTTGGATACAGACTTTCTGAGACCACCACAACCCCTCTTCGTCTGTCCCTCAGGGAGTTACATCCCAGAGCGCATCCAAACCTGTGGGGGTAGGATGCTCTGTACAGGGGACAGTGTTGTGAGGCCCTGTTGGCCGCAGTTGTTGTTTATTGATGAGTGGCTTCTCTGGCTGCTCCTTCCCTCTCTTCTTTTCTTTTACTTTTCTTGTTTCACACTATTCTACACTCTCTCTTTTCTCTCTTTCCCGGAGGGTGCGGGGCGGGGGCATCGGTTGATGGGTTGGGGTGGGATGGTGCGATTGAGTGACTGTGGTGCGCATGGGCTATGCGGGATGTCTGTTGCGAGATTGTGGCCGGTTGACGATAAGACCCTGATATGGCACTAAGTACTCCTAGCCCCTTGAAGGTCCTGACGCTTAACGTGAAGGGCCTTAACTCACCTAGCAAGCGTAAGCAGGTATGGCACTATCTTCTTCGGCAGCACCCTGACATCATATTCCTTCAAGAGACACACCTCTTGCAGGCTGATACTGCACGCATGGCACACCCTAGATACCCGCTCCAGTTTTGGGCTGCAGCTGACACTAAGACAGCGGGAGTGGCGATCTTGTGCAGGGCTGGCATCAGCGGGGGGGGGGGGTGACAGACCCCACCGGGGTGGTGATGGACGCTTTCTTCGAGTGGAGGTAGAAATTGGGCGTCGTCGCATCACGTTGTGCAATGTATATGCCCCTAATGCCCCTAATCAGGCGCAGGACCGTAACCTTCGAGACCTCCTAGGGGGGCAGGTGCCGCGGGACGGCTCGTCGCTCATTGTGGGAGGGGACTTTAACTTAGTATGGAATCCTGTGATGGACAGGAGTGAGAACTCCTCCAGTGGGGCGGGGGCAATGTCGGCGGCTCTGCGCAAGCAGTTGGTGGACTTCGGGCTGTTTGATGCCTGGCGTTACTTCTCTCCAGACAAGAGGGAGTACTCATACTACTCACATACCCATAGATCCTACTCTCGCATAGATTATTTATTTGCCTCTAGTGATCTCCTCCGCGACACTCTAGGGGTCGATATGTCTGACATCTCTCTCTCCGATCACGCCCACGGTGAGTTACTGCTGCAGGACCCGGCCGCGTGCCCTGCCCGGGAACGGAGATGGTGCCTCCCGCCGAGTATTCTTCGGGACGCGGCGGACATGGAGGACATTAGGGGAGCCAGTATCTCCTACTTTGAGAATAATGATCTTCCTGACACGCCCTTTCCGGTAATCTGGGACGCCTTCAAGGCTACCATACGGGGGCATATCACATCCCTCTCAATTGCTAGGGCACGCGAGGCGCGTGCACTGGAAGATAAGCTTACGGGAGACTTGAAGACAGCGGAAATGCAGGATCAGGGCTACTCCACTCGGCACACGAAACGGCAGCTTGCTAATCTTAGAGGGCAGCTCAGGCTGATGCGCGCAAATAGGGCGGAGAACTCTCTCCTGGCACTGCAACAAAGGAATTTTGAAGGGGGAGACAAGGTGGGGAAGCTGCTGGCGAGGAGGCTGAGGGCCCGAGCCGCGAAAGCGCATATAGCGAATGTTCAAATGTCCGATGGGTCCAGAGTTATGGTGGCAAAGGATAAGTATCGGGCTTTTCGAGACTACTATATGGCGCTGTACACTGAGAAGAAACAACCTTCGGAGCTGGCGGAGGAGGTGCTGGAGCGTTACGGGGGTGCGAAACTGCATCCACAACACGCAAAGGCACTGGAGGAACCGATCGTGCAAGAGGAGATAGCTTCGGCGATCCGGGAGTTCCCCTTGGGGAAAACGCCAGGGCCTGACGGGCTTCCTCTATCCTTCTATCGCATGTATCAAGCGCAGCTAGGCCCCTACCTTTTACGCCTGTTCAACTCCTTTACCGAAGAGGTGGGTCCGTCCCCTGATATGGGGCTAGCGGAAATTGCCGTAATTCCGAAACCTGGGAAAGATCCCTCACTGTGCGCGTTGTACCGCCCGATTGCTCTGCTGAATACGGACTTTAAGATCTACACCAAATTGCTAGCGAAGCGAGTGGGTCCTCACATGCCGGGCTTGATAGACCCTGATCAGGTGGGCTTCATCCACGGTCGTCAGGGGGCGGACAACGTCCGCAGGGTTACCAACCTGGTAGGGAAGGCTCACCACTGGAAGATCCCCGCTTGCCTTCTCTCGCTGAACGCAGAGAAGGCGTTTGATTGGGTGGACTGGTCCTTCCTAAGGGTGGTACTGTGCAGGGTAGGGTTCGGCCCGAAGATGATCACTAGGATCATGGCTCCATACCTTGCACCACAGGCCAGGATACGGGTTAACGGGCAGCTCACGGAGCCGATCAACATTGGGAGGGGTACCAGGCAGGGCTGCCCGCTTTCGCCCCTATTATTTGCTCTGGCAGTGGAGCCCCTAGCGGATATGATACAGCGGGACCCCAATATCCATGGTATCCCTCTAGGCGGGCAAGACAACAAAGTGGCGCTCTTTGCAGACGAACTTATCCTTGCACTCACACAGCCCCGAGAGTCCCTGCCGGCAGTTCATACAGTGCTGTGCCTTTTTGAGCGTGCCTCTGGCCTGAAAACTAATCACTTTCAGAAAAGGGGGTGGTGATGGACAGAGCATCGGAGTTAAACAGAACACTCATACCCAGTCAAAAGATCAGGGCTTGATCCATCACCGTTTTTTAGCTCACTGCAGCATCCCAGCTCAGAACCTGGCTATATGCAAATTAGTCTGACCCTGGCCCAGTGCATCATGGGAACAGGGCAGACCAAACTACCAAGCCAATTCTTTACTGGAAAGGAAACAAGCTTCCGGGGACCGGTTTCTGGCATTGCAGCCGTCTTCGGCCCGGCTTGCTTGAATCCTGATGGTGCAGTGACCAAGGGACTCATGTCTGAGCATACCCTGCCACTCCTATAGTGGCCAAAACGATTCAGAAAAGGGGGTGGTGATGGACAGAGCATCTGAGTTAAACAAAACACTCATACCCAGTCAAAAGATCAGGGCTTGATCCATCACCGTTTTTTAGCTCACTGCACCATCCCAGCTCAGAACCTGGCTATATGCAAATTAGTCTGACCCTGGCCCAGTGCATCATGGGAACAGGGCAGACCAAACTACCAAGCCAATTCTTTACTGGAAAATTAAAAAAAATTCCTTTCCAGTAAAGAATTGGCTTGGTAGTTTGGTCTGCCCTGTTCCCATGATGCACTGGGCCAGGGACAGACTAATTTGCATGTAGCCAGGTTCTGAACTGGGATGGTGTAGTGAGCTAAAAAACGGTGATGAATCAAGCCCTGATCTTTTGACTGGGTAGGAGTGTTCTGCTTAATTCAGATACTCTGCCCATCACCACCCCCCTTTTTGAAAATTAATCACAGCAAGTCCTGGGCACTCAGCCTCACTATCCCGCAAGCCGAAATCCCCTACTTAGAGCAGCTAGCCTCTTATAGATGGTCGACCCAACACATCCGGTACCTGGGCCTGAAATTGCCCGCCTCGCTGGACGGCTGGACGCAAGCCAACTGGAGAGAATATCGGCGATTGGTCCTTGAGGACTTACGGCGGTGGAAACCGCTTGTACCGTCCTGGCTGGGCAGAATCAACGCCGTCAAGATGTCCATCCTGCCCAAAATCCTGTATTTATTTCAGTGTCTTCCTACCCCTATACCGCTGCATAGTATAAGAGGCCTCCAGCGAGACCTAACCAACTTCATTGGGGGGGGGGGGGGAAGAGGCCTCGCTTCTCTCAAGCTCTCCTGCTGGCGCCTCGGGATCGGGGGGGTCTGGCCTGTCCCAACCTGGTGGAGTATTACTGGGCTGCACACCTTCGGTACGTAGTGGAGTGGGGTGTAACGGAGAGCGAAAAGGGGTGGCTCCACATGGACAGGGCCGTGACTGGGCGCACCATTTGGGATTTGGCTTGGAAGCCTAGGGCGGGGTGATCTCCGAGCGCATACTTGGCGGTGCCCACGAAAACGGTGCTGGAGATATGGGACAGAATAACGGTGCGTAAGGGCCTTACAACCTTTCGGTCGTCACACACCCCTATTGAAGGGAATCCAAGTTTTCCCCCGGCGTATCGGACTGGGGCTTTCCGTAAGTGGCCTCAGGGCAACTGTAGGGTACTCACGGATCTGTTCGATGGACGCTCCCTCAAGACTTTTGCGGACTGCAGGGAGGAATTCCGAGTGCACCCTGAGGCCGGACTGCAATACGCTCAACTGAAACACTGGGTGCTAGCAGATGACACATATCCTGCGGCCACACGCGCCTTTACTCTGTTTGAGCGGTTGGCTCGCTCTTTTACGGAAACGAAGGGACTTATCTACCAGATTCTACAGCATCCGCACACTCCACCCTCCCAGACATAGCAGCAACGCTGGCACTCCCTCTCGGGAGTAGACATCACTTTGGCACAGTGGTCCAGACTATGGCGTGACATACTCCGAATTTACCGTAGTGTATCGCAACAGGAGAATGCATATAAAATGATGACTCAGTGCTATTACACACCACAGCGGTTGCATAGAATGTTTCCGAACTCCTCTCCTATGTGTTGGAGGTGCCGGTCTGCGACTGGGGATTTCCTGCATATATGGTGGACTTGTCCCTTGCTGACCCTCTTCTGGAAGGAGGTCTTAAGTCACATCAGGGGGGTACTGGGGTTTCCTCTGCCTGAAGCCACTTGTACAATACTACTGGGTATCAAGCCTGCAGGATTGACGGCCTTTACCCGGAGCGAATGTGCGCTGGCGCTCCAAATGCTGGGAGCTGCTAGGCAGCTTACTACTTTATACTGGAAAAAGGCGGAAGCTCCTCCCATTACTGCGTGGTTTGTGCGCCTCTGGCATGTAATGACATTGGAACTTCTCACAGCCCGGCTGCAGGCCCGAGATGTGTGCTTCAAAGTGGTGTGGCAGCCCCTGGTGAAATACCTGTGCGCAGTAGAGCACGCGCGTCACATGCCCCCTAAGCTCCGGGCGCTAAGATTAGTGGAGGATGCAGTGGTTCCCTCTGACCCAGGCAGACTGCTGGTGTGAGGTCTTGGTGTGTGAGGCCTTAAATACTATCAATGACACTAATTGCTCAGATAGCTGACGCGATGCCCTTCCACCTCCCCCCTTCTGCCCCCCCTCTTGGTGCTTTATGACTCCTCTCTTTCCTAGGTCTCTCTTTTCGCTTACTCCTACTGTTCTCTCTACTCTGCTGTCCTCTTTCCTGTCATTCTACTTAAGTTTTGACCCTCTTGGTCTTATAGTTCTAACCCTTTGGGTTTAATGGTTCCAGATGTTCTTGGGACCAGGTCATCTTAGGCGGAGACTACGCAGAGCCTGTTGACTGAGTATGACGCGACCGGCCCTGATGGGTTGGAGGTGAAACGCTGTGTACAAACCTTTTGACTGATCATTGTCAACGTTATTCCATTTTCTCATGTCATAACGTGGCCGGCCCTGTTGGGTTGTAGGATTAACGCTGTGTGCTAGTCATCCCATTGCTACTCCCTGTTATGGGGGTGAAATAAAAAAAGATTTGACAACAAAAAATAAAACACTTGCAATGTCCTCCCAAAAAGGTCCGCAGTACACACAACTTCCAGGTTGTGAAAGTACCAATGCCAAATTTCATGTTGATTAAGTAAGGGATTTATTTAAAGAATTAAGAACAAATACGAATTTTCACTATACCTAGTCAGGCATATGGTGCCATGATTCACTAACCACGCTGTCGTGCCCATCACAACTGGGCCTATCTGTGGGACTCTACAGTGTCCAAATACGTTTCCTGGTCCCTAGCTACATCCATTTACTTATGTATAGCTTAGAGTTCTGGATTGGATTACGTTCCAGATCAGCATGCCCGTTTTTGTGGTAGCCAAATGTTAGCCAAGACTCAAATTCTGAGAATTCCTTGCTCACTTCTTTGCCACCACCCTAGCAGAAGCTAGCTTGATCACACCAAGGCATGCTCTCACACGGGGATGTTTTAAGCCTCGGATGCTTTCAGTCCAGAGTTGGTCATTGTACAAGTGTTCCTGTTTGGCTGACCCGTTTGTTTCCAGAGTTCCTTATTCTTGCAATAAAGCTTTCCTTGGTTACTGATTTTTCGATGCCTGAGCGACAGACAAAATCATTGTACCTTGAACTAGAACTGTCCTGCAGCGCTTATTTGTTTTAAAGGACCTGAGCTAGCACTAATTTAGAGCTTACATGTTTCTTTTTTTATCAAACTCTGTTACTCTCTCCCCAGACCCTGTCTTTTTATTCCCTCTTCCTGGTGTGGTTTGTTTAATTGTTTTCTGAAAATTGCTCACATTGTTTTCCTTTCTTTCTTGTTCAGCACTTCTCCTACAGCTACCTGTCTATTGTGGCTATATATTTAGTTCACCTGCCTGCTACGGTCTTGCATGTTCCTGAATGATAGTTAGGATTTGTAGAAACATGGCAAACAAGGTGGTGTTTCTCATCTAGTGAAATATGTTACTTTCATGACATCATCATAGGTAACTGCTCCACCGACCCTTCCTTAATGTATATACGACCTGTAGATATTTGTACTCTGCTTCCGTGATAGATAGATAGATAGATAGATAGATAGATAGATAGATAGATAGATAGATAGATAGATAGATAGATAGATCTATCCTGCGGTCATGTGGCCCACAGGGACATTGTCGTTTTTCATTAAGTTAGCATGAGCATGATGCAGCTTGCCTTCACGTTACTACACATCTTTATTTTTGCAATATTTCAATGACTGCTTTCACATGAGAATTCATCGCTGTGTTCACTCTCTGCGTGTTCCTGGGATTTTGACTGAACATTATATCTAAGGTCGAACAACAATATCGCTTGTTATTTTGTTCTGGCCAGACCTTAGACAAAACATACAGATGCAGCTGTTGTTTGGACAAATGCACTGAGGTTTATCATTAGAATACACAAATAGGTAGCACACACTTGGAGAGGGCTATTTTCAGGGAGAAGAGCGAGATAGCACATATGATGTAGATCTACAATCTATAGGCTAAGGTATGGGATCTGCTGACAAAGCCCAGAGATCTTCTACTTCTATTATATAATAATACTTTTTCTCAGCAAGGGAAGGGAGGTTAGGCACCATTGTCTTTTCTCTATTGTCTTTCGATGATGACATCTTCTTCATGGTATATGGACTTGTAGTGTAGTTCCTATATTCCCAATAGGCTCTGCGCATTGGAATAATATATCCTATAGATGTGACGTAGGACTTATGTCTACTAGGTCGCTATCCAATATATTAGACTTAATTGTGAGTGCCAGCTAGCTCAGAGGTCACTAGAAACTTTCTCGAGTTCACAGGAAGGGATTTAGTTTCTGACAACCGCATAAACATGACAACTTTGTTTCCCCCAAGATAAAATTGATCTTCAGGGTCATGGAAACAATAGATAGATATTTTACTCAGTCATTCGTGCATGCTTCGTTTCACCAGAGTTTGCTGAGAAGTAGATAGACGAGCGTTTTCAATAAAAGGTATTTATTGAAGTCTTCTTTCTCAAACAAAAGAAATGAACTGCTACAATCGTATTAATGGTGCGAAGTAAAATGCGTACAGTAAGAAGAGTAGAATAAAATAATACTGTAAGAGCATATGGTTCCTAGACCATAGATGAATATATACATAAATAACAAAGGCTAAAAAGTACTCAACTGGTGCTTCTAAAATACGCCTACCCCGATGTACCTAACCTAAGTCTAGTACGAGGGAAGGAATAAGTGAGGTTTAGCATAAATTTAGTATTCTTTGCCAAGAATCTATCCAAGATTTCTCTCAGGGTCTAATCAGCTCCATTCCTTGGTTTAGAATGTAGAAGGTCAATCTCAGGACTCGATTTCCCAACAACCCGCAAGGGTAGCTTGGAAACACTGGAGCTGGATTTCTCGGCAAGCTGGAGGGTCTGCTTACTTCGGCACTTGCGTTAGCAGGATGCTTCTGGCAAGTAGAGAGTCGAACTGCTCCAAACCACCGTGTGTTTGCTATGGCAAGTGTAGGCATATTTATACCTTGAAGGTGCCGAGTTTGGCGTAAAGGTGGACATAATAACGTCATCAAAGAGTCTCAGTTCTTTGAAAACTCCATGAGTTCTTGGATAAATCAGCATGCAAGTAAGGGGAAATCCCTAGCTGCTGTAGCCGAGTTTTCCAAGAAATTGTTGTGGATTTTCGGAACTAGTGGAAGTAGCAATGCCGTATTTGGACTGCATGAGCTATGTCTAAATATGGTCATGATTTCTATGCCTATATAAAGATATGGTGATTTATACCTATATAAGGGCATGAATCGGGAAAATTACACTAGGGTCCTAAAATTCTATACAACAGACTAGCTGCAATGCTGACTGTATTTGTACTAAGCATTTTTCTGCTCATTATGGCAAGTATACTGCATGCTAGGGCACGTTAGTTAAAATTAATATTTTAAACTGTTTCGTGTCTGTCAGATCTTACTGTGGACATGTACAAGGGAGTGGGGAAAGGGTGTGTCTTGTTACCGCAATTCCTGAGAGATCTGGGAGTGTTGTGTTCTGGGGTGTCTAATCATTTATTTCTCTGTGAGTGAGTAGGAGAGCAGGTGAGACACTATAGCTAGTTGGTCCTGGGTTCGTGGGTACTAAGGTGGTAGGAAGAACCAGTCCCTATACACCAAGGTCCCACATTCCTGCTCATAGTTCTGGGTTTGTGCAGAATACCTGCAACATTGCAAGCCTGGTTTATTAGTTATTCTGAATGCTGAATTTACTCGAATGCCTGTTCTTTCAGAGCTCCGACTTTCTTGTTACATTAAATTATAGAAAGCTTTCTCTTCTGGATCCCTTTTCGCCTGTGACCCTTTATGTGATCTTGAGCAGCTCTGTTACCAATATTCTCTTCAATTTATCTACTCTGATACCAATCACAGCTACACCAATGACAGATTGCATGTGGAGTAGAGGACAGATTATCTACTACCTGAACAATCATGCTGACTAAATATAAAGGAATACTCCTTGAAATGTATGACTGTCAGAGATTTGCAGTACCAACTGATTTTTTGTTAATCTCATGTAAGCTAATGGGTTGCTGGGCATCAAGCTGGAAGCCAGGAAGGAGATAGTGACATGCATAATGACAAGTGATGACACCCTACTCCTGTACATGAAGCACACAAAAGGTGATGGGACGCTGCTTGCAATAAGTTTAATCACTAGCAATCGAGTCAAACCCATCCTTCTTTAGCTCACCATGCCACCTCAGTTTGGACTCAGCCATATGCATATCAGTCTTGACCATGCTTCTCATGCGAACAGTCCAGCCAGAACTGCCATGTCAGGTCCTCCCTGGAATGGTATCGCCCTGGTTAAGGGTGTTTTACGCCGGGTACAGCTTGTTCAGTGACACAGTGAGCATAGGACCCATATGCAATTCAGTCTTGACTCTGCTCCTCATTGTAACAGTCCTGCCCGAACTGCGAAGCCAGGTCCTAAACCTGTAGACCCTACACACAACTGAAATTGCAGTCCCCTGGTTTGTGAACAAATGAGTAGGTTTGCACTGTTAGACAGAAAACGCAACCAGGAAAGGCAGAAGACTGAAACCTGCACACAAAAATAGTGACAGGTTGGGCAGATGACTTCAGATTGATAGTATCTGGTGTGAGGGCCTCTTTATTTCCCCAAATGCAGTGGATATCCGTATTCTCTTGGTGAGAAGGTAGCAGACAAAAGATGAGCTGTAAGGAAGAGTGAAAACGAACCTCAGAAAAGTCAGAGAATCAGTTTTGAAGAACATTGTGTAAACTTCCTACCTCCCAATGACTTCAAGATGGTGGTTCAAGCTCTAGTTCTACCGCCGCTGGACTATGGAAGTGTCTTGCTATGTGGTCTCCCCAAAGCCACTACAGCTCCCCTAACAGCCTCTACCAACGCGGCAGTGAGACTCATCACTGGCTCGAAAAGAAGGGCCCACATCTCCCCTGACCTAAAATCTCTAAACTGGCTGCCATTTGAAACCAGAATCCACCTGAAAATAGCATGCATGACGCATAAGGCCTTACATCATAATGCACCCAGCTATCTCACACAAAAACTCACAATATCCGGTGGGACAAGATCCACAAGAAGTGCGGAAAACCTCCTTTTGAGCCCACAAAAATTCAACAAGAAAAAAAAACGTATAAACGATCCTTCTCAGGAATGGCACCCAGCATATGGAATGCCCTTCCACCAGAAACAAGACTGAACCCCTCCACCTCATCCTTCAAATTGGAAGTAAAAGGCATACTTATGGCAAAATTCATGTAAACACAGCTCCTTGTGTCTGTTAGAACATCCATACCCTTTATCAAACTTGTCAACCTAATCAATATATTTGCCATTACCATACTCCGGCTGTTAGCTATTGCTCTGCACCTTACTGCTTTGCTTTTTGTATGCTCAGTGATGTTTTATATATTTGACGTTCTTATCATTATTGTACTACTATGACTCATCAGGCCGCTCCTGTTCTGCATCATGTTGACTTGCTTTTTGTTCGCTGTGCTTTTTGATGCTATTATTATGATCCTGCATATCTTTAATGTATGATACAACTAAACTCATTTACTGTAAAGCGCTCTGATACCCGCAAGGGTCTTGTCCGAGCTCTATAAAACTCTCAAATAAATAAATAAATAAATAGACTTGCCAAATAGTGGAGAGTGATCGAAGTGACCCCCCGTAGGCTGGAGTCAGCATGGTGGAAATGAGTGGATGCGTACATGATTCTACAGGGCTTGTGGAAATGTGCCACGGGCTGGATGCATTACGCAATGAGCATGCCCATGCGTGGGTCAACTGTAATTTTGGACTCTAGCTGAGACTAACTGATGAGGTCAATACGGGCCAAAACATATTTGGCAATACATGGTTATGCTTGTGTTCTGTACTACAGCAAACCTGATTGGATGGCTCCTAGTGGGACAGGACCAACAGCCAGATTCATCAAGGGAAAAATCGGCTCGCAAAGGGCCAGATTCTGAGAATCTGGCCCTTTGCGAGCGCAATTTTTGCATTTGAGATTAATCATCCCAAATGCAAAAATCGCAAAATGCGAAATCGCTATATTGCGAGGAATTGCATTTAAGGAATCTCTATTTGATATTCCTTAAATGCAATTCATGAACCATATTAGAATTGCGAAATCGCAATTTTTGGCCGCTATTTACCGCGAAGTCTGACTTCGTGGTAAATAGCGAAAACTTAGAAAAATGCACCTTAGTGCATTTTTCTAAGTTGTATGTTACACACACACAGGACATGTGTGTGCGCAACACCAGTGTAAATCACCATTTCAGGGGTGCTACAGGGTGTCCTTTGGACAACCCTGGCACCCTTGAAATCGCATCATTATTTGCGATTAGCAAATTGATAATCGCAAATAAGAAATTACTCCCCATTCATTCCTATGGGCCTTTAGGCCCTTAGGAATGAATGGGGAGTCATTCCTTATTTGCGATTAGCAATTTGCTAACCGCAAATAAGGAAGCTGTAGAAATCGCAATTATATTTGCGATTTCTACATGAATCCCGTTTTGCAAATCTTTAATAGCGATTCCTTAATAATCGCTATTAAGGACTCGCAAAACGGGACATTGATGAATCTGGCCGTTAGTCTTGTTTTTTTATATGGCTGGTGTGTGTCTTGACTGAGTGGCTGTGGGTAAAAAACATATTGCCTGGATTGTGGCCGCAGATAATTACCGGTGGCATCCATATTTTCTTTTCTTTTTTAAAAGGAATCTTCCATTTAATTGAAATGAAAAAATAGTAATCAAATTCTACTTGAAATAAGCGTTGGAAAAGCCATGAAACGGTTGTTTTTCTATTAATTGTTATTGCAAACCAAAACTAAAATGAAAAAAATTAAAACGTACAGCCAAATGCTTGCACTATTTTGTTTTCATTATTGAAGAAGTAGAAAAATGCCAGTTTAATAAATATTTACTTAACTTAGTTCATAAACAAAAGACAAGACTTCGATTAAAAGGTCTACTTAAGAAATTATTCAGTCATTTAAGGATCCACAGATGGCGTGCAGCGACTTCAGTCCCTTTAGTCCCTTTGCCCCACACATAGCAGCCTCTAGTCCATAGATTGCTCAGTGACAGGCCCACCATTGATCTTTCTTTGGATGTCCTGGCAAGTCCAGTCTTTAGCAATACAGAAAAGCACAACAGTAACAGCCATGAGACAGACTGGTGTATGTTATCATTGACAATAAGCAAAATTGTACGTGCTGTTAATAAGAAGTCAGAGTTTGTCATTTTCTTAAACTATTCGATAATTTCCAACCAGATTCCTTTCAAAACATTGTAAGTGACAAACATGCACATCATCAGCTTCCTTGATCCTCCATATCGAATCAATCTGACATTTCTAGTCAAGCTATTTCAATGGTGCATAGCATAACATATGAATTACCTTCAACTGTTGAAGCTTTAAGTTAGCAGAAAACCTGTCCTAAACTAAAGCATTTTATCAACTAATCATCCGACGCATCAATGCTCAGTTAACTGGCCCATTTCACTGCCAATTGCTCTAAATTATCATCCACCAGTAAAGATAATAGCTGGTTGAGAGTTTAATACTAATACATTATTTATCCTTTGTTAAAAGTTTAAATAAATTAATCCTATTCATTTATATCAGTTTTCCCACTATCTTAGGCCCTTTCTGCCCCCAATCCCTGCATACTAAATCTCGGACAATATCTGGAAGAAAAGATGCCCCCTCAGTGGTGTCCAAAGTCAAAATCTATGAATATCAACGCTCTGACACCAAGCCTGCAATAGAGTTACTGGGACAGGAATCACCTACGCAAGGTAAAGGGACGTGTACCCCTACCCTAAGCGACCTGACGGCATATGAAACTGGTATCCTGCCTTTCTGTTGGCCCAACTGACATGCTAAATTATGATTCAGATCAAAGAGAGAGAGAGGACTAGGTAAGCTAGCCCGTACCCCCTGTGTTTATATGTAAGTATCAATGGGGGCTAGTTAGCTTTAAAGGGAAGGTAAAGGGTGACTCAGGTACGTCAGACAATACAAGGAAAAAAGCAATATTTTCCTTTGAAAGCCCTCACCCACCGACCTAGTCGGTGGCATGCTTCATCATCGGGCCCACCACAGTGGCAACGAATGTGCCCCGGGTGTGCTGCAACGCCAGGAGACTGCGGAGCTGGTATATTGCTGCGTGTGCAGTGAAGGAGTGAGATGTGAAAGATTAAAAAGCTATACAAGCGGTCCCAGCACCCGAGGGTTAACAAGTATTTAATGAACTGGGCCACCGTTACCTGTTTAAAAAGGCGAATGGACAAAGTGGAGTGATTAATGATCTCCCATGTCCAGTGTGGTCTACATGTTTCTGCCAGTGCCTTTTCTATTATAAGCTGGCTTTCCTCAGGACCAAAGAGTTAAGTGAAAAAGTGCAATTAAATAATAAACTAATAAACTATATTAAGTGATTGTGTTATTTGTTGGCTATGTGTCGCGCTCGCTAAGGCGCTGTAGCTGTTAGAGGGGGATTCCCTCAAGCTTTTCTACATAAAACACATAGGACAAAGACAGGACGTACAGGGGAGAGTCATATTAGGTTGGCATTTTTTAGAACTCATGGTGGCCGGCTCATAGGGTGGTGTACGACTTAAAACCGGCTAGGGTGAGCTCATAGCGATTGTATGAGACTGGTGAGAGTATAAAAACAACCGTAGGTGGGTAGTGGTGGGCTAGAAAACGAAATCACAAGGTGAGGTACAGGAAAGTACTAGTTCTGGGTCCTCACTCTGTTATTTCTGTGTAAAAAGCCTCATGGGTCGCCTGGCAGAGAAAGAGACCCTGTGGAGATAAATGAGGTTCACAAGGCTGTCTAACCTGTAAGGAAAGAAGAGTTTTTGGCTTACCCCATGTTGTTGGACAAGCGGTTTTACTCACGAGTAGTTCGGTCAGGTTCCTCCTTGGTCCTATTCGTCCTTCCGCGGCGCCCGGTGTGAGCTGAGTGGGCCGCCTCGCTCTCTATTTATATGGTTTGGTAGACTCGATGCACCTGTTCAGATTAGAAAGAGGGAGGGGTGCGCGGTAAACGCTGTCTCATGTAGAGTCTGCATGCGCATGTGCGGAGGAGTAGTGCGCATTGGTCGCGCATGCGCGGTAGGCTGCTGTAGCGGTCTAGGACTTGCGCATGCGCGGTAGGGAAAGCTCTTTCGAACTAGTTTTAAGATTTGCCGATGCTCTGAAATGGCAATGTTTAGCTGTATTAGCTTCGTTCAAGTGGGTCAGCAAAAGTACGTTACTGCCGCATAGGACAGTCTTCATAGGAGAAGAATGGGCTAGGGAGGGGGACGTTCATGTAGGAGCACGGTGGCACAGGTACCTCATGAGTTTGACAAGAGTGTCTATGTGGCCAGACTGT
Organism: Lissotriton helveticus; assembly: GCF_964261635.1. Classification (NCBI taxonomy): domain Eukaryota; kingdom Metazoa; phylum Chordata; class Amphibia; order Caudata; family Salamandridae; genus Lissotriton; species Lissotriton helveticus. Next base: position 491,776,932 of record NC_136057.1, on the reverse strand, counting down.
TCCACGGGATGGAATCATTAAGGCCTATGGTATGGGTGGAAAGACGGTAAATCCAGCGTTGTTCTTTCTGTAATAGGAATTTCTCATCCCTCAAGTTGTCAAATTTCTCAATGACGGTCCATGTGAAGTCATTGGGTGTGTGATTGTGGGTCAGAAAGTGGTCAGTGAGCTTACTGATGTTTTTCCCACATCGTATGGTGCTTCTGTGTTCCGTCATTCTAGTGCGTACTCTCCTGGTCGTCATGCCAACGTACCGGAGGCCACATCTGCAGGTGATCAGGTATACTAGATTTGAGGAGTTACAGTTTGTAAACTGTCGTTGTGTCCAGGTCTTACCCGGTTCCAAGCTCAGTGTTTTTGAGGGGGATGTCAGGTGGCATACACTGCAGTTGTTGCAGGGTTGGTGACCAGTGATCCTTGGCAAGCCCCATGCATTGGTGATGGTGTTGTCTTTATCTTGAGTTTTGGGGCGCGGTCTGGTACTCACAAGCTGGTCTCTTAGGTTGGTTGCTCTTTTGTAGGCAAAGCGAGGCTTTTCCCACTGCCTGGTGCCAGAGTTTATAATTTTCCAATTACGGTTGATGATGTTAGACACTTGGTTAGATGCTGTGTTGTACGTTGTTACGCAGGTGAGCACAGGATCTTCTTCGGGTTTTTGGACTGTTTCTAGGAGAGCGTCCCTGTTTTGGTTTCTTGCTCTTTTACAGGTTTTGTTGATTATCCTGGAGGGATAACCACGGTCCCTTAGTTTGTGCACCAAGTCACTGGATTGTTGTTTGTAGTCTTTTATACTGCTACAGTTGCGCCTGATGCGCAGAAATTGCCCGTAGGGCAAGTTTTCCCTCAGGTGTCGGGGGTGAAAACTATCGAACCTGAGAAGGGAGTTTCTTGCTGTGGGCTTGTAGAAGGTGGTGGTGGAGAGTCCTCCATTCTCTGGTCTGATGTTAAGGTCTAGGAAGGGTAGCTCCAGGGGACTGCTGGTGCATGTGAAGCGTAGGTACGGGTCTAGTTGGTTGACCCATAGCATGAATCTGTCAAGTGACTCCTGGTTGCCATTCCATACAATGAGAATGTCGTCAATGTAGCGACGCCACACTCTGATGTTGGTGGAAAAGGGGTTGGTTGGCTGTTGTATGTGTGTCTCCTCGAAGTGGGCCACATAAAGTCCGGCCACACTGGGAGCAAAGACACTGCCCATCGATGTACCATTCGTCTGGAGGTAAAAGGTGCCCTCATATTCGAAATAGTTCTCTTTGAGAGCTAGTGCTGCGCAGTCTAAGATGAAGCTGCGGGGCGTGTTGTAAGTCCAAGTGTTGGTCATGAGGACATTGTGCAGTACCTTGAGCGTGGCGTCTTGTGGGAGGCTAGTGTATAGGGATTCTATGTCTAGTCCCACAAGTAATTCAGTGCTTGGGTCAAAGCTGATTTCCTTGATTACATTTAGTAAATGTTTAGTGTCCTTAAGGTAGGTAGGGGTTTTCTGGACTAGGGGATTGAGGAAGAAATCACAGAAACGTGATAGCGGTTCTAGCAAAGACTTGATACCCGACACAATGGGTCTCCCTGGTGGTGGGAAAGTGCCTTTGTGCACTTTGGGGACCGTGTAGAAGTAGGGGGTCTTTATTTCCTTGGGACTTAAGTAGTCTGACTCTTGCTGTGATATGTGACCGTGGTCTTTGGCATGTTTTACCATTTGCGTGATGGTGGTCTGTAGTTGCTCAGTAGGATCTCTTTGGAGACGCTTGTAATTCCTAGAGTCACTGAGGAGCCTCTTGCACTCCTGGTCATAGTCTGTCTTATTCATCAGGACTATGCCTCCACCTTTGTCCGCTGGTTTTATGACAAGTTTGGGGTCATGCTGGAGGCGTTGGATGGTGCTTCTGTCTTTGTTGGACAGGTTGTTGAAGGTGTCTCTCTGTTGGAGTTGTTCTACTTCCGTGTAGACTGCCTGTTCGAAGGTCAGGATTTCTACCGGGATGCTACCTGGTGGGGGGGTGAAGGTAGATTTTGTCCTCATTCCCGTCTCATTGGGTGTTCCTTCCGCTTGTGTGGTGGTATTGTCCTTTTTCTCGAAGAAGGCCTTTAACTTGAGCTTTCTAAAGAATTCAGCCAATTCTACATGTAATTTAAACATGTCCAGTCTTGGCGTTGGGACAAATGAGAGGCCCTTATTCAGTACTCCCATTTCGTCTGGTGTGAGTTGTGTGTCGGACAGGTTGAACACGAGGGGGGTGGGTGGTGTCACTTGCTGGTTCCCGCTTGTTCCTTGGTTTTGTTTCTCGTGTTGGAGCTCACCGGTTCTGCTTCGGGTGCCCATTGCACTTGGCCTGGGTTCCGTCTCTTGCCCCTGCCTCTCCTGCCCTGGGATAAAAAAGGGTATTGCTGCTGTTGGTTTCCTTGAAAGAAGGGCATGTTGCCTTGAGGGTACATCTGTGGGTATCCGAAGTATGGGGGTGGTAAATGCCCGAAAAGCGGCGGTGGTTGGCCAAAGTTGTGGTTCTGGGGACCTTGCCATGGTTGTTGCCAATGTTGTCCACGCCTGCCTCTCCCTCTCGGGGTATTCGGTCATGTGCTTGAGTTGCTGGAAGCGCTTGAGATGGAGCTGTTGTCCGAATTATCAGATGATTTCTTGGCGGGGGTGTAGTCGTCTTCTGAGTACGGGTAGGTTTTAGAGTAACTGAATCTCTTCAGGTCCTTTTCAAATTTTTTGATTTTTGTCTGGGTTAGGTAGTCTTTGTATTCAGCTATTACGCGGTTCTGGTCTTCGAGTTTCTTTTTGATCCCTGTCACCGTGGTTTTAAAGTGTGACTCCGTTGCCTGGATTTCAATCAAGATTGCGTCCGATAGGCGTTTTGCAGTTTTAATGATAAGGACTAGCCAGTCCCTGGTGCAATGCCAGGCGATCTGGGCCCAGTCCTTCCGGAATGCTGCATCATCTAAGAAGATCCTGGGGGCGTTGGTGACCAGGAGGCCAGTGGGGGCTGTGTTGGTTCGTAGGTATTGTGCCAGGATGACTCCATGTAGAACAGTCCGAATCCTGTTCCTCTTCTTCTCCGTGAGTGAATCCCAGTCAGTAGATTGGGCTACAGTTGCTGAAATGTTGAAATCTGCCAGGAGTGAGGGATCAGCTAGGATTTCGCTGATGTCCTCAGCAGTATAGGTTAGGCCCATATTCTCGGCCATATTGAGGGTAGTGGGAGCTCTCACAGCTGCGCGCTGCTTAGTATTATTCAGATCAAAGAGAGAGAGAGGACTAGGTAAGCTAGCCCGTATCCCCTGTGTTTATATGTAAGTATCAATGGGGGCTAGTTAGCTTTAAAGGGAAGGTAAAGGGTGACTCAGGTACGTCAGACAATACAAGGAAAAAAGCAATATTTTCCTTTGAAAGCCCTCACCCACCGACCTAGTCGGTGGCATGCTTCATCATCGGGCCCACCACAGTGGCACCGAATGTGCCCCGGGTGTGCTGCAACGCCAGGAGACTGCGGAGCTGGTATATTGCTGCGTGTGCAGTGAAGGAGTGAGATGTGAAAGATTAAAAAGCTATACAAGCGGTCCCAGCACCCGAGGGTTAACAAGTATTTAATGAACTGGGCCACCGTTAGCTGTTTAAAAAGGCGAATGGACAAAGTGGAGTGATTAATGATCTCCCATGTCCAGTGTGGTCTACATGTTTCTGCCAGTGCCTTTTCTATTATAAGCTGGCTTTCCTCAGGACCAAAGAGTTAAGTGAAAAAGTGCAATTAAATAATAAACTAATAAACTATATTAAGTGATTGTGTTATTTGTTGGCTATGTGTCGCGCTCGCTAAGGCGCTGTAGCTGTTAGAGGGGGATTCCCTCAAGCTTTTCTACATAAAACACATAGGACAAAGACAGGACGTACAGGGGAGAGTCATATTAGGTTGGCATTTTTTAGAACTCATGGTGGCCGGCTCATAGGGTGGTGTACGACTTAAAACCGGCTAGGGTGAGCTCATAGCGATTGTATGAGACTGGTGAGAGTATAAAAACAACCGTAGGTGGGTAGTGGTGGGCTAGAAAACGAAATCACAAGGTGAGGTACAGGAAGGTACTAGTTCTGGGTCCTCACTCTGTTATTTCTGTGTAAAAAGCCTCATGGGTCGCCTGGCAGAGAAAGAGACCCTGTGGAGATAAATGAGGTTCACAAGGCTGTCTAACCTGTAAGGAAAGAAGAGTTTTTGGCTTACCCCATGTTGTTGGACAAGCGGTTTTACTCACGAGTAGTTCGGTCAGGTTCCTCCTTGGACCTATTCGTCCTTCCGCGGCGCCCGGTGTGAGCTGAGTGGGCCGCCTCGCTCTCTATTTATATGGTTTGGTAGACTCGATGCACCTGTTCAGATTAGAAAGAGGGAGGGGTGCGCGGTAAACGCTGTCTCATGTAGAGTCTGCATGCGCATGTGCGGAGGAGTAGTGCGCATTGGTCGCGCATGCGCGGTAGGCTGCTGTAGCGGTCTAGGACTTGCGCATGCGCGGTAGGGAAAGCTCTTTCGAACTAGTTTTAAGATTTGCCGATGCTCTGAAATGGCAATGTTTAGCTGTATTAGCTTCGTTCAAGTGGGTCAGCAAAAGTACGTTACTGCCGCATAGGACAGTCTTCATAGGAGAAGAATGGGCTAGGGAGGGGGACGTTCATGTAGGAGCACGGTGGCACAGGTACCTCATGAGTTTGACAAGAGTGTCTATGTGGCCAGACTGTTCCACGGGATGGAATCATTAAGGCCTATGGTATGGGTGGAAAGACGGTAAATCCAGCGTTGTTCTTTCTGTAATAGGAATTTCTCATCCCTCAAGTTGTCAAATTTCTCAATGACGGTCCATGTGAAGTCATTGGGTGTGTGATTGTGGGTCAGAAAGTGGTCAGTGAGCTTACTGATGTTTTTCCCACATCGTATGGTGCTTCTGTGTTCCGTCATTCTAGTGCGTACTCTCCTGGTCGTCATGCCAACGTACCGGAGGCCACATCTGCAGGTGATCAGGTATACTAGATTTGAGGAGTTACAGTTTGTAAACTGTCGTTGTGTCCAGGTCTTACCCGGTTCCAAGCTCAGTGTTTTTGAGGGGGATGTCAGGTGGCATACACTGCAGTTGTTGCAGGGTTGGTGACCAGTGATCCTTGGCAAGCCCCATGCATTGGTGATGGTGTTGTCTTTATCTTGAGTTTTGGGGCGCGGTCTGGTACTCACAAGCTGGTCTCTTAGGTTGGTTGCTCTTTTGTAGGCAAAGCGAGGCTTTTCCCACTGCCTGGTGCCAGAGTTTATAATTTTCCAATTACGGTTGATGATGTTAGACACTTGGTTAGATGCTGTGTTGTACGTTGTTACGCAGGTGAGCACAGGATCTTCTTCGGGTTTTTGGACTGTTTCTAGGAGAGCGTCCCTGTTTTGGTTTCTTGCTCTTTTACAGGTTTTGTTGATTATCCTGGAGGGATAACCACGGTCCCTTAGTCTGTCCGACACACAACTCACACCAGACGAAATGGGAGTACTGAATAAGGGCCTCTCATTTGTCCCAACGCCAAGACTGGACATGTTTAAATTACATGTAGAATTGGCTGAATTCTTTAGAAAGCTCAAGTTAAAGGCCTTCTTCGAGAAAAAGGACAATACCACCACACAAGCGGAAGGAACACCCAATGAGACGGGAATGAGGACAAAATCTACCTTCACCCCCCCACCAGGTAGCATCCCGGTAGAAATCCTGACCTTCGAACAGGCAGTCTACACGGAAGTAGAACAACTCCAACAGAGAGACACCTTCAACAACCTGTCCAACAAAGACAGAAGCACCATCCAACGCCTCCAGCATGACCCCAAACTTGTCATAAAACCAGCGGACAAAGGTGGAGGCATAGTCCTGATGAATAAGACAGACTATGACCAGGAGTGCAAGAGGCTCCTCAGTGACTCTAGGAATTACAAGCGTCTCCAAAGAGATCCTACTGAGCAACTACAGACCACCATCACGCAAATGGTAAAACATGCCAAAGACCACGGTCACATATCACAGCAAGAGTCAGACTACTTAAGTCCCAAGGAAATAAAGACCCCCTACTTCTACACGGTCCCCAAAGTGCACAAAGGCACTTTCCCACCACCAGGGAGACCCATTGTGTCGGGTATCAAGTCTTTGCTAGAACCGCTATCACGTTTCTGTGATTTCTTCCTCAATCCCCTAGTCCAGAAAACCCCTACCTACCTTAAGGACACTAAACATTTACTAAATGTAATCAAGGAAATCAGCTTTGACCCAAGCACTGAATTACTTGTGGGACTAGACATAGAATCCCTATACACTAGCCTCCCACAAGACGCCACGCTCAAGGTACTGCACAATGTCCTCATGACCAACACTTGGACTTACAACACGCCCCGCAGCTTCATCTTAGACTGCGCAGCACTAGCTCTCAAAGAGAACTATTTCGAATATGAGGGCACCTTTTACCTCCAGACGAATGGTACATCGATGGGCAGTGTCTTTGCTCCCAGTGTGGCCGGACTTTATGTGGCCCACTTCGAGGAGACACACATACAACACCCAACCAACCCCTTTTCCACCAACATCAGAGTGTGGCGTCGCTACATTGACGACATTCTCATTGTATGGAATGGCAACCAGGAGTCACTTGACAGATTCATGCTATGGGTCAACCAACTAGACCCGTACCTACGCTTCACATGCACCAGCAGTCCCCTGGAGCTACCCTTCCTAGACCTTAACATCAGACCAGAGAATGGAGGACTCTCCACCACCACCTTCTACAAGCTCACAGCAAGAAACTCCCTTCTCAGGTTCGATAGTTTTCACCCCCGACACCTGAGGGAAAACTTGCCCTACGGGCAATTTCTGCGCATCAGGCGCAACTGTAGCAGTATAAAAGACTACAAACAACAATCCAGTGACTTGGTGCACAAACTAAGGGACCGTGGTTATCCCTCCAGGATAATCAACAAAACCTGTAAAAGAGCAAGAAACCAAAACAGGGACGCTCTCCTAGAAACAGTCCAAAAACCCGAAGAAGATCCTGTGCTCACCTGGGTAACAACGTACAACACAGCATCTAACCAAGTGTCTAACATCATCAACCGTAATTGGAAAATTATAAACTCTGGCACCAGGCAGTGGGAAAAGCCTCGCTTTGCCTACAAAAGAGCAACCAACCTAAGAGACCAGCTTGTGAGTACCAGACCGCGCCCCAAAACTCATGATAAAGACAACACCATCACCAATGCATGGGGCTTGCCAAGGATCACTGGTCACCAACCCTGCAACAACTGCAGTGTATGCCACCTGACATCCCCCTCAAAAACACTGAGCTTGGAACCGGGTAAGACCTGGACACAACGACAGTTTACAAACTGTAACTCCTCAAATCTAGTATACCTGATCACCTGCAGATGTGGCCTCCGGTACGTTGGCATGACGACCAGGAGAGTACGCACTAGAATGACGGAACACAGAAGCACCATACGATGTGGGAAAAACATCAGTAAGCTCACTGACCACTTTCTGACCCACAATCACACACCCAATGACTTCACATGGACCGTCATTGAGAAATTTGACAACTTGAGGGATGAGAAATTCCTATTACAGAAAGAACAACGCTGGATTTACCGTCTTTCCACCCATACCATAGGCCTTAATGATTCCATCCCGTGGAACAGTCTGGCCACATAGACACTCTTGTCAAACTCATGAGGTACCTGTGCCACCGTGCTCCTACATGAACGTCCCCCTCCCTAGCCCATTCTTCTCCTATGAAGACTGTCCTATGCGGCAGTAACGTACTTTTGCTGACCCACTTGAACGAAGCTAATACAGCTAAACATTGCCATTTCAGAGCATCGGCAAATCTTAAAACTAGTTCGAAAGAGCTTTCCCTACCGCGCATGCGCAAGTCCTAGACCGCTACAGCAGCCTACCGCGTATGCGCGACCAATGCGCACTACTCCTCCGCACATGCGCATGCAGACTCTACATGAGACAGCGTTTACCGCGCACCCCTCCCTCTTTCTAATCTGAACAGGTGCATCGAGTCTACCAAACCATATAAATAGAGAGCGAGGCGGCCCACTCAGCTCACACCGGGCGCCGCGGAAGGACGAATAGGTCCAAGGAGCAACCTGACCGAACTACTCGTGAGTAAAACTGCTTGTCCAACAACATGGGGTAAGCCAAAAACTCTTCTTTCCTTACAGGTTAGACAGCCTTGTGAACCTCATTTATCTCCACAGGGTCTCTTTCTCTGCCAGGCGACCCATGAGGCTTTTTACACAGAAATAACAGAGTGAGGACCCAGAACTAGTACTTTCCTGTACCTCACCTTGTGATTTCGTTTTCTAGCCCACCACTACCCACCTACGGTTGTTTTTATACTCTCACCAGTCTCATACAATCGCTATGAGCTCACCCTAGCCGGTTTTAAGTCGTACACCACCCTATGAGCCGGCCACCATGAGTTCTAAAAAATGCCAACCTAATATGACTCTCCCCTGTACGTCCTGTCTTTGTCCTATGTGTTTTATGTAGAAAAGCTTGAGGGAATCCCCCTCTAACAGCTACAGCGCCTTAGCGAGCGCGACACATAGCCAACAAATAACACAATCACTTAATATAGTTTATTAGTTTATTATTTAATTGCACTTTTTCACTTAACTCTTTGGTCCTGAGGAAAGCCAGCTTATAATAGAAAAGGCACTGGCAGAAACATGTAGACCACACTGGACATGGGAGATCATTAATCACTCCACTTTGTCCATTCGCCTTTTTAAACAGGTAACGGTGGCCCAGTTCATTAAATACTTGTTAACCCTCGGGTGCTGGGACCGCTTGTATAGCTTTTTAATCTTTCACATCTCACTCCTTCACTGCACACGCAGCAATATACCAGCTCCGCAGTCTCCTGGCGTTGCAGCACACCCGGGGCACATTCGGTGCCACTGTGGTGGGCCCGATGATGAAGCATGCCACCGACTAGGTCGGTGGGTGAGGGCTTTCAAAGGAAAATATTGCTTTTTTCCTTGTATTGTCTGACGTACCTGAGTCACCCTTTACCTTCCCTTTAAAGCTAACTAGCCCCCATTGATACTTATATGCTAAATTATGAAACATTCTGAAGCCTAGCGCTGTCCATGGTAATTCTAGTGTTCAGAACCTGTTCTAAGAGAAGGAGGGGTGCACCAACCGTGCCCTCTATATTAACTTGTGTCCATGTCCTTGTTTGTTGACATGAAGTAGCGGTGGCAGTATATCGATTTTTGTGATTGATAGTAGCGACCAGACTACTTTTCTGGCTCAGGGGAGTTAGATGCCTACTGGTCCTCCTTGTATAAAGTTCTGCTTGATGTGACAACCTGACCCTTCCAACGATATCCTGGGGGCATGCTGCGTGCATGTAATGTATGTTGGTATGACCCATAACATGGTGGGGGTATGGTAGCTGGGATCAACAGGATCCATTTTGGGTGGCACCTGGTATGACATGGCACAAGGTGGAGAATGGGATACAACATCCACAGAAAGGAGAGGTTGTATGCCATAATTCCTGGAGCTTATGAGAGATGCCCCAGTCCCTGAAGTGAGGGAGGATGGTGACAGGTTTACCCTCGGAAATTCTATCAGGCATGGGACTGCTTCTTCTTCTTGAGTATTGCCATTTGGTGGATAATAGGGTAATGGGAGTGAGCAAGCAGTTTCTTCTGTGACAGCTAAATTAAGATACTAGGTAGGTCCTACCCTTTTTTCTTTCACCGAGTCCAACTCGGGAGAGACCAATTACAGGATTTCTCACACTTTTTATCGTGCTTATGTTTTAGGAAGCTTCAGCCTGGATCCAGTATCATCAGCGTTAAAATACATTACCTAGCACACATTTTGTTTCTGGACTGTAGCCAGAGAGGGAAATTTGAAAATGAGAAACCTCAACTGGTTGCTAAATTTTGGACAATGTAACAACATCCCCTGTCTGAAAAACCAATGTAAAAGGTGCAGACAAACCACCCCACTTTGATCCGGTTGCAAGATCTTGTTAACCAAGCAAGGGAGTGCTCCAGAGAGTTCCCAAAGAGCTGCTGTGATCCACGCGGCCTGGTGTCAGTCAGGAGAAATAAATTCCAGCATGAACACTTTTGCAAGATACAAACTGAATGCACTTTCTCATATAAACAGATAGTGAACACACACCTATGACAATTCTCATCCCTATATTTTCTTTTACTACTAGGTAGCAGTAATATTGTGAGAACTCAAGCCTTTTTGCTAAGAAGGCTTGCTGGGCATGGCCCTATCTGCAGGGTCACCCTAAGCCTTTTGCCTTCACACCCTTCCTTTGTTCAACACGTTTTTGTTGGCTTTTAGGACTATATGCACTTTACCATAGCAAACCAGTGCTAAAGTGCTTATGCTCTCTCCATTAAACCTGGTAACATAGGCTTACACCTGATTGGCACATTTAATTTATTTATAAGTCCCTAGTATATGGTACTATATGTACCCAGCACCGGTAAAATAAATACTACTAGTGGGCATGCAGCACTCATTGTGCCACCCACTCCAGAAGCCCTTTAAAACATGTCTCAGGCTTGCCATTGCAGCCTTAGAGCAGTTTTAAAGTGTCAATTAGACCGGGCAAAATGCACCTTTTGCCAGGTCTAAACCTTCCTTTTTAAAACATTTAAGTCAACCCTAAGGTAGGCGTTAAACAGCCCATAGGTCAGGGTGCATTGTATTTAAAAAGTAGGACATGCGTTTTTAAGTTGTACATGTCCTGGTAGTGTAACCTAAAGTACCTAAAGCTTTGAAACTGCATATGTCCCGTTCTACTTATTGAATTTTTGAGGTTTAGGTCTAAGTTTACTTATTAAAAGTTATCCTGTTTCTCTAAATTGGTTTAGGATTTTTCTTATTTTGTGCATACACGTTATTACTGTTTATGTACTGCCTAAATACTTTACACAGTGCCTCTAAGATAAGTTAATTAATTTTTGCGCCAAGCTACCAAAAGGGTTAAGCACAAGTTAAGTTAGTGACCATTGTGGTTCACCTCGATAAGGATTGTGGTTGTTGCTTGAGTAGCCCAATATCTTCCAATGGTGCAGTAGGACAGGAACTGTAACAACAGCACCAGATCACTGTGGTTGGAGTGGGAGCTATATGAATTGGTTAATGTCCTTTATTACGCTCTATAACCCTGCATCTTAACCCCCTTGCTGTGTTAAGTGTTTCATATTGCTATTCTATTACAGTAATTATGTTTTACTAACACAGCACTGGGCCAGCAAGAGAGTACATTATTCAGTCTTCTGTTTTCAGAGATCTCCCTCCTCCCTCCGCAACTAACTGATAAGCCTGTCTGCTACCCTGATAGCCAAGTGAAGAAAGAGTGTACTTGGCCCAGTTTGCAGAGCCATAGTGGGACGGACCCCATGTACCAGGGACAAACAAACCTAACCAGCAGTGCTGTGGGCCAGTAGCTACTGCCTGCCCTCTGTACCCTGAACGGGTTCTGACACAGCCCAAGCAGATATCATTATCGTAATCTTCACCCGCTGTCACTAATTATGATCAGTAAATCTTAAAAGGGCAACCAGATGTATTCTTGTGCAGGCATGGGAGGTACAAAAATAACATATTTGGCCTACTCAGATGACTTGGTGATCCTGTCACAGATGCCAAAAGGATTACAACATCAATTGCATAATATAACTTGGAGATTGGACGAATTGCCAATCTGTCCAAAACGAAAGTCATGACCTTTGGGAAGCAAACTAAATCTGTGTAGTGGGTGTTAGGAGATACTACAATCGAGATAGTGAAACAATATGACAAACGCTGAGTAATATTTGACAGTAAGATATCATGATCAAACCATCTGGCCATAACAAAACTGAAGTCAGCGATGATCACCAATTCAGTCCTAAAATGTACAAAAGTGTACGGCGGGAAAGCAATTAGGCCATCATTGAAAGCGTTAAAAAAGAAGTTGATTACATATCTGCTGTATGCATCTCCCGTGTTGAACTACAAGACTATTTTCTGATAGCATTTTTATGCAATGTGTATGCAACCTACTCCACCTTCGCAGAGCCGTCACCGCCTCTCACCCCCACTGTGCCATTAGACTAGAATTAGGTTTAAAATCTATAATATCACTCCACCATAGAAGCACTATGAATTACATCTGTGACTGTGCAAAAGTGGATCCGACATCACTAAAACACCTAATTTACAAAGAAGTAGGCAAAACTGCTTATAAGGATTTAGAGTTGCACACCGTATTGGTGGGCTTAAAATCTTATGATTTACTGGATCAACAGTCACCGAGGCAGATGAATCGGCAAGTCCGGAAAATCTTACTCCGTGAAATTTCACTGTTATACAGTGTGACTCAGACTTGGCACAAGCCTAAAAATACAATCATATGGACCTACTCTCTGCAGAGTCAAGAATATTTAGGGTCAAATTTGCCTGGCTATGTTAAAAATGTTTTTTTTAAGGTTTAGATTGTTTTATATTCCGAACTGTGAATTTGAAGGGAAATGAAACCGAGCTTTTTAAAGTAAAACTGTTTGTCGTCTTTGTGGTCATGCAATTGAATCCCTTCTACACATCATATTTATTTGCCCTAAACTGTTGCATTTAAAGAAAAAATATTTACGCTCCATGTTCAACAAGGAAAACATAACAACAGTGGCAGCTGTCAGGAACGGTTTTAGAGTCAGGGAAGATAGTGCAGTTGACAAAATGTTTTAGGTCAGGCTTACAAAGCCTTATCAATATTATTTTGTGCCTAAACTATCATATTTGAGGAAAAAGTATTTACGCCCTATGATTAACAAGGGAAAAAAAAACAAGATCAAATGTGGAAGCCGTCAGATACTGTGTTACAGTCAGAGAAGATAATGCAATAACAATGTTGATAACAATTTTAGATCAGACATATAACCTTATCCATATGATTGTATTACTCATTTATCTATCCTGAATTGTCTCTGCAAATAAACTGTTTGCACACAACCTATTTAACGTATATGCCTTTTACAATTTTTTGCGTATTTGCACCATATCGGAGCTGGTAGGAAAGATTGGTAGCTCATACAAGATCGAAGTAAGAAGCTAAACGTGTTTGGCCAATAGTACAAATAAGGCTAGTGATGCTATTGGTTGAGATTCAAAAAGTTTCACTTCTGAAAAAATGTAAATGTCTACACTTCGTCTATTATGCTTGTATAAAGTTTCATGCAAAACGCTCATAAATAATAAGTGCAAAATAAATGTCGTAGGACTTTAGTATACTTCTGAAAATGTGTATTTAATAAATGACAGTTTTTCTTTTTAATGAAATTTTCAGATTAGATGCACTAATTATTAACTATGTGATTTAAATATTATGCTCATACTCACATGCAAACAAACTGGTCTTTCTATGTCATGATTTTAAATTCTATTATTTTAAAAGTACTTTTGACAGTTTCCGATATTTATATTGAGTGTGATGCTTTTTATACTTTTTATTGTAATACTTTCATTAATACAATACACTTTATAACAGTTACAGGATACATAGATGCTGTGTGTTTGTCCCATTCTTCTGCAAAGTGCTCAAGCATTTCCCATGGATGCGCAGAAATAAAATCTCAATTCTGGGGGTGTCATTTCCCCTGTGCACCATTTTCCTAAACTTGATAGCTCTCTGGTAACCCTCGATAAAACAATCTACTGTAAATTCCAATCTGCAAAAGAAGGAATTAGGAACTAATAGTTTGATGGTCAGAAAATAATCAAAGAAATGCAGGTAACTTGATACAGGTGTATTGACTTACATTGCTAATGGGTAAACATTGCCATTTACACATCAGAGCCACACATTGTCTAAGCCTCATAATTATTCATAAATACTCGATCAAACTCACTATCAATGTAAATCCCCAAGTATATTACATCTTTAAGAATGCAGTCTTCTGGCATGTAAGTTTTATCATTCATCATAACCTTGCTGGGACTTATAGATTCCAGCACTGCCAAGTACCACACATCATGTATCAGACTAACGCATTTCAGTGTGGTGGTCTGTATCACTGAATTGAATTGGTTAGTGACGCATATTGGCAACTGATCCTGTCAACCACTGTGGCCCAAGCGTTGGCTGCTAATTATTATAATAAAGCAAAGTTGAGTTGCACAGGCAGGTAGGGAGCGCAAAGTGGCTCACAGACTTACTGGGGACTGCCAGCTGAGCTGCTTAATACTAGCTGCACTGGAATGGCCTTTGGCTAAGCTATGAAGCCGGAAGGGCGCTGCTGGCACCTTAGTGCCATGCCTCCTTAGCGCTTTCTGGCCTTGCTGGGGTTGTTTTTCTTTATCTCCTCCTCCGAGCTGAGCTCTGGCGGGGTACCAGCCTTAATAATATATTCCACTCACTGCGTTCCTTAACGATAGGTAACATTTCCTGAGCCCTCCGGTCACCTATTAAACATTTTTGGAAACCGGCAGGCCCAACCCGCTGCTGCCAGAGTAGCCCTTCTTCCACCCATGGCCATAGACGTGACGCTCACTGGCACTGAGTTTTGGAAACGCCTGCAGGCTGGCCTTGCACAGTCCGCCTGCCTCAGCCCTCTTTACCTCTCAGGCGGATTGCCGTGGCTCGGGGACCCTGGCCAGACCGATTGGTTATGTTCACCTGCCCTCCACATGGGGGCCCATGGGACACATACTGCACTGAGGAAGGCAGTTTCAGAAGTGCCTGGAGCAGCAAAGTTCCCCCCTAACCCTCGGGAGTCACGCAGATTGACCGCCCCCTTTCTCTGGCCTCAGGCCCTTTGAAAATGATACGAGGGTCCAGTTCCAGGTCGACAAATTTACAGCAGTGCTGTAGGGCTCAAAGAGAGCGTCTTCTAGACCACCAGCATAAGGACACAGCCTGGAGTTGACACTTGTAAGTATGTACAGCAGCACCTCCCCCAATTGCTGTTCGTTTCTATCGGCATTTGGCCTTATGGCAAAATATACATGTAAGGTGAGCTGTTTGGATGTACGGATGATTTGGGTTCCATGTCAGTATGCTATTATAGTAGCAGTGGGCTGCATCCATATTTTGTGAATTGTAAATTGAGATTACAGATTCCACATTTCAGGCGGGAGCCAGCCAATTTAAAGCAATTTTTGGCTTTAAAAAAAATCAGGAATCTTCCATCTGAATCGGATCTGAATTTATTTTTAGCATTGCTTTTCTCGCTTTGTTTACTTTATTGGTCAAGGATCATTAACCCGTTCGCTGCAGGTGTCGGCCAACGGCCGTCGCGAGCACTACCTCCGTAGTGCTGCGCATGTCCATTGACCGACGTGGCCCGCCCGCTTAATAGAACGGTCCTCACTGGCGCGGGATGTTGAAGCAGTTAAGGTGTTAATGCAGCTCAAACATATTTTTAAAAGCTTTCTTCATATATGTGCAGTTAAAGTGTATACAAATGAGGGTAAAAAGTACTGGCTTTTTGGTGATAATGTTACTGTTTGTTAACTGTTTAATTAGATGGCAAGAAATGTGCATAAAGTTACTGGAAAGTACTTAGCCATATACTACTCTAATAAAATTGAGGTTACAGTCATGTACCTAGAGCGCAAAAGAACTATGGTCATATTATGATGTTGCTTACTGCCGATTCAGCATTATTTGTTTACATCTTCTGTCGTAGGAGTCCCTCTTCCTATGTAAAGAAATCTCATTGCTGCCAAGCTTTCAGATTGCAATGTGTGACATTTTCATATTTCAGTGCAATTATGAGTGACATTTCAACGACTATAAGTGAAACTTTCTCGTGAGGAAAATCAAGCAATGACAACGAGGGAAATATATATCTGAAAGAACACACATTTGAGCAAAAAGATGTAAGAATCTTGTGTTCAAAAACACGTAGTTAAGCTAAAAGGACCGCATTATAACAAATAAAAGCCCATGTCCAACTTGTAGGGGGAAAAGTGATGAGGCGGACCAGATATCACAAGGACCATGGGACTGAAATTCTCAATGTAGCAATTCATGTGAGTGGGCTGGATATACGCGCATTAGAAGTATGATCCTACAAATCCCAGTAACGCTTGGTGCTGTAGGCTTACAAAGCAAAAACAAACCTAAACTCACCATCGTGATATGGGACAAGTTGTCAGCCAAAGCGGTAATGTTTGACAGTCAGATAGTTAGTAGCCTAGCATAACCCTTCCTAACAAACAAATTAAAACTTTTTTCGATATGGTACCAATTTAAAAAAGGCCATTCCAAAATGGCCGCCCTTTTGAGACACGAGAACACTGCAAATACGGACTGGCTTCTGCAACCTTTATTTCTAGCTTCGTATTTTTTCAAACATCCCTGCCCTTAAGCTTTTCTACAACAGCTTCGATCCCAAGAACGAAGGAAGTCTACAGCAAGACCGGCTCTACAAACCTGCAGCCGCTGGGATAATCGAACGTCACGTGCAGTTGTTTCCCCTTCTAAAGTTAACATCTCCTGCTTGGGAGACGTGGGCTGCCTGCACCGAGCTTTCTGTTTCCAGCCACTTGGGGGGAGGCGGGTTAACAACTTCCGTTTGTGTGTTCTGCGGCTGCGTAGGGAGAGTCAAAGTATGAATATTTATGACATATTATATTCCTTAGTGCGCTCTTTCAAGCATTTTCTGCCATACAGTGAAAGTAATGTAGTTTAACAGTTTCCGTTCGGAGCTGAAGTAAAATTTAAGATAAATGCATAACTCCTTTCTTCTCTCTTCGTGGTCGCTGAAACCTAACCATACCAAAATGATGGAAATCAGTAAGGTGTACTTGTTTCTTTGCGAATAGTAAAGGTAAATATAGAATGTAAATCAAAACTTGGGTTCCAACTAAATTGTATGGAAGAGCTCAGTGCTAGCAGTATCCAACCTCCAAAATGGGTATTTTGCACATACCTTTGCAGTGGTGAGCAGTGTCATAATAGCTATTTCATTGCCATTAAAATCCTTGCGAATAAAACCCATACAATAAACACCAGATTAAACCTATACATTAAAACATCATGGGCCCAACTCACAAGAATTGCTGTATCATATGAGTTAATGTGATTTACTATTTTTTACTTTTATTTATATGTCATTGGTAACAAACTTGGCAACAAGTGCGCAAGCTATCCCATTGACCTTTTACCTGTGAAGGGAAAAGGTCATATTAGTCTTCTCTCCCCTATCACCAACCGGTTCTCATCCGTCTTCTTCTCTCCCCTATCGCCAACCAGTTCCTGGGTTAAAGAAAAAAAGACAAAACAGGTTAGTGGCCCCTCCAGAGTCCCACCCGTGCAAGGGTACAAGGCGACCTCTTTGGGTCCTCAGTCGTCGTCGTCCTCATCTGATCCATCCAATGCAGCGTAGTAACCCAGGAGGCTGTGGATCGTTTTACGGCATAGCAGGGTTGATGTCTCCTTCCCTACTACCAAGAGGAACATCTTTAAGACAGCACAGGAGCCTCCAGCAGCCCTGGAGGTCACCTTGTGCATGTGTCCCTGGAAACAAGGTGCAGGGACAAGACTGGTTTGCATATGGCTGGGTCCAAACTGGAATGGCATTTTGAGCAAAAACATTATGGATTTAGGCCCAGATCTCTGTACTGGGGTGAATGTATGACATTGTTCTGCATTCTGTCCATCAAGCGTTCTTTTTGCCTTTGTCACCTTGAGTGGGACGAGAATGCCCAGACTTTCAGTCCTGTGCTCTCCATGCCACTGGAGTCAAGCTATCCTGGCTGATGAGGGCTCAAAGCCCGAAACCGATCCTAGAATGCTTGTTTCCAGTCCAGGGAGGACCTGGCATGGCAGTTCGGGCTGGACTGTTTCCATTGGGTACAGGGTCATGACTGATTTGCATATGGCTGGGTCCAAACTGGAATAGCATGGTGAGCAAAAAACGATGGATTTAGGCCCAGATCTCTGTACTGTGGTGAATGTATGACATTGTTCTGCATTCTGTCCATCAATTGTTCTGGAAAACAAAATATACATCACAGAATCCACGGTGATGCATGAATAGGTATCCAGGTCCTAAGCTCCATGCCTAGGCCCTTTAACAGCTCCTGTGCATACGTGTACTCCCAGAAGAGATGCCGTCTCGTCTGCGGTGCACCCTGTCGGGCAGGACTTGTATCAGTTGAGTCTGTAGTGTAGTTCCTATATTCCCAATAGGCTCTGCGCATTAGAATAATATATTCAGCAGTGTAGACGTAGGACTGAGGTCGACTAGGTCTCTACTGACTATATTAGACTTAAGGTTTGCCAGCTAGCTCAGAGGTAACTAGAAACTTTCTCGAATAAACGAGGAGGAGTTTAACCTCCCTGGATAGACAAGAAGGGATTAGCTTCTGACAACCATAAAACATGACAACTTTGCTCCCTCAGAATAAGAGTGTATCTCTAGAGTTGTGTGAAAACAATAGACAGCTATTTCACTCAGTCAAGTGTGCATACTTAGTTTCACCAGAGTGTAGAGAAAAGAGAGACGGGTGTTTTCAATAAAAGGTGTTATTTATTGAGCAGTCTTCTTTCTCATACAAGAGAAATGAATTGCCACAATTGCAATACTCAGTATAAAGTAAAGTGCGTACAGTAAAAGGAGTATTATGAAATAATACTGTAAAAGCATTGATATGGTTTCTTAGCCATAGGATACTTTAAAATAGATAAAATATATACATATAAATATACATTGACTAACGTACTCAACTGGTGCTTCTAAATACGCCTACCCCGGTGTACCTGACCTAAGCCTAATACGTGGGAAGGAGTAAGTAAGTAGCAGTTTAAGTTAAGTTGGTTTTGCCAAGGAATCTGAATCAAGAATTCTCTTTAAGGGTTTAGTCAGCTCCGTACCTGGGTATTAGAAAGCAGGAGGTCTGGTATCTCTCTCTCATGACTCGATATCCCAGTAACCCGCGAGGGTATCTGGAAACACCGGAGCTGGATTTCTCGGCAGGAGAAAAGACAGCATCTCTCTCAGTGCGTCAAAGGGGGGGGGCGGCGTCCATGGGCTCTCGCATCAGCTGGGCTCTCGGGCAAGTAGATAGCCGCTCTGCTCCAAACCACCGTGTGTTTGCTTAAGGCAACGTTGGTATATTTATACCTGAAAGGTGCCGGGTTTTGACGTAAGGTTGGACATAAGACGTCAATAAAGATGTCACTAAGAACTGGCCGTTCTTAGAGTGCTCACAGGAGTTCTAGGACGAAATCAAAACAAAAGCAATGGGGAATTCCCAGGTTGCTGGAGGTTTGGTTTGTTTACAGAACTCGTTGTACTTTCTAGGAGCCTCGGGAAGTAGCCTTGCTTAATTTGGACAGCATGGGCTATGACTAAATATGGATATGATTCTTATGCCTTTATAAGGATATTATTTATTATAACCACACAAGGGCATAAATCAGGAATATCGAATTAGGGTCCTAGATAGAACTACAACAAGTCCTCTTGCATGCATGAAGGTTCTCACAGGAAGTCCTCCTTGGATGGCCATCCAGGCGATGTCTGGTTCATCAGGTGCTTAGATACGACATTTCCCCACACGTGGTCTGCTGTGGAAGAGGGGAGGGAGCCGATTGGTTTGCTAATGTCCTTTGCTCGTATCTGACGTTGGACAAGCTTTGGGGTCCATGCGGCGGCAGCCTCCGGCCGAACTCCTTCACATACTTCTCCACTTCCTTGTAGAAGCATGGGGTCTCCCAGTCGTACGGGACGGCGCTCACCCACTCTGCCCATCTGAGGCGTCTCCACGTTGGCAACAAGAAGAAGCACGCCAACAGAAAGCCGACATGGCTCTCTTCTTCGGTTCTTAAAGTCCTCCTCACGCAGTGGCACACAAAGATTCCCCTCAGGATGGTGCCGATGTCTGGCACTCCCTTGTCGTGGGTCTTGAATATCATTGCTCTCTTCACTCTGTCCATCTTCGGGCTCCAGATGAAGTAGATCATTCTTGTGATTGCCTTGACTGTTTGGGTCTGCACATGCCACACCTAAGCGACATACTGGAGTACTGGCAGGGTCTTGTTCCTTTTGTTCGCCAGCTTCCGGAGGCTCCAGAGTTCAAGCTTCTGCCTCGTCTTCACCAGTTTCTCTTCTCATGTCTTCTCCGCTGCACCTTTTCCGCCTAACCAGACTCCAAGGATCTTCAGGAAGTCCTGCTTGATGGGGAATGGCAGTGGGTCTTGGGTGGTGGTCCAGTATCCTAAGAGTAGGGTTTCCGACTTGGAGCTGTTGATAGTTGTTCTTGACGCTTTCCCAAACTCGATACAAGTCCTCTCCAACTCTTTCACAGATGGTCCATCCGCGCAGAAGACTGAGATGTCGTCCATGTAGAGGGAGCACTTCACTTTGCCTTGTCCCCTGCTTCCCGGTGCCATCACACCATTGATGTCCTTGTTCTGCCAGATGTGTTCGGCGAGGAGCTCAATCATGCAGATGAACAGGAGGGAGTAAGCAGGCAGCCCTGCCTCATTCCTGACAGGACGGGAAGGGGTCGGTTCCCCAGCCCTTTACCAACGCCGTGCTGGAGATGTCTTTATAAATTGTGGTCAACACGTCACAGAAGATGTCCCCCAGTCCCAGTGCTCTGAGTGTCTGGTCCATGAACTCATGGGAAAAGCGGTCAAATGCCTTTTCCTGATCCAGTCTCACCAAGGCTGTCAGGACTTGCAGCCCTTGACGTACGCAATCATGTCCCAGACCAGGGCCAGACTGTCCGAGATTTGCCGACCCGGTATCCCACAGGACTGGTAAGGGTAAACTATCTTCGCTATCACTTTCTTTAGGCAGTTGGCCATCACATTCGCAAGAATCTTGTAGTCCACATTAAGGATAGAGATGGGCCACCAGTTCTTGAGGTGTTCTCTCTATCCCTTCTGTTTGTACACAAGTGTTATCATACCCTCACGCAGGGTTTATGGCATACTGCCTTTGCCCACCATTTATTCTTAGAGGTACAATCAGGTCCCACATTTCAACCTAAAGTTCCACTGGGAGATTGTCTTTTCCAAGTGTATTTCCTTTCTTGGAGGTCGTGGCGGCCAAGTGCAGCTCTTCCAGGGTGAAGGGTGTATTCAGGTCCTCTCTCTCTTTCGGCCCAGTATGTTTGAGATGCCCTCCAGGAAACTATCCACCTGGGCTTGAAGGAAGTGACCCGCTTCGTGTCACCTGGGTCACCTCGGACCACCTCTCAGCCTTCCGTTCCAAATAAAGAGTCGGAGGAACAGTGGAGAATATACCAATATTTGATTTATTCATATACACTCAGAGTGGAGCCCCGTTTGCACAGTTTAGAAGACTGGACAGAGGGAGCTAAAAATCATTAACAATACGTACATATCTTATTCAACTTAGAACATGCCCACAATGGAATTTTCCTGGCAGATGCAGCTAGACAGTGGAATACAAAAAACGTTTTCTGTTCTCGTATCTTCACAACTCAGCACAGTCCAAGACCGTTACACCCTGAGCCATAATCAGACTACCAGACAAGTGGAAGAGGGTCTTTATCTAGTGGGTAAGCTATGCACTGCCACTAGCAGTTCAGTATTGCAAAAACAAAACTCACCAGAGATATTACTCAGAAACAGTAAAGGATTAGTTTCAATCATCATTCAAAATGGCATCTAGACAGAAAATGGTGCCTCAAATGCTAACTTATATAGGGCACTGCGTAAGCATTTACATGCCCATTCTAACAGACCCTCTTTTTAGCATGAGCTAAAACATTTTCTTTTATGGCAAAAAGAACGAAACAGCAAGCGATAATAGAGCATCAGATTAGGGTACGGTTATGAGCACTACATACCATCAACATCAGAAAGGGAAACATCAAGTAGAGCTGAATCCTCAAATACTCCCTCATCAATATTCATCAAATTATCAACATCTTTCTGAAGCATTATAGCGGCAATTGATATTTTCTTTTTGGGCGTGAAAACAGTGGTACAAAAAGAACAACAGAAGGGGAGACACTGAATGAGGACACAGCAGAGCATCAATATCACAATAAGATAAATCACTTTTCCAAGAATCCAGCCCCAGCTGCTGAAAAGGGGCCAACTCCAATTCCCACTTTCCATTCCTTTGTCATTTTCAAGAATATCTAAAGTGTGTGGTAATATTCTTTTCCATATTCTTGATCCCAATGACACACTGATCGCCAACTGCCGCGCATACACCACCACTCTTGGCCAGAATAAAATCCACAGCAGATGTAGTCTGTTCCGAATATATCCGCATACTTTCCAATGGAGTGGTGATGTCTCGTAAAGCTTCCACTGCAGTATTAGATAGAATTTGCAGCTTGCACCCAAAGTACTCTCTAGCCTTCTTACCCCTGGCCATGGAAGTACCACCCAATGTGAAAATAGAAGAAAAGATGTACCCAAAGGTGTTACTATTACTGTAAGTATTGACCTGTATATTGGTCACTCCCTCACAGAATTATTTCGTTTATGTCTGTTTAACCCATCTCATTTTAGGTATGGCATATTTACAGGGCACACCCAAAGGCAATACCATTCCAAGGGCCACATATTCTGTACCATTATAGACATTCAAATAAGTCCCATTTGTATGGAAGAAAAACCCTGGGTGTGCATAAATCGGCCCCTTCCAATACACTGCAGCGTACCTGGAGTTAATTCCGAAAATGCTTGGATCCTCTTTATTCACTAACTGGACAGTATGTTTGAACAACATGATCCCTGAAAAATGTATGTACAATGAAGTATACGTACTGTTCACAATGGGGCAACAAGGAGGGTAATAACTGGCCTCTCAAGGGACTGTCAATTCCTTGCAATGCCAACCCACTAATGTTACTCTCTGTTCTTCCATATAAAAATGATCACAATATGCATTGTTATCACAATCTGGATAACCCACTCCCAGTGGCTTTCTATGCCCCGGATAACCAAAACCAAACCCTCCTTTCACTTCTGTAAACTGATGTGGCCGAGTATATGTGCAATTTATGAGTGACAATACATATGCAGTCCACAGACTGGTGACAGATTCGGCGGGGTAACAGGCGGTTCCTTCACCAAAGAACCTCTTATGTGTTTCCAAGAATACATTACTTAGGGCAGTTCTTTTATTTTGTCTCGGTAAAATAACCTTACCCTTACTGCGTAGAGGCACGCTCTGAGCATCTTCCAAAACCCATGATACCCCACACAGTATTATTATCACATGTATCAAAATATTAACGCATGTTATTTTACTTCTCCGTGACCACATTATATTATGTTGTACAGTAACCATTGGCTGCTCCTCCTCAGCAACCTCCCTGCAGCAAGAATGCACCGTGAATTGAAAGGAGGAAAATGCAAGAACATATAAAAGTTCCCAGTGTTCGTTAGAGCCTCACTGGTAAAGGCTCTTATTGTTCATCAATAAGTTGGCGCTCTTGAACACTGGCGGTGCAGCTTGCTCTTTTCTCTCTTTTATCCCACGTCGATAAAGGTGGTATACTTTTAAGTATATTTTTTTTGCCTAACTAATGTTCAAACAACAAACGCAAAGCAAATGCAGTATCTTCACTTATTTCTATTACCCGTTGGTACCATTACTCAGAACTATCTTGTGCAGTCCATCCCTAACCTTTTTTCTCCTTAGATTCAGTAGCCCTTAGCCAAGGACATAAATTTTACCTGGCTGCCCCAGGCACTGTGTGATCAATGAACAAAGGTTCCTGGATAGCCTGTATTTCTGGTGGGACAGCCTCCAAAATGGCAGTACCTGGCAATGACTACAGAAAGAGGACTGCACTTTAAAAACAAATAAGGGCCCACAGCTGTACCCCAGCCAGGCATGCTCAGACAGTGGCAACAGAAAGAGGACTGCACCAGCACAACAAGCTAGCCTACTTGCTCAGGTGGCGACCATCTTGAAGTGGCACTGACGGGCTACAACATTCAGTAAAAGACCTGTTGTTCCTTGGGAAAGCCCTAGGAATTTTCTTCTTCTGCTTTTTTCCTCACTCACGAACCGGCCAATTTCATATCCCTAAACAGTTACTATCTCAATGACCGAGGACGTAAGGACTGCTGCTTACTGACCCAGGTTTCTCCTATTGTGCCACTCGTAACGAACATGGTTGGTCCTGGCATGACCACTATTGGGGGAAATTCATACACCCTGGCTTACCCCCCTAAACACTACAAAACCGCTACAAAAACCTTCAAACACTTCATCCTGAAAAACCACCCCGAGACACTGATCTCTGACCTACGCCTCAGTGCGGACAACGGCACACTCATCAACGACCTCGTTTTCTACTTCAGAAGAATCCTCTCTTGGCGCAATACCTTTTCGCACCTCCTTAATGTACGCTCAACCAGGACTATTCCTTATGGCACTAAGCACACAATAGCGCCCTCCGCAACCCTGGGAGCTGACCTCACCATCACCCTCTACAAAAGCGGCATTGTATTGATCCAAGCCTCAACCAAAAACCTTAATAAATTTGCTGACCTTTTTACCCTCCGCAGAAACCATGTGCATGACACTGGCAAGGCGCCCAACACCCGCCTTGACGATCTTCCGACCTTCCTGCCCAGCACAACTAACCTCCCTCAAACCTCCTCTCTAAGGGTCTCCAACACAGCTCCTCCTAACCCCCCCAGTTCATTTACTGGCCTTGCTAACACTACTGCCCCGAGACCATTGGTCTCCCCTCTGTGTCCCCCTATGGTCTCCATGGCTTCTAACACAGCTCATCCTAACCCCCAGGTTACATACCGGCCTCGCTAACGCAATCGATCCAAAACCCTTTGTCTCCTCCCGCCAAGCCCCCCACTCGGACTCTGAGTCCGGTACGCCTCTAACTACCTATGATGCCGGGCAAGCTAGCAAAGCTAGCCCACAAACCACGCCTCCTATCTCCCCTAACACAGTCCATCCTAAACCTCCTAGCACCTCTACCGCGCCCCTCCCTTCTATGGACATGAATACTCTGCACTCCAAAGCCACCACAATAATTCAGAGCATCCATTTCTCCATCCTGGATCTAACGAACCTCCTTCACCTCGCTGAACTCTCCGCTAGCCTCAAGCCCCTGCTGAATCTCACTTCCCCTCCTATCTCAGAGCTCCCCAAACACCCACTACCGCCATCCTTGAGGCACCTTCGCCCGTGAAAGCAACCTTGCCACCTATCAGAGGAGGAATCCCTAGCTCTCGCCCTCTCCTACAACCCTTCCCTCACCACACCAAATCCGCTAGACCTAACTGAAAAGGAAATCCTTGAAACTCTACAGGACCACAATGCAGCCCCAGTTACCCCTTGTCTATCAAACATGACTGTAGAAAATCCCACGGTTGCTATCAACTCCTGCAGACCAGCTCCCCTCTGTAACAGAAGTGTGATCAGAAGCAATCTAGTGCCAGTACACCTGTCTGCCCCGACTCCCGACACCCCCTCCGACACCTCCCTGACTGCTCTCCTAATTAACTGCCGATCGGCAGTAAAGCATGCCGCTGATGTCGCTGCTTTCATCCTGAACAACAACCTTGACTTAGCAATTCTAATATAATCATGGCTTAATGAGTCCTCATCCCCATGCCTGGACCTCTTAGTCCCCCCCAACTATAACATTCCTAGACTAGACAGACAACATAGCAAGAAAGGAGGTGGCATCGCCTGCATCTATCGCTCTAACCTTCTTGTCACGGAGCTTCTGGCGGATACCTCCGACTCCTGCGAATACCTCGCCCTCTCAATTTACAGTAACGCCTCCCTACTGTGCAACCTGCACATCTTTTACCACCCCCCAGGCATCAACGATTCCTTCACTGGCCATTTCATTGAAATCCTCACAGCAAAGAGCTCCTCCAACCCCAAAGACATTTTCCTTGGCGATTTCAACCTGCACTGGAACGATCCTAAGGATCCTCATGTCAACGCCATTAAGGACCTCCTGGCCGATCAACCCTGACCCAAGCTTGTTAACTCCCAACTCACTCGAAAGGGGCCACTCTAGACTGGATCATCTCCAAGGAAGCAACCATCAAGCTTATCTCTATAGACCCCTGTGATTGGTCTGACGACCACGCCATTACCTTCCTTCTACCTGGCACCCACAAGACAAGGGCACCACAACCGGTGCTTCCTAAACGCTGGGTCAGAGACACCAAGAACCTGGACCACAAGGAACTTGAGGTTCGTTGCAGATCTGACCTATCCCCCCCCCGCATATCACATCAGTCCGTGACCTCAACGATCACTACTCTGCAACTGTGTCGACCATTCTGGATGACCTAGCCCCGCTAAAACTAAAAAGAACTCAAGTCAAAGATAGAAACCCATGGTTCACCGGCTCCCTCAACAATGCGAGGCGATCCCTCCGACAATCCGAAAGAATCTGGAGACAGCACCCCTCTGCCACTCATCTAAAACTTCTCCACCAAGCCAGAAAAACTTACAACAGCAGTGTCCTCAACTCAAAAAAAAGAATTCTTCAGATCGGAACTAGGGAACGGCCAGAACAAACCCCGCAAACTCTTTGAACTGATCAAACACCAGTCCAACAAACTGGCCAAAACATCGAAAGAAAACCCCAAGGGCTAGATGTAGGTAATTGAGATTTACAGATTCTAAAATACCGAATTTTACCGATTCGGTATTTTAGAATCGGTAAATGTTATGTAGTTAAAAAATCGGTAAAAATTACCTGGAGGCCCATAGGAATGAATGTGAATTACCGATTCGGTAAAATAGGGAAAGCTTCAAGGGTGGCAGGGTGTCACATTGACACCCTATTGCACCCCTGAATAGTGCTTTTGTGCACATGTGGCACACATACATGCCCTAAGGGCATGTATGTCTGTCACATAGCACAGTTAAAAATTCACAGATTTGCATTTTCAAAGGTATTTGTTATTTACCACCAACTAATAGTTGGTGGTAAATAACGAATCCTTAAAGCACATGAGCACTCTTTAAAGTGCTTCCTACAGGTCATTTACCGATTCGGTAAATACCGAATCGGTAAATGATGATTCGGTAAATACCGAATCGGTAAATACCGATTCGTTATTTACCGAATCCTCCCCTACATCACAATTGGCTCAATACCGGTCGGTAAACCTGAAATTTACCGAATTTCGGGTTTACCGACCGGTAACGGGCCACCTACATCGGGTCCATAGTCTCTAATTTCATCCGAAGAATTCTCCTCGTTTTTTGCGAACAAAATCAAAACCTTGGGCAACGAACTGAGTTCCGCCTCACACTCTCTACCGCCCCCTGACCTGCCTCCTCCACCCACGCCACCCCAGCAGACCTCACCTAAGAATCAAGCACACTGGACCAACCTCACTCTCTACGATGAACACTCTGTCGCCAAAATCCTTTCCACCTTAAACCCGAACAACCATTTCAACGACCCGCTCCCCTCTAACTGTCTAGCGGCCGCCGCCCAATCCATTATTGCTAGCTGGACTGCGATAATTAATGCCTCTCTCTGTCAGGGATCAATCCCTGACTCCCTGAAAGCGGGCAAAGTCCTCCCCATTCTGAAAAAGCTGTCGCAGGATCCAGCCTCCCCAGACAATTTCAGACCTATTTCCAATATTCCTCTCTTAGCTAAAGTGCTGGAGAAATGTGTGCAACTGCAGCTAAGTCATCATATCAACAACTTCCACCTACTCGATGACTGACAATCTGGATTCTGACCTGGACACAGCACTGAAACCACCATGCTCCACATCATTGATGATGCCCTCCAAGACCTTGCCCAAGGCAAAACCTCTCTCCTAATCCTCCTAGATCTATTCTCAGCCTTCAACATGGTCAACCATGGGAAGCTACTCGAAGGCCTCAAAATTAGGATGGGATTAGATGGCCCTGTCCTTGAATGGTTTAGATCCTTCCTCCAAAACCGATCTTAGAGATTCCTAATTAACGGCAACCTGTCAGCTCCCTCTTCGGTCACGTTGAAGTCCCTCAAGGATCAACGTTGTCCCCACCCTCTTCAACCTTTATTTAGAACCCCTTGCTGAAGTCCTTCGCACCGCCAATATCTCCTACCATATGTACGCCAACGACACTCAGATCTACATCAAAATCTCATCTCTTGAGGAGATTCTCACCCTGAATGAGGCACTGAAGCTGACCGTCCAATGGCTCTCCTCCAACCAACTCAAACTAAACGCAAAGAAAACAGAATTTCTTTTAATTTCCCCTCCTAAAACCGGCGCTGAGATCAAGACATGGATTAAAGCCATCACAGCCTTAAATTGTCCACCGACCATTGTAGACTCGGCCAAATCGCTGGGAATAACCTTGGATTACAACTTGAACATGAGAGACCACATCAACTCAATGGCCAAATCTGCCAGATTCCACCTGAGCTACCTATGGAAACTGAAACCCTTCCTTGATGCTCCCCACCTAAAACTGGCAGTCCAAGCACTAGTCATTTCCAGACTAGAATATGGCTGTACCACCCTCTCTGGTTTACCCAAGATCTCCCTAGCACCTTTAAAAGCCTGCCTCAATGCAGCCCCCAGACTACTTACTGGCACTAGGAAATTGGATCACATATCTCCTCATCTGAAAGCGCTGAACTGGCAACTTAAATTTAAACTTAACTTAAGCTAGTGTGCATCACACACAAGGCCCTACACTCAAACTCCCCTGCATATCTTGCACAGAACCTTGTGGTATCTGGAGGAATCAAAAACTCACGGTCTGCCAGTGACCTCCTACTCAAGCCTGCATGCTTTCGGAAGAAAAAAACCTAACATTGGGCGTTTACTGAGGCCGCACCAAGAATATGGAACTCCTTCCCACCCGCCATAAGAAGAATATCCTCTCTTGCACGTTTAAAAAAGGAGGCCAAATCCTTCCTCATGGGTAAATTCCTCGGCTAAACCCCGTTCCCCCAACCACCACAGAGACGTTTGCCTCCCTCCGTTGACCTTTCGCCCTACCAAGAACCCTGGGGCCGGTCCTCAGCAACTGTAATATTAACTGTACTTTGTATACTTCCATCCCTCTTGTATTCAGTACCCCCCCATCCTCCCTAATTTATGGTATACTGTGATCCCATGCCTCTTGTACAACTCTATGACTCTGTAAAGCGCTCTGATACCCTAACGGGTTAAGTTAGCGCTCTATAAAACACATAAATAAATAAAATTGCCGTTCTCCTAGTCTGTTTGTGTCCAGGTCAGTTGAGCATCGTTGAGGTGGACAAACCAACGCACTTGCTCACATTCAGTATCTCCTTGACCCACTGGTCGTATGGCAACAGCAAAGGAACCCTCCGATAATGGGTGGCATGCACTCAGTTCGACCAGCAACCTTTACGGCTGTCTTTGTCACCAACAGAACATACTCAGTGCCTTTCCAGCGGGGCTCTAGACTTTTCTTCCTTTGGAAGTTCTTTCCCGGGCTTCCACACACGGCCTTGTAAGGTGACAAACCAGTTCTAGAATGGGCTGTAGTTCTTGTTAAAAAGGCAAATGGTAGTGCATTTGGCCATTTCAACCCTGTCGTCTCTTGGATTTTTGCCAATTTCAGTTTAAGAGTACCATTGTACTTCTCAACCAAACCCACTGACTGCGGATGATTGGCAGCATTATATTTCTGTTTGATATGTAAGCCCTCACACACTAATCTAATCACTTTCCTATTAAAATAACTTCTGTTATCACTCCAGATAATTGAGGGCATACCAAAACGAGGAAAATACTCTTTAAGGAGTACCTTCGCCTTTGTGGTGGCTGTATTGGCTTTAGTGGGATATGCCTCTACCCATTTACTGAAGGTGCATATAACCACAAGGACATACTTGAGATTGCTGCAAAGTTCCAATTCAATAAAGTCCATTTTGAGGACTTCAGATGGGAATGTGTGTGGTGGAAAATTACCAGGTGATGTGGGATTCCCCATCCCTGAATTCTGCATCATGCAAATCATGCAACTTTTTACTAGCTGTGTAGCCATTCTAGAAATGTTATCATTGCACCAAACCGGGGCCAATCATTTACAAATGCCTTTTGCACTAATGTGGTCTGGACTATGGGCCATAGTAACCACGGGGAGTACACATGTGTTGGACTTTGCCCTTTTTGCATGGTCATCCCTAAACTTTTTGCTTTTCTCCTAGCCTTTTTTCTGACACGTTAGTGGTTTTAGGACTCTGGGCACTTTAGCACTGCTGTCCAGTGTAAAGTGCATGTGCTCTCTGTGATAAATCTGGTAAGACTGGTCTACACCTATTTGGCCTATTTAATTTACCTGTCCGTCCCTTGTAAATTGGTATCTCATACCCAGGGCTGGTAATTTAAATGCTACTGGTGGGTTTGCAGCGCTGATTGCCACACCCACCAAAGTAGAGTTGCAATCCTATCCCAGGCCTCTGCCTGTGTGCACAGTAATGCTGTCGCCATGACGTGGCTCCTAAAGTGTGTGCCATGTCTGTGACCCCCCTTTTACTACATGTCCGTCACCTCTAAGGAAGGCCCTAGCTAGCCCTATGGGCAGGGTGCATTGTAGGTAAAAGGAAGGACATGTACCTTACATGAGTGACATGTCCTGATAGGGACAAACACCCATTTTTGGTTTCTCACTACTGTGAGACTGCCCACCCATAGGAATGCATTGGGGATTCCCTGATAAGTGTTCCAGTGGTAATTCCTGATATTAGAGGAGCAGCGTCGTTAAGTTTGGTATATTTGGAATAGTGATAATGAATGCAATGCAATGCAATGGTGTGCACAGATTTATTATAACTATTTTAGAAATGCCACTTTTAGAAGTTGGCGTTTCTGTGTGCTATGTGTCTGCCTGCCTGATGTGGATTGCATGTCTGGCTTTGGAGTGACAGGGGCTGGTGAGGTGTGTGTGGCTCCAGGGGGGCAAGGTGAGTCAGCGCTAGGCTGAATAGGCTGCATTTGAAGTAGTGGGAGTAGTAGTCCCCTGACCCTGAATAGGGCTGTACCTGCCAATGTGAAATGAAAGAAAATTTATAACGCGCGGACTAAGCCCCAAAGGGCATCAAGGCGCCTAATGTGAATGCTGGTTCCGCCCCCCTGTGGTGTGTCTGATGACGAGCCCCCAGCTGACAAAGGGGAAGAGGAGCCTTGTCAACAAAGTGCTTCAAAACCCCCCAGAACCAGTTTAGGCTGGTTTCCCCAAGCTCTGTGCCTGGGTAGACAAAGCAAATATTGGATATAAATATAGGGGCTGTGACCCCATGAACATTTTGTGCTTTTGTGCTTCCAGGTGACCTGCTGCTGCTGGGCCCCAGGAGGAACTGCCACAAGGGACTGCCTCCCTGTTGGAGGGCCTTGTGTGCTGGCCTGCCTCGGCCCAGCCTTTGCCCTGGATGTTTTTTGGGCATAGCGCCTCGTGAGTGCGATATCTTTAATTCCAGAAGGGAATCCTGGTGCTTTGCAGCGCGGAGCGGCATCATCTATAGAGGGAATCCCAACGTGGAGATTTCCCCACATCGCAGAAAGAGATCAGGAGCCTATTCCGCATTTCTGCTGTTTTGGTAGAGGGTCCCCACCCCGCATCTTTGGTTATTTTATCAAGCAGGAGCCCACCCCACATTTTGCCAAGCGAACGGGATGCTACCCCACATTTCGGAGTGCTTTTGCAGTAGCCCACCCCGCATTCTTTGCCTGTTTTAACAGCGGGTACCCACCCCGCATTTCACCATTGAGAAAAGGCACCGCCGCGGCCCGGAAGACAGGCATCTTGCCTGGTTGTGGGCGTGGCCGCAGGAGCGAGGCGCTGTTGAACTTCCGCTGGGACTTGGAAGCCAAGAAATGAGCAGGGGCGACGGAGCTTCGCGGGCTGTCTTTGCTGCCGTCCCACCTTCCCCTCATCTGGCAGAAGGGGAAGAAGGACTGCGGAGATGAAAGAAGAAGAAAGACCGGAGCTGGTCGGGAGAGGTGCCACTATGCGCAGTCCCGCCGAGGCACATTGTCGGTGCCTGAGACCTGTGCAGGAGAGCCCGGTGAGTGAAGCCCCCTTTAAAGGCACATTTTCGGTGCCTAAGAGATCTGCCACCAGGAGTTCGGAGTAGTCTCTGCACATCCCCGGTGAGTTAATTGTTAATTGAAGCAAAGGTTTGATTAATAAAAAGTAGTTCGGGATCTACTGGCGACAGTAACTAATGCCTATGAAAGCACACACATCTTTTTGAGTTTTCGGGAGGAGCATTTTATTAATGGTACTAATACGCTCTGGTGTTAACTTGCTACCCTCTTTCGAAAGTATGTGACCTAAATAGGTGACCTCATGTTGATAATACTGAAACTTCGAAAGGGATAGTTTGTGCCCATGAAGTGTTAGATGTAACAATAATTGTACTGTTCTATCTTTGCAACCTTGTTCCGTATCAGTCTACTTATTAGACTAATACATTACCTGAAGGAAGTGAGAGCGAATCCAATTGACCTTTCAATGCTTGGCTAGAAATACTAGGACTTTTAATATAGCCCTGAGAAGCGCAACAGAAACTGAAACTTTTTCCAGCTGGTGTAAATCCAAACAAATACCTACTATCTGGACGTATTAGAATACTAAAGAATGCATTTTTCAAATCAATCATGGGGAAAAACTTAGCAGAAGAAGGAATCATCGTTAAAAGTGTAGTGATATCAGGAACAATTGGAAATTGATGTACTACGATCTTATTGACTTCTCGAAAATCAATCAGAAAGCGATATACATCATCTGAAGAATCCAAAGATGTTCTTTTAAGGACTGGAAGAATAGGACTATTACTTATGTTACCTACTGTTTCCTTTTCTAATCCTGTGCGTATAAGATCCTGAAATATTTGAAGAAGGGCACGTTCTCCAGCCTGTGGTATTTTATACCGAGGAATGCAGGGCAATACAGCATTGTCCTTAACCAGTATTGAAACCGGAGGAATATGCAACAGACCTACATCCATGTCCCCAGTGGCCCACAATGTAGGGGGCATCTGATCAAATTTGGGTGGAAGGTAGGCATCTTTGGATAAACACTGTCGAGTACTTACATTCGGTACGCTAATAGAAAGACACGGTGAGTACTCTGTCCTAATATCAGGCTACATGTTAAATAAGTACTGCGCATGATGTAAACTATCAATGGACCTCTTAAAGGTTCCTTGATTGTTTCTCTTAAATGTTTTACATATTGTTTGTTACTTTTAAATGGGGTTACTATCAAGTTGATTGTTATAATAAGGCACTGAGGGCCAGATGTAGGTAGCCCAATACCGGTCGGAAACGGGCGAAAATCTGTATTTTCGGCTGTTTCCGACCGGTATTGGGCTATGGAGATGTACGGGCTAAAAAAAACATACAGAATCGCTAATTTTACCGAATCGGTAATTTTACCGAATCGGTAAAATTCGGTATTTATGAATCGGTAAATGAGATTCACCTACATCTGGCCCTGAATGTACTATTTCACATGGGTGTTCGGGAAAATAATATGAAGGAGCAGGATCTTAATAATGGTCATGCAAACACATGTTAGAGTCTCCAAACATTTGCCTTTATTACGGACACCGTAATAAGGCATGGCACTGAAACATTATTGTTTGATATAGATGCCGCTATTTTGGCATGTATGTGGATACTGAGTTAGCGGCAACTAGAGACATATGTTTCTTTTCTTTCAGAGGCCTATCATAGCCAGCCTGATTTATAACGTATGCTCTTGTCGTACAAGTAACAGTGGGAGTAAGTATAACCCCTAATGGTGCATTACCACGCACTGCCATTACTACCCTGCTTTTACAACGCAAGTCGTTACGACAACTTGCGCTGGAGGGCACTGTTGGATAGGGAATAGTTTCATTTTCTATTCCAACACCTTCCCTACTATAACGTGGGCTGGAGTTGGAATAGAAAATTAAACTATTCCACTATCCAGCGCTTACAGCGCAAGTCACAGTTTTGTAATGGCACGCGTGATAGCACGCGTTGTAGTGTCATACAACCCTCCTAATCAGGACAGAGACCTTTTGCTGTGATGTTATATTTTATCGCACGATATTAGCTCGCATTAATGACTTGCATTATTCTATTTCAGTAATCTTCTTAAAGTTTATGAAAAGTA
The DNA here is from genome assembly GCF_964261635.1 of Lissotriton helveticus. Taxonomy (NCBI): domain Eukaryota; kingdom Metazoa; phylum Chordata; class Amphibia; order Caudata; family Salamandridae; genus Lissotriton; species Lissotriton helveticus. Next base: position 491,742,802 of record NC_136057.1, on the reverse strand, counting down.
TTTGTACTGTGGTACCAACGGGGATAAATTGGACAAGTTATTAACTATTGGACTGATCACTTATCATATGACACACCACTAAGTGTTAGTATACAGGTATAGCCAATGTAATACATTTCTTGGCATTACCAATTGACTAGGATGGGATGTTTTTACTTACTACCTTCTCATCTGCTTTTTGACCTACTAGACTCCTTCTGGTAAAAGGTCTATCCGAACCATCGTCGCAGGCACCTCTCTTGTCAAAATGGAACAAAGAATTAGGTGGACCTTTTGCGTTTGACCAGTAAGTGAGTGCCGGTATCCTTAACTAGATAATGACCTTTATGCCCGGGTCACTAATAGGAAAGAATCTCGGTAGTGAGATAACATGATATCATACACTCCTTATTACAGATTCCCTGGTTACCACCGTCTACAATTGAAGACTTCGGGAATCCAATAAATGTGCAGCGTCTCACGCCCTTAGAATTGGGAATAAGGTCAGTGTTCTCTAACTGTGACCTGAAAACTTTGACCATGATCACAATTTGTTTTTTGATACTAATCTAAGGCACAGTGTGGTAATGGGTCTATCTCGCTCTCTTTAAAGGCGCCAGAATTTTGTTTGGAAAATCTTTTCAGGTTTAGAATAATGTTCTAAAAAACTCCCCACTCCAAATCACCTTCTTTTCTGGCTTTTCACGTCTCATTCCTTCCCTTTTTCTCTTCTCTTTGCCTAGATATGTCAAAAAGAGATCTCAAACATTTTAGGATATATCAAATCTTTTGTACATATGTGTATATATCAAACAAATCAGACCATATCATTATCTTCGCAGCCTTGAGGAAGTCACTTGGTGTGACGAAACACGTGTCGGCTGTCGCTCATTTGGATCAAGATTATGAGGACATAACCACCAAATTTAGTCTCTTGAATGCTATATCTCGTTGAGGGGCATTGGTCCTTTCTTGGTCCTTTTTGGAAATTGTGATGCTCTAAATGTCTTTTTGAATTAAATAATCACTTTTTTTAGAATCTAAATCTGTCTGTTGCCAGTGATATTCTGAGAGAATATAATGTAATTTGTTCTGACTAATTATGAATAGGAGATGTTACTTTTGAGTGCCGGGATATCTGTACAATTACATTGTTTATCACGGTGAATGCTTTTGCAGGACCTGTGTACTTCATCATCTAGGTAGTAGGGTGCATGTGTATCCTGAGTGGCACTGCATTCAAATTGTTGTTTTGTGATTTGCTAATATTGAAGACAAAAATATTATTCTATGACCCGATCTGACTATATATTTGTTTGAGATGCGCTCCCCTTACGTTACTACCGTAAAAGTGTTGTCGTAATATAAACACCGTTGGGGGAACAATAAATAGTAGCATGTAATTTCTTCAGCAAATCTAAACCCATCAAATTTTCACCACAATTCGATGTTACAAGAAATGAAGAATTCACAGTAAAAGGGCCAATGGTAAAAGCAAGGTGTAGTGAAATGGAGCTTACAACCGGAACTCCTGAAAAACCCACTGAAGAATTCATATTGCCAGACAGGGACACCCCAGGGACCAAGTATCGGGCAATAGAGCTTTTTGTGGGCCCTGTGTCAACCAGGAACTCCTTAGAAGATCCTTACTGATCTATCTTCACAATAGGGCCACGCTGATCTAAAGGTATTTGAACTGGTCCCGTCCCCTGTACCTGGCAGTCCTAGCTATAAGACATTCCAGTCACATCATCTGTATCATAATCGTCACTGTAGTACTGTCTGTCCTTAGTATTATCAAAATAATAGTCAGAACGGTCCGCAGAGGCAGTTGTGTATTGCTGTTTATTCATTCCCCAACCCTAGATCCAGAACCTTGCCCTCGAGTGGATAAAGCCTTTTGCAAAAGTACGGGGCACTGACTGTGCCAGTTACCTTCTTGACAATATGCACATTGATTCTGTCCCAAAGGTGTCGTTGGAGGCTGTCTAGTTTTGGGACGGTGCTGTTGGGATCCTCGTCCTCTATTATTACCCTGATATGCCTGTTGCAAAAATACCTTAGTCTTCAAATCCCTTTACTTTTTCTCTGTTCTATCTTTCTCTTCATTATCCCTATTCTCATAATATTGGGCCAGAGGGGGAGGATGTAGACCAAGTACTCTCAGACGATTGGAGCCTAGGCATGATTTTGGGAAGAAGATTAATGACAAGCCAATCAACAAATAAACTGACTCCATCTGTGGACATATCCTGTCCACTATAATCTAAAAAAGTCTCTTCAAACCTAGTAAAGAAATCAGAAACACTTTCATCTTTCTTCTGCATACAGGCAGTCAATCTATCCCAGCTGACCTTCTTGGGCGGGATAAGGGTATGCATGTATTTAATTATATGTCCGGGCAAAGCAAGTAACTCAGTGAATGGTTTATCTCCAGGCTACCTATCTTGGGTAGGTACCTGCTGCCAAATATCAACTGGAACAAATAAACCCAAAAACATCTCAATGTTTGCAAGAGTCATTACGGTAAAGGAAAAAGTTAGTGCGTGCCTTCCCTTCTCATCTCCCCCACCCTGGTTACCTTATTAACCTTCCTCAATCTGACCTTTTTTTCTCCTCCCTAGTTCATTACTGCTAGCCTGTCATGCTTTATACCTCTGGAACATGCTGTCCGTATGGATTCGTTCCGTGACACCTTACCAGTACGTGCTTGTGTTTTCCACACTGGTCTAGTTTCCTCTGTACCCTGGCCGGAATTCACTGTCCTTCCTCCAGACATTAACATTAGCTCTGGCTAATGCGTACTCTATGCCTGTCCTTCTCACTTTACCTACACACGATTAGGCTTCCTTAATTACCTTTTAGCTGACTTAATAATTCTCCCTAACACCTCTGCTCATCTATTCTATTGCTACATCCTTGCTCTACAGTTTATGATACTACCTGTCTTTAGTAGTCCTGTTGGGGCCCTTAAATGACCCACCTATTGTTCTTCTGCCCACGTAGGGTTCTTTTGCTTGCCCCTGTGGCCCATTTCCTTGCCTTCACTCCACTTATTTTTCTCTCTATACCATCTAATTCTCCCCCTTTTGGATGTTATTTTTTACTCCCTTGTATCGCACTGTATGAAATGTTATAACCTGGTCCTGATGATGGCCTAACATTGCACAAAGGCCGAAACGCCGTCGACCCTCACATTGTAATTCACGGCGCCTTCACTGTGATTGTCCGGGAGATCCTAATTTGAACATATGTCATAGTTGCCGGTCGCGTACGACCAGCAGACTACGAAAATGGCCGGCTCCTGCAAATGCGCATGCGAGGGAGTCAGCCGGAGAGCTCAAAGGCACCATGGTCCCTGGCAGAGACGCTTCGCGCTCCTGCTTCAGAACAGAGTGAACTTCCTCCAGTTTACCCTTACCTGTTGTTTCGGGGCCTTCCGTGTACGTGCCAGCGTCGGAGTCCCTCGGCATCCAGGATCTTTGTGTTGTGTCAGAGTCTCCACTCCCTGCCGCTCCGCGTCTTCTGTGGGCGTCTTCTCCTGGCTGTCAGCTTTTCCCTTGGGCTCCCTTCGATCCCAATTGAAGTCCCCGGTGCTTGTCTGGTAAAGTTTTGTTTTTTGTGAAGAAATATAAAAGACAATAGAAAAGCTGCATAATTCATTGATTTCACAGTGCCTTTTTGCCCTTAGTATTATTCACCTCATTGGAGTATTTCTTTGAACTTATCTGATTTATGCTCCCAGTCTGTGGAGGTCCACTTATTGTCTTTCCATTAGACTTTCGGCTCTCGGGATACATGAAAAGATAGAAAATATATTATTAGGTCCGATTGGAGTTAAGGTGGACACAGCAAACATGTATAATTCAATGCCGTGAAGAAAATATATTTTGTTAACCACCACATATTATAAGGTGGGTCTTTTTTTATCTGATACAACTTTATTGTACGTGATATTTTCCCAATTATTCCCTAACTCCAAAGAATCTTAGTTGCTTTCACTATTCTTTTTTTCTAGATGCACCACACTCTCCTTTCTTATATCAAGTACCAGAATTTTCCTGGAAGAAGGGTAGAATTCAGGTAGACACAAGCGCACATTGAGCAAAACTAAATTATACGTAAACACACTTCGCATACTTACTTCATTGCTTGCCTTTTCTCTTTACAGAGATTTTTTCTTGACCTTTGGGTTTCTGGCTGTCTGATTTTGTCCAGAGTGGGGTGCAACGTTGGACCTCTTTCCCTCCTTCTTTTCTCCCTGCTTCCCCGAGTAATCATCTAGTCCCAGACCCTGTCGCTGTCTAGGCTGTCGCAACCGAACGGTCAGCCGCTTTAAGATACAGGATAAACAGGGGGATCAGGCGCGGAGCTCCGAGCTCACGCCTCCATTCCCGCCGGCGATCAAGCCACGCCCCCTGCACCAATCTCCTAATGTTTAGGAGACAGCTTAAGACCTGGCTATTCACTCAGGCATAACCTTCTTTCCACCTGGGTATCTGCTAGTCAGCGCCATGAAACCTCTGGGTGTATGTGCGCTATCTAAAAGATTATTAACATAACATAACTGTGCTGGCCCAAAGACTGTTGGAGGGGTCTATCACCCCCTAATGCCAACCTCTTAGAAACCTCTCCTTTGACGCTGGCTCTGACCCCGTCAGTCAGCCTGTAAATTGTGTGCTACACAGAAGGATTGTCCCCAGTGTCCACATCATGGGTACACCAGTGGGTGACACCTGGAGTCAGGGAGAACAGTGTGGCAAACTGCCCCAACAGCTGGTGACAGTTACTCTGTGGCCCTGGGGTCATTGAATGGGAGAGGTTCACACCTTCTCTGATCCATCATGCTCCCTGCCAGACAGGAGGTCAGGGATTTCGTTCACTGTCCTCTTCTGCCCAATCATCTGTCGCCAAGAGCATGCTTACTTCAGACCTCTCAATGTGAGGATTGAGGCGGTTCACATGTAGGACCCTCAAAGGGTTCCTTGGAGACTGCAAGTTCACCAGGTAGGTGTAATCACTCTAGTGCTCCACCATCTCAGAAGACCTAGTCCACTCTACCTGCAGAGTACAAGGCTCTACTGGGGCCAGTACCCACCCTTTCTGGCCAGGTTAAAACTCTACCAGAGTGGCATTTAGGTCATACCAATGTTTCATCTCTTCCTGGCTGGCTTATAGGTTCTCCTGAGCGAGTCTTTCTGAAGCACACAGCCTGGTTTCTAAAGGCCGGCATGTAGCTAAATACATCCTGGGGAGTTTTTCTGGGAGCTTTCTCCCAACCTTCTTTCACCAGAATGAGAGGTCCTCACACAGAATGCCCATACAGTAACTCAAAAGGACTGAATCCTAATGACTTCTGAGATACCTTCTTGTAAGCAAAGAGAAGGCATGGTAAGAGGACGTCCCACTTACGCCTCATGGGTTAGGTCAGACCCTTGATCATGCCCTTCAGAATTTGGTTGAATCTGTCCACTAAACCATTACCTTGGGGGTAGTAAGGGGTGGTGAACCCATAGGATACACCACACTCCTTCCACAGGGATGTCATATACTTGTATAAGAAATTGATACCCTGGTCAGATGCTACCTTTCTGGGGAACCTTACACGGGAAAAGATCCCCATTAGTGTCCGGCCCATCAAGGGCGCCATCGTTGTCCTGAATGGGATAGCCTCTGGGTACCGGCTGGCATGGTCCACCAAGACCAAGATGTACCTGTTGCTGATGGCTGTTTTGGGGTCCAAAGGCCCCACAATGTCCATCTCTACCCTCTTTAAAGTGGTGCCTAAAACCGGAAAAGGTTGGAGCCTTACACTTCCTCCCACTCTTACCACTCGTCTGGCAAGTTTAGCAAGACCTACAATGAGTATCAGTCTGCCTTCGAATTTCGGGCCAAAAGAAGTGGGTGACAATCATGCCAAAGGTTTTGTCCTCCCCCAAATGTCCTGCCAAAAGCACGTTGTGAGAGAGACCCAGTAGGAAGGTCCTGAAGCACAGGGGTACCAACAGCAAACAGGCTGACTTAGACTTTGTGACCTTAGGTGCGCTGTGTAGGAGACCATTCTCTCTGTAGATCCAGTGTGATCCAGACTGATCACCAGCTGCCTGGTTTGCAGCCTGCTACCACAAAACCTCCAGAGAAGGGCATTCTCTCTGCTCCCTGCAGAACTTTTCCCTGGTAGGACCCTTTCCTTGCTGCTAATGGGTCAGCTCAGATTAGTACCCCATTTAGCAACCTGTTCCCCTGTAGGTTCCCAGGCCTCTCTCTCTCGGTCAGCCTCCTCCTGGACCATGGGTACGTCAATGAGGGGAGGGGGTCTTGTGCCCTTCGCTCTTCCTCTTGGCAGGCACCTGGGCCACTGTTTCAGGCTCCAGGTCCTTCTAATCACACTTGATGGCCGCCATAGACTGAGTGGTCACGCATGCCCAGTCTGGCAACTTAGTGAGTGGTCACGCATGCCCAGTCTGGCAACTTAAACCTGTCCAAGTGAGACCTAGCTCCACATCCTTCCGCAAGGACTGCTCCAGGTCGTTACCTAGCAGACACTCTACATGATGGTATGGCTCAGAACCAGCCTCACGGGACCTGAGACTCCCCACTCAAAGGGAACGTGCACCACCCTACATTGACGCTCTGATTTGTCTACAGCAACTACTTGGTGGAATGCACCAGGGACTACTTGCTCCTCAGATATCAGGTGACGCCCAACTCAGGTCATACTGGTGCATGTATTTCTGAGAGCCTCTAACCTTTGCCCGTTGATGGTCACCCAGGCGTTGTACTTCTTAGTGTTTGCAGTCACATGGCCTCCCTAGACCATCTCACTGTCCCCTAGTGAGACAATGGCCATTCTGCGGGATCCCACCCCACTTGGGACCCCCTCCTCTCCGAGTGCTATACTAGCCTACACCTTGGACTGTCCACTGGAAAGTGGCAGTGCCCACTTGGGGCATTTGGGACCCCCCTTGATGTGGCTCACCTTGTCACATGCAAAACACTTACTAGGTCCCGTCTCTACAGGCTTTCCTGAAGAGACCCATGGTCTCTTTTCTCCCGGGGGATGGAAATCCTTACTCTGGGCACTAGTTTGGGGCCTTAACAGAACTCCTTTGCTCTACCATTGCCCTCCCCCCCACTCTTCTGCTCGGTAACATGCCCACTTTTGGTGGAGTCTTCCCCATACACGTTCTCGTGAACCCTGGTACTCAACCAGGGGTCCCCCTTCCATAGCAAGGTTCCTTGGGTCAGTCAGCTTACTATCTGTTAAGTGCTGCAGCAGCTCTGGAAAACATAGACTAGACAAGTGGTCCCACATAATCAAATTGTACAGCCCCTGGAAATCTGCAACACATTGCTGTCCTTCACCCACCCATCCAGTGACCTTCATAAAGAATCTACACATTCTAAACTCAACTTGTGTGAGTGGCACAACCAGTGCTACAAGCTCACTAGTAACATTTGATTTATAGGCCCCGGGCACACACAATGCGCTGTACTAGGTCCTTGCTAGTAATTCAAGTATACCAATCGTGGAAAACCAGTAATAGCACAATTTACAGTAGGAGCACTTGCACTTTAACATTGAATAGCAGTGAAAAACTGTGCAGAGACACTTAACCAGCAAAAACAAAGTCCAGCATACCATCAAAAACAGGAGGGCAGAGGCAAAAAGGCATGCGAAACACACCAAAAGATGCCAGATCTAACACCTTTTAGGAAATTTGTGGGAAATTATGCATTGTGAAGCACGTCCCCAAAGGCATTAATGAAAACTGGTGAGTGTTAAACTAGTTCTAAATAAAGACATATAGACTTAAACATTGCATAGAAGAATTATATAGTGCTTACTATCTCTGAGGAGGTATTGTATGCCCTAATGGACACTATTCTATAGAGCCCAGAGTCTTTTTGCATTGCTAGTTGTAAGTGTTGCAATATGCAACATCATTAGAGCTGGTATGGGAAATAGTTTAACGCAGTTTCTGGTCTTGAGGAAAGTTAGTCATTAACAGGGGTGTAACTTTCAGTAATACACGATGTGCAGTGACATGGGGACCTTGCAGTTCAAGGTCCCCCTGCACACTGATTTGATCCCTTTTTACTATCAATATGGGTGTTAGAGGTTCCATTTTACTTGCTTGTATCAAGGCCGTTGGCACCCTTGCTCTGCCCCGGTTGATAATTGTTATTACTGCAGATGCGTCAGCTATGTATTGATTTGCTTTCCCATGCTATCGCTGTACTTCAAGGGACTATAGGAGATGCAGTACAGAATGAGATTTATTGTTTTGTTTGATTGTCCTGTTCCGTGTGTACTGGATGACAGTAGTTTTGTTAACCGCTTCGCCGCGGCGGACATTAAGCCGCGGAGCGGGAAAAAATGACGCATGCGTGGTTTGGCCAGCCGTCCTTCGCACACGCCCACCGTGACGTCCCGTCCCACAAATGGAAGAGGTTAAATAAAACAGTTATACATATTTTTTGTCATTCTTACATCTGGGCTGAGCAATTGCATCTGGTGGGAAGAGCTCAATAGGTCACAAAGTACAGGGCAGAAGGAGACATTGATTTCTTTAATTTGGCTGTTTTAAGTCATGCACATGCTGTTGATGGCCTATGTCTTGTGTCATGCTGGGAGTATGAACACAAAAGTCTTTATAATTCATGTTTTTTTATTTTATAATTATACAGTTGTACCTTTAAAGCTATGTGATGATGAAAGTTGTCAGAATTTCATTAGTGCGTTCTGGCCTCCATAGATGTGTGTGATAGAAGCAGGGCTTCACCCCCCGTCCAGATGTAACATGGCACTCCATCTTTGTTGAAGATGTGTTAACCTGTTTTTGTGGTACACTGGAAATTTAAGGCTTGCATGGTCGAGAGTATGCCACTTTATTTTTTCGGGCATTAGACGAAGTCCCCAATTCCTATTTATAGTAATATTTTTCTCAGTTTTATACACTGAGGTTCAAATGGGAAATACACATATTTCCAGTAGGCTTCTAAATTGTGCGTTATTTACGAGAGGCTGTACCTGTGTTGAGGGTGAATTCCATAGCTTGGCAGCTTTGATAGATAAAGGTGTTCCACTAACAGTTGTCTTTTTATGTATGGAACCATTAGCATAGCTATTGATATTCTATGGTTTATTCTATTGTCATAGTACAGATGTGACAAGATTACTTAGGACCTTGGGCGGGAATCCAAGATGAGGGAAGATGCATGAGTATTTTCCTTCTCGTCTGGAAAATAGATTTGGTCAATTAGTTAACTTGTGGGATCTTGGAGAAGGCTGCATCCATAATAATTTCTAGAGCCGATAAGTTGAAGCAGGTTGTTAGTGGTTTTAAGTTCTTTAGTCTACTTTGTTAGGCTCTCTCTCACTCCTTTCCACTGTTGTCAAAGGCACCAGGACACTCTGGTTTGAGTAGCTGTGTGCTTGAATAAATTCCTTATTTCATTTCATTTCATTCAGTGGGTTCTGCTTTTCCTGAGTACCAATTCTGATTTTGAGGTGTTTAATTTAAGGTGACACCACTGTTTATTAATCAATGGCTTTGAGGCAACCAACTTATTTGGAGAGGTCACAGTGTTACATGATTTACCTTGTTGGAGGACTATCTTGGTATCATTGGAGTAGTTGTAATGTGAAGTTGGAAAAATCGAAGAGTTACCGCAATGGTTTGGTGCAGACATTGAACAAAAGCAGTATGACAATAGATCCTTGCTGAACATCTCTTTCAGTGCTGTATGGGTTGGGGGAGAATGGGCTATACAGATGATGCTTGATCCAATCCTGATCCCAGCAACTGTGCTTTCTCCTCTAAATTTGCATGGTAAATACTTTGGTACCTCCACAATTGGCTACTGGTGTACCCTATAAAGTCCCTAGTATATGGTACTAAGGTACCCCGGGCATAGGTACACCAGAGGTCTCCTATGGGCTGCAGCATATATTATGCCACCCATGGGAGTCCAATTAAACTGTGATTACAGGCCTGCCATTGCAGCCTATGTGAGTTGGTGCTTGCGCCTCTCACTTCAGCTACAGGTTTCCTTATATCTGAGGTCGCTACACTTATTTATTTATTCCGAAGTTTTATGTAGCGTTGGCCGGACCCAAAGTTTTCGGAGCGCTTTACAACAGTTGTTGTGCAAAAGATCACAAAATACAATAATAGAAAGAAAAAAAACATGGACGGAGAGTTTTAGCGGATTATGTAACCAAGGGGCAATGAGGACTTGGAATGCCTTCAATGAGTGGCATAGTCTTCCAATGAGTAGTGTTATCAGTGCTTTTGCTGCTCCTGTCCCTTCGCTAGAGAACGATCTAGGAAAAGGTTTTTGAGCTTACCTTTGAATTTTGAAAAGGATGGGATAGTTCTGATGTGGGGGAGAATAGAGTTCCAGATTTTGGGCTCGTTACCTGCGAAGGACCGTGCCGCAGTTTTTTGTTTGCGAGCCTTCAGCGGGATAAGTAGCAGTGTGTTCGAGCTCCTGAGGGTCCTGGTCTGTCCGGCTTTTTTGAGTTTGGAGGCCAGGTACTCAGGTTTGCCTGTGTGATGGGCTTTGTGCTTGAGGCAGGCTCTTCTGAAACTACATGGCATTTAATCTGGTAGCCATTTTAGTTTTGTGAGTGCGGGTGAGATGTGGTCTAATTTCTTCACTCCTGTGACCATTCTGTCTGCTGCATTGAGAGTTGTTTTGAGGGAAGCGAGGTGAGACTTTCATGTACCTGTGAGGGATGCTATTCCATAGTCTAATCTAGACAGCACCAGTGCTTGAGTGGCCTGTTTGAGATCGTTGGGCGGGATGAAAGGTGTTATTTTGTTCAGTAGCTTCAGGTTAAGGAAGGCGCTCTTGGCAGACTTTTTAATGTGTTTGGTCATGTCCAGGTTCGAGTCTAGAGTGATACCTAGTGATTTTACAGAGTCAGGGAGAGGTTGCTGTTGAGCGCATCGATCGCTTTTAGCCATTCTGTAATTTGGGGGTTCTCTTCTTTGTTAGTGATGAGGAGTATTTTGGTTTTGGCCTGATTGGGTTTTAGGTGGTTACTTGAAAGCCAGTGTTGGACTTCTCTGAATGTGTCATTGAGTCTCTGAATGTCCTCAATGGAGGTGGTTTTGAGATAGATCTGTGTGTCGTCTGCATATAGATGGACGGGGATGTTGTCCTTTTTGAGAAGGGTTGTGAGAGGTTCTATGTAAATGTTGAAAAGTTGCGGGGAGAGCACTGAGCCTTGGGGGACTTCCCTGCTGACAGGGTGTAGGTCGAACGCAAAGTTTTTGTTTTTATTCTTTGGGTGTGGTTATGGAGAAAGGAGGAGAACCAGTGTAGGACCACCTCTTCAAGACGTGCCCTTTCTTGAAGCACCTTAATGAGCAGTTAGTGGTTGACCATGTCAAAAGCTGCCGATAGGTCTAAGAGAATGAGAAGGCAGCATTTGTCCACATCAAGTGATTTGTGGATATCTTCGATGATGTTGAGGATCGCGGTTTCAGTGCTGCAACCATTTCTGAAATCCGATTGGTGGGAATCGAGGAGGTTGATGCTATCAAAGTGCTAAGTTAGTTGAAGGAGCACGCATTTTTCCAGGGTATTGGATAGGAGAGGTAAATTGGAGACTGGTCTGAAATTATTCATGTCTTTTGTGTCAAGATAAGTTTTTTTTAGCAGTGGCGTGACTTGACCGACTTTGAGGCAATCAGGAACGACTCCGGTTCCCAGGGAGCTGTTTACAATCTTGAACCAGTGTGGAGCGAGGGAGAATTTCAGCTTTTTGGTCAGTTGTGAGGGTAGTGGATCTTGGGAGGAGGGATTGGATGTGGTGATTAGTTTGACTATCTCTGCTTCATGTATCAGGGTGAAAGATTTCCAGGGCTTTGTAGGGGGCTTGGATGCGTTGTCGATCGTCTCAGGCGAGATGCTCTTGTGGCAGGGGATGATGTTGAAGTCCATTGAGAGCTCAATCTTGTTGATCTTGTCCTCAAATAAGTTGGCAAAGTTGTCGCAGAGCTCTTTGGAAGCCTGCATTGAGGAGGTAGTGGGCTTGGAGGTTTGTTGTCTGATGATGTTAAAGAGCTCCCTGGGCCTGTTTTTTTGCGTTGTCTAGCGCGGTGCAGAAAAACTAGTTTTTTTTTCGTTCTGGATGTCTTTGTTATATTTCCTGCTGGCTGCTTTGAGTTGCTCCCAGAGGATAGCGGAAGGATTGTTTCTCCAGAGTCTCTCTGTGGCTCTTAGTTTTCCCCTTTCTGAGTTGATGTCAGTGTTAAACCATGATCTTGATGGTATATTCCTGATTTTTTAAAATTTACAAGGGGCTATTTGATCAAGAATGGACATCATATTCCAGTTGTAGTGCAAGGTGAGTTCAGTTGTGGTGAGGTGATCAGAGGCGATGGTGAGGATCGGGCATATCCTTTCCTCTAGGGAGGCTAGGGGAATCTGGGTTAGATTTCTAGACCATTTGGGGGGGGGGGTCTTGCGAGAGGGGCTGGAAAAGAACCTTTTGGTTGGTGTGGAATAGGATGTTGCGGTGGTTGGACTAGTCCACAGGAAGGATGTGGTTGATCGCAACTGCGTCACGATGAGCGATAATGGCATCTAAGGTTACTCCTTTATTGTGCGTTTCTACTGAACAGAGTTGGGAAAGATTATTGTACTGGAGGAGATTGTTTAGGGTTTGAATTAGTGGGTTGTTAGCATCATTCCACCGTAGGTTGAGGTCTCTGAGAATTAGGTTGTTTGAGTCACCGAGTAAGCAGTGAGCAATTAGGTCAGAGAGGTGTTCCCCGAATGTGGAGGTGTTGCCTGGGGGATGGTATAGAAGGTGGCAGAGTATTGCTCTATTGTCATTTGTCCTGATGTTGGCGGTATGCCATTCAATGGTGCTGTAGTTGAAGGTTTTCACTTTCATAATGGCAATGTTGTTCTTATGAATGATTGCTATATCTCCACCCCTTAGATCTTTTCTGTCCTTGTTAATGATAGTGTAGCCTGGGGGCACCAACAGATCTTATATTGGAGCGGAGAGTTCATTAAGCCAAGTCTCAGTGATGAACGCAGTGTCATTGTCATGGGAGAGGATGGTTTCTGCTAATTCTGTTGCATGTTTGGAGGCCGATCTGCAATTAATGAGCATGGAGATGGTAGAGGACCCCACTTTGTTGTGTTTTTTTACAAGGGTGCCTTGGGTAAGGTGGTGAGGAGGGCCAGTGGTCTTGGGGAATTCAGGGGGTGGAGATTCCTTCCGAAACCGGTGATCACTTGCATCTTGGATTTAGGGGAGGCTGTGGGGGGAGTTGTAAGTTAAAGAAAGCTCCGCTGCTTATTTTGTGGACATAACGACTTTAGTTCTTCTGGGTCTTTGAGCTCGGTTCTCCGTATCGATTTCTATGGGTCTCTGTGTCAGGGTCACGGGGGTGGTAAGGAACTTACTCGGACGTGGCATGTTGTCAAGTCTTAGTTGGGTGTAGCTGGTCAGAGTGGGAGTCTGGGGAGGAGTTAGCCTTGGTTGTCATGTCCTGTCGAGGTTGGTTAAGATCTCCCAAATGCCCAGGGTTAATATTTCTTACTGGCTTTCAAGAGGAGCAAGACGATGCTCTGTGTTTATTGAGGGGGGGGCCTTGGACAGGGGCGTCCTGGGAGGGGGTGTGCATGTCAGTGTATAGCGGCCTATTGGTGGTTGTGCGGTATTTGTATGGTGCCGTGGGTGGTGGGAGCAGTGAGTCATGTTGTGGTTTACCTGTCCTGTTTCCCACGGCTGGAGTGAAGTAGCTAGAGGTCAATGATTGTAGGAGAGGGTCATTCCTGGATTTGGGGTTGGGGTGATCAGGTGAAGGAGGGTGATGGTGGCACTTGGCAGGGAGTTGAATCTCCTGATTCATGGGGGCGGAGGTGAGGGTGGTGACTCGAGGAGGGAGGGTGGTAGTTCTGGCACAGGGCGCGGGAATGGATGGTCAGCTCTCCTGGCTAGGCAGGCTTGCAGAGGGTGGGGGAACGGTTGATCGGCTCTCCTGTCGAGGTAGGCTGGCCGGAGGTACGGAGTAGGGCAGGGAAGGTAGGGGGGTGTGCAAGGGGGCAATTCACAGCGAGGAGAAGAGGGAGTCAAAGGCCTGTAGATTCCCATTGTTGGATTGTATCAATACTGTGCCATTCATGTAAATGGTCACAAAAGTGTTCCTGCTCCGTAGCGAACGGTTAGTGAGTGATGTTGTCAATTTGCAGCTATGTGGGGTGGTCGTAGTTTTGGAGATAGGAAGCTGGGATCTGAACATGGCAATCCAATTATCAGGTCCTACAGTGTGGAAGATGAGATCCATTTTTATCTGCTCTTTTGAGGAGCAGTGGTAAATGTCTGCGAAAAGTGATTCTGGGTGCTGTCCAATCAGACTGTGTTTGAAGTTCCTTTTTGCTTTAAGTGAGAGGCTGGGGGAGAAATTGGTCGCGAAGGAGTTTGGGCCATGGGGTTTCAAGTAGGACGAAATGGAGGGCTTGTGAATATTGACGTGGCTGGAGCCATTTTCTTTCTATTACTTGATTGGACGAGAGGGTGGTTCCCTTAGCGGTAGCGATTCGGAGACTTAAAACCTATAAGTCAACCCTATGGCAAGCTCTTCAGTCCTGAGGGCGGAGTACATGGTTACAAGTGTGACGGTGCCACTGCATGAGTAGGACACCCCTACAAACCACGGAGTCGATTCTCTAGGCTTTTTAAGTGCGGTCAGCAATTTTAAGACATATAGTGAACGAGATGTCTAAGTATATAATGGCTGCACCAAACCTGGTCATGTTTGTTATCAAAGATGTTGGAATCACACCCCAACGCTGATTCCAGGGCTGGGCATATTAGCCCATGCACGTGGGGGCTCCTTAGGGGACCCCCTGGTACTCCTGGTAACAGTCTTTAAAGGTCTGCCAGCATGCTAGTGTGGCTGTCGACCACAGACAACATTCTGCCCTCCTGCTGCTGAGCTGAACTCCAGCAAGGGATGGTAGAAAATAGGTTTCCTGTCACAGGGAGGTGTTACCACCTCTCAGACAGGACTTAGTGTATTGGGCTGGGGTGCGGGCGCCTGACAGTGCCACCAGACTACTTTGAAGGGCACATTTCGTGCCCTCCTTGTATACTCCAGTTTGAGCCTGTTGAGGAACCCTTGGTCCCTGCTCTGGCGTGAAACTGGACAAACCACAGGGGAGTATCCTCTCCTCTGTCTAGCCCCTCCTCTGGGAGGGACCACGAGTCATCCCAATCCCTTTCTGAGGGAATTTAAGGGCTACCCTGTGGGTGGGTCCTCAGATTCATCGTGGGACCAGACTCATCCCGGAATCTACTTCACTCTTCAATTTTCTGGACATTTGGATTTCTTTGGACTGAGACTGCACGAGGGAAGACTCCTGCTGCTCCTGGTCTCCCTGTTCTTCAAGTCTTCTGCATTATCTGTACCTGTGCTTCATCCACATTCTCAAAAAGACCAAGTGGCATCAAGGACACCTGAAGAAATCTCCCTTGGAGTGAAGACTCATGTGCATCTGCAGGCACTGCAGTAAAGCTGACTGGTCTGCTGCTCCTAATGTCCCACAGACATCCCCAGGCTCAGCAACAGAGGTGGTGCTTCTGTGGCTCCCTCTCAATGTCAATGTCAATGTCAATGTCAAATGTTCTTGTTAAGCGCACATATTGCCGGGGAGATCTCATGGCACTGGGCAGAACTTCAGAAAGAAGACAATATAATAACCAGTTTACTGGGGAAAGAGCCAAGTCTTTAATTCTCTTCGAAAGCATCTATGATAAATTATGGATAGAAGATGCAATGGTAGCTTATTCCAAAGCTTAGGGGCCAGATAAGAAAATGATCGACCACCACACGCCTGACCTGCCTTCCCTGCAATTTGGAGATCAGAATCCCTTGTCAGGGCTGCTGGGACCGAACCCCTGTGCACTGTGTTGACTTGCTGTTGCCAAGGCTTCACTCCAGAGATCTTTGGGCTACAAGAAGCTCCAGCCATCAATACCTCACTTCTTGAAGAACAGAGTCCTCCCCACATCTCCTGCAAGGTGGGCTCTCAACTTTGGTGAGCTGCTTGAGGTCCTTTTGCGACTCTTGTGCCTCCCGCCTCTCAGTCCTCCTGAGGGTTTTCTCTTGTTTCAGTGGGATCCCTTGCTTGCTCGGATCTGCTCTGACTCCCCTGCCTGTGGTAAAATCCATTGGACCTTGCTGGTCCCAATATTTGCACCTTTTTGTTCTCTACACCAGTTGCGGCTACCAAGGCTTGTTGGAGCTGCCACTGAACACCGACCACCTAGACACTGAGATCTGATGTGGGACAACTTGGGCACAGCTCCTGGTCTTTCTCAGCATCGCCAGATCCTCACAGCTACAGCGACAAGTTTACTGTCAACTCTTCTGCGCCTCCTAGCATCGGTGGGCATTGTGCTTCCATGCTTCCTTGTGACCTCCGAGTGCCATAGATTCTGTCCCCACTGCTTGCAGGTTCTTCACATCAAGAATCCACCCTTGAATTCGACCGGACTCCTCCACAGACTTTTCCAAAGGCATCTTCTTCCAAGTCTCCCACTGTTTTCTACAGCAAGTTCAGACATCACTTTACCCCCTATGCTCACTGCTTCCCTGGGGCAGGTAACTTGGTTCCTGGGGCATCTACCAGTGGGGTGGCTCTCCAACCTTCTGTCTTCCAAAGGTTTTCTCCGGGAAGGGTACTTTTTCGTTAAACTGATACTGCGACTTCTCCATTGACTGCCATTAAGCACATGGCTGTGTTTCCACTTAGCCTCCGTTGGGTCCCTGGGTACTTACCATAGGTGGTTCCTTTTGTCTCTAACTCCTCTGAGTCTTAAATAATATTTATTATATCTTACATGATCAGCATTCACGGGCAAGAAGACGATGGGGTCGTCTGAGGCAGGACTCGAAGCTGGAAATACCTCCCACGGTCAGGATTGCTCCTCTACCGAGGGTACTGCTGCTGGCTCCAGTAAGTCCTCCTGATGTTAATAATAATAATTATATTTCCCTAACTTGTAATGCACCTTACCTTTTCCAAACTATTATTTCCATTTCCTAATTCCTTTTTTTACCAGATCTTCTTCGATCTATCTGTTTCTAAATTCTTGTTATCCCTGCATTACCTATCTACTTAGTTATAGTTCTTTCTAGTGTCTGATTTTTTTACATCAATCTAACTGCCTCTGACTCTGTACCACTTTTATTCTGTCTGTAGCTTGCCAAGTTGGCCACTCTGTATTTTTAAAAAGGTTTAAAACTCAGATTCACCAATAGCTCTAGCCACTGAGTCTAGTCCTTTGGGTTGTCCTCTTCTTAATCTTGAGAGGCTTTTTGACAATTGCCACCAACAATAAAGCCCAACCTTTTTACTATTTTTGATAGAATAGGACATACTACTGTCTACTCTACTTTAGTACCCAATTTGTACTAGTGATGTATGGGGTATATGTATGTATTGTATTTTCTCAATCTTGCTAGTGAAACAAAATAAATAGGGTTAGGCGCATATGGCATCTAAAAAATGTGTAATGTTTTTTCCAGGCGTACTGACCACCAGTGCTGGAGCCAGCGGCGTGGCAGGCGATGCCAGCTAGAAGGGAGAAGATGCTGCAGCTGCTGCAGGGGTGGGTGAGCCAGCAGCAGAGGCAGCGGTGGTAAGCTGTACTTATATTCCTTACTTATTGCCAATAGGTACACAGTCGCTGCAAGGGTATACACACTGTACTGTTGAGAGAGACTAAGTTGTTGTGAACAACGGTTGAAGAAGACACCTCTATTCCCACACCAGTGAGTGCAACAGTAGAGAAAGTGTTGGATAGTACAAATGTAAAAATTACTATTCCCACTCCAGTGAGTACAGCAGTAGGGAAAGTGTTGGATAGCGAAGATGTAAAAATTACTATTCCCAATCTCGTGAGTGCAACAGTAGGGAAAGTGTTAGGAATTGGATGCATGGGTGGTTGAAGGATGGGCGAAAGGTAAAAGAAAGGATGCCTGCCTGGGTAGGTGAAACTGTATGGGTGATAGAAGAATCCTCCATGGGGTTTCATGGGTCAAACTCAAAGGCAAGCAAGGAAGGACGCATGGGTTGTGGTTACATTTTTTTTACAAATGTTTGTTGTTGGTGAAAGGTTTGTTGTGAGATTATTTAGGAAGAATGATAGCCATGTTTACTTTAAATGGTTGGATGCCTGAATGGAATAATCATCCTAGCATAGGTGGAGACTGTCACTGGATGAAGACAATGTAAAAGAAAAATAAACCGCGGCAGAGTTGCAAAGCCTAGGAGAATAGAATAAGAGATTTGAATGAAAATATATCATGCTAGAAGAGCAATGCAATGATAAATGGAAAAATGGCTGGTAAGAGAAACAAGGACTGTTTTTTTTCAAGGTTTTCGATTCAAGGTTGTATTTCAGAATACTCCCTTGACTCACAGTAGTTTGCAAGCAGCACAGCATATATAGTATGTATGTATGTACCCATACCCACCCATTATCAAGCGCCTCTCTCCGAGGCCCAATCCCTAGTCCCTTCTTATATCATTTTTGACTGTGTCAGCCTGCCATAGGTGGCCTAATGGCTGCATGGTTACACGTCATCACATATATAATCAATGATCATTTGGATCAGATATCATCTGCCTTTTTGTAGTAGTCAGGTTAAAAGCAAAATTGAGCAGTTGCCATTGTTGTAACAGAGTATGGCCATAATAGAAAAATAAGATAGTTGTGAAGTTGTAGACTACAGCTGCCCCACCTGCAGACAGTAGTAAATAAAAATAATGTGAGTCTGCAACATGACTATGTCTGTTGAGGACGCAAGCTGACTGAGCTGACATGCCGACAAGGTTAATTTAGCTAAAGAAGAGAGAGAAGAGAAAGACTTGGCTACTCCATAGTGCCTAGTAGTAGTAATGCCTGAAAATCCTACAAATGTTAGAGGCCGAGGAAGTGGGAGGATACCACAAATGTTTTGTACTGTGCTTGCTAGTGCTACTGTGCCACATAGTGTATAATTAATTTTGTGTTACTGTTTTGCTGAGAGTATTGGTTACAGTTGTCTTTTTTCTTTCTTGATATAGCTACTTCTTCCCAACCAACTAGGAAAGAGTTAGCAGCCATGGCCCGGCGCCAGAAGCTGGAGGCCATCTGCACAGAATATCGGTGGCGTTTGGCTCTAGCAGAGGAGGGAGAGGAGTCGGCAGCAGCTGCTGCCTCCTCCAATGTATTCGGCCCCAGCCAGGCCCCCCCAGTGGTACGGCGCCGCAGTCTGGCAGTCACCAGCCGCACTTAATCTTCATTGAACACTTCTGCCCCCGTGGATGCAATTGTAGAGCATTCAAGCACCGCATGATCCTCCAGATGGCGTGCCTAGAGGATCAGGTGATGGAGGCCCCGGAGATTGACCGGCTACCGTGAGCCCCCCGCTAGAACTCCGTCGCCTTGCCCCTTTTTAGGTCTCGCCTTTGCAGCGCATGTGCACTGCAAAGGCAAAAATACCTTTGGGATCGCTTAGGCTTTTCAGCCAAGTACATGCACGCGTTCCATTCCCTTCAATGGCAAAGCGTGCACGTCAGGAGATTCAATTGCGGGAGCGCGTGCAAATGGCAGCAATTATCGCTCCTGTGAGTGAATCTCGCAGCCCCCCTCCTCCCTCCTGCTGCCGCGCACGCCTCCCCCTGCTCCGGCAGCCTGCCGTGCTTGTTCAGCCTAGGCTATGAAAGAGCCAGCATTGCTCTCCATTTTAATACATGTGCACCGACTTTAGACCACCAAGAGATGGCGGTGCTGCCTCACTTATAGTTTGGTGATGAGGTCCTTGGAAATGTGCCTGTGCCCTGAGAAATTCTTTGTTATAATTTGGTTATGTCCTCACCACCTCCCTTCTGCTTCTGCCACCTCTGCACATTCACGTCTCCTCAGCTCGCACACTCCCGTATCTGCCCCTTCTAATCACCGGTGGTTAAACTAGTGGAAAGTAATGCTTTCCTTGAATTCCATTGAGCAAATAAAAGAGACAGTTTTCTTCTAGGAGAGTTTGGAAGTGATGTGGTCCCGCCCCTGCGCCCCCACCTCTAAAGAAAAATGTGAACAAATGTTGTCACTGAGTGCGTTTTAAAGTAGAATTCTCACGTTAATTAGCCAAAAAGGCATCACAGACGTTAAAATAGTGTTTTAGTCCTTTCATGGGGTGGTGTCAAGAAAGCCCGACTCTGTCTGCGAGCTAATCCAGTTTTTTTTCAGAATTTACCATGGTTTCACCCCACGTGCCAGAAATTACATCTAGTATCCCAGGGCCAGACTTTTGCTACCCCCACCAAAAAAAAGTATCCTCTCCTTTGCCAAGAATGAAGTACACCTGCACCATTATTTCGCCCTGGGTGCACCATCTGCAAAGAATTACCTCCAGTATGCGAAGTTCTGCATTTTGCCATGGGTAACCCCCATACCCCCACCCCCGTTATACCGAGGCCAACATCACTCTCACAAGCATATACCCCCCCACCACACACACACACTCTCTTGAATTAAATTTCTCACACTCACACATTGTTACTCCACCATTTTTCCAGTTCGCTTGTGTTGTGTACACATGCTGTCCCTGCTATTCCTGTCTTGCCTGTTGGTAAAGCTTGACAAAACATATTCTCCGTACACTATTGAGCCAGTGTAATCAATGCTTATTTTCATGCATGGCGCGACCGGTATAAAACAGTAACCGGATTGGAAATGGGATAGGATTTAACGCAACTTGTTTGTCTTTACGGCATCCTTCATTCCGCACTCACACCCTCTCTGATAGGGCTCTTAAATATCTCCTGACCCAACAGTACGATCCTTCGTTCATTTGCATATTTAAATCTGCCACCTCCAGTCTCCACCGTTTTTTCCCACTGATTCATAATGGGCTACATGACAAGGCACAAAAGTCTTTTGCAATCCACTGTTAAATTCTTAAAACCAAATCCTGAATCTGCAGTTCTCTGCATGTCCTGCTCCCAGTGGAGCCGGGATGATTTTTGAAGGGGGTGGGGGAGCTCGTCAGAGGTGCTACTTCACTAATGTTATATGAGCTTTAAATAGTTACGATGTTACCAAGTAACTATCTGTAGAGAGAGACCCATGCCAATTCCTCAAGGCAGTGGCAACACTGTTATCACCTACCTACCTCCCTTGTTTTTTTTGTTCCGTACTAAATACATCTTCTTTGGCCCAACACACACCGACCACCTATCCTATCTCCAAAGTCTTCTACACACCCCTTCCACTCTCGTTTCACTATCTCTTCACTATCCTGAGGCGTGCACTTCTTCTATTAGTCCCCGTCTCTGTTCACCCCAGCTTTCATCCTTTCTCTTTCTCTGTTCCTGCGCTGTGCCTTTCAGTCATGTACAACACACACAGGCTGCGATCTTTGCAGGTAGGATCTGCCCGGCATTATTGGACCTTAGGAGAAAATATTTAAGAAGGGCGTCTGTCACAGCTAGCATCAGGATCACGGTATTAGTATTGTCTCTTGTCAAGTGATTTTAGTTTTATTTGACAATTTGTCAAATGTTTCGATCTTTCCTCTTTTCATCTTTTAAACGCTTAAGCTAAATGTATTTAGTCCATCTTAGTGGCAGTTTGGATGTTTTCTCGAACTTAATGTTTATTTATCTTGTAATATAATATTGTCAAATAATTCTTTTTTTCTATACAGTAAAGTAACTGCTGATACTACATTTTCCTCCCTCGACCATAGTATTCCATAGCAGTCAGTTTATGAGCATGTTGTCTGCTGACAACAGAGGCCCATAAACAACAAATTCACCTTTTCGTGTGGTCCACTTCACCAGTCCATCGGCCCAATGACAGGCCCACTTAAGGTGCTAAATCCCTGCCACAGCTCTAGGGGGTGTTGGGCTGGGCAACGAAGAAGGGGTCTCCAAATAGGCCAACAGGGACAGCCTTTCTTGTCTGGCTTCACAGGGAAAGGGAAACGTGTGCACGCATTTTTTTAACGTTTACAGTCGCACTGCTAATGACTTCATTCATGAACACATTTTAAGAATCTGTTTGGTTGCTGGCACCCCCTGTGGCGCAGAATTGCCTGGGAGCTCGCCCTGTGTCTTGCCAAGCTGGCTTCTTCCCGTTTGGAGGCCCTTCAGTACAGTGCTTTTTCCCAAAAAATGTTTGCTGACAATATACTCATTGTTAACAACTATGAGCCTGTTATTGCGCTGGAATAAATGCATGGTAAGGATGCCAACTGCTGTTTGTGTTGGTTTCAGCAATGTTTGTGAATGAGTATGCATGCCAAAAGGCTCATATCTTACTACCATGCTTATATATCACCAAAGTCACAACAGGTGCTGGAAACTCGGCGCACTACCTCAAACGAAAGCTTGGGACACAGCTTTAACTTAACAGGGCTTGAAATTCGACTGACAAGGAACAAAAGAGCTACAGATAGGATTGTTTGAACATAAACATCTTTCTACCTCTCTACCTCTCTCTCTCTCTCTCTCTCTACCTATCTCTCTACCTCTCTCTCTACCTCTCTCTCTACCTCTCTACATCTCTCTCTCTAGCTCTCTACCTCTCTCTCTACCTCTCTACCTCTCTCTCTCTACCTCTCTCTCTCTACCTCTCTCTCTACCTCTCTCTCTACCTCTCTCTCTACCTCTCTCTCTACCTCTCTAACCGTCTATCTCTACCTCTCTAACCCTCTCTCTCTACCTCTCTTCCTACCTCTCTCTCTCTCTAACTCTCTACCTCTCTCTCTCTACCGATTGAGAGAGTTTAAGTCTCTTTCTCAGATATACTGGGCCAGACCCGTTGAGAGCCCGGAAGGCCAGGATCAGAGCTTTGAACTGGATGCGGCGGGAGATGGGAAGCCAGTGCAGCTTCTTACAGTAAGATGATACCGAGTGGCGAAGAGGAATATTTCCAATCAGTCTTGCAGCAGCGTTTTGTACAATTTGTAGACGCTCAATAAGGTAAAGGGGAGCGCCCGCATACAGACTGTTGGCATAGTCTAAATGCGACGTGATCAGGGCGTGAACAATGGTCTTACGGGCATCCAAAGGGAGGTAAGGAAAAATCTTCCTGATCATACGAAGTTTGCCGAAACAGGCTGATGAGACCTTATTGATCTGGGATTTGCAAGACAGGGCATTGTCAAATTGGAAGCCCAGATTGCGAGCTGTCTGAACTGGGACCGGAGGGGAATTAAGTACTGTAGGCCACCACAATGTGTTTGGAAGTGCCGTTTTTTGGTTAAAAAATAGAACCTCGGTTTTGTCGGTATTTAAGACTAGATGGTTAGAGGCCATCCAGGAACAGATGTTGCTAAGGCAGTTACGAAAGTTGGAAAAATTGGTGTCAGAGTGATCTCTAAATGAAAACACAAGCTGAGTATCATCAGCATAAGAGATCACTCTGACCCCCCAAGATTCCACCACCCTAGCAAGCGGGCCTAAATAAACATAAAAAAATAGAGGGCTCAGGGCAGAGCCCTGTGGCACTCCACACAAAAGAGGTTTACCCTCAGATTCAAAGGGCCGAAGAAATACCTTCTGCGTCCGTCCAGTGAGGAACGATCTGATCCAAGTCAGAGCAGTACCTCCAATTCCCACCTGCCGTAGGCGTTCCAGAAGTATTTCGTGAGACACTGTATCGAAAGCGGCGGACAGGTCGAGGAGTACCAACATGGCCTCCTCGCCCCTGTCCACACACTCACGAATAGTCTCCGAAACCTCCAGGAGTGCGGTCTCAGTACTGTAGCCGGTTCTAAATCCCGACTGTGAATCATGAAGCAGCTGGTCAGCTTCCAAATAGTGAGCTAGTTGCCACTGAGCCGCTTTTTCCAAGATTTTAGCTGGCTTAGGCAGAAGGGAAATCGGACGATAATTACAGAACTGTAGAGGATTGGCGTCCGTTTTTTTAAGATTGGGACCAGCATAGCCTGTTTCCAAGCCAAGGGAAATTGATCCGAGCTTAGCGAGGAATTCCAGATGGAGAGAAGAGGGCTGATCAAGACCGGGGCAAGACTGGCCATCACCCTAGCGGGAGCAGGGTCCAATGGTGACCCTGATTTCCCCTGGATAAGTAATTTGATGGCAGCCTCCGGAGTAAGCTCTGTAAAGGAATTAAACAAACCTGACTGTGAATCAGTATCGTCAATCAAAGAAGGGGCTAGGGCTGGTTCAAATGGGGAGGTAAACTTAGTAATTTTGTCCTGAAAGAAGTCAGAAAGCCCGTTACAAAGAGCCTGGCTAGGAGAACTCTGAGGCATCAAGGCAGGGGGTTTGACAAAGGCCTTCACAATTTTAAAAAGAGTTTTGGTAGAATTCTCAGCATTCTTAATTAGCTGTGAAAAGTAGCCTCTCATCGTGGAACGTTTTAATTTTTGAAATTTGTTCAGGGCCGACTTATATATCACTTTTAGCTCGGGGTCATATGATTGCCGCCATTTACGCTTCAGCTGTTTACAGCGGCTCTTTTCGTCTCGTAAAACAGGGGAGAACCAAGGCGCCGAGGGCCTAGATCTAGAGGAGGTAATAGGGTTTAATGGGGAGATGACATCAATTGCAGCTAAAAGAGCGGAATTGTATTTCGCCACTTCCTCGTTGAGGTCCATAGAAAGATCAAACTGATAGGAAAAGCAGGGATCAAAGGCGTCACAGGTGACTTTATGCCATTTTCTCCCAGTGACTCCATTCAGAATAGAAGGTGGGGGCAGCGAAGAGATGGTAAGTTCAAAAGGCAGAAGAAAATGGTCGGACCATGTGAGGGGCAGAGAAGGGAGAGAGGAGATGCCAGGATGGTTAGTGAATATTAACTAGTTAACTAGTTGAAGCAACTAGTTGAAGCAAAGTTAGTCCTTGCAAGGTCTCAATTAAATGAGACGCTTGTGCACAGGAAGGATTGTCAATGTGAAGGTTAAAGTCTCCTAAAACCGTGAAATGAGCGTGCCTAAGGGAAAGATCAGCTATCGAGTGCAAAAGAGTGACAAGTGAGGAAGTAGAAGCATTGGGGGGATTGTAGACCAAGATGCCAGCTAGAATAATGGTGGACGAATCCAGGATCGTGAAATACATAGCTTCAATAAGTCCTAAATTGGGGAGTTTCTTAACAGTTACATTAAAATGAGACTTAAAGATAACGGCAAAGCCCCCTCCCGTTTTATCATTGTCACGATTGATACCCACCAGTCGGTAGCCAGAGGGAGTGGCCAGATGTATGTCAGGTTTGGACGTATCTTTGATCCATGTTTCAGTGAGAAATAGGATATCCCAGGCCTGAGTGTCTATAGATAACCATATCTCAGTAGCGTGACGAGGTAGGGAGCGACAATTGACAAGAGCAGCCTTTATCAACCTAGGGGAGCTAGGGGATATGGCGGTCTCCACAGATAGGGAGCGACAGTGTAATGGAGAGGTAAGGGAGAACTCACAACAAGTGCATTTGAAGGGAAGGTCCTCTAGGCTACGTGGGCAACAACGATCAACTGGGGAGCACATACCTTGCCTGAACCGGAGAAGCTGATTACCAGTCCAGAGGATTTTAGAAGTCCGGGTAGCAGGGGGTCCGGCGCTAGGCGCGGGCGAGGCGCGGACGGGCACAGACGGGCTTGCCATCGGCGCGCCCGCTGCGCGGACGGGAAGTCCCCTTTTTTATTTCCATTCTGGAGGAGGGTGGGAGGCGTCCAAGAGCTGGAGCGCTACCCTACCTACCCCTAAGATGGCGGCTTAGCCCTCTACCAGCCGGCGTCAGCACTGCAATCGGCTGCGCCGGGAGTAAGAAACCAATGCCAGAGCCCCGAAGCGATGTCAAGTTACATACATTTTAAGTTCTGTTGTATCGGGCTTCCTTTTAAAGCTAGAAAAGAAACGTAAAAAATATCTGTAGGAGTCAAATATAAGCAAACATAATAACAACACACACAGTTGTAGTGATTGAAGAGAAAAAATGAATCAAATGAAAAGAATATGATACTATTATGGTCAAATTGGGAGTTGCATCTCAGGAGTCCGCATTCCTCTCAGTCCTTCCTTCCATGGACGCTCCCTCTGTCAATCTTGGGTGCCTTCCTGGCGGATGCAGATTGGTAAGGAAGTCTAAGTTGTTCTTTCCAATATAGCAGAGGGTAAAGGCCGGCCTGTAAGTGTAGGTAAGTGTGGATGGAAAAACAAAAGGGATAATGAAAAATCAAGGAAAAAATGTTAAACTGCATAAATTAAGGAGGAGTGCAACAAGAAAACGTTCAGAGGTGGCATGGCTAAATCATGTCTACTCTTTTTCCAGCATCTACAACAACAACAGGAGCAGGCCCACGGCGCCCACCCAACCTCCACTTAACTTAGATTTTGAGCCAGACAGCACTGAGCACATACAAATACACAGCAACATAGCGTTTTCCAACTTAAGTAACGAAATCAATGCACTGCTGTCAGTCATACCACTACACTTGCCTCCACCACTGCTCAGACATGTAGGTCTGGCGTTGTTGTTGTTGACTTGTTTACCTTTTAGGCTACTTCATATAATGCCAGAGTTATTCCATCAATCATCTTTGATCCTACTGACTGACTGAGAGTATGGTATGGTCATCATGGTGTCCAACTCTGTAGTGTACCGAGTGAGTCCAGAATCGAAAATGCAATGGATCGGCCTGCATTTGTACAATTTTGTTATTGAACAACAAGAAGTGAAACATTGACTTTCACTTTTTTGTGTGTAGATTAATACTAGTAGACATCATGCACAACAACTCAAACACCGATCACTCATCATCTCATCAGCATCCAATGCATACCATCATTTACCTGTTCTTACTGGGCAGTCCCTCTAGGCACGGCAAGGAGGATAGCTATTGTCATGTTCTTTGGAGGGACTCAACGAGGCAGGCAGGCACACATTTCACATTTCTTGTGCTATTCTCCATCCAATGTCTGGCTTGAGGGAAATGGATTTAGGGCAAGTCAGGACTTTAGCAGGACTCGGAGGAGTGGACTTACTTCTTAACTGACTGCACACAGTTGCAACTCTGATCCGGCAATAAAAAGAGTAAGATGGTGGGGATGGATTTGTGAACCAGAAAGACAGTGACACACACAAATAATAAAGTAAATAATGTTACATAGCCATATCTTTTTAGTTTTTTGGGGGGTTTGTCAAAGAAAGAAAGAAAGTAACTGGAAATTCTAGTTGTCAGGGAAGTAGAGCTTGTCCTCAAACTTTGGTGGTTCACAGAGAAGTAGGTCCTCTAACACACTACTTCCATGACCTAAGTCGCCTTCATCATCTTCCTGCTGTGCTACTTCAGGTATGGTGTAATCCGGTTGTATAAAATGCGGATTCATTTTGCACGCTCAGAAGAGACACTTCCTACACGGCAAGTCAGATAGTCTATCTCCAGCCTGCTGAGCACTGGCCATTGGAGCCTTTTCACATACCAATACAGCAAAGGAAAGAGAAAGACATGCAGGCCTAATGCAGAAGCTCACTGGATGCCTTCTCAAAATGTCCACCAGCCACATGGCCAGGCAGGCTGTAACAAAAAGCAATAAGCCAAGAAGAACAAAGGAAAGAAGACATGCAGGTCTATGGCGAAAGCACTACCACCACCACAAAATGGCCACCAGTCACATGGTCACTCACAATAACAAAAACAGGAGGCCTGTAAAACAATGAGCTCAAGCAGGCCTATTATGGACACAGATTTTACAAAATGGCCTCTGGCCATACTGAGAGGCTCGGCCAAGGCAAATGCTGGCCCACTAATATAAACAAACACACTCACACACTAGCCAGACAAATGAGGCATGCTAAACAACACAGCTTTAATACAACAATACCAAAAACAAAAATACACTGGGCTAAAAGAGGTTTGCAGTTTACACAACAGCCACACACATCTAACAATGACATTTATTTAACACACATGAACAAAAAGTGAAAAACCCCAAAAAACACATTTTGCATTTCAATCCAATGCCCTAAATGATGTTTAAATTCAACCAACACCACAGAAACAGTTGTTTCATGCTCCCATGAGTAGCTCAGGGCCTACTGGCTGAAAGGACTATTGGCAGACTACTGGGCTAGTGAATTGAATAAATATTGCAAATTGATTTCAAAAGTTGGAGAAAATGTAGCGAACTTCACAACATGTTCCCTTTATAAAAGAAAACTTGGCCCCTACTGAAACAACAGACTACCCACCACAATACATTTAAAAAAGACGGTGAAAAGTAAAAAAAAAACGTAGGTGCCGTGCCCAAATCAACCAAACAACACCAATTTTCCAACTTATTTTTGAAATCTCAAATCTAAAAGTCCTCAAATCCACTGATATATGATGCAGCAGACAAAAAAGGGATCCTTCCAGCCCAAAATCCAAATAAAAAGTGAACAGGAGATAGACAAAGCACTAGGAGGATGGGCCTGCTGGACAGGAACAGGAAGTTGGAGACACTGGGGTACTTCCTCTTAAAAGAAAAAGGAAAAAAAGTAAAAGGACTCTTTGCACAAAAAAGAACAGCTGAATGTCAATGTGAGGATTTTTTTTTTTATCCTAATCATCATTTCGAGAAGGTTTTGATGCTGCTCGAGAGAGATTCTTCTCCAGATTGCAAATTCTGCATGTTCAGGATCGCAATCTTCACAAACTTCTGCCGCAAGTCTGATGGTGTACCCTAATGACGTGTTCGCGATCGCACCCTCTCGCGGGACTGTGCGGCCGGCTACCAAATCTTGAGACGCTGATGGGAAATCTCGTCAGTGATCGCAGGCATCTCAGTAATTCCAACACATGCGCTCAAAAATGCATTTTCAGCACGCAAACTAAAAAAAAGCTCTGCTCCGCTGCAGAGCGTGGAGTTTTTGGTAACTCTGCGTTCTACGCGGAACGCAGAGTTGCCAAAAATCTGCAAACTCTGCAAGCGAAGCGGAGTTTTACGCCTGGGGTTAATCAGGACAGAGGTCCAAAAGATGCTGGAGATGGGGGTCACTGAGACTTTGGATAGCCATTGGACTAATCCTGTAGTTCATATACCAAAACTTGACACGAATGGTAAGAGAGAGATGAGGTTTTGTGTGGACTACAGAGGCATCTATGCAGTCACTGGCACTGATGCCCATCAAATTCTAAGGACAGGTGAGCTGATTGATACTCTGGCCTCAGCTAAGTATCTCAGTACATTTGACCTCACTGCTAGTTATTGACAAATCAGACTCTCTGAGGATACAGAACCAAAAATAGCATTTTCAACCCCCAGTGGACATTATGAATTTATGGCGATGCCTTTTGGTTTGAAGAACGCACCTGCCACATTTCAAAGGCTGGTGAACAAAGTCCTAATAGGTCTGTAATCCCACAGTGCAGCATATCTAGATGATATAGCTGTCTTTAGCTTTACCGGGGAGGATCACCCAGTCCACCTAAGAATTGTGCTTGAGGCCCTGCAGAAGGCAGGCCTCACTATCAACGCCACAGTGTGCCAGCTAAAGTGACCCTTCGTGGGGCCCCATAGGGAATTGCAGCACCGGCCTGATGAGGAGCACTCACCCGATGATGAAGCGTGACATCCTTATGGATGTATAAGGGCAACAAGAAATCTGTCTGGCTCCTAGAGCCTTCCTCTTTCATTTGTTTTGTGTCTTATTAGGGACAGTAGCCCCCCTTTTTTGAAGCATGTTTGGTATCAAATATATTGGAATCATACCCCAACACCGATTCTGGTGCTGGAGTATTGTCCTATGTACTGGGGGCTCCTTAGGGGACTTCCCATACTCCTCGTAACAGCCTTTCAGGGTCTGCCTGCAAGCTAGTGCTGCTGCCAACCACAGACACGATTCTGCCCTCTTACCGGAGAAGTGAGCTCAAGATGGAGAAGGTAGAACAATATGTTTCCAGTCACAGAGAGGTGTGACCACCCACATTTGATGCCCTCCTTGCATTCTCCAGTTTAAACCTTTTCAGGAGGTTTCCACTCAGTCATAAAACTGGACAAAGCACGGGGGAGTATCTTCCCCTCTGTCTAACCCCCCTCTTGAAGAGACCCCCTGGTCTTTCTAACTCTTTCCTTAGGGTATTTAAGGGTACCCCTGAGGGTGGGTCCTCTTTTTCGTTGTGAGACCAGACTCAGCCCTCAAACTACATCCCTCTTTAATTATTTAGACACTTAGACTTCGTTGGTCTTCAACAGCAACCAAGAATGCACCAAGGAAGACTCCTGCTGCTCCTGGTCTCGCTGTTCTTCAAGTCTTATGGGTTGTCTGTGTCTGTTCTTCATCCAGGTTCTCCAAAAGACCTGGAGGCATCAAGGACACCCAAAAAAATCTGCCTTGGAGTTAAGGAGTCCCTTCCCTGCACCTGCAGGCCCTGCATCAAAGCTGACAGGTCTGCTGCTCCTGACGTCCCATAGACATCCCGAGGCTCAGCAAAAGCCTGACCTGTCTTCCCTGCAATTTCGAGGACAGTATCTGAGCCTGGGCTTCTGGGACCAAATCCCTGTGCGCTGCATTGACTTGTCATTGCCAAGGCTTGTTAGCTCTGCAATCCAGAGATTTTTGGGCTACAGGAAACTCCATTCTCAAGCTGACTTCCTGAAGAACTGAGCCCCTCCCTGCATCTCCTGCATTGTGGGCCTCAGCCTTTGGTGAGCTGCTTGAGGTCCTCTTGCAACTCCTGCGCCTCTGGAAAATGTCAGGCCTCCTGAAGGTCTTCTCTGCGCTTCAGTGAGCTCCCCTGCTTGCTCAGGGCCTGCTGTGACTTTCCTGTATTTGGTGAGTCCCTTGGATCTTGCTGGCCCCAATGTTTGCTCCTGTTTGTTTTGCATGCCAGTTGCGGCTACCAAGGCTTGTTGGTGCTCTCACCAGACACCAACCAACTAGACACTGAAATCTGATGTGGGACAGTGCGAGGACAGTTCCTAGTCTTCCTCGGGATTGCCTCGTCCTCACAGCTGCATCACCAAGGTCACTGTCATCTCTTCTGAACCTCTCAATATCGGTGGGCCTTGTGCTTCCGTGCCTCCTGGCCACCTCCACGTGGCATAGACTCTGCCCCCTCTTCTTGCGGGTTCTTCACATCAAGAATTCACCCTTGGATTCCACCGGACTCCTCCACAATCTCTTCCAGAGGCATCTTCTTCGAAGTTTCCCCTATGCACCCAGGTTCCTTGGTGCAGGTAACTTGGTTCCTGGGGCATGCACGAGTGGGATGGCTCTCCAACCTTCTGTCTTCCAAATTGTGTCTCCGGGAAGAGTTCTTCTTCTTTAAAACTGCAACTAAGACTTCTCCCTTGATGTCCATTGGGCACGTGGCTGAGTTTCTACTCAGTATACAGCCTCCGTGGGGTTCCTGGATACATACCTTTGGTAGTTCCTTGCCTCGCTAGCTCCTCTGAGTCTGTCCCGCACTTTCTTCCCCGTCAACGGTAAATTGTCTTGCTGTACATACAGCGATTCAGATTTATTTTTAGACACCGCTAGTTCCCATAAACGGGTTGCTTACACTTGTATTTGTTTTGTTTGTATTTTATCCAGATTGATATGAGTTCTGACGTATCTTACAAGCATTCCCGTTTGCGTCTAAGGCACCAATTCTGAGCACTGCATCAACTAGCTGGTGAGTGCGCACATATACTTTCACCGAGACAACACTAGTTATAGTCACTCAGCATACTGGGTTTTTTGGAGGCGTGGCAGGTGACCACCATTGTTGATATTTATTTATCTACAGGAGTTAACTCGCTGCAACCGTTTTCGGTAAAGTTCACACATGGTAAACCAATACAATTGGAGGTATGATTGTTACGAAAACATTCAGGCACAATTTGTTTTAATTCTCACTGACACCATCTATACTCTCTTGAGAATCCTGCAGCTACACCTTTATTCATTCCTATTTTTAGGTGACACACGGGTGATAACAACACACGATTTTTTGAGCATATATGTGTTTTCTTTTAAGCGCTCATACCAAGGCTAACTAATGCCACCTGAGCCTTTTTCTGTTGGCCTATGGATCTCTCTTAAAGTCTTAACTTTCTTTTATGCAAAATAAAGTACTCGAAGTAACACGCATAAATATTTTTTCGTTTGTAGAACATTGCCCCTGAGGAAGGGATCTGCGAGTCCCAAAATGCATTGGGCCACATGAAAGTTATGCATCAATCAAATTGGAAATTGCAAGGCCATTATTAATTGGAGCATACACAATTATGTATTGACTGATTTAAGAACCTGTATTGTTTAGGCAACTTTTATTCTTATACTGTTACACTAAAGGTTGTTGATGTATATAAGACATTAATTCCAAATTAATGTTTATGATCTAATGTTTGAATAACATAAGATTGACTGCACAAAAATGGTGGTTTAGTTTCTTTTTGTTTTTAAATGGTATAAAGATAGTAAACTACTGGAAAATTCTGTTCACTAGGAACAGTGCACACTGCAATCAGAGTTCATCCCTATAAGGTTCATAGTTCAATGAGTGTGTGATGCCAACACACCATAGTAGTGTAGCACCCTTGGTTTAACAATCGTTTATCTAGATCATGGGTACTCACAAACTTTCTCTCGGGGGTCGAATTTACAGTTTGGTTTGTGTCCGAGGGCCACATCGGTGGGGGGGTGGGGTCAGTGGGGGAGGGGGAGGGGCTAGAGCAACAACATAAAACTGACCATGAGGTTGATCATAGGTCCCTGCAGCGGACGCCTTCGTTCACTGAGCCGTCCCGGCATACACACATCTCTCTCTCTCTCTTTCTCTCTCGGTCTCCCTCCCTCTCTCTAGCTCTCTCTCCCTCTCACCCTCCCTCTCTCCTGTCTTCCTCTGTCTCACTCTGACTGTCTCACTCCCTCTCTCTCACTCCCTTTCTCTCCCTCTCTCACTCCCTCTCCGTCTCCCTACCTTTTCCTCCCTCTCACTCACTCTGTGTCTCACCCCCTTTCACTCACTTTCCCTCCCTCTCCCTCCATTTCCCTTCCTTTCACTCTCCCTTCCTCTCACTCCCTCTCCGTCTCCTTCCCTTTCCCTCCCTCTCCCTCACTCCCTCTCACTCACTCCCTCTCCCTCACTCACTCCCTCTCCCTCACTCACTCACTCCCTCTCCCTCACTCACTCCCTCTCACTCCCTCACTCACTCCCTCTCACTCCCTCTCCCTCTCACTCCCTCTCACTCACTCTCACTCACTCAGTCACTCTCAGTCACTCTCACTCACTCCCTCTCACTTCCTCCCTCCCACTCACTCACTCCCTCTCACTCACTCTCTCCCACTCACTCCCTCCCTCCCACTCCCTCCCTCCCACTCCCTCCCTCTCACTCACTCCCTCTCAGTCACTCCCTCTCAGTCACTCCCTCTCACTCACTCCCTCCCTCTCACTCACTCCCTCTCACTCACTCCCTCTCACTCACTCCCTCCCTCTCACTCCTTCCCTCCCTCTCACTCCTTCCCTCCCTCTCACTCCTTCCCTCCCTCCCACTCACTCACTCACTCACTCCCTCTCACTCACTCCCTCTCACTCCCTCTCACTCTCACTCCCTCTCTCTCCCTCTCCGTCCCTCTCCCCCTTCCTTTCCCTCCCACTCCCTCTGTCACCCTCTGTCATCTTACCCTGCCTGTGTGCCAGCCGGGGCACACACACACTCACAGCCGCACCCGAGCACTTCACAGGTCATTAAAAGACCATTTGCATGTTAATGAGGCCTTTGTATTTCACCTCTTCTTGGGCCCCTGCAGCTTTACTCTGGCCATTCCTAGGATCGCCCGGCCGGCAGCCCCCACAGAGCAGCAGAGTCTCTCTCGCTGTTGCAGACACTTAAAAAAAAAAAACTCGGGAAACACAGGTATGATGTCTCGGGGGTCCGCGGGCCGCCAGGGAAGGCTTGCCGGGCCGCCCCTGGCCCGCGGGCCGTACTATGAGTACCCCTGATCTAGATTAACACTGACTCTATGAGTACGCCTCCATTCTTCTTGGATAGGGTTCCTTGTGCTTCCGTGCCTCCTGGCCATCTCCACGTGGCATAGACTCTGCCCCCTCTGTTTGCAGGTTCTTCACATCAAGAATCTACCCTTGGATTCCACCAGACTCCTCCACAATCTCTTCCAGAGGCATCTTCTTTGAAGTCTTTCCGTATGCACCCAGGTTCCCTGGTGCAGGTAACCTGCTTCCTGGGGCATCCACACGTGGGATGGCTAACTAAACTTTCTGTCTTCCAAATTGTTTCCCTGGGAAGAGTTCTTCGACTTTAAAACTGCAACTACGACTTCTCCATTGATGTCCATTGGGCACGTGGCTGAGTTTCCACTCAGTACACAGCCTCTGTGGGGTTCCTGGACACTTACCTTTGGTGGTTCCTTGCCTCCCTAGCTCATCTGAGTCTTCTGGTCTAAGTCCCATTCTCCTGTGCAGTTCTCATTCCACTTTCTTAATATATGGTTTGGTCTCCTTCTGGAGACCAGTTTATATTTGTGCTACTTACCTGAATATTTTAAAGTATCCTTGTGTATTGTGTTGATATCTCCGAGTAGGAGATATATCAATGTGTTAGTGATGGTGTTGTGTAATAAATATATTTATTTTGATATAAACACTGTGTGGTTCTTTTTCATTTAACTCACACTATTGATTAAAGTTGGTAAAACAAGCTGCTTTTACACGCCTTCAAAATAAGCCTGAAGGCTGCTCTCCTTAGCTACCACTTTGAGAGCTTTCTATGGTTCTCAAAGACCACTAAAACCACCATATGGGCTCCCTGAATTAGTGCAAGGTGCTTCACTTGAATAAGTGTGCAACATGTACTAAGCCAGCCTCTTACAGCAAGTTACACCTCAGCACCCTTTGTGTGAGTGTCGGGAGTAAATGCACAAAAGTCTAGCTGTTAACTAACCCAGAAGTGGATTCCACATTCGGGCAGAGTCACAGAATGGTTGGGCAAGAAAATGCTTACTTTCTAAAAGTGGCATTTTCAAACACGTAATTTAAAAACCAAGGGCCAGATGTACGACTGTTGGGATTCCTTATTGTACCTCGTGCGCATTCTCTTCTGCTGTTCCTTTCACCGAACACAGAGTGCGTAACCTTGGCAGTTGCTGCCAGGGAAGCGGAGCTACAGGATGGAAAATAAAGAAGCATATAACCAATTACTCACGGTGGTCTTCTTTTCAGTGGCGACGAGGTGTCCAGCCTCCTGCCTTCCCCATCACGTGTCTGGAGACACAGTTCAAAGCGGTGCTGGAGGTTTCCGAGTCTTCTGGCAGTGGCGAGATTTGAACTCTTCCTGAAGTTCATCGTCTCTTCTGCGGGCTGTGTGCCTCTTCCCGACTTTCTGTGGTGAGGCTGTTTGGTTCAATATCCTCCTTTCTGTGTGTGAAGCATTGGCAGCAGATTGTGTGGGTGCGACTTTAGGCGCGTGTGATCGACTCGCGTTGCCTAAGTAACCAGCGTGCGATTGTCGGCGCATGTAATCGATGCACGTTGCTTTGCTGACCAGTGCGTGCATCGGCGGTGTTACCTTAGTAACCAACTACGCATGTTTCCCCTGTTGTGACTACCGGCGTGCATTGCCAGCATGCGTCATTTCACAGGGAAACAGTGTGAAAGCTTTGACGCCACTGCCACCTAGTGGATCTTCACAAAATTTCATGTTAAAAAAAAATTCAACAAAATAAGATAATAATTGATGCACCAAACTGCTAATGACCTTGGGAAGTTTGAAAACACATGTTTTTGGAGCATCTATAGTCTAAAGAAGCTGTTATACCGGCAGACATTTATTATAACAGCGTAAAAGTACTCCTTAAGACTGTTTCACTGTTATTCTTGGATATTTCACGTGTATTCTTGTACATAATACGTACACTACTGCGACAGTCGTTTTTACTTGTTTTGTTGTTGAATTCCTTTGATTGCATTTGTGGGCCTGCAACTCACCCAAGCACAGTCAACAATGGATCGTGTAATTGCACCACCTCCCTTTTTACAGTCACCCGCTACTCCTCCTGTTTTGTGGCAACAGTGGAAGGAGACATTTGAAGCCTACATTGAGGCAATTGATGGAGACACTTTCACCTCGAAAAAGAAAAAAGCTTTGCTAGTTTATAATTTGGGTGCAGAGGGGAGGAATATCTTAAAAACTCTACCCCTCTAACTTGTCAGAACATGTATTAGTGGTAGTGATGAAGGTGATTCTCTAATTGTCGATGACTATGCTTCGTTAATTAAAACCTTGGACAAAAGATTTAATCCTAAACGTAATATAGTATTGGAGCGTCACAAATTTTTACAACGTGTGCAAATTCCTGGCGAATCCATAGATGATTTTGTTGCTACTCTTAGACTATTAGCAGTCACTTGCAATTATAGGGAATTTAGAGATGAAATAATTTGTGACCAGCTAACATGCAATAAGAAGATCCAAGAGAATTTATTGGCTTCTGAAGATCCTGATTTGGAGACTGCTCTCATCTTGGCAAGAAGCATTGAGCATTCTCAACTTTTCATGAAAGAGAGTAGTGCGTCCACATCACCTTCATCATCTACATCTTCCAGTGAAATTAAATTAGTCAGTACCAAAACCAATATCAAACCCACAAAG
Organism: Lissotriton helveticus; assembly: GCF_964261635.1. Taxonomy (NCBI): domain Eukaryota; kingdom Metazoa; phylum Chordata; class Amphibia; order Caudata; family Salamandridae; genus Lissotriton; species Lissotriton helveticus. The sequence continues at coordinate 491,706,196 of NC_136057.1, read as the reverse complement.
GCAACCAGTGTGAATGCACCTCGTACTTCTCCTTCTGATTCCAGTTTGCCCAGAATGAAATATGAAGGTCATGATCTCTCTTGTTACCGTTGTGGGAGCAGATCCCATTTGGGCAATTTTAAATTCTGTTTCACCGCAAATCAAACTTGCTTTAAGTGTGGGAAGAAAGGGCATTTGTCACGCATGTGTAAGGCTGCAGTGCATAATAAGAGACCATCACAAACTGTGAAAACGATTGAAGAGGACTGTATTAATTACTGTGAGTCTTATGAATTACTAATGTTGTCCTCTTCTTTCATTCAATCTGATGGAGTAGTGGAAATTGCTTCTATTGGGGATCTTCATCGAAGGAAATCACCTGCGTGTGCCATAAGTTTGAATGGGAAAGACATAAAATTCCTTGCTGATTCTGGTTCTCCCTTTACCCTCATTAATGCCAAAGATTTTGAAAGTTTAGGTGACATTTCTGTTGATCAGTCTAACGTCAAGATTTGTGCTTATGGTGGAAAAAGGGTTGAAGTTCTTGGTAAATTCAGGGGTAGTTTGGGATTCAAAGGAGAGATGACACATGGGACTGTGTTTATAGTCAATGAAGGTGCAAACTTGTTGGGTTGGCAGGAACAGGGTGAGCTTGTAATAATTCTAGATCCAAACCATCCAGGTATGGTTCTATCTAAACATGAGACTAAGGAATATTATACTAATTTTCCTGTTACCACTTCTGTGCACTCAGTTACTGCTGGGTCATCACTTAGTAGTGATTGGATTCTTACCTATCCTGAGATTTTTAGTGATAAGTTAGGTAAGCTTAAGGGTTTTCAGCACCGCATCATTCTCAAGGAGGTTACCGTAGCTGTTGCCCACAAAGTATGCAAAGTACCACTCAGTATGCGGGGCATGCTTAGACAAGAACTTGACCGGTTGTGTGCGATGGGGGTAATTGAGCCCATTGAAGGGCCTGAATGGTTGTCCCCCATTGTTTTGGCGCGCAAGGCGGACAAATCACTCAGATTGTGTGTGGACTTGCGCAACCTTAATACATGTATATGGGTGGATCGCCAACCCTTGCCAAACATTAATGAGATGTTGTCAACTTTGGAGGGTGCAAAGTACTTCTCCTCACTTGACATCTCCTCTGCTTACCACCAGGTAGAGTTATGCAAGGATTCAAGGCACCTTACATCCTTTGTTACACCTGAAGGAGCATTCCGTTATATGCGTATGCCATTTGGTTTAGCCTCGGCTTCTGCAGTGTTCCAGCGTCTTATGAGGAACCTATTTAGGAACACTGCAGGAGTCGTTTTTTTCCAAGACGACATTCCTATTCATGGGAAAACTGTGGGTGAGCATAATGCTAGAGTCAAACAGGTGCTGGGGATCTTAAATTCTAGTGGTTTAACATTAAGGAAAGATAAATGCACATTCCTTCAAGAGGGTGTGGACTATCTAGGACATCACATTTCAGGAAACGGTGTTGAACCTAAAATTAAGTTGCTTGATGCCATTCAAAATGCACCAGAGCCACAGAACAAGGACCAGCATCGCTCTTTCCTAGGGCTGGTCGAATACTACGCTAAATTTGTGGTCAATTTCTCCGATAGGACAGTGTGTTTGCGTGAGTTTTTAAGAAAAAATGCAAGGTATATATGGTCGGATCAGTGTGCCAGGAATTTCAAGCTATTGAAAGAAGCTATTGTTCAAGCACGCCCACTCAAATTATTTAATATTAATGATCGTTGCATTGTGACCACTGATGCAAGTAATGTGGATTTAGGGGCTGTTCTCATGCAGAAACGTTCTGATAACAGTGAAGAGACCATTGCTTTTGCCTCTAGAGCACTTCATGGAGCGGAGAGTACATATTCCACGATCGAGAAGGAAGCCCTGGCTTTATTGTGGGGAGTACAATATTTTCGTAACTATTTGTGGGGTAATGAATTTGTTCTTAGGACGGACCATAAACCATTGGTTGACCTTTTCACCACTAAGGGTGGTGGGAGAGCCATTCCTCGTATTGCTAAATGGCAGTACAGATTGAATGAGTTTAATTATCATCTAGAATATGTGACTGGTGTGAAGAATCATGTGGCTGATTGTCTGTCCAGGTTACCCTCACTGAATCGTTCCTTGAATTTGAAGATGAACATTTGGAAATGGTATCTGCAGTTGGCACTGTAGCGAATGCTGGTGTCGCCTTGTCTGAAGCGGACTGGAAGCTTGCCTTGTCCGAGGATGTGGACATTAAGAAAGTGTTGGATTTTATTGTTCATGGTTGGCCTAACAGAATGGGTTTGACTCCTGAAATGATTCCCTTCGAAAGGGTATGTGATGAGTTGTTCTTGGTTGATGGGATTCCGCGTAGAGGTGGTTTACTGGTTGTTCCCATGACCATGCATAAGAAAGTCCTGGATCTGGCCCATGAAGGTCATCTAGGCATCCGTGCTATGAAGCAGAGAGTCAGGGAGGATTTCTGGTGGCCAGGCGTGGATAAGTCCATTGAGCACTGTGTTCGTGAGTGTGGAGCATGTATTTTGAGTGATAAAACCTAGATGACTTATCCCTCTTCAATTAGTCCGGTTGTTGTGAAGAACTCACCTTGGTCCAAATTGGCCTTCGATGTAGCTGGTCCGTTTGGCAATTTGGGAAGTTCTCCAAAATATGCTTTGGTAATAATGGATTACATGTCCAAGTGGCCTGAAATTAGGTTCATGGAAGGGATCAATTCTGCTACAGTTATCAATTTCTTTAAAGAGGTTTTTCTTCGGGAAGGGTTTCCAGAAGAGTTAGTGATGGATAATGGCACTCAGTTGGTATCTGCGGAGATGCAGGATTTTCTAAAGGTGCATGGGATTAAACATATTCTCACCTCCCTTTACCATCCCCGCAGCAATGGTTTGGTTGAGCGCCTGAATCGTGTGATTCAAGATCAATTGCAATTGGCTTCAATCAATGGCTTACATTGGAAGGTGCCGATTTCTGACATGTTATGGGCTATGAGGATTACTCTTCACCCCAGCACTGGCATGTCTCCCTTCACCTTGTTTAGAGGTAGAGTAGCTGGTTCCAAGCTGAATAAAGACTGGATGTTGAGGAAAGATGTGGATCCAGAGAGGTTAGGTAATGTGGCTGATGTCAGGGCTGCTGCTCAAGCTAAGTATGCATCCAATTGTACAAGAGTATCTCCTGTACGTCAAGGAGATTGGGTGAGAATTAAGAAATCTGTTCATGTGAGCAAGGGATTCTCCCGGTTTTCTGCTCCTGTTAGAGTGAGTGAGGTGAAAGACCATGTTGTGGTACTGGAGAATGGAAAAATCTGGAACAAGTGCGCTGTTTCAGTTGTGCCTGATTCAATGGCGGAGTTTGTAAGAAGTAAATTTGGCATGAATGCTCCTTGCGCGGTAGAACCTCCTGTGGTTGCAAGTTCAAGGGGTCCTGTGTCTACCAAGGATGTTGTTCCTCGACAATGTCTTCCCAGAACTAGGGCTTCTCCCGCTAAATTTCAGGATTATGTCAGATTTTAGTTGTATGTATTTATTTATTTATCTGTTTTTCTTTCTCTTCTTTTTACATGCTTATTTAATCTAAATGTGTCCTTTGTTTATATGAAGGAAGGGGGGTGTGTTGGGATTCCTTATTGTACCTCGTGCGCATTCTCTTCTGCTGTTCCTTTCATCGAACACAGAGTGCGTAACCTTGGCAGTTGCTGCCGGGGAAGTGGAGCTACAGGACGGAAAATAAAGAAGCGTATAACCAATTACTCACGGTGGTCTTCTTTTCAACAACCTTTTTTGCATGCGCAAATGGGTTTGCGAACCCGTTTGCGCATGCAAAAACAGCATGGGCCATGTACAAAGCTTATTTAGTGAGTCGCAATTTATTTGCACTCGCTAAATAGGTTATGCAACTCGCTATAAGGAAAGGGCGTTTTCTTCCTAATAGTGAGCGCAAGCCCATGTATGAATGTTTTGCAACCGCAATTGCGGTCGCAAAACACTCGCCATTTACCACCCTCTTCAAGAGGCATTTTTAATTTCCGTGTTCAGAGTCCACAAACCCCATATCTCTATCTGCTCCAGATGGGAAATTGCACTTAAAAGATAAGGCAATCCCCAGGTTACCCTATGAGAGAGATAGGGTTTGCAATAGTGAAATACGAATTTAGCAATATTTTACTATTAGGCAGGCCCCCAGAATTAACCCTTTGCAACAAAATCGTGAAATCTGCACTTTTGTAAAAATGCAGCGATTTTTACAAAAGTGCCTGCAAAATATGTTAAAAAACAAAAACTGCTGTTCATCCTCTCTTTACTGGCTCTGTGCTGCCACTGAGCCAGTATAGAGAGGGTAAGCAACACGCCAGCAGGCAGCAGAGGTGTTAAATGCCTCTGCTGCTCGCCTTTGAAATGCAGCTAAAAGCCCTCCTGGGCAATTAGCCTGCGCCTCACACGTTTGTGTGCCCCCTCCAGTCTAACCCCTAACCTCCCACGTCTCCTATTGTTTTTTTTTTCCTACCCTCAACCTTATCTGCCGCCACCCCCACCCCTCCAAGCCCTTCACCCCTGCTGCCCTGCACGCATAAGTTGTCTGTTGCCAAAAAGAGCCGGTTTCATATGGTAATCTGCTCTCTTTGGCGTCAGACACCCTCGGGTTCCAGGCTCTGCGCCGCTGGAGACTGTGAAAAGTTACAGACTGTGACATAGCACAGTCTCCAGCAGTGACAGAGCACAAGCCTTCGGTATTTTTGTGGCGGGCACATTCTTTCAATCAACAAGAAGAGAGGTAGGGAGAGTGGGTTGACACTCTTATTCCCCGGTTATAGTCAATAAACAAATAAAGAGTGTCTTATGGTTGTATTTAAACCACATTCGGGATCAACAAAGAGAAGGAACGGCCACACTTGGGACGTTAGAAAAAAGCCCTCACTCACCACCTGGTGATGACATGCTTCATCATCGGGCTCCACCAAGGAGACCTAACTCTCACTAACCTGCCCCGCAGTAAGATCTGGCGTTGAAGCACACCAAGGAGACACTCGGTCTCCTTGGTGGAGCCCGATGATGAAGCATGTCATCACCAGGTGGTGGGCACATTCTTTGCCCATCACAAAAATACAGCGAATTCTCAAATTTTGCTTTTTTTGCAGCAAAATTTGCCACTCAAAGTCGCAAAATCCTGTGGGGTCTGATTAGGACATGTAAAACATTAGCATGACCTATCTTTTAAATATAGTACACCCTGCCCATGAGGCTGCCTTGGGCCTTTCTTATGTCTGACTTATAATGTAAAAAAATTGAATATTTGGGCCAGGCAAGTGTGTGCACTTGCCAGGTCGAAATGGCAGTGTAAAACAGCACACACATACACTGCAGTGGCAGGCTTGAGACATGTTTACAGAGCTTCGCATGTGGGTGGCATAATCAGTGCTGTAGGCCCACTAGTAGCATTTAATTTTCATGCCCTGGGCATGCATAGTGCACTTCACTAGGGACTTACATGTAAATTAAATACACCAATCATTGACAAGCCAGTTACCATTACCATTTACATAGGGAGCACTTGCACTTTAGCACTGGAAAGCAGTAGTAAAATGCCCAGAGTCATAAAACAAGCAAAAACGAAGTATAGCATACAGTAAAAAAAGAACACAGAAGCAAAAAGGCAAGGGAAATCACACTGAAAGGTATTAGGTCTAACAATGGGCCAATGTGTAAAGTATTTATGCGACACACAACAGTAATAAAGTGGAAACACAACACAAGAAAAATCCCACACCAAACAGTAAATTCTAATAAATGATTTGACACCAAAAAGACAAAAAAACAAGCATTGGAATCTGAGCAATTTTAAGGATTTCAGTACCACTTAAAAGCATAATGCACCACTTGCGGTTATCTGGTCATGCGAGTTCAAGCCAAATGTGATGGAGCAGAGGTCACAGGTCAGATTCAGGAACGAGGATAGTCCTGTTGAAAAAGGATTCCTTCCAAATTCCAGCGCAAAGTATTCTGTTTACGGTGGAGGAGACCGGGAGTAGCAGGGAGAGCATCATAAATGGTCTTCACTGTAGTGGGAAAAGACATCCCGGCATCGCGGACGGTTATTGCTGTAGCACGAAGATCCTAATGTGCATCACGGATGGTTGCTGCTTAAGATTTGTATTGCCGGTGACCATGGGCTGTCAGTGCTTTAAGGCAAAGTGCAGATCTTACGTTGGGGTCTCTAGTTGGCACAGGTAGGTACTTGAGACGAATAGGGACCCTTGCCTCTAGTCAGGATTAGGGGATTACACTCCCAACATAACCCCTGCTCACCCCCTTGGTAGCTTGGCACGAGCAGAGAGGCTTATCTCAGAGGCAGTGTGTAAAGCATTTGTGACCACATATAGTAACCCAGTGACATCACTACAGATGGACAACACACAAGGTTTTTATATAAAAAATAAGTATACTTTATATAGAGTTACCACAAGACCATAAACGACAAAAATACACAATACTGTTACTTTAAGATGGTAGATTTAGCTTAGTTAAGTTCAGTTCTTAAGATGCGACACTTTGCGTCAATGTACCTTACGATGCGCTGGGCTTCCACGACAAGCAATGTCGCAGCGAGGGAAATGTGGAAAAGTTCAGGTGCAAAGAAATAAAGACGTGAAGATCTTCCAGATGCGGCACGCTTCTCAGGGATGCGAGAAGTTCTCGGTTCGATGCGTGGACTGAAGCGGCAGGTGCAAAGAAATAAACACGTGAAGATCTTCCAGATGCGGCACGCATCTCCGGGGATGCGAGAAGTTCTCTGTTTGATGCGTGGACTGCAGCGGCGACACCCTTGTTCAGAAGTGCGACGGCAACAGCTCCAACTGCGACACTCTTCTCCCACGTTGCGTGAAGCTTCTCTCGATGCGGTGCAGTGCGACAACTCCAGGGGCGACACCTTTGTTCAGAAGTGCGACGGCAGGCAGCAGCGACAGTGAAACGCTTCCTATTCATTGCGGCACGCTTCTTCTCGATGCGGTGAAGTGCGACAACTCCAGCGGCGACACCCTTGTTCAGAAGTGCGACGGCAGCAGCAGCGACACACTTCGATCTCATTGCGTCGCGCTTCCAGCTCCTTGCGACACCCAGTTCATCAGAAGGCCCAAAACAGCAGCAGGTATTTCCACAAGAACTCTGGGGAGCTGGGGGGTGATGTCTGTTGTCCCTGAGACTTCAGCAGAAGGCAAGCTGTTTTCCAAGCCCTTGGAGATCCTTCACAAATTGAAAGCAAAGTACACAAAGTTCCTTTCTCCTTCTTTTGGCTGTAGGGCAACCACTGCAGGCCAATCCCCCAAGCAGCACTTCCGCTTGGGAATAGTCTCTCCTCAGTTTCTTCAGGTTTCTGTCCTCAGTAAAGGCTTCTTCTTGTAGTCCAAAGTGATCTAATTTCATGGGATCAGGGTCCCAATATTTATACCCCAAAATCCTTTGTTCTCTTAGGGGAGAGGGGCATGTGCCTAGTCCAAACCAGTTCTGAAACACTCTGTTTACCTCTCTTCTCCTTTCCTTTCACAGTGCATGGCAGAAACATCAGACGCCCCACAGGAGGTGGAGCCAGCATTGTGGAAGGCAAGTACAGTCCTGGAGCACTTTGTTGACAGGACTCCTTCTCTTCTTTCAGTGTGCAGGGCAGAGACATCAGCCGCTCCACAGGAGGTGGAGCCAGCATTGTGGAAGGCAGGCACAGCCCTATTCAAGGTTCAGGTGCAACTCCTCCCTCCCATATAGATGCAGATCTCTCTATTCACCACTGGGCTGACTCATCCTGTCTCTTGGAATCCCCCGGCCCTGTCACTCACAAAACCAGACAAAGGAATACACAACCTAGCAGAGGCAGGCTTAAAAGCTTAGGCAAGCAAATGCCTACTTTCTAAAAGTGGTATTTGCAAACACAGAATGTTAAAGCCAACTTCACTGAAAGATGTTTTTTATGATTCTGAGTTCAGGCATACCAAACTCGAATTTCTACCATGTTCTCCGAGTCAGTTAGGATTATAAAATGTTATAATTCTAACAGCCCATACTGGCCTATGGAGAACAGGTAGCCTTGCAATAGTGAAAAACGAAAATGGCTGTAATTCACTATTAGGAAATGCCACACACACCTGGGCATGTCCTACCTTATACTTACAATGCACCCTGCCATTGGGTCTACTATAGGGGTGACTGATAGGAAGAAAAGGGAAGTTTTAGGGACTGGCAAGTGGGTGCACTTACCCAGTCAGTGTGGAAGTACCAGACTGCATGCAGGTTCTGCAATGGCAGACCTTAGACACATTTTACAAGGCTGCTTCTGTGGGTGGCACAACCAGTGCTGCAGGCCCACCAGCAGCATTTGGATTTACACGCCCTGGACACACTCAGTGCTCTAGCCAAGGGTCTGACAAGTAAACCAAATTGCCAAACATGGAACCACTGATTAATACATTCAATTTACAATAGGGAGCACTTGCACTGTGGCACTGGACAGCAGTGGCACAGTGCCCAAAGCATCTAACACCAGCAACAATACATGAGGCAGCAGCAAAAATGGAAGGGAGACCCATGCCAATGGTGCCAGGTCTAACAGTCACTGTAGTGTGGAGAGTCAGGTTTACCATAGCATTGCTTTAGCAGGTAGTGCTGGCGGCAAGATCTTGGTGAGAATGGGCCCGTTTGTGGTTGCAAAATGCAGAAAACTTCAGGATTACCTTTTTTGAGTCAGAAGAGTGCACTCTGATATCGGCCAAAGGTCCATTGCCTGGGAGGTACCTCTAGTGGATCAGAAACTCACTCTTGAAGATCTCAGCAGGGCTTGGGCAGTTCCAGGCATCGGGTCAGCTGGGCAGATGCAGGGAGTCCTCTCGAGCGTGTTGTGTCGTGGTATCTCAAAATAGGAGGTCAATCAGCTGACCCTTGGAGTCACTTTAGTCAGGTGGAATGAAGGATGCAGGCCCAGTCTTCCTTCTGAGCAAGCAGGGCGTCCTTCTTCTGCCATAATCAGAGGTCCAGGAGTATGCAGGAAAGTGCCCCTTTTTTACATGCTCACTCCCACTTTTTGCCAGGTATGAGATAGATTTTGACTGAAAGTGCACTGAGTTCCTGCTAACCAGGTCCCAGTGCCAGATCTCTTTCCCAAAACTGTGTATTTGTACCCCAATTGGCAATACCTTTGGCTCTCCCTGCAATTCCTTAGTAGGTACCCAGAGCAAGGAGTCTAAAGAGGGTCCCTAAGAGCTGCAGCATGTTTTATGTCACCCTAAGGGGCCCCTCACCAAACACACACAGACTGCACCTGCAGGCTGCATGTCTTGGTGCACACAAAAGTGAAAACACGAAATGACACATCTCTCTGTGTGCCATGCCTGCATACACTGCATGCAGTATAGGTAAGTCGCCCCTACAGCAGGCATTACAGCCCTATGATAGGGTTCACTATACTACATGTGAGGGCATACCTACATGAGTATATATGCCCCTGATCTGGTTAATTCCATTACAAGTAATCAGGGAAGCCCTTTTAAAACGTGCTGGACACTGGTGAAAACGAGTTCCCCAGCTTCATGAGGACATCACCGAAAACAGAGATGTTTGGTATCAAGCATCTCATATTAATAAGCCCATACTGATTCCAATGTTGGATTTATTAATACGAGCACCCACAGGACATCTTAGAGGTGCCCCTTGAAAACCTACCAATGACTGGTGTGCTACCTGGCAGGTCTTAGTCAGCCTGCCACCAGAGATGAGTTTCAGACCCCCAGGGATGAGGGCCTTTGCTCTCAGGAGGTCAGGAACAAAGCCTGTGGGGCAGGGGGTGCTTACACCCCCTACAGCCGGGCAACCCCTGCAACAGGATGACCTGAGAATTAGCATTCCAAGGAAGGGAGCTTCAAAGAGCCTTTGGTATGCAATTCTGGCTTCCCCTGCAGGAAAGGTTGCTATTTCCCTTTGTCCAGAGCCCTTTAGGCACCTGGACAGACAGGACAATTAGTCAGAGAGCCATGCCCACCCTCTGGCTAGTACCACCTCTAAAATGGGCTACCTGAAGTGGATACAACTTTTCGGAGTCTGCAATCTTTGTTTATTTTATTTATTTATTTATTTATTGCATTTATACAGTGCGCTGTTACCCGAAGGTGTCCTGGCGCTAGATGAATACTCCTTGAGGATCAGGCCAGAATCAGGTTAATGTGTAAACAGCCAGGTTTTACTGTCTCTCCTAAAGGGTCATCAGATCTGTCATGTTCCTCAAGGCAAAGGGCAAGGCATTCAAGGCCTTTGTTGCCCCCAAAACAAAGCTCCTGCCTCCCCACCGTGCCTTCTTTATACGAGGAACTGTGACCAGGCGCTGCCCAGCTGACCTCAAGGGTCTGGGAGGAAGATACCATTGAAAGTACTGCTTCAGGCAGGCCGGCCCGAGGCCTTGCAAGGCCTTGAAGACCAAACATAAGGCTTTAAAAGAGATCCGCTTCCGTACTGGCAGCCAATGTAATTTGACAATTTCAGCGGAGATGGAGGCATACTTTGGTATGTCCGTCAGCAGCCTGGCTGCCACATTTTGCCACACCTGCATTTTATTAAGAAGCCCCTGTTGAGCATTCAAAAGCAGGCTGTTGCAATAGTCTAGACGCGACGACACTAATGCTGTAATAACTGTTTTTTAACTGCTCTCGGGTAGGAAAGGGAGAATCTTACGTATCATTTTAAGTATAAAAAATACTGATGATGATATGGCATTGACCTGGGGCCTACAGGTGAGCTGCTCATCTATAAGGACACCCAAGTTCTTCACCTTAGTGTCTGGAATAGGTGGGGAGCCCATCTCCTCCGGCCACCAGCGAGGACTCCAAAAGTCCTCCTTTGCGCCAAATACAATGACCTCAGTCTTGGCTGTGTTTAATTTGAGGCAATTGTAAGCCATCCACCTGCTCACTGCCAACATACCTTCCTGGAATTGCGTAACAATTCCTTCTTCCATCCCAGGTAGCAGTGACACCACAATTTGTGTGTCATCTGCATAAGATGTTAAACCAAAACCAAAGGACCTAACAATCGGGGCCTTCGAGGTGACATAAATATTAAATAGTGTGGGGCTTAGGGACGAACCCTGGGGAACACCACAGGGCAACGCGAAAGGTTTTGATGCGTAATCACCCATTGCCACACACTGGTCTCTGTTAGTAAGGAAGGCTTTCAAGATGTCTCACACTTTCCCTTGCACCCCACAGGCCCTCAACCGGTCCATCAGGATCCCATGATGTACTGTATCTAAGGCAGCGGATAGGTCCAATAGGACCAATGCCGCTCTGCCTCCGAGATCCAGCACTTCTCTGATTTCCTCCGTTGCTGACTCAGTACTGTGACCAGCTCTGAATCCGTGCTGGGAGGGATCTAGGGCTTGGGTGGCCCCTAAAAAGGCACTAAGTTGAAGGTTCATCATTTTTATAACTAGTTTGGCTGGTAGCGGCAGCTTAGCTATGGGACGATAGTTATTAGGGTCCATTATATCCAAGTTAGCTTTTTTCAATAGAGGAAGGACAGAGGCATGTTTCCAACAGGAGGGAAAAAGTCCGGTCGCAAACATGTTGTTGAAAATCGCCGTTAGAGCCGCGGCAATAGGTACATGCGCCATTTTGATCTCACCATCAGGAGCAATTTAGTTGTCTCCTCCGCACTCACCAGAGCAAACTGCTCTAGCCTGGAACCCTGGAACTCTCCCACTTCAATAATCTGACTAGGGCTAAGTGGATCGCTCTTATCTGCATCCAGAAAGACCCTAAAAATGGAATCCACTTTGGCCTGGAAGAACTTGGCCAAGGCCTCACATAACTCTTGGCTAGGTTGAGGACCTGGCACTTTCGGGGATGCGAGGCAGGACACTGTTCTAAATAGTTCCTTTGTTGAGTTACTGGCCAGATTAATCCGGTTTGTGAAGTAATCTTGTTTTGCCGCACAATCATTTTCTTATAGTCAAGAAGGCTCCAGTTTAAGTTCGCCTTATCTGCTTCCTTATAACCTTTACGCTATTCCCTCTCCAAGTTTTTACAACCCAATTTCCGCCTTCTAAGGTCATCCGTGTACCATGGGGCCGAGGGAGAGATCCTATAGGACCGACCCCTGCTTGGTGGCACTAGTGTAGCACACGCTCGCTCGGCCTCTTCCACCTCTAGTGGGGGTTCTTCCCTAGAGGCCAACAGTAGCTCCTCCAGACTTGCCCCTTCCAGCTTATTCCAGGGTCTATGGCCCTTTACTCCAGTGTGGCCTTGCTCTACTTTAGGGAGTTTCTTAAAAGTTATCTCAAACTTCATGGCCATATGATCAGACCAAACAACTGGCCATGTCCCCGTGAACACTAATGATGGATGGTTGGAAAATATACCATCCAGTAAATGCCCTCCGCTATGAGTGGGTCATACCATGAGTTGCTTTAGCTAAACTCCCGCCATCAGTTCCAGAAGGGCAGTGGTGTCGGGATCCTTTAAGTTTTCCAGGTGAAAATTAAAATCCCCCACCAGGGACTCTGGGACAGGGTTATGTCCACTTCCCATAGGAAGTGGACATATAGGGGCCGCAGTGACCCCAAAGGTGGGTAGCCCATTGGCTACTACCCCACACCCTTAACGCCCCTAAATTCAGTATTTAAGAGAGCCCCTCACACCAGAGAATCAGATCCTGCTGTCCTGAAAAAAGACAGATGTGAAGAGTCCTAAGAAGCAAATACAGAAGCCTGAGCAACTGACTTGGAGCCAACTTTGCCGGCTTTGCTGCTGACTTTAACAATTGCTCCAAAAGATGACTTGTCCTTAAGCTGCTGTGTCTCTAAAGCCTGGGAGAACCTCCAGCCCTCCACCGAAGCACCAGGAACTCCCATGGATCAGGGGAGCCTCTCCCCTGCATCCTGCAGGTATCAAAGACTGAGCTGTGAGGCTCCAAGACAGCATAAACCTGATGCTGTAAAGGAACAATGCACCCGAGCAACTTAGCCCGAGCTGAAGTGGGACAATGTGGTACCCAGATCCTTCATACTCCAAGCACCCCATGGTTTCCCCACTGTGGACTTCTCGACGCTGCCTACACCCTTTATTTGCAGGCCCCCTCCCAGTGACAAAAACCGCTGCCTAAAGATGCCTCTGTATCCTTCGTCCATAGCCCGTGCAGAAAAGGACCAAAGGTGTCCCCACGCCTCCAAGCATTGTGAGTCCTGAGCCCCCCCATTGGTTCTGCTTGACTGGCTTCCCAGTCCAATCCTGCAACCTCTTTTCATTAAGACCGATCCCCATAAACTAACATTGGGCACCGACGCTGCATTGCACCACTGTGCCCGGCTGCCTTAGTGCCGCAGGAGGTGACCTGATGATGCTGCCTTGGACCTTGCCCCATACTCACCCTAAGTCCAGGAGATTAGTCTCATAAGTCACTGTCCCTGTGTATAGTATTTGTCTTTCCTCCCATAGGGTAATATTGCAGCTTCTGAAAAATTCACAAAGTGTTGACTTTTGAAAACCTAATTTCTATCTCAAAACACACTTACCTGATCATATTGACTCTGGTGCCTAAATATATATGAAAAGATATGTGTGATTTTTATAAATTGGTGTGGATCTCCTTATTGAGTATTGTGCCTCATTTATTGGCTGTGTGTGTATTTTGCAGATGTCTAACACTCCTCTCTGATAAGCCTAAGGCTGCTCAACCACACTACCCCCTAAAAAAAGCACCTTAGGAATGCTAGAGCAAGACCCTGCCACTAGTATGGGAATACATGGACTCTGTGCACGATAAACCTCTTTCTGGTATATCTTACAAAGAGCCCGCTTACTACAGAGTGTACTAAAGAGTTGGTTTGATGTTCCCCTTATTATACCACTATGAAGTACAAGAAGCTCTTGGAGTTTCCCCTTCCCCAACAGGGGCATCTGGAACATCCTTCCTCACTGCTCTGGAACCAGTCAGTCTGGGGGCTCAATAGACTAGCGAAAAGTCCTTTGTGTGTGAGCTGACCCAGTGCCTTTAGTGCAAGTGTGGAAGGTGACAGTGTAGTGTAGTTCCTATATTCCCAATAGGCTCTGCGCATTAGAATAATATATCCTATAGATGTGACGTAGGACTTATGTCTACTAGGTCTCTATCGAATATATTAGACTTAATTGTGAGTGCCAGCTAGCTCAGAGGACTCTAGAAACGTTGTCAAATTCACAAGAAGGGATTAGTTTCTGACAACCGCATAAACATGACAACTTTGTTTCCCCAAGGTAAAACGTATCTTCAGAGTCGTGGAAACAATAGATAGATATTTCACTTAGTCAATCGTGCATGCTTCATTTCACCAGAGGTGCAGAGAAAATAGAAAGACGGGTGTTTTCAATAAAAGGATTTATTGAACAGTCTTCTTTCTCAAGCATAAGAAATGAACTGCTACAATCGTAAAACTGGTTGTAAAATATAATGCATACAGTAGAAAGAGTAGAATAAAATAATACTGTAAGAGCATTGTATGGTTCCTAAACCATAAATAAGTACAGACATAAATAACAGAATCTAAAAGTACTCAAATGGCGCTTCTAAAATACGCCTACCCCGGTGTACCTAACCTAATCTTAGTACGAGGGAAGAAGTACGTGAGGTGTTGAATAAATAGAATATTCTTTTGCCAAGAATCTGTCCAAGAGTTCTCTTAGGGTCTAATCAGCTCTGTACCTTAATTTGGAATGAAGAAGGTCAGGCTCAGGGCTCGATTTCCCAACAGCCCGCAAGGGTAACTTGGAAACACTGGAGCTGGATTTCTCGGCAGGAGAAAAGACAACGTCTCTCTCAGTGCGTCTGCTGGAGGGTCGGCTTCCTTCGGCATTTTTAACACTTCGAATTGATTTTAAGAATTGATGTGTTAATATTTTGTGTGTTTTTTAAACTCACCCCTACAAAGCATTGCACTAATCAGGCCCTTCTGAGCCCCGTTCCACCGCGGCTTCAAGTGCCGATTGTTGTGGAGGGCTAGGTTGGGCGACATCTTGAGTGTGTGCCGGACCCTGCGGGACCCGAGTTAGCGGTCCAGCGGAGGGTGGGGCTTGGCCTACAAGTAGATCTGGTGCTCGTGGGTCTGGGCGTTTGTTTGGGGGTGGTGGCAGCACCTCATTACAGCGCTCGAGAAGGAGAGCAGATTGCGAGGGCTCTCCTCTGCTCCTACCTGTTTCCCACTGATGTATTGAATTCCGTTTTTTTAACACTTCAAATTGATTTTAAGAATTGATGTGTTAATATTTTGTGTGTTTTTTAAACTCACCCCTACAAAGCATTGCACTAATCAGGCCCTTCTGAGCCCCGTTCCACCGCGGCTTCAAGTGCCGATTGTTGTGGAGGGCTAGGTCGGGCGACATCTTGAGTGTGTGCCGGACCCTGCGGGACCCGAGTTAGCGGTCCAGCGGAGGGTGGGGCTTGGCCTACAAGTAGTCATGCACTCTAAGACGCGCAGCAGCCACGCGCGGCGGGCGTGCCAAAGGAGCGCCAAAGGAGGGCCCGTCTGTGCCCGTCCGTGCCCCGGTCGCGGCCAGCGCCAGCCCCCCTGTCGGTGCCCCACAAAAGCCCTATAAGCAATAGGACTCGCTATTCCCGTGAGTATCTTATGGCGCTTAAAGCTAACTCCTGCCCATGCCCATGCAACGATAAATGGGAGGTATCTGACATTACCTCGCGGGTGTGTCATGTTTGCAAATTCCGCTTTCATCCCATTTTAAAGTGTGCTGCTCTAAATCCTGATGATTCCACACGCATCCAAGCAGGCCTGATCAATGCTAGGTCACTGGTCAAGCACACTGCTGATATCTTTGAACTATTGAGCGACAATCAGCTCGATCTCCTTTTTATTACGGAAACCTGGCTAAATGAGACATGCGGCCCAGCTGTCGATTTTGCTATCCCACGGGGCTTCAAAATTTTTAGGAATGACCGCCCTCTAGGCAGAGGAGGTGGTATAGCAGCCATTTTCAGAGAACAATGGACCTTTTCCCACGATCCTCTTAGTCCTCTAGCTGATGCAGAGATGTTTCATTTCTCACTTACACTTGGGGCTCATTTCACCTTAGGAGGCACCCTGGTCTACCGACCACCTGTCCATGCTGGTAGCTTTCTGGGTGCATTGGAGGATATTGTAGTCCCACGGGCTTTAAGATACTCCAGATATCTTCTCCTGGGGGACTTTAATATCCATGTGGATAACCCAGGCTCCTCGGAGACAGTTCGCTTAAACGAAGCTCTTGTCATGGCCCAGCTAAAACAATGAGTTGAGGTGCCCACTCACTCAGGTGGTCACGTCCTCGATCTGGTTTGCACTAATTTCGATATTGACATGGCCCGCCCTGAGATAGTGACGTGGTCAGACCACATGTTGATCAGGTTTGCCTGGACTCTGACCCGCCCAGCCGTAAACAGCCCCCCAGCTGCCCATACACAGAAAATTAATGCAGACATCTTGTCAGATTATTTAGCCACCTCCCGCCCTCCCCTTCCTTTGGAAATTGAGTCAGCCGTCAGCTCATTCAATTCCTGGATAGAACTAGGGACTGCTGCATCTATAAAAACTAGTCGGGTTTGCAGACTACACTCCACCCCTTCCAAGCCCTGGTTCTCCCACTCCCTCCGTGATCTTAAATCAGGCTGTAAAAAACTTGAACGGATCTGGAGACAAGCATATCTCCCTGAGGCAAAGAAGGAACTGAGGGTGGCGCAAAAAAAGTACTATGCAGCTATTAGATCTGCCAAAAGCCACTACTTTGCAGGGCGAATCAATAAAGCCAACAATAACAGCAAGGAAATATTTAGTATTGTAAAAAACTTTGTTTCACCCTGTGCGGCTCAACCTCTACTGACCTCCTCGGAGAAATGGTGTGAAGAACTCTCTGTGTTCTTTGTTGACAAAATCACCAAAATTCAGGATGACTTGCGCACTGTCTGCAATAGCCTTCCATATTTACTGGCCACTCCCTCCCCCTTGATGCCGGTTCGCACTGAGCAGTTTGTTAACTTTGCCCCGGTAGAAAAAATGGATATTGTTGAAATCCTTGCGGCCTTAAAATCTGGCTCTCCCTCTGACCCTTGTCCTGCTAGAGTCTTGGCGGGACTTGCAGAGACAGTCGGTAATGAGGTGACTCATATTATTAACCGTTCTTTTCTTACTGCAACTGTCCCGGCCTGTTGGAAGCAAGCGAAATTGCTCCCACTTTAAAAAAAAATTGGTTTAGATCCCGCTGTCCCTGCCAATTTCCGGCCTATATCATTGTTGCCAGCTCTTGCTAAAATATGTGAAAAGGTCGCCTTTACACAACTAGAGAAATTTGTTGAATCCTCCCAGGCACTCCATCCAGCGCAATCAGGCTTTAGAGCAGCCTACAGTACGGAGACTGCTCTAGTTGAAATATCCGAGGCTATTCGGGAATGTTTGGATGGAGGTGGCAGAGCGGCTCTGATTTTATTGGACCTCTCTGCCGCCTTCGATACGGTTCCACATTCCCTTCTGCTCACCAGACTAGCGGCCATAGGTATCACAGGCCCTGCACTGGTTTGGTTGACATCGTTTTTAGAAAATAGAACGCAACAAGTCTGGATGCCGCCCTTTGCTGCCTCCCCCAAGAAACTTACAACTGGCGTCCCTCAGGGATCCACCCTCAGCCCCCTGCTTTTTAACATTTACCTCACCCCTCTTATCTATCTTGCAGAACAGTTAGGAGCTAAAACAATGGCCTATGCCGACGACACCCAACTTCTGTTCAAATGGCCAAAAAATAACCTGGATACGTCGGCAGCCCAATCCTGTCTATCATCTGTTTTTCGTTGGTTAGCCCTCGCCCAGCTAAAATGCAACGAAAGCAAATCAGAGATTCTGTTGTATGGTTCTTTCCCAGACAACTTTAGTGATCTTCTCTGGCCTGCCGATCTGCCATGTCCTAAATCTATTTTCTACACTTAAAACGCTACGTAGATTTTTTTCCCCTCCTTCCGAGAGAGGCCAAGGAGACTGTCATTCGCGCCCTTATATTATCTAGATTAGATTATGCGAATGGTCTTTTTTGTGGTTTACCAGCTTATTTTATACATCGCCTCCAGGTCCTTCAAAATGCCGCTGTGCGACTCCTGTTTCACTTACCCAAAAGCTCCAGTGTCCGCCTCTCTCTTCGTGCCCTCCACTGGCTCCCAGTCGCTCACAGGATTTTGTTCAAAATCCTTGTCCTCTCTTACTGCGCTGTCCATCAAACTGGTCCAGTTTATCTGAGAAAAAGATTTTCCCTTTATGTTCCTAACCGACCCTTAAGGTCGGCTAATCTGTGCCAAATGACGGTACCTAAATTCAAATACAGCAGACTTGGTGGCCAATCCATCTCAGTCAGAGCTGCGAGAGCTTGGAACATTCTTCCTCTCCACCTGAAAACAGCCCCAACCATCTCTGTTTTTAAGAAAGGATTGAAGACCTACCTTTTCAACATCATTGTGTAGGGCTCTCTATGTTTTCTGGAATCTCTCTGCTCTGCCCTCTCTCCCTTCCGCGCCAGGATACTATTTTCTTAGTAATTGAGCGCGTTATAAAAGCTTTTATAAATAAATAAATAAATAAAAAATAAAATTGCAGTAGAAGGATGAGTCGGGCAAGTAGATAGTCGAACTGCTCCAAACCACCGTGTGTTTTACTATGGCAAGTGTGGGCATATTTATACCTTGAAGTTGCCGAGTTTGACGTAAAGGTGGTCATAATAACGTCATTAAAGACTCTCAGTTCTTTGAAAACACCATGAGTTCTTGGACAAGTCAGTATTCGAGCAAGGGGAAGTCCCTAGTCATTGAAGCTGAGTTCTCCAAGAAATCGTTGTAGATTTTCGGAACTAGTGGAAGTAGCCCTGCCGTATTTGGACTGCATGAGCTATGTCTAAATATGGTTATGATTCTTATGCATATATAAGGACATAGTTATTTATACCTATATAAGGGCATGAATCGTGAAATTTACAATAGTGTCCTAAAATGGTTCACAACACCCACTCCACGTTATCATGTTCATCTAAGATCAAGTACTTAAAACATATAAGCTAGAGCATGTGTTTTTAAAATCCCACCCAAAAATACATGAAATGTATTTAAAAAATGGTCGTACACAAAAAATGAGCATTTGTACAGTATGCATTTAAAAGCAATGATTTCATTGTAAGCATATGATATGATATTAGCAATGCTAACCAAATTAATTACGAAATTTACATTTTATGAAATGGCTCTAGATACAGAAAAGAAAAACGTCGAGACCATCCCATAGCAGAATGTACAAGCTATTTTGGTTTGTGCATTAGGTCAATATTGTTTCTAGGAAGTAGTCAAAGAATTCTTGTTCTCTAAGAATAGTTCTACTTTAAGTAGATCACTTTGTGCCAAAGTTTAGTTAGTTTTGGAAAAAAGTCAAATTAAATCGAAGTGAAATAGAGTTCCAAACATGGAAGCTTTTGTTTTGAAAAAAGTGAAGGTCGAATTTTAGAGTTCGAAAGAACGCTGTGTATTTTTTTCAAAAGGTATTCTCGGTATCAGGAGAAAACATTAAATTATCAAGGCTGGCAAAGAAATCGTCTACCACAGTAGATGAAAGTTCAACCACTTCATTAAGAAGGTCAATTGTACACAGATGTGAAGCATCGCCGTCAGTGTCAGCCGCATTAGCAATGTTCATTGCAGATGGCACCTGTGTCACTTTTGGTCCACGTATCTCACCTCCAGTTGGATTTGCCAGTGAGATCTCAATGAATGCCAAAAGGGGTTTGAATGGGTGCACTACGTGATTAAATTTAGTTTACGTGGTTGTATGGTACTCCGAGATATCACTCTCTGATGAGGAGTGTAAAACGTAATGTATAAAAGTTGCACCCCCACGTGTGTTGGGTGTGTCCCCCGGGTTCCAATGGAATGTCCTTCTACTAGGAAGGTTACTTCACGGTAATCAATGATGTAAACGGAGGTTTTTCTGTTGAAACTCTTAGTTTTTATTTCATCTTGTTGTCATCACAAGGATATCGAGTTCATGGATTCTTCTTCGCATTTGATAATCAAACATTTAAACATTCCCAATGCATTTCGGCAAAGAAATTGCCTTCTTCCAGGGGATATCTCTACAACAAAGGAAATTGTGTAACACTCAATGTGGTTCTTAAAGAAATTACATTACAAAAACAATTCAAACGTAATCAATAATGAGAGTGTGCGAAATGGTGAATTATTAATAGTATATCATTCATGTCAGTGAATGTAAATCGGTGTGTGGTGATGCGTTCATAACTAAGTGATAACGAGAGAAAAAACCAAGGGTAGCTTTAGTTATTAAACAACAGTTGATCGATGGGCTCGGTGAGCGAAAGTGTGTGCTCGGACCTGGCAGTGTCTCGATAAATCTGTTCGTAAAGTAAAGGCGTTTATCGAGTCGTTTCAAAAAAGTGCGTTAAAAACGTGCATAAACAGTCTACCTTCTAGTGCTGGTTAGTTAAGGTAATAAGGCTTAAGATACTCGAGTGCGGGCTTACCGTTCAAATGTTTGTTCATTCGCGTTCGTCTCTCGTCTTCTCAATGAATGCCGTCATCAGGGTATTGGTAGCCGTTGGGGGCAACACAACACATGAGCCGTTACCGGACCCAGTAATGCGTCAACATCCATTGACAATGCCGATGGTAGTGTTAGACAGATATCTAACACGCATTCCTCTCCACAAAGCAGGCATCGTAGGAGAGGTAAGATGCAATCTGGCTAGATTGGTCTGAATCACAGGAACCATGTGCTATTTAGATCTCTCAAACGAGCCAAGCCAAGGATCTGTGTTATTCTGTCACGATACCGCATGGCCCGGTGCGCATTCTCCATGCTGACTTGGGCATCGCTGGTGGCCGGATTTGCCATAACGGAGCAGAAGGAATAAAAATAAGATCCCTGCTACGAGTCCCAAAATGAGAGGCAGGCCGCCAAACACAGAGTGTACGAAGTTAGGAAAAATGCCCAGGACTGCTTAAAGGGTGCTAACAGTCCCGGAAAAAAACGTCTTAGATACATGTACAATACCGCTGGTATCAGACATGTTTAAGATACGACCTAACATTTCTGTGAAATGTACTGGGCAGTTTGTTGTTGTTGATGCATGTATCTCTGCAGAAGTCCTTGCAACTTGCAGATCATACGTCTCTCTGGACGAGGTCAGTGGCACAGTTTTTTGCAAAAGAATGGCTTTCATTCTGCTTAAAGTATCAATTTGTATAGAAGAGATGTTCAGTGAAGGCCATAGTTGCGACTCCCCGTCTGTCTTGGTTTTTGGAAACAATACTTGCATACAACAAATGGCTGACACACTAACGAGATAGACTATTCCTGGCATCATTTCACAACAGCTGTGATCATTTAACATAATGAGGCTACCATTGGAAAGCTGCCTAAAAATTGGATCTATCGCCGCTGCGGGCGAACCTTGCAGGTGGCTAGAAAGGTTATTGAAAGAACCCTTGCAGGCTCCGTGCAAATGAACACCTTGACATAATAGTGTACCGCTTAGTGAGTTTTTACAATTTTTACCACTAAGAAATACCTCCTTTCCCCCACTCCAACATTTGTGTGTGTATGGTAAATCCCAGGTCGACTTAATGTATTCTTTACCCAACCTTTCATACAGGCCTGCTGGTATGTGTTTTAGGCAATAACGAAACTGGAAAATCGTCACTGGTATCGTGATGGTGCCATGTATTATCCATTCAACTGATGGTTTCTCAGAAACGGTCAATGGTAATCTCTCTAGTTTTTCTATGCTCAGCACGGTATAGTCTGCTCCCCTCTGTGCCAATGAGATTTGTTTATCTGTAAGGTTAAATACAGTAAACAATGATGTAGTGTTGATTAGACGCCAAGGCACATAGCCAGAGCGAAGGTTTTGTAACGTCCAGCCTAAAAGCATTATAGAACGTAATTGAGACTGGCCATGTTGTAACATTAGCAAGTCCTGTTCCATTATGTCAATGGCAGAGGATACAATGCTGCCCAAAGAATAAATTCTGGACAACAGAGTTGTTAACCCATTGTCAACTACAGAGAGCACTTTCTCTAAATTAATACGATCAATTTCTCATATTCTTTCAGCTGTTTCCATTTGCGTGACTTTTCATGCTTCATTGTATGCAGCGTATATGAAACGTTCATGACGTGGATTACTAGGTCCCAGTAAGAATTCTCGTAAATCAATGCCATCTTTAAGCAAAGATAAGTGTTGTTTTATTTCCGGAAGTGTGCAATTCTGCAGCCACTCAAGGCATAGTTTTCCTACACTATAAGATGTTATTATCCCTGGATGTTGTCTTTGGATATATCTTGGATCTGGCCTTGTGTCTTGTTCAGGAATCTATCTTGACAGATATTCGTGTCTGTGGGCCAGATTAACCATTTTTCCCTTTCTGGATTTGTTCAGTTTTGTAGTAAAATTTAATGTATGTCTACCTCATCATCTGAAGTTAAATTACTATCAGGTGTGGGCTTAGGTATGGACGGTTTGTTTAAATCTTTTATCTTAGCCAGGCCAAGACAAGATGTCTGTTGAACAGTGTCATTTAAGAACATCATTTGTTCTGGGATGATGCAGGCTCTGAACAATGCTTCTAAACCTTGTACCTGCCAGTCTTTTGTGCCCCAAACAGTTTTTGTCTCAATGTTGTCTTTCCAAAAGTCAAAGCCTAAGGTGGACAATTGAGCAAAAAAGGCAGCAGAATAAATGTGTTTAGTATTTGTCAACATACATTTCATGCATGTCTTATTAATATTTTTAAAGTAAAAATTTTCTGGGTTTGTAACATTAAAACCTCTAAAATATGGGCATTTTCTTAAAAATGCTTTAGAACTACCTTTTGGAGGTGTTGGACAATGTTCCCATTAATTATAAGTTAAAACATTTCTAGGGTTTGCAGATTTGGGCAAGTAATGATGACCAAAATGATTAAAACAATACATTTCTTCATAATTAGATGAACCTTCTAAGTATTCATGTTTTCTAAATTTTGCTGACATTTCTAAGTCTGCCATCATGTTATTAACAGTTTCAAAGTCCCAATCATCAGAAAATGTGCTGGGTGAAACGGAATCACTCAAGGAAACCTTAAATTGGTGTAGAATTTTCAGCAGCTCGACAGGGCCATGAATGTCATAATCAGTTCTATCCCATGCTATTCCACCAGGTAGAAGAACCGCTGTGATGTTTACTGATGACAGGTCTCGTTGTTCAAGATGAGATGATTTGTGTGGTTTGAGGAGCAAGTTGATGTTCTTACTAGCTGTGTCCATTTTAATGTGTTTTCCATGTATCAGCCTTCCCAAACTTAAAACGAGAATGAGCAATAGTAGGAAATAAAATACACCTAATCCAATCCAAAATTCAACCCATGGTGAAACCAGATATGTATTTGCACGCTCTTGACCAAGTTCCGTTAATTGTTCCTTGAAAGTTTTGTTTTTTGGCACTGTTTCAGGTTCACTGGGATCCTCACAAAAGATATCGAAGTTGATGAAATAGCCAGAGGAAGTTCTGTCAATAGTTGGTATTGCATCCGGATTCTTTGAAATCGCTGTAGTTGCTTGTTCCCTTGACATGTTTGTATAGTCAGATGCTACATCATTGTAGACGGGAGTTTCTTGACGAACTGTTATTTGGGTTTCAAGAGGCACAAGTTCCATGGCTTTGTTGCATAGTACTTCTTTTCTTACTTTAGAATCTTCAAATGTGATGAGTCTTTCAGTCTGAACCTCTTGGATAGTAGCAAGATTTGGTCGTCTGCTACATCGTGGGAGCCCACTGGGCCTACTACTTATTATCGGCCACATGGTGTGGTTTTACCAGGTCAATTGATCTCCTTTCCTCCAGCAAGGGGAAGCAGTAGCACTCTTCTTGATCCGTAGACTGCTAGAACTGGTACTGGTTTTCTGCAAGAAGGCCCAAATTCCTTCTTGTCCGCTATTTTTTCCCTGACCTGATCCCCAATCTTTGGAATCCAGACTGGTCTTGCAGGGACAGGTGGTTTTTCTTCAGTGGTCGTTGGCTTTTCGCTGGTGTTGCTTAGAATTCTTCTTGTTTCATTTAAGTCCTGTAAAACAGCCAAACGATCTTTCCACCACTGAAGTATGATGATCGAGGTCTTCAACCAACATTCTAGTATCAAAAAGGAGTTCATAAGGAGTGATTCCACCCAGAGAATTTCTTGGCAGGTTATTAAGACTACATTGGACATTTATTAGATGTTTGACGCACCCGTCACCCGAACCTAATACCCTAGCTGTTTTAGATTGCTTTATGTCACGTTTTTTTCTCTCCACAACCAAATTTCCCACAGGATGGAATGGACTCGAAAAATGCAATGCAACGCCCAAGCTGGCCATGGCCTCCTTATAAGCCCTAGAGCTAAACGCAGAACCCTGGTCAGTTTGTAGCATGCCGATTGCGTATGTGCCAATAAAGACTCGCAAATGTTTTATAACAGTTTGGGCGTCAGCTGAGCGCTGAGGCCACATCCAAATGAATCTTGTGCATGAATCCACTGCGACCATGATGTATTTATAGTTGCCATCCCTTTGTAAGGGACCACAGTGGTCCAGGTAAACACACGCTGGTGGTTTATCTGAAATCAGAAAGGGCGTCTGCGCCGGGCGTTTCACTGTTGAAACTTTCATTTTCTGGCACATTTCACATTCCAAAACATAATTTCTGGTTTGTTTCCTCAAGTGCGGCCACCAGTATCGTTGTTTAAAAAATGAAACTGTGGCAGAAACACCTGCGTGTGCAGAGGCAAGCCCTTCGTGAGCTGCTAAAATTAGTCCTAACCTGTTTTCCTTGTTTTGGGATTACCCTATCCCCCCACTCCAGGGATTCGAGCAAACAGAACATTATTTGCATCAGTTATATATGAGTACTTGAGTGAAAGCCTTTTGGTATTGTTTTACCACTGTCTTTTATTGAAGCAGTGACTGCTTGCATTATTTTGCTGTCTATTTTTGTTTTTGAACGAGTGATTGCTGCCTTCGCGGCTTCATCAGCCAATGAATTCCCTTCAACGTGAACGCCATCACGCTGATGACTCAGTGTATGGATCACGTGAGTCTTTTGTAGTTCTTTCTTTAAAAGAACTACTTGTTCCCAAAGCATTTTATACTTGATTGTGCCACCTTTTGCGTCTTTAAATCCATTTTGAACCCAGTTCTGCAGATATTCATTGTAAGACTGGATGCAGTAATATGAATCGCACACTATGAGTGTGGGGAATTCGTGATCGGTATTTTTCAAGCGCCATCTTGAAAGCCTGTAGTTCAGCTCACTGAGCTGTACAGTCTCCGGGAGATTGAGTTTTTGTGACCATAGGTCTGAATTTACCATCGCGCCAGCGACCTTTAACAATCGGCGCACGCAGCACTATAAGCTTGTTTACCCCCAGTTGTGGGCTGTGCTGTGCTGATCCGTCGGTATATATTATACAGCCGTAATGTTCTAGAGGCAGAATTTCAGTAGGCAGAGGACATTCTTGTTCGTATTGGAGAAATTCTTGTGTCTTCAAGTAAGGGTCAAAAACGTATTCAACGTCTGTTGCAGCAAGAGAATTAACCCATTGTATCCATCTTGGATGTAGAGCTTTAGCATTTGGAATGCTTGCCTTTGTCACTGCCTCTAAGGCAGGTACAGGTATAACAACTTTAATGCGTTTACCCTGTGCGAGGGCTCTCTCCTTTGCTACCGCAGTTTGAACCGTTGTCAGAATTTTTTCTGTTGAAGTAAATTTCATTTCAGCTTGTGTGTACAAGTGTGATTTGTAAGCTATTAGTACCTTTTCACCTTCATTAAAGGTTAGGTATGTGAATCCGCATCTCCCTGGGATGATTCGGATTACAAGGTTGCGTACATTGTCGCGTGTTTGTAAATGTTCTGTCTCTAACATGTCTTTTTGTACTGAACGTACAATTTCTGTGTGTTTTTGAGTCCGATTGGTAGGTTTGAAATCAGGTTTGATTAGTTCGTAGAGAGTTTTAACTCTTTCTGCTTAGTTTAGAATGTAAGTTCTTCAGAAATTCAGGAATCCTAGGATTGACTGTAAGTTTTCAGCGTTTTTGGAGGTTGGAGCAGCGCACATTTTTCGAAAAAGTTTGCTGTCAGGATTTTTCCTTCACTTGAAAGTTCGTATCCCAAGAATAGGACGTTGAGGTGGGCAATTCTTGATTTTTAAAGTTGAATTTATACCCTTCAGAGGCGAATCCAAGTATTATGGTGTTCACCCAGGTCAAGTGCCTGTCCAAGTCATCATCTGTAAGATAGATGTCATCGACATAAGATAATGCCTCATCATCATACGTTTGTAGTAACTCTGTTACTCTAGCTGAAAATAACCCTGAACTATTCTTGAATCCTTGGGGGAGACGGCAAAATTGACGTTGTGTCCCCATTATTGAGAAAGCGGACAAATACCTGTTTTCTGATGTGATATTTTGACAGAAGAAACCACTTGAAATATCTAATGTGGTTTTACATTTCCTGCGCACAATGTTATTCGTCAGTGCTGCACTGTGTGCGTTTTGTACTGCAAAAGTTTTGCAACAAGAGTTTAAATGTCAGTAATCCAAAACTAGACAATATGTTTCGTCTGGTTTGGAGACGGGAAACAAAGGATTGTTCATTGACGAGGTGCATGTTTCAATCACCCCTTGGTATTCAAGTTGATCTAAGATCTCCCTGGCCTGTTTTTTAGCTTCTTGCTTTACTGGACATTGCCTCTGAGCAGTATGTTAATTTATTAACTGGATTTTATGGTGAGGAGAGTCCTCATCCCATCTCACATGATTCTTATATAATGCTGGATCCTGGGCCACAGCCCATTTTCTGGCATGTGTATTTTTTATGAATAGGAATATGATTAGAGAAGGCTAGCATAATGATCTCTTTGCCATGTGGGCACTCCCTGGCAAATTCAGGTGGACAGTCTTTTTCAGCCAGCAGAATATCATAACCTATAGATAGTTTTTCCTAGTTATGTCCCCCTCTATCTGGAGTGTTACTTCGTATAACTTATGGGGTACACTAACCCTGGTGTCGGCAGTTTCATTCTGAATGCATTCATTCAGATTCACTGTCTCCAGATGATCTTTCAGGATCCTGCGAGCTATGGTGACCTCTGCTGCGCTGTCCAGCATTGTCTGGGCCCACTCCCCTTTCTTGAGTTGTGTCCTCAAGATCCTCGACATGTCTGATTTTAATACTAGTTACCTTCTTTTTGGAGAATTTAGTTTTCTTATTTTTTGGAACGTGTTGATTGTCTTTGGACTTCACGCGTTCTTCTTTGTGTGCTGATCATTCTCTTCTTTCGGATTTCTGCGAGGAAGTCTGAAAGGTACGAGAGGATTGTGTATCAGTATCTTGATATCTATCAGGTTTTCTTAAAATATCCCTATTTCTAAGGTTATACCTCTTTTCAGAGTGCTCCTTTTGAGGAGATCTACCTCTGGACTGAGAGCGCTTCTCTTTAGGAAGTGACTGCCTACTATTTTCCCATTTCTTTTTAGGAGTAGTTAGATTGTTTTTGATAAAAACTTTTTCAGGATTTGCTGTTAGTTCGGGCTTTACAGGTTTCCCTCCCAAACTATCTCTTCCTAGTTCTTCATAGGATTTTTCAATAATTCTGGCAAGTTCATACGGTTGCTCAGTAATATCGAGTTCTTTTAATTTTTGGCAGATTGCCACCGATGCTGCTTCACCTTTAATGTTAGCTAATAAAATAGCTGAGACCTGTTTGAAATCTTTCAGTAATTTCGTACCAAGATTCAAAGCTGGTTCTGGACCGTATTCATTTTGAATCTGTCTCAGAACGTCTGGTATTACCGCCATAGACGGGACACCATGTGTTTTTGTGTAGATTGAAGCAAAGACTGTACCCCAAGTGTCACAGTCCCCACGTGTGGTGCCATCCTCATTGGTAAACAGATTGTTAGAATCCTGTGTTTCTCATGAGGTGTACTATCGGGAAATACTGCCTCTATTTGAGTAATTTTCTGGGCTAACCAGAATGGAATGTGTTCCCTTTTTGTAGGCAACATACCGATGACCGACTGTATAGTCTATGGTGTGATTTTGTTTGTGTTCCCCTGATGAGGGGTGTGCTGTAGAATTCTTATAGCAGGTTGGACTGTTAGAGTCCGCATGACATATTGTACCAATTGTCTATGTATTTTAATTAATTGTTTTAGCTGAGCTAATAGTTCTGGACATGTCATTTGTTCTATGGCAGGATGTGGTGTATAGCTGGCTAGTACCAGCCATGTTCCTCCTGGTCTACCTAATGCACCGAGCCTGGTAATGTGATTTTGATGTTGTCGGGCGCCTTTAAACCAGAGCTGATGCTCTTGGTAAGTTAGTGGAATTTCAACGTCCTCGAAAGGAGCGTATTCCACTGGAGGTTCCTCCATCTTGTAGAAGTGGAACACATGTGTTGTTTGATTTGCTTGTGGAAAGATAATCCATGAATAGAATACCTCTGTCTGCCGATATTCATGTGCCTCTATGACAAATATGACTCTACCACCTCTTTGTGATGGGCCATTTTTTATAAGATTTATAGCTATGGCTTTCCGCACATTTTCTGGCATGACTATAGCATCCGGGTCATTTTGTTGGAAACCTGTAACGTCTAAACCCGGTTGGGTTGCAGTTCTTGCAGCTCCACTTCCCCCGGGATTGTCCTTGTCGGTATCCGACATTTTGAGGAAAGTTTTGCAGAGCAAGTTTCAAGGAAATAAAGATAAGGTGCACAATATTTTGGAACACTGTATCCTTCAACGTTAAACAAAACTAAAACTAATACATATGATTTTTCATCCTACTCAGTTTATGGCGGATATTTTATCCTTTAACCCACTCCAGACGTCTATTGGAGTTTTTACAGGATAAAGGGGTCTCTGTGAAAAGCATGATTGAGTTACTCTAGTATCTAGCGTTAAATTAGTGCCCTACCAAACGTTGGGCGCCATGTAGTATAGTTCCTATATTCCCAATAAGCTCTGCGCATTGGAATAATATATCCTATAGATGTGACGTAGGACTTATGTCTACTAGGTCTCTATCGAATATATTAGACTTAATTGTGAGTGCCAGCTAGCTCAGAGGTCACTAGAAACGTTCTCAAATTCACAAGAAGGGATTCGTTTCTGACAACCGCATAAGCATGACAACTTTGTTTCCCCAAGATAAAATGTATCTTCAGAGTCGTGGAAACAAATAGATAGATAATTCACTCAGTCAATCGTGCATGCTTCGTTTCACGAGAGGTGCTGAGAAAATAGAAAGACGGGCGTTTTCAATAAAAGGATTTATTGAACAGTCTTCTTTCTCAAGCATAAGAAATGAACTGCTACAATCGTAAAACTGGTTGTAAAATATAATGCAAACAGTAGAAAGAGTAGAATAAAATAATACTGTAAGAGCATTGTATGGTTCCTAAACCATAAATAAATACATACATAAATAACAGAGGCTAAAAGTACTCAACTGGTGCTTCTAAAATACGCCTACACCGGTGTACCTAACCTAATCTTAGTACGAGGGAAGAAGTAAGTGAGGTGTAGAATAAATAGAATATTCTTTTGCCAAGAATCTGTCCAAGAGTTCTCTTAGGGTCTAATCAGCGCCGTACCTTAATTTGGAATGAAGAAGGTCAGGCTCAGGACTCGATTTCCCAACAACCCGCAAGGGTAGCTTGGAAACACTGGAGCTGGATTTCTTGGCAGGAGAAAAGACAGCATCTCTCTCAGTGCGTCTGCTGGAGGGTCGGCTTCCTTCGGCATTTGCAGTAGCAGGATGTGTCGGGCAAGTAGATAGTCAAACTGCTCCAAACCACCGTGTGTTTGCTATGGTAAGTGTGGGGATATTTATACCTTGAAGTTGCCGAGTTTGACGTAAAGGTGGACATAATAACGTCATTAAAGACTCTCAGTTCTTTGAAAACACCATGAGTTCTTGGACAAGTCAGTATTCGAGCAAGGGGAAGTCCCTAGTCGTTGAAGCTGAGTTTTCCAAGAAATCGTTGTAGATTTTCGGAACTAGTGGAAGTAGCCCTGCTGTATTTGGACTGCATGAGCTATGTCTAAATATGGTTATGATTATTATGCCTATATAAGGACATAGTGATTTATACCTATACAAGGGCATGAATCGGGAAATTTACAATAGTGTCCTAAAATGGTTCACAACAACAGCTCCGCCCCACATTAAGTCAGGATGGCCCATCCTGCCAAAACCCAGACTGTATATTGTGATGCTGTCTGGGAGGAATACACAAAGGCCCACTGCCAGCTACACCTAATCATGTGACCCAGAAACAGGCACCAAATTGTTAGGACAAGAAAATGCCATCTTTCCAAAAGTATTTACAACAAGGGGTGGTGATGGACAGAGTCTCTGAATTAAGCAGAATACTCTCACCCAGTCAAGAGATCAGGGCTAGATCCAACACCGTTTTTTAGCTCATTGCACCATCCCAGTTTCAGAACCTGGCTGTATGCAAATTAGTCTGTCCCTGGCCCAGTGCATCATGGGAACAGGGCAGACCAGACTACAAAAGCCAATTCTTACACTGGGAAGGAAACAAGCTTCCGGGGACCGGTTTCTGGCATTTCAGCCGTCTTCGGCCCGGCTTGCTTGAATCCTGATGGTGCAATGAGCAAGGGACTCACATCTGAGTATACCCTTCCACGCTTAGGGTGGACAAAAATATTTACAACAAGGGGTGGTGATGGACAGAGTCTCTGAATTAAGCAGAATACTCTCACCCAGTCAAGAGATCAGGGCTAGATCCAACACCGTTTTTTAGCTCATTGCACCATCCCAGTTTCAGAACCTGGCTGTCTGCAAATTAGTCTGTCCCTGGCCCAGTGCATCATGGGAACAGGGCAGACCAGACTACAAAAGCCAATTCTTACACTGGGAAGGAAACAAGCTTCCGGGGACTGGTTTCTGGCATTTCAGCCGTCTTCGGCCCGGCTTGCTTGAATCCTGATGGTGCAATGAGCAAGGGACTCACATCTGAGTATACCCTTCCATGCTTAGGGTGGACAAAAATATTTACAACAAGGGGTGGCTGTAATGCCAGAAACCGGTCACCCGAAGCTTGTTTCCTTCCCAGTGTAAGAATTGGCTTTTGTAGTTTGGTTTGCCCTGTTCCCATCATGCACTGGGACAGGAACAGACTAATTTGCATACAGCCAGGTTCTGAAACTGGGATGGTGCAATGAGCTAAAAACGGTGTTGGATCTAGCCCTGATCTCTTGACTGGGTGAGAGTATTCTGCTTAATTCAGAGACTCTGTCCCTCACCACCCCTTGTTGTAAATAATTTTGTCCACCCTAAGCGTGGAAGGGTATACTCAGACATGAGTCCCTTGCTCATTGCACCATCAGGATTCAAGCAAGCCGGGCCGAAGACGGCTGTAATGCCAGAAACCGGTCCCCGGAAGCTTGTTTCCTTCCCAGTGTAAGAATTGGCTTTTGTAGTTTGGTTTGCCCTGTTCCCATCATGCACTGGGACAGGAACAGACTAATTTGCATACAGCCAGGTTCTGAAACTGGGATGGTGCAATGAGCTAAAAAACGGTGTTGGATCTAGCCCTGATCTCTTGACTGGGTGAGAGTATTCTGCTTAATTCAGAGACTCTGTCCCTCACCACCCCTTGTTGTAAATAATTTTGTCCACCCTAAGCGTGGAAGGGTATACTCAGACATGAGTCCCTTGCTCATTGCACCATCAGGATTCAAGCAAGCCGGGCCGAAGACGGCTGTAATGCCAGAAACCGGTCCCCGGAAGCTTGTTTCCTTCCCAGTGTAAGAATTGGCTTTTGTAGTTTGGTTTGCCCTGTTCCCATCATGCACTGGGACAGGAACAGACTAATTTGCATACAGCCAGGTTCTGAAACTGGGATGGTG
Source organism: Lissotriton helveticus (assembly GCF_964261635.1). Classification (NCBI taxonomy): domain Eukaryota; kingdom Metazoa; phylum Chordata; class Amphibia; order Caudata; family Salamandridae; genus Lissotriton; species Lissotriton helveticus. The sequence continues at coordinate 491,674,195 of NC_136057.1, read as the reverse complement.
CAATGAGCTAAAAAACGGTGTTGGATCTAGCCCTGATCTCTTGACTGGGTGAGAGTATTCTGCTTAATTCAGAGACTCTGTCCCTCACCACCCCTTGTTGTAAATAATTTTGTCCACCCTAAGCGTGGAAGGGTATACTCAGACATGAGTCCCTTGCTCATTGCACCATCAGGATTCAAGCAAGCCGGGCCGAAGACGGCTGTAATGCCAGAAACCGGTCCCCGGAAGCTTGTTTCCTTCCCAGTGTAAGAATTGGCTTTTGTAGTTTGGTTTGCCCTGTTCCCATCATGCACTGGGACAGGAACAGACTAATTTGCATACAGCCAGGTTCTGAAACTGGGATGGTGCAATGAGCTAAAAAACGGTGTTGGATCTAGCCCTGATCTCTTGACTGGGTGAGAGTATTCTGCTTAATTCAGAGACTCTGTCCCTCACCACCCCTTGTTGTAAATAATCTTTCCAAAAGTGGCATTTTTATAAGTGTGACTAAAACTCCGACTTTGAGCTGTATCACCTATAAAGTTTACAATATAAGACTTACAAACCATTGAACGGTAATTGTGAGATCGGACTGTTTAAACATGGTGCTCTCTATCTTTTGGTAATTTTAGTCCTATATTTATGTTCATGTCTCGGACGGCCCGTCGCCATGAAAAAGTGGCGTTCATCATGTTCAAGTAACCGGATAACGGGACCGATTTTCATTTGAGCCATAGACCCCACGTCGGGAGAGAGCACTGAGAAGATTAGGTAAGGCATACGCTGAAGTTGTAGGTTAGCGGCGATAAGTTACCTCGTATGTGCGAGTTAACTAACTGCTTGTGTTTTTTTGTCAGCAGAGACGGTTTCTGGTGTACTGAATCCAGCGATAGAGTCACAATATCTACCTACTCAAGTAAGCGAGGGCTCCTAGGGAAAACACATATTTTTGACTAGTGTAGGAGTGTTGGTGACTCTGTGCACTCTTTTCTTCCCGGTTTAGAATCCGGTTTAGCAGTCGCGCATTATCTTAGTATGCCACTGTTTCGATAAGCAGAATACGAGAGGTAAGCTTTAATGAGTATTTACCATCGGCATAGCATGCACACACTTTTGGAATTGAACACATCCCAGCATGAATTTTGCGTCACAGTGGTTTGGTTTCTTCTTTGTTCGTTTTTCTTATCTCTCACCATCTAACGTGTTGCAATGAAAACAGCACTACTTTTGAGCATGCACATTAGCAATTAATCTTATCTTATTTTATCATAAAGCTGGTTGTTAATAGATATCATGTTCAAGCTGGTGAAACCTATCACGCCTTTTCGAGTATTTTGTCAAGCACTCCTTTGGTCATTGAACCCGAGAAAATGTTATGTTATGCATAATGCATTCAAAGAACAAGGACTTGTATGTTCGTATATAATTTGCAGTGATACCCTGACGAAGGTGATTTCACTGAAATGCATTGGGAGCTATTGTTTATTTTGTTGAAATCCTGCATCATGAAGAATTAAGAAAATCAAGAAAACTAAGACTTCGCAATATAAAGAAAATGAAAAAGAATTGACAGTTTGCTGTGTTATTTTGCATTTGTGTTAATCCTTTGACAATTCGTAAAACTTTATTGATCCGTGCACATTATTTCAATGCCTGAAGCCTTTTGACATGAGCTTGATTGGATGAATTTTGGGATTGTTCGATAATCAAAGTGTTAAAAATCACGGATGAGATTAAGAAAAAAATATATGTTTTGAGCTTTTTTTAGATTAGAAGCACCTTATAGGGCTTGTGAACAGTGCACCTTGGTTCTTCAAGCAGAGTCTGTTGGAACTTGTATGGTTATTTGTTGGCCTGACAGGGGCTAGTCAGGATTTCCAGGGTGGCACCCATTATTTGAAATGAATATGATCATTGAATAATAGATTTCAGTAGTTTTGATATTTAAATGTAAGACATTTATGTGTGCAGCAGTTTTTCCTCTTCGAGGCTATGGCAGATGTTTTAAGTTTTGTCAGACGCTCTGCCAACCCAGTATGCTTTCCAGCCTTTTCATGGCTTAGGTGGTGGCTAACAACTACAATGCCAAGGACATAAGGGGAAATGTACAACTCTGTCCCCTGACCCTACAGCAACCGAAGCCACAAACAGGGGTTTAGTGTGACCTTTCTAGAACACAGCCACCCTTTTAGAGTAAGTAACTCATATTTCTTAGGGTGCAAGACATTGCCTCAGAGGAGTAGGTCTTTCAACTCCATTTCTTTCCATCCTACCATATCTTCCACCACCATCAGGGTAATTGATGTAGGGCCACTTGTTCATTTTGTAGGAAGAAGTTCTGGCCATTTTGACCAAACGGACCATAGAGGGTTCTGTCATCAGAAGCAGTTCCGGGTGTTACTCCAGCTACTTGCTGAAAAAGAAAGTAGGGCTTAGTCCGGTTTTAATTCTCTGCCCTCTCAAAACCTTCCTATTAATCAACCAATCACAGTATTTATAGAGCGCACTTCACACCTGTGAGGGTCTCAAGGCGCTGAGGGGGGGGGCTGCTGCTACTGCTCGAAGAGCCAGGTCTTGAGGAGCCTCCTGAAGGTGAGCAGGTCCTGGGTCTGCCGTAGTTGGGTTGGGAGGGTGTTCTAGGTCTTGGCCACGAGGAAGGAGAAGGATCTGCCTCCGGTAGTGGTCCGTTGGATTCGAGGGACAGTGGTGAGGGCGAGATTGGCAGATCGGAGCTGGCGGGCGGGGATATGGAAGTTGAGTCTGCTGTTCAGGTAGGCTAGTCCGGAGTTGTGGAGTGCTTTGTGTGCGTGGGTGAGGAGCTTGAAGGTGATCCTCTTGTTGACGGGGAGCCAGTGCAGGTCTCTTAGGTGGGGGGGTGATATGGCTGCAACGTTGAGGATCAGTCTGGCCGAGGCGTTCTCGATGCGTTGTAGTCGCTGTAGGTGTTTGGTTGGAATTCCAGCATAGAGTGCATTGCCGTAGTCCAGCCGGCTGCTGACGAGGGCTTGGGTCACTGTTCTCCTGGTTTTGATCGGGGTCCACTTGTAGATCCTGCGAAGCATGCGGAGGGAGTTGAAGCAGGAGGAGGAGACGGTGTTGACCTGCTTGGACATGGAGAGGGAGGAGTCGAGGATGAATCCCAAGTTGCGTGCGTGGTCCGTGGGTGTTGGTGCTGTTCCTAATGTTGTCGGTCACCAGGAGTCGTCCTAGGCTGACGGGGTAGGACCGAGGATGAGGACTTCCATCTTGTCCGAATTCAGCTTCAGGCGGCTGTTCCTCATCCACTCGGCGACGGCCTTCATGCCCTCGTGGAGGTTGGTTTTGGCGGAGTGCGGGTCTTTGGTGAGGGAGAGGATGAGCTGGGTGTCGTCGGCATAGGAGATGATGTTTAGGTCGTGTTGGCGGGCCACTTGTGTGAGGGGGGCCATGTAGATGTTGAATAGCGTCAGGCTGAGGGATGGGCCCTGGAGTACGCCGCAGATGAGGTTGGTTGCTTCGGCATGGTAGGGTGGGAGGCGGACTCTCTGGGTTCTGCCAGAGAGGAAGGAAGTGGTCCAGTCCAGGGTTTGGTCCCAAATTCCGGCTTCTTGGAGGCGTGTTCTTAGTGTGTGGTGGCAGACCGTGTCGAAGGCAGCCGACAGGTCCTGGAGGATGAGGGCAGAGGTTTCGCCATTGTCAAGTTGGCATCGGATGTCGTCTGTGGCGGCAATGAGGGCTGTCTAGGTGCTGTGGTTCCATCTGAATCCGGATTGCGACGGGTCTAGGGTGTTGTTGTCTTCGAGGTGGCGGGTCAGCTGTATGTTGGCGATCTTCTCAATGACCTTTGCCGGGAAAGGGAGAAGGGAGATGGGCCGGCAGTTCTTGAGGTCCTTGGGGTCCGCCTTGGGCTTTTTGAAGAGGGCGTTCATATCGGCGTGCTTCCAGCTTTCCGGGAATGTCGCTGAGTCGAAGGAGATGTTGATGACCTTTCGCAGTTGGGGTGCGATGGTAGCGTCTGCTTTGTTGAACACATGGTGAGGGCAGGGGTCTGCTGGCGATCCTGAGTGGATGGAGTTCATGATCTTGCATGTTTCGTCGTCGTTGGCGTGGGCCCACAAGATCAGTAGGTTGGTGTCGTTCGGGGTGGGGTCTGTCGTGGTCAGGGCAAGCGGGACGTTGAAGCTGTCATGGATGTCAACGATCTTGCGGTGGAAGAAGTTGGCCAGTGAGTCGCACAGTTCTTGCGAGGGTGGGATGTCATTGGTGTTGGCGCTGGGGTTGGAGAGTTCCTTCATGATGCTGAAGAGTTCTTTGCAATCGTGTGCGTTGTTGTCAAGGCGGGTTTTGAAGGAGGCTCTCTTGGTCGTTCTGATGAGTTGGTGATGTCTGCGGGTGGCGTCCTTGAGGGCAGCGTGGTTGTCTGACGTGCGGTCTTGGAGCCATTTCTGCTTTAGCTTCCGACATGTGTGCTTGGAGGTCTGGAGTTCTTCGGTGAACCAGGCGGCCTTCTTGCTGTGGTGGGTGATCGAGGGTTTCTTTAGCGGGGTGAGAGTGTTGGCGCAGTCTTCGATCCACTGTCTGAGGTTCCGGGCGGCAGTGTCTGGGCCGGTGGGGTCGCTAGGTGGGTTCAGGGCGAGGGCGGAGGTCAGCTGGTCCTCGGTGACTCTGCCCCAGCAGCGACTATAGAAAGACAAATTCAAGATGCTAAAACTAGCCCATGTCCTGTCTGTACTAGAGATACAACCTACAGTTCACAGTGGCCAGAAGTATTTTCAGATTGCCAGGGTCCTTTTTGGCCTCACAATTGCCCATCATGTGCTCACAAAAGTGATGATGATGGTCACAGCACACCTTTGTAGGTTGGGGGCACCAATCCTCTCCTACCTCTATGACTGGCTGTTGAAAGTGTGCTCCCCCCAGGCAGCCATCAGTCACCTCCACACAATGGTGAACCTCCTCATATCGTTGGGGTTCACTATCAATGTGCCGAAGTCACAGATCGCAGACGTTCCCTTCCATCAGAGCAATTCTGGATATGACACGGGTTTGTGCCTTTCCCCTGGAGAAGAGTCTCAAAGGCTCTTGGGCTATGATCCCGATGTTTCCTGATGAATCTCTGCTGAATCTTAGTGTGGATGGATCTAGTGCAAACTGCTAGATGATATATGCTGGCTCTGCAGCTTGACCTGCAATCCCAGTGGGCACAGCACCAAGGAACCCTGTCAGATTGTATCCAGATTTCCCAGGAACTGCAAGAGACCTGCAATTATGGCTGCTGGATTGTGATTGGCTTAGTGGCATCTCCTTCTCCTTACCCCACCCAGATTTCACAATTGTGATGGAAGTGTAGCTTCTGGAGGCCATCTATGAGAGTTGGAAATCAGAAGCCGCTTGTCTCGAGTAGAAGTTTGACTCCAAATCAGTTTGTTGGAGCTGAGGGCAATGTGCTTGACCTTGAAGGCTGTCTTGCCTACTATCAGAGGAACACTGGCGCTGTTGCTCATGGACAATACCAGTGCCATGGGGTACTGCAACACACAGGGAGGAGTGGGGTCTTGATTCTTGTGCCAGGAGGCTTTACACCTATGTAAGTGGCAAGAGCACCAAGGAATTCTTCTATTGGTAAGCCACCTGACAGCATCTCTAAACAGCATGATGGACGTGGATGAACTCAACTGCTGATGTTTAGTGGACCACAAATGAAAGGTACACCTGGAGGTGGTGCGGGGCTTCTTCCATTATTCGGGAGAGCACAGGCTTGATATTTTAGCCAACGCAGAGAATGCTCAATGTCAGCTGTTTTGCACGTAGGCATTCCCGAGAAGCCTTACACTGCTGCCTCTCCTGCTCCTAGTTATGCAGAATATCAGGAATGACGGAAACCAAGTCATCCTTATAGCACTGATTGGGCCAGGAGAGTGTGATGCCCATAAATTTGAATCTTCATGCTGTAGGAGATTGAGTGGTCAAAGTTGACCTTCCTCCTGGCATCATTGATGTCATCTTGGCAGTGAGGTATCCCACTACAAAATCGGTATTTGCCTGTTGTTGGCACCAATTTGCAGCTTGGTGGGCACTCCCCAAAGTCATCCACTGCAAGCCAAGTTGTCAAAATCATCGATCTTCTTTCATTAAATCACCTATTGTGATGAGTGTTTTTAAAGGTTTGCATCATTTATGTCAACCAACCACATTTGTGATACCACGGAAAGATCTGAATTTAGTACTCAATTTTTTTGTGTGTGCCACGTTTGAGACAATGCACAGTTGTCCCTTGAAACGTTTGACTCGTTAAACAGTCTCTCTCATCCATATAACATACCACTGCTAGGTGTGTGTGCAAACTGCAGGCTCTCTAGGTTAATCCACCTTGTACAACATTCTTCACAGATAAATTGTTGTTGAGGAGCCATTCTTCCTAAATGCCAAAGTGCTCACTCAATTTCATGTCGGGAAAGCTATTATCCTTCCAGCATTCTTCTCTCTACCTCATCCATCTAAGCAGGAAAAGATTCTTCATTGTTTGGACCTAGGGTGGCACAAAGCGTTAAAATAGGTCGCTCCAAAGAACATTGGGCAGACAATCAGACCTTTGTGGGGTTCTACAGGGAAACGAAGGGAAAGGCAGTACAAACAAGTGGATATCTCCTCATGGATAGTTTTCTGCATTAGGATCTACTATGCACTTTGGTTAGAAGCAGCCTCCAGAAGGCTTACTGGCTCATTCAACCGGAGCCAAAGCTCTCTCTGCTACACTTGGATGCGGAGTGCCTGTCCAAGACACTTTTCAGGCAGCTACGTGTGCAACAGTACACACACTCATGAAGCACTGATGCCTCAACAGCTAGTTCAATGAAGAGGGTCATTTTACCAGCTCGGTTCTGCAGTACTTTTTGGTCTGAGCAAGTTCACAGACTCACCACCTGGGGAGGTATTGCTGTGGGATATATTTATATGGCAAGGTGTCAGTAGCCACCAGAAGAACAAGTTACTTGCCTTTGCTAAAGATCTTTATGGTGGACACTCTAGCTAATCACAGATTTCTCACTGACCTTCACAACTTCCCGCTCCTTAAATTGGGCTCTTTTTCCTACCAAAAAGTCAGAATCTGCAGATCGGCACACTGGTCATTCCAATCTGCCCATAGGCTCTACATCTGAGGGTGTAGACAGCCTTAAGAAAGCAGCTGAAGTCAGAACACATGGGTGGCGCCTGTATGCAGCTCCTTTAGACACCTACAGGGCAGAACTACGTCATCATGTCAGGGCATAGCCACACAACACTAACTGTTGATGCGCAGGGGCACTGCTCTGTAGATTTTGGAACAAGTTTAACTCCCCGTGAATATTTGCAAAGTGAGGAATCTGTGGTTGGATAGAGTATCCACCAGAATGATTGTAACCAAAGGTAAGTATAACACATCCCTTTCACGATGACTCAGATGCCAAAATAGTATCTGAGCAGCATTAAAATTAATATTTGTATTTTTAATAGAGTTGTTATAACGCACTATGTTCCTCATCATGGAAGCCTATTGGCTTCTGTAAGAAAAGGCCATCTCTTTTAAATTGTTGCATGATCACTCTTAAATCGTACATTGATGGTATTTTCAGTACAGCTCATCGAAGCAGACCATTTTACAGTGTGCCACTAATTAAAAACTATCTGTTTATTATTTACTAGCAGCCCGCCCCAGCGTTGCCTGGGGCAGAAGGGGGCTGGGGGCAGCATTTCCGAATTGCGGCAGCGTTGCCCGGGGCAGAAGGGGGCTGTGGGCAACATTTCAGGCTTGGGTGCACTCCCGCCCCGGCCCCCGCCCACCCGCCCCGACATTGCCCAGACCGCCTCCCGCCTCCCGCCTCTGCCTTACCTGAGCCGCCGCTCTTCCCCGCGCTCCGGACTTCACCACCACTCCTCGCTGCTCGTCACCGTTCCTCCCCGCCAGTCGTCATCACGCACGTTGCGGACATCGCTAGGTCGCGGCCAGTGCTACGTCGCGGCCGGCGCTACTTTTAGGGGACTACTTTGTTTTTAAAGTTTAATTTTTTAATTTACGTTTTTTTTTTATGCAGCCTATGTCCATCTACACACCCTGAGGATTACAACAATGTATTGGGTGTGTGGATTGGCGCTGTGGTTCCCGAATTTACCTTGCCAAAAGGTTTCTGTTCTCTCTTTATAATAGTAGTATAGATAAGATGCGTCAGCCATATACGAATTAGTAAATATTACATTTGAATATGTGTGTTCCAATCAAAGTCTTTAAGAAAATGTATTAGACTTTGTTCTTACAGACTAATGTTCTGCATGCACTAAGCAATCGTTCCCGACAGATCCAAATGTAGACTTTTTCATTAATTCTGAGGTTCTGAGGGACACAGGGTTACCCCATTGACTCTAATGATGAGAGCAAATACGGCATATTAACTGGCTGGCTAGCCAGTTGCAGGGCAACCCCCCTTATGCCTCGAACAACTGTTTACAAGAACAAATCCGCATTTTTACAGAGGGTCACGTCTGCGTCAGGAAAAACGAAATCATGTTTCACCCTGCCCTGCGCAGAGGTCACGCAAACCGCTGTTCACATGTGGCGTATTCACACCAGGGACCCACAATTTAGCAGCAGACTGGTAAAATAGATTTCGAATATAAAGGACGCAGCCTTGTTTGTATTCAATAGCCTAACTGGCCCGATGCCATAAAGCATGTTGCCTTCAGTAACAGTAATGAGTTATTGGTATTTTTATGTGAATGTACTTGCGGATTCCTTGTACAAAAATCGATCTTCTAAGCCGTTTAGAGGTCTTAGATTAGATTAAAGAGAAACTCACATGCTATAAATCTCAGGGCGCTGCTTTGATTGACTCTGTTTACACCATTAGAACTAATCTTGTTTTTGCAGTGTTATTACTGAGGTCTGTACATGCTTTCGCAATTTAACTTTAAATACAAGGGTGCTCCAGTCTCTACATTTAATGAGGCATCCAGCGCTCAGAAAACCTGATTTTATTCAGTAATAATTATTTTCTTTGTTTTTGGACGAGTCCACGGAGCTGCTTTATGTTAATCCGTCAGTAATAAATACCTTGGTACATATGTATTATATGCGTAAATAACATAGACAGTTTTGTCCACTTCGACATGTTGGTCTGAAATTTGTTTTTATGAAACGGAAGTTTTTAAGCATCAAATTGCGGATAATGAGAAAAGCAACACTGTCATTGGGAGGAAGTAATTAAAACATGAAATCTGTAGATATATTCCAGGACAAACCTAAGTGTTGGTATTTAAAAGTAGTGTTCTGTAGAAATGTGCTTCAAAGAACCGTTGCAGCAGACAAAACGGGAGCTGGGGTGTGGGCATGGGGCCCACAAACCCTCGGGAAAGATATTGGCAGACGTTTAATGGAGACATTCGTGTCGAAGTTGCTATGATTTATCTAGCGCCGCACGCCTTCGTCGGCTGGCTTCAGGGATTTTAGAGTTAGAGTCATCAGAATGTTCAACAAACAGCTTTCCTGAAACGTTGCATTTCGAGAAATGTAAAGCTATGGAGGTCTGGCAATCCAAAAGCAGGGCTTTCCTGCAGAATGGAGCCCTTGGCACAAATCAGACTTTCTCAGTGAATTTTCTATGAGAACAAAATGTCTTATGCGCATTCAGATCTCACATTCAATATTAAAAAAAAGAATGATGGTTCTCTTTCTAGTGCAAAAGTAGGAAAATGTGATGCTAACACATTGAACAAGCATCGGCAAAGCCAAGAATAGAAGGGACAGTTATTTCAGTGTGTGTATTTGATGGATGAATGGATACGTATGGGAATTATTCAATCATTAGATGTATGGAAAGAGTGAGTGGAAGTGATTTAGGGCATTGATGAGTGAGTGCATATGTTGATGATGTGTGCATGAATGAATGAGTATAAATTCTATTTTTTTAGAATGCCAATGGATGCAGTAACTGGTTCAGTGAGGTTATGGTAATTTAGTCTTCGATATTATGCACCATGATGCTATTAAAACAAGCACAGAGAAGCAGTACATCTTTCAATTGTCCTTAGTAATATATATCTAACAGCCGTTGACAAAGCCATTAGTCCTGGCTTGTTGTAGGTGTAATGTTACTTGTTGTATCATATAAGTGGATGCTGACAGACCCAGCAAAATATTAGTAGTGTGGCACACAATGCTAAGTACATATTTCAAGCCACGCCCTTTATTAGATTGGCCATGCCCCTCTGAGAGACCCCCCCCAGTTTCTTCATCTCACTAGTCAGAAGTGGGCTGAGTAAAATACATTAATGGCAATCTACCTGACATTTTTCCACAATACACCAGTAAAAAAAGATTTCCGGGATTCGTGGGTATTGAAATGGGAATAATGTGTTGTTGTGGTGTTACTATCTCACTGTGCTATAATTTCTAAAATGTGCCAATTACATACAGTTATTCCCAACGTTACATTTTCCAGATGTAAATAAAGCAGGAAAGGGTGCTAGGAATAATATATTGATGCTTCTGTCCTTTCCACTAAATTTACTACCCAGTATTTAGGGCTTAGCTGTTGACTCTGACAATCGCTACTAACAAACACAAAAATGTGCCTTTTATTTTTCCACTGCAGCTGTGTGTAGTTGAAAGTCAAACAAATTTAGATAGTGAGCACAATTGGTTCTTTATTTCATGGGAGTAGACTATGGCACAAACATAGGTTGTATCATGCTTTGGTCGAGGGTGTATGTCTTATCTCCCAAGTATGCTTAGTCAGCCTTTGTGGCACTCTATGCGTGAAATGTCAAATTTTATGTTGTTCTGTTGTGTTATAACTTATAAAGCGCATAGCTGCCCGGAAACAGAAATGCCATTTCGCCATTGAGTAACTGAAATTGGCATTAGGTAAAAATCCTGTTATTGTACATGGGAACAACGCATGAATGAGCAATACAGAATGCGTAAAGCTGTTTTCGTCACACACGATCTGATTTTCACAATATAAATCGCTCTAAAAGTCTAATTTTATTTGACATTTTGGACATTTTGTGAATTTTTCACATGAGATTCGTCCAGGCCAAAGCATAACAAGGAGAATTGGGGAAATTGGCATGAATCAAGTAATGACGCCAAGCTTTGACAGATGAAACCTTCATAAAACGAGAAGACTCATGTTTTCAAATGTAAAATAAGTTGCAGTTCTCGTTTACATAGTTTTTGTTTTTATCTTGGCTGCCTTCCTTCTTTTGTGTTTCTGAGGAACCTGTAATCACCATCTCCATGTGCAATCAGATGTTAATCGGTCTTCATAAAAACAAAAGGCTCAAAGAGAAGAGTAGGTCCTCAGGCGAAGGCTGGGGGTAGGGTTACTAAAACAGCAGGAAACTGGGTGAGCCAGATTTGAGTCAACGAGGTGTGAACTGTCGCATCAAATGCAGCGACAGAAGAAGCCTACACACCATCCCGACACATTGTCTCAGTTCACAACTGTAATCAGAAGGCACAGCTGAAAAAGAGACATGACCACTAATATCACACTGTGCAGCGTCTTGCCCTGCCTCAAAAGCAAATGAGCGTGACACATTGCATGCTCTAACTTTTGGACCGCAAATGTCATGAAAGCTGACGAACGTGCACTGCAAATGTATTCCACTGGCATCTGGGGTGCTGTTTTCTTTATTAAAAACGCACACTTGTCTTCAATGCTCAATCAGGTGCATAATAAAACTTTCTCTGGTGCCGTACTTGGACGGGTAGACACCTGTTGTGAAAAGCGTTTCAGATTTACACATCCCAGCCAATACTCTCCGTTTGAGATTTAGCAGCAGCACCCGGCAGGAGAGGGACGAGTGGCTAAGCACCCAGGAGCGCTCAGCCCCAGTGGGCAGAGCCGCCTGCAGGGGAAGGGTAGTGCGGTCACAGCGCCAACGAGCCACGCTTAGCGCAGGTCAGGATCCGAGGGGCATTTACGCGAGTCCTATTGCATTTGAAACGGGAGTGCGGGCGGGGAAAAAGGTACAAGCAGGATTGGGGGGTGGCATGAGAAGTCACAGACTGCGAAAGGGTAGGGGGTAAGCCAAGGGGAAAAAAATGTTTTTAAAGTAAAGGGGCTGATAGCCATGGAAGTATGCAGATGATGACATGGCCATCAGGAGGAGGGACTAACAAGCTGAAAACCAAACGGATTGCAGCATTTAGGATGTAAGCCAATCCAAAAGATGGGCGGAGAGTGGGTGTTGCTTAAACGAAGCTTCGCTACTATAGAATATACTGTATGTCTCAACGAGGCAGCGCAAGTGCTGCCTAGGCGAGACCTAAAAAAGAATGATAGTTCTCTTTCTAGTGCAAAAGTAGGAAAATGTGATGCTAACACATTGAACAAGCATTGGCAAGGCCATAAATATAAGGGAAAGTTTTTTATTGTGTGTATTGATGGATGAATTGATACTTATGGGAATGATTCAATCATTAGATGTATGGAAAGAGTGAGTGGAAGTGATTTAGGGCATTTATAAGTGAGGGCATATATTGATGATGTGTGCATGAATGGATAAAGTGACAAATGCAGTGTGGGGGAAGAGTGGGGAGCAACGTGGAGGCCAAGCGCCCGGGCCTGGTCACTAAGGTTAGGGTGGCGTTATATCTATGCCACCAACATACCAGATCAGCAGGGTGCTGTTATGAGAAGGCAGTGTGTCCCTGCTGCATGCACTTGGTGCACTTTTGATCTCCATGCTCAGAGTACAGGAAGGCATCTCTCCCTTCACCTCTCAGATTGCATCAGCTTATCTTCAGTCACCTGAAGATATGTTCCGTTGCTAGTGAGGAGTGCTTGTCTGGAGGGGAGTCAGGAAGGGCAATGAAGCAGGCAGGAGAAGTCTGTCAAACATAGATTCTTCATTTTGGACTCCAAGGCACCATATCACTGAAGATGTAGGTGTGGCTAGCCTTATATAAAACACTCCCAAAGATGGTGGCTTTTCCACTGATGGTTGCTGAAGTTCCTAAACTATGATAGAGATAATTTATTTCCTCCGATGTCTCAGACGGCATCAAGTAAGGCTTCAAGAGATGAAGTGTCACAATATATATATTTTTTTTTTATTGTGTGTTGCATTCACCGCAAACTTTGTACCTGACTTTTGCTTACTTGTAACTGTATTGCTGCCTGGATTCTTGTTCTGGTAGATCTGTGCTGGGCTCTTTGTCAATTCTGGTTCAGAGTTTTATTGGTGCTGTTCTTCCCAATTCCTGCATTCATTCATCACCTTGGGGGCACTATAGGGCCCGCGGCAAGATAGCCGCACCTTAGTGCAGCTCTGCCGGCCGGGAGGAATAATCTGGTAATTATCGGTAGTTTGGGTGGACATTGGCAGGGGAAATGTATGGCAAGCTGCTAGTGAAAGCAAGAAGCACTACATGAGACAACAGTTATGGCAGAAATCCTCTCTGACAACTAAATATCAGATCGTGCCTCACAGAGCGGTGGCCTACGCTTAAACAAAATGGTGCCTCGGAATACATAATATGGGCGAGAGGAGGCACAGTAGATGTGGCGGAGAGCACACACATAGCACCCACAAGTAAGTGCGCAGGAGGAAGGCTTATGATAAACACCTCTGCAGGCAGGGGAAAAACAAAAATAAATAAATATGCTGTGATCGGTAAATCTGGACAGATTCGGCAGAGGAGGACAAGCAGTGGAGATGTGCGGTAACTAACGGTCACTGCAACATTCACAACATATAAAGGGCTGCCTGCAAATATTGTGAGCCCCGGCAGTGGAGTACCTCAACAGTCGGAAGGTGAGCGGAGAGTGTGCGGCCCCACCGGCGTTGACGGCGTCCCAGATCTTGTAAAGAACAGCCTTGGCAAAGCGAGTGGGGAAGGCCTAGCAGCAGGGAGACTGTGCCTGAGATGTGTGAGAAGTGTACACGAAAACTGAAGCGTGGTGCCACAGAAGAGGGTTCGGGTGCGAATTGCTCCGAGAAGGCTGGAAACCTACCAAACTAGAAGGGCCACAGCATTGTGCCCTCTAATTTTTTTCCTCTGTGTGCGGTAGTGCAAGATCTCTGTGCGCTGCAGCCAAGACTGTGTGCGCCAAGTATGCGACTGCAGCCTGCGAGTATATAAATCCTTGGCAATTACCACTCAAAACTTTTGTTTGCAATGAGATAGAGAACCAGTGCATTTCACACATATAGCTCTAATTAACAGGGTATTGTGACAGTTTTGTACTGTGGAGACAGATCATCATAACATTAATTGTTTATTCTAATTGCACCTATACCCCAGGCTTAGAAAAGGACAAGACTCAGAAGGGAGCACCATTATAAGATTTTACATAATATTCTTGATTGGAGCACTGATTATTTGGTGGGAGATTGCTGGAAGACTATACAAGAGAATATATATTTAGCAAGTTGACAATTACATAACATAGTTACTTTTTGATGTACAATGTAATGATTGATGTCTTTGCTTAGAGGAAGTGTATGAAATGTGCCCATCTAGGCCAAACATAGACTGTGGGAAAGGGTGGCTCGGACAAGTCAAGTGCCATCACTAGATGTGTGACACATTTGCTTCTTTTGTTGATCCATGCCATTCTTCCAGTGCTGATAAACAATACCAAGGTCAACTTTGCTATTTAAGAAATAGGCCTTTGTCATCATCAGTATAACCAAGTGATTCTCCTCCAGTCTAATTATTGATTTAGACTTGATAGTGTTCAAGTACTGAATCCTGGTTCACAGTCTGTACTTGTTGACTGAAATGTTGGAACATGGCTGACAAGCCACATAATGCAAAGCATGATATTGTTTGGGCATTCAAGAAAGGCAGGTGGTATGTGTCAATATCATTCATCAAACTGGAGAAAGGAAAGATAAAATGTAGTTCTTTTATACATTTATTAGGATACTCAGTGAAAGAATATTGAGCATTATCTCACATCCATTTCATTTTTTATAGATCTACTCAGAGACGTTTTAATCCATAGGCAAAGTGGGCTCTGGCCCAGGAGCCCAGCTTTTCAGGGGCCCCCTGAGAGATCCAGCTCGGTTCTGCAGAGAGTCTTGCTCTCGTGACACTGAATAATTCTTACACAGATTGTAATGGACTCTCACACATCACCCCTATTGAAAATAAATGAAAGGAAAACAGTATTTGAAACAGGCATTTTGCATAGAAATGATGCATTTACCTTTAATTCTTTCACATCAAAGCAGAACCTCACATATTCATATGTCACAGATATTATTTGCAGTACTATTAGTGAACTGCTGCTGTGTTACAATATTGAAAATGCACCTCACTATCCCTAAATATTAGCTGTAAACACATTTAGAATATGGACCAGTGAGTCTGTCCACTGTCAGTGGCCTGGCCAAAGAGGGCACAAACGTACTGAAAATGGATCATGAATTCAAAGTTGTTCGAGCAGCGTCCCTCAGAATATGTTTGGCCCAGGGCCCCCAGAATTCGTATGATGTCCCTGCTGCCACCTTCTAGGAAGACAGAAAGATAACATATAGTGCTGTAGAAAACTAATGATTACTGCTGAATTGGATACCAAACCGACATTAATGAGCAATTTGCGTGCTTGCTGATGTTAGTTGAAAGAGGTGTCATTTCAATCTCTACCATAACATCCTGTCTCTGTTTTAGCATCAAGTGTTACCACCAGGCAAGTAGAGCGCCATGTAATTTGGATACGGATACATGTCTCTTTAGAAGGGCCTTGCACAATCCCTTACTCCAGGATATCCTTATATGTGTTTATTTACTTTGTCTTGTGGCTGCTTCAAAAATCTCTGGGATGAATTATATATTAGTCTATTTATCATGTTCAAGCTACCTGTTACTGATCTTGTTCAAAGTATCCTGGTGAAAACAGGCCAACTATTTCCAGTAGTTTAGTGGAGGTTCCTGTTCTTTGAGTGATGGTATGAAGCCTCCATCAGTTTGTGGATCCTATCAAAGTATCTAAGGTCAGTTATCTTGGTGCTAAAATGTGTTAGCAACAGCTGTATTTTCGATCTTAGACTCTGCCAAAGCAACATAAATTGAAAGAGCTACATTGAGACCTATAGTGTTAAAGTCAGACTTGCATAGTTGCTTTCTGTGAATGCTTCTGTTGAAACCCAGGCGCAGAATGCAGCCCTGCTTATTCAAGCAGGGAGCACACATCACCTACTCACGGGTTGGTCCTTTGCTTACATGTCATTAGCCTGCTCCTGGCCCAATGTTAGATCCACATTCATAGCATTCAGTAGGCCTTTCCAAGTAAAGCAGGTCTTAATTCCTGCATTTGTCTAATAAAATGAAAAACTATTTTAAGGGAATTACACTATTTGTGGTGATATGCTACTTGATGTTAGTTGAATACATTTGGGATTTTTCAATAGTAACTGTCGACACCCACCTAAACTGGGGCAGGCTTTTGATGCTTTTGTAATGGTCATTTTAAAACTGACAGAGAAGTTTGGGAAGAAACTAACTCTACCCTACTCATTGTTCACTCACACTCAGTTCTGTGATCTGAGTGTTACGCATCTTTGTAGCAGGCACCTTAATTATTTGCTCTACTTTAAGGTAAGCTGAAACTGTCCAGCAGGAGAATTAATAACCAGAGTTATATTGTTATTTTTATTGTTGCATTACACTGCTGGACACCCAAGGAAACCTGTAGCACCTGCTATACAACGAAAAGTTATTTTGAACACAGCACCCCCCCCACCCCAGAAGGTCATTGCCAGGAATGACTGCACCAAGTGCTAAAGCCGCACATCAACCGAGCAATACTATAAAAAATCCGACATATGCATCATAAGTCATCATTTGAAACAAAAAAACATTTAAAAAAAGCAGTAATAAAATAGCATTATTTACCTGAATCGAAGTCTGATCCTAAAACCCTGCAGTTTCATTATTTAAGTTTAGCAACCTCGAACAGGGGCCGTCCCATACGTGAATGTATAGCGGATGTGAAAGGTGGGGAGGGGGTCATGGGGAGAGAGAAAATATGGCTTGCACTATAGGGACCGGTATGTTTACAGTGCATGTTATAAAAATGCTAGTGCAAAGCAGTTCCGATTCTACAGTGCGAACAGCTGTAGTTTGATAAGAAACAAGACATGATTGGTTCTTGTATCATGTACGTCAGTGTGGCAAATGCCTGTGGGCTCAAAGAGCTTCATCCTCCAACCCCCCCCCCCAAAACTCCCCCCCTCCCCATTGTGTGTGTCAGCTTGGGCTGAGACAGCTTCCCGGGCACACACACAGCCACACCTAATTACTTCACAGGTCTTTAAAAGACCATTTGCTTGTTAAAGAGGTGTTGTTGTTTCACCCCTTCTTAGAGCACCTGCATCTCCACATTGCTAGAAGACCGTACTTTTCACAGCGTTCCTGTTTAAAATGCTGTGGCTGGTGAATGGTCTAAATCTGTTGCTAAGCAGAGACGTGCGCGCTCGGTAAGACTGGCTGCGCGTTTGGAAAAGACCCTGTGCGCGCCTGCTCAGCTTACTGGGAACAATGGTCATAAGTAGTGCATGACTGGGATGTAAGTTATGGCTAGTTCTTTAAAGTATAACTTGCTAATATTAGTGCCTTTACAGTTTTAGTACTAATATCACTTCAAGGCCTAACTATAACTTCACTTTAGCCTTGGGTTATTTCAGTGAATGTATTTTTTTTAATTTAAGCTAATATCTTAAAAGCAAACCTTATTTTAACATTACTTTATCCTTTGTTTCTTTCAGTGAATGCTTGTGTTTTTTTTAATCAAATTCAAAGTTGCACATATGCACAATTCACAAGGGTAACCTAAATCCAATTCCCCCTGATTTCATGGCCTTTGGCCGTGTGCAGCAGGGGTTTGGATGCAAGGCCTTCTCCCAACACTGCAGTGTGCCCAATCCCCCTCTTCCCATAGCCTTAAGCTAAATGCAGCATGGGGTTGACCACAGGGCCTAGCTTGTTGGCAGGCGTACAGCTACCCCCACCACGTTTGGGTGCCAAACCCCTACTTTAAATAGTCCAAGGCTGAGTGCACTGTCGATTTGGCCAGTGGACCTGACCTCTGGCCAAGCTTTGAGCTCACTGCCCAACCCGCCCTCCACCCACATCACAAACCGCCCAATCCCTCGCATGCATGGTCTTTAACCCCTTTGCCACTGCCGTGATTTCGCGGCAGTGCAGCACTTCCGCAAAATGGGCGGGGCCGCGTCAGCCGTTGGCCGACGGCAGCTCTAGCAAGGTAGTGCTCCCGTCGGCACATGGCCGATGGCAGCACGCAAGGGGTTAACTGTGTATGGCATTTCGCTGATCGCAAGGTCAACACTCCGTTGGTTTCCAAGCCCTCCTGCACACAACACAAGTTCCTTTTTTGTTCATTCTATCCATTACACTAAAAAAATTAAAACATTTCAACAATATGTTTCTAAAAGTTATGGATGCTAGCTTCTTGCTCCTGTTCATGATCTGACAGTCATTCTGTATATAAAACCTATTGCAATGTCCCTTTTACAGTTCCTCGAATTCCCATTCCTTAACTTGTCCTTTTTAGATTTTTTTCATTCTGTCACATATTAAATGGAATAATCTTCATTTGATGTGTTTGAAATATAACACAATTTTCGTTACAACCACTCCACATTCATTGCGTTGTGTATGTTTGAAACACATAATAAACCTGTAGTCCGGTACATGCCTGGAGACTTTTTACAGATGTAATTAATAAAGTCCATTATCTCTTACATTGACACAGGCAAAATAGCTTATTAATGTTTGCTGTTTCCATTAACCCTTTCGCTGCGGCGGCTATTCCGCCGCAGTGCTAAGGGACGGGGAGGGGCCGCGCGGCGCTCCGACGCTGGTGACGGAACCGCTCCGTCACGGCCCTCGGGTGAGCTGTGCTTGTGACGGAACGGTTCCGTCACGGCCCCGCCCGCTCAATAGAACGCGCCGCGCAGGCGCAAAATCAGCGCCGCGCATGTGCGGCGAGCGGGCCGTGACGGAACCGTTCCGTCACCAGCACAGCCCACCCGAGGGGCGTGACGGAACGGTTCCATCACCAGCATGGGAGGGGTTAAACAGTACCTATACGAAACCTTCAGAGAGATCTCTGCATCAGCAAAGTTGAATGAGGTTATTCTTTGTCTACCACTCAAAAAATGCACCACTTCTGCCAGCGACAGCAGAACTCAGCCCAATAGAACACGTGCTGCATCTGAAGAAGATGGCGGACTGGAGACAGTTTAAATCTATGGCCCTGATGGACGCAAGAAATGTTCCGTGAATTATCTCGCATCTTCTTCTTTTAAATGGGGCCCCTACCACTTAACTTATTAGAATGTCCTTTTGTTCTGTAATAAAAAAAAAATATCACGACCCAGATCGTGGTTGATGAACCTCTGGGAAGTCACGTCTGGCTCTACATCAGCTTCTAATTTGTTAAGCTTCGTATTAATAGTAGTTTGCACTGATATGACCTAGTTAAAATTGACAGCGGTGCTAGATTTAACGTTGACTGACATTGTTTCTGTTGAAGTATTGTCAGCTGTAGTTTGACTCGGGCTGGAACAGCTACCCTGGCACACATACAGCTGCACCCGAGTACTTCACAGGTCTTTAAAAGACCATTAACTTGGTAATGCAGCTTTGTTGTTTTTTCACCCATTCTTAGAGCCCCCGCATCTCCACTCTGCATATTGCTAGAAGACCATACTTTTCCCGGCGTTCCCATTTAAAATGGGCTGGTAAATGGTCTAAATCTCTTGCTAAGCAGCGACATGCCCGCTTTGTAAGACTGTCTGCGCACTTTGAAAAGACCCTGTGCACACCCGCATGAGTGCGCAGCATGAGCACGCAGCTTACTGGGAACAATGGCCACAAGTATCAGTACTGGGATCCTGGTGCAGGCGATCGGTGGCTGTCTGGCGGAAATGGGCGGCCCACCAAGTTTCAGTGTGGATTTTTGGGGGTTTTGTTTAAACCACCAGCAAGTGGGAGCAACGTGGTGGCCGAGCTCCCCTGGCCTGGTCACTAAAGCTGTAAATGTGCGGGCAGCGAGAAGGAGGTGCCGCCAGACAAGTATGAGTGGTTAGTTAGCCTGCGCAGATCTCCGAAATCACGAGTCCCGGCAGGAAATCTGTGTCTGTCCAGAACGAAATAGAAGTGCCACATGTAACAGTACAGGGATCCTGGTGCAGGCGATCGCTGGCTCTCAGGGCCTGGCAGGAGTGAGCGGCCCACTCAGCTCCATTGAGAAGTAATTTTTTTTCATTAACCTATCGGCAAGCAGGGAGAAAGGAGACGGCCAAGCGCCCCGGGCCTGGTTAAAAATGCTGTGAATGGCAAGAAGCGAGAAGGAGGAGCTGCTAGAAAAGCGTGAATGGTTGGTCCGTGCAGCAACCTGAAACCACTGGCCCCACTGACAGGAAATCTGTGATTTATCAAAATCTGGTGAGCTAAGAAGAGCTCATGATGGGAAAAACGGACAAACAACAATCTAAATTGTCCTTCGACTCACATAGTTTGACGAGACCGGCAGGGCCTCACTCAGACACAGAGTTAGAGGCAGGTCAGTCAACCACATCCACATTGGAGGTCACCTTGCAGGCAATGCAGCAAACTTCAGGCAATAGACGAGAAGATCGATACCCTCCCTAACGCTTAGGTTGGACAACATGGCCACCAAGCTAGATAAGCAGGACGAACGTTTAACAACTGTGGAGCAGCGTATATCGGCAGTGGAAGACGATTTGCATACGATGGCTGACAAATGTTGGGACATGGAGAAAATACTAGAAATCATAAGGGCAAAGAACAAAGAGTCAGAAGCGCTATCTCGGTGCAAAAATCTGCATATAATGGGAGTCCCTGAGAGTGCAAACACAGGTTGCCTCGAGGATTACGTAGAGGGTATGCTCAGGGACCTGTTTACCGAACATCTATCACAGGTCTTAATTGTCAAACAGGCACATCGATCTCTGGCCCCCAAACCACCACCAGGTGCCACACCTCGACCCATTATCGTAATGCTCCTAAATTATCGAGATAGAGACTCAGTATTGCCATTAGCTAGGGAGAAACAGAACATGAACTACAAAGAAAATGCAGTGTCTTTTTATCTGGATTTTACAGTGATGGTACAAATGGCCGCAGAGAGTATTTTGCTGTCAAAAACAAACTATGAGAACTGGAGATCCCATATGCGATGCTCTATCCTGCATGCCTGAGAATCACAATGGAGGGCAAGACGAAGATATTCCAAACTCCGAAAGCAGCGCACAAAGCCAAAGGAGATCAACATCACCAGCATCCTCCGCAAAGTCAGATACGGCGGAATAAGGATCGGGTAATATCAAAGTGAACGCGTGAATGCAATGCTGAAAAAGACAAGCAATGGTGAGATGGACTCGCACCCTGCAGGGAGGTAGGATGAAAAATGTGGGGCTGAGAGCTGGGTCCCTGGCCAACAGTGGTCGATGGACAGCAGGAGACCACAAGGTTGAGAAACTAAGCGGGGTGAGGTAGAGTCTGTTTTGTTCCCCCCAAAGAGTTTTATAATTGGACAATGGAGGCATATTATGAAATGGCCTGTACTTATAGACACTGTTCACAGAAGTATGATTGTATCTGTCGGCTAATAGTGGGTGGGTGAACGAGTAAATAACGGGACTTGAAAAGGACAGTAATGTGACCGCGCAAGCATTTGAGGGCAATCTAAATTGATGGCCATACAAACTGTGAAACTATATATGCAGTATAAGTAGTGGGGATTCCTCAGCGTCACTTTTTTCCTCTGCTATGATGCTAAGAGAACAGTTGATAAGCTAAATGTACAATACCCAAAATAATGCTATCCTGGCCACACCTGCTATGCAGGTGGGAACACAGGTGTCTAGTGGCCCCCAAGTGGGTATGCCCCAACATGGTTGCAATGCTTTTTGCGTTATGTACAGAGAGGTATCTTTGGCATGATTGGGATGCTGAAGTGGGTGGGGGGGTTAAGCTTGATATTGAAGTTTCAAGGAATGGGACATTGCAGGCATAGGATCACTACAGTTATGCAGGACATGTTAGAAACGCTCTTATGCAGACTAAACATACAGAGTTGGGCTGACAAGATATATGACTGGTGAGATTAGGTTTATGACCTGGAATGTTAGGGCACTGAATAATCCCAAGAAAATCCATCAGGTTTTAGCATATTTGTATAGGCAGCAGGTTCAAATTGCACTACTACAAGAGACACACCTCACAAGTGTGGGCAAAGATAGGGTTGGCGGAAAATGGGCAATGGTAAAGGCAGTGTCCTCATACTCCAATTATGCCAGGGGTGTAATGATTTTAGTAAAAAGAGGAACACCTTTTAAACTTACCTTGACTGAATCAGATAACTTAGGTCGGTTCGCTCTTATACAAGAAAATTTTTGGGGGACGTCCATCACGATTATCACAACATATGGGCCTAATACAGACGATCCAGAATTTTATCAGAGGTTGGAAAGCATATTTTTTAACTACAACCTGAGGAGGTGTTGTGGGGGGGAGATCTCAATACATATCTAGACCCCGATATGGATTGCAGTGCAAGTACACCATGGCGGCAGGGTAAATGTGCTGCACAGGAAATACACAACATTATACATACGCTTAGGCTTATTGATATTTGGTGAGATAGACATCCTAACGTACGCAAGGGTACACACATCTCCTCACTACACAAATCATAGTCATGATTAGATTATTGGTTGATATCGGGCACTACTGCTCCATGGGTAGCATTTGCCGTGTACACTATCAGATCATTCCCCGGTGATACTAGATATCTGCATCCCCACACAGCACTCACAACCGTTCCAGTGGAGACTTCAACCGGCTTCCATATAGGAACTTATTTTTAATGAGGGGGGTGGGCAGGCTATTTAGCTATTTTTTCTGGAAAATGAGGGCACAGTGGCGGTGGCAGGCACACTTTCGGAGGCGTTCAAGACCACAATTAGAGGGACGTGCATTGGATTACAGGCATGGGTGCTAAAAGATCTGCGTTCCAGCATGAGGCAGCTAGAGTATGCTTTAACAAGGCTAGAAGAGAATATGCAGCCACTTTAAAAAAGGAATAATAATAACAAACAAAATGGGGTCTTAGGGAATTAAAGACCTACCTCGGGTTCAGTCCCCAACCTCAGTATATAAACAAACCAGAAAAACCCGGGGGTCAGCTATCTCAATTAAAAACAGTGCATATAGGCAGTTTCATACATCACTGCCTGTTTCTATGTTCAAGTCAAGTCAAGTCAAGTCAATCCACTTTATTCGATCAATTAAAATCATAAAAGTACAAAAATACATGTAAGCAAATTTAGACAAAACCACAATTAAAAACATTTTCATATATTCATGCAACATTATTATATATCCGTAAAATAACCGAAATAGTTAAAAATTAAAAAAACCTAGCTATAATCTGTCGAGTGGTTAAATAATTGATAATCTGACACATCTTTTTTGTTTAATTCGCATAGCAGCAACAAGAAAGCTAGCAATGGCAAACATATCCCTGGGGTTACTCAACATTTGAAGGTAGAGTAGGGCAGGTCTAACTCGTAAAAAACCCTTGCCCATCAATATAGGGATTAACAACATCCTGCGGAATACATTAAAAAAGTCACAGAACATCATAAAGTGCATAGTACCTTGTACAGAATAGTTATCATATTGGCAGGGACCTGCATCCTCAGGTTTAGACCACACAGTGAACTCCCCCAGAGTCAACTGGATCAAGTTAAAACAGAACCTGGTCAATAACCAGCGATGAAAGGCCCTGTTCACCAATTTCAGATAGGGTTCAATTAACAGAGTAGATATGATAAAAATGTGCCCTGTCTAGGGGCTTCTTCATTTCCTGTTCTTCCCGTTCCAATATCAGTAAATTTGTAAAGTGCATTTTGACCCACTTCACATCTTCCTTACAAATTCTGTCTGGTGTTACAAATAGTTCCGGTCGCCCCAGTTTAGATCGCATGTGCTTAACATAAAACAACCACTTAATTTTACTAGCTCCATCCAGCTTGACACAATCCCAAAGGATTTGATGATTCAGTGTCAATTCTGGATTAAGCCAAGTTTTAAGCCAGCACAATAATGGGGCGGTACTCAAAATGTCCGAAACATAACCCTGCCCTAGTTCTTGATGTATTGAGAAAGTTGGGGTTGACTGGGGTACAGACAAAAGACTACGCAAGAATTTATTTTCAACGTTCTGCAACCCCTCCTGCTGTCTAAAACCCCATATAGAGGAACCATGAGAGGCAATGGCAAGGCACTTTGAGCAATATACTTTAAGGATAGCTTCCACCGTACCTGGACCTCAGGCGCTGGGCGAACCCTAGCAAAGATGACGTAGATCTAGAGACAGCATTTTTAAAAATGTTCTCTTGGGGGACCCATGAGCCCCTCTTGTCAAATAAAACCCCAAGCTATGTAAAGGAAGACGCCCTAGTTACTTCCACCCCATTGCAGTAAAAGGCCTTAGTTTTCCTGTAGCTTTTACTGGTAGACATGATATGGGATTTCTCGATGTTTATAATCAAGTCCAGTGACCTCATGTAAGCACCAAATGCATCCAATAGCCTTTGGATGCCTACCCCGGTCCGTGCTAAGAGTACGGCATCATCCGCTTATAGGAGAACGAGGACTAGACGTTCTCCTACACGCGGAATATCCGGGCTCGCCTCTACTAGGGATTTGTCCAAAGGATTAATATATAATGTAAAAAGCAGGGTGCCAGTATGCACCCTTGACAGACACCCCTCTCTGATTTAAAAGGCCTAGTGTGTTTGCCATCCTGCGAGGTCCTAACTGAGGCTAGAAGGTCCCGGTGGAGATCCGCCAAAAAATAGACTAAACATGGCTCAATACCCATTTCTAACAGGATACTCCACAGCTTCGACCTGTTAACCAGGTTGAAAGCTGAGTATACATCCATAAATGCCATCTGTAGGGATCCTTCTTTAGCTATTGTATATTAAATAATTAGTAAATATAAGTTAAGACATTGATCCATGGTGCTTCTTAGTTTCCTTAGCATCTTATTGTCATTAGCCCAATCAGAAAATTTCGCTAAGGCCACCTTACCTAAATTTTTTACCGCTGAGTCAATCAGCAACGCGGATCCCCTCTCTGACCTTTTATAAAAACAGGAATAATAGTTAAGTGGCTCCAGGAGGCAGGAAACCCTTGTGACCCAGAGACATTTAAAACATTTGACAATATTTCCGCCCAAAATTGGGGATCAGATTTGTATAGGTCAGCTGGCAATCCATCAGGATCCGGGGCTTAGTAACTAGAGGTCTCCTGTATGGCTGTCTCAATATCCGCCACAGTAAACACAAATGGTGCTACTTTAGAACTTCGTGATAGCCTTGGAGAGGGATACCATGGCTCATCAAGACCATAAATTCCTTCAAAATGAGCCAACCATTGTTCTTCAGTGATGTTATTATCCTGATTGTCATTATCCGCTTCCGAAAAAAAGGGGGTATTGACAAGTGCCCAAAATCTTGAGCTGTCCTTCAAAACCTTCACGGATAAAAGAGCATTCCAAGCCTCTGTCTTAATCTTAGTCTATCGTGTTTGAACAGCTAATTTGTACTGCTTCATTAGACTCGCTATTCGTGCCTTATCACGGAGTACACTTTTCAAGGCAAAAATAAGGGAGCGATGTGCACTAGAGCACTTTTTATCAAACTACCTTTTCACACATTTTCCTGTGGGTCTGCTGACAGTGGACAGGTCTGCTGCAATCTGTCTACAAATGCCCTCAAAGGCAGTAAGAACCTCACTCTTTGGGTTTGAGGAATCTGAACATATTGCAAGCTCCCCTTGGACCTTAGAACACAGAACTTTAAAAAAAGAGTATGGAGTGACTTGAGCCCATTTTAACCACCTCCCTTGATCACGAGATACCAATACATTTCCACCCTTTCCTACCATATCCATAAAACCACAGCTAATAGCTAATACTAGTAAGACAGGGTTATGGTCATTTTGACCATAGAAACAGGCAGTGATGTATGAAACTGCCTATAGGCACTCTTTTTATTAGGATTATAACAGATATCCTAATAAAATATTTCTCCGGTATAAATCCTTTTTAATTTTTACTTACACTTTGCACTGCACTTAATATTACCATTTAAACATTTAGTTGTAGGACCCCTTCTATAGGGTCTGTTTACATCTGATCTTTTGCATGGTCTCTTCCTAAAACCCCCATTATGACATAATCCACGATTCATCCCTCTATGATCAAGAGGGCAAGTGGATGGAAGGCTGGAAAAAACCCAGATGTAAGTCTGATCAAGGTTACATGTTTGATGGAAATCCAACCACTCATAAGGGTCTTTTCTACTCTACAACTCTTTCTGTGTGGATATGAGTTCATGATCACTGTAGGCACACTTCGTATAGACTGGTAGGAAATTAGTAGGCTTTAAGAAAAGGAGACATTGGCCGAAATCAGAGAATTAGTAACAGAATATAATGAGACAGCTGGCCATGAAATCAAACACCTATCCAGACGTTGGACAGCTTGTACTTACGGAGAGGGAGGTTGACCTGGCCGCATGTTGGCCATAAAGATTATCGCACCCCGAACACAGGAATATGTTACAGAAATAGAACTCCAAGATGGCACAATATTTAATAATACTCCTGAAATTATTCCGTGTTTTTAGAGATTACTATTCTATGCTTAACGGCCCGAGTGAGAGAGGACACCACCATTACAATGCAGTCATCACAATGCACTACCTTTTCAATGCAGTTGTTACAGCACAACTGCTTTTACATCACATGCAATACAATGCAGGCATTACAACGCATGTCACTACAACGCATGCCATTACAACGCATACCATTACAACGCATGCCATTACAACGCATTGTAAAGTGAGTAATGGCGTTTTTTTTGTTTTAGGATGGGTATGGGTTTGGGGTACATGGCAATAGTAATTTTTACCCCTACACTAGCCAACACTTAACCTGCTATTGCGCTCACTGGAGGGGGAATAGTATTTTTTACCCCTAAACTATCCAACACTTACCCTACTGTTGCACTCACTGGAGTGGGAATAGTAATTTTACTCTTACACTATCCAAAACTTACCCCACAGTTACCCTAAAAGTATTACGCATTGTAATGGTATGCATTGTAATGGTATGCGTTGTAATGGAATGCGTTGTAAAGGTAGTTTCAAAAAATGCATCGTAATGGCATGCGTTAAAAAATCATGTGTAGAGTTTGCGTTGTGACGTCATATATTCGAGTGAGAGGGCAGGGAGGGAGGAGGTAATCACTTTTTTTGAGGAGATAGTGCTTGCAGGGCTCTCAGAAGGACAAAGAGAGTACCTAATGCAACCTCTGACACTAGAGGACGTTAAGCAGACGATCAGGGCACTCCCTTCTGACAAGGCAACAGGCATAGACGGTATGCCTAGTGAATTCTGTAAGGAATATTCTGATTTACTTGCTCACCATCTAGTAAACATGTATAGTGAAGTATATGAGAAATAAATATTGCCTTCATTGCTTCAGGAAGCATTTATTGCTATGCTATTAAAACCTGGTAAGCTTCCGGGCAGATGTGAATCATACCGCCCACTATCTTTATTGAATATTGACACAAAAATAATTGCTTAAATAGTAGTTAGTAAGCTATGCCCTTTGAATGCAGCGCTGGTCCAACCGGATGAATCAGGGTTTATCCTGTCCAGCTCAATATCCCATAATTTGAGAACCTTATTCGCTGTTATGCATCAATTAGACCCGCATATGAAAGCTGTGGCAGTGATGCTGTATGCGGCTAAAGCATTTGACTGTATCAAATGGGGGTTTATGTTTGACATGTTGCGGCATATGGGGTTACCATTTGCTTTTATCCAATAGACAGAACTACTGTATACACTACAGATTGCAAGAGTACGAGTTAACAACTGTCACTCTGAACCAATTGCAATACGCAAAGGGACACAGCAGGGATGTCTATTGTCCCCACTATTGTTTGTAATTGTAATGGAGCCGTTGGCATGCATAGTGCACCAAAAATATGCCCCAGCTGCATTGCAGTTCAGACAGCGCCCACTTATCATATCCATGTATGCAGATGACATGGTACTTTATGTCCGGGATCCGGAGCTTGAACTTCATGCGCTGATTAGAGAGTATATTAAATATGAGCATCTCTCAGGATCAAGAATAAACTGGGATAAATCCTCAATGTATCCCTTAACTCCCAGCACGGTGCAGTTTACATTTGAGTTTCCGTTGGAGTGGACAGTAGAACCGGTCAAATATTTTGGGGGTATGTATGAACAATGATCCATAGACAGTCATCAGAGAGAACTTTGGCAGAGCAATGGTCCAGGTGGAAGAACAAGTAGACAGGTGGATTAAACTAACGTTGATGCTAACAGAAGGAATAGCAGTCATTAAAATGACTATTCTCCTGAGATTTTTATATCTGTTCACAAACGTTCCTATTAGACTACCGGGGACTTTCTTTGTAAGGCTGGTAAGGTGTCCACTGCTTGAGACTGCAACTGATTGCTGCTGGGTCGCGTAATCGCGCCGCCAGCAGCCAAATTTTAAAACTTCCCGTTTTGTATATTTTTGTTCATTTTATTTAGCATTTAGCTGCCTTGATCCAGCGGCCTATAGAAAATATGCCATAAACAATGCTACCCAACTTCATAACTTATAAACAAAATTATATACTAACTCATGGACCCATTTATAAACATGACATATTTGGACCTACTGAATCAGGTGGTCAAATATAACCTTTTACACCTTATTTACAAATTATATACAATTTTATACATCTGCGGAAAGAATATTGTTATTAGAACAAATCCTAACTATTTAAACGACCACCATTTGCAATGTGATCTAGCTAATGGTAACCTGCACTTCTGAATAATCAAGACCAGCTTGTTTGTCAAAAGTAAGATTTTTATTTACTAAATTATGGTATTTCAAAATGTAATTTTATAAATGTAATTTATAAGCATTAAAGTAAGCATGTTTGAAAATCTTCATGAGAAAAATACAGTTTGAGTAAGAAATTCAAAGTTTAAGTAAGGTTTTAATAGTTTAACATTTCTAAAGCCTAAGTCCCTAGCTAAGCTAAATAAATGGAAAATAAAGTAAAGTTCTTTGAGGATTCTTACGTGCTCCACGCAAAGTCCAGCAACACTTCACCCTCATCGGAAAGTCAGAAAGCAGCAGCCAGCCCATCCCTAAGGGCATGACTTTTTATACCTTTCTATGCTAGCTAATCTAAGCGAAGGAAAGTTTTCATAAATCCACGATGTCCCATTGGTTGAGAGTGACAAGTGACATGTCACCCACATTTCAAAACTTCCATTAGGTCACATTTCTTAAAGACCATTGTCTTTTCCAAACATGACTAGGAGCTTCCTTGGTTTGCAACAATTGTAAATTAATGTTCTCGCAGCGTTCATTTCACTTCCACGGGTGCCAAGTTAGAGCTGACAAAATTGTCCTTTATCACCGGTTTCCGACCTTGGCCACGTCCGACAGAATGATGACAGCATGTCAGATTTGCTTAGTGAATGTAGCTTTGATGAACACTTTTTCAGAATGGGCATCTCGTGACTTTTGCAGAAGTAAAATTCAGCTTTAGCAAACTCGAGCAAACTAGGCCCAAAAGCAGGCAACTTATGCTTTCTAGTAATAAACAAACACAAGAAAAGTATTAATGTAAGAAATAATGTTGATTCTGTATCCACCCTAGGTTTACTAATTAATTAACCCTCCCGATTAGTCTAATGTTACCTAGCGAATGTAAACAAATAAAGCAGCGTTTATATCTACCAGTCTTCATGAATCCATGAAACTTATGTGCACCTAGTATAGTAGAAATGACACCACATAGACAAGGAAAAGCAAAATAAGCACATGCCTCTTTTAGGTTTGCTGCAGTTAGTAATGACAAAAACGAAAACAACAAATTATTTTATTATTTTGCACGAACAAAAAGATGCAACACTTATGCACGTTTATGAGCACACATGTTAGTCCCCCCATGTGTAAAGTTTAATCTAGATTATATTAGCACAACACATTACAAATCATTAATTTTATTATTCATGTTATGGAAATGTGACTCGCGAGTTTAAACAAAATTCTGTTTTCTATCTCGCTCCATCAACTCCCTCATCTGGTGATTAACAAATCACCACACCACCACCCAAAATTTGGTAATTTAAACTTCCGAGAAAATGATTCAAATTCATTTGTGTCAGTAATCCTAAAAACCTGTGTCTGCATAATCCTCGGAATTTGCATAACGTTCTCTGTGTAACTCAATTTCCCTTTCTTCTTCTTTTCTAAGTTTATAGATCCTTTTCTTTTCTTTCAACTGCTTCTTTCTTTTATGTAACAAACAACCTATTTTTGTCAAAATAAAAATGAATACTATTATAATCAAAGGTGCCAAAATCTTGCCAAGAATTGAACTTCCAATGTCATGAAACCAATTTCTAATTGCTTGGAATCTTTTTGAAAGT
This sequence comes from Lissotriton helveticus, assembly GCF_964261635.1. Classification (NCBI taxonomy): domain Eukaryota; kingdom Metazoa; phylum Chordata; class Amphibia; order Caudata; family Salamandridae; genus Lissotriton; species Lissotriton helveticus. The sequence continues at coordinate 491,643,639 of NC_136057.1, read as the reverse complement.
TTTTCTGTAAAATCATTTTCTTCTAAAAGAATTATCTCTGAATGCATCTGTGTAATGTTTTTAATGTACATCTCAATATTCTTACTTTCATCAGGTATATATGTGCAACAATGTTGTACATGTAAAATGCCACAGACTCCTCCCTCTTTTGCTAGGAGTATGTCTAAAGCAAGGCGATCTTGAATCACCATGGATCTGATTGCAATTACCTCGACATTCACTAATTGGAATCCATCAGCTGTGTCTGTTGACAATCTGTCAACAATTGTGGACAATTTTCTGATTCTCCCTGCATTTAGGGTTATACCAACAAAAGGTATCACTGCTTGAAAAATATCTCCCAGAACTTCTGTAAAAGTTTCTCTTTTGACTCTATTTACATAATTATGAATTTTGAACAATCCTTCTGAATCTCTGTCAACATGAAACACTTTAGGAAAAACAATTCCCACATAACAAGTTCCATACCAATGGTCTGGAAGGTTGTAGTAGGCCTTGTCACCACAAACAAAATAAATCCCAGGGAAGAGTGGATCTTTTCCACCTTTGAATCCCCAACCTCCCAATATCTGATAAGTATCTTCACAGTTACTTGCACCTACAAAATAATTATCAAAAAGTGTATTATCTCTTCTAATGCAAAGCTTTCCACTAACTGGTTTGTCTATGTGAATTGCAACATTTTCAAGCATTTTGCCATTTAACTTCTCATCCTCTTTTTGCCAAAATTTTGACTTAGTCTGTTTGACTAATTCATTCCTTTTGTAAATCGCTCTCCTCTCCTCAACCATATTCAAAAATGTCTTTCCCTCAGCACTCAATTTACAGGTTAGATTATTCTTGTAAGCATACTCATAAGTGAGTTCATTAGTAACAAGGAAAAATTCTCTCATTTGTTTGGCTTTCTTATGCTTATTTAAAGCACCCTCAATCTTTATATTCGCAAAAATCTCGTCAAAATCTGAATAGTAATATTCTAAGCGTCCAGTCTGATAAAATAAGCTAGTTAACACACTACATGTTACACCATATGTAAGAGGAAGCATATTGTATGTCACTCCCTCAGAAACAGAAGCAGGTAACTTGACGCAGACATAGCAGTCTTTTGCATCCATTACCTTGACATATTCACTCAAAAGCTTTGTGAATGTATTATTTGAAAAATCACTAATAGATTTATCTTGATGAATGCTAGATTGATGATCAATAACTTTTGCAGATGCACTATGTTTAGTTTGACTAACCAAAGCTTTGCTTGTCATGTTAACTTTGTGTAATTCTCTATTCATCTCTAATGGGATAATCACAGCTAAAACTAACCAGAGCAGAATTAAAATGAGCAGACACACCAGAGTCATCTTACAGCATCTCTTAAAAACAGAACACCTTGAAGTGCTCTCCTTAACATAAGGCATTTTTGGTTAGTTTTGCCTCAAAAATAAAACAAAAATTTTATTTTTTTAATCTAAAATTATATTTACACCCCCCCTTTAAAATATTTATTTATTTATTTATTTATTTTTTTAAACCCTAAACAAGATTTCTTCGACCTTATGTCATACATAAGTTTTCTTCAACTAAACAGTTTTTCTTCGACCTTATGTCAGTTAACAAAATTTCTTCAGCCTTTTGCCAATTTAAATTTTCTGTAATTCAATCATTGTCACTAATTTCCTCTATTTCGTTTTCTTCTTCACTACTACCATAAATGTCAATAACAGGTGGAATTACTAAATAAGTCCACTCAGGAGACTTGTATTTCTGGTTTGGTCTTACTATTCTTTTTCCTTTTCTCGACACCACTTCAATTTTTCTTCCAACTCCAACTTCTTTTCCAGGACTCTTTTGACTACTGATTTCTTCAACTTGCTCTTTAGGTTTCTTGATCAACCTGACTCTCAATCTTCCACCAGGCCAGTAGTCTGCTTTTCTCACATATTTCTTCTTTGGTTCAGAAGCATTTGATTCTGACTTCCAAGTCCTTTTCTTTCTGTTTTCACTTTCACCATCCACGTCACTTTCTTCAGTTTCGTAGTCTGAAATTTCAATTGACTCAGGAACTTCTCTATTCGGCAGTTTTACTCCTTCAGGAACACCACTTTGATTTCCAACACTGGTACTTGGTAATTCGTCTTCTTCCTCTTCTTCAATTACCTCCAACTTCCCAGACTTTGGATTTCTGTTCCTTACTTCAGAGCTTGTTTTCTGCTTTTCGATACTCTCCTGGTCTGAAACTTCTTTTCGTTTCGCTTCTCTGTCTTTAACAGAAACAACTGAATCCTCAGTTATCTTTCCTTTTAACAGATTCTCTTCACCTTCAGAATCTATATTAATAATTTCCAAGTCTTTTCTTGTTAAATTACCATTCACAGGCACAGGTTCCAGATGTCGACCTTCCTGTCGATCTTCAGAATCTGGATTTATTTCACCTTCTGCTTCAGAATCAGAATCATCTGTAGTATCACTTTCAACATCAGAACTCTCAGGAGTTGGTACTGGAATAGTATGACTAGGATGAATCCAACGTTTCAATCCTTTGCATTTTACAGCATTAGTAGTGATCAAAATTATTTGCCTAGGTTTCTGCCATCTAGGAGCCAGACAATTTCGTCTCCGATGTACTTTTGTTCTGACCCAATCACCAGGCCTCAGGTCATGTGTCAAAACTTTTTCATTTGATTGTGCTTCAGTTCCCACCTGATTAGACACAGAAGTCACTATATCAGATAACCTTTTACAGTAATCCAAAATAGCACTGTCATTTATGCTCAACAGTTTACCTACAGGTACAAAAGCTTGCCTCATAACTCTTCCCATTAAAATTTCATGAGGACTAAAACCTGTCTTTTTATCTGGTGTACTTCTTAATGACATCAAAACAAGTGGAAGAGCATCTGTCCACTTTACACCTGTTTCAAGACACATTTTTCCAATTCTGTTTTTAATTGTTCCATTAATCTGTTCAACTACTCCAGATGCCTCTGGTCTGTATGCACAGTGTATCTTCTGCTCAATGCTCAAAGCTTCACAAATTAACTTCATCAGTTTGTTATCAAAATGGCTTCCTCCATCACTCTCAATAGTGACTGGAAAACCGTACCTTGGGATAATTTCTCTGAGCAGCAGTTTTGCTACTGTAATTGAATCACAATGTTGTGTAGGAAATGCTTCTACCCATCTTGAAAATAAACAAACAATCACAAGAACATATTTTAAGCAATTGTGTAAGGGCATTTCAATGAAATCCATCTGTAACCTGGTAAAAGGACCACCCTCTCGACCAATTATTCCTGTTCCCACCACTGATTTTCTGTTTGGATTCATTTGTTGGCATGATAAACACCTTTGACAAAAAGATTCTGCAATTGTTCTGAATTTAGTATTGAACCAAGTCTCTCGGAAAAGTCTGATCATAGAATCTCTTCCAAGATGTGCCGGACCATGATATAATCTGGCTATATCAGCAATCAAACAATTTGGTAAGACTACTCTGCCATCTTTGTAAACCCACACTCCATCTTCATCACGTGGTCTACAATCTGATCTTAACCACAGATCTTTTTCCTCATCATCTGCTTCATTTTGTAAGTCTCTAATCTCATGCCATGTTTCTACAACCGTTGTTAGCATTAATGAATTTGAATCAGATTCTTTACTCTTTTCCCGATTGTATGCACAACCTTTTCTTGCACAATATTTTGCCGTTTCATCTGCAAAGGCATTGCCTTTTGAGATATAATCAACTCCTTTAGTGTGCGCTGCACACTTGACAATTGCGATTTCTTTCGGCAATTGTATTGCTTCAATTAATCTCCTAATGAAAACTGCATTTTTAATCGGTGACCCTGCTGATGTCATATAGCCTCTCTGAGACCAGAGTTGTCCATAATCATGTACAACTCCATATCCATACTGACTATCAGTAATGATGGTAACTCTTATATCCTTTGATATTTCACAAGCACGAATCAGAGCAATCAATTCAGCCACTTGTGCTGATCGAACTCCTTCAAGACATGATGCTTCTTCAACATCTGCAACTGTACAGACTGAATATGAGGCTTTCAAGACACCTCCTTCAGATCTCAAACATGAGCCATCTACAAAGTAGACAAAATCTGATTCTGATAAAGGTCTATCTTTGATGTCATGTCGTGGTTTCGTGCAGAATTCCATAACATCTAAACATTCATGTTCTAATTCAGTGTCATCAACAATTTCAGAATCAGGCAGTAATGTAGAAGGATTCAGATTCAAACATCTTGAAATCGAAACATTATCTGCTCCTAGTATGATTTTCTCATACTTTGTCAATCTGCTGCTTGTCAAATGCTGAGTTTTACCTCTTGTCAGCAATATTTCAACTGAATGAGGCACAAAAACTTTCACAGGAAATCCCATAATGATTCCTTCACTCTGTTCAAGACTAACACTTGTAGCTGCAACTGCTTTCAAGCAACCTGGTAATGCTTTTGCAATGGGATCAAGTACTGCAGAGAAGTATGCAATAGGTTTCTTTAGATTTCCATGTCTCTGAATCAACACAGATAATGCACATCCTTCTCTCTCACTACAATACAGTTCAAAATTTTTCTCATAATTCGGCATACCTAAAGCAGGAGCTTGGCATAAGCTCTTTTTCAAGTTCTCAAAAGATTCCATCTCAACTTCATTGAGAATAATTGGATCTTTTACATCAGACTTTGTCAGTCTCTGTAGTGGTTTTGCAATTACTGAAAATCCACTTATCCATTGTCGACAATAACCAACCATTCCCAAGAACATTCTGACTTGCCTCTGTGTCCTTGGAGGTTGCATTGCTTGAATCATTTTAATTCTCTCAATTGTCACTTGCCTTTTTCCCTTTGCAATTCTGTGACCAAGATATTTTACTTCTTGCTTGCAAAACTGTAATTTTGCTGGAGACACTTTATGTCCCTCATCTGCAAGATAATTCAACAGTATTATTGTGTCTGTCACACAATTTTCTCTTGTCTTTGCAGCTATTAACAAGTCGTCAATATACTGCACCAACGTAGACCTACCAGGTAAGTCCAGGTTTTCCAAAGATCTTTTTAACAACTCATTAAAGATTGAAGGACTCTCTGTATAGCCCTGAGGGATTCTACACCATCCGAGGGTCCTACCTTGGAATCTGAAAGCAAAGATTTCATAACTGTCTGGATGTAAAGGAACAGTAAAGAATGCATTGCAAAGATCAATGACAGTGTACCATTCAGCATCATGTGGAATCTGGTACAGAATTACTGCTGGATTTGGAACCACAGGACAACATGGAACAACGATTTGATTAACCTTTCTCAAATCTTGTACGATCCTAAATGTTCCATTTGACTTTTTAACTCCCATAATTGGTGAATTACAAGGACTACTCTCCATTTCTTTTAATACACCTTGTTTGATTAATTTTTCAATTATAGGCATAATACCTTCAATTGTTTCTGCTTTCATTTTATACTGTGGAATGTTAGGAAATTCTGTTCCCTGTTTCAATGTAATTTTTACTGGATCTACGTTTTTCATCAGACCCATCTCATTCCCAGTAAAATCCCATATATCAGATTTCACTGTTTCCTTGAGCTCTTCAGGCAAATCTTTCTTTTCAAATGCAGGAAACAATTTTGTTTCTTCTGCTTCCATCATCATCATTGTCATTCTGTACAAACCATCTTCCTCCATTGTTTGTAACTCAACTCCATCAGGAGAACAATATATTCTGCAATTCATTTTACACAGAATATCTCTGCCTAATAAATTTACTGGACTACTATTACAAACCACAAATCTGTGTTTGTCTCTATAATTTCCAATTTCAACTGGAACTGGATCAGTTAAATCAGTTTTAATTTGTTGATTGCTTACTCCAACAACTTGGATGGTATCCCCAGAGAGAGGTAGGTTTTCAATTTCCACTGATCTAACAGTAGAACGGGTAGCACCAGTGTCCACTAGAAAAGTAATGTCTACATCGTTAACTTTTCCGTTTACAAATGGACCAGACTGGTCAACCTCAAGAGTGGCTCCAACAACACACTCTTCCTCCTCTCTCGGGCACCGTCAGCAATAATCATCAGAATCACTGTCTTGGCTTTCTGTTAACAAAAATTGTTGTGAAGCATTTTGCATTTGCACCCTTTGTTGCTTTTGCTGTTTTTGCGGTTTTATTACCTGTTCATTTCCCTGAAATCCCACACTTGAATTATATTTTTGAACTCCCCCACAATTCGGAAATGGTGGTTGTGGCAATTGATCCTGACGGTTATTCACCTGTTGCTGTTGCTGTCGCTGAATGTTTAACTCGTTTAACCCCTGTTGCATCTGTAGCTGTTGCTGCAGGTCAACACCATTCTGCATCTGTGGATTTAATAAGGGATTCTTTAAGTTTTTAGGAGGTTTAGGACACTCGTCTCTCCAATGTCCAAATTCGCCACAATTAAAACAAGGTAATCTTTGTTTCAACTCCTCAATCTTTGGGCTAAATTTTCTTGAAAAAATATTACCTTTAAGCTTTCCTTGTATCTGGTTCGTGTTTCCAGTTTGAACAAAATTTGTGTTCTTATTACCCATGCTGGCAATTTGTTGCTCAGCCACTTTTACCTGAGCCCACATGGCTTTCTCTTTGAGCTTCTTTTGTCTCACCTCCAACTCATCACTGCAATACTTAGCTTTTCTCAGAATATCATCCACAGAAAGTGATTGCCATCCTACAATGCTATTCCTGATCATGTCTGCAATTTCAGGTTTTAGTCCATAAACGAATCTATAGACAAAATGACTCATATCCTTTTCATCCAATTTTTCATAGCCACTGTATTGTTTAAAAATTAACAGTAACCTCTCATAAAAAGAATGAACTGATTCTTTTGTTTCCTGATTTGTCCTTTCTATTTTAACCCAATCAACTTCTTTGGGTGGAATTTTGTTTTTCATCCAAACGATCACTTTTTTGTAAAAATCCATTACAAGAGGATTTGGAGCACCTGTTTCTTTAATACGCTCAGGTTCTGTTTTTGGCCAACTTATTGATATTTTACATTCTGTCCAAAGATCTGATGGAATGACAATGTCGAAAAATCCATCTAAATCAATCCACAGAACTTTTGACACTTTGATAAACCTATCCACTTGTCTATACCACTCTACTGGTTTCTCCCTCAATTTCGGAAAGTCATTTGTAAACAATAGTATGTCCTGTCTCGACCAAGGGACATGAACATATCCTCCTCCTGCAATCTCTCTCATTGGAAATTGCTTTGATAATTTTTCCAATCTTTCATCTTCCTTCTTTTTCGTCCATTTCACTCTCCACTTATTGAGTTCTCCCAGCTTTTTGATGTAAACAATCAAATCTTTTATATGCAGTATTCTCCCATTGAGTTCAAACTCTCAATGTCACTTTCTGAAAAGTCTAGTCTGTAATGCTTTGCAAAATTCTTTTGTTTACTCACATCAATTTCAAGTTCCGCTGCTAGTTCCTCTAACTGATCATATTTATTTTTAGTTTTCCACTGAATACTTTTACAAATGAACAGTAGTTCATCATCTCGATAATAATTCAAACTATCTGGACCAATTGTTCCAATTATTAATTCTTCAATATTTGCTTTTAATTTAGCCACATCAAGTTTCAGAGTGGTCACCCTAACTTCAGGACTCCCTACATCTGAAATAGCACCCATTGGTGTTTTTGGAGATAAATCCTCATTAAAGGTTAAATCTGGCATTCTCGATCTCGAAGAGTTTATTTCAGATATGTCTGAGTAAAATTTTTCAGCAACCTTTTGAATTTCTGCATTTAAAGGAATAGTTAACCCTGTCTTGTTTGATTCTCTTTGGTCAAATACAGGCTGAACAGGACCAATCGTTACTGGAACTGTCACAGCTTCCATGCTTTTTGTCATTCGTCTAATTAATTCTTCCTTAGATTTTAAATATTCAGCAGAATCAACTGTCTCAATATTTCTTGTTTCTCTTGCATAGTCTTTTGGAGCTTCCCTTGCTCTTGGAGTCATTGCAAAATGTCTACCTTCATTTCGAGTATTATCAAATTCTGGTCTTCTAGGAGTTTCAATAATTTCACAATTATTTGGATAAAGTTTAGGAGTTTCATTAATTGGAGGTGCACTCGGTGAAGTTTCAGTAGAAACCACCGGAGTAGACCATGATCTAGGAGGTCTCAAAGGTTGATTCTTTCTAGCTGTAGTGTATATTTCTTCCATAACTGCATCTTCAGATTCACTTTCTATAGATTTCCCAGCAGGAGTACCCATAACCATTTCCTGTATTAAATACAATCCTTCACTCATGTTTCCCTGTCTCCACATTCTCAACCTGTCTTCATGAGTATCTCTTCTCCAAGCTGGAGATTTAGAAGGTCTTTTAATTCCACTAGCTTCTCTTTGTAACTGATACATCTCATCTTCCCACTCAACTAAAGCTTCAAATTGAGTTGGTCTCGGTTTTGGAATAAGAGCATTCATTTTCTCTCGTAAATTTCTCAAGACTTTTACATTAAATGAACCATCATCAGGCCAAGTTAAAACACCGTCGTTCTTTGTATAGCGTTTCCAGCTATCAAACCATAAAACAGTATGATATCCATATTCACCCTCCATGTACGCTGCAGGCGTTTTATACTTATGAAGTAATTTACCACCTCGCGTTTCGATTTTCTTGTCAGGCGAAAATAAATTTTTAAACTTCTGAAATAATGTTGGCTTTTTCTCAACATGCTTAAAATGATAACTCATTGTTAAGAGTTAAATCTAATTCACAAATTCCTTCGTAAAATATTTCCGAGATGTTCCGTAAAACAACCAATCCGTGTGCGAAACACACCAACAGGCCAATGACAGTTGAGCTACGTCACTTTTCTGCTCAACAAATAAAAATGGAGTTTTTCTGAAGGACCAATCAGCTTACAGGTCGTCAGAGACTCAAGAGCCAATCAGAGTACAGTTTATGACGTAGGTTACCCAATCCCAGCGCGGCTCTGTGACGTACACAGCAGCTGCGGTTTCTCGTTTCTCACTCCTGGCGCTTACCCCTCCTTCACAAAATCTTTTCACAACGCCATTTTAAGAACACTTTTCAGTGTAAATTAATTCTTAAACAATGACAATAAGGACTCATCTGTTTGTTTCACTATTTAGGATAGTTTACATACATTCAAGTATCCACACTTCGGAATAGTCGGCGCTATTCACACTAAGGATAATTCTCAATTGTCAGTAGAGTAACTCTTACCCCACCCTTCTAACACGTAAAATTATGAACTCGTTTTCCTCTGAACGCACCGCGAAGTGACAGTTCTAAGAGTTCCACTTGAACATAAATTACAAATCAAACTCGCACTTTCACACGGAAAAATTCCCTAAATTCAAACACACATGAAATCCGTACAGGACTCTCACCTGTTTATAGAAATCATGCACCGTTAGCAAAATAACAATGTTATCCGTACAGGGCTCTCACCTGTTTATAGATATAAAACATGTATCCCTACAGGACTCTAACCTGTTTATAGATAATCATGCACCGACGCTACTCTGCCCTTCACTCAAGCTCGGATATAACTAATACTCTTATCACAGTGAGTTTTATGGAAGGCGCTTTGTCCCTATTCTCATGCTGCTCTAATTTCTTAGAAAACCCTCACTATACAAGATTCACACCTAGCCCTAACACTGTGCTGCACGGCGACAACACTATGGTACACGGCGATACCACTTGTGATACTCGGCGATATCACTGCAAACAGAACAGATGACTTGCGTGACTAATTTCTCGCCACACAATCTATACCGGTATAGCTTACAGATATCACGAAAAACAAACTCAACATGTGTTAAAACATCGATCCTATTTCCATACCATAACACTTTAGTAACCCTTAGCAACCAACATATTACCTTGGTTACCCTTAGCAACCATCAATTTCTGCTACCAGAGAATTGATCCAGCGGCCTATAGAAAATATGCCATAAACAATGCTACCCAACTTCATAACTTATAAACAAAATTATATACTAACTCATGGACCCATTTATAAACATGACATATTTGGACCTACTGAATCAGGTGGTCAAATATAACCTTTTACACCTTATTTACAAATTATATACAATTTTATACATCTGCGGAAAGAATATTGTTATTAGAACAAATCCTAACTATTTAAACGACCACCATTTGCAATGTGATCTAGCTAATGGTAACCTGCACTTCTGAATAATCAAGACCAGCTTGTTTGTCAAAAGTAAGATTTTTATTTACTAAATTATGGTATTTCAAAATGTAATTTTATAAATGTAATTTATAAGCATTAAAGTAAGCATGTTTGAAAATCTTCATGAGAAAAATACAGTTTAAGTAAGAAATTCAAAGTTTAAGTAAGGTTTTAATAGTTTAACATTTCTAAAGCCTAAGTCCCTAGCTAAGCTAAATAAATGGAAAATAAAGTAAAGTTCTTTGAGGATTCTTACGTGCTCCACGCAAAGTCCAGCAACACTTCACCCTCATCGGAAAGTCAGAAAGCAGCAGCCAGCCCATCCCTAAGGGCATGACTTTTTATACCTTTCTATGCTAGCTAATCTAAGCGAAGGAAAGTTTTCATAAATCCACGATGTCCCATTGGTTGAGAGTGACAAGTGACATGTCACCCACATTTCAAAACTTCCATTAGGTCACATTTCTTAAAGACCATTGTCTTTTCCAAACATGACTAGGAGCTTCCTTGGTTTGCAACAATTGTAAATTAATGTTCTCGCAGCGTTCATTTCACTTCCACGGGTGCCAAGTTAGAGCTGACAAAATTGTCCTTTATCACCGGTTTCCGACCTTGGCCACGTCCGACAGAATGATGACAGCATGTCAGATTTGCTTAGTGAATGTAGCTTTGACGAACACTTTTTCAGAATGGGCATCTCGTGACTTTTGCAGAAGTAAAATTCAGCTTTAGCAAACTCGAGCAAACTAGGCCCAAAAGCAGGCAACTTATGCTTTCTAGTAATAAACAAACACAAGAAAAGTATTAATGTAAGAAATAATGTTGATTCTGTATCCACCCTAGGTTTACTAATTAATTAACCCTCCCGATTAGTCTAATGTTACCTAGCGAATGCAAACAAATAAAGCAGCGTTTATATCTACCAGTCTTCATGAATCCATGAAACTTATGTGCACCTAGTATAGTAGAAATGACACCACATAGACAAGGAAAAGCAAAATAAGCACATGCCTCTTTTAGGTTTGCTGCAGTTAGTAATGACAAAAACGAAAACAACAAATTATTTTATTATTTTGCACGAACAAAAAGATGCAACACTTATGCACGTTTATGAGCACACATGTTAGTCCCCCCATGTGTAAAGTTTATTCTAGATTATATTAGCACAACACATTACAAATCATTAATTTTATTATTCATGTTATGGAAATGTGACTTCGCGAGTTTAAACAAAATTCTGTTTTCTATCTCGCTCCATCACTGCCTACCTTGTTTTAATATCGCCGCGCTGCGCCTGGCCCTTATTCCCACACTCTAATCCTGTAAGACCACCGCTACTTTGGCGGGTCCGGTTCTGGGGTGGTGGTGTCCATCCTGGGTAGGTCTGGAAGCGCGCCGCCGCCATCTTGGTGCAGGTACATTGGAGAGTTAGTTTCTCCGAGATTCAGCCGGCCTATTTAAGGCGGAACTTCGCTCGGGGCAGCCTGGTAAGGTGTCCACTGCTTGAGACTGCAACTGATTGCTGCTGGGTCGCGTAATCGCGCCGCCAGCAGCCAAATTTTAAAACTTCCCGTTTTGTATATTTTTGTTCATTTTATTTAGCATTTAGCTGCCTACCTTGTTTTAATATCGCCGCGCTGCGCCTGGCCCTCATTCCCACACTCTAATCCTGTAAGACCACCGCTACTTTGGCGGGTCCGGTTCTGGGGTGGTGGTGTCCATCCTGGGTAGGTCTGGAAGCGCGCCGCCGCCATCTTGGTGCAGGTACATTGGAGAGTTAGTTTCTCCGAGATTCAGCCGGCCTATTTAGGGCGGAACTTCGCTCGGGGCAGCCTGGTAAGGTGTCCACTGCTTGAGACTGCAACTGATTGCTGCTGGGTCGCGTAATCGCGCCGCCAGCAGCCAAATTTTAAAACTTCCCGTTTTGTATATTTTTGTTCATTTTATTTAGCATTTAGCTGCCTACCTTGTTTTAATATCGCCGCGCTGCGCCTGGCCCTCATTCCCACACGCTAATCCTGTAAGACCACCGCTACTTTGGCGGGTCCGGTTCTGGGGTGGTGGTGTCCATCCTGGGTAGGTCTGGAAGCGCGCCGCCGCCATCTTGGTGCAGGTACATTGGAGAGTTAGTTTCTCCGAGATTCAGCCGGCCTATTTAAGGCGGAACTTCGCTCGGGGCAGCCTGGTAAGGTGTCCACTGCTTGAGACTGCAACTGATTGCTGCTGGGTCGCGTAATCGCGCCGCCAGCAGCCAAATTTTAAAACTTCCCGTTTTGTATATTGTTGTTCATTTTATTTAGCATTTAGCTGCCTACCTTGTTTTAATATCGCCGCGCTGCGCCTGGCCCTCATTCCCACACTCTAATCCTGTAAGACCACCGCTACTTTGGCGGGTCCGGTTCTGGGGTGGTGGTGTCCATCCTGGGTAGGTCTGGAAGCGCGCCGCCGCCATCTTGGTGCAGGTACATTGGAGAGTTAGTTTCTCCGAGATTCAGCCGGCCTATTTAAGGCGGAACTTCGCTCGAGGCAGGCTGGTAAGGTGTCCACTGCTTGAGACTGCAACTGATTGCTGCTGGGTCGCGTAATCGCGCCGCCAGCAGCCAAATTTTAAAACTTCCCGTTTTGTATATTTTTGTTCATTTTATTTAGCATTTAGCTGCCTACCTTGTTTTAATATCGCCGCGCTGCGCCTGGCCCTCATTCCCACACTCTAATCCTGTAAGACCACCGCTACTTTGGCGGGTCCGGTTCTGGGGTGGTGGTGTCCATCCTGGGTAGGTCTGGAAGCGCGCCGCCGCCATCTTGGTGCAGGTACATTGGAGAGTTAGTTTCTCCGAGATTCAGCCGGCCTATTTAAGGCGGAACTTCGCTCGGGGCAGCCTGGTAAGGTGTCCACTGCTTGAGACTGCAACTGATTGCTGCTGGGTCGCGTAATCGCGCCGCCAGCAGCCAAATTTTAAAACTTCCCGTTTTGTATATTTTTGTTCATTTTATTTAGCATTTAGCTGCCTACCTTGTTTTAATATCGCCGCGCTGCGCCTGGCCCTCATTCCCACACTCTAATCCTGTAAGACCACCGCTACTTTGGCGGGTCCGGTTCTGGGGTGGTGGTGTCCATCCTGGGTAGGTCTGGAAGCGCGCCGCCGCCATCTTGGTGCAGGTACATTGGAGAGTTAGTTTCTCCGAGATTCAGCCGGCCTATTTAAGGCGGAACTTCGCTCGGGGCAGCCTGGTAAGGTGTCCACTGCTTGAGACTGCAACTGATTGCTGCTGGGTCGCGTAATCGCGCCGCCAGCAGCCAAATTTTAAAACTTCCCGTTTTGTATATTTTTGTTCATTTTATTTAGCATTTAGCTGCCTACCTTGTTTTAATATCGCCGCGCTGCGCCTGGCCCTCATTCCCACACTCTAATCCTGTAAGACCACCGCTACTTTGGCGGGTCCGGTTCTGGGGTGGTGGTGTCCATCCTGGGTAGGTCTGGAAGCGCGCCGCCGCCATCTTGGTGCAGGTACATTGGAGAGTTAGTTTCTCCGAGATTCAGCCGGCCTATTTAAGGCGGAACTTCGCTCGGGGCAGCCTGGTAAGGTGTCCACTGCTTGAGACTGCAACTGATTGCTGCTGGGTCGCGTAATCGCGCCGCCAGCAGCCAAATTTTAAAACTTCCCGTTTTGTATATTTTTGTTCATTTTATTTAGCATTTAGCTGCCTACCTTGTTTTAATATCGCCGCGCTGCGCCTGGCCCTCATTCCCACACTCTAATCCTGTAAGACCACCGCTACTTTGGCGGGTCCGGTTCTGGGGTGGTGGTGTCCATCCTGGGTAGGTCTGGAAGCGCGCCGCCGCCATCTTGGTGCAGGTACATTGGAGAGTTAGTTTCTCCGAGATTCAGCCGGCCTATTTAAAGCTCCACCCTTTTCAACGCGCAGCGGTGAGGCGCAGTGGCGCCCTCTCTGCGCCTGAGTCGCGCCAGAGTCCTGCCCGTCTGCGCCCGTCAGCGGCACGTAGGCGGACGGGGCAGGACGGCTGGCTTCCTGGCCGTTATCTGGTCAATATTCACACTGCGACTCATTATGCTTATGTATTCTAGTTCTGAGCTTTGCTCCCTCCGTCCTCCGTATAGTCTCTGCCATCACGTCTTTCCCGGAGGAAGGGCCTTAAGGAAAGGCTGTAGCTACTGTGGCTGGCGCCTTCCTGAACGCAATAAATCTCCTACGGTTAGTACACCCTTGAACTATCAATGTTTATTGCTTAATACCAGATCCCTACCTCGCCATGTTATGGATATTTGGAATTTATTACAGGATTCTAAGATTTCCTGCTTATTCCTGACAGAGACTTGGCTGTCTGATCTGTCTGCCCCCGATTTGGCTAATGCCATACCTCCCGCCTACAATATATTTAGGAAAGACAGATCGTCTGGTAGAGGTGGTGGAGTGGCGATCATAGTAAAGAAGAGCATAGCATGTCGCACTTTTCCTGTTGACAATATCCAGGGCAGCGAAGCCCTCGGCTTCACCCTTGAGCTCTCGTCCTCCCAGGCCTGTACAGGGATTCTTGTCTACAGACCACCAGGCTCGGTGGGGCAATTTTTAGAAGAACTACAGGCAGCCCTTTCGACTCCTTGCCTCAGATCTAATCACTGCCTCCTGTTAGGTGATCTAAACATTCATATGGATGTTAGCTCAGATCCATACACCCAAAAACTATTGGATATCACTTCTGTGCTCGGATTAGCTCCATACGTGGTAGGACCGTCCCATGAGAAGGGCCACACGCTGGACCAGATCTTCTCCACTCTTCCTATTGGGGTAGATCTTCCCGTGCCAGTTTTGTGGTCGGACCACTTTCTTATTTCCTTTTCCCTCCCTATTTTGGTTTCAACACGGTCCAAATTAGCAGGGTCGTCAAAGCATCTCTCTAAATCGTTCCATCTGTTCACTAGAGAGATGCTATCAAACACCCTAATCAACTTTCCTTGTCCTACATCTGACAATGTAGAGGACTATACCGCTTTCTTCCATCAAAGGCTCTTAGAGTGTCTTGAGAGTTCGATCCCGACCAAGACACAGAACTCTGCCAATAAAAGGATATCTGCCCCATGGTTTACTCCGCACCTAAAAAAAGCTAGACAAGATCTTAAAAAAGCTGAAAGAACTTGGAATCGATCTTACGACCACTCAGAAAGGCAGAATTTTAAGACACTGACTAGAGTTTACCACAAATCAATCTGGGCTGGAAAAAAAGCTTACTTGGAATCTAGAATAAATGAGGCGGAGTATTCCAGTAAAGAACTTTTTAGGGTGGTAAAAGACTTCACTTCTTCCTCTGCTTACACCCCTATTCATACGCACTCTGAATCCTGGCTGAGGGATCTGGCTGTATATTTCGTACAGAAAATTACTACTATGCAAGATTCCCTCTCTTCCACTTTCCAGCAGCAACCTGTGAGCCTGGGGTGTCCCATGTCTGTTCATGGTCCTCTGCTGTGTGACTTTCCCCCACTGGATCATGCAAGCTCTTTTGACATTTTGTCCAACCTTAAATCTGGATCCCCACAGGATCCGTGCCCGGCCAAGTGTTTAGCGTACTTGGCACCTGTGCTGAATGAGTTGGTCAACCCTATTTTAAATATGTCACTCTCATCCGGGGTAGTTCCAAAGGCCTGGAAGAGCGCCATGATCCTGCCACTCCTGAAAAAACCTGCACTCGACCCTCTAGTCCACGCCAATTACAGACCTATTTCCTTACTCCCAGCTCTAGCGAAAGTGACGGAGAGGTTTGTCCACAGATCAATATCTAACTTCATCGAGGAAAATGATCTGTTGCATAACACCCAATCCGGTTTCCGTGCGAATTTCAGCACGGAAACTGAGCTCCTCGAAGTCACTGACGCCATCCGGGAGGAGCTGGATGCTGGACGAAAGGCGGCATTGGTCATGCTTGACCTGTCGGCGGCGTTCGACACCGTTCCCCATGTGCTTCTCCTTACTAGACTCTGGGACTTTGGCCTGCAGGGAACGGTGTGGAGGTGGCTTAAATCCTTCTTAGCCGACCGCCGGCAGACAATCTGGGCTCCTCCTTACTCCGCCGAGATGCCGCTGCTAGAAGTGGGGGTTCCCCAAGGATCCATCTTGAGCCCCCTCCTTTTTAACATCTTTATGGCTCCTCTGGCAGCGGTCGCGGAGTCTTTCGGCGCCCGGATTGTCACTTATGCCGACGACACCCAGCTCCTGTTTGTGAGCAACAGGAATGGTCTGTTTAACGACGATCAGGTCAGAGGTTGTCTGAGTGCGGTTTTCGAGTGGTTAGGACACCATGGACTGAAATGCAACTCCGACAAGTCGGAGCTGCTCTTTTTTGGGTGTATTGCGGAGCCGAATTGGAAACCCTGGTGGCCGCAGGATATGTGTCCCCCCGTTAGTTCATCCCAGAAGGCCAAAAATCTGGGAGTGATCATTGACAGCGACCTATCTTTTGGTCCTCACATTTCCTCTCTCACTGGGAAATGTTTTGGCATCCTTCGGATGCTACGTAAATTTTTACCTTTAGTATCCATCGAGCACAGGAAAATTATCGTTCAGGCACTGGTTGGCTCCAGACTGGATTACGCCAATGTTTTATTTTTGGTGCTTCCCAAATACCTGGTCAGGCGTCTTCAAGTTGCTCAGAACTCTGCAGCCCGAGCGGTCTTCGGCCTCCCAAGAAGATCTAGAGCCACTGCTCTTCTCTCTACCTTACATTGGCTCCCGATTGATAAAAGGATTCTTTTTAAAACTCTGACTACGACTTTCAAGGCCTTACATGGTATTGGTCCTAAATACATCTCTAAACGTGTGTCTTGGTATCAGCCCTCTAGATCTCTTAGATCTGCTGCGCTATCCAAAGTGAAGGTTCCCATTGTCAAGCGTGCCAGAGCAGGAGGTCGGTCCTTCCGTTATCTAGCTCCTCGTGCCTGGAATGACCTCCCGATCTCTTTAAGACAGGCTTCTAGCCTGCTGTCCTTCCGAAAGACCCTTAAAACATAGCTTTTTCCATAGTCCGCTGCTGCTGTTTTATAGGTGTGTTGCATGTCCCTTCAGTGTTATGTTTCTCCCTCTTCTGGTGGGTACCTTCGAAAAAGCGCCAGGATGCTCCAAACGGAGTGGCCGTGCGCTATAGAAGCATAAATATAACATAACATATAACATAACATGCTGCAATCGGTACTGATAAGAATGGTCTGGGCGGGAAAGCAACCAATATGCAGCTGGGAAATCCTCACACGGCCTTATGCTCAAGGGGGTTTTGGTGCCCCTGATTTGTTTGTATACTCTTAATGTACTAAGGGCCACTTTGTACATTATTGGTATTTCCCCCCTCCCTTCTTGCCACATGTGGCAGTAGAGGCAGATTATGCGTTTCCGGATCTGTTGGTGGTACTATTGCTCAAGGCGCGATCTACTTACCCAAATCGGGAAATGAGCACTACTGATTGCACAGCGCAGGCATGGCGGGTGATGGCGGAACCAGCGGGTAGGTCACTAATATACGCGCCGGCGCTACCACTAGCGAATAATCTCTATATCCCTGTGGCACAGGAGAGCCGGGCCGCTCACGATGCAGAAGGAGGTGGACATAACTACAATGGAAGATGCATATCCAGAAGGTACATTTGTCACACTGGAGGAAATGCAAGAGCGGAAACACAGTACTTTGTTGACACTATTCACTTACTATAGGCTGAGGGAAGCCCTTAAAGCACTTCATGACACACATCCTGAACCGCTACTGAACCGCTGCTTCTGAGGCCTCTGCAGGTAATGTTGGCAGGTCCTTCCAGGACTGTATACTTCCTTTCAGGCTGAAACTGCATCACAGGATAGCAAAGCTAAGGAAAGGTGGGATGGGGTGCTAGACGCTCCACTTACAGAGAAAGAATGGGACTATAGTTGCTCTGTAACAGGTCTACTGACTGCTAACTGTAACTTGCACATAATCCATTTCAAATATCTCCAACAGATGTATTACACTCCCAAACAATTAAAAAGGTATGGTTTGCGAGAGGCAGCAAATTGTAAAAGATGCAATATGCAAGAGGCAGATTTTCTGCATTTGGCCTGGTTGTGTGAAAAAGTTCAGAGGTTTTGGACGCAGGTCACTAAAGCTTTATCTGAAATGGTGCTAGAAGCGGTGAGATGCACGCCGCAAAAATGCTTGTTGTGTTCGGTAGCAGATTTACAACCACAAATCAGAAGACTTGTGTTAATAGCTCTATTGCTGGCAAAGAGAAAAGTGGCCCAAAACTCGGACAGTAAAAACGTACCCGCAATTCAAAAGTGAGTGAGAGAGAACTCTGTTTATTTCGACCATAGTCGTTAAACACCGAGATCTTATAAAATACAAACACTGTACATACCTGTCGGTAACAAGAGAATACACAATAACGAAAATTGAAAAGTGGCTGGAGGACATTATGTATTGTAGAGACCAACTTCTGCGCTATACTAAGGAATTACCACTTCCGTCAAGACCTAAGGATATTTGGACACCTCTAACATCTTATTTGGTAGAAACAGCTGCTGGTGTCACACCTATATTAGAATTAGTGGAGTAAGCCTTGATTATTACTGTAAGAATGACTGCATAAATGTCTTCTTGTAAATGTATGAGATTATGTATTGAAATCGCCAAATGTCCTGGGGTATTCAACTTGGGGATTGTTGATATGTTGTCATGTAATTTGCAGTTTTATTGGCAAAATCGAAAGAAAAAAAATCATCACCTTGAATAAAGAAATCCCAAAATTGCCAAGGACATTTGTTTAGCTCTTTGTGACAGTATCCTCTTAACTGGTACCCTTTTAAGGAGCCACTCGACCCCTTTCATGTTTATATTAGGTTATGTGAAAACACCCTTTCTATGGGCAGTCAAGAATGAAACTTGCTAGTCCTTTACAGCATCCAGTTTTTGACATTTAGTGAGACTGAGACTGCGAGGAGAGCAGTATGAGAGAAGAGGCAGTGTATGGGGTAGTGAATGGCAACATGGTTTAGTGCCTAAAGGGATAAGTGAGTCCATGTTTGGATGGCTAGATGAGTGGGTGAGGGCATAAATGGATGAAATGTGTGTCGTGACCCGACAGATAGGGCGACTGGACAAGGGGACACTAGGACCCTGTGGGTCATTAGGGAGGTGACCAGGTCACCGGACACCACACCCGGTTAGGGGACAGGAAGGACAGCAGATTGACCAAGACGAGCACCAGGACGGACGTGCATGTAACCAGCTCCCAAAGAATATAATAAACAAAGTATTGTATAACCAACCTGTGTCCGGAGTGTACTGTGCTGCCTGGCGCCCATCGTAGAGAACACGACAACTGGCGACGAAGGTTAGAAACGAACCACCGCGTGGAACGTCGCGTGTCCGGGCTGGACAGCGTCGAGGAAAACCAGGTGCCCACCCTGGATGCGTGAGGACGACGAGGGACGACGCTAAGGAGCGACGCGGGTGCCCTCCCCGACAGACAAGACAGCGTGCAGCCGATCGCGGTAAGAGCGCGACCCTTGCAATTGAGGCGCGAGCTCTTGAATCTGATGCGCGATCTCTCGCGAGAGCTCAGAAGTCTCGGCGGCCATCTTTAAATCAGGCGGCAGGACCAATCAAGGCGCAGCATCAACAGGGAGGCCATTTCAGGGTCAGGAAAGGGGAGCTTTTCGATCGCGAAATCTCGCGAGAGCGACAGCGCCATTTTAAGGGGGACAACAAGAAAAAAGGCACCAGGAATAGCAGGACGGCCATCACAAGACCAGGCGAGAAAAGAGAAGATAAAATTAACAGAAAAAGAGATATTAAAAAAAGAAGAGAAAGAGCAATAAAGGCAAAAAGAAGTGGAAAGATAAAAAAGAGACAGTAAATAGAATAAAGAAGAAAAAGACAAAGAAATACAAACAACAAGGAAAAGAGGGACAAAGACCCTACAAAGGCAACAAAGGCAAAGGAAAGTGAAAAGAAAGAAAGGATCACATTAACAGAAAAAGAGACAATCAAAGAAGAGAAAGAGCAACAAAGGCAAAAAGAAGTGAAAAGAAAGAAAAGAGACAGTAAAAAGAATAAAGAAAGAAAAGACAAAGAAATACAAACAACAAGGAAAAGAAGGACAAAGACCTCACAAAGGCAAAAGTGAAAGAAAAAAAAATAATAATAAATAAATAAAGAAACAAGGGGAAACATAGAACATTACACAAAGAAGCGACAGAACAAAAGGAGAAAAGAACACATAAAGACAAGAAGGCAAGGATGGCAGAGACAAAGCCCTGTGCACAATACAGGAGGCCACTGCCGTTCAACTTATCGGAGCCACAAACAGGAATAAGATGGGAGAAGTGGATCAGACGGTTTGAAAGATATATGGAAGCAACAGATGTAACAGAAGGAAAGAGATTAGGGTTACTACTGAACTTAGCAGGGGATGACATCGAAGAACTTCTGGTGACACTGCCAACCGAAGAAACAAAGTCATATGAGAAACTAAAGAAATGCCTAACGGCCAAATTTGACCCACAACGGAATGTTGAACGATGTACATTTACTAGTGCGTGTCAACAGGTGGACAAGACGCTGGATGACTTCGCGACAAGGTTGAGAAAATTAGTGGCACATTGTGAGTTCGACAAATTCGACAACGAACAAGCAATAAGGCTACGGATCATTGAAGGCTGTAGTGACACAGGATTCAGGGCAAGGATCCTAAAAGAACCGACCACATTGGAGAACATCCTGTCACTGGCAAGAGCAGAGGCGAGAGCAACGGCACATGCCAGGGAAATGGAAAGAGGGAAGAATGTCGAAATCGAAAACGCACACCACATGACAAGCAAATATCGCACAGGCCGGGGGAGGAATGACCGGAGGGAACAAACAGAGAGGAGACAACCTGAAGGAACATGCTACAGGTGCGGAATGGAATTTCCACACAGAGGCCCGTGCCCAGCATTTGGCCAAACGTGCAAAAGATGCAATGGAAGAAACCACTACGCCAGTTTGTGCCAAGGCGTACAATTCAGAGACGACAGAGAAAGAACAGGAAGACCACAAGAGTCGACAACAAGACAACAAGACACGTCAGATATGTCGACAATGAAAGGAGAAGGTCATCACGAGAGTCAGGCGAAGAAGAGGAAGAAGAGAAAGTGGAAAGGCTATATTACATGTCGGGAGCATACACAGAACTGAGTCGGGGAGACGAAAAAGGAGAAACAACACACCCATCAGACAGAAGCACACGGGAAAAGACGGACTCGGCAATGATAAGAGTAGGAGCACATGCAGCGGAATTTGTACTGGACAGTGGTGCAACATGCAATGTCATGTGTGCATCAGAGTACGAGAAGATGGAAGCCAAGCCAACACTGAGAGCGTCCAGGGTTGAGGTTTTCACCTGGGGGTCAAAGAAACAAGTAACAAACATGGGAAAGTTCTCAGAGGAACTGAAGTACAACGACAAAAAGAACAAAGAGGACATCCATGTGCTGAAGGGCGCTGTCCCAGGACCATGCCTGCTGAGCAACAGCACCGCAAAAGCCATGGATCTCATGACCATGACATATGACAAACGAAAGACACACTGAGCGTAAGTGAAGAGAAGATGCAGGGACCAGAGAAAGAGGAAAAGAACGGGAAGGAATCACTGTGGGAACAAGCACAACGAGGAGGGGCAGTAGAAAGAGAAGAGCCTACACACCACTGGGCACATGGCAAGGAGCCAGGAGCCGACGAAGAGAGGCTGGCAAGAGGAGAGCAGAAGGAGGACAACCGACAAACAGAAGCAAAAGTTGATGGCAGAGAACAGCGACCACAGGAGGAATGCGAGGGAACAAAGAGACTAAGCGATGAAACGTAGGAGTCAAGGACTGGGGAGGTGGGTCGACCGGACCTATGGACACTATCTATCACCCTCTCTCTCTCTCTATCTCTCTCTCTCTCTCTCTCTTTCTCTCTCTCTCTGTCTCTCTCTCTCCCTCTCTCTCTCTCTCACCACAACGATGAGTAAAATGCTGTAAAGGGGTGAGAGGGCGGAAACTGATCAGCAGAACTGTACCATGAACATTTGTTTGCAACAAAAGGGGAGATGTCGTGACCCGACAGATAGGGCGACCGGACAAGGGGACACTAGGACCCTGTGGGTCATTAGGGAGGTGACCAGGTCACCGGACACCACATACGGTTAGGGGACAGGAAGGACAGCAGATTGACCAAGACGAGCACCAGGACGGACGTGCATGTAACCAGCTCCCAAAGAATATAATAAACAAAGTATTGTATAACCAACCTGTGTCCGGAGTGGACTGTGCTGCCTGGCGCCCATCGTAGAGAACATGACAATGTGGAAATACAGTGTGGGTACGAGGACAGTGTGGGGTGAAACAGTTGGTTAGCAGTGTGAGAAAAGGGGTGGTGTATGGCGTCTCATTCTGTGTGCAGATCTGTCAGCCACTATCTTCATCGCTCCCCGTATTTGTAGCTGGTCAGTGTAACATCTAATACACCTACAGCATATTTTTCAGAATGGTTTGAGAGTTCCTATTAACTCATGTTTCTCTGAGTAGTATCTCATTTCTGGTGAAGGCCTTTAATCAGTTCTCCTGTGCCTCTAATCTAGATCTTTTAGAAGTTCTTGTGGCAAAAAGGCAGAGGATTACGATTTCTGTAGTTGCCAATCTCACCACGTCTTCTTTCAATGCCTACACTTCTACATTTCATCTTGACCCATGCGGAAGGGACCCCAGTGGTCACATTTTCAGTGTGGCATCTATTGAAGTGTATAGTGCTTTATTGACAATGGGGAGCTGTTTACCTTTGCCATTCACCTTTGCACAGAGCACTTTACCAGCGCCAGACCGGACCACAACGCCCAGCAGCCTTTGCGCCAGGAGGCGCCAGCGCACATTGTGTGCATTAGGCGGCCCTCTTAAGCAGGCATGGGCTCCCGCGGTGGCGGGAGCCGTTTACCTTTGCTGTTCACCTTTGCACAGAGCACTTTACCGGAGCCAGGGACCAGACCGGACCAAATAACGCCCAGCAGCCTTTGCGCCGGGAGGCGCCAGCGCACATTGTGTGCACCAGGCTTTGCTCTTAAGCGGCCGTGGGCTCCCGCGGGGGCGGGAGGTGTTTACCTTTGCCGTTCACCTTTGCACAGAGCACGTTACCGGTGCCAGGGACCAGACCGTACCACAACGCCCAGCAGCCTTTATGCCAGGAGGCGCCAGCGTGCATTGTGTTTTCGTCAGGCGTCGCTCTTAGGCGGCCGTGGACTTCCGCAGCCGCGGGTTCTCACAGCGCGGGACGCACGCTGGTGTGCCCGGGCCGGGCCCAGGCCAAGCACGGGTCAAGGGTGGGCCCGGCTGGGCCAACCCTCTTAATTCTTTGATTCCAGGACTGTCTACAATACTGTGGTGAGCTATCATTTCCTATCTACCTCCCTCACAGTTATTGCTCTGGTGTCATCATCATGAGTAAACGTAAACTGGGTGCAGGACAGGGCATCTCAGGGACACTTGACGCCATTCTATTGAGGGCTGAGTCTGCACTTATCCACCAGATACAACTTACGGACGCAGACTATCCTTGGAGCCCTTGCCGTCACAGTCCAGACCTGGCCCCGCAGAGTTGTCTGCCTCAATTAGTCATTAAACGCCCTCCTCCCGAATTCTCCTGATTTGGAAAGCGGACCTGACAGGCTCAATGCAATCACCAGAGGACGGAAAACTGCTTTAAGCCCTGAAACCGTCAATGAACCCCAGTCAGAAAAAAGGAAAGGGCGAGGGCATCAGAAACACCCTAAAGCCGACCTGAAATCAGTTGGGAGGAAGCTCAGATCCACTTCTAAAGACAGGGCTCTGGATAAAGTGCCCTCCGCATTTGCTGTACATTCTCCGACTGAGAGGATACCTGAATGTGGAAATGAGGAGGACTACTGGGGTAGATTAGAGACTCTGGTGTCAGTATTATTAGATCTATTACTGCAAAAAATCACTCTGGTGGGATCTAGACTTGCAAAACTGGAGGAACTTGTCACTAGTAAAATCACAGTGCATACAGACCCTTGTAAAAGCAGAGGGGTGGACAGTATATGTAACAGGGAGACGGACAAGAGGGTGTACCAAGCTGGGACTAGCTCTACAAAGGGGCCGGCTCAAAACCTAACCATCAATACAACTACTTTGACTAACACTTAATCCACTCCCAGTATAGCTAAACCGCCCACTCGGTCTGGGGCTCCCCCGGCAGATCCAGCAGACCTCCATGGCCATTTGCAAAGCAGAGATGACCCTAATGTGACTAATGTTCCAGCTTTTACAGCTTCCACAGGGGTTGGAGGGACCAGTCCAAAGACTTTAGAGCATCAGAATTTCACTTGTGGTAACTTTATCAACCCAACACAAAATCTACACTTGCAGCCAGAGGCAACCCCTTATACGGTTGTCCTGGCAAATGTTCCTTCCCTTTCACACAATGCCTATGAGCATTGTTCCACCTTAAGGAACACGTCATTGCATTTCTTAAGCTCTAGGACTTGTATCAATGATATGCTCTTCTCTGAATTTAAAATGGCCAGAAGAATAGGATGGGTGGGCAACTCAGAAAAAACCCTAGGGGGGAGGCTGCGTAGTGTTAACCTTTAGCTCACCGTTGTTAGTGCAGACAATCCTTGGTAAGGCTGGCAATCGGTTTGTTAATGCACAGGATATAAACATACTACCACTGGGCTTTTACCAACCCCCTAGACCTCGCTGGCACCCACCTGTGGAGGTGAATCACTTAGGGAATAGGCTGCCCAGATATCTGGTCCCCGTGAGTAATCATTTTAACGATCTGAATCCACTCGATATGATAGACTGACTGCCCATGGACTTTCTTGACCATACCTCTCTTCATTTTGGCCTTTACCATGAAAAGAGCAGCCATGTTAATCTACAGAACAGTAATCCCGCCTCGTCTCATACAGAAAGAGATAAAAGCCTGCCTTTTCCTGTCTTATGGAAGCTGAAGGATAGAAATGTAAGTAACATTAACCCGAACCTGGAAGCCCCAAACGAAGACCTAGCACACCTAGACACAGAACATGTAAGCAATAACATAGCAGGGACACCAGGCAGACAAGTGGCCACAGTTAATGCTGAACCTATTAGCAGTCAAGTATACTGTAATAAAAATGTAATGGAACATCGCTGGTATACACTCCAAACTGAATGATTCTATGTGGTGGGACCTCATTATAACAATTAAGATAATCTGTCTCCAAGAAACATGGTTCAAGGAAGTACACCATCTCAATGGGTTTAGGACTCTCCATACATCTGCTGTAGATGGGGTGAGGGGAAGGGCCAAAGGTTGGTTATGTATGTATGTATCAAGTAGTCTCAACGTTGTAAATATAACAATGCCTGTAAGTAAAGTGTACTATCAAATGATTGTCATCCATGTTGGCGGGAAAAATTGTATCACTATAGCTAACTTTTATAATAACATTTCTCCGTGCAAATTTGCATCCACAGTCAAAAAACTAACCAGTGACTTAAAACTTAACAGCAATAATAAATCAAAAGGTACTGCGTTAGTGCTGGTAGGGGACTTCAATTGTGCACTGTGCCCCTATGCATGTTGTTTCTCAAATGATGAAGGGATAAGTAATACCCATTTCCTGCACTCTATACTGGGAGAGATGTTTAATTAATTCAAATGTAGCCTTGATTTGGGTTTTGTGAACACACTTTGCCCACTCTCTGCCCCCATGCCGTGGACCTTTAATGATAGAGGTTTATACTCCACAATAGATTTTATTTTAATATTGAATAGTTATGCGCACACCGTTCACTCATTTGCTGTTAATGATATTTCTCTGAGTGATCATTTTCCCCTCTGTCTTTCCACTCTGTTAACTACAAGTAGACATACTAGCCATAATGAAGACGACCAGTTGCTAGAAAACATAGCCATTGGGAAATAAATGGATACTTTCTGCGCTGGTCGATGGTAGACCAAGACGCAATTACTAAGGTCGTGGTCACTAAATGTAATTTCGCCCTTAAAATTTGTCTGAGTGAGTCAGTCGCTCCAGACACTATTTTATCCTCTTTTAAAACAATTACTGATGCAGTAAGAGAGTCCTTGTTAAGGGGGAAATGTAATAACACCCATCAACGGGGCTGGTTTGACTCAGGGTGTACCTCAGCACATTCTAGATAAAAAGTTGCCCTACATGAGAGCCCAAGAAATTTGGATAGAGTAAGAAAGGCTTGGATAGATTATAAGCAAGCTATTAGAACTAGGAAAGCTATCTTGAAGAACAAGGCCTGAGAGGACCTACCTAAAGCACCTGTTCAGAAAGATAGTACGGCATTCTGGAAGGCGGTCAGAGCACCGTACTTCATTAATGTAGGAGGACCGTCTATTGAAATCGCCATAACTTAAGATCAGTGGATTAAAAAATGTTCCAAACTGTATAATGGCGAGGTTAATCTTGATGTGACAAGTAGTTGTGGTGAAGAGGACCACACTCTGGTGACAACATTTCCCCACTTAGATTTGCAGATTACCTTGGACGAAGTGAACTGAGCACTTTCTGCAAGCCAGGGTGGCAAGGCTCACAGCCCAGATGGGGTACCTGTGGACTTATATTAGTCAAATATCTCCCTCTCGGGTCCAATATTCATCCAGGTAATTGCTGCTAGCTGTTGTACCCCGTTGTTATCTGCCTGGTTGGAATCCACTGTAGTCCCTATTTTTAAAAGGGACCAGCAGGATCCAGGATGCTATAGACCCATATCTTTGTTGGATGCCATGACAAAAATAGTAGGGCGTATATAACTAGAATGCCTACAGGACTGGGCTGAGGAACACTCACTATTGTCCAATTTACAATATGGTTTCCGCTCAGGCATAGGGACAGTAGAGCAGAGTTTAAATCTTTCAATTCTGGTGGGGAAATATCCCAGGCCGAAGAAGTGTAAGCTGTTTTTAGCGTTTGTGGACCTCACAGCAGCCATCGACTGTGTGATTCATAGTAAACTCTGGTCAATACTATAAGACATTGGGGTTGATGCCCAGAATATCTATTTTCTGAAACGTTTTTATATTTATGCAAAGGCTCGTGTATGCTGTGGTTTACAGGGCGAGTGTTCTGCCCCATTTTCAATAAGAAGAGGGTCAGGCAAGGGTGCGTTCTGGCCCCTTTTTTTTTTAACCTCTATATAAATGGATTGGGCGATGCACTCCTGAAAGATAATCAAGACTTTCCCGAAGTAGCTGCACGCCCAATACCAGCACTTTTATATGCAGACGGCGTGGTATTGATGTCCCGTACGCAAGAAGGTCTCTAGAGTATTTTAGAAAACTTTTCTAGTTTTATGGAAGATCTAGGATTAAGACTGAATACCTCAAAGACCTTTATTATGCGGTGTGGCCACGGTAGCAAGAAGTGCAGGGATATGTTTGTGGCAGGACAGAAGATTGGGGTCACTATGAGATTTTCATATCTAGGAATTCTCTTCGACCAAAATCATACTTGGGGACTAGCAGTTTCAGCCAAAAAAATTAGTGTTATTAAGATCTATAAATGCCCTGACTAACTTTGCTAAAAAACTAGGTAGAAGACCATCAGTTGAACTGATTAAGATTTATAAAGCTAAGTGGGTCACCTCCCTGGTTTATGGGGCAGGGGTCTGGGGATATGCTGACCTGCTTCCTATTCAAATGGCTGAATTTTTTTTTTTAAAGATATATTCCGTCTGTCCCGAATAGTACTTCATCAACTATCTCTCATGCAGATCTGGGTCTTCCCTCTATTTCAGATTTAATAAAACTCAAGCCAGTTCTCCTATGGCACAGGCTCTGGACCAAGGATGAAACAAAGTTAAATCAAGATCTCCGGATAGATACTCTAAAATTAGAAGGGGCCCTGAAGATACCATGGCTGAGATATGTCAGGAGTTTCCTACAAGATTTAGGTCACTCGGAATATTTGAATAATCCAAAAACTATTGATATAACAAGAAAGGAACCGAAGAAGGAGGCCCTTAGGCACTTGAGTACCATCAGAATATCCACAGACATTATTAAACCGACCGTTATGCATAATCAGTCGATTTTAACCACTTTTTATATTCAGCCTTATTTAACCATTGTACCAGGAGTTTATGATAGATTTCTATTGAATAGATTCAGGCTGGGGGTTTTTCATAGACTTGTGACTATCCCCAAAATGAGCGATTGGGCAGAAGATCTTAATCTGTGTACCTGTGACAGACACTCCATGTCACACATTGTACTTTTTTGTAAATTCTATCAAGATGCGCGGAAAGTCTGTTTATTGCCGATTTTGAAATCATTGGGGCTTCGGCAATGCCGACCGGATTTTTTTGCATTGCAACGTCTGGACAACGTTCACAGTGTTTTTAGGATTTTAACTTTATTTAAACGAGTCTTGAAACACAGGAAATGCATGTTAATTTAATCTCGTTTTATCTGTAACTTGAAACATGATATATCTCGCTTTATACAATATTTGCTATGAATTATGATTGAGATTCCTAACTGTGCGATATTATATGTATGAACTTAATTGTGATTTTATCTTATGAACTCAATTGTGTTTTTTTAAATGTGATTTGATGATTGTTTCACATGGCAATCGAATAAAGCTTGCCTTGACTTGACTTGACAATGATTACTACAGTGCACCAGTATGTTTGTGTACAGTAGCATTCCCATAGCATGTGTTCAAACCCCGATTTCTGTAAGTGACATCTAGGGCTAATTCCTCTACTTGAGGCAATTTTTTTTAACTCTTGCAGGAGATAGGTATGTCCTATGTAAAAAGTTGAACTGCATTAGTCTGACACTGCTGTTCCCGGATATGATGGCAAAAGCTTCTGCTGATTTGACACAGATGCCTCTGGAGAGAGCTGTCATAAGGTGGCAGAATTCTTCAAAGATAAAGTGACAAAAATTTACGACACCTTCCCGATAGAAGCATGGTAAGGAACTAGTATGACAGGTGATAGCCAGCCAAATTTTGCCAGGGTAATTCTGGATGAATTTAAGATACAGGAACTTGAAGAAATTACCACCATATCAAAAAGGATAGAATCAGGATCCCCTCTGGACCCAGCTCAACCGAAGATGATAATGCAGGGAGCAAATGTAATCATGCCATATATTTCTGAGCTTAACTCACGCTCCTTCCAAAATGGTGTGGTCCCCACAAAATGGAAACAGGCCATTGTGAACCACTCAAAAAGAAGCCATCACTGGAGCATACAGTACTGGAAAATCTACGCCTTATTTCACTGCTGTTGTTTGTAGCTAAAGTTGCAGAAAAAGCTACGAATAAACAACTATTAGACCACATTAACAAAAACGACCTACTGCATCCCTCCCCATCAGGTTTCAGAGTGGCCCACTCCATAGAGTCAGCACTACTCATAGCCACAGAAATACTGAGGAAATATGCAGATGAGAGACAAACGGCCGCACTGATTCTACTAGATCTCAGTGCGGCGTTTTACACTATTTCCCATAAGCTACTCATTCAAAGATTAGAAGCGTGTGGCATAAGGTGTATGGCATTGAGCTGGTTGACATAATTTCTCTCCACATGGAGCTTCCAAGTTGCACAACAAATATATCTTTCTAAGAAGATCCCCTTGGCTCAAGGGGTCCCGCAAAGCTCAATCTAGAGCCTCACCTTGTTTAACATTTATGTAGGGCCATTGGCGGAGCGTGTGGAGAAATATGGGGTGACGATTGTCTCCAATGCAGACGATACGCAACTAATTGTGATTTTAGCACAAGACAAGGGCCAAGCATCTATCCGGTTCTCTGAATGTTTAGAAGAGATGGCAGACTGGATGTCTAACCACTGCCTCAAGCTAAAAGGGAGCAAAATGGAAGTCATGGTGGTAGGCAGGGTGCCATCCATATGGTCATCTGCGTGGTGGCCTGAAACACTAGGCCAACTGCCTCCCCCCAAAACAGAAGTTAAAAACCTCAGTATATGACTTGACTCCAAGCTGACTTTTGAAAGTCAGATTCGGAAGGTAGCTGGCAAATGCTACGGGAACATGAAAATTCTGAGGAAGGTCCTAGATTTATTACCACCAAAAGCCCAGAAAACCATAGTACATGCAGTAATTACTTCACAATTGTATTACAGGAATGTACTATATCTTGGTCCTACTGAAAAGGGACTTGCGAAATTACAAAGAGTACAGAATGCGGCACCGCGAATGGTACTGGGCCTTCCGAGAAGAGCGAATACGAAGAAGTCACTAACAGCTTTACACTGGTAGAAAGGAGAGTTGCATTCAAGGCAACGTGCCACTGCCACCGTATTCTATCGGAAAAAAAGGCCCTAGTTACTTGCCACCGTTAATAACCCAATGCATCCCAGGACGGAATTTAAGATCTATGGGCAAGGCACTGGTTACTGTACTGAGAATATTTAGAGCAAGAATGGGGGCATGCTCATTCAGTTACCGTGCAGCCAAATTGTGGAACGGCCTACCGTTAAATCTAAGAATAGAACCATGCGACAGTAGTTTTAAAAAACGGCTGAAGACATGGCTGTTCAGGCAAACCGGATAGTGTTACTGGTCAGTTAGTTCTTCAGAGCGTAGCATCACAGGCAGATGGCAGCTGCCTACCCCCAGAGCATGCATATCAGCGTGGGGACACACCAGTGGTGTAACTATGCGCTCTACAAATGAATAAATAAATAAATAAATGTATCCTATATTTAGCTTTTCCTAAAGCCTCTGCTT
Source organism: Lissotriton helveticus (assembly GCF_964261635.1). Classification (NCBI taxonomy): domain Eukaryota; kingdom Metazoa; phylum Chordata; class Amphibia; order Caudata; family Salamandridae; genus Lissotriton; species Lissotriton helveticus. Next base: position 491,612,587 of record NC_136057.1, on the reverse strand, counting down.
ATTATATATTAGCTGGAAAGTGATGATCTCAATGTCTCCATGACCTTATTGTAGAGTTGTGATACTATTCTCCTTCAGTTCCCCATGTGAGTATGGTCGCAGGTACCCTATCTGTGAGAGATTCAGCATTATTCCTCAAAAAGTTAAGAATTGTCCCAATGGCATTCCAAATTTCTGTTGCATTTCAACAAAATGCTTGACAAAACCTTGAGCATCCCATCCGCCTACATTTTCCCCACCACGCCTCCTGCACTGGCCTATGATCAGTCGTGGCCGGCATGACTAGCGGGTGGGTGGGATGAGGGGGTCACGCACGGGGGGAGTAAATTTTTTTTTTTACTTACCTTCATCTGCCCCGTCCAGTCCCGCTTTGCGTCCCTCGAGTCCCAGGAAGCAGCCAGCCTCCCTCCCCTCCCCTAAGCCAATCACAAAGCTGCAATGGCAGCGTTGTGATTGGCTGTGACGCCAATCAGACAGGTGTCAATGGAAAGGCCATTTTCTCTATGTAGGCTGCATGCAGCCTGCATGGGGAAAACGGAGAGTGTGTATGACTGTTTGGTCGGCCCAGGGGCCAACCAAACAGTCAGTACCCACAACAGTGGGCAAGCCACTCCTCCCCTGCCCTGGAACAGGACGGCCCATCCAACCGCCCCAACCAAACCCTTCTGCTTTCTCGCAGTGCAAGAAGCAGAAACATTAATAGTATCTATAATACCATTTTATGTTTCTGCTTCTCGCACTGCGAGAAAGCAGTGGGGCGTCGCTCCTCTGCCCACATGGAGGAGCCGCCCCGGCCTATTATACTTGCAGGGAATATTCCACTTGGTTCTGAGCCCAATGAGTCAGACACCAGGCTCTTAATTTAGGGGACGTTTAGTGTTTAGTCTCTTGCAGAACACTTCAACCTGCGCTCACTGCAACCTCCATCAAGAAAGGTTTTGCCTCCTAAGTCATGGCCCCACTTTGACGAACATGCATCGTAAACACATGCTGAATGTTAGACATAGATTTCTGATAACACCTAACAGTCAATAAGCTGATGTGAAATTCGACATTTAAGTGATATGTGTTCTTCTGCTTAGATCAACGTAGTAAATAACCAGTATCACAGAAAATTTCCATGTAAGAATAAAATCGCTCCATGAGTTAGGAAAACGGATAATGATAACACTAGAATGTGTAACATGAGCATTGACAAGAAAAATAGGTGCTACATGAGGTTATGTTATGACTTGCACTTCTTAAAAGTTATTTTCTGATGTACTGTTAAATCTTGTATCATGTATTAACATATAACGTGCAAAAGAGACTTACAAATTAGTGAATACATTTTTTTATGAGTACTCTACACTTACATAATTTAACTTCAATTAAAAAAGAAGTGATATTAATATGCTCGATTGAAGAATTATTACATTGTTCTATGAAATGTGAGATTCATATTTTAGCACACATTCATGGTGCATGAGCTGTGTTCCATGAATGCCTCAAACTTTGCTTCCTTTCCTAGTATTAACTTATGAACTGAAAAGTCTGAAGCCTATGGGAATCTTTTGTAAAGTTGCCACTTCTGTTCTAACACTCAATCACCTTCTTTCACGTTTGAAACTTTCTTGATTAGAGTTGCAACAAAAGTGTTACTTCTTGGAGCACATGCTTGAGAATGGACAGACAAGGGATGAGAGCATGAAATTGCCTACTTTTTAAATGCAACAAATGATCATATCACCAAACTACAGTGGCTCTAAGGAAATAGCGAATAATGGATTACTTAATTATTCTGGATCTGTATACTTTTACCTACTACATCATCTGATCCAATTGTGGACAACCAATGGGACAGAGTGGTCCGACAAATTTGGTGATGTCAAGGGGTGTAAACCTGGAGTATAATTGGCTACATTTTGAATTAAGGGGCATCACCCCTTTTCCCATCTTGCGGTATAGAGACTGATGTTTGGGACTTCCAGAAACAACTCGAACTGTGACTTAGTACAGCAATTTCCTGCCCCTGCAGGATTTTCCATGCTAGTGTAGTGGAACCTTTTCGGCTAAAAGGGTTCCCATCAGAGCAGCTATGGCATTGACGCTGCAGTACAGACAGAGGCAGAAAATTCTGTCATTGAACTGAAACTGATCATTTGGAACTTACTGAACTTTCCTAATAGTGTTGGTATGAGACGCAACTGGTTTCCCTACTATTTCATTTTCTGTAGGATAAAATATCCCGCGGCTGAGGAAGACAGTTCCTTCATATTTGGAGCTTGCAGAATTTTGCCATGCTTATTAAATCTGATCTAATTTAAATTTAGGTTTTGTCTAATTATTTGAAAAATCTAAAGAAATACAAATTGAGGTAACCTTCTCACTGATTCTGTCTCATTATTTTTTATGGCTACGTTTAATTTGATTTAGTGATTACTTGAACTGTTTAGGGGTATTACCTTGGAAATTATATTAAATATTGTACGTTAGCAATTATCTTATTCCAGGTCCTCATATGCAAATTGTTCATCCTCTAATATTCCAGTCACTTACAGCACAAAACAAGATCCATCAGAGGACCGAAACAATTCAAAATGTAGCTAAAGTTAAAATTAGGAGAGAAAAAATAAACTAAATGAAATAATTTAATGAGGCCCAACACTTTAACGCTATGACAAGCTCAGAGACGTCTGTTGGTAGACCATCTGAACCAGTAGTTTTGTTTTTACTCATTGTGCAAATAGCATCTCAGGCATCTTCACTAGGTATTACTGGCTCAAGTCCCTCTCAGCTGTCATCAAGTATTCTTCAAGACAGGTGGTTTTTGGCGCTGGGCGTGTGTTATAAAGCTGTTGTTAAAATAAATCAAAGACCTCTATGCATGTAGATGTTAGTCAAACACCCGCAGCTGTTCCATTGCAGTCACCCCAGATTAACATTTGTCAAGCAAGTTTACTTTAAAACTGTCCTCTTTTGCATTAAGGCATCCCAGGTTTCTCATGATGTTCTCTAGGATGTCTAGTTTTCTGACAATTGTGTCCTGATGCCTTTGAACAATTTTGTACATAAATTTCTCCTTTCTACAATTCAGAAAAAAATCCTTTCAGTCCCTGTGTCATTCACTGTATTCTCCTTAAAATAATTATCAATAACTTCACTCTTTGAATGCGACATCCTGAACACTGGCTGCCTGCAGCTGCCACAATGGTATTCCTGCTAAAGGAATGCCTCATGCTAGTGTAGGAATAAGGGGTTGTTGTCAGGAAGTGGTATACAGTTGTGTATGTTAATAGTAAATGCTCGCAACTCAAAGTATCTATTTAGGTATATAATGTATGCACTGGGAGACTATTAGGAGAATTCTCTGGATCCTGGTTTATATGCCATCCTCAGATTCCAGTTTCCCACCCCTTTGCTATAGCTCTAGCGTTTGTGGACCCTACTGTGTTTCTAATTGTGGCAAAGAATTATCTTTATCAATAATCACTACACAATTGGAATCGTCACCCCAAATGACACAGTGTGCCCCACCTCTGCATCTTTCAGTGAGATTCACTGCAGCCATTCCTTACATTAAGGACAGGTACACAAATCAATTGTATCAGGATTCTGTCTAATAGCCCTTCCACCAGGTCATACCGCTCACTAGGTTGGTCACTACTCTTCTTTCTTGGAATGGAATGCTTGCTTTCACCCATACAAGTGCTGCTCTGCATGCATAAGGCGAGTAATTTATGGTGTAAATCTTCCCAAGCCATTTATTCTTTAGATTCCCTGCCTGCAATATGTGGGTTTCCTGCAGGAAGGCTATGTGTACCGCCCTTCTCTTCAGATGTCTGCGTATTTTACTAGACTTGCTAGGAGTTGCCATGCCACAGGCATTCCGGGTAAATATTTTATACCCTGAATGAATGTTGTTGGTATTGTGTCCTGTCTTGGTGTGGACCTATGTCTTGCCTGATTTCAGACTACATTTGTGCAATATGTATCTAGAGATACAGAGATCCAGTCACTTTACATTTCCCATTGTGCTTGGGTATTGTTAGATGAATGGGTATATCCCCTTACTCCTTGGATCAACTTGATAACTGAGATGGACCACATATTTATGATCATAAATTTGAGTAATTATAATGTAGAATTTCTGACCAGGTGTTGCAAGGAGCTAAGAATTAGCCTGGAACTAATCTGGTTGTGTTGGTGTGCCTTGTTGTTACTTTCATTGCTGATCTCTGTGTTATGCGGAGACCGAGAATAAACTGCCAATAGAGTGAAGGAGCTTGCCTCAAGGTTGTTATTAAATATTCTAAAATGTATGTACGTGCAATAGCGTGGCCTGGCACTCCATCCCTGTATTGCTAGTTGTGAGAAATGTGTTTATTAAATGGGGTGCATTGTAGTCAGTAGTTTCAATAATTTAAAATAGGAAAAATCCCTTTTTTGAAAACTAAACTCAATTCCAGTAAGCATACCTGCCAACTCACATGGTGCCACTGTGTCTCACATGATTTCAGCTCCCTTCACATGGTTGCCCGGTAAAGACCCGAAATCACAAGGTGACAGGAAAAACAAGGCCAAAACCACCGTAAACAGCGGATTTTCAGCTCGTTTTTTGAGGCTATAAGCAGCCGATGTCAATTAAGAGGTGTAAAAACACCCCAGGATATCAGCAACAGCATCAATTGCCCTTTGTTTGTATTTTTCTGGAAGAGGACGGGGGCTTGGTGACGGGCAGAGTGCCTCATAGGTAGCTGTCGGCAGGAGACCCTACCTCTTCCAAGGCTCTTTCCCCTCCTCACATGGTGGAATTAAGTTGTAAGGCGTCAGGTGTTTGTTAGCTATGCGCAGAGCAGACAGGCTTAACTTAAGAAAATATGCGAGGCATTTGAAATCGCTAAAACTGTTAAAAAGTTGAGAACACAACGCAACAAAGATTCCACTCAAATTTATCAAAATAAAGACCAATTTAACGAATAGTATGACATTAAAGTAACACAAAATCAACAAGGGGAACCAAAGGAATGAATTTCTAATGATTTAAATAAAACTAGAGGGAAAATGCATTTCATGCCAATGTGGTTCAACTGATTGCTTTAGCCTGGGACCTAGGCACGATATGAGGCAGACTGAAATCATACACCAACCAGGTTTGACCTCGTTGAAGGTTTTACTTGGGACTTCAGTGGGGTAAGGCAGCAGACTGTAGCTGAAGAGGGCTCCACGATGTAGAATAGGTATTGTTTGAGGCTCCAGTGAAGCTATTGGTCTATATAGGAAAGCTCCGCACAAAGAGAAATTAAAAAATTCATGTCCTGGGAAGTTCTTTTGCTGGATAGATAATGTTGTTACCTTCTCCTTCTCAAGGTTTCTATGTTCGGATTTTTAGGAGTCTGGATTCCTGCAGTGTAGCAAGGCTGCAGGCTGTAACCAAAGAGGGATCCATGATGCAGGACACATTCTCTGTGAGGTCCTGCAGAATCGGATTTGCTGCTGCAGGAAAGCCCCCTGCCGTAGACACCTGATTCTCTAGCCCACCAACAACACACTCTGGTCGGATGGGAGTGGCCGATTTGTCTCTGTCCTCCTTAGGTCCTAGGATCCAAAAAGTTTCTATGTCCTAGGTTTTCAAAGCAAAATGTTGCAGGACCCGAGAACCAAAACCTGGAGGTCAGGACTCACTACAATCGAGGCCAACTGCAGGGTTTAGGGCAGATCCATGTTGTGTGTCGATTTAGACATGGAATTTAGATTTCGCGATTCATGCCCTTATATAGGTATAATTCACATTGCCCTTATTTCAGCATAGAATTCCAGTCCTTATTTAGGCATTGCTCATGCTAACCAAATACAGGCATGGTCAACTACATCCGATCCTCTTCGTCAAAACGAGTTCTTGAAAAACCAGACTATTAAGCCTTTAGGACTTCCCCTTGCTTGGATATTGATGACTCCAAGAACTCATTTATTATGCATTAACATCTATTCCTTGGGGGTTCGTTCATGAGGTTTTTATGCCCGACTTTTACGTCAATACCTGCATTCCTAAACACCTTCAAGGTATAAATATGCCTTCACTTGCTATGGCAATGCACAGTGCGGTTCGAATACCTACTTGCACGCGGCTCGACACAGCAAGTCCCGAAGGAAGCCAGTCCCCAACTTGATGCACTGACCAGACGCTGTCATCCTCCTCACAATCCAGCTCCAGTGTTTCTGATTCCCCTTGCGGGGTGTTAGGGATCGAGTCCCGGGAAAGAGATACCAACCTCTCTCATTCTAAGGTATGGAGCTGATTAGAACATAGAGAAACTTTTAACAACTCTTGGCATACCTAAACCAGACTAAGACAGCGCCTACTTCTTGCCTCTGACTAGACTTAGGTTGGGTACACTGGGGTAAGATTATTTTAGAAGCACCAGTTGAGTATTTTAGCCTGTGTTATTTATGTATGTATTTTAACGAATATATGTCATAGCTACAAGATATGCTATTACATTATTATTTTATCTTACTGCTAACGCTGTACGTATTATACTTCGCATTCTGTCTTATGATTGTAGCAGTTCATATCTCTTGCATAAGAATAAACCCTTTTTATTGAAACGCCCGCCTCTCTATTTCTGTGCAGCTCTGTAGAAACGAAGCATGCACGATTGACTGAGTGAATTGGTTATCTATTGCTTCCATGACTCTGAAGATACTGTTCCGATTCTAGGGTAAAAGTTGTCATGTTTATGCGGTTGTCAGAAACGAATCCCTTCTTGTTCATTCGAGAAGTTTTTAGTGACTTCTGCGTTAGCTGGCACACACAAGTAATTCAGTTTAATGTACTCGATAGAGACATACTGACCTCAGTCCTATGTCAAAACTATAGTGTATAATATTCCAATGCGCAGAGCCTATCAGGGATATAGGAACTACACTACATGGTGCCCAACGGTTTGGTAAGGCACTAAATTAACCCTAGATACTGAAGTAACTCAGTCGTGCTTTTCTCAGAGACCCTCTACTCATAATACTCCATAAGACATCTGGTGTCGGTAGGGATAATATCCGCCATAGCTGAGTAGGACGGAAAATCCTATGTATTCGCTTTTTTGGTTTGTTCAACGTTGAAGGATACAGTGTTCCAAAATATTGTGCACCTTATCTTTGTTCCCTTGAATCTTGCTCCGCAACTTTCATTAAACAAATGGCTGACAAAGTCGACAACAACAAAATCGTTGGAGTTACAGGCGACAAGGCCGCACCAGATTTTGACTTAACAGGTTTTAATGAAACCAACGTGAATGCAATAAGCATTACCCCAAATTTAAGCAGAGCCATCACTCTAAAACCTATAAAACTTGGCCTAACATCGAGAGGTGGTAGAGAGGTTTTCGTAATAGAGGCACATGAATATCACCAGACAGAGGTATTCTATTCATGGATAGTATTCCCTGAATCATATCTAGTAACACATTTGTTTCACTCCTACAAAGAAGATGATCCACCAGAGGAATATATCCCTTTCGAGGATATCTAAATTCCACTTACATAACAGGAGCATTAGCTCTGGTTTAAAGGTGCCCTAAAACAGTTAAATCATATTACCAGGCTCGGTCCACTAGGTAGACCAGGAGCATCATGGCCGGTTTTAGCCGGTTATACACCTCATCCTGACATTGAAGAAATGTCAGACATAGAATTACTTACTCAACTCAAAGAGTTAATCAGAATTTATAGACAATTGGTTCAATATGTCATGCGGACTCTCACAGTCCAACCAACCCTCGTTATTCCACAACAAACCTCTCACCAGGAGAATACACAAAAAATCACACCACAGACTTTACACGCAGTCAAGGGAAAATTGCCCACGAAATGTGAACAAATTCTGTTCTGGATAGCTAAAAAAAGGACTCAAATCAAAATGGTATTTCCAAATACCAGTCCCTATGACAAGCATAGAATTCTAACTATCTGTTTACCAATGGTGATAACACCAAATCTGGAAGACTGCACCACTTGGGGCACAGGCTTCGCTGCTATCTACACTAAAACACATGGTATTCCTTCTATGGCGGTATTACCTGACGTCCTGAAACAGATTCAAAACGAATACGGAGCAGAGCCTGCTCTGAGTTTAGGTATGAAATTACTGAAAAATTTTAACCTTTAACCAGGTCTCAACAATAATATTATTTAATATTAAAGGAGTCGCAGCATCAGTGGCAATTCGCCAGAAACTAAGGTAATTTGATGTAACAGAACAACCACAAGAACTAGCCAGAATAATTGAAAAATCCTATGAAGAATAAGGCAGAGACAGTTTGGGTGGGAAACCAGTTAAACCACAACTGTCTCAAAGTCCTGAAAAGGCCTTTACTAAAAACACTCCTACCTCTTCTAAAAAGAAGTGGGAAAATAACAAACATCAAAAAGAGAAGGATTCTCAATCCCGAGGTAGGTCTCCTCAAAATGAGCCCTCTGAAAGGAGGTATAACCTTCAGAATAGGGATAATTTGAGAAAACCTGACAGGTATCAAGATACTGATACACTTTCCTCTCGTACCTTTCAGATATCGTCATAGACATCTGAAAGAAGAGGATGGTCAGATCAAAAAGAAGAACGTGTGAAGTCCAAAGACAATTAATACGTTCAGAAAAACAAACCAAAACCTCAATTCACCAAAAAGAAGGTAGCAGGTCTAAAAATCAGACATGCCGAGGATCTTGAGGACACAGCTCAAGAACGGAGAATGGGCTCCGACAATATTGGACAGTGCAGCAGAAGTAACAATAGCTCGCCAGAACCTGAAGGGACTTCTGGAGACAGTGGACTTGAATGAGGACATTGAAGTTGAAACTGCAGATACCAGGGTGAGCTCTCCACATAGGTTATATGAAATAACACTCCGGATGGAGGGAGACATACCAAGAAAAGTGAAAGCACTCTTTTGGAGCGACTTTCAAAGGTTTATGACATACTTCTTGCAGAACAAGACTGGCCACCAGAATTTGTCAGGGAGTGCCCACATGGCGAAGACATCATTATGCCAGCCTTCTCTAACCATATTCCAGTGCATTTAAACTATACCTATGACAGGAAATGGGCAGTTGCCCAAGCCCCAGCATTATACAAAAATCATGTAGGATGGGATGAGGATTCGCCTCACCATAAGATCCAGTTAAAAAAAAAACACTGCACAAAGGTAGTACCCAATTAAGCAAGAAGCTAAAAACAGGTCGGGGAGATTTTAGATCAACTTAAATAACGAGGGATGATTGAAACTTGCACTTCATCAATGAACAATCCTTTGTTTCCTGTTTCCAAACCAGACAGAACATATTGTCTAATATTGGATTACAGACACCTAAACTCTTGTTGTAAAACATTTGCAGTGCAAAATGCACACAGTGCAACATTAATGAATAACATTGTGCGTAAAAAATATAAGACATTTCAAATGGTTTCTTTTGTCAAAACATTGCACTGAAAGTAGGTAGTTGACTGATTTCTCAATAATGGGGACACAGCGTCAATTCTGTCGTCTCCCTCAAGGATTCAAGAATAGTCCGAGGTTATTCTCAGCAATGGGTAACAGTGTTACTACAAACTTATGATGACGAGGCATTGTCATAAGTCGATGATATCTATCTGACAGACGATGACCTGATCAGGCACTTGAACAGGGTGAACACCATTATACTGGGCTTCGCCTCTGAGGGTTATAAATTCAATTAAAAAAATCAAGAAGTGTCCATCTCAATGTCCTTTTTCTAGGATATGAACTATCAAGTGAAGGCAAAAGCCCGGTAGCCAACTTTTTAGAAAAGTGTGCGCTGCTGTAACCTCCAAAAATGCTGAAAAACTTACAGATGGTTCTAGGTTTCCTGAATTTTGGAAGAACTTACATTCTAAACTACGCAGAAAGGGTTAAATCTCTCTACAAAATATTCAAACCTGATTTTAAAAATACACATTGGACAAAAGAACACACAGAAATTTTGCATTCATTACAAACAGACATGCTAGCAACAAAACATTTACAAACACGCGTAAACGTACGCAACTTAGTGATCCATATCATTCCTGGTCAATGCGGATTCACCTACTTAACTTTTAATGAAGGTGAAAAAGTACCAATTGCATACAAATCACATTTGTATACACAAAAAGAAATTGAATTCACTTCTACAAGAAAAATTCTGACAACAGTTCAAACCGCTGTAGCAAAAGAAAGAGCCCTAGCACAGGGGAAACGCATTATGGTCGTAACTCCTGTACCAGCCTTAGAGGCAGTTACAAAAGCTAGCATTCCGAATGCAAAAGCTTTACATCCAAGATGAATAGGATGGGTTAATTCTCTCACTGCAACTGATGTTGAATAGAATACGTTTTTGATCCTTATTTTAATACATAAGCATTCCTGCAATACGAACACGAATGTCCTATGCCTGATAAAATTCTACCTCTAGACCGGTATGAATGTATAATTTATACTGACAGATCAGCACAACTCGCTACGGATGGTAAGCAAGCTTATAGTGTTGCATGCGCGATCGTTAAAGGTCGTATGCGCGATGGCAAATTCTTACCTATGGTCACGAAAACGCAACCTCTAGGAGATTGTACAGCTCAGCAAGCTGAACTACAAGCATTAATAATGGCACTTGAAAATACGGATCGCGAATTCCCCACACTCATAGTGTGCGATTCCTTTTACTGTGTTCAATATTATAATGAATATTTACAGAACTGGCTTCAAAATGGTTTCAAAGATGCAAAAGGTGGCACAATCAAGCACAAAACGCTTTGGGAACAAGTAGTTCAGTTGCGAACCGGACTACAAAACACATGATACACACGCTGAGTCATCAACGTGATGGCGTTCACATTGAAGGGAATTAGTTGGCTGATGAAGCCGCGAAGGGGGCTGTGCAAGTGGTTTCTGTAGCTGCAATCCCTCGTTCAAAAACAAAAATAGACAGTGAAATAATATTGGCTGTCAATGCTTCAAGCAAAGGCAGCAGTGCAGTGTTACCTAAAGGGTTTCCACTCAAATACTCATATATAACTTATGCAAACAATGTTCAGTTTGCTCAAATCCCTGGAGTAGGGGATAGGGTAATTCCAAACATGGACCATAGATTAGGAGCAATCCTAGCAGCACATGAAGGGCTCGCCTATGCTCATGCAGGTGTTTCCGCCACAGTGTCATTATTAAAACAACGATACTGGTGGCCTGGCATTAGGAAACAGACCGGAAACTATGTCCTGGACTGTGAAATATGCCAAAAGATGAAAGTCTCTACTGTAAAACGTCCTGCGCAGACGCCCCTGTTCATTTCAGATGAACCTTAAGCTTGTGTTTATCTGGACCACTGCGGTCCCTTACAAAAGGATGGTAACTATAAATATATCATGGTCGCAGTGGACTCGTGTTCAAGGTTCCTTTGGATGTGGCCTCAGCTCTCGGCTGACGCTCGAACTGTTATGAAAGATTTGCGAGTCTTTATTGGCACATACGCAAAAGGCACACTACACTCTGATCAGGGCCCTGCGTTTAGCTCTCGAGCTTACAAAGAAGCCATGGCCAGTTTGGGCTTTGAATTGCGGTACTCTTCTGCATTCTATCCTGAGGGAAATTCTGTTGTGGAAAGAAAAAAACAGGACATAAAGCAGTCTATAACAGCTAGGGTATTAGGTTCGGGTGATAGGTGGGTCAAACATCTTCATGTGGTCAAATGTAGTCTTAACAATTTGCCAAGAAGTTCTCTAGGGCAAGTCACTCCATATGAGGTCCTATTTGGAACAAGAATGTTGGTTCCCGGTCCTTGATTGTCATGGAACGGTGTTGGAAAATAAGAAATTTGATATCAAAGATCGTTTGGCTATTTTACAGGACTTAAATGAACTAAGATAGAAACAAAGCAATATGGTCCTGAAGCAAACCCCCACTGGGGAAAAAACAACCGTCCCAGCAAGGCCTGTCTGGATCCCAAAGCTTGGTGATCTAGTCAGAGAAAAGATCACGGATAAGAAGGAACTTGAGCCTTCTTACAGACAACCAGTACCTGTCAGAGCAATCCACAGATCAAGAACAGTTTTACTGCCCACCCAGTGCTGGTAAAAAGGAGAGAAGATTTCTGTCTATCGACCAAATCAAAACACACTATATGGCCGATACTAAGCAGTAGGCCAAGTGGTCTCCGACAATGTAGCAGACTCACGCCGCTAGCTACAATCCAAGAGGTTCAAACTGAGAGACTCATCACCATTGAGGATTCTACAGTGAGAAAAGAAGGACTAAGCAACAAAGCTATGGAACGCCTCTTGAGACCCAAATAACGTTTGTCCTGCTACAATGAAGTAACAAGTGATTAAGTGGTACCAGCGATTTATATGAATCCTGATGAAATTCCAACCATTGACAGAACTGCCTCTGGCTATTACATTAACTTTGATATGTTTTCTGAGGATCCAAGTGAACCTGAAACGACGCCAGCACAAAGAACTTTCAAAGAACAAGCAACAGACTTTTTTCATCACCTGAAAAAGACTTATCTGGTTTCACCATGGATTGAACTATGGATTGTTATGGGAATATTCTTCTTTCTACTCTGGTTAGCTCTGGTAATAACTCTGGGTATGCTGATAAATGGAAGATATATTCAAATGGACACAGCAAGTAAAAAAGTGAACTTACTTCTCCAGCTACACAAATCATCCCATCGTGAACAAAGAGACTTGTCAGCAGTGAACATCACAGCCGTTCCTATACTGGATGGTACAGTTTGGGACAGAACTGAATATTACATTTTTGGCCCGTCGAAGCTTTTGAAGATTCCACACTTATTCAAGATTTCATTAAGTGACTTTATTACCTCTAATACCTTTTCTGATGATTGGGTCTTTGAGACTGTTAATAATATGATGTCAGATCTAGAAATATCTGCAGTATTCACAAATCATGACTATTTAGAGGGTTTGTCAGACAATGAACAAATGTGTTGTTATAACCATTATGGTCATCATTTCTTGCACAAATCTGCAATTCCTAGAAATGTATATATGTATAACCAATGGGAACATTGACCTACATCTCCAAAGGGTAGCTCAAAAACCTTTGCAATGAAATTTCCATATTTTCCAGGGTTCAATTTATCAAATGCTGAATCATTTTATTTTAAAAATGTGAACAGAACAGGAACGAAAAATATGTTAACAAATGCAAAACAGAATTATTCTGCAGCCTTTATTGCCCAACTGTCTAGACATGGTTTTGACTTTTGGAAAGACACCATTGAGACAAAAACTGTCTGGGGTACAAAAGATTGGCAGTGGAGGGGGTAGAAGCTTTTTTTAGAGCCTGTCTCATCCCTGAGCAAATTATGTTTTTGAATGACACTGTCTAACAAACTTCTTACTTTGGGTTAGCCAAGCTCAAGGACATGAACACACCGACAATACCTATACCTGCAAGTAATAGCACAACACGGGGGGAGTTTGACGTACATATTTCGCAACTCAACAGATCAGATCCAGAATGGAATAAATGGTTGCTCTGACCCACAGACACAAACAACTGTCAATATCTATAAGTGTACAAAACACAGGGTTTCACTATCAATAGGCCAGACCCAAGATATGTTCAAAGACAGCATCCTGGGATAGTAACAACATATAGTGTAGGGACACTATGCTTTGATTGGCTACAGAAATCTACACTTGAGGATGTAAAACAACACTTATCTTTACTCAAAGATGGCGCAGACCTTAGGGAATTCTTGCTAGGACCAAGAAAACCGGGTCAAAAATGTTTCATATATGCCGGTATATATACTGCATATAACGAATTATGAAAGATTACCCAACAGAGACTGCAGAACGAATATGAGAAATTGATCGTATTAATTTAGGGAAATCTTTCTCTGTAGTAGACAATGGGTTAACAACTCTGTCGTCCAGGATATATTCATTGGACCGCATTGTATCTTGTGCAATAGACATCATGGAATAAGACTTGGTCATGCTGCAACATGGTCAGTCTCAATTACGTTCTATCATGCTATTAGGCTGGACGCTACAAAACCTGCGTGCAGGCTATGTGTCTTGGCATTTCATCAATACTACGTCACTGTTTTCAGAATTCAATCTCACTGATAAACAGATCAAACTGGCACAGAGGGGAGCAGACTACACAGTGCTGAGCATTGAAAAACTGGAAAGATTACCATTCACAGTGGCAGAAAAAACAGCTACTGAGTGGATCATACATGGTAAAATCACTCTGCCTGTTACAATTTTCCATTTTCAGTATTGCCTAAAACACATACCAGCAGGCAAATATGAAAGGTTGGGTAAAGAATACATCAAGACATCCTGGAATTTACCATACACATACAGATGTTGGAGTGGGGAAAGTGTTTCTTAGCGGTTCTAACTGTGAAAACGCACTCAGCAGTTCTCTCCTTTGTAAGCATGAGCGCAAAATCCGCTCCGATCGCGGATTTTGCGGATTTTTGGTAAATCCGCGATCCGCGAACTCTCGCGGATTTACCGAGAATCCGCAATCCGCGATCGGCGCGGATTTTGCGGTCAAAAGTTCAAGCCTTAGCCTAATGCATAATTTATGATGGCGCCGGCAAGCTGCCAGCGCCATCCCCAAATGGTTACTTAATTAGCTTCGACAGGAAGCTCTAACAGATAAGATAAAGCAGGGGCTCGAGCGCCTGCTTTATTTTATCAGTTGGAGCTTCCTGTTGAAGCTAATTAAGTAACTTTTGCAGGATGGCGCCGGCAGCTTGCCGGCGCCATCGTAAATTATTTACAATGCTGAAAAACGGAGGTGTCTTCTCGAATTAATATGAGGGGCAGGGTGGAGGTGTCTTCTCGAATAAATATGAGGGGCAGGGTTCATTCTGGCACGACGGTCCTAGCACAAAAAATATACCTCAACAGGAAACACTTGCGGATATCAATAAAGCATGTGCCCTAGTTGAAGCTTAAATTCAGTGACTCATTCATCAGCCCAAAAATTAATCTGCTGCTCTGATCGGTCTCTGCCCTTTTATACACACAAGAGGCATGCTCGCATGGACGCCCCGTCCGTTTGGCCCCGCCCACACACTCGAGGTGTGCACCGTCTTCCCGCCATTTACCCACTATGATGGACATTTCACTCAAGGGACCCCTGCCCACTTCGGCGCAATTGCATAGTAACACACACTTGGTCGCTGGAACTAGTTGAAGCGCAAATGCAGTGACTCATTAATCAGCCCAAAAAAAATCGTGAGCATTGGGAGGCTGGGCAGATGTGCCTTCTTCCCAAATATATCATCAAAAATCCGCTGTGATGCTGCTCTGATCGGTCTCTGACCTTTTAGACACACAAGAGGCATGTGCGCTCGCGTGGAAGCCCCGTCCGTTTGGCCCCGCCCACACACTCGATGAAGCCCCGCCCCCCAAATCCGCAAATCCGCTAAATCCGCGGATTTTGCGGATCCACGATAAATCCGCGAATCGTGGATCCGCAAAATCCGCCCATGCTTACTCCTTTGACAGGGTATTAATTTACATGGGGCCTGCGATGGTTCCACTACAAACTTATCCTGTCACCTGCAAGGCTCACCAGCTGCAGTGATTAATCCAATTTTTGGACTACTTTATTATGGGAGTTAACCTTATGTTGAATGATCACAGCTGCTGAGGCATGTTGCCAGGTATTCCATATCTAGTGACTGTTTCATCCAGGGTCACTTGCTGTATGCAAGTATTGTTTCCACAAACCAAGACAGTCAGGGAGTCACCTTTATGGCTTTACTGAACACCTCTTCTATACAAATTGATACTCTTAGCAGAATGATAGCCATTCTTTTACAAACAACTGTGCCACTGACCTCGGCCAAAGAAACCTATGATCTACAAGTCGCAAGGACTTCTGCGAGATGCATGCCCTTTTAAATACAAACTGCCCTATACATTTCTCAGAAATGTTGGATCGTATCTTAAACATGTCTGATATGAGCGGTATCGTACATCTATTTAAGAACGTATGTTCAGGACTGTTAGCACCTTTTCAAGCAGTCCTCAGAATATTTCCCAACTTCGTGCACTCTGTGTTTGGTGGACTGCCACTACTTTTTGGACTCGTTGCAGGGCTCCCATTTTTACTCCTACTGCTACGATATGGCAAGCCAAATCACCAACGCCACTCCAAGCACCATAGAGCGAGCTCTATTGGAGATAAAGTGTTGTGAGCGCATTGTTCAAATTCTAGGCTTACCTCGCCTACGAGAATTAAATACCACATGGTTTCTGTCATTCAGACCAATCTGGCAAGATTGCATCTTACCTGTTCTAAGGTGCCTGCTTTGCGGTGAAGAATGCATGCTAGACATCTGTTAACACTCCCATCAGTGATGCCTACGGATATTGATACTCTGCTGGACCCTGTAACGGCCCATGCTCTGTGTTGTCCCCAGTGGCTACCAATTCTCATGATGGCATTCATTGAGATCTCACAGACGCAAATTGCTTCTGCTGAGGTATTATTTTAGAAGCACCAGTTGAGTATTTTAGCCTGTGTTATTTATGTATGTATTTTAACGAATATGTGTCCAAGCTACAAGACATGCTATTACTGTAATATTTTATCTTACTGCTAAGGCTGTACATATTATACTTCGCATTCTGTCCTACAATTGTAGCAGTTCATATCTCTTGCATGAAAAATAAGACTGTTCAGTAAACCCTTTTTATTGAAACACCTGTCTCTCTATTTCCGTGCAACTGTAGAAACGAACCATGCACAATTGACTGAGTGAAACGGTTATCTATTGTTTTCACGACTCTGAAGATACTGTTCCGATTCTAGGGGAAACAAAGTTGTCATGTTTATGGAGTTTACAGAAACTATTCCCTTCTTGGTCATTCGAGAAGTTTCTAGTGCCCTCTGAGTTAGCTGGCACACACAAGTAATTAAGTTTAATGTACTCAATAGAGACATACTGACCTCAGTCCTATGTCAAAACCAGAGTGTATATCATTCCAATGCACAGAGCCTATTACGGATATAGGAACTACACTACACTACAGGGAAGGCCTTTTATAGCTTGGTCCAGTCCTTCAGGACTCTTCTCACATCACAGACAGCATGTTCAGTCACCTTCTAGTCTTCCTCAGGTCAAACAGTGTTCTAAAGAAGGTAGCGTGGATGCCAGGTTTATTTCTGGCATCACCTTGTTGGTGGGGTGACTCCTGGCTCTCCCTAACCAAAGGAGTAAATGTTCCAATGGGTTACCCTACCAATTTTAGCAGCATTTCTTCTCTGTCCTAGCACAAGCAACCCCGCAGTGCCCTTATCTGTCTAAATACAAGATGGTGAAACCCTTCTCCCCTTGTGCCGGACCTATGTACTCCCTCCAGAGGTATGGCCAGTGGAATGAGAAACCCCGCCTCAGTGGTCACTTCAAGCTAGTTCTGGGGACAGCTTCCTCCCAATTGGGATAGGAGACACACTGACCATGGGAACAAGCTAAAAGGCCTGTCCAGGAGTCATCTGGCCTATGATAGGTGAGGTCCTATGGAAGTAAACTGCATTCCAAGGACCTGACTAAATTTTCATTCTGATAGAGGGACAGAAAACACCTTTCCACACCCAGCCCTTGGTCTTTGTTCTTGGAGCCGTTTTCACACTTCCGTCAGAGCTTGACCATCCAGAGGGCTGCAGATAGAGTCTAATGAAAACTCGCCTCCTGAGGCTTTAGTCAGTGAAGTTAACTTTCTAAAAGTACCTTTTCCTTAATATTTATTAAACACCCACCCAACTTCACCAATGAACTTGGCTTTTGATAAATATTACAAAGAGTCCAATAATTAGATGTCTAGTAGTATCATGGCCAAATATAGCATTATCAAATGTAATAGTGCATCACAGTGTTTCTCTATGGAAGATCAGCCTTGCTACAGTGAAAATTGCTTTTAAGTGCCAGTCACTGTAAGGACATGTTCATTATTATTATTAACTGTCTGCATGCCCTTCTGTTAAATAATATGCCCCTGCCATGTGACTATAAAGGTCTATGTAGGGGTGATTTATTAATATTTAAGAGGAAGGTCAAGATGGTTTATTTGACAGGTCAAATTGCAGCTTTTAAACTGCCACATTCAAACTATTGTGGTAGCCTTGAAGCCACGTTTACACTGTCACTGTAGTGGATGGCACAATAGGTGTTGTAGTCCGCTAGAGACATTTAACTTACAGGTCTTGGATACACTTATAGGTAAGTTAAATATGTCACTAAGGAGTGTAAATAATTTCGACAATTGTAGGGGTCAGAGCACCTGCGCTAGGGCCTGGTTAGCAGAGACCCAGAGTAAAAAATCAAACAGTATCAGTCCACAAAAATGGGGCTGACCACACAAAAAGCAGGAGGAGTACTTGAAGATGTTCCAGAACACACACAAAGACACACAACAATCAAGAGTTGACTTTGTAGATGTCTCAGTAAAAGCACCAGAGGGTTGTATGAAAGGCAATACAGTCACTACCTATGATGGACTATATCCATCATCTAATCATGAAAGAGCATATTTCGAGTAGCTCTCATAAAGAGCTACACCACCATCTAGCAGATTCCAAGCTGACTGGCTCCAGGCAGCTTGGGAAGGCAGCTGACGTGCGGTTGTCCACCAGGGAGTCTAAGGCATCTCAGGGGGGTGATTCAAAGAAAGGGGTGTCAGGGGAAAGATGAGAGCAACAAGGAACAAAAGGAGTTCTCACAAGGGCCCCAAAAATCTACTGAAGAGGTGGAGTCCTGTGCATTTTCCAAATGCAAGTGGGGAGTGTACAAGAGGAAGAAACATTTTGACATCTCTGCCTTGACTGTCTCAAACCAAGAAACAAAAAGACAGACAGTCTATTCCAGAATCCCCCCACTGGTGGGCATTCCGATAGGATTGCAAGTGTGGTAATTGGGATAGAAAGTTTGCCCAGGGGTTGTATTGAAGCTACCCTAGACTCTGTTGGTGGGGTAGGTTTTGATAAGGTAGTCAATGCTGACAATGAAGTAAAAGCGAAGCCCATAGGGATCACCTATGAGATGCATAGCCAACTAGGGCAGTTACGCTGTTGATCTTCACATTAATAGACAAAAACAATTTGTTTTGTTGGGGTTTATAAATTACTTTAGAGTACTCAAGCAGCGAAAGCTTACTTGTAGCAAACACCAACGATTTAAGGAAAGAAAATAACACAACACACAACACTGTATAGAATTAAGCTGTATTCAGGAAAAATTGTCAACTATTCATGGCTGTCGCAATTTACAAATTCAATTTCAGAAGGAATAGGTGACTGAAGTGACATGTGGTGGTTGGTGACATAGACAGTACACTATATACAAAACAATTGGACGTGAAACATGGGAAGGGGAGAAGATTTTCTGTTTGTCCTTATGATTGTTGCACATATGCTACAAGATCCGTTATTCATTTAAACTGTGATCCTGAGCGTTGTGTAGACATATGTGGTGTGTTGATGTTTTGACCTTGGAGTATGCGCAGTTGGGTAAAGTGTGTCACGGTGGGTTTTCTTCTGGACAGGAGAGGGAGTAGGCAGCCTAAAGGATTAGGCTTCATAAGGTGTTTCTTATGTGCAAGGAATGATTTAAAAGTGTCTATAATGTGACCAGGCAATAACTCACCGGGATCTGGCAGGGGAAGGCGTCCGTCCGGCACTTGCTTCGTTGCACGAGAGGGGCTGGGGCAGGAGGCGGTGATTAAAAGGCTTACAAAGCACGATCCCTCAGTTTTATCAGAATATCTGTCTCCTTGTAGAAGTCACTTCTTTAAGAACAACAAAGATTCCACAGGTTTTTTTGGAACATTTCCAGCAACTCTATACTACAGAATACCTGGTGGGGGAAGGGACCATACAAGAGTACTTCAGCAATGTAAATATTCCCAGATTATCCGATTCTCGGATTGACCAGTTTAAATAGGATATAGAAACTGCTGAGAACTCGGCATCCATTAAATCTACGGCCAAAGCTAAAGCGTGTGGAGAGGACGGGTTCCCAAATAGAATTTTATAAGATCTTCTCAAATTAATTGATTACACCCTTGAAAAAGAATTATTTAATTATATCAAAAACGGGGGGCAGGTTCCCTCGTTTTTTAAGGAGGCAATTGTCATCTGCTTCGTAAAAAAGATTAGAACCTGAAGGATGTTAATTCTTATAGGCCCATCAGCCTCCTCAATTCAGACTATGAGATTTTGATGAAGGTGTGGGCTGAACGTTTTTTATCGGCTGTGCAGGAAACAATTCATAAAGATCAGGCCTACTTCATAGCAGGAAGATCTATGGCAGCTAACACGGAATTTTTAATACAGGCTTTAGATTATTGTAACATTAACTCCACCCCGGCCTGTATTATGATAGTCGATGCGGAGAAAGCATTCAATTTGGTGAACTGGAACACTTTGTTTTTTGACCTTGGTGGATTTGGCATCCCCCACAGGTCATTTTAATGCTGCCAAACATCTGTCATGGTGCACAGGCTCAGGTGGTAATCAATACGAAATGGGCAGGCATGGTAAAAATAAATCGGGGGACAAGACAAGGATGCCCGCTCTCCCCATTACTTTTTACTTTTTTATAGAACCTTTAGTTATCAGAATGCGTGATAACGCAGCAATCAAGGCTTAAATTCTTCGGTATGGCCAAATTGAAACTTTTTGCAGATGATATTATTTTATATCTGAAGCCCAATAATTGCAATTTGGAAGTGGTGATGAGGGAATTAAAAAAAAATCTAATTATTTGGGGGCTACAAAATAAAAAACTGAAGTTCTCATTTTGAATTCAGATATAAACATTCCCCCCCCCCCCCCCTGCCTCAGGGTGCAAGCCGCAAAGCCAGACCCCATTAGAGCAGTGGCTTTTACTCCCCTTGACCTTGGTGGGACGGGTATCGCTTATCAAGATGTCGATACTCCCATTACTCAATTTTCTTTTATTTAATGTTCCTATTAAAATAAATATGGTCTTTTTCAAAGAGATGGAAACCCTGATCAGACAGTTTGTCTGGGGGAAAAACGCACCAAGGATTAAACTCACAACACTACAGCTACCGATTGAACAGGGAGGTTTGGCTTTACCCCATATATGAACTTATTACGATGCTGCTCTTTTGGATTTATTAGTGAGTTTATTGGGTTCAAACAGGCTTAGAGATAACTAATTTGTTGATAAAATGGTGCAGGAAACAGGTTCTCAGATTTCAATAATTTTAAAAACCTCCAAACTCCTGAAAAAGACAAGATATAAGACACTAACGGACTATTCCACTAGACTTCAGTCCTTTTTCAAAGGGACTGGCTCCTCTGGATTGTAGTACTTGAAATTGAGGGAATATAAAAGTCTCGACCTTCAAATTCAATCATGCCACTTGAGAAAATTGGGAAGGCTGTGGGCTAGGAAAGCTAAGATATTTTCCAATTCAAAACAGGGTAATTTCGTGGCAGGTGGTGTTGCTGAGTAATGGGAATCAGAGGAAGCCAGCCTTTTTTGAATATTTACAAATTGTTTATTTCTTTAAAAATCTGAATGGTGTTTTTGATACGCCAAATAAACTAGTGATAGCACTCTTCGGGGCTAAACTTAATAGAATAGGAAATTGGTATCGTTTGTTACGAAATAAGGGCCAACTCCCATTGATAGAGAATCATTTGGAAAGAGTGACCTGCGAAACACAATTCACTTTTCTAATAAGGAATGTGAAGCTGTGTGAAGTTTAGGAGTGTGACTCACTGATTAGAGCGGCAGACCCTGATGCAGAGGTCTGGCCCAGGACCAGGGTTCAATTCCCGACGCGGTAGGGTCCTGAGCCCAAAAATGTCCACGGACTCGATAATTCTCACCTCGGTGCCTATTCTAACCATGGGGTCCCACGCTGCAACTCTGGGCAATAGTTGCTTAATCTCCACTACGGCGGCCCACCCGCTGCGGGATGCCTGGCTTTCACCCTGGGGATACCCAGTAGGGGTTATCTCACAGGGAAAAAGCCAGGACGGGTTCCCAAGGCAAGCGCCTTGGTGCCTTCGGGTGATACGTGCGCTATATAAGTCGCAATACATTTACACATATATGTTGGTCAGGAAGCAAGTCTCAGAGAGCAGCCAATTTTAGAAGAATGGTTTTCCTATCCCTTGGCTGGCCTACCTTACTCCGAAAGCACTCAATAAAAGGTACCCGGAAGCAGAAAATAGCTTCTTTCTATGGCGGAAGGAGAAGGGGGCTGGCTGGATATTTTTTATACATGTCCTAGGTTGGGATATTTTTGGGAGGCAATCTTCTTGGCCCTAAATAGGGCATTTGAAAATAGGATAGTGCCAGAGGCCGAGGTTGCCTTTTTGAAATTTGTAGATCTAGAACAATTTTAAGAGAAACTGAAGCAATTTTTCTCTCCATTACTTCCTTGGTAGCCCACTCCCTAATTCTCCAAAATTGGAGGTCTAGGGATGTTCCCACTTACGATAAATGGCTAAACAAAATGAAAAGGACGCAGGCTTTTTAAGAAGCCTACGCGAGACGGGTGGGAGCCTCCAGGTAATTTAACGAGAATTGGAAGTTTTTAAGTGACTTGGAAAACCCGATAGAGGGATAGTACTACCTGGAATGTAGAGTCTAGATGTGGTTTTATCATTCCTAAAATGTTTGGAGGAACTAGAAATATGCTTTGCTAAGCTCTTCAGCACTTTAACTTTGTAATCTAACTTCTTTGCACCAGCACTTGCACTTTCTCGCATTTTTGCACTTTGGTATTATATAATCTTTTATCACTCTGCTTTCGATAGCTGTGTTTTAAACCGTTTTCTCTGCGTTTATTTTTGCCATTGGTCTCAATTTAGAATTTTGGAAGATGAAGATATCATTTTATTTGCACTAATGTTTGCTCATATGTTATTTAGATGTTCTTGATGCTCTGCTCAATAAAAAAATAAAGAAAATAAAATAGTATACATACTGCCAACATAATGGTCTGCTTGCCTGATTTAGATGCGGGCAAACCAAAGGTTTGGCTACGGTGGTGACTACTCCATCACTCCCACAGCCAAACCTCTCTGATGGCCTGGCAGAGTAAGGGCTGTCAGAGAAATGGCTAAATGTCTGCCCATCACAAATCACAAAAAAGGGGAGAGGGTCAAAAGTAAACTCAACCACCCCTAAACCCCCTAAGCAAAGTATACACACATGGAGGGGTGGAGAGACTAAAGGACACGTGTAACTTCAAAAACAGAAAAAAAATACAACTGTTTTGAAAAACTGCCCTCACTCACACACCGAAGTGTGTGACATGCTTCATCATCGGGTCTGCTTACAAAACGCCCTGGTGTAGCCATGCTGCTTGTGCCAACATGTTTCGACCGACTTACTGCGCCTCAATAGGTCACCCAGGTCTTCTTCAGTACGTCTATCTTTCCCAGTCCTGGTCTTGGCCCAACCGCAATTCGGTCAATGTGCCACACAATAAAAACAGTCTCTGGAGATCGACACGTGTAGTGGAGAGTCCCAGCAACACGGGATACATATACGAGTTTATCAATATTACAAACTCGAATTGGCTTCCGGCAGGGAGTTCACCCAAGAGACTGCGCGGTGATCCGGAAGCAGGCAGCGCGGAGAAGGTTCACCTCCGGAACATTTGTGTTCTTGGGTGACCTCCCTGCCGGACGCCAATTCGAGTATCAGGAGGGGTGTTATGAGAACTTAATCTTCTCTTTTAAAACGACCCATCCTATTTCTTTTTAATCCTGGTTGAGGAACCTATGAATAAAGGTTTGATTGGTATCCCCAAACCAGTTTTAGAGCACTTCCTCATTAACTGCACTTTTGTCGTATAACTATTCCCAGTCACAGGGTGATAATCACTATTTTTATCACTATATTTGTTATATATTTTTGTGTATGTTGTGTCTTGTGATTGTGTATATCTTTTATTATTTTTTACCCCTCCCTTATGCTCCCCCATTAGTGTGCCTACTTCGGTGTGTGAGTGAGGGCAATTTTTCAAAACAGGTGTATTTTTTTTGTTTTGTGAAGTTACACGTGTCCTTTAGTCTCTCCACCCCTCCATGTGTGTATAAATGTCTGCCCACCCAATCAGGATGAGCAGACATATAGTCATTTTGTTACTGTCCATCAACGCAAAGCAAACCCTGGTGGTGGAAGACAGTAAAATGCTAATAATGTCCCCCTCCCCCATGGGAGATGACGCACAGTGGGAGGGGATTCAAAAGGGGGTGGTGATGGACAGAGTATCTGAATTAAGCAGAACACTCCTACCCAGTCAAAAGATCAGGGCTTGATCCATCACCGTTTTTTAGCTCACTGCACCATCCCAGTTCAGAACCTGGCTACATGCAAATTAGTCTGACCCTGGCCCAGTGCATCATGGGAACAGGGCAGACCAAACTACCAAGCCAATTCTTTACTGAAAAGGAAACAAGCTTCTGGGGACCGGTTTCTGGCATTACAGCCGTCTTCGGCCCGGCTTGCTTGAATCCTGATGGTGCAGTGAGCAAGGGACTCACATCTGAGCATACCCTTCCACACTTGTGGTGGCCAAAACGATTCAAAAGGGGGTGGTGATGGACAGAGTATCTGAATTAAGCAGAACACTCCTACCCAGTCAAAAGATCAGGGCTTGATCCATCACCGTTTTTAGCTCACTGCACCATCCCAGTTCAGAACCTGGCTACATGCAAATTAGTCTGACCCTGGCCCAGTGCATCATGGGAACAGGGCAGACCAAACTACCAAGCCAATTCTTTACTGGAAAGGAAACAAGCTTCCGGGGACCGGTTTCTGGCATTACAGCCGTCTTCGGCCCGGCTTGCTTGAATCCTGATGGTGCAGTGAGCAAGGGACTCACATCTGAGCATACCCTTCCACACTTGTGGTGGCCAAAACGATTCAAAAGGGGGTGGTGATGGACAGAGTATCTGAATTAAGCAGAACACTCCTACCCAGTCAAAAGATCAGGGCTTGATCCATCACCGTTTTTTAGCTCACTGCACCATCCCAGTTCAGAACCTGGCTACATGCAAATTAGTCTGACCCTGGCCCAGTGCATCATGGGAACAGGGCAGACCAAACTACCAAGCCAATTCTTTACTGGAAAGGAAACAAGCTTCCGGGGACCGGTTTCTGGCATTACAGCCGTCTTTGGCCCGGCTTGCTTGAATCCTGATAGTGCAGTGAGCAAGGGACTCACATCTGAGCATACCCTTCCACACTTGTGGTGGCCAAAACGATTCAAAAGGGGGTGGTGATGGACAGAGTATCTGAATTAAGCAGAACACTCCTACCCAGTCAAAAGATCAGGGCTTGATCCATCACCGTTTTCTAGCTCACTGCACCATCCCAGTTTAGAACCTGGCTACTTGCAAATTAGTCTGACCCTGGCCCAGTGCATCATGGGAACAGGGCAGACCAAACTACCAAGCCAATTCTTTACTGGAAAGGAAACAGTGGGAGGGGAGCATTACATTTTTTTATGTTCACAAAGAAAATCCAGTTTTGTGATTTTTTGGGGGAAACTATAAAAAGCAAACTGTTTGGTGCCAGGCTGCATCATGCTTATGAGCCCTGCTCCAACCAAACAGCGAAATGTAATGGGGATGGAGTAATTTACTCCTTCCCTGCCAGAATGACGGACATTCTGCCAAAATATAAATTAATACCAAAGGAGATGATGGACGGAGCGTTTGAGCAAATCAAACACTCACCCCCAGTCATCTGATCTGGGTTTAATCCATCAGCTCACTCCACCACCCCAGTTCAAACACAAAAAATATAAATTAGGCCCTTATGTTTAAGTATTTTATAACCTGTGCCAGGGCTTCTTGATAATAATATGACACATTATTCTCTCCCACATTCCAATATTTGGTGGCCTACCAGATTTTAGTGATGTGTTTTTGGTGCAAGATTAAAGTTCCAGTTACATTTTGATGGTGGTTTGGCATGTAGTTCCAGTTTTCTTTTCTGGCATGTGCCTGTTTTTTGTAATTAAATTTTTTTTCACTGCACAGGCTAAACTTCTCAGGTTCTTCTAGTTAGTGGCCATCACTGCTGGAACTGTTCACTGGTTGGTCATTTCCTGATGACTTTGAGTAATACATGCAGATCTATATTCACAGACTTCAGCTCAAAGCTTTTTGCTGAGCCTGTCCTGCTTCTACTGAGCCACACTTTATGATGGCAATTTGCCCTGTGAGTATACATGTAGCACTGTGTAGAAGGTTGAACTACTTTTTAAACAGAGTACCTCTTGATTGGCTATATACAGTGCTTAATGTGAGCCTGTGATTTCCGCTGCTCAGCACAAGCACTTTAATGTCAATACTGGCTCTTATGACACCCTGCCACATGGTGGCGCTGTTTGTCTTATTTTTTGAGTAGCACAACACCTGTTGTTTAATAATTAAATATACATAAAAATCACAAATACCAGTCTAAATTGTCACACTTGTGTGAGTGTGATGGCTAATAGTGATAGTGCTGTCATTGGCAGGGCTAGGACCCTGGCGCTTCTTCTTTTATGTTTTTTTTACAAGTGAAGTACCGGCTATTAGCACTTGAGCAGTTCAGTGATGATACACTAACAACGTGTGCATGAGATAAGTATTGTGTTTAAGTAATTAGTTGTTACAAGACTGAAATGTTATGTAAAATTGAGAGCAAAATACACCCACAATAAAGAGTGTTTATTGGAAATACACTACCAAAGATGTACAGGTGCTGGTTAGTGATCAAAGTGCACATACATATGTACGAGGAGGCAATCGAAACAAAGAAGATGAATGTTTTCAATCAATCAATCAAGGGTCGGTAAAGCGCAATTACTCACCCGTGAGGATCTGAAGACGTTGGGGGAAGGTGGGAAGCAGATCCGTCCAAGTGCTGGGGGTCAATGTTTTAATTATCTAATAAAAAATAACTTTTATATTAAGTATAGCAATGTATATTTAACTAAATATGGAACCATAAGGATATGCGAAATGACTTGTACATTAAAACTTTCCTGTTGTAAAACACGTTTTATAAAATCAGCTTTTTATTTCGAGATACTTTAGGCATTGTCTTCTCATTTCACCCATAAACGGAAAGGACAAGTAGAGACATAACAGCTACCTGCACACTTCATTACGATGCTCAAACCCTATATTTACATGACAAAAACAAGCTAAAAGGTTAAGGGGTCGACTCGAAATGTATCATTGCAACCCAGTGGGAAACTGAAGCAATCGGAATTTAATGGAGCGCACGTCTCTCATTCAGCTCTCTCGTTCTCCCCGGAATATGTGCGCCAGTAGCCGACAGGCATGTAACCGTGATGGACACCTTTCCAATAGCAGTCTGTCTCAGCTGGCAACAGCAGGCCAGGATTTACTCAGCCCCATTAAGGATGCTGTATTGTAAGTGAGGACACTTAAACGATGAACTTCATGTGCACAGTAGGATAGGGAGAGGCAGGCGGATTTTGAGATTGCTGTGGAAATGCTGGTTAACAAAAATAAATGTACTCTGATGTGGTATATTTCGCATAGCATATGTCATTGCTCATGTTTTAATGCATTTCATTTGCGTTTTTCTCTTTGTCTAATGTCTAATAACAATTACAGTCGTATAAACGTATTCGTAGGTTTATCTGTTCGGAAGAAGGTTTTGGGAAAGAGTTTTCATGTATGCTATCAAACACATAGGCATGGTATGGGTGTTTGGGTGGCAAGGGCATTTTTAGGGTTTAGGGTGGTAATGGGTTTTTGAGTCACAAGGGTATTTTTATGGTTTAGGGTGGGCCAAGGGTTTATGTGTGGCTTAGGTATTTTTAGGGTTTAGATGAGTATGGGTTTTTGGGTGGGAAGGGTATTTTTAGGGTTTAGGGTGGGTATGGGTTTGTATGTGGTAAGGAAATTTTTACGGTTTAGGGTGGGTGTGGGTTGAGGGGTTGCATTTCATTAACGTTTTCCCTTTGTCCAATGTCTAATAACAATTGCGATCGTATAAACTTATACATAGGTTTATCTGTTCGGAAGAGGATTTTGGGAAAGAGTTTTCATGTATGCTATCAAACACATAGGCGTGGTATAGGTTTTTGGGTGGCAAGGGCATTTTTAGGGTTTAGAGTGGGTATGGGTTTTTGGGTGGCAAGGTATTTTTAGGGTTTAGGGTGAGCATTGTTTTTTGGGAGGCAAGGGTCATTTTATGGTTTAGGATAGGTTAAGTGTTTTTGGGTGGCTTGGGTATTTTTAGGGTTTAGGTTGAATAATGGTTTTTGGGTGGCAAGGGAAATTTTCGGGTTTAGGGTGGGTATGGGCTTGTGGGTGTAAGGGTATTTTTAGGATATAGGGTGGGTTTGGATTGAGAGGTTGTGGGGTATTATATGTTGGTTTCTTTTAAACAAATATTCAGTGAAATTCATCTGCTTTTCGAGTGCACATTCAACTCTGGATATTTTGGTGGTTGATATATATATATATATATATATATTCACTGAAAAAACCATAGGTTATAGACCATATATAGTTAGGAATTAGCATTTACAAAACCTTGAAAATTCACTGAAAAAACCATAGGTTATAGACCATATATAGTTAGGAATTAGCATTTAAAAAACCTTATTTTACTCACACAAAACCATTGAAATTCCATATATAGTTAGTTGCACTAACTATATATTGCGCACCCGCAATCCACTGCTGATGATGTCACATATTACATCATTCATGACATGGTCAGTGACATCACTGATGACATCACTGATGACATCTCAAATGACATCACTGATGACATCACTGATGACAACATCCAGTGACTATGTTTCTGTAAAGTTAAAATATGTCTTACATATTGAAGAATGAGTGGATGTATAAGTGTCTGGACGAAGGATTTAGTAGGTGCATGACTGAATGTATGAGTGAGTGATTAAATGTGTCTCACTGAGTGCATGGGTTAGTGACTAAACTGTCTTAATTTGTGCATCATTATGTCTGTTGTTCTGTAAACTGCTGCATGTGTTGATCAGTAGCTATATGAGTAACTATATGGGTTATTGATTGATTGCCCAAGTATTTGCATGGGAGACTGAGTGTGTGTGTGGCTGGATGGGAGGTGTGTGACTCTGTACAGATCAATGTGTACTTGTATCAATGATTGTATAAGAGAGTATGTATGTGTTAGTATATGGTTGAAAACGTAAGGTGCTCTATGTTTAACTGTATAGAGTAGAAAATGGAAGTGTGATTGATTCTTTACAGGACTGACTAGGTGTGTGAGTAACTCCATGGATGAGTGGCAGAGTGTGAGTGTCTGTATAGGTGTATGAGTGCATATGATTGTGTTGTAAACATGAGTGATTGTATGTATGAATGATTGTATGGGTGAATGAGTGAATGTGTGTGTAGACGTAGGAATCAGTGAGTACGTATGTAGTAACTAGTATTGGTGTGTCAATGGTTTCAAAAATTATACTCTGTTTTTAACACTGGGTGAAACAGAGGTTATATTAAAATGTGAGGAGATGCATTGTATTGTCACATGAATGATATCATCAGTGATGTGGTCATTGATGTCAAATGAGATGTCATCAGTGATGTCATCAGTGATGTCATTTGAGATGTCATCAGTGATGTCATCAGTGATGTCACTGACCATGTCATGAATGATGTAATATGTGACATCATCAGCAGTGGATTGCGGGTGCGCAATATATAGTTAGTGCAACTAACTATATATGGAATTTCAATGGTTTTGTGTGAGTAAAATAAGGTTTTTTAAATGCTAATTCCTAACTATATATGGTCTATAACCTATGGTTTTTTCAGTGAATTTTCAAGGTTTTGTAAATGCTAATTCCTAACTATATATGGTCTATAACCTATGGTTTTTTCAGTGAATTTCAATGGTTTTTTAATAGCAAATATCATAAGCTGTCGAATGTCAAGTACGTGGTAAGAATTTTTTTTTTCGTGTTTATGCACACTGATCTGCTTTGATTGCTGCCCCCCACCCCTCATTTCTATTAGGAGTACTCTCTTTTTGCAGATAGTGAAGGGTAGTTAACGCAGCCCTTTCCCCCTTTGTAATCCGTCGTGCCTGCTTCTCTCTCCATTTGATTGATTGTTCTCTTTGGTTCATTCTCTATTTACAAACAAGCACAGAGTCGCAATACTCTGTTTAGTCTTTGCAGATAGCGAAAAATCGTGTAAAAAAACAAAAGGAATCGAGCAAAATCAGTAGGCCACTAATGGGATCTCTTTTGACCTCGCTAAAATAGAAACATTAGGAACAACCTGTTGAAAATAGCAATGCGTATGTATATAAGCGGCGTTCATTTGTGTTCACAGTACCCCTTGTTGATTGTTTCAATCGAGCATTGAATTGTTCGAAGTTAATTCTCTTAACGATCTTCTCTACCTGCAAACGAGGAAGAATAGGAATATTCTATCTCCCTTTGCAGATAGTGAAGGGTAGGTAACGCAAGCCTTTAACACGTCGTACCTATTTCATTCCTCATTGATTGATTGATTGTCCGAACATTGACTGTTTGGGAATTAGTTCTTTTTGGAGGTATTCCCTGTTTGCAAATAAACGTAGGAAAATCTTTGCAAGTAGTGAAAGGGTACGTAATGCGGACCTTTCTCCCCCGTTGTAATCTGTCATGCCTATCTACTCCCCACTGATTGATGCACCTTTTTCACCCGGACCATTTACTAGAGATACGTCATCTGGCCCGACCAGAGAGCACCCCTAGTGAAAAGGACATATGCAATAATAACGAAGTGATCACTGTATCCTGTTAACAGAAACTTTACCATGAAACAACCTGGAAAGAAAAAAATAGGAAAACGAAAATCAGTAGGCCACTGATGAACATGAACTTTTATTAAACAACAAACAAAGAAACGATAACATAACGTAATGATAAAACCTATTAATGTCCTAGAAACAAGAAAACGTTAAAGTATGCCAGTGGTGAGAGACCAGAAAAACAGTCCGAGAAACCAAATCACCCCTCGCTGTCCCAACTCATGCACTCTGAAAGTTCAAAGTTTTGAGGAGTGCTTGTAACATTGTCTGAAGCCTATTTGCAATTGCTTCATCTTCACTATTCTTAAAGTAAGTGGGGGCTGTTGTGATGCGGTGCCACCCTGAACCGCTTGACGGAGGCCCCCGAGGGACGGTGTCATGTCGCGGACTCGGAGGGGGCGCTTGGCTCCGGCCCCCTCCCCAAGTCGTGTTGCCCTGGTGTGGCCTGAGATCGCCCCCGACATAGGTGGCCGGCTCCCGGGGTCAAGCGGAACTTTTTTCCTTTTGGTGACTCTTCCATTCTTCACCTTGTCCCACAATCCGTTTCACCTAAAGACACGCTGTAGTGGGGCACCCCTTTTCCGTTTCATTTGCCATTCAGCCCGCTTTTGCTACACTGTGCCTCTTCCGCTATTCAGCTGTTTACCGCCCGCTCTTTCGACTACAGCGTCTCGCTCACCATGTACTTGAGTTGCTCCCGCTCTTGCGGTGCAGCGATAGGCGGCTGCCACAGGACTCTCAAAATGGCGGCCATCTCTTCAGATTTGGGCGTGGTCCACTAAATGGGCCTGCGACACCTTGGAACTCGGACGCTTGTCTGCTAGAGCTTGGGCTCCATTCTCGAAAGCGTCCCCTCATCCTTGAAGATTCTACAAAAGTCTTGGGGGCCCCCGACTCCCGCAGGCTTCTGGTGGGGAGCGCCTAGCATGATTGCTCGTGGAATGGCCACGACGGAGCTACGAAATGGTGGTGCTCTCATGCTAACGCCAGCTTCAGTCTGAAACATCCAGAAACACTGTAGACTACCAATTCGATCAGTTCCGGTAGCGCTCCAACGTGACCCGGTAAAGAAGAACTTGCCCTCCCCTCTTTGACTGATGGTTCTTGTTGCCTGTCCCTTCTGTTGTCATTTAACAGAACTATTTAGCCTGCTGAAAGGGGTTGTGTGCCGTCCGCTGGTTGGTGGAGACATTTTGACTATATTCTGGACCTGCGTTGTCGCGTAATGCGTCATATGACGCGCCGCGTTAGAAAGTTTAATAAATTATGAAACACAATAAACAATCCTTAAAAAATAAAAAATAAATAAAAATAATCAACAAAAGCAACAGCTAGGTAATACACATATAATTTTATCTCCGCGAAGCGGAGCGCTGTTACAGATATATATCTTGTTTCTGAACGTTAATTTCTCAAAATGCACTGAAGCACATATATTGAGACCTAGCAAAGGCACATCGGGCTACCAGTCCCTACAATTTTTCCAAGTTTCGTGCAAATCCATTCAGCTGTTCGATCCTACCGAGAGACAAGATGGCGGCCGCTACGGACTGTTTGGAATGTTTACAGACACCGGAGAGCCAATCAGCTTCGCTTCGCAAAGCTCCGTAACGCGAAAAGTACACGAAGCGGTGCGCTGTTACAGATATATACTTTTTTTTAACGTTAATTTCTCAAAATCCACTGGAGCACATATATTGAGACCTAGCAAAGGCACATCGGGCTACCAGTCCCTACAATTTTGCCAAGTTTCGTGCAAATCCATTCAGCCGTTCGATTATTATTATTATTATTTTTTTTTGCCCCGCGGGGCCCTTTTAAAACCTCCACATCAAACCTAGGGGGTCAGCGAGGATCTACTATGCCCCCTTATAGTTATTTCCCCCTTTGTTTTGACCTCCTCTTGTCTCTCGATCCTACCGAGAGACAAGATGGCGGCCGCTACGGACTGTTTGGAATGTTGACAGACGCCGGAGAACCAATCAGCTTCGCTTCACAAAGCTCCGTTGCGCGAAAAGTCCGCGAACCAGTGCGCTGCCTGGTCCGCGCTTACAGATATATATCTTTTTTTAAACGTTAATTTCTCAAAATCCACTGGAGCACATATATTGAGACCTACAAAAGGCACATCGGGCTACCAGTCCCTACAATTTTGCCAAGTTTCGTGCAAATCCATTCAGCCGTTCGGGCTAAAAGTGAGGCCAACCGCCCTATGGAAATTAACATGGGAAAAACGCGTTTTGGGACCCCCCTTTTTTCTCGGCCCCCCCTTGACGAACCCCCCCCAAATTTTCAAAGGCTGCTCAGAAACAAAATGTGCCATTTTCCTGAAAATTTCAGCCAATTCCGTCCACAAACGGCAAAGTTATTAGACATAGAATTTTAAAAAAACCCATAGAGAAAAAATCCTAACTATATATACCTACTGGCGACCGCCAGTAGGTAATATATATATATATATATATAGAAAAAATCCTAACTATATATACCTACTGGCGGTCGCCAGTAGGTATATATAGTTAGGATTTTTTCTCTATGGGTTTTTTGAAAATTCTATGTCTAATAACTTTGGCGTTTGTGGACGGAATCGGCTGAAATTTTCAGGAAAATGGCACATTTTGTTTCTGAGCAGCCCTTGAAAATTTGGGGGGGGTTCGTCCAGTGGGGGCCGAGAAAAAAGGGGGGTTCCAAAACGTGTTTTTAACATTGAGTTTTCCATAGGGCGGTTGGCCTCACTTTTAGCCCGAACGGCTGAATGGATTTGCACGAAACTTGGCAAAATTGTAGGGACTGGTAGCCCGATGTGCCTTTTGTAGGTCTCAATATATGTGCTCCAGTGGATTTTGAGAAATTAACGTTTAAAAAAAGATATATATCTGTAACAGCGGACCGGTTAGCGCTCTGGTTCGCGGACTTTTCGCGCAACGGAGCTTTGTGAAGCGAAGCTGATTGGTTCTCCGGCGTCTGTCAACATTCCAAACAGTCCGTAGCGGCCGCCA
The DNA here is from genome assembly GCF_964261635.1 of Lissotriton helveticus. Classification (NCBI taxonomy): domain Eukaryota; kingdom Metazoa; phylum Chordata; class Amphibia; order Caudata; family Salamandridae; genus Lissotriton; species Lissotriton helveticus. The sequence goes on along the minus strand of NC_136057.1, from coordinate 491,578,736 downwards.
TCTTGTCTCTCGGTAGGATCGAGAGACAAGAGGAGGTCAAAACAAAGGGGGAAATAACTATAAGGGGGCATAGTAGATCCTCGCTGACCCCCTAGGTTTGATGTGGAGGTTTTAAAAGGGCACCGCGGGGCAAAAAAAAAAAATAATAATAATAATCGAATGGCTGAATGGATTTGCACGAAACTTGGCAAAATTGTAGGGACTGGTAGCCCGATGTGCCTTTGCTAGGTCTCAATATATGTGCTTCAGTGGATTTTGAGAAATTAACGTTCAAAAAAAGATATATATCTGTAACAGCGCACCGCTTCGCGTACTTTTCGCGTTACGGAGCTTTGAGAAGCGAAGCTGATTGGCTCTCCGGTGTCTGTAAACATTCCAAACAGTACGTAGCGGACGCCATCTTGTCTCTCGGTAGGATCGAGAGACAAGAGGAGGCCAAAGCGAAGGGGCAAATGACCATAAGGGGGCATAGTAGATCCTCGCTGACCCCCTAGGTTTGATGTGGAGGTTTTAAAAGGGCCCCGCGGGGCAAAAAAAAAAAATAATAATAATAATCGAACGGCTGATGACCATAAGGGGGCATAGTAGATCCTCGCTGACCCCCTAGGTTTGATGTGGAGGTTTTAAAAGGGCCCCGCGGGGCAAAAAAAAAAAATAATAATAATAATCGAACGGCTGAATGGATTTGCACGAAACTTGGTAAAATATTAGGGACTGGTAGCCCGATGTGCCTTTGCTATGTCTCAATATATGTGCTTCAGTGCATTTTGAGAAATTAACGTTCAAAAACAAGATATATATCTGTAACAGCGCTCCGCTTCGCGGAGATAAAATTATATGTGTATTACCTAGCTGTTGCTAACACCAGTTAGCGACGGCTAGTAGGAGATAGCGACCATCTTGGGTCCCACTTTGCATGTGAGTGATATTTATCACTAATGACATGCAAAGTGGGCATGCCAAGATGTTAGCGACTGGAAACAGTCGCTAACATCGCTATCTCCTATTATCAACTTTTGGAAATATTCGAGATAAGCGCGAATATCTCCAAAAAGTAACAGCTGCCCTGAGCAGTTCTTAGCCATGTTATCCAATGGGAGGTGGATAACATGGCTAAGAGTATTAGCTCGGTAATGCATGAATATCGCGGAGTTTTCAGCGATATTAATGCATTGCGCTTGTTTTTTATCGTATTTGCGATAAACCTTGATAATAGCAAGGTTTATCTGCGATAATTTCTGACGGTAAAAAAATCTTTGCAATGCATCGTTAGGGATAAATATCGCTTAACTTTGGTAATATGCCCCAACGTCTGTTAACGTTCGATTCGAAGGAAATCAGGAATTGTTGAAAAACATTGTGTGCGCCATCTTGTCTTTTTTCAAATGCCACACTTTTGTCGTGCACGGCAGCCATTTTAGATGCCTTGACCAGATCCACTCTGTGCACGCTGTCGATCCTTAGCATGGCTCCCCACCCTCGCAAGCATCTCCCCCAGGCAGTGGTCACCCCCGCTCTCTGTTTTATGCATGGGTAATAAACCTCCCCCCATCTGCGCTGTTCTTCCCTGAGAATCACACCCTGTGCCCGCCCGACACCTCCCTTTCGCCCTATTCACTACCGCACCCTCTGACACTCCTTTTCCTCTGTGTCCGATTGTCCAGGCCGGTCCTAGGCTATCAGCTAGCCCTGCAGATGTAGTTTATGGCCACAGCTGTAAAGAATCACCCGTCTTCAAAGGAGTTATAGTAGATCAAGGCCCACACTCGATGAGATCCGTCACAGCAGAAGCGTTGCTATTATCTGAAAACCATCCTGTATTGTGATTGGGGAGGGGACCGAGCGTGAAGCGGAAGATTCCAGGGATGACTCTTTGTACATCAAAGTTTTTACAATTATGTGTCACATTAAAAATATATAGCACTCCGACAAAGTAGTAAGATTATAAAACTTTAATAATTTATAAATATATACAAGAAAACAAAAATAGTAATAACATATAAACATTTTTAGAGAAAAACAACGAAGTAGCGGTCGGCTGTGCGAATAGTCCCAACGCAGCACAACGTCCAGATTTCCGGCGTCGCGGGGGGTGGGTGATCAGTAGCAAACTGTTGTGCGAATAGTTCCAAGGCAGCAGAACGCGCCGAAATCTAGATGACACAAAAGTGATGTCTAGTAAGTTGCCACCCAGCAAATAACGGCGTGGGGCGTCGCGGGGGGTGGGTCATCAGTAGCAAACTGTTGTGCGAATAGTTCCAAGGCAGCAGAACGATGGCACCAAGGTGATGTCCAGTAAGTTGCCGCACTGGTTTTGGTATCCTACAATGCTGCTCCGAATAACGGCGTGGAGCGCCCCGGGGGAGGCGGCGTGAACGGGCCTCTCCAGGTGGAGTCTCGTCTGTTGTAGTGGGGCGCCCCTTTACCGTTTCAGTTGCCATTCCGTCCGCTTTTGGTCCACTGTGTCAAAATCCGCCATTCAGCTGAGTTGCGCCCACTCTTGCGGTGCAGCGATAGGCGGCTGTCACAGGACTCTCAAAATGGCGGCAGGCTGTTTCCTTTTTGGGCCTGGTCCACTGAAATGGCCCTGGGACACCTTGGAAATCGGACGCTTGTCTGCTAGGTCTTGGACCCCATTCTCGAAAGCGTCCCCTCCGCCTTGAGAATTCATCAAAAGTTTTGGGGGCCCCGACTCCTGCAGGCTTCTGGTGGGGAGCGGCTGCCATGATTGCTCGCGGAATGACCACGACGGAGCTACGAGATGGTGGTGCTCTCATGGTGACGCCAGCTTCAGTCTGAAACATCCAGAAACAAGGTGGGGCTTTCATCGTTTGGGGGAAAAAAAAAGTTTTCATCCAATGAAAAGTGTTGTTTTTAGGTCATATGATCAAGCCTTCCATCATTAGGAAACCAAAAGTAAAATGAACCAATGAAAAGTTTTATAAACAAGTCACATGACCTGTTATGCGGCATAGGGTATAAAATGCGGAGAAAATACGTTGGCACGTGAGGCGGCGTCAGTAGCGGACCGATGTGCGAATAGGCCGAAGGCAATACAACGCGCCAAGATCCGGATGGCATCGAGGTGGTGTCATAGTTGAGAGTTCTGAGCAGCGGTTGTAACACTGTCTGAAGCTTATTTGCAGCTGCTGCAGCTTCACTACGCGCCAAGATCCGGATGGCACCGAGGTGGTGTGTAGGAAGTTGCCGCACTGGTGTGGCCATCCTACAATGCTGAAAGTCGGCGTGGGGCGCCCCGTTGGCCTGTGAGTTTGCGTCAGTAGCGGACCGATGTGCGAATAGGCCGAAGGCAGCACAACGCGCCAAGATCCGGATGGCACCGAGGTGGTGTCTAGTAAGTTGTCGCACTTCTGTGGCCATCCTACAATGTTGAAAGTCGGCGTGGGGCGCCCCGTTGGCCTGTGAGATGGTGTCAGTAGCGGACTGATGTGTGAATGGGGCCAAAGGCAGCGCAACAATATTTTCTACTATATTTCCGGTGTAGAAGAGACCACAAGGCGCTGAGATGCCAAGATCCGGATGGCACCGAGGTGGTGTGTAGCAAGTTGCCGCACTGGTGTGGCCATCCTACAATGCTGAAAGTCGGCGTGGGGCGCCCCGTTGGCCTGTGAGATGGCGTCAGTAGCGGACCGATGTGCGAATAGGCCGAAGGCAGCACAACAATATTTTCTGACTGACACCACAAGGCGCTGAGATGCCAAGATCCGGATGGTACCGAGGTGATGTCTAAGTTGCGGACTGATGTGCGAATGGGGCCAAAGGCAGCGTAACAATATTTTTTGTATGGAAGATACCACTAGGCGTTGAGATGCCAAGATTCGGATGGCACTGAGGTGATGTCTAGCAAGTTGGTGTGGTCATCCTACAATGCTGAAACTCGGCGTGGGTCACCCCATTAGCCTGTGAGATGGCGTCAGTAGCGGACCGATGTGCGAATAGGCCGAAGGCAGCAGAACGCGCCAAGATCCGGATGTCACCGTGGTGGTTTCATAGTTGAGAGGCACTTCATCTGCAGTGGGGCGCCGAGATCCGGATGGCACCGAGGTGATGTCTAGCAAGTTGCTGTACTGGTGTGGTCATCCTACAATGCTGAAACTCGGCGTGGGTCGCCCCATTAGCCTGTGAGATGGCGTCAGTAGCGGACCGATGTGCGAATAGGCCGAAGGCAGCACAACGCGCCAAGATCCGGATGTCACCGTGGTGGTTTCATAGTTGAGAGGCACTTCATCTGCAGTGGGGCGCCGAGATCCGGATGGCACCGAGGTGATGTCTAGCAAGTTGCTGTACTGGTGTGGTCATCCTACAATGCTGAAACTCGGCGTGGGTCGCCCCATTAGCCTGTGAGATGGCGTCAGTAGCGGACCGATGTGCGAATAGGCCGAAGGCAGCACAACGCGCCAAGATCCGGATGTCACCGTGGTGGTTTCATAGTTGAGAGGCACTTCATCTGCAGTGGGGCGCCGAGATCCGGATGGCACCGAGGTGATGTCTAGCAAGTTGCTGTACTTGTGTGGTCATCCTACAATGCTGAAACTCGGCGTGGGTCGCCCCATTAGCCTGTGAGATAGCTGTTCTTTGGATTTGGGCCTGGCTCGTCTGCTGTAGTGGGGCGCCCCTTTACCGTTTCAGTTGCCATTCAGCTGAGTTTCGGCTGCTCTTGATGCTACAGCGACAGGCGGCTGCAACAGGACTCTCAAAATGGCGGCCTGTTCTTTGGATTTGGGCCTGGTCCACTAAAATGGCCCTGGGACACCTTAGAACTCGGACGCTCGATTTTTTTTTCCTTTCCTGTACATGCAAAAAAAGGTAAATGCCCGGTACGTTACACGCTTCATCTGCCACGATGAACTCTCCAGAGGAACCGAAAAAAAATATAGTTGTGGTAACTATACCATGCATCGTCATATGGAGAGGTGGCACCAATTAATTATAGTGCTGCATAAAAGAGAGATTTGGAGGAGAACCCCTGACCTGCTAGTACATTCATCAAAGAAGTGGCACTGAGAGCTTCAGAGGCAAGGGAAACGGTCCCAAATATTTAGAAGAACTTTGGAAAGATTAAAATGACATGTTTAGATTGTGGCAAATTAATTTCATGTGGACAGATGAGTGTTACTCTAATAAATACAGCATATGAACATCATCATAGTCGATGGTTGGTAGAGACATTTTGACTATATCCTGGACCTGCCCGTCCTCGCCCAAAATGGCGCCAGAATAAATGGGACTCGTAACTCCTTGTTGTGTACTGGTTGCAGAACCTTGAAATCACGAGATACGTATGCAGTTTTGAAGCACATGGCGGGCGGGGACGAGAATTGATTGAATATTTCGACATCCCTATTGATATTAAGTTCTGATGTGTTATTGATTACTGTACTGTTGAAAGTTCGAATTAACGTCACCCATGGTACTTGCCCGCAAATGTATATCTAGATAATTTTATTGTAACTGGCCCTGTCGTATTTTAATTATAAAATGTACGTCCACCGATTCCGTAACTGTTAGACACCTTAGTTCTTGCAACCTAATGGCCCGCCCGTTACGTTCCTCTACAGTGTAAATGTCTATTCATCATATACGATTACAGTTTGCTCCGTGGCCGGCCCACGTGGTTATAGGCTCGTATTTGTATAATGAAATTTTCACAATAAAGGTTTTTAAAAGAAAACATGGTAGTAGTATATACATTGGTAAAGTTTTTAATAATAGTCACTGTTTTAGAATCATTAAAAGGCAAGTGAAATAAAGCAGACCAATTACATGAAGGGTAAAAGGTATAATACGAAGGAACGCAGTAAAGATAAATGGTCAAGGGCTGTTGTGTTTTCTATTCCTGCAACATAAAGTGATCGATAAGAATCTCATATTCAGGCGTATCGGCGACTAAGACAGCAGGTCGACCCTCTTTTGCTCAACGGCTCCGTCATGGGACGAAGAAACGCTCTTTTTCTCGAAAAAAGAATATATTTTACTTGCAGGACAGTTGTAAAATTTCCGGGAAAGTACATTAGCCTGGAACATTATAACATATATTTAAGAAAAAATAATGTTCGGAAGTAATGAAAAGCGTAATTTTTAGGTCATATGACCAAGCCTTTCATCATTACAATAAGAAAAGTAAAATGAACCAATGAAAAGTTTTATTAACAAGTCACATGACTTGTTATGCTTACGTTACGCGCTGCGCGCCCCGGATGACTTCCGGATGCGCTAACGCGGCGCGTCATATGACGCATTACGCGACAACGCAGGTACAGAATATAGTCAAAATGTCTCCACCAACCAGCGGTCGGAACACAACCCCTTTCAGCAGGCTAAATAGTTCTGTTAAATGACAACAGAAGGGACAGGCAACAAGAACCATCAGTCAAAGAGGGGAGGGCTAGTTCTTCTCTACCGGGTTACATTGGGGCGCTACCGGAACTGATCGAATTGGTAGTCTACAGTGTTTCTGGATGTTTCAGACTGAAGCTGGGGTTAGCATGAGAGCAGCACCATTTCGTAGCTCCGTCGTGGTCATTCCGCAACCAATCATGGCAGCCGTTCTTTATCGTTATTTTGGGCGGGGTGGGTGGCGGAGCCGAGCTGTTTTGCAGCCATCATTGTGTGGAGTTCAGTTCATCTCACTAGTTTTGTATTTGTCATGAGGGGTTGTTCCTAATGTTTCTATTTTAGCGAGGTCAAAAAGAGATCCCATTAGTGGCCTACTGATTTTGCTCGATTCCTTTTCTTTTTTTTTACACGATTTTTCGTTATCTGCAAAGACTAAACAGAGTATTGCGACTCTGTGTTTGTTTGTAAATAGAGAATGAACCAAAGAGAACTAATTCTAAAACAGTAAATACTTGGATAACAATGAATCAAATGGAGAGAGAAGCAGGCACGACGGATTACAATGGGGGCAAAGACCTGCGTTAACTACCTTTCACTATCTGCAAAGAGAGAGTACTCCTAATAGAAATGAGGGGGGGGGGCACCATTCAAAGCAGATCAGTGTGCATAAACACGAAAATGTTTTCACTTACCACGTACTTGACATTCGACAGCTTATGATATTTGCTATTAAAAAACCATTGAAATTCACTGAAAAAACCATAGGTTATAGACCATATATAGTTAGGAATTAGCATTTACAAAACCTTGAAAATTCACTGAAAAAACCATAGGTTATAGACTATATATAGTTAGGAATTAGCATTTAAAAAACCTTATTTTACTCACACAAAACCATTGAAATTCCATATATAGTTAGTTGCACTAACTATATATCGCGCACCTGCAATCCACTGCTGATGATGTCACATATTACATCATTCATGACATGGTCAGTGACATCACTGATGACATCACTGATGACATCTCAAATGACATCACTGATGACATCACTGATGACAACATCCAGTGACTGTATGTTTCTGTAAAGTTAAAATGTGTCTTACATATTGAAGAATGAGTGGAAGTATAAGTGTCTGGACAAAGGATTTAGTAGGTGCATGACTGAATGCATGAGTGAGTGATTAAATGTGTCTCACTGAGTGCATGGGTTAGTGACTAAAGTGTCTTAATTTGTGCATCATTATGTCTGTTGTTCTGTAAACTGCTGCATGTTTTGATCAGTAGCTATATGATTAACTATATGGGTTACTGATTGATTGTCCAGGTATTTGTATGGGAGACTGAGTGTGTGTGTGGCTGGCTGGGAGGTGTGTGACTCTGTGCAGATCAATGTGTACTTGTATCAATGATTGTATAACAAGGTAAGTATGTGTTAGTATATGTTTGAAAATGTAAGGTGCTCTATGTTTAACTGTATAGACAAGAAAATGGAAGTGTCATTGATTCTTTACAGGACTGACTAGGTGTGTGAGTAACTCCATGGATGAGTGGCAGACTGTGAGTGTCTGTATAGGTGTATGAGTGCATATGATAGTGTTGTAAAGATGAGTGATTGTATGTATGAATGATAGTATGGGTGAATGAGTGAAGGTGTGTGTAGACGTAGGAATCAGTGAGTGCGTATGTAGTAACTAGTATTGGTGTGTCAATGGTTTAAAAAATTATATTCTGTATTTAACACTGGGTGAAACAGAGGTTATATTAAAATGTGAGGAGATGCATTGTATTGTCACATGAATGATATCATCAGTGATGTGGTCATTGATGTCAAATGAGATGTCATCAGTGATGTCACTGACCATGTCATGAATGATGTAATATGTGACATCATCAGCAGTGGATTGCAGGTGCGCGATATATAGTTAGTGCAACTAACTATATATGGAATTTCAATGGTTTTGTGTGAGTAAAATAAGGTTTTTTAAATGCTAATTCCTAACTATATATGGTCTATAACCTATGGTTTTTTCAGTGAATTTTCAAGGTTTTGTAAATGCTAATTCCTAACTATATATTGTCTATAACCTATGGTTTTTTCAGTGAATATATATATATATATATATATATATATATATGTATATGTATATGTATATATATATATATATATATATATATATATATATATATATATATATATATATATATATATATATACATATATATACAGAGAGAGAGAGAGAGAGAGAGAGATAGGACCTGATTTCTATTAAAAAGCTGTTTTTGATTTGCCAATAACTTTGGCGTTGTTTGATGAATCTTCACAAAATTTTCAAAACTAATTTGATTTGCACCTCAGCTTCTGGCTTGCCAATGTCGGGGTAATCTGTCAAGTGGGGGCTGAGAAAAAGAAGGGGTCCCAAAATGCTCTTTATCCATGTTAATTTCCATAGGAAACTTTAGACACTGCTACAGCCCGAACTGCAGCATGGAATTACAACAAATTTAGCAAAAAGGGAGCTCAGTGTCCTGAAAGCACTAAATGGTGTAAATCCGTTCAGTAGTTCCTGGGAAATTATAAGATTTCTTAGATATACAACTGTGGCCGCGGTTGATCCGCGAACCCTCCCGATCTCGTGCCTGAGATCTGATTGGCTGCCAACACTTCAAACCAGGAAGTGTTGGCAGCCATCTCATGACTCGGTTGAACTGAGTCACAAGCAAAAACGTAAGAAAAAAAGAAGAAAAAGGGAGCAGGATAGAAATACCTTGACCCCCTAGGCTTCTTGAAGGGCGTTCCACAGAGACACCCCCTCCTCCCCGGACCAAAAAAGCATTAAAAAAATAAAATTGCAGCAGGAGTGACGGGAGAAAAGTTAAATAAACAAAGTGTGGGCTCCCAAACTTCATTTAATTTAGGGCCCTGGGTGGGCCAGAGCCCACCCAGGGCAAAAAAAATAATAGGGGCCCCCCACAGCCTTGGGGATCTTCACCTCCCAGGGGCTAATATATTAAAATGCGGGGGCCACGCACCACCCCACTGCCCCAGAGACCACCACCTCCCCGTAGATCTGCAGAAGATGGGAGCCCTACATGAGCTTGTGGACTGCCAGCTCCCAGGGCCGGCTCCAGCAATGTCCCGGGGTATCCACTCCTGGGTAATTGCAGTTTGCTATGGGATGGCCATCCCATCACACAAAGTGCAGTGCCATGGTACTGCCTCCTAAGATGGAACCCTTTGCTTAAGGGGATTCTTAGAGGTGTAAAATGCAGAACCCATATGTCATAGCTGACACTTCTTGGGCTGCTCCAAAATGTGAATGGCACATGCAATAAGCAATGGCCATGCACCTTGTCACCTTGCATTAATATGATGTCCAAAGATGTGACAGACAGCTAAAACTGCTTCTGTTGGACCTAAAAAAGGAAACAATTTGTTCTAGTGACCTAAGTATATGAGGGTGAATTGGATGATCCAAACTTTCAGTTTTACTTCTGGATGACTCATTTGCTAACTCTTTGAGATTAGCTCTTCGGAGACAAACATGACTCTTCGTGGAGGCTGGAGTTGTCCACCCTGGTTACATCAAATGGCTCAGTAAGCCTACATCACAGACTCCTTTATGGGCCAGATCATGGCTGAAACAAGTAGCCCGCCTTGCAGGATTGCATGAGTGGAACCCGATTGTAATCTCCAAATTGGGAGATTTATGGGACTACGATCATATTGTGGCATTTGAGCACAGATCCCAGTTCTTCACATAACTATAAATTCACCACTCTCTATATACCTATAAGGAAAAATTAAGGCAGTACGTGTTTAATCCACTCAAGGCCAACCTATTGTAGGCCTTGTTGGGATGCCAGGGACAGTCCCTGCATTACAGTTCCCTTCTCCTTAATACCCCGGACCTACTCTGAAAGCTACGGTCTAAGTGGGATAAGGATGTGCGAGAAATTGACGATAATGACTGGCGAGAGGCCGAGATTGCCTCGTGGTTGCTTGCCATTCCATCTAACCTCAGAGTAATATCAACCAATCAATCACGACTTGTAAAGTATGACTAATCACCCGACAAGGCGTCCATACGCCTGCATGTCTCAAAGGCTCATTTGAACAGCCAGGGTTTGAACGCCCTTTGGAATTCCAGAAGTGACGTGGTGGTCCGGAGTGGTGTGGGGAGGCTGCACAAAAAATGGATGGGAAAAAGCAAAGCGAAAGCAGTGAAAATGAGGGAAAAGCAAGGAAAAGGCACACAAAAGCAGGGGAATAAGCAAGGAGAAAGCAGTTAGAATGAGGGAAAAGCAAGGAGAAGGCACACAGAAAAATAGGGGGAAAAGCAGGAGAAAGCAGGGAGAACGAGGGAAAAGCAAGGAGAAGGCATTAAAAAAACAGGGGTACAAGAAAGGTGACCGGAGCAAGAGTGATGCAGAAGCACAGGAAGCGCTGGGCCTAATACCATTCAACTCTTCCACAGAATCTACTACAGTCCTGAAATGATGTGGAAAATGGGAAGAGCCCCCCCCCCCCAGGGCCTATTGTGTGGACTGAGGCAACCCTTAGGAACTTTTTATCACAATATCTGGTCATGCCTGGGGATTTTTTCTTAGTGGCGGCTGGGTCACGACTAGGGGTGGGTGGCAAATTCCGTTCTGCTCGCAGAACTTGCGAAATTTCAGCATTTTCGTGTTCCGCGTTGAACGCAAAAATGTCGAAACTTCTGCGATCCACGGCGGAACGGAATTCAGGGGCATGAGGGCACAGAAAATACTCCAGTTGAGTAGAGGTATTGCATAAAATGGTGGAATCTTCGTGGATAAATATGCAGGGCAGGATTCATTCTGGCACGGTGCTCCTGTCACAAAAATTAAACCTCAACAGGAAGCACTCACAGACATAAATAAAGCAGGTGCCCGAGTTGAAGCTCAAATTCAGTAAGGTATTGATCAGCCCAAAAAATTAGTGAGCACGGTCGAGGCTGGGCAGGTGTGCTTTCTCTGCATCTCTACTGTCGAAAACTAGCTGTAATCCTTGATGGTGGACATTGCATCCAAGAGTTTCTCGAGCGCAATCCCCGTGTAGTTCCTCTGACCAGGAGGCTGCTTTCTCCTCATCTGCTGCTCTGATCGGTCTCTGACCATTTATAAATAATAGGCATGTGAACTCGCATAGAAGCCGCACCCGTCTTGTAGTGTAGTTCCTATATTCCCAATAGGCTCTGCGCATTGGAATAAAATAAACAGCAGTGTAGACGTAGGACTGAGGTCGACTAGGTCTCTACTGACTATATTAGACTTAATTAGTTTTGCCAGCTAGCTCAGAGGTCACTAGAAACTTTCTCGAATAAACAAGGAGGAGTTTAACTTCCCTGGATAGACAAGAAGGGATTAGCTTCTGACAACCATAAACATGACAACTTTGCTCCCTCAGAATAAGAGTGTATCTCTAGAGTCGTGTGAAAACAATTGACAGCTATTTTACTCAGTCTATCGTGCATACTTTGTTTCACCAGAGTGCAGAGAAATAAAGAGACAGGCGTTTTCAATAAAAGGTGTTATTTATTGAGCAGTCTTCTTTCTCATGCAAGAGAAATGAATTGCCACAATTGCAATACTTAACATAAAGTAAAGTGCGTACAGTGAAAGGAGTATTATGAAATAATACTGTAAAAGCATTGATATGGTTTCTTAGCCATATGATACTTTAAAATGGATAACATATATACATACATAAAACATTGACTAACGTACTCAACTGGTGCTTCTAATCTACGCCTACCCCGGAGTACCTGACCTAAGCCTAATACGTGGGAAGGAGTAAGTAAGTAGCAGTTTAAGTTAAGTTGGTTTTGCCAAGGATCTGAATCAAGAATTCTCTTAAGGGTTTAGTCAGCTCCGTACCTTGGTAATAGAATGTAGGAGGTCTGGTATCTCTCTCTCAGGACTCGATATCCCAGCAACCCGCAAGGGCGGCTGGAAACACCGGAGCTGGATTTTCTCGGCTGGAGAAAAAGACAGCCTCTTTCTCAGTGCGTCAAAAGGGAGGGGCGGCGTCCGTGGGCTCTCGCATCAGCTGGGCTCTCGGGCAAGTAGATAGCAGCTCTGCTCCAAACCACCGTGTGTTTACCTAAGGCAACTGTTGGTATATTTATACCTGAAAGGTGCCGGGTTTGACGTAAGGTTGGACATAAGACGTCAATAAAAGATGTCACTAAGAACTGGCCGTTCTTTCAGTGCTCGCAGGAGTTCTTGGACAAATCAAAACAAAAGCATGGGGAATTCCCAGGTTGCTGGAGGTTTGGTTTGTTTAAAGAATGCGTTGTACTTTCTAGGAGTCTATGGGAGTAGCCTTGCCGTATTTGGACTGCCTGGGCTATTACTAAATATGGATATGATTCTTATGCCTTTATAAGGATATTATTTATTATAGCCATATAAGGGCATAAATCGGGAATATCGAATTAGGGTCCTAGATAGAAACACAACACCCACTCCACAAATTAATGTCCATCATTACTAAAAACTAAGCAATATTAAACATATCGATGCATGTGTGTTTTCCAACCCACCCCAAAATACATAAATCACATTTGAAATGGTATTTGGCAAATACACGATAAATGAGTATTGGTACTGTACGCTTTTCAAGCAGTGTTAACATTCAGTTAAATACATATCTATATCAGCTGAATTAAATGCAAAAATTACACATGAAATGGCTCTGAATACAGAAAAGAAGGTCGAGACCATTCCATCACATATTTATACAAATGTTGTACATGTGCTAGAGGCTGAGGCAAAATATTGTCTCTACAGTTCCTAAAATAGAAGCTCTGTTCTCTAAGAATAGTTCTACTTTAAGCAGAGTATTTTTTGCCAGAAAAAGGGTAAATATTTTGGAAGTGAGGAAAAAATAATTTCGCTCTCAAGGGAAATAATAGTTCCAATTGTTTTCAGTAGCTGTGTTTATCAAAACTGAAGGCCGAATTCAGAGTTCAGGGAACGCTGTGTGCTTGTTGTTTTAAAAAGTTATTCTTTTTGTTCAGGGGAGAACATCATTTCAGACAGGCTTGCAAAAAATTGGTCTACGACATCAGGTGAAAGTTCGACCAAGTTCGAAAATGCTGAGATTGTGCATATGCGAGAATGATTGCTATCATCGATGTCAGGATCAGCAATGCTCACAGAAGGTTGTACCTGTTTGGTGCTGCTTTCCTCTCATACTTCACCGTCACCTACTCGTAGTGGTGAAGTCTCAACGAATGCCGTCATCAGAATAGGTAGCCACTGGGGACAACACGATGCATGAGTCGTTACCGGACCTAGCAAGGTATCTGTATCCATTGGTACTGCTGATGGTAGTGTAAGACAGATGTCCAACACGCATTCTTCTCCGCATAGCAGACATCGAAGCACAGGTAAGATGCAATCTTGCCAGATAGGTTTGAATGAAAGAAACCAGGTTGCACTTAGATCTCTTAGCCGGGCTAATCCGAGGACTTTAGTGATGCGGTCTCGGTAGCGTATAGCTAGGATCGTTTCTCCCATCGTTGCTGGAGTTTTGTCTGTGGCTTGGCTTGCCATATCGGAGCAGAAGAATCAAAAATAAAATTCCTGGTACGAGTCCCAAAAGTAGAAGCAGACCGCCGAAGACAGAATGGACAAAATTCGGAAAGATGCCCAGAACTGTTTCAAAGGGTGTTAACCGTCCCGAAAAAATTGTCTTAAATACATGTGCGATGCCACTGGTATCAGACATGTTTAGAATTTGGCTTAACATTTCTACGAAATGTACGGGGAAATTTGTTGATAATAGGGAATGTATCTCTGCTGCTGTCCTTGCAACTTGCAGATCATACGTTTCTTTGGTTAAAGGCACAGTTGTCTGTAAAAGAATAGACTTCATTCTGCTTAAAGTATCAATTAGAATAGAAGAGATATTCAAATGAGGCCATATTGCCGCCTCCATGTCTGGATTGCTGTTTGGATACAATACTTGCATACAGCAAGTGACCATGGAACTAACGCTCACGAGATAGGCTTTTCCTGGCACCATGCCACAACATCTGTGGTCACTTATTAGAACATAACTGTCGTTGGAAAGTTGTCTGAAAAATGGCTCTATCTGAGTTGTAGGAGTGCCGTGCAGGTGACATGAAAGGTTATTTGAAGACCCTTCACAGGCTCCATGCAAGTTAATACCATGACACACAGGAGTGTACCACTTAGTGCTTTTTTACAATTGTTACCACTAACTACCTCCTTTTTATTTTCACTATAACATTTGTGTGTATAAGGTAATTTCCATGTTGACTTGATGTATCCTTTACCCAACCTTTCATACTGGCCCGCTGGTATATACTCTTGGCAATATTTAAACTGGAAAGTTGTTATCGGAATTGTAATAATTCCATGTATTATCCATTCAATGACAGGTCTTTCTGACATTGTCAATGGTAATCTCTCAAGTTTTTCAATGCTCAGAATCGTATAGTCTGCTCCTTTTTGTGCCAAACTGATTTGTTTATCAGTAAGGTTAAAGATAGAGAATAATGACGTTGTGTTGATTAAACACCATGGCACGTAGCCTGAACGCAGATTTTGCAACATCCAGCCAAGCTGTACAATAGAACGTAATTGGGACTGACCATGTTGTAACATTAGTAAGTCCTGCTCTATTATATCAATAGCAGATGATACGATACTGTCCAGTGAATATATTCTGGAGGACAGAGTCGTTAACCCATTGTCCACAACAGAAAGTGATTTTTCCAAATTTATACGATCAATTTCTCGTATTTTTTCTGCTGTTTAAATTTGTGTTTCTTTCCAAGCCTCCTTGTATATACCGGCCGCTATGAAACGTTTTTGACGCTGTTTGCATGGTCCCAGTATGAAATCACGCAAGTCAGCACCGTCTTTAAGTAAAGTCAAGTGTTGCTTAATTTCAGCCAGTGTGGATTTCTGTAGCCATTCGAAGCATAGTTTCCCTACACTGTATGTTGTAACTATCCCTGGATGTTGTCTCTGGGAATACCTAGGGTCTGGCCTGGTCTGTTTAAACCCCTGTGTTTTGTTCAGGAATCTATCTTGACAGCTATTTGTGTCTGTGGGCCAGATCAACCATTTTTTCCAATCAGGATGTGTTCTGTTTTGGTGTAAAATATGGGATACGTCTATCTCCACATCTGTAGTGCTATTATTATCAGGTATGGGCTTTGGAATAGACGGCTTATTTAAGTCTTTTATTTTGGCTAGGCCAAGACAGGTTGTTTGTTGAATGGTGTCATTCAAGAAATTTATTTGTTCTGGGATCATGCAGGCTCTAAATAATGCTTCTAGGCCTTGGACCTGCCAGTCTTTTGTACCCCAGATGGTTTTTGTTTCAATGTTGTTTTTCCAGAATTCAAAACCAAATGTAGTCATTTTTTCATAAAATGTTTCAGAATAAATCAATTTAGTATTTGTCAACATTGTTTTCATTCCTGTCTTATTTAACATTTTAAAATAAAACGTTTCTGCATCACTTGTGTTAAAACCTGAGAAGTAAGGGAATTTCTCATAAAATGTTTTCGAGCTGCCTTTAGGCGGTGTTGCACAATGTTCCCATTGATTATAATTTAAAACATTTCTAGGTTGAGCAGATTTACGCAAATAGTGATGACCAAAGTGATTATAGCAGTACATTTCTTCATAATTTGATGAACCCTGTAAATAATCATGTCCTGTAAATTTTGCTGACATTACTAAATCTGACATCATATTATTAATATTTTCAAAGTCCCAATCATCAGAAAAAGTACTTGGTTTTACAAAGTCACTTAATGAAACCTTAAATTGGTGTGGATATTTTAAGAGCTCAATCGGGCCATACATTTCATAATCCGTTTTGTCCCATGCTACCCCACCGGGTATTGGATTGGCTGTGATGTTCACTGGTGACAGTTCTCTTTTTGTGATGTGAGAGGACGTGTGAGGCTTTAGGACCAAGTTGATGTTCTGACTTGCTGTGTCCATTGTACTATATGTTCCATCAATGAATTTTCCCAAACAAAGAACCATGATGAGCCAAAGCAGGAGGAAAAGTACACCTAACACAATCCAAAATTCAATCCATGGAGAAATCAGATAGGTGTCTTTGAGTTGATGAAAGAGTACAGTTACTTTGTCTTTGAAAGTTTTTGTTGCTGGCGTTTCTTCACGTTCACTTGGATCATCAGAAAAGTCATCGAAATTGATGAAGTAGCCAGATGCAGTTCTGTCAATTGTTGGAATTGCTTCCGGATTTACATAGTCTGAGGCTACATCATTGTAGACTGGTGTTTCTTGACAAACTGTTGCAATTTGGGTTTCAAGAGGCACAAGTTCCATGGCTTTGGTGCATAGTCCTTTTTTATTCACTGCAGGTTTATCAAATGTGATTAGTCTCTCAGTTTGAACCTCTTGGATTGTAGCAAAATTTGGTATTCTGCTATTTCTTGGGAGTCCACTGGGCCTACTACTTATTATTGGCCACATGATTGTGGTTTTACCAGGTCGATGGATACAATTCGGTTCTCCTTTTTACCAGCAAGGGGCGGTAGTACAACTGATCTTGTTCCGCTGACAGCTAAGACAGGTACTGCTTTTCTGTAAGAAGGCCCAAATTCCTTCTCACCGCGATCTTCTCTCTGACTAGATCCCCAATCTTCGGAATCCAGACAGGTCTTGCTGGGACAGGTGGTTTTTCTTCAGTGGCTGTTGGCTGTTGTTTTAACTTTATGTTACTCAGGTTTCTTCTTGTTTCATTTAAGTCCTGCAAAACAGCCAAACGGTCTTTGATATCAAAGCATTTTTCTTGTACCACTGAAGTGTGACTATCAAGATCCTGGATATGCATTCTAGTACCAAACAATAGTTTGTACGGAGTGAGACCGTCTAGAGAATTTCTTGGCAGATTATTAAGACTACGTTGGACACTTGTTAAATGTTTGACCCACCCATCACACGAATCTAATACCCTCGCCGTTATAGATTGCTTTATGTCACGGTTTTTTCTTTCCACTACTGCATTTCCCTCAGGATGGAATGGAGAAGAGTACCGCAATGCAATGCCCATGCTGGTCATGGCCTCTTTGTAAGCTCGAGAGCTAAACGCAGGACCCTGGTCAGAATGTAGCATGGCAATTGCGTATAAGCCGATAAAGACTCGCAAATCTTTTATAACAGTTCTGGCGTCAGCCGAGCGCTGGTGTCTACATTTTAAGTGAATCTAGTCTTAAATATTATGGGGACGCATTTCTCCTGCTGGATTTCTGCGTATCGATAGCTTGATGTTTTCTAACAAAGGGGTCCTGGCAATACTCCGGTCGGTTCACGACTGTGATCTCTGTTGCAGATTGGACAATCCTTTGCAAATTTGTAATGTTGCAAGTTCATCCCCGGCCACCAGTATTCTGATTGTAATTCTTTTAGAGATTCCACGATCTCTCGATGCCCTAGACCCAATCCCATGTGTGCGTCTGCTATTAATAAGACTCTCCGGTTCATGTTTGGAATTACTCTATCCCCCACTCCATGGATTTGAGCAAAAGGAACGGAGTTTGCATCAATTATGTATGTATAACTGAGTGGATAGTTCAGAGGTAATGCTGCATAGTCGCCTTTCAAAGACGCTTTTACCGCCAGCATTGTTTCTCCGTCTATGTATTTTTTAGAATGTTTTTCTGTGGCTATGGAAGCCGGTTGAACCGCTTCCGCTGTGGCTCTGAGAGCCAATGAATTCCCTGCAACGTGAACGCCATCACGTTGATGACTCAGTGTATGTATCACGTGAGTCTTTCGTAGTTCTTTCTGCAAAAGAACTACTTGCTCCCAGAGCTTTTTATGCTTTATTGTGGCACCTGTGTCATCTTTGTAACCGTTTTGAATCCAGGTCTGCATGTAATTTATTGTAAGATTTGACGCAGAAATGGGAATCGCACACTATTAGTGTGGGGAATTCGCGATCAGCATTTTCAAGCGCCATCTTTAAAGATCTCATTTCAGCTCGCTGAGTTGAGCAGTTTCTGAGTGATTCAGTTTTGGTAATTAATGGTCTGAATTTACCAAAGCACCAGCGACCTTTAACAATCGCGCACGCTGCGTTGTAGGATTTTTTCTCTACATCGTAGTGTTGTGCAAATCTGTCCATGTAGATTACACATGTGTTCTGTTCGAGAGGCAGAATTTCGATTGGCAGAGGATATTCTTCCTCATATTCTAGATTTTCTAGTTTTTTCATTTTCGGTCAAAGTAGTATTTCACGTCCTCTGCAGCAAGAGAATTTTCCCATTGTATCCATTTTGGATCTACTGCCACGTCAGTCAAATTGCGTGGGCTTGTTAATGCCTCAAGGGCTGATTCTGCTGTTAAAACAGTCATCCTTCTTCCTTGGGCTTGGGCTCTTTCTCGTGCTACAGCAGTTTGAACCGCTATTAGAATTTTTTCAGTAGAACTGAACTTTATTTCAGCTTGTGTGTACAAGTGTGATTTGTAAGCTATAGGTACCGTTTCTCCCTTATTAGAGGTTAGGTACGTGAATCCGCATCTTCCTGGGATGACTCGGATTACAAGGTTGCGTATGTTTTCGCGAGTTTGCAATTTTGTTTTAGCTAACATGTCTGTTTGCAATGATCTTAAAATTTCTGTGTGTTTCTGAGTATAATTTATTGGTTTGAAATCAGGTTTTATTAATTCATAGAGAGGTTTTACCCTCTCTGCATAATTTAGAATGTATGTTCTTCCGAAATTCAGGAAACCTAGTATTGATTTAGGTGCTTGGAGTACAGCACACTTCTCTAAGAAGTTGTCTGCTAGGCTTTTGCCTTCACTTGATAATTCATATCCTAAAAACAGGACAGTTAGATGGGCATTTCTTGACTTTTTAAAGTTGAATTTGTAACCCTCAGCTGCGAACCCAAGTATTATGGTGTTCACTCTCTTCAAGTGTGTCTCCAGGTCATCATCTGTGAGATAGATGTCATCGACATAAGATAATGCCTCATCATCATATATTTGTAGTAACTCTGTTACTCTTGCTGAGAATAATCCTGGGCTATTCTTGAATCCCTGTGGGAGTCGACAGAAGTGTTTCTGCGACCCCATTATTGAGAAAGCGGTCAAATACCTGATTTCAGGTGCAATGTTTTGACAAAAGAATCCATTAGAGATGTCTAATGTCGTTTTATATTTTTTGCGCACGATGTTATTCATTAGTGCTGCACTGTGTGAGTTTTGTACTGCAAATGTTTTGCAACATGAGTTTAGGTGTCTGTAGTCCAAAACTAGACGATATGAATCGTCTGGCTTTGAGATAGGAAACAAAGGATTGTTCATTTGTGAGGTGCATGTTTCAATCACCCCCTGGTATTCAAGTTGATCTAAGATCTCCCTGACTTGTTTTTTAGCTTCTTGTTTAACTGGGTACTGCCTTTGTGCAGTGGGTTGATTTTTTAACTGGATTTTATGGTGAGGAGAATCCTCATCCCATCCTACATGATTTTTATATAATGCAGGAGCTTGGGCCACTGCCCATTTTCTTGCTAATGTATATTTTTTATAAATTGGAATATGATTTGAGAAGGCAGGCATAATCATTTCTTCGCCATGAGGGCACTCCCTGACAAACTCTGGTGGCCAGTCTTTCTCAGCTAACAGGATGTCATAGCCTTTCGAAAGGTTATCCCAAAAGAGACCCCTTACTTTCCTAGTCTTGTCCCCCTCTATACGTAATGTTATTTTGTATATTTTATGAGGTTTACTAACTCTGGTTTCTGCAGTTTCCACTTGAATGTATTCATTTGTGTCCACTGTCTCCAGAAGATTCATCAAGATCTTGCGAGCTATTGTCACTTCTGCTGCGCTGTCTAGCATTGTCTGGGCCCACTCTCCATTTTTCAGTTGTGTCCTCAGTATCCTCGGTATGCATTTTTGTGCGGTAGCAAAGTTACAGACACACATGGTCACAGGAAACAACTCTTCTGGCCCTTTACGCCGCTGTAGTGTAGGAAAAGCACTTTACACTTACCCAACGAGGTAGCACTTACTGATTATTAGCCAGTAAAAAGTGCTCCAGTCGAGTGGAGGTATTGCACAAAATGAAATCCAGGGGCTGAGGGGTGGCGGCTCTGCGCGATGACAAGGCGACCTGAAGCCGGCGGAGAGGAGATGGTGCCTGGGTAGCAGAAGACTGGCAGCATCCTGCACGCACACGGGGGCACAGGCTATTCAGACTCCAAATTGCATGGATGTGTGTGAGGTTACAGCGGCAGCTCCTGTCCTTGGCACCACGATCCGCCCGCACAGTCTCTCCAGAGGCGCAGGGACATGCAACAAGCAGCCAGGTGGGTGGGGTGGGAAAGTGCTTAAGTTGAAGCTCA